>NW_019091193.1:6919376-8303252 GCF_002217175.1 Folsomia candida | reverse complement strand
CTCTTAAAATACCCCAATGCCCTTGTTTCTATGCGGAGCTGTACTTCATGTCTTGACTCATGTTCTCTAAAAAATCATGTTGCTAAGTCCATAAAAAACTGAAATTTCAACCTCTTGTGGTACCTTAAAAATACAATAACAAATGTAATATTTTTTCAAATTTGTAGATTTTGACGGAGATATTCAAACAGGCCGCAACCCATTGAAAACTTGTCGATCGTAAGTCAATTTTGGACAAAATGGTTCTCTCCTTGCCAAATACGAGACTAGCGTTAGACTTGAAACACAAGGAGGAAAGGTGTAAAATGTCATTTTCGAATTGTGCTCCTCATTAGTCGACGCCCGACTTGTGAAAGGATTAGTTGCCTGGCCAACTCGACGGTGGACTCCTTCGCATCTAAACTACTCCAAGTTTGTGACAAGTTCGGCGACACCGTGCAAATTTTGGAACTCGACATCGCTAGAGAGGTCTATCTATCATCGGTGTATCAAGTTTTGAAAAATTCCTGCCCGAACTTGAGCAATTGCGAATTAGTTGCACACGTTCACCGAATTCAGCAAGTTCAACTGATCTGATTCCAGCCGGAGAAATTATGTCAATAAAACAAAATTTGATATTCTTCAAGGTCGTCAAGGCCAGTTCGAAACGGGTGACTTCTCATCTAACCAACTTTATTGACGTGGTTATCAACGCCTCTCCAAATTTGAAGGAGGTCACTCTTCCGTGGGGATTTAGCCCAGATTTGTCAAATTCCAAATATCTCGATTCGTTAACAATAGCGCTGGATAACGTTGACCCATGTGACATCGTCCGAGCGGAAGATAAGCTTTCAAATATGTCCCGAATGTTGAGTCAAGTGAGGAACCAACTCGTCAAACTAAGTTTTGACTACGTCGACAATACATACGTAGGGTACGGATCGACAGAGTTGGACGATACAAAAAATTTCAAAAAAACTCACTTCCACTTGCCCACCAAGAAGATGCCCAAATTAAAAACGTTTCGAAACCGGATGACTGACGTTTTTCGGTGTGACGACCTCTTGCAAAATATCGTGCCCAATCTGAAAAGTCTCATGATTGGGAAAGCGTTTCAGAAGTCGAAATCTGTGGATGACATTGTGCAAAATATTTGTCTCTCGAAGAAGAAGGTTTTGCCAAACATGACGAATTTGAGGGTTATGCAGTTGCATGATCCCAAACTTTTGAAACGATTGGTGACTGTGTTTCCAAACTTGGAAAAGTTGAAGTTGGACACGTTCGACACTAGGGATTCCGGCGGAAAGAAGACTCTCCTGAAGTTGGGGGTAGTGCTCAAGACGTGTCGGGTTGGAGGGTGTTGAAACATTTGGGATTGAGGTTGCCAAAGTACCCAAAACAGGTTGAGGATGTTATTCAGGCTCTCTTAAAAGCAAAGAAATTATTCAAGCGTAAGTTGTCGTTATTAACTTAATCACGGTCACCTAAATTTTGAAAATATATTTCCCTTTCATTTATCAACATGTTAATTGTTAATTTCAGAACTGAAAACTTTAAGCCTTGGGACGTGTAAGTTTGACAACAAGATTCACGATTTGTCAGCGAACGAAATCGATTTGTTTAAGCAACTCCTCGTCGCAATTCGTGGAATGGACCGGGTCGGAATTGCCGGTATTTATGTGAGTCACATTGTTACATATGCATTGAGACGAATAACCGATTATGCCTGACGGAATGTTTTTTTTTTTTTTACTTTATTCCAGTATGGCAAAGAATCAGCAGAAAGTATACGCGCCTTCATGGCGCTGAATGAAATGCGCGTGTCTAAGTTTTCTGTGGTGGAAGAAGAGTCTGAAGAGACGGATGCTGACAGCGTGAACTACGATGGCGACTACAATTGGAGTATGGATGGAGACAGCAGTGTGGATTTCGAGTTTTCGGATGATTGGCACGAGTCTTACGATGATTGGTGTGAGTCCTATGATGATGACAGCGATTAGTTTCATTTCAAGCGTTCCAAACTTTGTTCCCTAAATAAATATATGCACTTTTTTTCTCAAGTAAAATTGATACTCCATCATTAAATGAATATAAAGTAGTTGAAATTCCTCGAAATGTCTTGCCAGCCTTAAAATATTAAAGCTTAAAAATTTAAGTGCTTAATAATTATTATTGAAATACGTCATATAGGGCGTACTCACGACAACTTCTTATTTCGCATCGCAACTCATTTAGCAAACTTGCGAAGATCAAAATATTTCTGTCGTGAGGGGATTCGCAAAATATGAGTTCGCAAATCTCTCTAATCTCGCAAATCTACTGAAAAACACCAATTTTGGTATTGTTTCCATGGATTTCTTTAATTTCTCCTGCTGGAGATGGTGAGGATGAGTTTGCGAAGTACTTTTGCGAAATAAGAACATGCCCAATTGCTGGGTAAATTTGCGAAAAAAATCCCATGGTTTTCTAGCAAAATTTTTGCGAAATCTCGCATATCTCGCAAAACTTCGCAAGTTATGTTGCTATGCTCAATTGCGAGATATGCGAGATATGCGAAGGTTGACGTGAGTACGCTCATAATAAAATATTCAGTAAACTGTATGTAAATACTAAAGGGTTTCAAGCACTAAAAGTATTTCAATATTACGTTTTAAATTAATACCAAACGTTAAGTGTGTTGAACTTCCTTTAATTCTTTTGTAGCTTATATTGCATGTTGCATTTTCACAACTTTTGTCCTTATAATCACAAAAGTCGAAATTTCAGAAAAAAAACTAAAAACAAAATTTTGATTGAAGAAGTTACCAACGTGTTTTATGAGCAATTTTGAATTATTAAAAATCTCAAATTAAGTCGTAGTGCGCTTGAATTTTGAATTTCAGGAGTTATTTGTTTAATAAATATGTGGAAATTTCTAGGGACACACCCTTCGTAAAGCATAATATGTATGTATGGTCGACTTAAGGGAGACCCTGTATGAGAAGATTTCCATACATGCAAAAATGGCGCATTACTGTATGTGTGGTGGGGGCAAAAATTATCAAAAATTGTTGATCACATCCTTCAAGCATGACTAACTATGAAATCCGAGAGCAATTTGTGAAATTAACCTTTTAAGCATTTTGACCATGTATGTCATGGCGAACAATTTTACACGAAGTGCCGGACGAAAACACAACAATTAAAAAGATCCATCCTTAGTTACATTATCAGTTTTTTACGAAATTTATTAAGTAACTAGCCTATAAGCCCGTCCTAAAGACGGGCAACGTGAAACTTTTTAACGCTGCTAAGGAATTTTTTCGTCTTGCAAAGGAATTTTGTCGACTTGCTAAGCAATTTTCTTGAAGTTGTTAAGGAAGTTTTTTTATGTTGCTAGGGAATTTTTTAACGTTGCTAGGAAAATTTTTTTATGTTGCTAAGGAAATTTTTTATGTTGCTAGCGTATTTTTTTATGTTGCCAAGGAAATTTTTGTATGCTGCTAAGGTAATTTTTTTATGTTAGTAAGGAAACTTTTTCAACGTTGCTAAGGAATTTTTTTATGTTGCTAAGGAAATTTTTTTAACGTTGCTAAGGAATTTTTTTATGTTGCTAAGATAATTTTTTTATGCTGCTGAGGTAATTTTTTTATGTTGCTAAGGTAATTTTTTCATGTTGCCAAGGAAATTTTTTTATGTTGCTAAGGTATTTTTTTTATGTTGCCAAGGAAATTTTTTTATGTTGCTAAGGTAATTTTTTTATGTTGCCAAGGAAATTTTTGTATGCTGCTATGGAAATTTTTTATGTTGCTAAGGAAATTTTTTGAACGTTGCTAAGGAAAATTTTTTATGTTGCCGGGGAAATTTTTTAACGTTGCTAGGGAAATTTTTTAACGTTGCTAAGGAAATTTTTTATGTTGCTAGGGAATTTTTTTAACGTTGATAAGGAAATATTTTTGTTGCCGGGGAAATTTTTTAACGTTGTTAGGGATATTTTTTAACGTTGCTAAGGAAATTTTTTATGTTGCTAAGGAAATTTTTTAACGTTGCTAAGGAAATATTTTTGTGTTGCTAAGGAAATTTTTTAACGTTGGTACGGAAATTTTCTTATGTTGCTAAGGAAATTTTTTTGTGTTGCTAAGGAATTTTTTTATGTCGCTAAAGAAGTTTTTTTAAGTTCTAATCATAATCATAATTATAATTATAATAATAATCATAATTATAATCATAATCATAATTATAATCATAATCATAATCATAATTATAATCATAATGTTAATCATAATCATAATCATAATCATAATTATAATCATAATCATAATTATAATCATAATCATAATTATAATCATAATTATAATCATAATCATAATCATAATCATAATTATCATCATAATTATGATTATAATCATAATCATAATCATAATCATAATCATAATTCGTATCTGTTCCCTGATTGGTGGAGCAGGAAAACCAACAGCCAATCAGAATGCAGGAATGTCACGGAAAATTTCACGGGACGGACTTTTCGAAATTATAATATAGATTATTGTCGACTTTTAATCACATCGCAACGTTAAAATATTCGGATTACATCCAAAGACTGACTTTCTCTCGAGTTGTGGTTTTTAGCCCGAACCAGGGCTTATGTAATTGTCATGTCAGTCGAACTGTCGAACGAGTTAACCAATTTTGACCAAATTTGGTGCAGACATGTATCTGGGCAATGCAACGACCAAGTTAGAAGATGGGTTCGATCAGAAAAGTTTTGAACCGGTGGGGGTCATATAAGTGGGTGGGGTATTATGCACCAAAATTTCAAAATTGGTTAGAAAGCTGAAATTCGACATGGAGCGTTCTAGTTGCTCGTAATGGAAGAATATGAAGTGAAATTGGAAAATTTTGTCAACCGGAGGTACCCGAGGGGGTGACCCATACCGATTTTTCAAATTCATCCAATCGAGCTGAAAATTGGTATAGAGGCCCCTAATGTAAGAATATGAAGTGAGATTGATAAAATTTTCATATGCCGGGACCCGTTGGGGTGACCCATACCCATGTTGATATTCAGAAATTGTCTTAAAAAGCTGAAATTTTTAGAATTTGGTGCCAAGTAATATTAATGACTCGGTGAGTCACAACCCGCTTCTAAATTCTTCTTCGAATTGACCGACATAATATCACCAACCTCCGGTTTATGGATGGTTAAATGTTTGCTAGATATTTTCTATTTGACACCCCTTTTTTTCAAGGATCTACAAATTTTTCCCAGTTACTACCAGGATCAGTGGGCTTGTTTAACAAGAACTTGAGGGCTTGAACTTGGACAAAGCTGTATGTGCTATCCAGAAGTGGTTTTTACCCTTCATACCAAATTTCAGCTCGGTATGACGATTTTGAAAAATCCGTATGGGTCACCACCTAGGGTCCCTGAAGATGAATTTTTTTCCAACTTGAACTCATTTTTATCTATTAGGAGCCATTAGCAACCTCTGTGCCAAATTTCAGCTTTCTCCGGCAATTTTGAAATTTTGGTGCATAAGATCCCACCCACTCAGATGACCCCCACCGGTCAACCAGTTGACCGATTTCGCCCATCTTCGAACTCGATTCCTAACTTTGTCCAATATGCAAATGGTAAAAATTTCAAGTCGGTAGCTTGTGTTTAAAGAGAGATCGTGATCGTTTAGAGAGAGATTTACGGACGGACGGACATATGACGGTTCCATAAGCCCTGACTCGGTCTAAAAAGCTGTGAAAATTATTATTTTCGACTTCCATGTATGTCATGGTCAAAGTATTTTCTTGCAAAAACAATCGCCATGACTTTGATGGTATTGGTCCTGCAATGCAAATTTTTGTGACCATGACTAACATGGCTTTGGTCTTGCGATGTATAAAAAATATGACATGAACACCATGGTTTTGGAAACTTGGTGTAAAATTTTTCTCCATGACATTCATGGTCAAAGTTCATTCCCCATTTTCGACTATAAAATGTAAATGCTTAAAAGGTTAAGGCGCTGCAAAATGTATGTTCGAGCCGCGTTCCTTGGAAACTATTGAAGAAATCTTCAAAGTGGGCTGCGATCCGAAAGTGTGGAAAGTTCTGACCCTCCGGGAGTCACCCACGTCACACTATTAATTTCGCATCCTTGAAACGAACTGGTGTATTGAAAACTCCAGCTTGAAAAGGTGGATGCTGCAAGTATCGAACTCAGGACGGTTTCACCACAAGCGGGCATATCCGACACTAGTCTACCTTGGCTCTGAAAAATAAGAACGTATTTCAATCAACTTATTCTCGGTGCCCAAGTAAATATTCATTTATGTACATTGTAGGTGCTGGACATCAGCAGTGTCATCCATCGTATGTTATTTTTATTCAATATATAAACCTACATTAGAATTTCTGCTATAAATTGTGAACATATTGGGAGACCTTTAATCAGTCTTGGTAGTTTGGGTTAGCGCACCACACCGCAAACCACACCAACAAAAGTATTAAATCCCGCGAGCCACACCGGGTGTGGTCAGGGTTCGGAAAACCCCGGGGTTTTTGTAGAAAAACCCAACCCCGTGGGTTTTTCCGGGGTTTTTGGGGTTTTTGGGTTTTTGTGGGTTTTTGTGGGTTTTTGTAGACTTTGGGGCAGGTTGAACCAGAATTCCTAAAATTATTTATTAGAGAAAAACTAATTTAATATACGATTTTAACATGCAATTTTAACCGTTATCATTGATTTGGACTATTACATCGAAAATTCATGTTTGACATGTAAACCTGGAAATATGCAATGATACTTGGAAATTCAAGTCGCAAATGAAAATTCTCAAAATTTCAAGATGAGGCAGAAAAGTTAATTAGCATTGATCTACGTTGTAGTTTAAGGGATTTTGTTTCAATCTGCCTCAAAATCTTACAAAAACCCCGGAAAAACCCACAAAAACCCGTAAAAACCCCAACCCACAAAAACCCGGGGTAGCGAACCCTGGGTGTGGTTCGGTGCGCATTTATTGCGAACCAGTGCTTCACTGACCGCTTAAAGATACAACATACACTTTACTTTTAAAAGATGCCGTGATTTGCAGAAAAATTGCTCCGTAAATAATTTGAAAAATTCAAAATTTTCTCATTATCGCCAGTTTTACCAATTCAGAATTGATAAATTTTATTATTATTTATATTGGAATATATATAGGAAATGTATTTTAAAAATTATTCCAGTGTTTCTTGGTGGTTTTAACCTCCGGCCAAATTAGCAGTCCAAAAATGGTTTTAACCACTATTGGACATCATAGTTCGGACTTCGGACCTCCTCCTCCTGAACGTCTTCCTCGATTATTAAGGGGTGAAGCTAAATCCCATTATGGAAATGTCCTGTGTGTCCTTCTTTTGCAACGGTTTATTTATGGACAAATATATTATCTCATCTTCATTTTGAGCATTTTATGCATAGATACATATATTACACTATAGTGTAATGCGAAACAATTTAGACAATTTATGATTTCCTATACGTATATGGGATAGTCTTTGCCGTGTTCTTATGTAATAACAGTAGGTAAAAAACTATCTCCAAATTTCGTGGTATTGCAGTTCCCAAAATTTAAAGGACAGTATATCAGAAAATATATTTACGGGTTAGGTTGGCTGCCATATGTAACCTCCCCAACCTGGATGCAGCCAGCGTCATTGATTATCACAATAAATTCAAATAAATGTAATTTTTAATTTAACTTTTACTTTCTAATTTCAAAAACTGGAAAATCGTGATTAATTTTTAACGAAATTTTGAAAAATTCATTTACTGAACGATTCATAACGTTTCGTGTATCAACATTTTCGCATGATATTATAGACTAATTAACATTGTACATCAATCAAATTAAAAAAACCTATCAGTACAGCTTTGCTCAGCCCGAAACAGGATTGATAAGTAAACCCATGTTTGTCAGAATGTTATACTATTTTTCACTAATTATTGCATTAACTAACGTCACCTGGTACTACCAAGTTGGTAGTATTACTTGGCACCAAACCTCGTATAAAAATTTCGAAATTCAACCCTCCTATATTCTAATTCTAAGTTATTTTTCGACTCCACACTAAATTTTATCTGAATATCTCTTAGAAATCGGTACGAGTATCCCTTCCTTATTGCATATTTGATAACTTTGTGTTCCTCTTTGACTTGATATAATTTCATGAGAAGCTATTAAGTATCACCGTTCCGGATTTCAGCTTTTTGCGACAAGCTATGAAAATCGGCATAGGTCACCCCAACGGGTCCCGGCTTTTAAAAATTTCCCAATTTCACTTTATATTCTTTCATTAGGAGCCATTACCCTGTACCAAATTTGAGCTTTCTACGACGATTTTGAAATTTTGGTGCATAATACCCCACCCACTCCGATGACCACCACCGGTCAACCACTGGACCAATGTCGCCCATCTTCGAACTCGTTTCATAACTTTGTCTAATATGCATATGGTAAAAATTTCAAGTCAATCGGCCAACTCGTTCCAGAGTTATCGAAAGACAGACGGACATCACAATTACAAAACCCCTGGTACGGGCTAAAAACAGGCATTGAGACACAGATTGGCAAAATCAATCCACATCTGCAATTATTGAAATGATAAATATTGTCAAACTATAAGGAGTTTGAAGTCTTTATTTTCATATTCTAATGTTTTTTACAGACTTTGTTTTTTTGTAAATTTTTATTTTCATCATAGTAAATATAAAAAAATCATGAAAAAAATCATGAAAACAATCGTATATTTATGGAGTCTCCATGACAACCATAAGCTTCCCTAACCACAATGGGTTTATGTTGTATGTATGTTACATACTTATTAAGCTTTAGCTTTGCAACCACACTTACCCGTGTTGAAGCCTAGCGGAGTTCATATCATAACTATAATCTATTAAGCTTGAGCATATAAGCACAATTCCTATCCGGGAGTTGCAGCCGAGTGGAGTTGATACCGCAACTTTGTGTACACAGCGTGGGAGTAGGACACGTTTTGGTACTCGGGTAGGCTCTAAAGTGATGATAATTTAGCCGAGCGGAAATTTGGACGCATTTTTTAAATTGAGGAAAAACCATACTTTTGAAATAAAATTTTTCACTTTTTCAAGTTAATACAATATATTTACCTGCTAAGCTACAACATATTACAAGAAAATGTCAAAAATTATAAAAATTCTTAAAAAAAGTAAAAATTATTCTCCCATTTCAATCCTTCCCATCCCGTGTATAAGCATGAAAGTACAGTCATCATCATTGAAAAATTGGTAAAATTTTCTAAATAAACTTTTTTTCTTTTGTGTTTTTTGAATGATTTACACTCATTTACATTGCTGAAGCAATAATTCGCAAATAAAGATGAATTTTGACGCATAAATTGACAAAATTGTTCAGTTATTCGCACTCTAAAAATGGTCCTTTTGTAGAATTTACACGTATTTACATATTTAAATACGATATTTATGCCCAAAATCAATGAATCATCAAGAAAAACCGGAAAAACAATTATCAATGGAAGAAAAAAGAATGATGAATTAGTGAAATTGTTAATTTACTACAAAGTTATGAAAAAAGAATAATAAACCGTCGCAAACGCGCATACGGAAGTAGCTTCAGACGTACTTCACCCCAAACGGTCCCACCACAACTCGATAACACTTAATTTCACTCTATTTCACCTATAGATTAATTTTTTGCAAAAATCTCATTTTGCCCCGACCACACCCCCTGGCGACGAGGGGGTGTGGAACAACTCGGGAACACTTAATTTCACTCTATTTCATCTATACATTAATTTTTTATAAAAATCTCATTTTGCCCCAACCACACCCCTGGCGCCTAGGGGGTGTGGCACAACTCCGGAACACATAATTTTACTCTATTTCACCTATAGATTAATTTTTTGCAAAAATCTCATTTTGCCCCGACCACACCCCCTGGCGACGAGGGGGTGTGGAACAACTCGGGAACACTTAATTTCACTCTATTTCATCAATAGATTAATTTTTTATAAAAATCTCATTTTGCCCCAACCACACCCCTGGCGCCTAGGGGGTGTGGCACAACTCCGGAACACATAATTTTACTCTATTTCACCTATAGATTAATTTTTTGCAAAAATCTCATTTTGCCCCGACCACACCCCCTGGCGACGAGGGGTGTGGAACAACTCGGGAACACTTAATTTCACTCTATTTCATCAATAGATTAATTTTTTATAAAAATCTCATTTTGCCCCAACCACACCCCTGGCGCCTAGGGGGTGTGGCACAACTCCGGAACACATAATTTTACTCTATTTCACCTATAGATTAAATTGCACTAAAAATCTCATTTTGCCCCCACCACACCCGCTGGCGCCGAAGGGGTGCGGCAAAATCGGGGAAACACTCAATTTCACTTAATTTCACTTAATTTTATTTAATTTCACTCAATTTCACTTAATTTTACCCATAGAATAAATTGCACTAAAAATCTCATTTTGCCCCAACCACACCCCCTAGGGCCGAGGGGGTGTGGCACAATCGGGGAAGCACTTAATTTCACTTAATTTCACTTAATTTCATTTAATTTCACTCAATTTCACCTAATTTTACCCATAGATTAAATTGCACTAAAAATCTCATTTTGCCCCAACCACACCCCCTGGCGCCGAGGGGGTGTGGCACAACTCCGGAACACATAATTTTACTCTATTTCACCTATAGATTAAATTGCACTAAAAATCTCATTTTGCCCCGACCACACCCCCTGTCGCCAAAGGGGGTGTGGTCCGGTTGCCCCCAAAAGTTGATAGGATCCTCCCCTGGGGTCCTATGTATGATGGCGAAAACCGATTTCGATTATCTCGATCCGTTCTCCTGATATCCTGCTGACAGACAGACGGACAGACAGACAGACAGACAGACAGACAGACAAAGTCTTCACATAAAGTAGCTGAAGCTACTTAATAAATTAGTGAAATTGTTAATTTACTCTTTTGTTGATTTTTTATAATTTTGACAACTGAAATTGAATTTTCACACAGAAATATAGCGCCCTCCAAGAAAACAACTATTATAATTGGAAGAAAAAAGAATGTTTAAAATTTTGTATTTTTTGAAATATAACATTATTTTATCAAAAAAAATTAAAATACTTTTTTGCTTACCTAATTGTCAGATTTATTAAAATAATACGTAAATTTTTTTACGTATAAATTTTAAATTTTCAATAAAATCAGCTTACAATAATAATACATAATAATACATATATGTATGTACATGCATACAGGCATGGATATGTTGACATGGTAAGTTGGATTTTTTTTCAAAGTACCTACACGAGGTGCAGACCAGACAACAAACGAACAAGTTACAAGTGTAACCACACTGGAAGTAAAGGGGTTAAGCGTAAGAGAGTTTGTGTGGTGGAGTAGGAGTGAATGAGTAAGAGTGAGTTTTTGTACAACAAGCAGAGTTGGGTTGAGGAAAGTTTGTTCTTACCCAGCAAACTACATGTTCCTAGGGTCAATTTTGTTATATATCCCAAAATCTTCATGGAGAGGGGAAAAAGAAGGAAGAAATAAGAAGGATAAAGTGAGGCTGTATTATTATTGTGCGACTACTACGACTGGTTTAATAAATCGACTGCGGAGATTCATTTGCTGCTGTTAGAGTGGGCCTTGTAATGAGGTATAAAAAAAAGTGAATTTCTAAGGTTGTGACTGTTATTCCTGGTACATGTATAGTCGCGCTTTTCGATGGCCGCTTTGACCCGTCTTGCTTTACAGATTCCAAAAGTGTTTTCCACATACTCTTCATACCTTTTGAACCGATAAATCTCTGCTACGTGTACAATTTCAATGTATTTTGTAATATGTACAGAGTCTCTTAGCCGAAATCAAGCTCAAATGACGGGGGTACCCTACGAAATTTTGAGCAAAAGTACCGGCAGAGAAACCGCTCGCAACAAGCAACACATGAATGGCTGGTTTGAAAAATGCTATGTAAAACTTGTGCTTGTCAGTGGTGGTTTGGTTCGTTAACGAAAAGGCCTGTATGTATTTACAGTTTAAAGCTTTTGTCGTTTGACTTCATCTTTAATAGAGATGGACAAAATAACCAACGAAATCAGAGGTTCACAGCCGCGTTTCATTTTGCTTTGGCAGATGTGAGACACAAATGATATGATGTTCCTTTGTAAAACTCCGACCGATAAAACTTTTGAACTCTATTGAAAGTCAAATATAATATTAGGCTTGAGATGGTTTGTTGCAAAAGTGAATAAATGTTGTTTTAACAAAACAGCGACCGATGAAAATCACGCACGTTGCTCTTTAACTAGAGAATGTGTAAGCTATGAAAAATATATATAATACATATATTAAATAATAGCTACCTGGTTGATCCTGCCAGTAGTCATATGCTTGTCTCAAAGATTAAGCCATGCATGTCTAAGTTCAAGCGAAAATAAAGTGAAACCGCGAATGGCTCATTACATCAGTTATGGTTCCTTAGATCGCACTTACTACTTGGATAACTGTGGTAATTCTAGAGCTAATACATGCGCTGAGCTCCAACCCTCGTGGAAGGAGCGCTTTTATTAGATCAAAGCCAATCGGGCCTTCGGGTCCGTTACATTGGTGACTCTGAATAACTTTGCTGATCGCACGGTCTCGTACCGGCGACGTATCTTTCAAGTGTCTGCCTTATCAACTGTCGATGGTAGGTTATGCGCCTACCATGGTGGTAACGGGTAACGGGGAATCAGGGTTCGATTCCGGAGAGGGAGCCTGAGAAACGGCTACCACATCCAAGGAAGGCAGCAGGCGCGCAAATTACCCACTCCCAGCTCGGGGAGGTAGTGACGAAAAATAACGATACGGAACTCTTATGAGGCTCCGTAATCGGAATGAGTACACTTTAAATCCTTTAACGAGGATCTATTGGAGGGCAAGTCTGGTGCCAGCAGCCGCGGTAATTCCAGCTCCAATAGCGTATATTAATGTTGCTGCGGTTAAAAAGCTCGTAGTTGGATCTCGGTTTCGGGCGAGTGGTGCACCTTGCGGTGTTTACTGTTTGCCCGGACGATCTTGTTGGTTCGTTTATGGTTCTCTTAACCGAGTGCCATAAGTGGCCAGCACGTTTACTTTGAAAAAATTGGAGTGCTCAAAGCAGGCGCTACAGCCTGAACATTAGTGCATGGAATAATGGAATAGGATCTCGGTTCTATTTCGTTGGCTTTCGGAGTCGAGGTAATGATTAATAGGGACAGACGGGGGCATTCGTACTGCGACGTTAGAGGTGAAATTCTTGGATCGTCGCAAGACGAACTACTGCGAAAGCATTTGCCAAGAATGTTTTCATTAATCAAGAACGAAAGTTAGAGGTTCGAAGGCGATCAGATACCGCCCTAGTTCTAACCATAAACGATGTCGACCGGCGATCCGCTATCGTTAACTGAATGACTTAGCGGGCAGCCTCCGGGAAACCAGAGTATTTGGATTCCGGGGGAAGTATGGTTGCAAAGCTGAAACTTAAAGGAATTGACGGAAGGGCACCACCAGGAGTGGAGCCTGCGGCTTAATTTGACTCAACACGGGAAATCTCACCAGGCCCGGACACCGGAAGGATTGACAGATTGAGAGCTCTTTCTTGATTCGGTGGGTGGTGGTGCATGGCCGTTCTTAGTTGGTGGAGCGATTTGTCTGGTTAATTCCGATAACGAACGAGACTCTGGCCTACTAACTAGACGTTAGATCCCTTTGTGGGTCTATCGCAGCTTCTTAGAGGGACGGGCGGCGTTTAGCCGCACGAGATTGAGCAATAACAGGTCTGTGATGCCCTTAGAGATCTAACGTCTAGTTAGTAGCCAGAGTCTCGTTCGTTTATCGGATTAACCAGACAAATCGCTCCACCACTAAGAACGGCCATGCACCACCACCACCGAATCAAGAAAGAGCTCTCAATCTGTCAATCCTTCGGTGTCCGGGCTGGGAGATTCCCGTGTTGAGTCAAATTAAGCCGCAGGCTCCACTCCTGGTGGTGCCCTTCCGTCAATTCCTTTAAGTTTCAGCTTTGCAACCATACTTCCCCCGGAATCCAAATACTCTGGTTTCCCGGAGGCTGCCCGCTAAGTCATTCAGTTAACGATAGCGGATCGCCGGTCGACATCGTTTATGGTTAGAACTAGGGCGGTATCTGATCGCCTTCGAACCTCTAACTTTCGTTCTTGATTAATGAAACATTCTTGGCAAATGCTTTCGCAGTAGTTCGTCTTGCGACGATCCAAGAATTTCACCTCTAACGTCGCAGTACGAATGCCCCGTCTGTCCTATTAATCATTACCTCGACTCCGAAAGCCAACGAAATAGAACCGAGATCCTATTCCATTATTCCATGCACTAATGTTCAGGCTGTAGCGCCTGCTTTGAGCACTCCATTTTTTCAAAGTAAACGTGCTGGCCACTTATGGCACTCGGTTAAGAGAACCATAACGAACCAACAAGATCGTCCGGGCAAACAGTAAACACCGCAAGGTGCACCACTCGCCCGAAACCGAGATCCAACTACGAGCTTTTTAACCGCAGCAACATAATATACGCTATTGGAGCTGGAATTACCGCGGCTGCTGGCACCAGACTTGCCCTCCAATAGATCCTCGTTAAAGGATTTAAAGTGTACTCATTCCGATTACGGAGCCTCATAAGAGTTCCGTATCGTTATTTTTCGTCACTACCTCCCCGAGCTGGGAGTGGGTAATTTGCGCGCCTGCTGCCTTCCTTGGATGTGGTAGCCGTTTCTCAGGCTCCCTCTCCGGAATCGAACCCTGATTCCCCGTTACCCGTTACCACCATGGTAGGCGCATAACCTACCATCGACAGTTGATAAGGCAGACACTTGAAAGATACGTCGCCGGTACGAGACCGTGCGATCAGCAAAGTTATTCAGAGTCACCAATGTAACGGACCCGAAGGCCCGATTGGCTTTGATCTAATAAAAGCGCTCCTTCCACGAGGGTTGGAGCTCAGCGCATGTATTAGCTCTAGAATTACCACAGTTATCCAAGTAGTAAGTGCGATCTAAGGAACCATAACTGATGTAATGAGCCATTCGCGGTTTCACTTTATTTTCGCTTGAACTTAGACATGCATGGCTTAATCTTTGAGACAAGCATATGACTACTGGCAGGATCAACCAGGTAGCTATTATTTAATATATGTATTATATATATTTTTCATAGCTTACACATTCTCTAGTTAAAGAGCAACGTGCGTGATTTTCATCGGTCGCTGTTTGTTAAAACAACATTTATTCACTTTTGCAACAAACCATCTCAAGCCTAATATTATATTTGACTTTCAATAGAGTTCAAAAGTTTTATCGGTCGGAGTTTTACAAAGGAACATCATATCATTTGTGTCTCACATCTGCCAAAGCAAAATGAAACGCGGCTGTGAACCTCTGATTTCGTTGGTTATTTTGTCCATCTCTATTAAAGATGAAGTCAAACGACAAAAGCTTTAAACTGTAAATACATACAGGCCTTTTCGTTAACGAACCAAACCACCACTGACAAGCACAAGTTTTACATAGCATTTTTCAAACCAGCCATTCATGTGTTGCTTGTTGCGAGCGGTTTCTCTGCCGGTACTTTTGCTCAAAATTTCGTAGGGTACCCCCGTCATTTGAGCTTGATTTCGGCTAAGAGACTCTGTACATATTACAAAATACATTGAAATTGTACACGTAGCAGAGATTTATCGGTTCAAAAGGTATGAAGAGTATGTGGAAAACACTTTTGGAATCTGTAAAGCAAGACGGGTCAAAGCGGCCATCGAAAAGCGCGACTATACATGTACCAGGAATAACAGTCACAACCTTAGAAATTCACTTTTTTTATACCTCATTACAAGGCCCACTCTAACAGCAGCAAATGAATCTCCGCAGTCGATTTATTAAACCAGTCGTAGTAGTCGCACAATAATAATACAGCCTCACTTTATCCTTCTTATTTCTTCCTTCTTTTTCCCCTCTCCATGAAGATTTTGGGATATATAACAAAATTGACCCTAGGAACATGTAGTTTGCTGGGTAAGAACAAACTTTCCTCAACCCAACTCTGCTTGTTGTACAAAAACTCACTCTTACTCATTCACTCCTACTCCACCACACAAACTCTCTTACGCTTAACCCCTTTACTTCCAGTGTGGTTACACTTGTAACTTGTTCGTTTGTTGTCTGGTCTGCACCTCGTGTAGGTACTTTGAAAAAAAAATCCAACTTACCATGTCAACATATCCATGCCTGTATGCATGTACATACATATATGTATTATTATGTATTATTATTGTAAGCTGATTTTATTGAAAATTTAAAATTTATACGTAAAAAAATTTACGTATTATTTTAATAAATCTGACAATTAGGTAAGCAAAAAGTATTTTAATTTTTTTTGATAAAATAATGTTATATTTCAAAAAATACAAAATTTTAAACATTCTTTTTTCTTCCAATTATAATAGTTGTTTTCTTGGAGGGCGCTATATTTCTGTGTGAAAATTCAATTTCAGTTGTCAAAATTATAAAAAATCAACAAAAGAGTAAATTAACAATTTCACTAATTTATTAAGTAGCTTCAGCTACTTTATGTGAAGACTTTGTCTGTCTGTCTGTCTGTCTGTCTGTCTGTCCGTCTGTCTGTCAGCAGGATATCAGGAGAACGGATCGAGATAATCGAAATCGGTTTTCGCCATCATACATAGGACCCCAGGGGGAGGATCCTATCAACTTTTGGGGGCAACCGGACCACACCCCTTTGGCGACAGGGGGTGTGGTCGGGGCAAAATGAGATTTTTAGTGCAATTTAATCTATAGGTGAAATAGAGTAAAATTATGTGTTCCGGAGTTGTGCCACACCCCCTCGGCGCCAGGGGGTGTGGTTGGGGCAAAATGAGATTTTTAGTGCAATTTAATCTATGGGTAAAATTAGGTGAAATTGAGTGAAATTAAATGAAATTAAGTGAAATTAAGTGAAATTAAGTGCTTCCCGATTGTGCCACACCCCCTCGGCCCTAGGGGGTGTGGTTGGGGCAAAATGAGATTTTTAGTGCAATTTATTCTATGGGTAAAATTAAGTGAAATTGAGTGAAATTAAATAAAATTAAGTGAAATTAAGTGAAATTGAGTGTTTCCCCGATTTTGCCGCACCCCTTCGGCGCCAGCGGGTGTGGTGGGGGCAAAATGAGATTTTTAGTGCAATTTAATCTATAGGTGAAATAGAGTAAAATTATGTGTTCCGGAGTTGTGCCACACCCCCTAGGCGCCAGGGGTGTGGTTGGGGCAAAATGAGATTTTTATAAAAAATTAATCTATTGATGAAATAGAGTGAAATTAAGTGTTCCCGAGTTGTTCCACACCCCCTCGTCGCCAGGGGGTGTGGTCGGGGCAAAATGAGATTTTTGCAAAAAATTAATCTATAGGTGAAATAGAGTAAAATTATGTGTTCCGGAGTTGTGCCACACCCCTAGGCGCCAGGGGTGTGGTTGGGGCAAAATGAGATTTTTATAAAAAATTAATCTATTGATGAAATAGAGTGAAATTAAGTGTTCCCGAGTTGTTCCACACCCCCTCGTCGCCAGGGGGTGTGGTCGGGGCAAAATGAGATTTTTGCAAAAAATTAATCTATAGGTGAAATAGAGTAAAATTATGTGTTCCGGAGTTGTGCCACACCCCTAGGCGCCAGGGGTGTGGTTGGGGCAAAATGAGATTTTTATAAAAAATTAATGTATAGATGAAATAGAGTGAAATTAAGTGTTCCCGAGTTGTTCCACACCCCTCGTCGCCAGGGGGTGTGGTCGGGGCAAAATGAGATTTTTGCAAAAATTAATCTATAGGTGAAATAGAGTGAAATTAAGTGTTATCGAGTTGTGGTGGGACCGTTTGGGGTGAAGTACGTCTGAAGCTACTTCCGTATGCGCGTTTGCGACGGTTTATTATTCTTTTTTCATAACTTTGTAGTAAATTAACAATTTCACTAATTCATCATTCTTTTTTCTTCCATTGATAATTGTTTTTCCGGTTTTTCTTGATGATTCATTGATTTTGGGCATAAATATCGTATTTAAATATGTAAATACGTGTAAATTCTACAAAAGGACCATTTTTAGAGTGCGAATAACTGAACAATTTTGTCAATTTATGCGTCAAAATTCATCTTTATTTGCGAATTATTGCTTCAGCAATGTAAATGAGTGTAAATCATTCAAAAACACAAAAGAAAAAAGTTTATTTAGAAAATTTTACCAATTTTTCAATGATGATGACTGTACTTTCATGCTTATACACGGGATGGGAAGGATTGAAATGGGAGAATAATTTTACTTTTTTTAAGAATTTTTATAATTTTTGACATTTTCTTGTAATATGTTGTAGCTTAGCAGGTAAATATATTGTATTAACTTGAAAAAGTGAAAAATTTTATTTCAAAAGTATGGTTTTTCCTCAATTTAAAAAATGCGTCCAAATTTCCGCTCGGCTAAATTATCATCACTTTAGAGCCTACCCGAGTACCAAAACGTGTCCTACTCCCACGCTGTGTACACAAAGTTGCGGTATCAACTCCACTCGGCTGCAACTCCCGGATAGGAATTGTGCTTATATGCTCAAGCTTAATAGATTATAGTTATGATATGAACTCCGCTAGGCTTCAACACGGGGTAAGTGTGGTTGCAAAGCTAAAGCTTAATAAGTATGTAACATACATACAACATAAACCCATTGTGGTTAGGGAAGCTTATGGTTGTCATGGAGACTCCATAAATATACGATTGTTTTCATGATTTTTTTCATGATTTTTTATATTTACTATGATGAAAATAAAAATTTACAAAAAAACAAAGTCTGTAAAAAACATTAGAATATGAAAATAAAGACTTCAAACTCCTTATAGTTTGACAATATTTATCATTTCAATAATTGCAGATGTGGATTGATTTTGCCAATCTGTGTCTCAATGCCTGTTTTTAGCCCGTACCAGGGGTTTTGTAATTGTGATGTCCGTCTGTCTTTCGATAACTCTGGAACGAGTTGGCCGATTGACTTGAAATTTTTACCATATGCATATTAGACAAAGTTATGAAACGAGTTCGAAGATGGGCGACATTGGTCCAGTGGTTGACCGGTGGTGGTCATCGGAGTGGGTGGGGTATTATGCACCAAAATTTCAAAATCGTCGTAGAAAGCTCAAATTTGGTACAGGGTAATGGCTCCTAATGAAAGAATATAAAGTGAAATTGGGAAATTTTTAAAAGCCGGGACCCGTTGGGGTGACCTATGCCGATTTTCATAGCTTGTCGCAAAAAGCTGAAATCCGGAACGGTGATACTTAATAGCTTCTCATGAAATTATATCAAGTCAAAGAGGAACACAAAGTTATCAAATATGCAATAAGGAAGGGATACTCGTACCGATTTCTAAGAGATATTCAGATAAAATTTAGTGTGGAGTCGAAAAATAACTTAGAATTAGAATATAGGAGGGTTGAATTTCGAAATTTTTATACGAGGTTTGGTGCCAAGTAATACTACCAACTTGGTAGTACCAGGTGACGTTAGTTAATGCAATAATTAGTGAAAAATAGTATAACATTCTGACAAACATGGGTTTACTTATCAATCCTGTTTCGGGCTGAGCAAAGCTGTACTGATAGGTTTTTTTTAATTTGATTGATGTACAATGTTAATTAGTCTATAATATCATGCGAAAATGTTGATACACGAAACGTTATGAATCGTTCAGTAAATGAATTTTTCAAAATTTCGTTAAAAATTAATCACGATTTTCCAGTTTTTGAAATTAGAAAGTAAAAGTTAAATTAAAAATTACATTTATTTGAATTTATTGTGATAATCAATGACGCTGGCTGCATCCAGGTTGGGGAGGTTACATATGGCAGCCAACCTAACCCGTAAATATATTTTCTGATATACTGTCCTTTAAATTTTGGGAACTGCAATACCACGAAATTTGGAGATAGTTTTTTACCTACTGTTATTACATAAGAACACGGCAAAGACTATCCCATATACGTATAGGAAATCATAAATTGTCTAAATTGTTTCGCATTACACTATAGTGTAATATATGTATCTATGCATAAAATGCTCAAAATGAAGATGAGATAATATATTTGTCCATAAATAAACCGTTGCAAAAGAAGGACACACAGGACATTTCCATAATGGGATTTAGCTTCACCCCTTAATAATCGAGGAAGACGTTCAGGAGGAGGAGGTCCGAAGTCCGAACTATGATGTCCAATAGTGGTTAAAACCATTTTTGGACTGCTAATTTGGCCGGAGGTTAAAACCACCAAGAAACACTGGAATAATTTTTAAAATACATTTCCTATATATATTCCAATATAAATAATAATAAAATTTATCAATTCTGAATTGGTAAAACTGGCGATAATGAGAAAATTTTGAATTTTTCAAATTATTTACGGAGCAATTTTTCTGCAAATCACGGCATCTTTTAAAAGTAAAGTGTATGTTGTATCTTTAAGCGGTCAGTGAAGCACTGGTTCGCAATAAATGCGCACCGAACCACACCCAGGGTTCGCTACCCCGGGTTTTTGTGGGTTGGGGTTTTTACGGGTTTTTGTGGGTTTTTCCGGGGTTTTTGTAAGATTTTGAGGCAGATTGAAACAAAATCCCTTAAACTACAACGTAGATCAATGCTAATTAACTTTTCTGCCTCATCTTGAAATTTTGAGAATTTTCATTTGCGACTTGAATTTCCAAGTATCATTGCATATTTCCAGGTTTACATGTCAAACATGAATTTTCGATGTAATAGTCCAAATCAATGATAACGGTTAAAATTGCATGTTAAAATCGTATATTAAATTAGTTTTTCTCTAATAAATAATTTTAGGAATTCTGGTTCAACCTGCCCCAAAGTCTACAAAAACCCACAAAAACCCACAAAAACCCAAAAACCCCAAAAACCCCGGAAAAACCCACGGGGTTGGGTTTTTCTACAAAAACCCCGGGGTTTTCCGAACCCTGACCACACCCGGTGTGGCTCGCGGGATTTAATACTTTTGTTGGTGTGGTTTGCGGTGTGGTGCGCTAACCCAAACTACCAAGACTGATTAAAGGTCTCCCAATATGTTCACAATTTATAGCAGAAATTCTAATGTAGGTTTATATATTGAATAAAAATAACATACGATGGATGACACTGCTGATGTCCAGCACCTACAATGTACATAAATGAATATTTACTTGGGCACCGAGAATAAGTTGATTGAAATACGTTCTTATTTTTCAGAGCCAAGGTAGACTAGTGTCGGATATGCCCGCTTGTGGTGAAACCGTCCTGAGTTCGATACTTGCAGCATCCACCTTTTCAAGCTGGAGTTTTCAATACACCAGTTCGTTTCAAGGATGCGAAATTAATAGTGTGACGTGGGTGACTCCCGGAGGGTCAGAACTTTCCACACTTTCGGATCGCAGCCCACTTTGAAGATTTCTTCAATAGTTTCCAAGGAACGCGGCTCGAACATACATTTTGCAGCGCCTTAACCTTTTAAGCATTTACATTTTATAGTCGAAAATGGGGAATGAACTTTGACCATGAATGTCATGGAGAAAAATTTTACACCAAGTTTCCAAAACCATGGTGTTCATGTCATATTTTTTATACATCGCAAGACCAAAGCCATGTTAGTCATGGTCACAAAAATTTGCATTGCAGGACCAATACCATCAAAGTCATGGCGATTGTTTTTGCAAGAAAATACTTTGACCATGACATACATGGAAGTCGAAAATAATAATTTTCACAGCTTTTTAGACCGAGTCAGGGCTTATGGAACCGTCATATGTCCGTCCGTCCGTAAATCTCTCTCTAAACGATCACGATCTCTCTTTAAACACAAGCTACCGACTTGAAATTTTTACCATTTGCATATTGGACAAAGTTAGGAATCGAGTTCGAAGATGGGCGAAATCGGTCAACTGGTTGACCGGTGGGGGTCATCTGAGTGGGTGGGATCTTATGCACCAAAATTTCAAAATTGCCGGAGAAAGCTGAAATTTGGCACAGAGGTTGCTAATGGCTCCTAATAGATAAAAATGAGTTCAAGTTGGAAAAAAATTCATCTTCAGGGACCCTAGGTGGTGACCCATACGGATTTTTCAAAATCGTCATACCGAGCTGAAATTTGGTATGAAGGGTAAAAACCACTTCTGGATAGCACATACAGCTTTGTCCAAGTTCAAGCCCTCAAGTTCTTGTTAAACAAGCCCACTGATCCTGGTAGTAACTGGGAAAAATTTGTAGATCCTTGAAAAAAAAGGGGTGTCAAATAGAAAATATCTAGCAAACATTTAACCATCCATAAACCGGAGGTTGGTGATATTATGTCGGTCAATTCGAAGAAGAATTTAGAAGCGGGTTGTGACTCACCGAGTCATTAATATTACTTGGCACCAAATTCTAAAAATTTCAGCTTTTTAAGACAATTTCTGAATATCAACATGGGTATGGGTCACCCCAACGGGTCCCGGCATATGAAAATTTTATCAATCTCACTTCATATTCTTACATTAGGGGCCTCTATACCAATTTTCAGCTCGATTGGATGAATTTGAAAAATCGGTATGGGTCACCCCCTCGGGTACCTCCGGTTGACAAAATTTTCCAATTTCACTTCATATTCTTCCATTACGAGCAACTAGAACGCTCCATGTCGAATTTCAGCTTTCTAACCAATTTTGAAATTTTGGTGCATAATACCCCACCCACTTATATGACCCCCACCGGTTCAAAACTTTTCTGATCGAACCCATCTTCTAACTTGGTCGTTGCATTGCCCAGATACATGTCTGCACCAAATTTGGTCAAAATTGGTTAACTCGTTCGACAGTTCGACTGACATGACAATTACATAAGCCCTGGTTCGGGCTAAAAACCACAACTCGAGAGAAAGTCAGTCTTTGGATGTAATCCGAATATTTTAACGTTGCGATGTGATTAAAAGTCGACAATAATCTATATTATAATTTCGAAAAGTCCGTCCCGTGAAATTTTCCGTGACATTCCTGCATTCTGATTGGCTGTTGGTTTTCCTGCTCCACCAATCAGGGAACAGATACGAATTATGATTATGATTATGATTATGATTATGATTATAATCATAATTATGATGATAATTATGATTATGATTATGATTATGATTATAATTATGATTATAATTATGATTATGATTATAATTATGATTATGATTATAATTATGATTATGATTATGATTATGATTAACATTATGATTATAATTATGATTATGATTATGATTATAATTATGATTATGATTATAATTATGATTATTATTATAATTATAATTATGATTATGATTAGAACTTAAAAAAACTTCTTTAGCGACATAAAAAAATTCCTTAGCAACACAAAAAAATTTCCTTAGCAACATAAGAAAATTTCCGTACCAACGTTAAAAAATTTCCTTAGCAACACAAAAATATTTCCTTAGCAACGTTAAAAAATTTCCTTAGCAACATAAAAAATTTCCTTAGCAACGTTAAAAAATATCCCTAACAACGTTAAAAAATTTCCCCGGCAACAAAAATATTTCCTTATCAACGTTAAAAAAATTCCCTAGCAACATAAAAAATTTCCTTAGCAACGTTAAAAAATTTCCCTAGCAACGTTAAAAAATTTCCCCGGCAACATAAAAAATTTTCCTTAGCAACGTTCAAAAAATTTCCTTAGCAACATAAAAAAATTTCCATAGCAGCATACAAAAATTTCCTTGGCAACATAAAAAAATTACCTTAGCAACATAAAAAAATTTCCTTGGCAACATAAAAAAAATACCTTAGCAACATAAAAAAATTTCCTTGGCAACATGAAAAAATTACCTTAGCAACATAAAAAAATTACCTCAGCAGCATAAAAAAATTATCTTAGCAACATAAAAAAATTCCTTAGCAACGTTAAAAAAATTTCCTTAGCAACATAAAAAAATTCCTTAGCAACGTTGAAAAAGTTTCCTTACTAACATAAAAAAATTACCTTAGCAGCATACAAAAATTTCCTTGGCAACATAAAAAAATACGCTAGCAACATAAAAAATTTCCTTAGCAACATAAAAAAATTTTCCTAGCAACGTTAAAAAAATTCCCTAGCAACATAAAAAAACTTCCTTAACAACTTCAAGAAAATTGCTTAGCAAGTCGACAAAATTCCTTTGCAAGACGAAAAAATTCCTTAGCAGCGTTAAAAAGTTTCACGTTGCCCGTCTTTAGGACGGGCTTATAGGCTAGTTACTTAATAAATTTCGTAAAAAACTGATAATGTAACTAAGGATGGATCTTTTTAATTGTTGTGTTTTCGTCCGGCACTTCGTGTAAAATTGTTCGCCATGACATACATGGTCAAAATGCTTAAAAGGTTAATTTCACAAATTGCTCTCGGATTTCATAGTTAGTCATGCTTGAAGGATGTGATCAACAATTTTTGATAATTTTTGCCCCCACCACACATACAGTAATGCGCCATTTTTGCATGTATGGAAATCTTCTCATACAGGGTCTCCCCTTAAGTCGACCATACATACATATTATGCTTTACGAAGGGTGTGTCCCTAGAAATTTCCACATATTTATTAAACAAATAACTCCTGAAATTCAAAATTCAAGCGCACTACGACTTAATTTGAGATTTTTAATAATTCAAAATTGCTCATAAAACACGTTGGTAACTTCTTCAATCAAAATTTTGTTTTTAGTTTTTTTTCTGAAATTTCGACTTTTGTGATTATAAGGACAAAAGTTGTGAAAATGCAACATGCAATATAAGCTACAAAAGAATTAAAGGAAGTTCAACACACTTAACGTTTGGTATTAATTTAAAACGTAATATTGAAATACTTTTAGTGCTTGAAACCCTTTAGTATTTACATACAGTTTACTGAATATTTTATTATGAGCGTACTCACGTCAACCTTCGCATATCTCGCATATCTCGCAAATTGAGCATAGCAACATAACTTGCGAAGTTTTGCGAGATATGCGAGATTTCGCAAAAATTTTGCTAGAAAACCATGGGATTTTTTTCGCAAATTTACCCAGCAATTGGGCATGTTCTTATTTCGCAAAAGTACTTCGCAAACTCATCCTCACCATCTCCAGCAGGAGAAATTAAAGAAATCCATGGAAACAATACCAAAATTGGTGTTTTTCAGTAGATTTGCGAGATTAGAGAGATTTGCGAACTCATATTTTGCGAATCCCCTCACGACAGAAATATTTTGATCTTCGCAAGTTTGCTAAATGAGTTGCGATGCGAAATAAGAAGTTGTCGTGAGTACGCCCTATATGACGTATTTCAATAATAATTATTAAGCACTTAAATTTTTAAGCTTTAATATTTTAAGGCTGGCAAGACATTTCGAGGAATTTCAACTACTTTATATTCATTTAATGATGGAGTATCAATTTTACTTGAGAAAAAAAGTGCATATATTTATTTAGGGAACAAAGTTTGGAACGCTTGAAATGAAACTAATCGCTGTCATCATCATAGGACTCACACCAATCATCGTAAGACTCGTGCCAATCATCCGAAAACTCGAAATCCACACTGCTGTCTCCATCCATACTCCAATTGTAGTCGCCATCGTAGTTCACGCTGTCAGCATCCGTCTCTTCAGACTCTTCTTCCACCACAGAAAACTTAGACACGCGCATTTCATTCAGCGCCATGAAGGCGCGTATACTTTCTGCTGATTCTTTGCCATACTGGAATAAAGTAAAAAAAAAAAAACATTCCGTCAGGCATAATCGGTTATTCGTCTCAATGCATATGTAACAATGTGACTCACATAAATACCGGCAATTCCGACCCGGTCCATTCCACGAATTGCGACGAGGAGTTGCTTAAACAAATCGATTTCGTTCGCTGACAAATCGTGAATCTTGTTGTCAAACTTACACGTCCCAAGGCTTAAAGTTTTCAGTTCTGAAATTAACAATTAACATGTTGATAAATGAAAGGGAAATATATTTTCAAAATTTAGGTGACCGTGATTAAGTTAATAACGACAACTTACGCTTGAATAATTTCTTTGCTTTTAAGAGAGCCTGAATAACATCCTCAACCTGTTTTGGGTACTTTGGCAACCTCAATCCCAAATGTTTCAACACCCTCCAACCCCGACACGTCTTGAGCACTACCCCCAACTTCAGGAGAGTCTTCTTTCCGCCGGAATCCCTAGTGTCGAACGTGTCCAACTTCAACTTTTCCAAGTTTGGAAACACAGTCACCAATCGTTTCAAAAGTTTGGGATCATGCAACTGCATAACCCTCAAATTCGTCATGTTTGGCAAAACCTTCTTCTTCGAGAGACAAATATTTTGCACAATGTCATCCACAGATTTCGACTTCTGAAACGCTTTCCCAATCATGAGACTTTTCAGATTGGGCACGATATTTTGCAAGAGGTCGTCACACCGAAAAACGTCAGTCATCCGGTTTCGAAACGTTTTTAATTTGGGCATCTTCTTGGTGGGCAAGTGGAAGTGAGTTTTTTTGAAATTTTTTGTATCGTCCAACTCTGTCGATCCGTACCCTACGTATGTATTGTCGACGTAGTCAAAACTTAGTTTGACGAGTTGGTTCCTCACTTGACTCAACATTCGGGACATATTTGAAAGCTTATCTTCCGCTCGGACGATGTCACATGGGTCAACGTTATCCAGCGCTATTGTTAACGAATCGAGATATTTGGAATTTGACAAATCTGGGCTAAATCCCCACGGAAGAGTGACCTCCTTCAAATTTGGAGAGGCGTTGATAACCACGTCAATAAAGTTGGTTAGATGAGAAGTCACCCGTTTCGAACTGGCCTTGACGACCTTGAAGAATATCAAATTTTGTTTTATTGACATAATTTCTCCGGCTGGAATCAGATCAGTTGAACTTGCTGAATTCGGTGAACGTGTGCAACTAATTCGCAATTGCTTCAAGTTCGGGCAGGAATTTTTCAAAACTTGATACACCGATGATAGATAGACCTCTCTAGCGATGTCGAGTTCCAAAATTTGCACGGTGTCGCCGAACTTGTCACAAACTTGGAGTAGTTTAGATGCGAAGGAGTCCACCGTCGAGTTGGCCAGGCAACTAATCCTTTTCACAAGTCGGGCGTCGACTAATGAGGAGCACAATTCGAAAAATGACATTTTACACCTTTCCTCCTTGTGTTTCAAGTCTAACGCTAGTCTCGTATTTGGCAAGGAGAGAACCATTTTGTTCCAAAATTGACTTACGAGTCGACAAGTTTTCAATGGGGTTGCGGCCTGTTTGAATATCTCCGTCAAAATCTACAAATTTGAAAAAATATTACATTTGTTATTGTATTTTAAGGTACCACAAGAGGTTGAATATTTCAGTTTTTTATGGACTTAGCAACATGATTTTTTAGAGAACATGAGTCAAGACATGAAGTACAGCTCCGCATAGAAACAAGGGCATTGGGGTATTTTTAAGAGCTCCCCGAGATGGAGGGGGAGGACTTTGAGGTCATAATGGTTGTTATTTGGAGTCACTATATATTTCCGCAGGGTGTATAATCGGTTTGTGGGCTCATTTGTGTGAGGTAATGAGATGTGAACCATTTTTGACCTCAGAAACATAAAATAATAGGGAGGGGCAAGTATAGAAATGCTATTTCGAAAAGTATGGAAGACAATATGGAAATGAGACCCATTATGCTCCCTATGTAAAACTATTTCGCACGATGTGGGAGTCGTTCCACATTTGTGCTCCGTATGGTTTGGACGCTAGGACGTTTTAAAAAAAATTCATCATGTTCGACTATTTTGGCTATAAATACGTAAGTATAAGTAACAGCAAAAGGGGACATTTAGCAAAATTTAGAGTAGTATATTTTTTACAAAATTTGTATTTGAACCAAATTTCTACCTACTATAATTTCTGAGAAAATTACAATCAAAGTGAGTGGTATAATTCCTTGCCAACTCTCTTGTGGTACCTTAAAAATGCATAAATTCTTAATTGCATCTATGGCTTACGATCGGATTATTTAGTGCCATATGTTCCACATTGTTTACTTCCGGTTGGAATTCCATTGCGAGAGTTGAATAAGAAAAGTTCCACAAATTTCCTGCTTGAAAATGTCATTAAAAAAGTGTATAGTTTTTCAAAAAACCGTGGCAGACAAATCGTAATAAGAAATATATTCTGCTCAAGTAACTTACCTTCAAGTTGAGATAAGATAAATGTTCTCGCTTTCGTTTCAAATTCAAAAATAAATGCACACAGAATAATTTAACTCTTTTAATTTTTGCTGAGAGCACATTCTACTGAATGACGAGGATTGAATTTCCCGCGAGGGTTTGACTAAAACGACCGGCTCGTGGCCACCACACTTGCTTCGCCAGTTCACTAGATGAAGTGTTCCATCTCTCTCTCACTCTCGTGGAGAGGTTCCCACCAGCAGGTGATAACAGTTGAACCCGTCAACTACCAGTTCACACTTGATACTCGATTAAATTTCAAGTTAAATTATTGCGACTAATTGACATTAAATTAAAAAAATATATTTTGATATCTGTATGAATTAACTTCAAACTTAGTCCAGTTGACTCGACCAAAATTATTTCATAAATTGAGTTCACAATTACAATTTAACTTTCAAGTTAAGTTAATGAGCTATTGTAAATTACAATTTGTAATTATTAATTTATTTAATGGCTTTATTTAATTTTGTTTAATAATATAAACTATGTAATCAATATTTTAAATTTCTACAAGTTTCAGCTCCTGCAATGACATCATCATCATCGCCACCAAGGAAAGGAAGAAGGGCCGATTCAATCTCTGCGATATGCTCTTCGAGCAGTACGAATCCCGACAGAATGTCGACACCACGGTCATTATAGCCGATGAGAAGTTGTCTGTTCACAAACTTGTGCTTATCGGAGTGTCACGTAAATTCCGCGACGCATTGAGACAGCAGCAAGATGGAGGTGTGATTACATTTCCTGAAGACTTCAATCCTCGTAGCGAAAGAGTTCATAAAGGTCTGTTGTCCAAACGGCTAAGAAATTAACTACAGGCAACTAATTTTTCTTAGGTGAGGCATAGTAACCATGACCACATGAAAAAATGCATGGTTACGGCGAAGCCTAAGTATGCAAACAGACCCCCCCCCCCTCCAAATATTCTGCCAAAGATTGTAGCAAAACGGCTAATCGTATCGAAATGGTGTAAAGGGCAATCGTGCAGACCTTGCTGGGTAGATGATGCCCGTCAGGTCTAGAAACATGGCGATCTTATTTTAACCCATTAAAAATCGATTTTAAACTTTCAAATGACTGGCAAATTCACTTTTGCCAAGCAATGGTAGTGTCGACTCCGATATTAAATGTGCGGAAATCTATAACGCGTCATTTGAATCAAACCCGAGCGAAATCGGATAAGAAATGAGAGACTTTTCTTGGTTGCATATGCAGACAGGTACGTTAATTATAATGGTTCTTCATTACTTCTAAAAATCCACGTTTCTATTAGCAACCAGCACAGAAGAAACATGTAAAAGCCCTTCACTGTAAATATCTACGCATGTACATAAATACTATATGTATGTACTATGCACATGTATGCACTTTTAGAAATCCAGTATTCAAATAGTATACCAAGCGGTGTTCAGAAATAAATACAAAACTGGTACTCGTAATAACTAATGCTCTGAGGTAATAGCTGAATATTAAAAGTTCGATAGTAAATTCTTACCCGCACAATTTTAATACTAACAATGCGGTGACGCCAGCGCTCCGAGTTTGGCGAAACCACGATAATTATGTAGCCGTAGATAAATAATTAAGCACGTGTTTCAGGATTTTTAATGCTCACTTTAAACGAAGTTATGATGGAATCCGTATGCGAGAATTTGTATTTTTCTACTTTGTGAGAAAAATTTCATGGTGAAAATGCAAATTTTCGCTCACGTTTTCCATCATAACTTCGTTTAAAGTGAGCATTAAAAATCCTGAAACACGTGCTTAATTATTTATCTACGGCTACATAATTATCGTGGTTTAGTCTAAATCGGAGCGAGACCGATGATGTCATCGCATTGACGGCATCGCATTGATTCCCGGAAATTTGGGTATGGAAATATGGGTATCGGAAGTTTCGGTCTGCAGAAATTTTGGTCTCGGAAATATGGGTAGCGGTATATTTGGGTATGCAGAATTTTAGGTATGGGAAATTTGGGTATGACAAAAAAATACTTTTTAACAATTGCTCTTCGGAAAATGTGGTGGCCCTTAAAAAGGGCCGTTGGTTGTGCGGTAGCTAATACATATACCAAGTCAAAACCATATTGACATTGCATACGTGCCTTTGTATATTTCAATTGTTCGAATTTCGCCACGGTCACGATTTTAGACCTCCAAACTGTCCTGGGCGAAAAATTCCTGTGAGCGTCAAATTATCCATGGAGTTCTATTTTTGGCCTCTCATTTTGAATTTTTCTTTAAATGCTGACCTTTAACTTTGACCTGTCTGTGACGTTAAAAATCGACGACGGAAATTGTCCGTAGATGCTTTTGACATTTGTTCCCGAAGTTCGGAATTTTAGAAATTGTGGGATCATATGTATCAAAAAAAAATATGTCGTTACATCTACAATTGTGTTACATACTGTAGCTCATGTAATTACTTTGTGAATAATTGGCCCTTTTAAGGGCCACCACATTTTCCGAAGAGCAATTGTTAAAAAGTATTTTTTTGTCATACCCAAATTTCCCATACCTAAAATTCTGCATACCCAAATATACCGCTACCCATATTTCCGAGACCAAAATTTCTGCAGACCGAAACTTCCGATACCCATATTTCCTTATACCCAAATTTCCATACCCAAATTTCCGAGACCCAAATTTCCATACCCAAGTTTCCGTACACCCATCGGATTCCCTCGTTACCCGTAGACACGGGTAACGGGGGTATTTAATTTCGTGTGCCACGCATCCACACCGGGGATTAATTTCATAGGCAACGCGTCTGGGCTTATGGAGATTTAATTTGGTATCTATAATTGATGACATCTTAAAGAGACTTAAAAGCCAAAAATAAACTAATTCTTAAAAAAAACTTAGGTGAGGCTTGCTTAAAAGGGGGAAACAAGATGTCATCATCGTGTAGTAACATAATATGCTAAATCAACGTTCATCTCATGATTGATAATTTTCGGTAAATAGAACAGCAAATTATATGCGTTTTGGACCATTTGCCTCGCCGTGGGCCGTTTCAAATAATTAAAATAACTTGAAACTTTATTAGCGATCAGTGCATTTGATACACATACAGGTATGCAGTAATAATTCATATGAAACGATACAGGATTTAGTTAGATAATTTCGGTATCCATAATCTGTTGATGATTTAATGAACGAAGCTTGAAGCAATTTGTAATATAAAATATTACTATGAAACATATTCATGTAGGCCATCAGTATAAGCAGAATCGAAGAGTAACGAAGATTAATAATTGCAAATTATGCATAGGTATTTAGGTACAACCATCAATATGGCGCATATACTATATACATAGGGGAGATCTATAAATTATGTCAAGCAAAAAAACCCTTTTTTATGACCCCCCCCCCCCCCTCCCCTGTTGTCACGCCTTTGTCACGCTCGTCGTGACCCCTCCCCCCTCTCTTGTCACGTCACGCCTGAAAATCTGAATTTTTCCGATACCTAGCAGGAATAACATTCATATTCGTAAAGCAGTAAATATTGCGTAATAGCAAGACTCACAAGGGAATCTTTGTGCTGTGTCACCTGGGTTTATTCACAAATTAACTTTATTTTGCCGAATTTCATGAAGCCACGCCTCTTTCATAGAAGATGTAGTGCAAATCGCGGTTGAAGCGAAATATTTCCTCAACAACTGGGTGAAACCCTTGTAATTTTACAGGATAGGAACAATTCTTAGCTCTATTTATACTCATATCTATCATACCTTTGATGGAGTGAAAATTCATAGCGTTTTAGATTTGTAACTAACAACCTTTTCCAAAATTCCCGTTATTTTTTTTTTTATTTTTAGATTTCAAAAGTTCCAAATAAGTTGAAAAAAATCCACCAAATTTTTCATTTATTTCTATACATTTTTTTAATTGTTAACATTTTTTAATCATGCAGCTGCCTCCAATTAGTACATATTTTTGAAACTATGACTATATGGTTCTTTCGGACCAATTTTTTAAATTCTGGAAATTTTTGGAGATTTGGTAATGTTTCTTAATTGTTAAATGTTGTTGAACAAAATTATAACGATTTTTTGAAATTATACAAACTTTACGGCACTTTTTTAATTTTAATTATTTTTTAAATAAACAAACAATTGGATATTGTGCAAATTATTAGAAGGCTTGAACAAAATTTAAAAACGTGGTTGAAAATCTTAAAATCCAACCTTGGTCGAAATTTTGGATTCGGGTGGACAAATATTTCTAAATAATTGCGAAACTGTAGTTTGGCAATAGTCGGAGAATTAAAATGTGAGTTAAAGTTTGCATTAAGTTAGGCCTGGAAAACGTGATGTCACGGATCGGCCGAACCCCCCTCCCCATATGTCACACTTTGTCACGGATGCTTGACACCCCTCCCCCCCATATTCAGCGTGACATAATTTATGGATCACCCCATATATGTATTTGTATTGAACAATTAATCACGGCCCACGGCGAGGCAAATGGTCCAAAACGCATATAATTTGCTGTTCTACATATTTACCGAAAATTATAATTCATGAGATGAACGTTGATTTAGCATATTATGTTACTACACGATGATGACATCTTGTTTCCCCCTTTTAAGCAAGCCTCACCTAAGTTTTTTTTTAAGAATTAGTTTATTACTGTATTACAGTATTATTATTAAATTATTATTACTACTTTTACTGTATTATTTGCACTGCAAAAAAATGTAAGAAATGCGTGGTGCAAGAAAGTGCGAGAAAGCGACGCGCCGTATGAACTATAGCTGCGGGAAATACATATTTTCTTGCGCCTTGCGTTTCTTTCGGGTCAAAATGAAGAGTTAATTTATTCCGGTAACCTTTTGTACTGTAAAAAGAAAATGCATATTTTTCAAAAGTACTGGGGTGATCAAAACCAAACATTTTTTCAGAGATACATTAGTATTTGGTTTTTCGCCATGCACTGTAATAACGCATTCAACTCTTTGTCTTAGACTTTTTGCTCATTCTTCCAAAGGTAATTTTGGATTGAAATTTCGCAGGTCTTGAACTTTGGCAATTATCTCTTTCCTTGTTCAAGGTTTTGGATCTGGTGCACTTTTCCCTTTAGTGTGGAGTCCACACTGTGGACCACATGCTATCCATGAATTGCACCGCTAGATTTTTATTACCCCACTGCAATTTCCTAGGCACAACTTATGTGAAACTTTCTGTTTTTTACGCTCATAGTGGATTCTTCGATGTGACCTGCATTATCCTACATGAAAATAATTAACTATTTTTCAGATTATCCGCTGTTATACTTGATAAACAAAATTGTTGGTACATTTTTCTTTAATATTTGCATATAATGTGTCACTACCTCGTGACAGATACAGTCCAACTGCAACCAAAGATTATTGAACTTACTAGTAAGATTTCGGGTAGCGCTAATTACAAGTTTTTACTTCTTCAGTTGATGTGCATACTTCTTATACTAATGTGTATAGGTATATACATAGATAATTGTAGGAGTGATCCACTTTCCAGCTTTACTTGTTCAAGGGCGCTATATATTTTAGTGAAAATCTACTTCCATAAAGCGTTAGTGTTAAGTTCTGCCTGGGTCCCTGTGGCTCTCAATGCAAATTGCCCCGTAGAGGAGACAAAGAAGGAAGCAGGCAACGGTTGCATGCATGAATTTTCTGCATGAGTCTCACTTCGCCTGCACGTGACTTTCACGTACGCTTGCCATCAATCTCAAATTAAATGTCTTTGTATATTTGCAGTGTGCAAGTAAATTGAGTGAGTGAGCAGTACATACATCACTCATCAATAGTGGTTATCATGATAAGTGATCTTGATAAACACTATTAGTTAATTATTTTAGTTTGAGAAACTCCACCCACAGCGAGTAGCATATCAATTCGAATGTATTTTTTACGCTGAATCCAACGCCGTCAATGGTTTTGACCTGCGAGGCCCCCGTGACCTTGCCGTGACCGTGGGGGCCAAATATGGCTTATTCGTGATGTCGCACATCAATTCGAATGTATTTTTGAGGCTGAATCCGAATCCGTCAATAGCTTGGCGTTAATTGTAGAAGTTAACGGGGTTTATGGAACTTAACGGGAGCGTGAAGCGTGGGAATTTAAATAGTTAGCTATGCAGTTACTCCCACGCGACGGGAATTTAAGTAATTAGCTATTCAGCTACTCCCACAGTGGGAAATCAAATTGTACTGTGACCAGAGTAATTGAAATGCAGTATAACTTGGGCAAACCCTCACTCTGATGTATGTATGTGGTATGACAAAGTCTCCACTGGGAATTATTTCTGGGAACTGGGAATAAGTATAGTATGACGGATTTTTCGCTTTGGGCACACCCCCCCTAGAACCCGGCCTTGGCCGGGCTATACGCTAGTAATTTAATAAATACTTAACAAGATGCAAATTTGATCGATATTATCATGTACACCACATTATACTTCTTCCAATTGACATGCTCTTCATAATTATTCTATACATTTATGAATGCATAACTGGAGAACTTATTTTTAAAGCGTCCTATCAGCACCTGTTGTTTAAAAACAATTTTTCCATCCATCCAGGCATAGAACTTTAACCTATAAGTGGAACTTTACCAGTCTTCAAGGCCACAACAATACATAATACTGTATGTATGTAAGCACTTACATAATTTTCTATTCTAGTAAATAACTCTTCATTTATTTCTACCACGTAATTCTTCCTAGTAGAAAATTATTCCATTTTATAATCAATTTTTAACCCTGGAATACGATTTCTTTTGTTGAATATGCATAAATTATTTATTTATGTAATTCATCTCCTCGTGCATATGCGTCTGTGTCCCCAATCTAATAAACGCACTTTTTAAAACAGCAAGCAATTAAAAGAATACCAACGTCAAACATGTTTTGAATGGCACGACGTGATAAATAAATATCGGTATGTCCAATTATTTTAATAGTCAGGAGGAAGTCTCATAATGAAAAATATTGATTCCGTATTAATCTTTATATGACTAATAATAAGTAATATTTGGATGAGTTAAAGTTGTTGGAAAAATACAATTAACACAAATACCATAATAAACACTAATTAAAATCGATATTCCAACCCACACTCTTTTGTCTGTAATGGTAAGTACTTACATATTTACTATCATGAATAATTCAACCCGAAAATTGTCAGTGTCTACATATCTATCCAACAGTGACTACTAGAACTGTTGACTGTGTTAGATGGAAAGTAGAATAAGAAATGTGGGTGTAAAAGTAAATAGTAAGTATGACTATTAAAAAATGATCTAAAATTACCATGAATCAAGATGACGTGCATTTGAAATACGGGTAACGAAACATGAGTCAACCAAAAAGAAGCGTACAATTATCAGTAGAACGTACGGGAACATGCCAAGGAATAACTTACTCTGTAATCTGTTTGCTTTTTTTTACTCACAGAGGCTGGTAAACTTCAACCTCATTCTTTGTTCTTTGAAGATCTGCTCTTATTTAAGTACATAATACGAATCAACTTGACTCATTCGTAACCAAAAGATTCGCAGAGCACCAATTTTTGTGTCGGTGATACAATATTTGGAGTGACAAGCTATCTAAATTAACTTGGATATCAATTAAAGCGTCTAAACGGCAATGGTTTTACTAACTGGACATAAAGAATCCAAAAATGTAATTGAAACAAATTTATTTACATGCAAAAAATATAATTACGGATAATGCATGGTCACCAATCTGTTGCAAGATTAATTTTGAAAATGCATGCCTGAATTTCTTCCATATGTAAGCTAGATATGGAAGAAATTCAGGTATGCATTTTCAAAAATACATATGTAACAACTGAATTTCATATATTTTTGCAGATGGCAACCTTCAGCATCAGCAACGATGCAATAAAGCAACCGACGAGAAGGAAGGCGTTCCAGAAAAAGATTGGAAAAGTGTGCTTTTGTTTTTCGAATTTTATTAGTGAACCCTTCAACTATGTAATTCTAAATAAAACAGGACATGCAAAACTAAATTCAGTACTTTTATCTGATTTGATTAGCTGCTACGAATGAGTGATTATCGTCTCAGCAACAACAAGGAGAAAGGTGCTCAAGAACATTTCAATAGAAAATCAGGAGGACAACTGTTGAACCATTTTGATAAACTGGAAGAAAAACGAGTACAAGAGAAATATAAATTTGCTCAGGACCTCATCCACTTTGTTCAGCAGACCCCGTCCAAAAATTGTTCCACCCCCACGGAGCACAGGGGTCCATCGGCTGCTTCCCTGTCCGCACTTTCTGGCTTCCCTTCAACCAAGTCAAATAGGAAAAGTCGTCGTCAAGTGGTTACCAAAACTCAAGGTGAAGTTTCATACACAAGCAAACGGCGTGGCAGTATTGAACAGGACTTAAAATCTCGCTCGGAACTAGAGAACAATGCAGGAACAGTGGTTCATGTGATGGTTGGGCGATTAGTTGTGAGAAAATATATTCCAAAATTGCAAATAATTAAGGAAGTAGAACCTATTATGGAGTCAGTGAGAGAAGGCAACACATCTTTCTCATCTTGCACAAGATGAAAAAGATCCATTATTTACTCGTTTTATACTTATGTAAGGATAAGTTCAATCAAAATCCCATGCATGAGTATGTATGTATTTACATATGTATGTATAATGAATGTATGTATATTTATAATATTTAATATTTCCACATATTAAGAACCTGTACTTGGAAATGCATAATACTTCCCTTACATATTTATGCACGTATGTATTTAATTTCAAAATAAATGTACTTTTACGTATTTTAAGCAACATTTGATATACCAACAATTATTTTCCAGGGTGCGTAAAAATACATGTAATACGGGGAGCAAACAACATATCGGCGGGTCTTCTTTTTATAATTTTCTCTACATACATAGTCGTTTATAAATACATTTGCATATCTTCATGTACTTAATACGGAGCCAACTTTTTTGTTGTCCGTGGTTTCTCCTTAAGGTGCGTGTACAGGTGGGATAAATGTACCGGATAAACGCTCCGGCTAAAATTCCACGACACTTTTATCTTTTCGGTATGCTGGTGGCAAGCGAAAAGTTCAGATAATTTATCTCGACTTTTCGCTCAGCGAAAAAACAGTTCTTTTTCGCTCTCATCTGCAGTGAAATGATGACAATTGTTGAGATAAATGTTCAGCTAAAAGTTGAGCTAAAATCATTGATTTTGTTCCATTTTACCCCAAATCAGCAGTTTATTCGGGAAAAAGCTTAGATTTGTTTATTTTTACGTTTATTCCGTTGTTTGGGATTCCATGAAATTTTTCATGGACAAAAAACCGAATCCACAGTGAGGCTATATTTTAAATTTCATTTATTATACGCATAAAAATTGATTGTCCTCGACTGCACCGAACATCAAAGATGGAATTAGAAAACATAAAATGAATGGAGATTGGACAATGAAGCAAATCAATATACGTATAATTATTAATTCTCTCTGAAGGAAGGAGGATGATTTACTAGATCCTGGAACTTTATTTGCGTTACTTAACTTCACATATTTAAGTGCATAATAAATAAATTACATCGTTTACGTATCTGCCCTTTGTTGACCTTAACTTCAAGTATGGACTTATTCTGTACTTTGGTCGGCGTTTAGTTTTTTTTATGATTGCATTAAATGACAGGTAACACTTGATAATTTCTTCGTGTGAATTGCTTCTGACTCCATAATTTTAGTATTTTAGTTTACAATCCAGTGTATAATTATAATTTAAAATAAGTATTGTAATTGCACGGAAATAAATAGAAATTATACGAATAAACTTCTGCAAAGAATGAGGTGCATTTAATAATTCCGATGATTTGGTTCATCTTTCCCCAATTTTAGATATTTTATCCGAAATCCACGAATATACCGCCCAGCGGAAGGACAAGATAAAAATGTAGTGAAATGTCGAGATAAAATTCCGGTTGGTACTTTTCACGAACTTTTGTTTTTGTACTTTTTCGCTGGATTTTTTCGCCAGCGAAAAGGTTCCACCAGCATACTAGGCTTTAGGAGAAACTCCTTAGTTTATGCGCCCTGATTATTTTCGTAAAGGAAGATGAAAATACTAGAGACTGATTGATTAAGTACTTAATTTATTTTTTGCTTTCAACTTTGCTCCTCAGTTTTCACCAAATTCATACAAAAATCCATGAAATAGCATATGACATAAAATTAGCACTGATAAACTTCAGATAAGATCTTTATTTAACTTCCATTTCGTTACGGTAGGAAGTACTAATGAACGCAATTTAAATATTTAATGACTAAATTATTAAAAATGAATTGATTGCATTGCTTGTGAAAAGTCAAATAGCATATTATAGTAATTGCTATACCGTGTTATTGGTACTATTAAATTTCTAACAGGAACATTTTGACATCATTGATTGAATTTTTCCCTTTAGTTTTAGGAATCAAACTTTTTCACAAACACTTTTTTTTATAAATTTTCACACCTGAAAACATTTACATTTCGTAAATATTCAAAGACATCAACCGCATTATCTTCTTTGGTTCCACCAAGTTTCCTGGACAGTTGGTCCTTATCAATTTCCTTTAGAAGTATGCGCTGCCAGTCCTTCTTGTCCTTGCCATAAATGAATAAAATATTTCTCGTCTGCGGAGTTAGAATGTGTTTGTAAATGTCCCAGAGTGGTAAGGCAATTTGAGGAGCTGTAACAATGTACAACAGTAATAAGCACATGTTCCAATAATTAAAGCATGGGATAAAAGTTGGTTAAACTCTCAATCCGTGAGAACTTACTGTTTAATGATACCAGCCTGTGAGCCAAGCCAGGGTACTGTCTTTCATACACCGAGAGAATGTAGAGATAAATTGGAATACCTAAAATATGTATTTAAATTAGTACAATTCGTTTAGAAAATGCATATTAAGAAATCAATTGTAAATATTTATGGTGCTTACATCGTGGGCAACCTTGAAGTACCAGATTAAAATTACCCATGTCGAAAAGTAAGGTTGCTTGGGTCACGTTTTGACCGTCGTTCTGCATATCTCGCAGAGCCTTTGATGCCAGCTCAAAGATTCTGTCGAAGTAGCGCATTAGTCTCTTCGATTTACCAGAAACAACGGCTCGACGAATGTCCCAATCTCCAACAAACACCGAGATAACTATAAGTAAATGAATTCATTAATTTGGAAATTTCTGTATGTGAATTTATTTATTGTGAAAGTCCTTACTTGGCTTTCCTTCCTTATCGCATCCTTCAATATATGCTTTGTATTCGTGTTCAAAATCTGCCCAGTCTTCGTCTAGAACGCTGTCAATATCGTTTTCTTCACGCCACTCAACATGCTAAATTAATCAAATATTATCCAAGTCAATATTTAGAAATTATGCGGGATTTGAGAGCTTATAAATGTTCTGCTTACACTCAATAGTCGCTTCTCTGCTTCTGCAATGTTGAACTCTCTGTCTCTCAGCCATCTAATTAGAAACACGTCTTTCTTCATGTACTCATGGGGCAGATATGGGGTGACGCGGTCGCGAAACTGAAAATGTAATTCAACCAGGATTATGCACTTGGAATCCTTACAGAAATTTCATAGGCTGATTTCACATAGCCGAGTACTTACCACATCTAACTTTAATTTTTGCTCGTATGTCAATGCCAAAAACTCATCTAAAGAGACTTGCACGGTTGGAGAAATACTTGTTGCAAAAATAAAAACACAAAGTCCTAACTTTTGCAACGATAATTTATTTTGAACCATTTTGAATAATTTTTCACCTAGATAAACTGTTCTGATCAACTGCAGTGATCAAAGGACCAAATGGGAATGAAAATAGTAAAGCATAGGTTCTGAATTTATATGTCGGATTGGTCATGATCATACCCCGGACAAATATTTTTTTATCCTACCCTACTCATGTTGAGCTCAACACGAGTAGGGTAGGATAAAAACATATTTGTCCGGGGTATGGTCATGATGCATACAAATATTTCCAGTTTTTACTAAATTCAATCCATATCGTGATTGAGCATGGATACGTACATGTACACAAATCAAAGTAAAGAGCGACCAGGTTTTTAGATAAGAAATTCACCTTATAATAAATCAAGCAGCCAATTCATTAAAGAAAGCACGTATGCATATATGTATGTACTTCTGAACTTACAAGTATGTATACAATCATGAGAATATGTATTCCCATGATAAGCTATATAGTTTATAAATCTTAAAACCGGCCAGACAGCATTTCATTTTAACGATTAAGATATTTCTCCATGCAACTATTGCAAAACAATAAGTATTGTTTTACGTAACGCTAATGCATTGTTGTCGTGTGAAAACGCCACTGTGCATGCTCGCACCTGGACAGCAAAGAGAATTTATAATTGCGAATATGACATAATTCTGAGCTGACATCCGTATAAGTACGGAGAATTGAAAATGTATCTACTACGCAGGCAGATTTTTATTATAAAGTTCACAATGCCAACGATAATCGATGACAGCATAATAGATTTACAGAAAAACGAAATCTATTTTTTAAATTATCTGCTAATGTCTGTTTGGTAAATTAAATTGACGCAATATCCACATTAGAAGCACGAAACTACGTCAATTCAATAAAATATATTGCACTCCATACTTACTACTTACATAAATGGCTTGCATGCAATTTTTCAGACATTAGCAGGTGTCATTTTAATTTGAATCTGGTTCAAAGTAACCTAGCTAAACGACTTATATTACTTTAGAAATGTCAGGAAGTCATGGAGGGGTTGACTCATCCTTCGTCTAACATGTTGTCAAGAAATACGTAAGTATTATGCATTAGTGGTTGTGAGCACTATCCTTATCTGACGCCGATCACGAACCATTCAAGTGAACATATGTACGTAAGCAATTAGAGGAGACGAAGTAAAACAGGTTTATTTAATGATTGCCTGCCAATCTTTATTTAAGACTACATGTTCTTTTGAACAAGGATTTCAACAATATGACGAACAACCATGTACATACAGTCACCTGGCAATTATTGACAAGTGACTGGACACACGTTCATACATAGATATGTACATATGTATTTATGACTTGAGTGGTTATTGAATGCTTTGATACACGTGGATTATTTAATTGGTTGTCAAGTTACGAAAAGCAGTTATTAAGTGAAAATATTCGTTAGAATAAAATTACTACGCAAGTGAAATTAAGAGGAAATAAGTTCCAACTGGTTTTAGGCTGATTATAAATTTATAAGTCACAGACCAAGTAGACAAATAAATATCTGTAAGAAAATATTTCAGTTCTGAAAAAGTGGCAAAAGATGTTTTAATGTTATTCAAGGGAATCAGTTACGTAATTAGCCAAGACATTATTTCTTTAAGTTTAACCATGCTATTTTTATTGCATTGAAAAAAAAACCTATTCTTGGTATCACATCATTGACAGAGACTGATATCTTATATAAATAAAAGATATGTAAATCCTGTATCAATAATTTATCCAATCAATCAACACCATTTACTTATGGATACATAAATCAGAAAACACTTTAACAATATGTGTACATACTATATGTATACGCAAAAAATTTGTGAAAGATACATACGTAGTATACTTGAAACGGTTTGTATGCACATGTCTACACAATAATATGCACATAAAAATCAAATTTTGTCGTTCCAAATCACTAAACGAAATTTCAAGTTTGATTCGACGAATCCCCCTAATCTGAGTAGTTATAGTTTTGCGAAAATCCTGGCTTAGAAACCACTCAACGTCCTGAATGAATTTAGCATCCGTTGTTCCGCCATGAGGGTACAATTGCAATTGCATGGATCTATGGGGTGCTAAATCTTGACCTCTTCCAATATCTGGCAGGACGATTTCCAAATTTCCCATTTGACAATGGATTGACAATCAAGGATTTCAAGGATTTGACAATCCTTGAAAGACCAGTGGTAGTAAACTATGTAATCCTAAGTAATTCTATGTAGCGTTGTTGTCATAGAATTGGATTGACACTGTAAAATTGCATGCTCATATAGGATTTCCACAAGCAAACTAATCCACTCGTACTATATCGACAAATCGTCGTAGAGCATCATCATTCGTCAATAATTTATTTACGAAGGTAAATATAGGCACAGATTTTAAGCTATGCCATGCTACAAGTTGATTACATTTCATGTTAATACATGCATTTGCCCACGTACGTACAACTTACAAGAAGCATATGAAGTAAGTACTTAATTATATTCCAACTTGTACGTCTATCCATTGCTTGGAAAATCAAACTTTCGAAAACCCATGATGGAATACTTATGAATTCGTGGAAATTTATTTTGAGAACTCCGCAGAGTAACTTCTTATCACCGTCCTTACTTTGTACTCATATAAAGTATGCAAATATGCTAATCGATTATGTTCTCATTTAAATTTAGGCCACAATATTTGCCATTCACATTTCGCTGCCCATGTTGCAGAAGCATCACAACTCAACTCACATTACTTATTGTATGCATAATGATGATGATTATTATTCATGAGTGACGAATTTTTATTTACTTGTAATAATGTGCTCATCCTCAGTCAGATTTGCGACTTAACCCATACCACCCGGAATGAGGAAGTTTTATTTATCGGTACATTTACGCTGAAATTAGGTACATGTATGTATTTGTTCCGTTGATATCCTGTGCACATTAACAACAACTCACGAAAGCAAGTATTTATTTACTCTTGAACTGCAACATATTTTATACTGACTCTGGTTAGCGAATTGTTATTTAGGACGGATAATTGATAAATCGATATTCAAAATAAACCTTATTTACTTTGCCGTGCTGAATCCAAATGATCAAACCAATGGCATGGCAACATTTTCAGTGTAGCATTAAACTTACTTTATGCACGTTGAGCTGCATTTTTATGTCATTTCGAGTACTGTAAGCGAACAGAAGTTGATGATCTGGTGTTTTTAATGTGTCGGCTTGAAATTATTGGTGTTGAACTTTTTGCCATAAAAGTTTAAAATTCAATTTGATTCGCTAATTGTTCTGAGAATGTTGAAATTCTGTGATATATCTGCAGTGCTGATGAAGGTGTATTTGTAACCTGTAATCTGATCCTGCAGAATAAAATTGTCATGATGAAGAGGTGCTTAGCAAGTTTTGAGAGTGTGGTGATACAAATCCTAGCATTATTTTGTAATTGTGCTCAAAACGTAGGTAAGTCGATCAAACTTATGATTAGCAATATGAAAATATTGGATCCGAGTTTGGACAGGAACATAACATGTCTGACTTTACAAAAGTTAATACAACTGCATCGATATGCAATCTGTAGGTGGTGCTGTTTTCCCTTGTGGGCGTCCTTCAAACTCCAACAACCTGACAGGACCGGGCATTCTCAGCCCAGTCGACATCCCATGGTCAGTGGCAATAACTGTCAGGTCGGAATTCACGACGGATGCCACATTTTCTGCAGTTCTAATCTCGCCCTCCCTCGTTCTCGCCTCGGCCCACTGTAAGTTTAAATTAATAAAAATAAAAATAAAATATTTAATGCTTAATAACAATTCCGATAATTAGATCTCCTAGAAAAAGGTACTCACAGATTTCACATTTATCCCTATTCGGATTATGTGGCTTCCATGGCTACCCGGAAGGGAGGTGACCCCATCCATTCAGACCCCAACGCTATCATGGTCTCTCTCAAGCATATTCAAATCCATCCCCAGTACGAGGAGGGGAACTGGACCCACTGGATAAATGATTATGCCCTCTTTCATCTATCCGAACCTGTGCATGATCCCCGCGTCGAACCAATTTGTCTGCCGTCCTCTGATGACGAGGCCCTAATTACGGAACTGAGGAGTCCAACGCTTTCAGAAACCGAAGAAGAATTGGTCGTTACTGGGTGGAACAGAAATATTGATGAGAATCTGTTCCTCCGGCTAAAAACACAACCATTCTCGACTTGTAATAATTTATGGCAAAACAATGATGAAACAAGACCTAATGTTTATCGCAACAAGTGGTGTGCAGTTGTTGGCCAACGTAAGGATAATTCATCTTAACTGGCCATAATATAAGCAGTTAAATTATATGTAAATGCCCAACCAATTTTTGGTCATTTCTTTAGAAAATACGCATTGGACTTGCATCCACCAGGACGTGGGCGGAGTTCGTCTCATAAACGGGTCCTACTACTTTAGTGGCATTGTGGACAATTTTTACAGTACTAATGCTTCCAGAAAATGCTTCTCTGGAGCTGAATACTACTTTAGAGACCTGAACAAGAATACGCTATACTGGATCGAAAATAATTTAAGGTATACACTAGTTTTTTTTATAAAAATGTCACTTCTCCTGTTACAAAATACATATTTACATACATGTGTTTGCTATACCGATATGTGTATGCAGATGTGGTCCGGATAATTTCACATGTGGCTCTGGAGAGTGCATCTCATTATCCGCAGTTTGTGATCAGTCTGTGCAGTGCAAAGATGGTTCAGATGAAAAGCCGAATTATTGTCGTGGTCGAAATTTTTGTACCGTAGATGAGTTTGCTTGTGGTGTGTACGGGGAATGTATTCCACAAGAGCAATATTGCAATGGAGTTGTGGATTGTGAGGAGAATGGAGAAGATGAAAAAAACTGTGTCACAAATGAAATTCCAATAGGTGTGAATATTTTCTAAATGGCATATAAATATAGAACTTATGTAATTCTACATTTAACAAATTGTATAATTGGTATTTGTCTCACAGCCATCGTGACTGGGATTACCTTGACATTTCTAGCAATTGCTGTCACAATTGTTTTATTGTGGAGAAGGAACGTTAATAACTTGAAGGTTGTCAAAAAATACCCCTCATGAGATCACATCGTTGTAAATCTTAATTCTGAATGATTACTTGATTCGTTTCAACAGAAAAAAATACGGGATTTGACCCAGAACGAGGTGGACGATTTTCTGCTTGGTTGCCCACCAAAAAAGTATTCAGTTAAAAAGAAGGGGTAAGGAATTAGTTTGTCAATACTACTGATAAATATGTGTATAAAATGTACGTCTGATGACTAACTTATAAAATATTGGCATTTTCAATTCTTATCCCTGGTGGTAAATTTTCTGCAGGGAATTATCCTATAATTATACCCCCGACCCGATCCAGTCTCAACCCTGGAATGCCTCTCATACAATAGCTTCCGGTGACATCAAAATTAGTATGTTTTTAATTCATCGTGTCGTATGATTACTTGATAAATATATTTACAATATAACGTAAATAGAAGAAGAAATCAATCGAGGAAACTTTGGAATAATTTACAAGGCAACTCTACTCACTAATAAATCTGTTACGACAAAAGTTGACCAGTTAGAGGAAGAAGTAGCAGTTAAAACAAATCTAAAAACCGTTGGAGTGCAGGATTTCAAAATTTTGTTGAGTGAATTAAAAATTTTGGCCTACGTTGGGGAACATGCAAATGTTTTGCGATTTGTTGGAGCATGTACCGAAAACATTAAGCAACGTAAGAAAATCTTTTCGTCAACTGTAATATCGATAATGCGTTATTGTTTATCAATTTATTATGCATTTTATTGTAGGTGAAGTGTATCTCGTTGTAGAATATTGCCCGAATGGAAATCTGTACGACTATTTGATAAAAAACTCAAAATATTTTATGGCCAACGAAGTCATGGACAGCAGCATCTGTGATCATCCTGGAGCTAAAATTACATCAGAGTAATAAATATGCATAGATTATACACCTTAATTAATATCTAATTCATTATCAAAGAATTTTACAATATTTTTATGTAACTTGCAAATTACAGTTATCAGTTTGACAACTCGCAGTATGGTTTCCTGAACATGTATGACCTGGTCCTCTGGTCTGCACAGATTGCTGCTGGTATGGAATATTTAGCCTCAAAAAGGGTAAGCACTAAAAGCAAATGACAATTCTAATAATGCATGCATATTTTTATTATTGTATTGTAACTGGTTCAAACTTTTAAGATCGCTCATGGTGATCTTGCGACGAGAAATTTACTTCTATCTGCAAATCTGGATATAAAAATAAGTGACTTTGGTAATTCATTAATTGAAACATGTGCATAATTTCTAAATACGTGAGAATTAATTTAACTAGGGAGTTGCTATTTTTATAAAGTATTACCGATTCCTCTTTGAAATTAGGTCTTTCCCGACAATTAGGATATTCTGGGGTTTACATAAAATCCGCAGATGTATGTATTTAAATATTTACCTTAAATATCGTGTGCTAATAATCATAACAATGTTATGCCCTAAGGAACCTGCTCCTTGGAAATGGCTTGCGATTGAAAGCTTAATTTCGCATTGTGTTTCGGAGAAAAGCGACGTGTGGTCATTCGGTTCGTATCTAATATGGAATTTATTTATTCAATTCCAATTGGTTCACACTCGAAATTGTAAGCCTTGTAAATTTTACGAAATTATTTACAAAATGGTACACAATTTAACGATGCATCGAGATGCGATTTTTAAGTATTTACTTACTATAAAATGAACACCATTTTTGTGGGCTGAACCTGCCTCCTAGCTTGTCATTAACCTATATAAACGGTTTACAAATCTTGGTGTGAATCTTTGAATTGATTACTTATCGAAAATGTGTAACCCAACATTTAACTAACCTTAATTAAACTTAATTCTTTATTCTAGGAGTTACAATATGGTAAGCATTTAAATTTATGTAGCAAGTTAAATGCAATCTGCATGTTTGAATACTTTTGTGATAAATTTCACCCGCAGGGAAATTTTTACTCTTGGAAAAACGCCATACGGAGATGACTCTCGATACAATGCAGCATTCATTGAAAATCTCGTCTCTGGACATCGACTGCAGCAACCAAAGCTTGCTTCGAATGAAATGTTAGCATATCTATTATTTTGCACCATCAATTGAATGTCAATTTCAAAATTTAAATCGCGAAGAGTTAAATATTTAAATACGCAATTATTTCAGATATGACATAATGTCAAACTGTTGGAAACCTTGTGCTACAGATCGTCCAACATTTGGTGAACTTCGTGATGAATTAATCACCATTCTTCACACATGCAACGGAACGAGTAAAAGAAGTAGTGGAAGCAGTGACTGCAAAGAGGCTCAATTAAATTATATGACCGTTTTGGATATATAATTCGTAATATCACAACTTGAAACCACTTTCTATTCAACTAAAATTCTTGCTAAGCATTTCAACATTCAGAACTAAAACTATATCTCAACTACCCTACATAAATGTAGTTATGCATATTTCTCAATACACAGATAATATAATGTACATGATAATATAAATATCTCAAATAAAATGTTTTTCATTTTTTTATTAAGTTGAATCCGTATTCCATATATTTACACATTTTGTATACGTTACCAACTCGTCGGGAAATAATCTTTTAGGAATTTTCCAAAGCAAACCTTCCCCGTATTTGCGGTGTGAAATATCGGGTCTAAAACACGAGCTGCTCCATCAATTACATCCAGTGGAGTTTGCTCCGAGTAACGCTTGTTGGTGCGTGGAACGTACGCAGGATGCTCTTGAGTTACCCATCCAGTATCTACGGCGGTCAGAAGAAGGCCCATTCTTTGATAATGTTTTCCACTCGTCCGCACCAGCATGTTGAGGGCGGCTTTTGCAGCATTCGTGTGGGGATGCTTTGCGGATTTCTGACAGTCTTCAAACTTGCCCTCCATGGCAGAAACTAAGACCACCCAACCCCAGTTTATCCTAAAATGCAAGAAAGTAAAAGTTTATAATGACAAAATTGATTGGTAATCGTGTTGGCGGATATACAGATAAAAAGTATGTAAGTGCAGATAGTTACCCTTCACTCCTTCCCCTTTTCATGAGTGGTGTCAACCGCTGGAGAATGATGTACGGCGCCATGTAATTGACCAAAGCGACCTCAACCATCTCTCCGCTTTCAACGTCTTCCAAGTCCAAGGTCCAACTATTCTCTCCTCTCAAATCGATCGGATCTCCATCCTTATTTAGTATCCCGGATGGGAAATGTTGGAGGCTTGACCGTTCACATTTCTCATACTTGTAATCATCCCTGTGTACCTTGACCATGGAGACAGCCTCGTGGTGTCGCTGCCCTTGCACATCCCTCACACAAATTGTAGTCGTCAATGTGTCAGATATTCCATTCTCGTCCCCACCCAATAATTTCTTCTCCTCTACTCTGCCACTAGTGAACCTTTGCAAAATGTCCCCGTTTTCTAAAATACCAGTATTATTCTCCCCATCCACTAATTCCCTATAATACACGGTTGGACGTCGTACCGTTTGGGCCGCATTTTCAATTAGGATATCTAATCTATCATAACTTTTATTAATGTGATCACAAAAGTTCTCAACGTCTCGAAGAAACCTCAAATCCAGCCGATAAAGGCGAAGTTTATCTTTCCAGGTAGAAAAATCCTTTTCTTTTTCATACCGTTTCAGAGCATCTACTGGAAATCGAGTCGTGACAATGACTTTCACATCACATCGTAACAATTTCAGCACTATTTCATATCCGATCTTTGTCCTGCCACCAGTCACAAGGGCGACCTTTCCACCAAGATTGGCAGTTTGATAACGTTTCTGGAAATTCAAATCACCGCATTTCAAACAGAGCCAGGGATAAAAGGAATGCTTTGGCGGAGGGGATGATTCCTTGCAAATATAGCAGATATTGTTTAATTGTTTCAAGTTGTGTCCAGGAACATCTTCATCTGACTCTTGAGCATTGTCCTTCACTTCCGGTTCTGGTGGAGTTTGATTTGCTGGCGTTCTTCCCAAGTCAACATTGGATTTGTTTAGTTTGTTACTCTTGAGCAGAGCAATGGAAAGGAGGCGAAGATCTTTGAGAAAGTGTATCAGTTTGACAGCATCATCATTGGATGATGTTGATGACTGCAAAGTTGCACTTTGCTGGACGAGGTTCTCGACATTAAGATTTAAAGGTGGCAATGGAATGTTTGAAGAAAGCAAAATTCCAGAAACTTTTTGCAATACGGAAATCCCAGTTTGTATCTGCTCCAGTGAAATGCCAGCCTGGATTAATATTTTCTCCGTTAGACAGGAGACAAGATCGGGGTCGGTGGAATATCTTGCACTCGCCGTCATAATTGATAAATGAGGTGGTTTAAATAATAATCAGCCTCGTAAATTACGAGTCGTAATAGTTAAATGGCTCGTATAAATAAAAACTGAAATGAATATTATCTCCTTAAGAATATATTTAATTAAAATATATATGTGCACATGTAACTATTGGATTTGAAAAAAACTTATTGGTAATTTCACTGTACTATCAATACTTGTACAATCAATTAAATTTAATAGTAAAAGCCGGCAGCTTAATATTGAATATTAAAGCCACGTGGAATTGTGTTACAATTTAGGTATGTAGAGAGAAGGCATGGTTTCATTGGTTTCCTATTCGTGTAATGTTGAGTAAATGTTTAACTCGACACTTTATGCGTTGCCATCTTCACGTTTACTTCTGACGTAATAACACCCACATTAAAGAGGCAGCTTAAACGACATTTAGCTATCCTACCATCATATCACCGCATCAAGCCTGACTATTCCTGCACTTTACTGGTAGGCATGCATGCATCCACAAATGTAGGAAAATTGATGAACAGGTAAAGTGTCAAATTGTCGCTATGTTATAGTTAAATGTCCAATTATGTTGGTTCAACAAAAGTACAAAGTCTATTGAATTGGACACTATAATTTATTTATTTTTCATATATATGTGTGCATAACAAGTTTACTGCAGCTTGAGGAAACCCCAGGAATGAGTACATTTTATCACTGCAAGTATCCCAGTCATTAAATTGAATGTTCTCTTTATATCAATTTTGTCACAACATTATCTACCTACAGTAGTGGATTTTGATACCATATTTTGTGTGTAATGTATGTAATTGATTGAATTTTTAATTTTATTATCTAAAAAATACCACTGTTTTTTTAGAAGTGGTATTAGTCAATAATTTGTATATATACCATTCATTGTACTTATTGAGAGGATGTACATTAAATAAGCATCCCATTCATCAACAAAAGTATCGGTACAGCAATTAAACGACATTGTGATTGTTGAATCACATCCTGCCATGATTTCGCTGCGAAACCAATTTTTATTGTCCTTACTACACTTAATTTCACAATTGGTAAGTTATTGTACCTTGCGTACCTAGATAAAACCTGGATATCCAGCATTTAATTGCAAAATGCACCTTTCCGTCCTTCTTGACATTTTCATAGTCCTACTTGGATTTTGCCCAACCCATCGATACCATTTTGTTCGAGCTGTAAGATAACTTCATAACTTACATGCATTCATTTTTTTAAAATTGTCGTTACTGAATAACTCATGACGCAGGTCTTTTAATTTTACAGCTTCCCCTTCTTTCGAGTATCCCAATTGCAATTAATCTTGATTGTATCACAAACTGGCATCAAGATGGATTGGGAATGGGAAGCGATCATCGATGCAATTCAGGAAGACAAGGTGACCTACAATCTGTGGAAGAGATGAAAGAGGCAAAAAGGACGCATCAACGCCGCAAAGAAATAAATGGAACCACGAGGGAAAGAATCCAAGGAGAGAATTCGGAGGGGTCGACCTATCAGCAAAAAATTGTCTCTGGAGCAAAATCTGAAACTGAGCAAAACTGGAAGGAACTTAAAACGACAAAAGACAAAACAAAAAGCGACGTGATACAGCAAAATGCACAACTTGTTCAATCGAATGTTCCAATACAGCAAAAACAAAAATGGAAGTATTCAGAACATGGACAAAATACTATGATAAGAAGAAAATATCAAAATGCTTCAATTCCAACCAATATTGGGAGTGAGTTAGTAGGGGTGAAGCACTATAAGAAATACCGCATGCGACACGGTCATTCACAAAGAAACCAAGTATATGTACAACAGGCAATGACAATAATTCATCATCCACGAGTTGAACAATCTCCCAACACGCAACCTGTCCCCAACCAAATGAGTCCCCAGGAAAAGCTTAACGGTCTTAACGACGGGGCGCAGACTTTGTCAAAAGATTATTATGAAAAGCGACTACAAGAGCAACAATTTGAAAAAATCCAACCCGACAAACCAATCACGCCTTTAGGACATAATCCAGAAGCAATGGTGAGAAACCCTGGTGCATTCAACAATCCAACGAGACCATCATCAGGAGGGACACAACCCATTAGTTTCAGCAACCCCACCGAACAGGATACCACAAAAACTTCAAAAAATTATCTGGAACGCAACACTGGAGATCAATTATCAACAGGGTCGCAATCCACAACACGTCAAGAACAAATACAGTTGGAAACAAACCCAGAAACGAATACATTTGCCGGACAACGACCAGAAATAGATACACAACCCTCTGTTCCACTTTCGACTGAGCAGCTTCAACCTCAAATAAAATCGAATGAACCAGAAACCAGACAACAAACACAAAATAACATTAAATCAGACATGACACAAAGTACCGACCAAAATCTAAAAATCGAGGCTACAAACCCGGCTATGGTGCAACAAAGTGAGCAACAATCTCAAACAAACGCTGGACAATCTAGTCCCCAAGTCTTGGCCGACCATGCCCAAAAGGACGCACTCACACGACAAAATTCTAACAGTGACGAGAAAGCCTTTCTTGCCCAGTCTTATTCTACCAGCCAAATAGCTGGACAACTTCAAAATCAGTCTGGTCACGAAACGATGATTCAATCCACCGGTCACGAAACTGTGCGGCAAACGGAGAAACGTTCGGACATGGTGCCAACAACATTCGATAAGTCAGAAACATATCAGGGAAAGACTGTCGTAAGACCTGAAAATGCGCAGCTCTCCAGAGAAGACACCATTTATTGGAGAAATCAAACCAAAGAGATTACCATCACACAAGAACACGGAATTATTAGGCATACTCGCCTCCATCAAGTCGATAAAATATCTGGCCAAGGACAGGAAGTTTCTTCTGCAAAACTTGTCACAACAAAAAACGATGTAAACGAATATGTGATAGGAAAAGGCAAAGAAATTACTAGCACTCCCACACCGGAAACAAAGTTGGCAGGTATACCACAAAACCAAAATATGTCACAAATGTCACAAACGCAGGAATTTTCTATACAAACAATTGTGAAAAAGAACGTAGTTACGAATTCCGGAGAAAGAAATCAATATGTAGAACCATCACAAAGAGGACCTGCTATTCCACAAGGGCGAGGATTTTCACGACTTCAAAAATTCAAACCACAGTCCATGCCAGACTACTCTAGTTCAACGTCCACCCCGACCCCCCACGTACTAAATTCTGACGACTCACAAACCGAAATTCCTGTGTTTGATGCGTATGATGACAATATTAACCAAGCTGAGAAAGCAAAAAGTGAAGCCGTTAATAATATGCACAGAGTTACGGATTCTAATCCGGACGCGTTGAAATCTCAAGATAGTAAATCAAGTAATACGCCGACTAGATTGGGATTGGGAACTACATTACTTCCAATTGTTACAACAACGGAAATTCCAGAATTAGGAACAACCTCAATTACCAAATTGAAGACAACGCAAATGCCCGAAGAAACATTTTCAGGCTTAATAATAGCGTCAACACCACCACTCCAAACTACAGCAATATATGGATTAACACCCCGAATGGAAGACAACTCCAATGCTGGAAATTTCTAAGACCACTTCAAGACCCGAAGTTGGCACGACTTCCATGTCCGAAATTGGCCCGACTTCAAAGCCGGAAGTTGGCACGACTTCAAAGCCGGAAGTTGACCCCACTTCAAAGCCGGAAGTTGACCCGACTTCAAAGCCGGAAGTTGGCACGACTTTGATACCTCAAATTGGTAATACAGCTTCAAGGCCGGAACTTGCCACGACTCCAATGCCAGAATTAAGAACCACGCCAACTTCAGTGATGGGGACCACACGGCTACCTGGACCTGAATCATTGCAATCATCCGTCGCATTTCCTTACGAAAAAATTATGCAATTTCCTTCAACAACGGTTCAACCAGAAACTCGACACACATCTCCGATTAATTCAGGGTCAGAAAATATATTAAACGAGGAATCACATCGACCTCAGGACACCACAATAACTAATTCCGTGATAGAAACCTCTGCTCATGAACAAGTAACACAACCAGCGGGTATTACGCAAACCAAAGAAACGATGCAGCAAATTACAGTAAGCTCTGCCAGTGATGCTATGCGACCAGAAGGGAGAACATTTGTCACACAACAGTCAGTTATCACGGTTACAAGCCAATCCAATGCAGCAGAAAATAAGACAGCGACAACGTCAGGAGGGGCTAATGATTTGACTACTGCGAATTCAACAGCTACAGTCATTACAAATCTCACACGGACAGATGATAGTTCTCTAGCTACAGAAACATCCATCAAACCTTTGCAAACCCTACCTGCAAACGGAAATGAGCAAAAAAACTCATTAAATTCACAACCGGGAGGCATAGTTGATGCACATTCTCAGTATTTTAAAGCTACGGAAAAATCCACAAAATCAACTACAAAATATAAATTTCGACATGGCGTCAATGCACCTTCGTCCGCGATCGTCGAAAATTCATCACAATTTTCTGCAGACGCATTACCCACAAACTTGCACCCAACCAGTGCACAAAATCCTAACCCATTGATTGCTGATAGCTCAAATGCAACGAGTACAGCTACAAATTCTGCAATTATTGCATCTGCTAAGGAAGATCAGATAAGTTCATCAACAACCACGAAGTTTCAACCTACTGTAAAATTTACCCCGATAAATCCTCCCCCGAGTCCTGAAACGATTCATCAAAGTACAACAGTGACCACAAGTACACTTGTGAAAGATCAAATAGAAAGTAAAGAAAATCAGCCCCAACAATTGCCAAGCGCAACAAAAGATTCCAATCTCTCCAATTACCAATCTTCACCGAAAATAAACTCGGATTCTGGAACACAAACTAAAGAACCTCTTGAAACGGACAGTATTGCATTACTCAGATAGTGCATCTGACGTTGACCTCCTCTAGAAATTAAGCAATTAAGACGACTAAGTTTCAATCTACGAATCAAATTTATCATAGTATTGTTTCTATGTACATATATTTTTTATTTTATTTTACAGAATGAAAATTCCATCTTTATTTTCAACTGTAATTTATTTATGTACATAGATATGATCAGTTGTATATAAATACATAGGTTGTATGTTTATTCATATTAAATACTTAGAAGGACATATTCAAGTTATTCCTGCCTCCATACCCGACGAGCCTCTATGCAGATCTTCTGCAGATCCGACTGAAAGTTTTTGCAGATTTTGTGCACATTTCACCGCAACAGCTAGTCTGTAACCATAGTGTAGGCAACTTTTACCCAAATGACATCAAAAAAAGATCTGCTCGGAATCTGTAACGTATCTGCTCCCAACACGGACTACCAATCGAACACAGATATACGTGTATCAAATAGTTAAACATTTAGTGTCAATGTTATTTTACCAGAGTCTGTCTAATTGCATTTGTCCAATTGGTGCAAATTTTGTACAGATAAACTTTCAGTGTGTAACACAGATCACAGAGTGCCCAATCTGTGTCTCATTTGCACCCTCAGATTTGCGAACCAACCGCCATTTGTAACACGATACCCACATCACTCGTCTGGCTTGTGCCAACTGAACAGCAATGCGTTTTCTCTCTACTTCCTCCCGTCGTCCAATCAATTTCTGCAATGTCAATTAATAAGAAAATTTTTACCGTGGTTGAATTCAAGATTGATTTGGGTCTAAGTGTAGTCCCCACCAATTGGATTTCTAGCATTGGCGGAATTGATTTGTGTCCCTATCCTGATCCACCGCCAAAGGATTTTTATAAGCTACAATCAAATAAAGATTCTCTTCCAAAGGACGGGTGGACTAATCTGGAAGTGACTTGCGTCAAAACTTCGAGTAAGTTATCCCAACTTAATTCTTCAATTTTCAAGATTCAGTTGCAATGCTTTGGCGAGTTCAAGAAAGGTCTATAAAGTTATTTTAACACTCCCGCAGAAACTTTCGAAGGAGCTGTGGCGAAACTAAAAAGGCTACTGGAAAATAAGCCAATTGACTCCAGCGACGCAGAGGGAGTTAAACGTGGGCGATCGTCGTCCACAAATTTCAATATTGTCGCAGCGCCATTGGCCCCCGCTCAGCCAATATTTGGGGGTATGACCACAAACATTTGAATAAAAAACTCGCATGTAATAAATATGAATTAAATATGTTTTTTAAACTAGTACAAACTGAAATTAACCCTTCTGTTGATGAAATTAATCCCGGAATTGATCATCTTGTGGACACCAATGCAGAAAATAATTCGGTCACCACCAATCTTGAGTACCACTGTCTGCAGGTGGAACCGGATCCACGACTCACAGAATTACTGAATGAATTTCGAAGTAAGTAATTTGCGTATTTATAGTAAACTAATGGCAGTATTTGATGATGATTCTCATTTTAGAATTTCAAGTTGAATCTCTGCGAAACCAAGAACTTTTACTTGAACGTATTCACCAATTGGAGAAAATTGTACTGAATTCTCTAAACTCACAGCAAGGAGCAGCCTGTTCCGCTAAAAATACTTGGAGTTGGCCAATCAAAGACGAAGGCGAGCTAATATCAGTGGAAGTTTGGTTGCGGGATCCGACCAACTACAACCACGAGGTAAAAACTCTATTTACATTAACACTAATTGTAGCATAATACTCATGTGACTACACAATTTAGGTGTCCGTTTTATCAAAAATTGGAGGAGCAACTGTGACAAAGTGCATATACAATACGCTGCAGTGGATGATATCTCATGAACTTGCTCTTACTCTTCGCTTAACCAACAAAAGCGGGAAAATCTCATTCGGAGACAAATTGATTGCCAAATTAATCCGAGGTTTGTGTTTTCATATTTTAAATTCCATTTGTAATTTACATTTTTCATTTTAGTGTTACTGACTCCATCACTCTGCTTACCATTTTTCAGATTCCGTCAAACGTGGGAACGAGGACGACGACGACGCTACTGATTCTAAAATAAACAATCACATTGGAGCTTGGCTACGTCAGTCAGCCGAACGAGACAAATCCCGAAAAAAGAAAAATGAAATTAACACCGCGCCGGACACAGAAGCGACGAGTGGAGAAGCGGGTGCAGGCGGCGCTGAAGAGAATCCGGGGAACTGAACTAAATGCATCGATCCAACCTGCAAATCTGGAATGTGATTCAGCGGAAGATTTCATTTTAAATGGTGATTGCAATTTCCAAAGCCCAGTCCAGCTAACTATATATGTAGAAAATCACAACATGCCAAAAGTAGTTGATGAATTGAGTGGTACACCCAATAAATTAGTTCAGTTAGGCCACTGGGCTACCCAATTCAATATCAATCATAACGCTTTGAAAAGTCTTTTAAGTTTAGTAAGAAATTGGCTTCCACATGAAGGATTCCCAAAAGATCCTCGAACTCTGCTAAAAACGAAAAGGAAGATAAAAATCCAAGAAATAGAAGGAGGTTCCTTTTATCATTTTGGTATTCGCAGCCATATTTTAAAAGCAATTGAGAATAATAGAATCAGGCTTTCTGCGCATTCTCCTTTGCCCCAACTTCAAAACGTGCCTAATCTTTTAAGCCTTAAAATTGGAATAGATGGCTTGCCAATCTCAAAAAGCTCCAACAAACAATTTTGGCCCATTTTGGGAACAGTAGATCAGGATTTACTTCGTAGGGTATTTATTATAAGTCTTTTTTACGGATCTCAGAAACCACAAAATCTAGAATCTTATTTAGGTCCATTTGTACGAGACATGGTTGATTTAGAGCACCAAGGAATTTGTGCCCGTGGTGTAAATTATTCGGTCAGGACGCGGTGTATTGTAGCGGATGCACCAGCCCGTAGCTTTATTAAACGTATAAACGGACATAATGGCTACTACGGATGTGAACGATGCTATCGTCGAGGAACTTATAAATATTCCAGAATTCTTTATCCAATCAAGCCAGCTTGTGATTCTTACACGGACGAGTCGTTCAAAGAACGATGGTATGAAAGCCATCATAAGCAGGGTCCCCCTTCCCCTTTGGAATTATTAAACCTTGGTATGATTTCCCAGATACCTCTCGATTATATGCATTTGTGTTTGCTCGGGACTATGAAGAAACTTTTACTTGTTTGGACTGAAGGAAAAAAACCCCATAAATTTTCAAGTCTTCAAAAGCAATTAGTCACAAAACAATTAATGAGATTGAGATGCAGAATTCCTTCAGAATTTTCTAGAAAATGTCGCAGTATTTATGAACTGAAACACTGGAAGGCCACAGAGTTTAGACTATTTTTACTATACGTAGGGCCTGTCGTGCTTAAAAAAGTACTTCCAACAGACAAGTATGAACATTTTTTGCTTTTCCATGCAGCCATGCACATATTAGTATCGAATTGTTCGGATAAGCCAGAGTGGGTTTCATATGCAAAAGAACTAATTAATAAGTTTGTACAACTCCTTCCTAAACTGTATTATGCTGAATTTTTGGTGTACAACACACACAGTTTACTACATTTGGCAGATGAGGTCAAACTGCATGGACCTTTGGATAATTTTAGTGCTTTTCAATTTGAAAATTTCATGCAGCCCCTTAAAAGCATGTTACGATCCAAATCAAAGCACCTTAGTCAAGTTGTCAAACGAGTAGGAGAATCAGAGCAATTTCTGTCTCAAACAATTCCGAAACCTAGCCCACGTTGGTCTGTGGGGTCAAGAATTGCTGACCGCTGTTTTATGACAAAAGATAACCGAATTTGTCTTTTGTCTGACGGTAAACAACAGTCAGGAAATTTTAAAGGGTTTTACTTTAAAACTCCTCAAGATGTTAAACTCTATCCTTGTTCAAGTAGAAAACTTGGAATTTCCTTTGTTTCTCATTTGGGTTCGGATTGTTATATTTCTAGTGACTCTTTAGAAAAAAAATGTATTTTGTTACCAATTGATAACAGTGATCAGTATTTTTATTCTATTGTTTTGTGTAATTCATAATATGTTGAAATTACTCATGTGTATGATTTAATTTTAAATTTTGTATAAAGTATTTAGTATTTGAAGTATAAATAAAGAAATTGTGTAATAAATTCTTTACCAATAGACGAGTAACATTTTTGTGTATGTTGGTCTGCATAATATGTTTGCTAATTCGCATGTACAGATCTGTTGTTATCAGATCTGTATGTGATGTGCAAAGAAAATAATGTAAAGATCTAATACTGCTGCATGCATACTGCAGATTTTCGTTAGTTTGTCTGTACCGTGTCTGCACAAATATTTTCTACCAATTGAGCACCACAAAATTTGCCATATCTGGACTTAAAGTGTACAGATATTTGATTACCCATTGTCTACAAAACTTTCAGTTCTTGGCTCGTCGGGTACAGTAATACATACATGCATGTGCACTGACATTATAAATTGTAATAATTTACTACATATAAATAAATAAATGCATATCTGAGAGTCCAATAACATAAAAGCATGATTTATGGCTTAAATCCCGAGTAGACACAGTCGCATCTAAACCGATATTTGGCAGGGTCAAAGAAGCAATTTGTGACACCTGTCGCATTGCAAGAAGCGCACCACGTTGTTGGAAATATGAATAAATTCGCTGTTGAAAGTTCCAAGCTTGTCACATTCGCTTTGCAAAGCATGTTAGCTGCAGGGCTGCACTGACAAGTGGCAGAAGTTGGACGGGCATCATTCTTGGGACCTAAAAGTTCCGTTGTTCCTTCAAACGATTGACACAGGCCGGTCGAACCATATCCGCAAACTTGTTGACAAGCCGTTGTGCAGGCCAAGCTCCCAAATGGATTACTCAAAGCATCGTAAGTCCCATTGTTGCATTTTCTTGGCACCAGACACCAGGCTTGTGGAGTAGAGTAAAAGTTAAAAAAGATTACCGTTTAGTGAAAATAGAGAACAACTTACTTGCAGTAGCGTCACTCAAGAGAAATGAAGACAAACTAGCGAGGACTACAATGATTACTATTTTTATGGAATGCATAATGTTATAATTCTAACCAAAATAATTTTACACCAACGACTTTATATAAATTGAAAAATAAAATATTTTTTCAGTTTGTTGAATTATTTTGTAAATCTTGTCAATGCCTCAATTAACTCTGTTTGATTTCATCTATTTATATACCTCCTCGAAGAATAAGAGAACAATAAAATTATTCATAAAATTATTCAACATAAATAGTCATAGGCATGAACCTGAATTTCCTACGTACGTTCATTTTCCGAGGAAATGAAACAACAAACTAAGCACGCGTGCCATTTTAGTTTTTTACCTTCCACAATCTTCACACATTGTGTCGGTTTGTAAATTCCGCATCCGGCATATACCTACATGCATGGATAAATAAATACATAAGTGCATCAAAATACTAAAGGGCATGTCACAAGTAATTTGGCCGGAATTTCTGGCGCCAAAACCATCTGCCCGTAAGATTACTATTGGAAGGCAGCTTTTGAACGTGGCCCCATCAAAAGTGAAACGAGGTTTAGGAACAACTCCAGCCCGTAGTTATTTTCGATTAACCATAATGTTCTGCGAATAATTAGCACTTTAAAACAAGTTGCTGTATAATCACAATAATATTTACGGGTTTTTGATTGTATTTAATATATGCATTAGATATTAATGAATTCTGTTGCCTCAATTTATATTTGGCTTGGTCCTGTTTAGGATGTTGACTTATTTTCGCATGTTCGGAACATGTTTATATATGCAGCTTAAGCCATCGACGCAACACGCAAAACTTGACGCGTATCTCGCATAATATCTGCTACTCCAACACGATTTGTTTTAGATGTGCCAATTTTTTAACGAGTGCTGGACAGGCTTCTCGTAAACATAAGCTCATTTGCATCGATATAGCTGTACATTCTTGCGTCATAAGTTATATGATTCATAACTAAACATGAGGGATTAAATAAATATATACATATTCGCATCATCAAGGAATACGAATTGTATAAAATTTAAATTTCTGTTTTGTTAAAATACAAATAATCCATGCAACATCTTGAAATCTGTCTAAATTTGCTGTCATATTATCTGTTTGTAAAACCAGTGTAATCATACGTTAAAGACTAAAAATGTTATTCGGGTTTAAAATTTTAAACCGCATGTGAAGATAACTTTCATGTGAAGGCAACTTTAGGGTACTTTGATCACTGTTATTTGACAAATACGTGTAACTATATTAATTATGTATGGAAATCTAATGTGAGTGAATGAAACATCCGTCGCTTAGTGGAAAATTATTATTAAGTATTTATAGTAATAATGACATATTGTTAATTTGACACCATTAACTGTGCAATGGTTATTTTTATCCTGTTCTGTTCTGTTCAATCTTTTACGTCTGCGGTATATGATATGTGAGCCACATCGTTTCCAATACCAAGACAGGGATAGATACTGACATCAACAACTACAAGGAAAGGTATAGTTAGGGCTGGCATGTCAGGTTTACTAGGATAGGTACTGTAGAGGAAAGGGAGTAATTATTGAAATTGAACTTGAATCCAACTTGATTGCAAGATAATGTGATGAGTCTCATTTTTGTCCAATATCTGGACATACATTTATGTCATACGTGTGTGCATAAAATCAATAATCACTTTCTCTCTTTTGCTCAAAGCAGAATAGAATTGTATTATGCCTGCATTACTGCATTTCATTTGTAGCCCAACCAAACCTATGTTAACATCCTTTGGATACACTTTTATGCATGGAGCAACAGGTTTTTGTATATTTACGTATTTCGTGGTTCTCTTTGTCCAGTTGGATACGGATACATCATTAACCACGACGCACGATCCCGACGCAAACTACATCCTCTCTCCAATTATTGCCCAGACTGACTAACTTTGCATGTGACCAGTTTTTTATCTGGTCATTTTTTGTAGATATTTCCTTCCCCACAAAAGTGACTGGGCATTATTCCTCGTCACCACAAAGTAAACCCAGTAACATATTTGCTACTCTTCACCCGTGACGAAAAGGAGCAGCTGCCCGTTTTCTTATTTAGCTTTCGAAATTAGCTTTAGGTTCAAAAGTTGCTATAAAGTAATCATTTGAACATGGCAGCCGCAGCTGTTGGGCCAAGTTCGTCGTCGCCGAAGGGTTCCAAAACGTCCAATAAGCCGTGGGCGCGAACTGATATTCCCGACCTGACCGGAAAAGTTTGCATGGTAACTGGTGGCACCGGTGGAATTGGGTACGAAACTGCGATTGCACTGGTCCAATCCGGCGCACAAGTCTTTGTCGTGGGAAGAAGTGAAGAAAGAGGAAATGAGGCAGTGGAAAAAATCAAAAATGCAATAAAATTGATTCCATCAGCCGGAACGGTCTCTTTTCTCCAGGCAGAGCTCGGCAGTATGGCCTCTATTGAGGAATTTGCAAAGCAAGTCGTCTAAAAAATGTGTTCATTGTTTGACCGATAAAAATATAGTTTGAAAATGTAAATCAATTTTTAATCTCCAGAAATTTCAACGCTAAAGAGCTCGCTCTGGACATCTTAATTAACAATGCCGGAATATCTGCACCACCCACGAGACAAACAACAATTGATGGATTTGAATCTGTCATGGGGACAAATCAGTTGGGGACTTTCGCCGTCACGGGACAACTTCTCCCATCTCTCAAGTAAAATTCATGACTTGTCAAAGTCATTGTCATGCCATGCATTTTAATTATTTCATAAATTTTAGACGCAGCACAGCCCCACGTGTTGTTACCGTCTCCAGTGCAATGGCAGAACATTGTCAACCGCTGGATTTCGAAGATTTCCAAACAGAGCGGAAAAAGTATCCGGGACACAAATTGTATGCACAGTCAAAACTCGCAAATATGCTATTCACCGTTGAGCTCCAGCGAAAAAGTGATGCGAATGGGTGGGGAATTTCTGGTGTGTGGACTGAAGCTAAACAAATATACACTAAATGAAAAGTCATAATGTTTCGGTAATGATTTTGTCTTCCTGAATTATTCCACAGCCATCGTCGTCCATCCTGGCCTCGTCAAGACGGAAATGACTGCCAAACGAGATACTCTATTTTCAAAATTCATTGGTGTCGCTGTCCTTCCATTTCTTGGGCAAGTTTGACTATTTTAATTAACTCATTTCAACGTGATTTATTTAATTTATTTTGAACAACGTTAATTTTCTACCAACAGGCAAGAAGCAGCAGTTGGGTCTCATCCCTCCCTCTGTGCGGCGACGTGTCCTACTGTAAAGGGGGGCGAGTATTACGGTCCTGGGGGTTTAATGGGGGCAAGCGGAAACGTGACCAAGTTGGAGATACCCAAAAATGCAAAAGACGTCACAGCAGCTGAACAACTATGGAAAGTTTCCGAAGAATTGACAAAGGTGGTTTACAATTAGAGGCAGAATGCAACCCCATTCGCACGATATGCAAGTTTTATGCAACTCCTTCAACAAGCCATTAAGCAAATGCTTGTTTGACAAATTATTTAGTTAATCATACGTTATGTAAATATTTTTTATCAATACAATGAAATTAGTGAGCGTTCAGGTTTTTGGTTATTATTTATATGTTTGAATACTTTCAATTGTGTTATATTCATTGACTGGACATTTTAGGTACGTATTAATTAAAATCTAAATCTTCTTAAGATTGTGATCCTCCTTGATTTATTACACCTTCTAATTGGAGAAAAGTCCTAAATTCTACAACGAATCATGCAACCCTGAATATTACATAACTATACTTCTCCTCTGCTGTTTCTGTCTTTCTGTTTGAGACAAAATTGTGTGCTTCATCCACAAAGCAGAAAAAGCAGAACAATTGCGTATAAAATCCTTATTGTGATTTGAAAAGTTACTCAAGCCAATTGGTTCAACAACTCAAGTCAAAGTTATTTCTGTTTCTTGATTTTATTATTTTTGAGATTTTAAACTTTGTTCGGGTTTTTAGAAGCTCGTAAAAAATGTCTGAAAAATTGGGTTGAAAAATCTTTTGCGAACTTGAGCTGAGATGTGAGCATGCGAACTCGTAATGAATACTCCATAATATTTCATTGTAGATGCATATAGAAATATATAATAATAATGAGGATTTATTTGTTAACACAAAATCAGTCCATTACATTTTTAGCAAATATGTACATGTTTAATTGTGCTTATTGGCATTTTATTTATAAATAAATGTACGCATGTGTGCATGACTAAATAAATTTCCAGATGTGCTGTCACTTTAAGTGAAAAAAATGATTTCACCAAGCAGGAACCATTTTGTAACGTTCATCAATCAAACTTTGGCAAAAAGTCACACAACACATTGCCTTTTCCAGTACAATATCCCTTTCCACCCTGTTTTTCAGTTGGGCACGATTGGTACTTGAGTCCGTTTCTGAATTTGCATATTCCTAAGCATCTACTCCCCTGAAAACAATACATATTCTCATAAAATATGTATAATTAAGCAAATTAAGTAACAAACCTGAAAGTCGACCCCACTATTTGGAGAGCAGTAATCCCATGTCCAAGTTTTATTGTCAAATTTCCATTTCCTAGTTCCACACCAGTAATTTTGAGACTTTGTCTGCTGGCAGGGTGTAATACATGACTGGCAAAATTAACAAATAAATAGTTAAACATTACATACAAAACGATTACAAAATATCTAACATCTAACGAAATTCAGCACAATTAATTATTTATTTTAACCTGGCAGTAGGTAGAGTAACCGTAGTCTGGTAATTCGGTCGCTTGGGAGCTTAAAATGCAGAAGACACAGCAAATTTACATGTACATGCATATGCAAATAATGAAAACATTAATTTGTTTTACACGCAAAACGGTCCCGAACAATAACCCCAGTCTTCATCACTTGTGCACCACTGATAACCTTCACCATGATAGGCACAAGCTGATGAGCAATTTCTTCCAATGTGGTCTGAATTTTCTGACAGTGAACAGTAGTCCCAAGTCCACACTTTGTTCTCCCATGTCCAATCATAAGTATTACAAAAATAGTAATTCTTTTCGGGATGTTTTGCACAGGGAGAAATGCACGGTTGACAATACGTTGAGAATCCGTAGTCAGGACGGGATAAAATATTTCCAGGAAGAGAGAAAAATAAAACAGTAGTTATTGCAAAAATTACCATTTTCGGTAAACTTATTTTCACTAGCCTCATTTCTAATTTTCGAAATTGCATGGCCAAAAATAACAAGATTATTGAATCAACTGGACTAGTTAAATACGGTTAAATAATTTGAAATATTACTCCAAGAACAACAATGTTATGCATTCAGTAAACTATTCAATGCTTCAATAATTAGCAGTCTATGATTTATCTTAAAGAGTAATTAAGTAAGAAAACTAGGAACAGGTTGCAGATTATCCACAATTTATGTTAGTGAGGCGTACATAAGGTGTGCATTGATAGTCTTGTTCACCTTGAATTTCATGATCAACTAACCAACTTTCAGCCAAGCTGTGAATTATGTATGTAGATATGTTCGGAATTTTGGGCTGTTAATGGTCAAATGCAGTTGAAAAATTGATATATATTTATGCATGACATAAATACTCTGCACGAATGTAGATATTTCTTCAGTAATGGAGGACCTGGAGATTGAAGAATAGTATAGCATGCGAACTAAAAGTTATCATAATAACAATTTATCTATAGTTTGCAAAAAAAACGTTTCATAACTTTTTCATGATGATCATTGTATTCAAATTCATGAAAACTACAATGTGCTGGTTTAAATGTTAAGCGTGGCATCTTAATTGCAAATCTGCAGAGATTATTTTTTTTCTTGATTACTCAAGAGGAGCTGATTAATGATAAATAGTTATTGTGTGTTCATTTCCTTTTGGTGCTGGCAATTGATCCCTTATTGACTGGATAAGAGTATTAGTGTACCACGATTGAAATAAAAATGACAAATTTACTTTCCACATTTTGGTTTATCATAACCCTGGTTGGAGCTTTAAAGTGAGAAAAATATCTTGTATTTAATCCTCTCAATCTCTGTGATCCTGTAAATATATTCATAACCCTAATTTCTAATATTTGCTTAATTTGTCAGAGCTCAAAACACTTCAATTGCACCAACCTCACCAACTTTGCCAAATTCAACGACTACGACTACGGCTAATCCCATTGTTGCTACTTCCCCGTCAAACGACATTCCAATAGGTACGACTTCAGACGAGTCTCCAACGCTACCCGTTGGTTCTACAACGATGAGCACCGACCCAACGACCACACCAACGACAGAAGCACCCGATCCTAAATTTAACTTTGAAGACGAAGAGGAAGAAAATTTTCAAGCAGATTTGTCTGTTCTGCTACCTTCGACCTATGTCCCATATCAACTTCCTGTCGTAGACAGCTCCCAATTCATCCCGGTCTTTGTTTCCCTGTTTATCACATCAGTATCAGATATTGATGAACAAGGGGGAGTAAGTAATGGACAAGTAAAGAATCTACAAACAAATTGTAATACGCATTTTTTCTAATTACTGCAGCAAATTACAATTGATGCACATTTCTCCAGGAGATGGCTCGACTATAAAATATCCAAGCGGATAACGGGTCCTTTAAAAAATGTCACGCTTGGATCAGAAGCACTGGATAAGATTTGGAAACCTGATATTTTCTTCGGTTTGGTAGAAATACAATCCTAAGCTTTTCGGTTATATTATTTTGTAGCGTGAATATTTTGCACTTTCAAGATGGGACGCCATCCCAGGAAAAAGATGCGGCCGAGGCAACTCAAAAAACTGTAAAAGTTTTATTCAACACAAATAACTTGAAAGACGCACAAATCGCATTCTCAGAAAGGTTAACCGATAAATTAAGCAAATAAATAAGTCTAAAAAATTATCAAACTGGAATTATACGCTTGTCTTGATACAGAACAAGGTTAAAATTGGATTGCTCAATGGAATTTCATTACTATCCAGCAGGTGATATTCGTAATGAATACTTACTTTCATGAATGCTTACTAATTTCATTATTACCCCGGCAGACACACAAATCTGCACATATAACTTGAGAAGCTGTAAGTTTTCAAAAGCAACATATTTACGATATTTGCATAATAATTTAAATCTTTCTAATTCTTCAGTTAGTTACAAGCAAAATCGATTAAAACTATTTTGGGAAACTCCGAATGCTGTATTTCTTCGAGATACAGGACACCCTAATTTCGACCTACTAATTGAATCAGTTTGGCCCAGAATCGCTGTAAATGGAAGCAACAAACTATTTGTTGAGGAAACTTTTGATCCTTACCGAAGTATGTTCTAGTAACTTTAAAACCTCCATCGTGGTTTTACATATATCATTTTAATTGTTACACCACGAAGGAGGAAACTATTCTGCCTTAACATTCACTATCAAAGCTAGACGAAAAATCTCGTATCATTTGGTACAAACGTATCTACCAAGCATACTCCTTGTTTTAATGACCTGGTTATGTTTTCTCCTACCCGCAAGCATGGTTGAAGCTCGGATTGGCATTTCGATGACAACGGTATACAAGATACATAAACATTATTTTTCCATACCTCAGACTATCGGGAATGACTTTCTCTTTAAACTTGAGTAAAATATAAATTTCCGGCTGTAATAGGTACTAACCTTGACAGCAATGTTCGCCGCAGTACGGTAATTAATGCTCATCAATACAACAAAAAACTTTAGTATATTAAAATGTCTCAATAATTCAATGCATTGTATTAAAACAGTAACAATTCATGTTTGCAGAGAACAAGCACCCTCGGTTTCATATTCTATGGGCATCGATAAATGGATGGTGTTTTGCATTTTCGTTGTGTTTGTTTCACTGCTGTTGTTCACATCCATTTTTTGGTGAGATACACAAATGTTTTTTAATTAGATAAACCAGAGTGAAATGCAATGTTTGAAGTCGTGCATTTTTATCATTCTCATTCCAGGATGAAGAACAAGGCAAAGAAAAATAAAAACTCTGATGACGATGAGGACAAAAGTGTATCTCGTCACGGAGATCAACCACCCCCGTCCTCCATAGTAGAAGTTAAAAGGAAATATAGCCTACTTTTACGATTTACAAAATATTATGCTTTCTTTGTATTTGCGCTGGCCTTCGTGACCTTCGTAGTTGTTTATTGGTGGTGGCTTTTGACATTTTCCAATTATTTTGACTGGAACCCGACTCAAGAATTCAATGCTGTTGAGGACGATGACACCGAGACCATGCAAAAGCCGTACTTTCACTATTATCGCTATCTCATTGAAGACGCAGCCCTTCTATTTAATTCGGACATTTATCATCCCGCGTCAAGAGACACATTACGAAGGGTTTTTGGCCTGGTGCATTAATTAATTGACGCACGGTTTAAATTTACCCACTACAGAAGTAACCAGGTTCAATAAACTAAAATTAGATGGGTATTTTCACAGTGTTTTTTTTTATATGCATGTAAGTCTCCTAGGATTTCCCAGCTCAACAATTGGGCATTTTATTTTTATCTCCGCTTAAAGCGCACTGCACACAGGGTCATTTTTAGTAACCCTTTGTTTATCAATGCATGCATTTAAGGGCATATGTGGTAACAAACTTGTCTATTTCTGTTTGGAAAATCCTGTCCTCTTGAAAGGAATATTTTTTTTTACTTTCCTATCCTTTTTTTATGGAATTTCCACAAAAACGTTGCAACCTTACAGTATGTCAAAAAATACCCTTTAAGTACCAGATCCTTCAGGTATAAAAGAGCAACATCAACTTTTCTCTCGCATCATTGAAATATAAACCAGACACGAGCAAGCTACAATTTCTCATCGAATAACATTAAAGTTTCACCAAACAATTTGTATTTCTTACCAAAATGAATTCCCGAACCAGTTTCATCTCCCTGCTTATCGTAGCGTTGATAGTGTCTGCCATCTCATTTCCACAGGACTCAAAAATGGTCTCAATTGGTGGTAAGTTGCTTGCATATGTATATGCGTTGAATTCGTAGAACGAATTTTGTTTTTAAGAAAATATATGTAAAACTGATCGGATAATTTGATTTTTTTAAGATGTGGACTCCTCGAAGCCATCGCCACTTGTTCCCAGCTTGCGGAAAGCTAGGTATTTCTATCCTGGTTACGGTGGATATTACGGCGGTGAGAATTTATTCATTTGCTTATCATCGATTATTGGATTATCAAATTAGCTATCTAGCTAATGAAATAATTACGTATATTTTTATAATTAGGATACGGAGGTTATCCAGGAGGATACTATCCTGGTGGGGGATTCGGGCTGAGTCAATCAAATGCTGCAGCTAGCGCAAGTGCTAGTTCTGGAAGCTCTGGGCTTGGAATGTAAGTTTTTATTGAAATTCTCCTAATTATTTCACACACAACTGATGGATAAAACACTAACAGTGCGTTTGTATAATTCTAGTTATGGATAAAATATCAAGTGGGGACTTCGGGAGTCATCCGCATCCACAGAGACCGAGGATGATATATGTATTTATTATTAATAATATGATATATTTGCTCAGTGTATTCAACCAATTGGTGCTATTGTTCAATAAAGAGTCTTAATTAATTGTCTTTATGATTTTATACCGTGTTTATTATGTTTCATGGAACATTAAAAAAATCATAGTACACAAGGGATAGTTTACTATTTAGCTTACAGTTTACTGTAGTCAAGTTTGGGGATTGTGTATATGGATCGATTCTTGAATTTAATCGGGTAAAAATTCTCCATGGACGATTACATTATTTGTTATAAAAAAATTGATCGTCTACATACAGGATTATTATGGATTATAGTCGACTATTATAGTATTTTAGAAGAAACTTTTAAATAGAAGCGGCAGCGCCATGAATGCAATTGACTTGCACATTTTCGTTGCTGCAAAAAATAAAATCAAGTTCTAATAAATACATTAATCTGTCCACTCACAGTTCCGGTTTATAATCGCAAGTGATTATTTATAATCCACATAATCGTTAACCTTGACTACCTTTATAAAGTGTAAAATTTAGTTCAAAACATCATTTGAAATTTCAAGTACATTTTTTCATTGCAATTTCCCTTTTGAATGCGTACACCAATATTCATCGACATGGTGCGTTTCATTGGCATCTATTTGTACATATATTCATACCTACATATACATTTAATTTATTCTACTCGTAAGTACATCTATATCGAACGCAGTTTTACACATTCACGTACATAGATAAATATATTTAGCAAACGGCGTCACAAAATAATTTTACGATGCTGAAGACTGGTGATGTCATGCTATTAAAAACAAGGGCCGCTGGACGCGTGAACTTTCCACTCATCCAGCTCGTCACAATTAATGCTGCTGAGGCAAGTAAGGTCAGGAAACCGGAAAATAAGATGCCTCCTACGACTAGCATCCATCCAATTATAGTGTCCCGAATGAAAACCCAATCCTCCATCTATTTCACAATTTGTATAAATAATTTAATTTGTTCTCTATTTTGATCATTGCTCACTCACTCACGATTATGCAATACAAGATGCATAAACATTATTTTTTCCATACCTCAGGCTATCGGGAAGGACTTTCTCTGTAAACTTAATTAAATATAAATTTCCGGCTGTAATAGTAAATACAAAATTACATAATATACAAATATTAAGTATTGCACACTACAATATTTTACGATTGGCTGTCTTATCCAACATTCTATTAGGGTGTGGACCAGCTGTATGCTTATCCACTTATCCACAGCAGTGCATTATACGTATGTACGTACCTATGTGTACATTGGTTATAACCACGGCTGTGTTGTGATAAACATTTTTTACCGGACAAATTATAAGTGTAGTCCGTCAATTACTACCAAGGTGCTCAAATAAGTGGGCCAAGGTACACCAATGGAATAGGCTAATTTCATTTATTTCCCGTAAACCTTTTGCAAATAATGATCTCTTTTTGCGATGAAATATGTGTGTAGTGTGTACCTATGACAAGGTAACAATAAATACTTTTAAATGGCAGCTCATACTATGTTCAACCCAGCTCTTTTTGTGACCTATGTACATACAGATAGTTGGACCATAGACCAACTCGTCAAGTAGATAAATAGCTCTAAGAATGCATTTTTTCGGATTTTTTTAACGTGTATCAAAATTCGAAAAGATGAATTATAATAATAAGCTTTCAGCCTTAAACTAAATACATGGTACTGCACTGCATGTTTATCAAATTATTCCACCACAACCTCAAATTATTGCACTAATTAAAATGCAAGAATATATACTAGTCTGATAGTCATCAAACTATCAGACCGAGTTGATCTCACCAAAATCGTATTAAGTATACATACATGAAACTTCATGAAAGACTTTGATTGTCCGTTGTTGTTGAACCCAGGTCTTGGCGTGCGCATTTTGATTGTGTTTTTGACAAATAGTTGTTTTCTGTAGGATGATAGAATTTCTTACGCTTCTAAACTAAATATTGACTACCTTGTATTCACAATGTAATTTTTAGTTATCAGATGGGTTCCTACAATTTCAATAACTACGTTTAAGCCAATCAACACTGCTCATAAAACTTTTTATTAAATTCTAATTTAGAATATGTTTGAAAATATGTAAATAAATAAAGATGAAAAATATGCATAATGACAGCCACATATCCGATCCATCATCATTCAACTAACTGCAATTATCCACATGAATTTGTGTAGGTTTAAAACGACGATCAGCGACCGTTATTGTTGTTGTTGTTGTTATTGTTGCCCCTACGACCACCCCCATTGTTGTTGTTATTGTTGTTATTATTTCCTCCACGACCACCCCCATTGTTGTTATTGTTGTTGTTATTATTTCCTCGACCACCCCCATTATTATTGTTGTTGTTGTTATTGTTACCCCTACTACCGAATCTTCTTTCTTCACGACTATGGGCGACATAAGAGCTGTTGGGGGACGGGGCGGGCGTGGACACTTTTGGGGGAAGTTTCTCCACGTCGCTTCCATGGGCATGATCTTTGGACTTTGATGCAGTTACTACTGCTACCAACAAGGCTGCAAAAACCTGAAATGTCAATCAAATAAATTTAAAAACCAAACTAAAATAAACTCTCTAGAAATGTTTGTGTTCGTACCGTTAAAAGGATAACCTTCATTTTTTTATTTCTTAACTTTGTGATAACGTGATAGAAACAATATAGTTGGAAAGTTTTGCTCAAGACAAACTTATGATGATTGTTGTCTGAGCGCAGCATTTGTTGTCAATTTATACAAAAATCGAATATCCTGATTCTGTTAAAGTGAACTTCCGCATGATGTTACACAGTTCTTTAATCCATTTCCAGGTAAAGTACCCATATCTCACATACATGCAGATAGTAGTAATTAAGTTAAGTTCATTTTAATTGCTCTGCCTCCGTCCACCGTCCATTTGAGGGTGTATTTTACACTTACGATTAGCTTTTTATAATTAGAGAAATCATCATTAGTACATATATTAGAACGTCATCCTCTAATTATGTGGTTACAGATACATTTCTTAATATTTTCTGGATTATGGTTACCTCAAATGTATCTTTTTTTGTTCATGGCAAATAATTGTGCCCTCCAAAAAGTGGACGACACTACATACTCATGCACATACGCTGACCTGCAAAGTATTTTGATTTTGAGAATTTCAAGGGTACTCAAGGTATGCCAAGCACAACAAAAAGTATAGTTTTTTTTTCAAAGTAAATATTTGCGGGCTTTAAAACTAAGCTTAACCTGAAGGAGCATCAGTTGACCATCTTACTTCTTAGTTATGAAATAATACTAATTTTGCAATATTTGTGACAATTCAGTAAAAAAATGAAAGTATTTTGCTTTGCTTTTTCGTCGATGTACATATACATGCATTTTGCGTTATAAGCTTTAAGTTTAATTGAACAGGTATGCATATTGATATAATTGGTAAAAATATTTTTCATGTATGGAGTTTAAAATCACCGTGTACTTATTTTTGTCACCTTTAATTGTGACTTTGCTGAAAATGAATTTGCATTTTTCTAAATTTGACTCCAAGTATTGTCCATTGCGCTACCAAAATCGAACTATTTCAGCAAAACTAGATATTCGAATAATATTCAAACTTGAATAATTATGTACAATGCCGTTCTGAAAAAGTACGAAAATAAAATCGCTAACTTCATCTTTTATGCACATAATAATATGTATATGTGTAGTATACTATACATATTAAACTATATTATTATTAAACTATATTATACTATTAAACTCTGTGGTATGCATACATATATGTATGCATACCACAGAGTTTAATAGTATATATGTGAGGTTTGCAAGATTATCAAGAAAGATGTCGGATAAGCTGACCATAAAGGAGTCGAGAATTAAAAGACCATAACCTTCAAAAACTCGTTAATCGAAGAAAGTGAAAATTTACGAATTTATTTTCATCTTTTATTATTCGCAATATTATAGTTATTTACTTGCACGTTATACATACATAAATGAGTCACAACTAATATGTAAATATGTACATAACTAACTATTACTTTAACTAACTATACATAAAGTGAACGAGTTATGTACTGTGCGGGTGGAGCTTAAACCTACGGCCTCCTGAAGTACCTTGTGCTGAGACTAGGGTTTCTCGTGAGTTTAGCTCCATTCGCACAGCACATAACTAACTCACTTCAAGTATAATACTCATGAGTAAAGGTGTTTAGCATATCCTGTCGACGTGTGCATGAATGATGCACTACACACACATTTAGTTTTTTAACCCCATACATAAGCCCAACTACTCTAAAAATGTCAAACCATGCAGACGGCGTGTGACTATTATCTAGTTTATAATATTAAATCATCTTATTCTACACAATAAAATATTATTTAACCACTTGAGATAAGATCAAAGCATTAAATGTGCACTTGTAAAGTCCCAATTTCAGATAAGGCTCACTCTTGACGTCAAACGAGGGGTATAAAACGACGAGCTTTCCTGTTCCACGATTCTATTCTATTCTATCTCGGACCAGTACCAACTAACCAACTTTTATTTCCCAACACCTTATCCTCCTCCCACTCACTCCCAGCTTTTGTCGTCTACGCAATATTTTTAATGCCTTGTTGCTTGTAATGTTTCATGTATACAGCTTTAGCAAATTCTTCGGGTATCGTCGTAGAATTTGCATTATGAGCTATCTCATTTGTTTGCCGTCGTATTTCCGATGTCCCCAACATGGGTGGGTACCATGGGAGGGATGAAATTGACAAAAACAGAGATAGCACAAAATGCACCTTCAATATGCACTTTTGTATTGCAAAATTATTTGTAAATTAATGTCCAGGTAAATGTACATAATTGTGCGTGTTGTCCAACTCTATTTATTTACCTGTGGATGTTGATTGACCTTTCAAAATTCATAACCTTGTTCCTCATAGTTCGCAGTTCCATTCCAGGAATAAGTAGTTATAATTAGTACAAACCAAAAACATGTTTTGCATGAAAATAGAGTGTTCTCTGAAATGAAAATATTTACAGTTTTACAAAATCTGATGGATTATCGGACAGGACGTTATCCACAACGCATTCGCGGATATTTGTTCAGTTTAATTGCGCTCTGCATCTCACAAATGCACAACAAAGGAATCCTCTACTAAAACAGCACGCAAACTTCACGTGGGAGAGAGACGGAGCAAAGGACAAGTTTTAATTGTTTGATAAAAATTGTCACTATCAGCGATCCTGTGTTCTCGGATAAATAGTTGCTGATGTCAATGTGATGGACAAAGTACAACAACTACTTGCATGCATATACATAAATATGCACAATAGTATGACCAGATTTCTAAGCACGAGGGGAATCACACGCCACGACATGAATGCAGTTCGTGGGGATTTGCGGATTTTTTATTATGAATTTAAACATACTTTTATTTCGGTTAGATAGATTCAATTGTTTTGTGAAATGACTCTTCAATTAATGCAAAGCATTGCAGATTGTGCAGAAAAAATCATCACACGAATAAACCACGTGGAACCCTTTTATTACTTTTTGTAACAGAGCTATCGTCATCAATTTTAAATGCAAATTTGCCTTAATCCATGTACTACTCGTAAACTGGGGATTTTACTTGAAAAGGATTTGCTATAATCTCAAAGTGCTGTTAATATTAATGTACAAAATCTCCCAGGCTCATCATTCCCCAAGTTCACATTGGTAATCTGACCGTTTACCTCAATTTGAACTTTATTTTTCTTATCGCTAATGTCGCATAAATCATGTAATTGTTGTCTGCAGTACACGCGTAGACAGTACCTAATTTTAGCGCACAAGTAGTTGCATAACTATACATTTTCCTGATTCATCCAGTCTCATGTGTCCAATGTCCAGTAAGAAATCGTTTATGCAACCATGATGTACGTACCTATTGAAGTATTTCTCACGGAAAGTATGATTAAGCCGTCTGTCCTTTTCATGTTCACATTGAACCCGCAAAGAGGAGTGGCAATTTGTAGCCAATCGCCTTCTTTTTTTGCGCCAAGTCATCAAAATGTTTCAAGTCAATTAACACTGATTGATCTGGTTGATGTGTATGTAGTGTGCATTTTTACCATGTTCTTCTTCCTATAGTACACATATAGGCACTTGAGCCTATAATGGCAACGTAACTGTATCAATCAGTTCAATTCATTTATATAATTCACCGCCAATAGCGTCAAAACTTATCAGCTTTACAATTAGCAATATTGTAAACTTTCCCACACAATTGTCAAAATTAATTGGTTTTCGCCGAATTTAAATTCTTAAGTTAGAAACTCCAAGGTGTATTTGCCTGTGTTTGAGGCTATGCTTAAATCTGTAAAACAATAGGATGTTCTATTTATTGATGTAACTACATAAATATTTAGTGATAGGAAGTAGAGGTATGCATATTCTTGGAATAAGATTTTTCCTAAAAGTAAAAATCCGACCAATTAACATTGCTTATAAATTCTACATGAAACAAATGTGCACACATTTCCGGATAATTCCAGTTATTTAGATACATACATAATACATATGCCCGCTGTCAAGTTAATCTGGCTTGACTCATCCTCAACCATGTTATAAATCACGTGTATTGACTATAATGAGATTGATTTACTTCTAAGTTTATTACAAAGTTCAATAAATTATCTCCATCTAATTAAAATGTATGCGCATAACACGTTCCGACATCAGTTTTAGTCAGTCATTGTTTGAACCGAGCCTCATAATTTGTGATACCTTTCATGGATACGCATTGTCGTATAAATAAGGAATGCTATCATTAGATAATTACCACTATTGTAGTTTTTAAGCCATTTTAACTGTTTGTACTTTACTAAATATGTAAATGGTAAATTACAATGCACAATCTTTATAATGATAAAGATTCTCACAAAGTGCAATCCTCAGCAGAGATATGAATGAGTGTAAAATCATGTGAGTGACTTTCGCATATGAAAATAGTTGGAGCATGAGAAGCCCGAATGTAGCATATCATGTTCAGGCATAACTGCAAAACTGTTGTATAATTGACGTTGCATTTCATTATCAAAATCCAATCCAGGTAAAAAACACCTTGCTGATCAATCCCTAGAAATATTATAAAGACCGACATGACACTACCACTACTTCCACTTCTGCATAAATATGTACGTACGTTATGCCACCACCAATCGCGCCAGACTGATAAGAACAATTCATTGAATCGATCAAGTCTGCTCCAAAACAATATAAAAAGAGGTTGGTCGGATATACCTCCTTCATTCACACGCTCAGAAAGCTTTCCGTTGCTACATACCACGTTTTCCAGAAAACCCTTTCCATTAAAGTTAAATTTCTTAACTTTAAAATTCTGCATTTAAAATAATGTCTAATTTTTTAATTTTCTCTAATCAAACTAAATACTTTTTTAACTATCTCAGAAACGCTGTTTTATAGCAGCACTGCAGCCGTCTGCAGTTGAGGCAGGGAAAAACGAGAGAAACAAAGACATACATACATAATTAATTAACGCAGTTTTCCAGTTAAACTTTTTTGTACAACTTATTTCAATATTTCATTTATTGACTATTTATTTTTTAATCCACCGTAAATAATAACATAAACCACAGCAAGCAATACGTGTTCAACAGTAAACATAACAAAGACTTCCAAGAACATCGAATAAATAAACGAAGATGGGCAGCGCAGGAACGCCTTCGTCAACAAAAATTGAGGTTGGGAACCATGAAAAGGATCATAACGACATGCTGACAGCCGGACTTGATTACCCGACTGCACTGGTGATTGAGGTATGTACACATTTTACGACCAGATCAATTTCATAGGCGTCGTTTACATATGTGGTAAAGGATGAGTTGCATAATATGTTAATTGGCTGGGCAAAAAGTGTCATCATTGTTTCAATTTTTGCAATCACGGACAATGTCCAGTTCCAAGTATTGGCATTCGCAAATTCTAAACTTTAGGACAATTGTACGCTTCTTTACCTTATTCGTTTTTCATGGCATCCATTTATTAAATTGCACGCTCTGACTTTTGCCCCCCCATGCAGACAGTAATCGGCAGACAGTACATTGTGTATCGTCATTATCGCACATTGCGATTGCCAAATCATTACGTTTAAAGAACTCAATAATATCAATCAACTGTCTACCACCCGATTGATGGACTGATTGTCGATCCTGTTAAAAAAATTCACACATGCCCCACGTGATCTTTTGAGTAGTAAAAGTGTAACTTTTGTATCTCATACTCATCCTTCTGCTCTGCAAAGTTAACTCATTAATTCCAGGCATGCATGTCCAATTTCACCTTTAATGTTCCATGAATCGTGGAATTCATGCAGGAATCCTCCAACAATTTGCCAAAAATTCACAGTAAAGTAGCACGAAGCAGTCTACGCAGACTATTATTAGTACAGCCGCATGCATATTAGCCATGCAAATAAATAGCTATTTTTCACTTCCACACCTGTCCGTATCCTCTGTCCATTCATTTATGTAATCCAATCCAATCTCGTACATTCTAATATCCAGGACACGCTACAGCATGTATGACCTTCCTTGTCTGCTTATTTTCGCAGTCCTTACCACTACTGTATGCGAAATGATTCATGAAGTTTGTGAGTAAAATCCGGTTGGAATGGAAGTTATTTATCCATTGTTCCCTTCCCATAATATGTTGACAGAAACATGTAGTCGCTCTCCCCGTTCGTACTAAATTTTAACCCCACTAATGATGATGGCATGTAGTGAATCCTTTGTTGATATGTTGGCCCAATTCCCTAACTGCTCAATATCAACAGAAAGACTGGAAAGGTTGCAAATATTTAGTCTGGATAAAACTCATGAAAATGGAGAGGTGAAATGAAAAAAAGTGTTGCAAAAAAGTATGCCATTGTCGATTAAATGATCTGACAGTGACATTGCAAGTCTGTAATAATAAGAAATGTAATTGTGTAGTTTAATAGTAGCCTGCGGCGGTTGGTAAATCTGCAGGTGGAAAAATTATGAATTGAACACTAACACATGTACATAACATGTAATAGGGAAAAGTGGACATATATTGACATGCATGCAAAATCATGACTCATACCAATAACCCGTACTTGTTTTTTGCAGTGGTGTAAGGCAATCACCACTTAATTTATTCATTCATTGGAAATTCGCAACCAGTAAAAAACAAATATACAAAAGTTGATTCACGATTAAGGGGAAGGAAGCTGTGCTGATGCATGGTGCATTGTTAAATCTCGGCAACAATATAGGCTCACAAACATGGGATGTAATGTATTGAGATGATAATGGTGACTGGTTTGGTCTTCTGCAAATATTTATTAAACATTCGACCTGGCATTTAGTTTGTGTTAGTACTTGGTCATAGTAGAACATCATCCATTGTTCAGCTTTCTAGTCAGTAATAGCGAATAGTGCTAATTCAAAAATATCAATTGGCACAAAACTCTATACGAAATTTTCGCACAAATTTACTAGTTCAAAGTTTAAACAGTTGTGAACATGACTAATGTACACATAGCATAACATCAGAGTTAGCATTTTTACCGAAACCACGAGTATTTTACAAATAAATTAAACCTAGTAAAATTTTTACAAAATGACAAAATCATTTTACACAGTCACACAGTTTGTAAGATTTCATACGAAAAGTTGCAAAGTTATTTCATATTGGTTTGCAATGTTAACAATACCTTAAAAATTCGTCTTACCCGTTATTACAGAATGCACCGCCAACAAATGGGAAACACCAGCCTTCGACGACCTCCTCCACCCTCGACCCATGGAGCATCGCGTCCCCGCAAACCTTTGGCGCACCCTGGAACGAACTGACCCCCGCGGAAAAGAGAAAAAGAGTGGTCATCGGAGTGCTAAAAGCGATCGGTCTCATGTGTCTCCTTTATTTCTTCGTCTGCTCTCTCGACCTGCTTTCGCTTGGCTTCCGGATCGTGGGGGGTCGCACGACTGGGGACATTTTCAGGGATTCGCCTGCTTTAAAAAACCCTGTCGTAGGAGTCATGGTGGGCATTTTAACAACTGTGATGGTCCAATCCTCGTCGACATCTACATCCATCATCGTTTCGATGGTACTTAAAATACTTTGCCTCTTTCATAACGGTTTATTTATTATTTACAAATTTCTATGTATCCCTAAAACAGGTGTCTGCCTCGTTTCTTGACGTCAAGCAAGCTATCCCTATCATCATGGGGGCCAACATCGGCACTTCGATCACGAATACGATCGTCTCTTTGACCCAGGCAGGGGATAGGAATCAATTTAGACGTGCCTTTGCTGGAGCCACGGTGCATGACATGTTCAACTGGTTGACAGTTATTACATTGTTAATTGTGGAAGTGACTACGAGTAAGTGGACATATGCAATGAGTTTATTTGCAACTTGAACAGAACAAAATTTCATATTCAGACTAACATGTTTCCATTTTTCAGATTATCTGTACCACGTCACGACTGCTATCATGGACTCGCTCATCCCCACAAACAGTTCTGGTGGGGGAGAAATTGAACTGCTAGGAAAAATTACAAAGCCATTCGTCAATCTAATCGTACAAATCGATAAGGAAGTTCTGGAGTGTTGGGCCAAACCAGACTGTACAAAGCATGAAAATTCTTCCCTCATCAAGGATCTGTGCAAGGTGAAGAAATCGTCTTCCAAACAAGCCCCCATGGTATCTTCATACATGGAAGATTTCCAAGCAAAAGCGGCAGCCGCATCATTTCCACTGTTTCAAGATGTCGAAACGACAACAGCCCTGCCGTCCGGCAAAGAACCTTGTTCTTTTCTGTTTCACGGAACGTCACTTTCCGACGCAGCCGCTGGTGCCATCATTTTGGTCGTGTCGCTCGTTGTCCTCTGCCTGTGTCTCATCCTAATTGTGAAAATCCTCAACTCTGTCCTTCAAGGGCAGATTGCGCTCATCATCAAGAAAACACTTAACGCTAAAATTCCTTATGTTCCTTGGATTACGGGATACATTGCAATTTTGGTTGGAGCAGTTATGACATTTTTGGTTCAGTCCAGTTCCGTTTTCACCTCTGCCTTAACGCCCCTCGTGGGGTTGGGTGTTCTCACCGTGGAAAGGGTGTACCCACTCACACTTGGTTCCAATATCGGCACGACAACGACGGCGCTATTGGCATCAATGGCTGTGGAAGGGGACACATTCAAGCCTTCGATGCAAATAGCTCTTTGTCATCTCCTTTTCAATGTAACCGGCATTCTCATCTTTTACCCCATCCCTTTTCTAAGATGGCCGATCGCAATGTCGAAATTTTTGGGAGATACGACCGCAAAATATAGGTAAGTTAAAGTTGAGATGTATTTAAATATATACCACTCCAAAAGATTTTCATTACTCGAATTTATTAATTACGTAATTCTTAACAAACAAACTAATTACATAATCATTTTCTTAGATGGTTCGCTATCGTGTATATGGTTGCAATGTTCGTATTCCTTCCCGGGGTCTTCATGGGATTATCATTTGCTGGGACGGCGTACGTCATTGTCGCTGCGGGATTTATTGTCTCCATTTTTCTCTTCGTATTATTAGTGAATCTCCTCCGAGCTAAGGTACGAAAGTGTGATTACGTCATTATTATTATCTGGTAAAAGGTGACATGCAACTTATGGGCTAATGGTTCCACATTATTTATTACAGAGGCCGAGTCTTTTGCCCGGATTCTTGTTAAGTTGGAAATGGTTACCCATCTGGTTCCGTAGTTTAGCCCCATATGACGCTATTTTTACACAATTCGCTTGTTGTAAAAAATTGAAAGAAAAGAACGTGGACCCGAGTAGGAATAATCGTGACACCGAGTTGACCATGTCTGACGAGAAGGTGGACAGGAGGGGGGTTGGCGAAAACAATAGTCATGCAACAGGTGGGAATGTTAATCTCGCCTTTTCTTCAGAGTAACAAGATCAAATGCAACATTTTTTATACTTGAATATTTCGAATCCTAACTAAATTATTTAATTATGGTAAATTGTATAATCATATTTTAAATAAATAAGTATACAAAGCTAAAACAATATGTATGTACATATTCATGTATTATGGACGCATACTATAATAAAGAATTTTATATATCCCCAGCTAAAACAAAGTAGTAAGTATGCGTGTATTATACTTAATTTCGCACAAACTCTATTTCATATTTACTTACTATTTTCATACAATGTAAGTACGTACATCAGCATATGTATGTGCATATACATACATATACACTCGTTGAGACTATTGAGTTTTAAGTTAAAATAATCATAAAACTCATTACAGTGTACAGTGTACATTACAGTATCATAATGAATAAAATATACATGAAAAAATAATGCATACAACTTTTACCACTGCAGATCATTACTATTGACATGACTCTCATTTCGAATAATTCGAATTTTGGAATTACTTGAAGTACAAGATTTAACTTTTGTAATGAAGTCTCAGGTAGGTGGACTCATTAATTTAATAACAGTTTATAAATTAAACAAATATGGCTTATATATTATTAAGATATTATACCATTTCACTATAAACATATACAATTTCAGACTTCCATCCGTGATATCCAGGGTTTGTCAATCATAATTACAAATAAGTTTTAAATTAAATCTAAATATAGTCTAAAAATTATTGCTATGCAAAAACAACCTAAAGAACAAAGGTTTTCAGCAAAGTTTAAACTTGCGGGGCACAATGCAAAAAAAAGAAGCCGCTAGAAAATCTCGGTCGATTCGCTCCGTTGAACTTGAACCCATCAAAATTTTTTCTCTTTCTCGACTCGATTAAAAAATTAATCTTCAAGAATAATTAGTAATTGATAACTTGTCTCGTTGTAAACTAGACTAAGGGTCTAGAGGACTACTGCTGAAAGTCAGTACAGTGCGGCAAAGTAATAACATAACACTTCTAGAATAAAATTATTTCATAAATTAAAATTTTGTTAAGTTCCGTTTATTACAATATAATTACAATATAGTCCATCATTAAAATGCAAATCTGTTTGTTCTGAAGTTGTGGTAGATATATATTAATTGCAAGCGGTTTTATAAAAATGGCTCAGTCCAAGCCTCTGCCGAGACCTAAACCATCAATTGATATCGTGGGTGACCATTACCGTCTCGTGAGGAAAATCGGCTCTGGATCATTCGGGGATATTTACCTAGGGTTGGATATCAAAACCGGAGAGGTGAGTGCGACAATTTCGGTTTTTTACATTTTCCTAAACAGCTGAAATAAGCTGGGGTTAACTGGGAGTCATTTACTACTTCAGGAAGTGGCAGTTAAAATCGAACGACGTATGACTAGTCACCCTCAGCTGCTCTATGAAAGCAAATTGTACAAACTATTGCAAGGGGGTGTGGGAATTCCAAACACTCGGTAAGTACTTCTTGTCGAAGTATAAAATTTTGAATTTTGAAATAATTGAATGACTGTTTTTGTTAATAGTTGGTATGGACGGAATCCTGACTATAATATTTTGGTTATGGAGCTACTTGGTCCTTCATTGGAGGATTTATTCAACTATTGCTCTCGTAAATTCTCGCTCAAAACGGTTCTGATGTTAGTTGATCAAATGCTTGCACGGGTAGAATTTCTGCATATGAAAAACTTTATCCATCGAGATATAAAGGTTTTATGACTATTTGTTTATTTATTTTACCTTAAATATATATACAATGACCCACAAAATTTTCCAAATATGCACTATATCTCAAATGTAATCCTAAATCTGCGTTTGTTGTGTGTGACAAGTTGATTTGGCTCTAACTTATTTTATTTTTCTAATTGTCAATGTCAAGCCGGATAACTTTCTCATGGGCGTTGGAAGATACGCGAACAAAGTATGCCTAATATACGATGCATTAGTTAAAGACCTACCTTATTTTCAAAAATGCTTTAAACAATTGTCATTAAGTAAGTAATTATATGTATTCTGTGATTTGTACCAAAGCTATACTTGATTGATTTTGGACTCGCCAAGAAATATCGCTTATCTACGGGTCGTCACATTCCGCATCGAAGTGACAAAAGTTTAACGGGTACTGCTCGCTACGCATCCATTAATGCTCATGAGGGACACGAGCAGAGGTGATAGAACCAGCCTCACATCATGTGTTCCAGTCTTGTAGCATTATAATCAATTTGATATTTTTGCAGTCGCCGGGACGATTTGGAAGCAATTGGTTACGTGATGATATACTTTTTGATGGGTCGCTTGCCATGGCAAGGTCTAAAAGCATCTAACCAGAAGCAGAAATACGAGAAAATCACTGAAGCGAAGATGCAAATTTCAACAAAAGACCTTTGTAAGGTAAGGAATTGTAACGTATTTTCATCGTATCATCTTTATCCTTCATTTTAAAATATTATTTATTAAATTCCATTTTTTTCAACAGAAACTTCCCCAAGAATTTGAAATGTACATGAATTATTGTCGTACTCTTCGCTTTGAAGAAGTCCCAGATTATATATACCTTCGACAAAGTTTCCGAATTTTGTGCCGAGTCAAGGAATATGAATATGATAACCATTTCGACTGGACATCGCTAAAACAAAAGACATTGGCTCAACTATCTGCAAACTCAAAATCTCTGCCACCGCAAATACCGGGATCTTCTACTACAAAATATGCTGCTAATTGAGCGAACAAGTAAAGAATCTCTTTATTGATCTGAATGAAACGAGAAACTTATTAAATATGGTCACAACATGTGTACGTTGTATATTTAACTGACAGTGTAACAGTATTTTGTTTACAAAGGAGATTATCATTTCTATACTTTAAATGAACTAAATTCGTGTGGTTTTAAGTACTTGAACACAGTTTCTTTGATACTGTTTTTAAAATAAATTGTCAATACCGTTTATATTGTCTGCAGAGTTTCTTGCCTTGATTCACCCACGAGTTTATGCAAATTTCATAAAACTAATATGTAAAGTGAGTTGAATCTACCACACTTGCATAATAAATATGCATGTTATGTTCCGCATAATATGTGCATGCTTAGAAAAATAATTTTATAACTTTTCTTAAAGCAAACATATTTTAAACTTGTTTATTTTTCAATTCTACAGCCATGTATGTGTGTAGTAACAATAAGTAATTGCTGTAATTTCCACTACATACATTCGACTAACTTATCATAGATCTTTTAATAAGGTGCCTGCACTGTTCCCAGAATTCCTACAATGCCGCATGCCATTCTCATTCCGCTATTGCCACTCACTCTCGACTCTTGATCCACACCCCTTCCTGCATCATCTTCCTTCTCGTGAATCACAAAAGTCCTTCCAACAACGGACCTTTCTCCATTCAAAGAAATCATCGAGTCTGACATGGAGATGGTCGCGATTCCGTACGAGTTCGTTTGAATATTTCCAAGATCTCCAACGTGTCGTACCATGTTTCCCGGAATACCATGGTTCACGAGCTTATGGACGAATAATCAAATTAAGTAAACCCAATCTATGACCACACTCAGCATAATATTTAATTTCATTACAGGTCCAAAATTGAAATGGTTGCCAGTTGAGCTACAACCTTCCCGAATGTCTCCAGATTGATGGATATGAAATCCGAGGCGCTTACTCGGTAAAAGTCCATGTAGTGTTCCATTAATGCGAACAGGAGCATATTGCGTATCTTGGGCAAGTTCAAGATAACCATATATCCCACTAATGTCGTTCCCCACATTAAATGCCACCAAAGCCCGGTTGATAAGTGGGGTGGGTGGGATCTGAAGAAGCTCATTCAAATAAATCAATCGGTCATTTTTTGTGCAAATGTGTACTTAAAGTCTTAATGGTTTACCGGATATGCTTTCTCCGTTGTTGTTGGTGGACACCCGAACCCTGTGCAAGGCCGAGGCGTTGTGCACCAGTTCCCACTGCATTTAGCTTCAATTCCACCAGTTGGCACTATAAAAACATTGAAAATAAATACCAATAAGTGTACAAATTGAAAAAATGTAGTTTCGAATTCCATACATTCGGTGGACGTTGTCGTTGTGGCCCTGGTCCGCTGCTGGGTGGTGAATGGAATCAACAATGCGATTATGAAAACGTGTAGATTCATGATTTTTAGGAAATATAATGTCTACAAGAATTTTTTTACGAGGTCTAGGCTGGAGCAAGGATGAAATAAGATTAAAATGTGGCGAAGACTTGCCAAGCTATAAATTAAAATCAGGTACTTGAGCTCCTTATTACCAATTTCATCTCTATAAGGAATTATGCATAATATTGTTTTGTATGTCAAAGCGATCATGACCTTGTCACCAGCTAATCCGTACTTAAATTAGTTTGGACTCCAGAAGGTGGTGAGTACATATTTATGAGACTATCAAAACAGATCTTTCCACGTAAGTTTTACATAAAACACTTTTGAAATACATATGTTATTATTTTTTTAATTTCAATTCAAAAAAGTATATTGGTCAAAGAAATATTGAAGTAAAAAAAAAGTATTTTATTTAGTTCTGTAATTGTAAATTTTTAAATAAATTGGTTGATATTCTTTAAAATACACATGTAAGTCATAAAAAATTATTTTCCCATGTTAAGATATTATTTTGTGACTTTGGAACAAGTTTGAACATATTAATATACATATCCAGGTATGTATTCTTGAATCATTCTCACGCAAACAATATTTCAAAGCAAAATCGAATTTAATGTCGGTTTTGTCTGATGTCTAAATGTGAAATCTTCAAATCTTATATTTAGCTTCACTAGTTAATTTTGTTGGCAACATCAAATGTTCTTCGTTGTGAAAACTACAAGTAATCCGATTTAAAGATAACCCTGAACTTTTAAGCTAGCACATGGTAGCCTCATATGCACCAACATTTGTAGGTGGATAAATTGCCTTCATACATAAATGATAATATAATCAAAACTAATTATTTCCTGATTTATAAAGTGTAACTTTAGATAAAGCTTGCTATGTACGAACTAAAATATAAATTATATCGCGAAAAAATAATCTCAGGCATTCACTCACACGTATTTAAATAGATTGTTCAAATTTATTTATTTTTATGACAACCTATTTAATCAATTCATATCCAGAAATACAGCCAAGTATAAGACATTTTTAAGTTTATAATTATAATGTTCTCGAACAAAATGCAATCGAGATTTTACAAGAATTAAATCTTCAAATTTTTCAACCCGTCTTTAACTGCTTTACTTTTATCAGCACCTAACCCAAATCCGTCCTTGTTATTATCTGTATTTCCTTCGCCTGTTTCATCCCCTCGTTGCTCACTGTTGACGTACGTAACATTCAAATTTCTCCTCTCATTCACCACCAGACTAAACACATCAGGACGACTGTAATGGCCCATCGGATCAAAATCAATTCTTGATCGAATGATATCCCCCAAGTCCAGCTCAGCAAAAAGTACAGCCTCCCCTTCATAATTTGGTCCGGCCAACATTTCCCCCCGCGGACCAATGATTGCCGACCCACCTCTGCACATCACATAGTTCGGGTCTTCACTAGGAAAACTTTGTCCATAGTCAACTCCTTCCTTGTAGTCAGACCGCTTCACAAATTGGTTGCATGTTAACAAAAAACATCGTCCTTCAAATGCAATGTGACGCATCGAACGCAACCAAGCATCGGAACAGTCGGCTGTGGGTGCGAGGTAGATTTGCACCCCTTTCCCATACATTGCCATTCTTATCATGGGCATGAAATTCTCCCAGCAAATAACGCCCCCAAATTTCCCAATGGGCGTGTCAAATACTGGAATTGTCGACCCATCACCGTATCCCCAGCATAATTTTTCCCCCGCAGTTGGCATCAGTTTACGATGCTTTCCTAGCAGTGCACCGGATGGGGAGAAGAATAAGATGGAGCAGTACTGAAATTAGTGAGATATCCATAATTTTTATTTTGCCAACATATGTGCATAAGCTTAGACATGAAATTGTGAATATGTACCAGGGTTCCACTGTTTTCTTCCCGTTCAATTACTCCAATGGCGAGGTAGAGTTTGTTCTCTTTGGCAATTTGTCCCAAACGATCAACCGCATTTCCTGCAGAAAAGTATTTTTAAATAAGCATGCACCAAATTGTTGAATTGTTTGGCTTTTTATCACACTGCGAGTTAAATTCACCTGGTACTTGAACGGAACTGTCCCAGTAACGCTTGAAAATATCCCTTCCCTCGTCAGTAACATCATAAATTCCAACCCCAAAGGTATTTCCGCGAGGGTACCACGAAATGAAGGCCTCTGGGAAAAGGACAAGTTCTGCTCCGGCACCAAAACACCCATTCTCTTTGCAGATTTTTGCAACTTTCTCAATTGTCGCTTCTCTGTCCAGAATAATTGGCGAGGCTTGAACCACGGCGACTTTAACTTTTGATTTTTTTAATTCATTAGAAGACGAAGGTCCGACAGTTGCCGTAGTGGAGCTCATATTTATATTTAAGAGCAGATAAGGAAACTTAAAGAATGTGCCTTGTTTTCAAAATTAATTTTATACGTTTATGTATATGATGAGTTGAAGAATCCTTATCCTCAGTTCATTCTCGTATTAATCGACTGGACAAATCCGGCTTGGTTTCGTTCTATTTTATGCTCAAGAAAAAGCAACTCGTGACTCGCCGAAAAATGGGTAGGTTTTGTGAAATGACATTGCTCGCGTAATTTCAAGGTTATCTTTGTCCTTATAATTTGACAGATAAGTAGTATGGTTAAGCTCTAAAAGGTAGTATGTATAATTCAAGATTAACCTATGTATGTACGTACATATTTATGTAAGCACAATGGGTTATTAATGTGATGGAGAACAAGAAACTAATGGATGTGGCTATGTATCGTGGTCATGCATTTAGTAATAAGTTCATATTGAATGTATTATGTTGTTAAACGAATGATCCGATCTCATCGGCAACAGCACGTTGTCACATAACTGGAATCTCGACTTGATACATATTTAACAATTTAGCCATTTGGCATGTGTGGTTGTCTACAGTAGTTACATATTTACATATGTATGTAACGACTGACTGAGGATGCAGTTGTTGCAGTTATTGAAAAATAATATTTACTATTTAATTCAAGATGCACGCAGTAGAATTGCCAACAAAATTGTCCAATTAATTATTTAATTTATATGTGACAATGGCAACGATAAGGTTCAGCAGGTTGGGAAATACTTCTATGAATCTAAAATAATCCTAAAAGGTTACAATTTAACACACAACGTGTTTCATTAAATCTCGATCATATACATAAACCGTCGTATACACATAAAATGCAGCAATTGTTTCATATATGTACATATGTGTATGTACATATGTGTGGACCCTATTTATGGAGAAATGAGATGCAGTTCGCATATGTTGTATGTACATACATATTTTACTTACGCTGGCAAAAATTGATACAATTGATACAACGATGCATACACCAGAATTGTACAAAATCATTATCTCCTGTATCCTGATACTTAACGATTGAACAGAAAAGAATAAAATAAGGTCTAAAGACTAAAGTCTGCAATTTATGTAAAATATTTATTTGCACTTTTACGTCATACCCATTAAAAATCACAGCTTTGTAAGTAAGTAAAATTATAAATGTGTTATTATTATTATGTCGTAATGAATTTGATTATGCATATTAGATGGTATTTACAAAGTAGTGAAAATATAGATCTAAAATCTTAAGTATTCCACGCTACAGAATTTTTGATTTCGACATAGCTCGGAAAATTGAACCGATAAAATCCCGTCACTGGTTTGTGCTCGCCACTCATTCTGAAATATGGGTGTTGCTGGTACTCTTCCACTTTATAACCGGCTTTGTATCCTTTATACAAAATTCGGTCACACCCTCCAGGAATTCTCATCTCTTCTTTACGCCCGTAATACTCGTAATCCGAGTCAGAATCATATTTCTTAATCATTCTGTCCTCCTCAGCTTCTACAAATCCCTCGAATATTTCCCCACGTTCCGCCCTATGATTTAGGATGCCCAGCATAAAGACGTGGCTGGAGAAGGATGAGTGCAAATTAGAGAAATATTAACGTTCTATCATTTACTAAATAGCTACATAAATTTGTGCACGTTAACTTACTCGTGGTCATAAATGCAACGACCATTGGGGAATTTGAGAATGTCCCAAATCAAATAAAATTCTCGATTTCGTTCCTCCAGTGTTTCACTTTGTGCGGACAAGTGACAGTTTGTGAAGCAAAATGACACTCCACCCATCTCAAATCGTGCTGCAATTGCACCTATTGGTCCCTTTAAAATCATAATTTATGTATATATTCACTTGCATATACTTATTTTAGTTTAAAACTTGACATACTTTATCCCCTCTCGAATACGGTCCACACGATTTTAATTCCAAATTCTCTACAACAGCGGTTAAGCTTTGCTGAATATAAATGAAGAGAATTGTGCCATCCAATTTTGCCGTGGTCAATCTTACATAACCTGGCAAAGTATTTTCCAAGCATTGTCTGAATTATGGAATAAAATAAATTAGTCTCACTCTCTCAACAATTTCTTAATTTTCTAGAATATCTCCGTTTATTGTTCTTACTCCCATTCCAATGCCTTGTCATCCTTCTTTTCATTGTGCCTGCTGTACGAGAATCTATCATTCTGCTTCTGTTCCAATTCTTGTAATCCGATTGCGTAAATATCGGGGGCTGGGTTCCTAAGCAATAGTTCTTTTAGTTCACCTCGTGGAACTTTGCCCTCGATATCCCACGTTAAGACAAATACACTGAATCCCATTTCAATGCGACGCACTTACCAATAAATATATTGGTATTGTTCACGGAATGCTTGCCAATTAATAAATGAGCAAATAAAGTGAGAGGGAAGGTGATGAGAATACTATCATAAAATTACGTACTCTAGCTCACATTTTCGCTGTGACGGATAACATAAATACTTATGGATGGTGGAATATACTTACATTATTCATTCATCAAGGACTAATAAAGGAGACAAAAAGCACGAATTTGTTGTTGTTTTTTGACCATGAATGCATACCATCGTCGTGTTCAGTTGTTATAATGCGCACCGTAAGTAAGTATGTAGGCAATCTATTAAATCATCTTCACTAATAGAAATATTTCTATAAAATGTGTGCATGCAAAATTACAATACAGCACCTGGCCGTATTTGCGATGGTGGTAGAGTTGCACGCTTACTATGGCCACGTGCATATGTATGTAAGAACTTCATAATGCAAAATATTTACTATTAAGTATGTATTGAGAGTGACGTAAGTAAAGTATGTTTAGTTTACACATATATCGTGATTATGACTTTGGTATATAGAGATTTTATTTTTTAATCCTCTCTTGACATTGGTTAAACACAAGAACACGAATACTTAATCATGCATGGTAAATATGTACATATAATATAGCCAGTTGATTTTTTAGCAGTACAGTGAATGAATGGATGAATTGTATTTGAAAAATATGCCATTTACTTTTGACTTTTGTTGAACATAATGTGTTTAAACTCATTGAAATTTCATAATGAAATCTCCTGACAAAATAATAGTTTAACGCACAGAAATACACGTTCACGTTTGATTGTGAGTTTGATGTATGAGACGAGTATGGAATACTATGGAATAGCAATGGATTTGCAAAAATTAATGCAGGACTGTGTACCTATGTGCCGAAATTGCAGTGTTATGGGAATCTAGTTTGATTATGGGACAATTTGTGGTGAGTAGTTCCATGATGAAATTATAGATACTAAATATGTACAAGATATTATAGCACAATCGCCAATGCTTTCCATTAATGCTACGAGTAAGCTCTTCCACCCTTTCTTCCACCTCCAAAACAGCACATCAGTCAATTTTGTGAAGATACATACACACAAATAAGTAGTTCCGTTTTTACGTAGAGGGAACTAAAAATATGTAATTTCAATAAAATATGCGATCATGTCCGTCACGTATGTTTCGAGAAATTCATTACAAAAATACGATGCAACACTACCAATAATGTATCTTTTTCTGCAGAATTCTGGTTATACTTCAACATCAAAAAGAGTAAGCTTTAATTATGCTGGATCTTACCCATGAATAATTTTTAGCCGAGAAATTATGCGAACATTCATGAACCTATCATGATCAAAATTTTATAGGTTAAACGAGTAAATTAACAGTATTTAAATGTGTACAAATACATATGCAAACGTAAAATGAAATTAATCTACCCTTCCAAAAGACGGGACGAAATTATATGGAAAGGAAATTTTATTAATTACAAGGCATATGCCAAATGTCGATATAATTGTTTAAGATTATTCAACAAAATTTGTAAATTAGTTGTACAAATCAGTAAAGATGAGTTTAAATAAATAACATTAATTATTGACTAATTAAAATCCGGAGACGAAAACGAACGGATTTGCATTGTTGAATTACTTTCCGTATCTGCAATAAAATAATTGAATTTGCATATTTAAGTAAGTCAGTAAGTGAAATACGCGATTAATAGCTAGAAAAGATTATTCGACCAACTCACCCAAATCCACCAAATCCAGTACTTCCGGAACTAGCACTAGCACTCGCGGCTGCACTGGATTGACTCTGTCCGAATCCCAATCCACCACCCGGGTAGTATCCTCCTGGATAACCTCCGTATCCTAAAATTAGGAAGCGTTTATTAAATAACCAATTAAAATATTCTCACATGTAAATCACAGAGTGAGAAGACAAGGAAAAAATCTTACCCCCATAACCACCATACGGGTAGTATTGTCTTGCTCTCCGCGACATGATGGGGGAAGTCTTTATTGAGTAATCAGTGCCAACTGAAAAAATTTAATAATATCGTTAAAAATAATTCAATGTATTTGTATGATCGGAGACTCCAGCTTGATCTCTATTTTAAATTTCCGTAGATTTTTTTACAACAAACTCACCGTTAGCAGATGTAATTTCAGAAGTTGGCATTGCAACCCCAATGGAAGCAATCAAGGCAACCAACAAGATCAACGAAAGATAACTATTTGTTCTGGATTCCATTTCAAAGGATTTGTGGAGTCTTGTAAATTTGCAAGGGAGATAATTTGAGGTGCTTGTTACTTGTGGTATCAAAAGTGACTGTGAAATGTGGCGTGGTTTCTCTGCCCTTTTATACACGACGGACCATACAACAGAGAGAAAGGACAGATATATTTTGTAATAATGCAATTTAGTACTGCGGACCTGTAGTCTTCCAGTCCTCACTGGATTAAACCAGGAAATTCCAAACTACCCTTCGAAGTTCACGTTAGTGTACTACCAAAGGGCGCTTTTCCTGGTGGTGACAAATTTGTCGTTGAATAACCCCGGAACGTTTTGTCGTAGCGGGTCAAAATTTTTAACAGAGGAGCATGTTATCCTCAGATAGTTGTGTGCAAAAATTCAACTCCCTACTTTCAACAATGCCTCCCCCACAGCCCCCAGAAATTGAGACACACATAAAAACTGTTTCCAAACTTAAATACTCGTACAGCCGAATAACAAAACATCTTAAAATTGAAGGGAAAACGGTTTGGAAATCTGGAATCAATAAGGTATTGAAAAATATAGGTGAAAAGCGAGAAATTCTGAGTAGAGGGCAACCACCACCCCCTAGAAGAAGGCAAAAAAAGTGTCAATTCCGACCGTGTTGAGGAAAATTGACCTATTGACCTCAAAAGATAATCCACCGACCCAAAAGGAAATTTCCCGTAAGGTTGGGGTCTCTAAGCGTTCAGTGGAACGAGAAATTACGATTTTGAAAAAACGACTTGGTCGGAAAACTCGTGTGCATCAGCTGACCAAAAAAACAGGAAAAAAATCGCGCCTGTGTTTACAAATAAAATTATTTGAATTTTCGGTCAAGGAATCACAGTGAGTTATTGGTGACATTTGACGAAGCACTAATTTCTCTACAATTTACTAATTGGGTTCCAAGAGCTTACTACACGACAAATGCCGAAAACAATTCACGCAAGTTGGTGCTTCCGCGTAAGGAGAACTTTTTATAACAGTTTTGCTGGTGGGTGCAATGTCGGGTCCTGGTATCCTCCCACTTATCAAAGTCCCTCAAAAAGTGAAGATATCTGCAAAGTATGATGTGGACCGTGTATTGAAACTACTTTTAGAATAGCACTTTCCTAAATTGTACGGTAAAAAAATAAATAAGGTGATTTTTCATAATGACTCAGCGTCTTCCCAGACGGAAAAGTTGACCCAAGCTTATGCAAAGGACCTTGAAGCTAGATTGGGGATAAAAATCATTTCGAATAGTGAAATACCTGTATAATCCCCTGATGTAAGTCAAATGGACTTGTTTGGGTTCGGATACTTGAAAAGAAAATCTTTTCTGCGGAGACCGAATTTTTTAGACGGAGTTTGGAAAGAGTTGGAATGAGTGTCTCAACTTCTGGGGGCTGTGGGGGAGGCATTTTTGAAAGTAGGGAGTTGAATTTTTGCCCACAACTATCTGAGAATAACATGCTCGTCGGTTCAAAATTTTGACCCGCTACGACAAACCATTCCGGGGTTATTCAACGACAAATTTGTCACCACCAGCGAAAGCGCCCTTTGGTATGAGTATGACAATTTGCCATTGGCAGGTGCATTTTTAATGAATGTGTGAAAAGCCCACTAAAAAAGGTAAAAATAAAATTCTAAAAAACACAAACTTAGGAAAACCCAACCTTTCTTTTAATCCTTTCCTAGATAAAAGGTTTTTTAGTATATATATGTATGCTTATGATTAGTAATAAGAGCACAAATGGTGTAGAATCTATATAGAATCTATTAATGAAATGTCGCTTATTCTGGCGACCATTGTCAATAATTAATTTTAGGAATTATTTCATACGAAATAGTCGAAAATTTCAATTCATGGAGTATATAGAACTATTTAATTCATCTTAATTCATCTTAATACAGATCTGTAATAGCCTCTGATTCGTCTGATTTGAATTTATTTGAATGGAATTCCTTCCGTGAGTGTATAAAATAACAGGTAAGTGATGCTGGTCAGGGAAACCCCAATTTAAGAATTTAAACCAACAGGTGCTCATAATTTATGACACTTACATATTTATGTACATAGCTATGTATCCTACTGATGATTAAATTAAAAATACTTTTTAGTCAAAAGGTTGGGAAATTGTGTTATTGCATTGATGTTATGATTTCTTGAAAACAGTCCACTTTACAAGTGCATATGCATGTATGCATACAAGTATAAGAACCATTTATTTATTAGGATCAGAGTACAAATATCAGCCACAAGTCACAACCCTTATAACAATAAAACCATTTTATAATTCATAATAAACAAGAACTGATTTCAAAAATATGGCCCTTCTCAGAATGGGTAATTATTTAAATCGCATGAAAATACTTCACTCCAAAACGCGGAACCCATTTTCATCGGCTTCATATCGCACTTCATGCTTTTTCCCTGAAATATAAATACGTGAATATGTCCATATATTCTTAAATATCACCAACCTGATCCACATTCCATTCCAGAAAATAAAATATTAAATAAAATTACCGAAATTATCCACAAACGAGTATGACCCTCGAACAACCGGGATCATGTTTTGCGTTCCATCTTCCAAAACGGGACCAAGTTTGATCGTAGCTTCCTGTTCGACGTTATCACCGTTCCTCGTCCCATACCCGTATCTGTAGTCTCCGCTCTCCGCCTTTTCGAAATACCTCCCTCGCTTTTCTTGAGGGGCTCCACAAACAAATGCGATTAAAACAACGAGAAGCAATACCTGTGTGAAAATTATGCTTGTATATTCATTTTTTATGTTAAATTGTAGTATGCAACTAAAATATAAACAGCTTACGATTTTGGGGTTCATGATTATTCCAGTTGTCTAAAAGATTTTCAAAATTGGAAGTTTGATTACGAGAAAGTCGGATAAAGATATTTGTGTAGACGAAAAGATAGGATGATCTCTGCTTCTTGATAGAAGTAACTAAATTAGAATTGCGTCTTCATATACATATTTATTATGTCGAGAAAGAGAGAGCGAATTAGCGAATTATGATGCAAGTATTTCGCTGGGATTGGGAAGATGAGACCCGTTTGCCTTGGCTACACATTTAATCGACGACCATTATAATTGATCACTTGATAATTCATACACATCTCGCATTGATATAGTAAAAGATCCAAAATTGTATGCAGATGCATTCAATATGCAATCGACTAGCAGAATTCTTTCAGCAAATGGAATACATTCAAGAACAGCAAAAATGTTATTAATGTTTGAGATGCAACTTTTCGATTGTTTCAATCACACTGGGTATTGCATGCGCGTGTGAGGAGATTAAAATTTAATGGAACATAATAATACTAAATTTGATTAAAATCTAATGCAAATTATGTCCATGAGGTAGCAAATTTATAAATGGTGGTGTTTTCTCTTGTCATACTTGCGTCATTGCATTGTCAACATATCTGATCAAGCAAAACTACTGCCCACACATGCAATATGCACTAAATTTCAAATTGTACGTGTGAATGGCTTTGATTGACAACATACGAAAGTAACACGTTGACCATAACTATTTACGTACATAATTTCCCATTTTATTGTGGAGTGCGAAGGACGGTGAAGAGTTGTTTTGAAGAATTTGCAGATAATCGTCGCTCGTCATATCCGTAAAATTTATCCCCCAGCACCTGAATGCTTCTTTTGTATGCAATTCACTCTTCAAGCGAAACTTAATACGCATGCAAAATAATAAACTGGACCACAAATCGTTTTCGTTTCGTAGGTTATGTATGCCGTTGTATCTCAGCAATGACAGTGAAGACCTTGCAAATATATTGCCGTAACCCGGGATGCTTTTATATGCTTATACATGTGTGTTTATAACTAGTGGCAACCTTACAGTTCACTGCTCCATATGACGTTTTGCAACAAATTTTTCATACTTATGCTAATGTCGACATGATTTCGTCTTATTCTTCCCAACACCACCTGCCAAGTGAGACATTGACAATCAGTGTCAATCTGTGGCAAAAAACCGAAAATTTTCTACAAGAGGTAAAGGCTAGGATTGCTAATAAAAAGCTATTAAATTCATTATACATTATGTACTTATGAATCCAAATAAATTACAGATCACGTAACTCAAAGAATGAAGCACACTGCCGGCGTATAAATTTTGAACAATGGAAAACTTTTGTAACTCGACATTTTGGGTATTAATTATCAGGCGTCCTAATTGTAATTGTCTGTCCAGTATCAGTAGCACCGTGGTTAAAATATATTTTTTGTCAGGATGATAATTTAACATGGAACACAACTCGGCCTGATTTATCTTCATGCTTCCAACAAACTGTGTTGATCTGGATTCCTTTTGTATTATTGTTGGGATTGGTTGGATTCAACTTGTGCAATAACTGGATGAATTGTTGGAGGAAGCCATTGTTGATGACCAAATCTTCAAAACTGAGAAAATGTCACAATTCACATTTAACAAAGCGTTTAATCGTTACCCGATTATTTGTTGGAAAAACGAGTCTATGCTGTGGATTAGTTCTTATGCATTTGATCAATCTTGTCCAGCTCAATTATGAAGATGCTTCTTTGCATCGTGCCTCTGATGCGAATTGGGTTGCAGTATTTATTCGGATTTTGGGTTATGTAAGTCTTTATGAAAATAATTTTGAAATCATTATTTACTATGAATATAACAAAAGATTGCATTTTTTTAAGATATTCGCTCTAATACTGATTGTCCATCACAAAATAACCGGTGTCACATCTTCTGGTGGAATGTTTATATACTGGCTACTTTTACTCTGCTGCGATATCTTAATATTCCAATCAGCTTTACGAAATGAACAAAATAATGTAATTGACAAAAATGATTTCTTGAAATTGTGGTTGTTTTTAAAATTTGAACTACGTATTTCAGGTTCATGAAATGACACGAGTCGTTAACATTTTCCAATTTCCACTGGTCGTGCTAACTTTCGTAATTAATTGTTGGGCTGATAATGTACCCATTTCAAGGACCTCCAAGAATAATGCAAAAGTACTCGTTAAATTCTGAAATGATAAGAATTACTGAAGCTATAATTACTAAATATTTTATTTTAATAGCCATGCCCCGATCAGACAGCTTCATTTCTATCAAAATTGTTATTTTACTGGTATGAAGAGCTGGCTTGGATAGGATACAAGAGACCACTGGAAATATCAGACCTCTGGGATTTGAACGAAAGGGAAACATGTGATCATCAAGTTCCTAAATTCTATAAAAATTGGCTTGGACCTAAAGATGGAAAATGGTAATTTAACGATGGATATTTTTCTATTAACATCATCAAAGCATAATTCCTCTAATTGGTTCGAATTAATACAAAAATAGCAAAGCTCCAGATGGAAGAAGTCTGAAAGGAAATGCATTCTTTTCACCGCTTAAAGCTCTTGGCCAAACATTTCTACTGGGAACACTCTTTCAATTCGGAGGTGATATGCTAGGGTTTGCATCGCCAGAAATTCTAAAGTTTGTAAAAAAAATATAATTAAATCATTCATCGTGCCAAATCTTCATATTTTATATCTTATTATTAAGGTTGCTCATCTCCTTCACAAAAACCAAAGACATGGAAACATGGAAAGGCTACTTTTTCGTTACAGTTCTCCTCCTCTCATCCACCCTACAAACTGTATTTATAACTCAGTTTATGCAAGTCAATTTATTACTGTACATGAGGATGAAGGTGAATAGATGAATTGCTATTTTACTAATTCTTCCAGTAACCCCAAAAAAATAAATTAAAAAGCACACAATTTAACCCTTTAAATCAAATAAATTTTTGATTAGACAATGCTGATGTCTGCCATTTATCGCAAAGCTCTCCGAATTTCAAGTATTGCAAGGAAGAATTCAAGTGTGGGAGAAATTGTCAACTTAATGAGCGTTGATGCGCTCAAGTTGCTTAATGCGTTAGCATTTTTAAACGAACTTTGGAGTGCTCCGTTAAAAATTTTTGTGTCAATGTATCTGTTGTGGAATATTTTGGGTCACAGTGTCCTCGCTGGAGTATTTGTAATGATTCTTCTGATCTCCGTCAATGGATTGCTTGGTAAATTTGTGAGGAATCTGCAAGCAAAACAGATGAAGCATAAGGTAATTTCGGTAAATTTCGGCAAATTTCGGTAATAAGATAATAACATAATTTCATACATAACCAGGACCAACGGGTGAAGTTGATGAGTGAAATTTTAGCAGGAATTAAGGTAACTTTCTTTATTTTTGATTGCAGTTTCTGCTAATACTCAATATCTTTCAATGCCGTATAAAATTGTCTCATTTTGTTGAGCAAATTATTCTCATAACTTTTAAAATTGCATCTACAAATCACTAAGAAAAAGCTTTACTTTTTTCAGGTGCTGAAGTTATATGCTTTTGAACCTCCGTTTGAAAACGAGGTGATGGACGTCCGCCGAAAGGAACTCAAGTTACTGAAAAGGGCTGCGTATTTAAATGCAGCGAAGATATTAGTTGGAACGTGTGCCCCATTTTTCGTTTCCCTTGTCACGTTTGGAATGTTCGTTCTCGTCGATGAGAACAATGTCCTAGACGCAGAAAAGGCTTTCGTATCTCTCGCACTGTTTAACATTATGAAGGAACCTCTCAACAACTTTGTAATTCATACTACAAAATTAATATATTTTTCTATCTACAAAATTAATGCATAATATTCATTGAATAATTTGCAGCCAGTAACGATAGTGTCCTTAATTGAGGCGAGTGTTGCAGTGAAGAGAATAAACAGATTCCTCAATGCCGAAGAACGTGATGCAGATGCAATTGAACAAAAACCAGAAAAGAATTCTACTTGTAATTTGGCAATTTCAATACAGAATGCAGACTTTTCCTGGGATCCGAGCGAGGATGCATTTCGGCTTAAAAACATCAACTTAAATGTTAAACAGGGTTCAATATTAGGAATTGTTGGTACTGTTGGCACTGGAAAGTCATCTCTTTTGGCGGCCATACTTGGTGAGATGTTTAAAACATCTGGAAGAGTTATGAGACATGTAAGAAAGGCTTACATACCAGCTAGAAAAAGAGATTTATAAATTTGGTCTATTTGTAATAAGATACTTACTCAAATTTTAGGGAAAAGTTGCATATGTCGCTCAGCAGGCATGGATTCAAAATTGCTCACTACGGGACAACATTTTATTCGGAGAAGAGTTCCATGAGGAGACATATCAAAAAGTTATTGAGGCATGTGCACTCCAGCCGGATATTGACATGTTACCTGCGGGGGATCGTACAGAAATTGGGGAAAAAGGCGTTACGTTGAGCGGCGGCCAGAAGCAGAGGGTAAAGCTAATATTTTTTTTAATAAATTGAATTTTGTATAAGAATATTTTTGTTAACTTCCAGGTTTCTATAGCTCGTGCAGTTTACAGCAAGTCGGACCTGATACTGTTAGATGATCCCTTAAGCTCAGTAGACGCTCATGTATCAAAGCATCTCTTTGATAAAGTCCTCGGTCCGAATGGATTATTAAAACATACCACAAGACTTCTCGTAACTCATAGTCTCAAGTACTTAAAACACATTGACAACATTGTAGTAATGAAGGATGGCGAAATAAGTGAAGAGGGGACGTATGATGCGCTACTGGAAAGTGGTGTAAGACGATACACATTACAATTATACATTTGTACTTTAAGCCATAAATTTAACATGAATTGATTTGTGCATAGGCTGCATTTTCCGATTTTTTGAACCAATACAGTCAAGAAACAGAAGAAGAGGAAGAACATGTACCAAAAAGTACTGTTCTTGTACATAGTCTACCACGCCAAATATCAGAAAGTGCAAGTCAAAGATCACACTCTCCCACAAAGCGCTCCACCACCACACCCATAAAACGACGCATAAGCAGTTCTCTTTCTGCATCTTCTGCAATTTCCCTTCATGCTTTGGAACTCATTTCAGATAATGATAATACTGACGATGTTTACATCGACGATGAGGCACCTCCACTTCCTATCCCGGAACAGCAACGTCTGATAAAATCTGAGAAAATGGAGGTCGGAACTGTTCAACGCGACGTGTACTTGAATTTTATAAAATCCATGGGAATAGTGACTGCGATTATGGCGTTAGTTTTTAATGCTTTCTTCCAAGCATTACAAATGGGATCCAGCATTTGGTTAGCAAAATGGGCTGATGATGATGATAACCACAAAAATCCCAGCAACTCCACCACTGACCACGATTCCACGGAGAACAATAATAACAATTTGATGTACCTCAGTGTCTACGGTCTATTTGGCTTAGGTCAAGGTAAGTTCTATACATATTTAGCTGCATGCATATATTGTACAATTGGGTAAAATTTGGTAACAAAGCTAATAAGTATTTTTATTACAGCAACCACCATCATGATTGGGACTGTTTGTATGTCTCTTGCTATATTAAATGCTTCCTCAATCCTTCACCAAAGAATGCTTTCTCGCATTATGAGAGCTCCCATGTCGTTTTTTGAAACGACCCCAGTGGGAAGAATCGTTAATAGATTTGCTAAGGATCTCGACAATGTGGATTTTAATCTCGGTGTTCATCTTCGCTCACTCATCCCAAAGTTATTCTCCCTTGTAGCCACCGTTATAATAATCTCAATCAACATGCCGGCTTTTCTCTTAGCTATATTCGTCCTATCAATAATTTACTGCTACATAACTAAATTTTACGTGGCGTCAAAGGGGCAACTGAAGCGGATGGAATCAATTTCAATGTCTCCAATATTTTCACAATTTAGCGAAACTTTATCAGGGACAGCAACTATACGAGGCTATGGAGCCGAGGACAGATTCGTACGCGCATCAGATAACAGGATAGATTTTCATCAAAAATGCTACTACCCGGCAATAGTCGGAAATCGGCGAGTAAAATAGCTTATACTTTAAGTATAAAAATTGCATGACTTTAAAGAATGAAGTATAAACTTTTGGATTTCGTTTCCAGGTGGCTTGCCGTTCGCCTCGAAGCAGTTTCGAATATCATGGTATTTTTGGCAGGGGTGCTTGCCGTCATTAATAGAGATAAACTAGATCCTGGAACTGTTGGATTGTCGATTTGTTACGCTATGCAAGTGACTAGCACGTTAAATTGGATGGTCCGGATGATATCTGCAATAGAAACGGATGCTATTTCTGCAGAGAGGATTATAGAATTTTCAGAAACTGAACAGGAAGCCGATTGGATTATTGGCGAACAAAAACCACCCAAGGATTGGCCTGATAAAGGTGCAATCAGTTTTAAAAATTGCCAAGCAAGATATCGTCCAGGGTTGGATTTGGTCCTGAGGAACTTGAGCTGTGAAATTTTACCTGGCGAAAAGGTAGATTAAAAGTTCCATCTAAACAAATATCAATAAGATTATTTACAATGTATGATTTTGACCAATTTAATTAGATTGGATGTACATCGAGAACTGGGTCAGGCAAAAGCACACTAATGCTGGTTTTATTACGAATTATTGAACCCGTTGATCAGAATTCTATAATTATTGACGGCTTGGACATATCTAAACTTGCCCTTCATGACATTCGTGGACGGATCACAATCATTCCTCAAGATCCCGTCCTTTTCTCTGGTACACTTCGGATGAACATGGATCCATTTTCGAAATATGAGGACGCTGAGATTTGGCGTGTACTAGAATTGGCACATTTGAAAGAGTTTGTGATAACCCAGTGCCCAGACGGACTTTTGCACAAAGTTAGTGAAGGCGGCGACAACTTGAGCATGGGGCAAAAACAATTAATATGCCTCGCACGGGCATTGTTGCGAAAAAACCAGATTCTTTTGTTGGATGGTGAGCCATGCACATAAATACTCATGCGTATTATTTATATCACATATTTCTTACACGCTCTTACGGCTTGATGATGTCAGTACTTTAATAATTTACTTGGTAAAAATAGAAGCGACTGCCTCTGTGGATTTAGAAACGGATTTGTTGATACAGAAAACTATACGGACAGAGTTTCAGGATGCAACTGTATTATGCATTGCTCATAGACTAAACACTATTATGGATTATGACAGGTAATTGCATCCTACATAAATATGTACCTAATTGCCGAGGAAGTAAAATAATATGTATGTTTTCTTAACACTCAGGGTAATGGTACTTAAAGATGGACAAATTGCCGAACTTGATAAACCCGAAACCCTATTAAAAGATGAGAACTCAATTTTCTACTCGCTGGCAAAAGCTGATGGTGTGGTTTAATTTTGCTAAATTATAGTCATTCTGAATATCAAAATTTACGAGATGCAATTGGATATGTCCTTATGCATTCATATTATATTGTGAACAATAACTTTGTGCTACCAAGTTGGTGTATTTAAAAGAAAACAAAATAAATACGTTTTATTCTAAGATAAAACTTTATATTGACATTATTTATCAATTAAGCTCGTTTTAACTTATTCATGGTGGACATCAATATCCTCATCGCTCTGGAAATTCGCTCTTCTCTACTAGGCTCACTCTTCATCTCAACTACTCCTTGGTCGATATTGTCGGGATTGTTATTGTTGGTTGTGTCGTCAGTAGTATTTTCACAAACTTGATCCACTGGAAACACGAGAAATCTCCCCACTAAACTTCCTTTAGATCCTGACGAAGAGCTTCGCGACGCAGAAGAAAAATCGGACGAAAGCGCCTTCGCCTCTTCGACTATAACTTTTAAAAGCCATTCCAGCTCTTTCCTGTTAATTGCTGCTTCGTCTGTATTAAGACAAAACCTCAACTTATCCCCGTAGCGCAGTGTCACGCAACCGAAGCCTGCAAAAATGAATACAAAGTACACCCAGATTTAATTTAAGCACGGGTAAAAAACTTTAAGCATGCATGTACGTATTACCAGCTCTAGTGAGCAGTGGGACCCACCCGGCCATTTCTTCAACTTGACTACCCCACAATTTAATGGATTCTCGAGTTGCAGGAAAGTTTGAGATTACGCCGTCCCCACTTATGAGGGAAGTTCCCATATCGGCGATTCTATTAGGAAGATGACCACATAAGGAAGGAAGCACGTGATTCAACCAAGTTTCCGGAGACTGGCTAATTTTCTTCAGCTTTTGATTAATGTTCCAAAGTCGGGCACGCCTGGGTAGGTCCCTCCGACCAGCATCCAACTCGCAGCGGAGGATGCCGTGCTTGTTACGAAGGTGAACTGAGGGATAGGGAAGCAAGGCAGAAACGAGGCTATGAAAACAAAGTTCAATTTAAGTAGAATAGTAATTTTAATAATAACATAAGAAAATATGCGTATGTTTATGTAAAATAATCCACTCATTGATTTACCCCAGCAAAATTTCATCAGAGTCATTACGTTGTCCAAACTCGTCCTGAAATCGCCCCAACGCGTTCAACAGTACTGTTGTGAGGATGGCTGGCATTGAACAATCGCTGGCAGATTTGATATCTCCAAGCAGTTTAATGTCCAGCGGTTCTGACCATCCGTGTAAAGTATGTCCAGTAAAAGAGTCTGGTATCCAACTTGCGTTCTTCGTTGTCCTTGGCCAGATGCCACACATAAGATGCTTCATTGCGACGAGTGGCAAGTGTATGAGGCAAAAGAGCCGAAACCAGAATCCAATTGTTTTTTGGCGTGGTTCAAGTGGATTGATAACCCAAGGAAAATTATGAACCGAGTCGCCACTCTGGGTTTCAGCAAGCATTAAGAGGTTCGAAATACCGTCCATATAGCCGTGATGGATCCGAATAATCCTCAAAATCCGGGGAACTATGGGGTCGTTGCTGAAAAATGTGGGGAAATAATTATCATTATTCACATGCTGGATATTGAACGATGGAAGTATTTATTTTGAATCTCTGCGTACTCATAAACAAAATTTGGTACAATGACGTCCTCCCATTGGGGATGATCATCCTCCATATCTTTGCATAGCTCAGGAAGTAGCGTTTCCATGAGGTCGGTCTCGGTTACTTTTCCGCCTTGCTCCTCGTACATCCTGACATGATTTTCCACATCAAAGTTGGCATCCCTTTGAAGGCACGTGTAGCCAAATTTGGTTACCCACACCTTTGTCAGTTTAGAAAACTCTTCTCTGTTCAAAACATGTTTCTCATAGTTTCTCCGATGTTGTGCAATGTCAAATAGTTTATTTTTTCCAGGAGTCAGAACTGCGAGGTAAAGAACTGTGCGTCGCCCGTGGGGGTGATTGTACCCTTTGTGCATGTAAATGTTGTCATATCCGTGATCACTGAGAACAATACTGGAACCATGGATAAGACGGAGACTTAGCGCGACGAGGAAGCGCACGACTTGGTTGACGAGTAGGATGAGAACGAGGGGAATTATGGTGACGAAGCACAGCAGCGCCGATACTACGGTTTCCATAATGAGACCCATGATTATTTCCGGTTTTAAATTCTTGCCAAACTTAGATCACTTATGAACTAATTATGCATATTTATATTTATGGCACAAGGTTTTGGTAAAACAAAATAAATAAATATACAAAACATCTTCTGGTCAGTCACACATTATGTAAATAAATAAATATATGTAAGTATTTAGGTATGTAGCTAGTCACTGTCCATGCTAACCTCGCGTCTGAGAATGTCTGAATCTGCTATGATCGCCTGGTCAGAAATAATATGGACTAGCACCTTTCATCATTTCCTTTGTTACTTCCTCTTAAAAGTGTCCCAGACCAATCGTAAGCAGTGCTATGTTGACCACTTGATTGAGTCCTCCTCAGTTGTTTGTTACTTACTGAGTAAACGCAACCTTGATTCTGCATAGAATGCATGGAATGGTTGTGCATGGTCAATGTCAATTAAAAGTTAGCCAGCCGATAAATAGTTGGATAGAAACAAGATTATTCGAGTAAACGAGAGCATCAGTTTTTCTTCAGATTTCACTCTTTAAAATATTACTTTATGTCTTTATGCATGTATATCGAGTGAATATTATCTTGAAATAAATCGAATCGTGTGAGACTAAATAGTTTGCTGGAGAATTATTGCCCGACATTTATAACATATGTACATGTTTATGTAGCATTACATAAATGCAGGCATTACTGAGGGTAGTCCACATCCGTGAAAACGTTTTTGACCTTTAATATCTTTGGCGCTAGTATAAATTTTGAATTGAAATTTTTACAATTTGTTCACCTTATAGTCAGCATTATGGGTGCAAAATTTCAATTCTCTAGTGTAAAAAGCAGACCTTCAACTAACCCCACAGTAAAACAATGATGTTTTTTTTGTTTCAGACATAAATTACCCGGTTAGAAGACATGGAGCAGTTGCTGATAGGCTAGAAATGCCAGGAAATAGCAAATTGTGTGAGCCCATGTCTGTAGTACACAATGCAGTTTAAATTTTGATAAAAAAATAGCTGGGTAGAGTTTCAGAGTAAGAGTTATAACAGCCCCCAATTTGTCAAAATTTCGCTAATTTTTCCTAAGTACCTCCATTACACGAAATTAAACATTTGTAGTCCAAAATCTGTTTGCATTACCATCAGTAATGTCTCCATTAACTGCTAAAATAACAAACATGAAAATATTTCAGCTATTGTGATTAATAACATTCCATTTAACACAAAAACAAACTTTATTCACGCTTTTTTCGTACAAATCCACCTGGTATGAAATGAATTAAAAAAAGTGGGAAATTTCGAGTTATTTATGAAGGCCACATAGATGCCAAAAATTTTCATACCACCCACATAAAATTCCATAAACAATTCACAATTCTAGAAGGTTTTAAAAATATTCTGAAACGTAAAATTTATGCAGTTTTGGGCAGTTTTAGAACATCACTATTTTTTCGTATGCAAATATCTCTGGCGCCATTTGGACTAGCGAATTGAAATTTTGCACCCATAATGCTGACTATAAGGTGAACAAATTGTAAAAATTTCAATTCAAAATTTCTACTAGCGCCAAAGATATTGAAGGTCAAAAACGTTTTCACGGATGTGGACTACCCTCAGTATAAGACGAATTTGCTGATGTTTCAACTTTGCTGCTTGTGGGAACCAGCGATAAACTCGGATTATAAATTTCATACACGTGTAAATGCCGTGTTAATCAAACCAGGTCCACATCATGCTAGCCTAACCACCTATAATTTTCATATTTGCATTTTGCATACACTTTTTACAGCAAAGGTTCAATACTCAATAGCACCCAAGCTATAATGGCTAATATGTAGTTACTCGGCTTATTAATTCCAGGAATCAGTGGTCGTGGTCGTGTTGTTATCATGATGAGGATGCATAAACGGCTACTTGTTATGAAACGCGATTCTGTTCATTGCTTATTAGTATTTAAGTGTAAGACTAGAAGAAGAAGAAGTGGGCCTTGATTTTGCACTCTGTTCAAGGGAAATGAGTAAAAAGGACGTCATATAGCATTTTTGGGCAGATATATTCACAACATATTGTGGTATTTCATGCATAGATTGCATATCTACCTACATAACTAGAAGATTCCGCATTATTGACGTGACAGACTGTTGTACTTAAAAATGCACAGGTATTGGTGCTGCATGTAAATTAAAAACTACCTGTGGGAGCATCCTGATTATAACTAGATTCTATGTGTCTATGTACAGATGTTTTATTGGAGTTTTATCCATGATATGGTCAAATATTTGCATATATAGGATGTTTACTTCCTCATATAATAAAATAATTTACTCCGTATGTAATTAAGGAGGACTTGATGTCTATGTAGTTAGGCCATAATTTAAGGTTGTTGAATTATTTCGATAGCTACAGAACTGTCTTTAAACATCTACTAGATGATTCAAAATGGGATGCGAAAATTTGGTTTTAAATTTCCAAAGATAGTCATCTTATCTTTTTTGGTCCATTCAATAAGTATATTTGTTCATTGACATGTCCTGGCCATGAACCTAAACGAATATTTAATACGCGACAGGTGGAGAGCATAACAATACTTCAATAATAATAAAATTTGACCAAACCTTGTGTAATCTTGAGTTAACGAATGAAAGATTTACAACAAGTAGTGTACATATGCAGATAAAGCATTACAAAACTGTAATCATAATTTGAGTGCTAAAGTCAACGTTTTAATAAATAGAAACTATTACTCTTCGTCTTAATGATCCATAACTGATCTTCAGCTCCTCAATATATATACAACATACATTTAAATATACGTTTTTTATAGGATTGAACATGCTTAGGGTGGAATTTGGACGGATGAGTTGAGGTAATTTACACAACACATGTACATAGTACATATGCATGTATATATGTATATGTGTATATCTATGTAGGTATGCACACATTCATGTAAATTGGTAAGGTTGACCAGTGGTAATCCAGCAAAATGCATAAATTTTGACCTTTTATTGAACTTATACTAACCATATTCAAGGCATTAGTCACACAAGTCATCGAACATTTTGAGATTCGGAAACTATCAAGCAACCGTTTAATTTGTCAAATAACAAATTATCAACGTGTTGAAGAAGATAATTTGTCAGTGCAGGTGCTATTGGATACGTGCTACACATATATATCTACATGCATACATCAGACTATGCCAATCATAATCGTATATTTATATATTGCTATAATTTAATACAGAATAGTCAAATATATGAAGAATTTTACTGGAATACATTCATGCATGTATGACTTTTGAAAACAGACATAAAGTGCTCAGAAATGAGATTTATTGACTTTGTGTCACACATTGCAATTTGAAGCTCTACTCTCAGAGTAATTATTACCAGGAAAAGTGTCCATCTACTCGTATGGACTATTACCAAATATGTACGAATCCATCTCGAACGCAACAATCAGTGTATGCTGCCCCTTTTTAACTGTCTTGAATATGTACCCCATGAATCACAACTATACATATATATGAATTTATATGTATACACCTTATCATAAAGTGTTCATTATTAAACATTTATAAGTCGAATCATATGCAGATTATTAAAATGTCAAAGTTCATCACAGACAGTTCATCCTCGCTCTATGCAATACAATCCATGCTCTAATTTGGTCCGTCAGTTCTCCGTAAGTGTCAAGTTCTTAAGACATGAACAATTTATTATTTACCAAAATTCTACCATATCCTCTGATTTTATCCACCCATTTTAAAACCACATTCAATTCCACATAACCGGTTCACTCACACTTTTGTCCATTTTCTATTTCCCGATAATTAAATCAACTATGAAACTACATACACTGGTGACATTTGATCAAATCATTCTGTCTGCAATTGTTCTGATTGAATTTTGCAAATTTGCTGCTGGCGTCCCGCCTTCGGGCATTATTCAGATTTCTACATCATACTCGGCTTCCTCGGGTAAATAATTTGCTTAATATGTTTTCCGCTCTGAATGAGCAAAGTTTTACAGTTTATTTAATCGTTAAAATGTATAGCCAAAGACTACAATGTCACTTATTGCAACCCAACCATCCCGAACACTTCAAATGGGCGAGTTCACTCAATCGTGGCGAACGGGAATTGTTTCAACATTTACCATCAAGAAAATTGCACTGGACCGTACATACGATATGTCGCAGGTCGTATGGAGCGTTTATACGGACCGTCTCGTCACAAATGGGAAGATGGGAATCTAATCAAAGAAGACTTGTTAGTTAGGTCGATAGGACCATGTTTCGATAAATGCGACCCAAGAAATTGGGAAGGTGCCACAGATCCTTCCGTTCTCATAACGTTATATGATGACGAGAATTTCGAAGGTTTTGCCACCTGAATATTTATTTAATATAAACAACATTCAAATGTTATAAATAGTTTCTACTTAATTGCATTCCATTTTACAGGTAATGCAACCACTCTAATCGTTCAAGGTGACGAATGTATCCTCGTCCCTCCACCCCGCAAGCTTTGGGAATCCATACAAATTTCTGGAAAGGAGTCCAATTCTTGTGTAGAACTACACAGCGATTCATCCTGTGGATGGGAATTTACCCAATTTCGACCCGGTTATCCACACCTACATGACTTGTGGTATTGGGGAGTAGGGGAAGATCACTACGCGCTGAACACGGTAGCAGTTTCAATGTGTGGAAGATTTTGTAATAAAACAATTCCACAAGTGAAACCAGCCCCGGAACAAACTCCGGGGGACAATGTGGTCACCGTGTATGATTTCTTTGGATATTACGGTGAGACACTTGAGTCAATATGATTTATTAGCTTGTAACGGTAACTTACAATTTTTGTCTGGAAGGAAATTCTGCCAATATAAACTTGACCAACGGTTGCGTCACTCTGAATGAAACTCAATTGCTCGTATCCATCCGGACTTACGACCAATGTGTAATTTTGTATGCACAACGCGATTGTCAAAATAAGGCAGGGTCATACACACTTCAAACGAGCGGAATGCCAAAGGACTATTACACAGAAAGACTTCTGACCTTAACTACCCCCGTGAGACCAAAATCACTGCAACTTTGTTCTACAAATCATTCTATTGTGAAAGAAACTAGTACATCGAATTCGAATGGAGAAACCAAAATGAACTATTCACCCGTCGATCAGATTGACACGCCACGGTCTTTTGCTGCATGGACCATCGTTTTCCTCGTATTTGGTGGTCTGATACTATTCGTTTTCGGGGCAGTGATCGGGGCATATTTCTCAAAGTATGAAAGAGTTTGTTATGGGGTCAATGCAGAACGGTTCAATGTCGTTTATAAATTGCAAACTTAAAAAGTGTGTACGAGTCGTCATATATTATCCGGGGTAAATGTTAACAGTGCTTCTTTCTACTTAAGTGGCTCACAGATTTGCACTACAATGACAATTAAGAATGTACATAATCTATTAGTAATTGCGTGTTAGCAGGTAATTTATTATACTATCCAGCCTTTGTTAAGAAATATCGCTCTGTTTGTAATAATTGTAATAAATTATGTATCACCATAAAACACGCATTGGATATTTATTCTACTTTAAAATTATCCTGTTTTATAATATAAATATTTAAGTAAATAAGTATGTTCACCTTCTTTTTGTGGCCCTGTAAACCACAAATTTTATCGCGAATAAGGCAAACATTCAGGGTTTTTGATGTGCAAACCTTTTCCAGCGTCAAAAAAGCCGTCATACTGACAGAGTGTACAATTATGTATGGTTCTTTTGTAATATCTTTCTGCTTTGTATATGCATAACTGTTGTGAAATTATTATTCCTCAACTTTTCAAAAATTGTCAACCTAGCCCAAGGATTGCTAAGAACTAACTATGTATTTACGCTGAGAATAATTACTTTTTATTAAAAGAGTAAAAATTTGTACACATATATTTGCCATCCCATCCTCATGTGCCCATCTATCCAAATACATATCTTAAAATCATGTCCAGAAAACTATGATCTTGCTCCACTTTATATCCTTGGGTTTCTCCGTTTCGATTTTTTAAGCCGTGCTCGAGCTTTCCGAGTGTTCTTCACTCAGGACTTTCTTCTTTCTCACAATTCTCTTCCAGGAGACAAAACAAAGTCGACCGCTGCAGAGGTAGCAAAGTTGAAGCAGAAATTGAGTCATAATTATTCTCAGCTTGATTCCAACGTAGCCAAGAAAACCGTGATCCTTTTTACTGCTGGGATTTGCCATTTTTTGTTTCCCTTTCATATTGTCTATTATCCCATCAAAAGAGATTAACATTACGTAATTTTATCTTTCATTGTTATATTTAACAGGCAAATTATGTACCATTTTCATCCTGAATTGATTCCGACAAGCTTCTCTCCACCCTCTCCAGCCCAACGCGGGTGGGAGCATGATTAAGGAGAACAAATAGGAGAATGCAACTATGTGTCCGTGATAGAATGTACAATGCCATGTTGGTGTATCCGCCGTCATATTGTTCCAAATGTACTCCAAACGCCATCATTGTTCTGGAAAATGGTTTCAGAAGGAGTGTCAAGATGCAGAGAATCCAGAGCAGTTTCAAATAAAGGTTCAATCTATGCATAGCGATGGTGGTGTTAATTCATATATTTACAGATAATAAAACATTTCTACGCATTTTATTTTGGTCACAAACCTATTTGTTGGTTTGGAAGTTGGATTCGAACACTGTTTTCGGACAACTCTGCACTCTCTCTTAACCTTGTCGAAAGAGAAATTATTAAATTGATAATTAATAAGGTTTCTTCAAGAAAAAATGGTAATAATATAAACTATATTTACCTTATCAAGTGCCCCTTGAGTACGAGAAATGAGGTAAAAGTTCAGCAAAATCAAAACTCCGCTAGGAGTGTAACGATACACCAAGTAGAGCATGAGGTCCGATATGGTCTCAAAAGATGGATGACAAAGATAACCGCTGTGTAAATTTATAATTTCACTAATTTTTTCATTGCAATTAGCAACTTAGCAAAAAGATTTGCTACGTACCCTGGGGTCATGTGATGCATAAAGAAGCCCAAACTGGTGTAGATTGCTGGGACAAATATTCCAAATACTGCAAATTGGATGTATCTCTTCTCATTTCGCGAATCTGCTACCAGAGTATCTTTTCTGAAATTAGCAATATACAGCTTAAAGTTAGTCTGCAAAATATATAAAAATATTTTATCACGCATTCTTACCCAAAAGTTTTCCATACATGGTATATCAGAGCAGTCAAGCAGAACAACTGCGACAGAGGAACATAGTAACAGAACAAATCTACCAGAAATACAATAATTTCACAATTTAAAACATTTCAGTTTGACAGCATACATATAAAAATTGTTTTTCCTATCTTCCACTCACCAACAAGTGAACAATACTGCAAATAATGTGGATCATAATGACTGAGTAAAACTGACGCGTAGTCCCAGTGGAATGCCGTTGTTTGCAGGATATTCACAGACCGCTGCAGCAATTCCAGGGAGACGAAGTAAAATTGGGCCCAGGCATGAAACGAGTGACCCTCCCACAGCGTCGCGTATGTTAAAAAGACCAGCGTGGCGCTAAAAAGTTGGACCCAATCATTTGCCCATCCGATTCGGGTGAGACGGACGCGGTTGTAGAGAGAGTCCTTACAGGGATTACAAAATTATGAAACTTGGATAGCAATATTTTCCTTGGTTGGATGCATATGTGTGCAAATGTACCTTTCCATTTTTGAGAAGCCAGTCATTAACATTTCGTCGCACTTGTTCTTCGCTAAACAAAAGTGGCGAATATTTCTCAATGTCGCTCAATTCACAATGGTCATTGCTAGTTGTTGAGGAGGATGTATTTTGATGCCACGCGTCGTTGGTGTTGTTAGCGTTGTTAACATCCTCTTCAACCATACCGTCATCGTCGGTATAGGTAATCACGCCATTTTGCAACTTGTCAATAATCTCAAATAATTTTTGAGTGATGTCACTTTGAGAAAAGTTATGATTGAAGTTTCCTTTACTTTCTTTGTCCTTATTTGCAGATAAATTAGCGGCACAACTTTCTTGCGAAAAATCAAACAGGATGAATGGAATAGCAAGAATTATTCCGGTTATTAAATAAATCAGTCCTAATTTGAGTTTTGTGGACAATTCCATTTTATAAATAATTTTGAACTCTATAGACCACTACATTCAGTCAAAGATTATGCAAGACTGAGTTCTAGGGTATGACAATTCTATGTATTATGAAAATTAAACGCATATGCGCTGGAATAAATTAGGGGGTGGTTGGATTAGTCTCTCTCCTTCTGCTCTGTGGTCATTAATAGTCTTCATCCTGACGTCTTCTTTCTAAATAGTTTTTGCGGATTATACAAAAGTCACCCGTAGAGGTTTTTTCTGCATTCGATAGAGTTTTCGTCTTTTTGTCATCATTTGTATATTCCCATGTCACCACAAATCAACTGCGAAGACAAACTGCCTCTGGCAATCCATTCGTGATCTTGTAAGAATGAAAGTGTAAAGTTTTCAGCTTAATAATGACAGTCAGACATACATGCATACGCCTTATGAATGTTTGAAGTACTATGTTGTACTGCTGGTCTGCAGTTTTTTTTATTGTGTACTCTTTTATGAAATGCATTTTACTTTGCTATTCTCAGAAGAAAATGTAGAGTTTCAGAGAAGAGATTTGATTTGATTAATGGCAATGTGATTCCAGTTCTGTCCAGTTTCGTTTAGATCCATGCCATCCATCATGGATTCCATGCCTCAATGAGTTTGGCTGCTTGCTAACTAATGTTTTCATGTCACGAATTTTTCATTACAATGAGACTAATAATCAATCGTGTAGTAATGAAATGACGCTTTGTCATGCAGTTGTACTAGACACATATACATGTGAACATTTAGGGATTAAAATAACTAATTTGAGAGATAATTGAAGCTAATTGAAAATGATTGTCATTAGAAAATCTGTCCAATTCCTTAGAATAATTCTTGTATTTATTATATGAAACTTATACATATTCAAAGGTATGCGAATTTTGCAAATGTTTTCAGTTCTAAATCTTTTATCCCTTCCAGTTTTAAGTTAAACTCATGTCAATTATCAACGAAAATTTCAAAATATCTACTCTTTGAAAGAACTTGGAAGACTAGCGGCCGTAGTAAATTACTGTAATTTTCGGCTCAGATACTTACATAAATATGCACATTCACAAGATGGAATCATTAATTTTAATCTTTTGGGAATTCCTTCGTAGTGACTGACTAGCTGTGTATAAGTATAAACTACATTCGGGACAGAAATCCCGTCCCATTTATTCTTTCTGGCTGAAACCGAGTTCACCATCCTATGATTTAATTTAATGCATAAATCAAACCCAGAAAAAGAAAGCCTAGATGAGACAAAACACGAGTGCTTATCAAATTTCATCCTCATTGAGTGACATAGAATTTTGATATTTTGAGCATCAGTGGATCATTGCATTTTAAGCAGAAAAAATAGACAGTCGACCTACCAAATTGCCAAGTACAATAAGTTTTTAAAACCCTATTGCATAAATAGGCTATTTTTTCTTGTAGAAACTAAAACCTCATCTAAGAAAAAGGAGAGAACCTTCAAATTACTGAGAATTGATAAATTTTCCCTCGTATCACGACAAAGGCAAAAATGCTACACTCTAACACATGTAGGCATGCAGAATTACAGAAATATCTTGGGCAACTCACAATGACCAGCATTTGACAAAGTTAAACACTATTTGCATGTCACATTTGTGACAAAATTTGTGACCAAAAGAGCAATTTTGGAGTTGCATAATGCTAGAGCTTCCAGACATTTTGGGCATATGACCTCAACATTTATCACGTATTACATTAGCCTCATTAATTTAAAACCCGTGAAAATAGAGCAAACAAGGCATAATTTACTTCGTAGACATAGGAGTAGGTTATGTCGTAATTGATTTACGCATATTGAATAGGGTGAGGCATCGTGGGGGGTAAATAGCTTACGGTAGGTTAAACAAAATAAAATAATTTCTAAATTACGGGGAAGGACGTCATCAAGGCAACAGTGCTAAAACCTAAATAAGTTCTAGTCCGTATAATCCATTTATTTACGCATAGACATTACATATGTACCTATGCAGATATGTAAATGCGAATAAACACCGCTTGATCACTTTCACTCAGTAAATAGTTTCAGAATTGTGAAATGATATAATTTTCAGCCATAACCAACGATTACGAATCATTCAGACCATGTCAATCCTGTATCGATTTAGCTCAATCTTCTGAGCTAAATCATGAGCTTTGCACTGCTATTAATACTGTGCACTGTCTACATCTCAGACCACGGGGCATATTTATGACGAATGAAACAACACAGTTGGATGCTTTCTTTTAGTTTTTGCTAACATGCAAATATTCGCCAAGTTATGCATATATTTATGTACCTGGCAATAAGTATTTAATGCAACCATGCAACGCCCACAGACACAGACACAATAAGGGGCCACACAAAACCGTTAACAATTATTTATGAAGTTTTCCCATTGTTTCCAGTCCTTTCCCCATAATCATGCGATCTTTCGCTTAGTTAGTTAATTGTGCACTCATAAATAATTACATATTTACGTAGAGATGCGAAAAATAAAGCTTATCTAACCTAGCCTTACCTAGAAATTATTCTATAAAAAGATCAATCTACTCGTCAAGTGCGCGTTTTCACTCGCAATGCATTGCTCAATCAAATTTCCTTTTCCTTTAGCCCAGACTTTACACTATTTCGTTCAAGCAAATTAAACATTCTCAAAATAATGGAACCATCATCATCATTCACTTTGTATTTGAAAATTATAAGATTTGCTTGCACCATAAAAGTACTTCCGTTCAATTGGAATGAGAAGTTGAGACGATTTTCTATCCCATCAAGGGAAAGCAGACGGGATCAATTGCTCATTAATTTGCACAGTGTGGTTTTATGCACAATTACCACGTTTTCGTTTTTCCGACTGTGGAGTCAAGTGGGCCAAGGTCGGGAGGAATTTCCCCTCTTCATGAAGGTCAAAATGCGCTATTGTTTTTACTAGTTTACATTGTACATATGAGTCAACATGTTGCATTTCCTGTTTTTTTGGTAAAACAATATGGTTTAAATTGATCAGAATAAATCTTATGCTTTGAATAGATATTTTAAAATAAATTCTAATTAATCCTACAGTATACTCCATCTATCGGTATTAGTCAATTGGTAGTTGTCTCCTGACAAGCCCCAGCTCCCATCTATATAAAACACATAAAAAGAAAAGTGCCATGCATGCCCCGGGCTAGTATATCACCTCACAGTCTTTTTGATGCAGACCCAGCTCACATCACTAAATTTTAGCTCGTGATATTTTTCTCGTGATATTTCGTTCAATATTTGACCTTGTGCAAATCAAGATGTCGTCAACCGGCAAGGGGGACAGGTAAGCCATGTTTGCTATTATTTTTAACCTAAGGGCAAATAGTTATATATTTAAAAAAAACTTTTGTGACGACGTTGTCGCACATAACAGAGATGACGTAGTCACTCTAGAGAAAGAGGATAACGTGGTTACCTCAAATATATTTTTTGAGAGGACGTAGTCCCTCATTAAAAAAAAAAAAATTAAAAAGCACTGAAAACTTAAAAAGTCAAACTTGAACATGTGTTGTTATTATAATCGTTAGTGCTGATGACGTGACCGCTGGTCCGCCCAAACCGAAAAAGAGGAAAGTGTCCGTTTTGGCCTCTCATTCAAAAGCAATTGCTGAATTTCAGTCACTGCCTAATGAGATTAGGCAAATTAAGGAAATTTTGCTGGGTACGCAAAATAATAGCCAACAGAAATCAGTCGACGTTGTTGACGACACAATGCAAAGCTTACTCCAACATGAAAAAGGTTTGGAAATATTGGAATATTAATATAAAAGAGGTATTCAGAGATGATATCTGTTCATAGAAGTGATCGATGATTCCACTCTCGTTGACGATGGACCGACATCTGAGCTCTTAGATATATTAAATGAAAGTCAGATTGAACCGGAATTTGGACCGGATTTGCATGTTAACGTGGCCAGTTCTTTTTCGAATTTGGGAAAAACAGTGTTATCTAAAGAGAAAATCGAAGAATTGAGGAAACCCTTTCTTACACCAGCTAATTGCAAACTTCTCGGAGTTCCAAGGGTAAACCCAGAAATTTGGACCGTATTGCCTCAAAAATCAAAGCAAGGAGATTTCCAATCCCAACAAATGTTAACAATCCTATCGAGCTAAACTGTTGCATTGGCTCATTTAGCAGAAAAAGTGATGTTGAATTCGAAAAAGATGCAAGCTGCAACATTGAATTCAAAATTGAGCCAAGATATCAATATTAAGCGGAAGCAGGATATTAAGCCTGCATGAAGCACTGAAATTGTGGCAGTTTGTAACACGCCATCAACACCTGAGCTGCTGTTTGGAGACAATGTTTGTGACACCATCAAAGCCGCTAGAGCAGCTGCCACTGTTATCAGGACGCCCACAAACCGGAGAGGATTTTCCCGTTTTTCAAACAGACCCCAAAATACTTTCACTAATTCCTCAAGAGGTACATATTTAAACTACAATCGGGCCTCCTACAGCCGAGGGGGCCCGCGATTCAATCACAGACAAAACTTCACGCAATTCAACCCAAGAGGATCGATGCTGCGACCTCAATGGAGACCACCGAGTCGATCGCAGTAAATGTAAGCAGGGCAAGAAAATTAAGTTTATATTTAAAAAATTGGGAGAAAATTACGAAAGACAAGGAAACTCTAGAGGCAATCGAAAATTTTCGCATACCATTTGTGAGTATTCCATGCCAAAGTAATGCACCAGAGCCATTTCGATTTTCTGAGGTAGAGTTACCATATGCTAGAAAATGTGTACAAACTTTATTAGATACTGGTGCAGTTGTTAAAGTGTTGCCTTGCGAAGGTCAATTTGTTTCAAGAATATTTCTTGTCCCAAAGAAGGAGCCAAATTCTTACAGATTAGTGATCAATCTTAAATCTTTGAATGAGTATATTCTATCTCCTCATTTTAAAATGGAAAATTTAAAATCAGTTATTAGTATTATAGAAAATAATTGTTGGATGACAACTTTAGACCTAACGGATGCTTATCATGCCATTCCGGTGCACCCAGATGATCAAATATTTTTAAGATTTGAATTTGAAGGTAATTTGTACCAATTTACTTGCCTTGCCTTTGGAATTTCATGTGCTCCAAGACTTTTTACTAAGATATTTAGACGGATAATGGCATTATTAAGAAAGAGAAAGTTTATTTCTAATCAATACCTTGATGATTTACTTCTAACAGGTAGAAACAAATCGGAATGTTTAAGGAATATAAGGTCAACTAAATGTTTATTGACTTGGTTGGGATTTACGATTAATGAGAAAAAATCTAAACTAATTCCAAGCCAAGTAGTTGAATACTTGGGTTTTGTTTATAACTCGAAACTCATGCAAATTTCTTTGCCTGCACGCAAGGTGACTAAAATTAACGACATTATTTTGAAAGTTTTACAAAAGGAGACAATTAAGATTCAAGAGTTAGCTAAATTGGTAGGGAATCTGGTAGCAGCTAGTCCTGCTATACGTTATTCGAGTACTTACATAAGAAGCTTAGAATTGCTGAGAAATGCAGCATTAATTCAATGCAATGGCGATTATAATGGAAAATGCACAATAAATGCACAATGTCGAGCAGACATTCAGTGGTGGCAGAGAAAGTTGCCAAATTCATTTGAAACTATAAGATCGGACCGCTTTGTCTCGACGTTGACCACTGATTCGTCTACGACTGGTTGGGGTGCCCACACTGAGTCACAAGTTACACGAGGTTTTTGGTCAACAGACGAAAAGCTTCTTCATATAAATACACTAGAGTTGATCGCAGTGATTAATGGGTTAAAATCATTATGCTCGAGTTCATCTGATTGCAATATTCTAGTTCGCAGTGATAATACCACCACTATAGCATACATTAATAAGTTTGGGGGATGTCGCTCAGAAATAAATTTAAAATGGGCTAGAATCCTTTGGCAATGGTGTGAGGAAAGAAATATTTGGATATTTGCATCATATATCAAATCCTCGCAGAATTATATAGCGGACAAACAATCCAGGGAAGAGATTGATAAGACGGATTATTCCTTAGATCTGAAATCCTTTAATCTTATTTGTGATCACTTCGGGACGCCCGAAATCGATGAATTTGCCTCCACTTATTCTGCTAAATGTACCAGATTTGCGTCTTGGTTTCCAGATCCAAATTCCGAAATAGTTGACGCTTTCACTTTCCGGTGGTCAATTTTATGTGGCAAAACGACCAGTACCCCGAGAACGTAACAAAATTACTCCGTTCATCGTGCCAGGATTCTACCTGGAAACAATATTCTTCAAATTTTAAAAAATGGACGGAATACTGTACCATTAACAATCTCCCAGTTTGGAGGCCTTCAATTAATAGTATTTTAGCATTTCTTGCAAAACTTCATGACGACGGATTAGGGTATACCTCAATTAATTCAATGAGATCTTGTCTTTCTACAATGATAGGGAAAGTTGACAAAATATAGGGACTCATCCCGTCGTGTGTCGCCTATTAAAAGGGGTAGCAAACAGTCGACCCCCCAAACCAAAATATGAAAATACATGGGACTCTAACTTGGTGCTTCAATTTTGTAAAAATTTAGGCGAGAATTCGAAATTAAATATTATTGATTTGTCACATAAATTAGTGGCCTTGTTGGCCCTGACCACAGGCCAACGAGTACAAACCTTATCTGCTATAAGTGTTCCCAATATTAATTTTAAAAGTGGTTCATGTGAAATCGTAATTTATGATAAATTAAAGTCTAGTAAGCCAGGTAGTACGACAATTTTATCCTTACCAAATTTTTTAGATATTAACTTATGTGTAGTTAAAACCTTGAAATGTTATTTAGCTAAAACTAAAGAGATACGGAAAACAGATAAACTGTTCATTTCTACACGAACCCCTTATGGGGCCGTTTCTCGAGATACGGTTAGTCGTTGGTTAAAAATAGTATTAAATAAGTCCGGTATTAATATTAATGTATACTCAGGTCATAGTTTTCGTCATTCTTCTACCTCGAAAGCTCATGAACGAGGAGTTTGTGTTGATTCTATTTATAAAGCTGCTGGGTGGTGTAATAACTCCAAAGTTTTTGCTAAACATTATCGTAGACCTATTATAAACACACACGAATTTGCAAATGCTGTATTGAATGGCTAATGATATTTAATATAAATGTTATAATAAATGTTGATTTAAACATGTATTCATAATTGCTTGTTGTGTAGCATTTTCTCATGAAGCTTTGAATTACTACCAATTGACTAATACCGATAGATGGAGTATACTGTAGGATTAATTGATGATTATCCGAGGACGGCGCGAAGCGCCGGACGACGGATAATTGTAATTATCCGAAGTAATACGGAATCTTGAGGTATTAGCGCCTCACCCACCCACCCGATTGTTCATTCGAAAATGTTTTTTGGACTGTGAGGTGATATACTAGCCCGGGGCATGCATGGCACTTTTCTTTTTATGTGTTTTATATAGATGGGAGCTGGGGCTTGTCAGGAGACAACTACCAATTGACTAATACCTCAAGATTCCGTATTACTTCGGATAATTACAATTATCCGTCGTCCGGCGCTTCGCGCCGTCCTCGGATAATCATCAATTATTTGTCCTATACGTAAATGAAAATAACTTACTTTTAAGTGTATAAGAGTCCTGCTGCTGTTAACATTTTAGTTTTTATTAAAGTTAAGGTTACAAGAAATAAGGCATCCAAATAATGGCTAGATTGGCGAGTTAATTTTAAGCTCATTAGACCCCAATTCTTATACATACGAATAACTCTTTTCACGTAGGTCGTGAATCTCGCTTGGCTTCTGGCGTCCACTACGATATCAATTGTTTCCTTGCAAAACAATATTTTTCAAGTAGAAGTAATGCAGTATGGAAATACTTTAATGGATAAACTGTCCACTGAGTGAGTATCATGCATTCCTGAAATCATATGACTCTGCAATTTTTGTAGTTCGCAATTTAAAACTTTTTGTAATTTCTTTTAATTGTAGAAAATTCAATGATGGAAACGCCTTGTCATTTGCCATTTTTCTCCTCTATTTGAATCCAGTACCGCATGCTCTCGTGGCTGTACACACCCCATGTGCCCCAAATCTGATAAGCTCAATCGTACTAAAGTGTACATCCATCGCGGACAATGATGTTGGAACTATCGGTTGGAAACTTCTCTTTGGCCTCTGGGAAGCATACTTTATGGGAATTATATTTCTCTTGGCGTTTCTTACTTGGTCATTCGTCTACCTCGGCGTGTCTCTGGGGGCTCAAAAGTGTGTCAAGATGAGGTATGTATGTGAAATCCCATTAATTCTACCATCGACATTTAAACAAACACAAGTTTGCATGAGGAATATAGTGGAAGATTATTTTTAGGCAACAAAGTATCACATTCAAAGCAGGAATCCGGTCATATATTGAAATAAAAAGGATGATAGACCTGCTCAATGACGCCCTGAGACCATACCTCTCAGTTTTCCCCCTTCTCATTGCAGCGATATGTTCACTCCTCCTGTTTGGAAGTATACGACTTTGGGACGTGGACTTCAAAGCGAACACCGTGTTTCCATTCTGCGCTCTCCGGTGTGGATATGAAACATTTAGTCAGATTAAAATGGCTGCCACGCTGGAAACCAGTTCGAAAAATGTTTTACACTTCTGGGAATGCAAGACCTCAAAGATGACTAAGTTTGATAGGAGGGTGTTCAAAACCTGGAATCGCAACAGGGTGACATGCAAAGCTGGCATATTTTTTACCTTCACTGGCTGGATAGTTGTAGTTTGTGTACATAATTTTATGGTGCAGACACTCAATTTATTGGTCAGTTTCGAGTAAGATGGATAATGTGAACAGATCAATCAGTGTATACTTTATATGATTGATAAATTACGTGCATATTTTAAAGCACGTCTCATCCAGATAAAAATATTTACATAATTTAAATTTCTAGAGTTTTATGACTCAAGAAATTATAATTTTTCCCAAAAGGTGCGACATGCAGATCATATATCATCTACGTGCATTTGTTTGAAGCAAGTGCAATTCAAGTGTATTGATTGATCAAATATGAGTACATCGAGCATGACACTAGAGGAATGCAAAATTTCTACGGTGAAACTTTGAGATACATAATTTAGTATTATCTCATGAGTATGTACATATTTTATGTTACGTGCAAATTCAATTTGATATTAAATTGGAAGTAAATATTGAAATGTAAAAAGGTTTCATTGCGTAACTTACATAAGCATTCATGTACTTGTTTCCATTGTTGAAGTGTTGATCTTGGACTTCAAGAATGTATGGTCCCTCAATTCTTCCTGTATTGTATTGATTTTATTGGTGTACAAAAAGTCAAGTAATCCACGATAGCAACTTTCACAATTTGTGAACTTACTCTACTTTTAGCTACTTCACTAATTGGATTTTCGAAGGCACATATTACATTTTGGCTACATATGTAAAGTGACGTTTCCAGCAAACTATATCCACGTCTATACATACAAAATGAGCAAATCTATAATTTGTCAGTTTCCGTTGCGTACATATTTTAGTGTGAGTTTGTTCCTCCTGTCATTTCAAGAGACACACTTTTATGAAATTCATGAAATTATCTCTTATCAAATTCTAAATATATCTCGAATCGTGTCGCATTGCCACTTGCACATCGTCCACAATTCCATATTAGTTAGCAACATTTTCGACCAAAGAGATAATATCGACAAGACGTATACCATTTTCTTGTACGACGTATATTTATCCCCACATATGTCTCATTCATTTACGACTACCCTTGTTCCTCGGATGAATTGTGTCTTCATAATATTTTCTAATGCTCGATCCCACTTATCTCATGACGACTTGGAGAAATGGCTACAATTTCCTTCTAACGATAAGACTTCGCTACTTACGTACTTCGGATACCTAACAAAGAGTTTTAACTCTCAATGGAACAACTATGTCAAAAGCGTTCACATGGAGCAGTCTTACATCGTGTACGTCACCAACGTTACTGTTGCCCAATTACGTGAAGCCATTATTAATTTGGACAAATACAAGTGGATAAGCGCAATTACAACTCTCAACCATATTGGCGTTGTTCTCGTATCTTCAAAAAATTCATCATTTCACATTTACTACTTGTGCCTCCGTTGCTCAACCACTATTATTTTGGACGAGTTGACGTCTCTTGATCTTCTTCAGCCTCTCAAGTTTCAGAAAATGTCAGTCATTATGTATCCAGCCACCCGATGGAATTTAAGGGACGCTGGGATATTTCCACTAACTTCGGCGCATTTAGGAATTACTGATTTAATTCGATACAGCTCAATAAATCCATTTTCTCAGAAAATAAATCAAGATAATAATAGTGGTACGGCGAACCTCAATTTCCACATGGCCCATATTCTCAGCAGTATTTTCCTCTCTGCAAATACTACAATACAGCACAATTGTGGCATTGATTTCAAACTAGCCAACGACTGTGTGATCAAATGGGGCCGACAAATGTACCAAACTCCACATTTTACACTAATCCAAAACGTGTTATCCTATCAAGCCATGATTCAACACAGTGACAAATATCTCATCCGTCAGGAAGGACTAACATTTTTTACATGTTATAAAGAAACTAATTTGAGTTTTCAAATATACGTGGCCCCATTTCAGACCGAGTTATGGGTTGCGATTTTGATCACGCTTGCTACTGTGTTAACATTTGCAAACTTTGTCATTAGATTTTGCATCACCGGTAGCGAAATAGAAAAAAATCGAAGCTCTTCTGTTGTAGCTCTATTCCTTTGCGCTACACTTTTTGAAGAGTCGTACATTTTCGAAAAATCTAACAAGTCAATTTGGACCAGTTCTACATTACGATTCGTATTTACTTTATGGCTACTTTTGTGTATCTTACTGACGAATACATTTCTTGGGATTTTCATAATGAAGTTGAGTTCACCACTTCCACCTCTGAAAAAATACGAATATTTTATAGATCTACTAACTTACCCCCAACATCACGAAACCGCTGATCAAGGTCAACTTATGAAGGAGTCCTTAAGGGTTTGGGAAATCGGAGATGCATCAATAGGATTGAACTTTCAGAGTAATATTACCACACAGGCTTCAGAACATTTTGTATTCTTGACTCCACAAATTAAAACGACTAGTCCTCGTCATGTTGTTAATTACAAGTTTTGGCATACGATTCACACTTTTCTTCTGGATGTTGTCAACTACGTGGATTTCGCTTCCCACAGGGGATTTAGAAACTTGCTTGGGATCAGTTTACACGTAAAAACGCAAAAATTTCCTCCCTTCTCAATCTCTACTTCTGAATCAGTCTCACAAGAGTTTGCACTGGAAGAATTAATAACTCAATGTCATAAAAAGTATGCGTACATAGAATATGAAGGTAAAGTAATGAATGAGCTAGAATATTTAACAGAATATTATCCAAGTAACGTGGTAGACTTTACTTTAGCGAAAGAAAGCATTCTTTACGAATACATTTATGCACTTTTTGAACAATCTGTGTCAAAAGTACCCAAAAATTTTGTCAAGATTCTAGAATCTGGAATTTATAAGAAAATATTACAGGCAAGGGAGAGTAATTTTAGGAAATTGAATAAGGGCGTTGTGCGCACTAGGCAAAATGTGAAAGATTTGTTGGCCAAGATTTTTAAAGATGGTGACCAAGCCGTGAACGCCATGGCATTGTCGGGTAGTATACAAACCGTTTTTATTATTTGGGGTGTCCTATTAGCCGTATCGTTTTTATGGTCCCTTGTCGAGATGTATTTTAAATAAGTCATGTAGAGAGAATTAATGTGAGCATATATGTATGTATTATTAAGTATATGGCCATTTTTATTTATTTATTTTAGAAATCCAAGTGTTATTATGAACATTTAAATCAAATTAATTCCTGAGCAATAAAAACTTTGTTTTAGATTATGCAATATGTATAGATTATGTCTGTATGTGTACATGCAAGAATAGGAACTATACAGATAAATATGCAAATAATTTTTTTAACTCTTAATTTGGTACTTTAAATACTGTATTCTAATTGAAATTGTGAATGCATATTTAATCGAAGTAACGAAATAATAATAGAAATAAATAACGATACGCTCCATGAATACATAGTTCAAGAATCATGAGGCATGATATGCAATTAAATAATATGAATGGAACTGAAAGGAATGGTACGAAAGCATTGAATTATTGTATTAAATTGTTGTTATATCAGTACAATAGCATATTAGTATTTAATGACATACAATTTCATAATTAAAATGCATATAGCGAAGTATTGATAAATTATTAACACAGTAGAACAACTGGGTTTAACACTTATAAAATTATGGTCATTCATGATAAGTAAATGTACGTACAAAATAATATACAAAGATTTGTACAAGCCCTGTTAGAGACAAACATTTCTAGGAATTTGTTAAATTGACAATCTTCTTAAACAAAACAAATGTTCCCATTTAAACATAAAATGGCGACCACCCCGTCCCGCATTATGCAAGCATCCACCGGCATCGAAATCTTGTTCCATCCCACCGAGTTCACTATCTGATATTGAGATCCAGCCTCCGAAAAGATGCGGACGCAGTTTTTACGTGAGTCGCAAATGATCATGTTGCCTAATTCGTCGACAGTTAGTCCTTGAAGACGACTGAGTTGTGCTTTAGGTCCGATGAATTTCATGTTGCCAGAATCCACCTCAATTCGGATTATTTTAGAAGTATTGAAGTCCGTGACGTAAATGTGTCGACCTACAGACAGAAAAATTGAATATTACTTATTGCCAGATTTTTGAGAGGCGAAACTGCATAATATTTAACATAAATCAACTCACCGTCTTTGCTGAATGACACTCCTCGAGGGTAGTCGAAATGCTGTTTGTACTGGTACGGATTCTGTTCAAAGACGGAGAATTTGACGAGAAAATTCCCAAACCGGTCAAATATTTGAACTCTATGATTTCTTGAATCGGAAATAGCGATGAGGTTCCCGGCTGGAGTAACGTCGACGTCCCACGGATACTGGAATTCGCCCGGCCCGTGACCTGTGAGACGTAGAATTAATTAATTAATAAATAAATATTAATAACTAATTAACAACAATTTTAGTATGCACCAGATTTATACCTCGTCTCCCGAATGATGAAATGTACTGTCCTTCCAGAGAATAGATGCAGACGCGATGATTGTCCTTGTCGCAAATTATAAGTCGCTTATTGGCGTAATCAAGCACCAGTCCGGTTGGTCGGCTGAGTTGGTTGCATGGAAATTTCATCCTGAGATCTAGTCCCCCGAAGCGATGGATCGGCGTTGATGTGACCGTGTCGAACAAAATAATGTCGTTGGTCGAGCGATCTGAGATGTACAACTAAAAGGATAAAAAAATCAATTAGTCTTTCAATAACACGACTAAAAACATGGTGCCAAAAAGTAAAATGTTAAAATGCTCAAAAAATAAATGAGAACTCACCCGATTTGATAATTGGTCGACAGTGATGCCCCAATATTTTTCACCATTTTCTCCCAAAGAAATCGGAGCGACGGGTGGATTTTGAGATTCGAGACGATAATTTCGGGACACCTCCAACTCGACGGAAGGGCAAAGTTGACCTTCCCGACCGTTCAAATGGACATCAGCAGCCATGTCTGAAGACGAGCTCTCGAAAACTGAGGCAGAGTATTTTCCGGCGTAAAATGGGACGAAAGAGCAATTATAGCTGTCGGGGGTGGCATCAAATTTCCGAAGTGGGAAGCACGAGGTGTATCCAGAGGAGTGAGAAATTTTTGCGTATGCGTTGAGCACAGAGTTTTGTGGCATCTGCTAGAAATAAATTTGTAAAAAATGGAATATAATTTTTTTACAAGTGCCATCGATTGGAATCGAGAGGAGACTTGCTTATTTTCGAGTAAATTAACATAATCTGGATTCAAAAACAGCATACCTGAGTCTGTGGATTAACGGAAACATTTCGAGCTTTCAAGTGGAGACGCACCTCTTCTCTCGCAACGTTGGGACCTTCTGGACCCGTAAAAATGTAGCTTCTGTTAACTCGTGGGATTGGCATAAATTCGGCTGGCTGCTGAATTTCGTCCAGTTGTTGGAACCGAGAACGTCGACAATACAGCGGAATTGAGTTATCTGCCCGATACACCGACTGACTCAGAAGTGGTTCCAGATTTTCCTCCCACAGGTTTCCATTGCCGCTGGATGCGGTTGGGCAGGGGTCAAAGTTCAAGGTTGAGGAGGAAATTGGAGAAAACGAGGTTCCATGTTGTTGACGAGTGGTGGGGTCGAATTCTTCAAAACACGGCGGAGAGGCAGCTGCTGAATACGGTGGCAAATAATGTTGCTGCGAAAAGGACGCTGCTGACGAGGACGTTGTCGAAGTTGGGGAAGATTCTTCAGTGGAACAATTATCGGACGAACTTCGGTCAGGCGAATTTGAATAAGCAGTCTAATGGGAATTTATAAAATCATAACCATAATTATTTTTAATTAGCTCTTACTGCGCCCGTCATAATACTTCACAAATTGGTTGTTGAAAATTCTCAAAGTTGTGCCTACTTACCTTTTCGGCCTGCTCCTTGCGCAGAATTTCCACAATACAGGCTACTTCTCGTTTAAATTTCTCGTCCTTCGTCTCTGGAGTTGACCACTCGTTTCCAAACACATTTCTGGACATCGCCATGATGGATTTTACTCGGGTCTGGAAATTTGCTTAAAAAAACTTGGCAAAAGAAATGGGAATTGTGGTGCTGGAGTAGAAACGTCGTTCCCGGTGCGAGAACAAATTGGTTGTGAAGGGACCAGGTCGGCGTGGTCTCTTTTTATACCAGTGAGGAAAGGACGCGTCCCTTGGTCAGCGTAGCTTGGCTTTTCCATAAAATCTATTTTGGGGACAATGTGAGCTCTGAACTAGAGAGAGCGTGGCCAGGTGCAAATATTTTGCGAGCCGGAGATGATAAGCTCCACTTTGCTCAACTTCGTTAAACTTGAGCTATATATACTAACTACTTATATTTATGTACGTGTACATATGCAAATATCTAAAAACAGTCAAATTATTATTTTCCCCAGGACATCCTAGTCCCCTTTCTGCAACGCTGGAATAAAAGATTCCTTAGAAATACATGTATCACGCAATAGGTATCTTGGGTTTTGATGACAGATCAATTAAATAAATTAAAGGTTTGCTTTTTCTCCAACTTGACCTCATCGCTTTCGACGGATTTGCTTCTCTGCCGAATTTTAGAATCAAGAAAGTCAATTATGAATAATCAAAATTTGAAGCTAATCGACAAAGCCGTGTTGGCCCTATCCTGGCACAAACGGACGGACACGGCGGTGCTTAAGCCCTTTGCGTCGGCCTAAAAATTGGTGGAAATCCTTTATCCTTATTTCTTAGTTAGGCATCTACAAAATCCGAGGAGAAAGTGAAAGAAAGCATCGTGAGGCAAACTGAGACTCGGTTGTCCACTGCCCATTTTTTATTCCCCATCCACTCAAGCTTACACAATCATAACAACAGCAAACCATCTAGGAAATATCATCGATCGTATCGAATAAAATACAAATTTGGAGGAAATTCACAAAATTGTTTCGCTCGCTCTCAAAAGTAAGTGAATTTTGCTTGATTCATAGAATAAATTACCCCCTCCCCCAAATAAACTAAGCATTTTCAGAATTATTATGGAGCTGGAATTTATCCATCGTTTAAGCAATTTGGAACTATTGGTCAATCGTCTAGCAAAGTGGACAAACTTTACAAATTATACTGACGAAGAAGACGAAGAAATGATGGCTTCGGATAATGACCATGGCAAGTACCAATTAATTATTAAGTATTGTCTCCTAGCCAACTAAGTGTATTTCATAGTTATGAATGTTAGTGATTTTCCCGTTAAAATTAAGTATTCACAGATGAAGGGGAGGGGTTTAACAGATGCGATTTTATTTTGCATTTCAATTAGACCCAAAAATAATTTCTGAAGAAACGGAACACGATCAGCAGCATCATCTTCCCATAATCTTGTACAATAATGTTGAAGATGCAGACATTGGAGATCACAGTATTGTCCATGAAATATGTGTTAAAACTGAACCCGGTTCTGGTCAAGATGAGGACAACAATCAAGAAGATGAATCTCCTCCAAGCTCCAACACTTTTATTGGATGCCAAGTTGAATTTGGATATGAGTCTGTTGTTGTTGAAGGTAATAAAAAATAATATTATGTAAGAATTAATATTAGCAGTTATTTCCGCATTATAAGTTTCAAACAAAATTTGTGGTTCCTTGTAACAGTGGATGCTGGACAAGTTGATCTGGAACAACCTTCAACCACAACTACTGAACCACCGGAAAATTTGGATGACAAAAATTTGCTAGAACTGTCCGAATATTGGACGAATAACCAACAAAATCAGCCCAACAGTGGATCTTCCAGTCCTATCAGAAAATCTACTAATTCAAATGCCAAAAAAGGTACAAAAAGAAGTTTCACCTCAAACAGAAAAATCACATCACCACCAACAAAAAAGAAGAAGCGTAAGATTTTGGTTTTGAGTTCATAGCAAGCAATTTTATTGACTTATTTGAATATGTACTAAGTCAGGTTTTGTTGTTTCATGTTTAGATGGGTCTAAGGGTGTCCCTTCATCATCATTTCCATCTTCGTCTCGCAAATCTAAACCAAATCAAACTCACGAAACAGGAAAGGATGCAATTCATCAGTGCTGTTACTGCGGAGAGCTCGTCATAGGAGGCGCATTTATCTTTCATTCTCACATTCGTCAAAAACACCGTCAGTTCGTCGATTGTATTACATGCGTGGGCTGTAATAGCAAATTGTCATCGTTATTTGCTTTGCGACGTCACCAGGGCAAATGTGAACTTATGGTAGACATATTAAAGGAGTGGGGTGAAGTCGGAGGTTAAAAAGAAATAACTAAATGTATCAGATCAATCAGGATAAAACCGAACTATTCTTTAATTTAAAATGACACCCTTTTGGACTTCATATTTTAAGTGTCATATTTGTGATGTCAACTTCTCAACAATCTCAAAGCTTGTTTAGTCATTTGTATTGTATTACTTTCATTTATTGTATACTTATTAATTACATATGAATTACTAATTGATAGACATTGCAATATTTTTTTGTGTTTTTGCTGAGGAATTTTTGTTACGTGAATTTTTATATAAATGCTGACCAATTGCCCCATCAGAGAGATACGTCGCATCACTGCCTCCCTAGTCCCTGCACATGTTCCTCCCAAATTACCTTGATGACTGCAAACACAGCAATGCCACCAATTATTTTAATTTTGGAAGACCGTGGACGAGTTTAATGATGGCATGATCGGTCAAGTAATTGACCACCGGTGTGGAGGAAGGGGGACGGGGGTAAAAATATGTAAATAGCACCAATTGTCATAGAAACCTGAAATTTGGCGATGGGACGCAAGGGATCTGGGGAGAAAAATGTACAGGGACGTGAGTGATGGACGTATCTCTCCGCAATTCGATACTCGATATTTTAATGATAATATGATAATAGTACATACTAAATTCAATGTAACCTGGTGCAATGTTGTTTAGTCATTTAGCTAAATAATAATGATCCATTTTAACGCATCATTTTATGCAGAAATACATTTCTTATGGAGCTAAAATTAGTCAAGTCACTCTCATAACTGTAATTAAATTATAAAAATCTCGGAATAAATTAGATCTCGTATAGGGTTATAATTGCGCTCTTTTAATTCTCATGACCTATTTTGCTTGATTTTAATACATAATTCCCTAGTTACATGTTACGTCAACCGGTATTTCATTCATATTTTTGATCCTTCATGTCATCGGACCATAAGTAGTTGTTACGCATGTAACATGTTGTAGCATGTTACGCTTGTATTAGTAAAATATGATTTATTTTATACGGCAATATTTTCCTTATAGAAAAGTTTTTCATGAAAGCTAGAAAATTCGTTTTGAATGAGAATTGACCACCTTGTTGCAGTGATTCTGTTTTATGTATTACCATTCGACTTGTCAGGAAAACGGGTTACTAGACATGGACGATCGCCAATGCAAGTGCATTAAATGAGATTGAAGGGATATTTACGCAACCTACCGAAGACCCTACTTTCAAAACCCAAAATTACTATTAAAAATGATGCGACTATAATTCGGTTTATTGAATCAGTGGAACTCAAGAGTTTATTTCAATTAAATTTATTCCTTATTTTTTTGACACAAGAATTAACACATTAAAGTAAATCTTGAGATTTATTTCAAGTCTTAATTATGTTTTAAAAAAGTCATAATATTTTTATGGTACTAAAAGCACCTGTGTAAAAAATATGGTTCACAAACATTTGAGTCTAATAAAGACAACATTTACTAATATTAATATGACGTTACAAGTTTAAATACTAAATATCTAACAATACAAGAAAAATGTAGCAAAAGAGACACCTTTTTTAAATATACATTCATTCAACCATGAAATGTTCAAGTTGAATAATACGTTGAGTACTATGATCTTGACAAACTAATAGACTTTGTAAACTTTTTATACCACACGTAAAAAAATCAGTCTCTGATTCTTCTATGGAAATACCGATAACAACTTTACAGCATCATTCCACGATACACTAAGTTTCGAATTTGATTTGAAAATTCGATTCGCCTCCACTTTCTCTTCAACTAAAGATGTTGAACTCTGTTGAATTTAAGCGAGTTATTTTTAGAGGTTGGCAGTGAAATATTTTTGAAATATTCTGTTTGATAGCTTACCGAATCGGATGAACAATCACTCATCCCTTCCATTATTACATTCGCGGGGATTGGTTTATCCCGAAGAATATTTGAAGTGTCATTCCGAACCTATAACAGAGAAAATAAGGTAATAGACTAGTTCTTATAGAACACAAAATCATAACGCCATTGATATGCATAATACTATTTATGTTAAAAACTCAAAATTAACTTACCCTTGCTTGCAATTCTGCACTAATTTGTTCTTTTTTCTGAGTAAAGAATCGCTCCCATGTTTTTCCATCGCCAATTGACCTTTTGCTTATCAGATTGTCGGCAAAGAGACACATGTTCTCAATTTTTCGGATTGGGTTGAAATCAGGGTTGAATCTACTTGTCATCAAATGCCTCGGAAATGGGCCACAAACAATAACGTTTGGCAAATTCGGTAGAATGTAGATATTTCCTGTAATTATGTAACAAAGAAAATTAACGTTGTTGAAGTTTTATAGCACGCCTAGATTAATATAATTATGGATAATTTTTGGAATGCTATACCTTGTCTGTGCTTAGCGTCCTCCCCAATCCACATTATTTTCAGCGCAACTGTCTTTTTTCTGATGTTAGATGAATTCATGTGCATTCTGAGCGCTTTCGAAGGGATGAGACAGTTTATTTCCGGGATGCAGGTAAACTCGGAGTAGCATGAGTCGCTCTGAATTTGATGAAATACCCAAGATTCTCCATGCGATGGAAATGGAAGATACAACCAAGGAATTTCGACTTGATCTCCGTTTGTTTCTTTGTATATGATGGCACGAGGATGTTTGAATTCTAGACTGAACGTTAGAAAACACAAGCTTTGCGAACCCATCAAGAAAACCATGGCGTCACGTTGGATAGTTTGAACAACTGTGATAAGTAAGTAAAAAAAATATGTACAATCATGAATGAGCAAATATGGTATATGGTATCCAATGGCAAACCAATTCAGTTTTTTCTATGAATACCTTTGGGAATTAATAGTGGTGTTTGTTCCTCAGATTTTTTAGATTCTTCGGGTTCAGTCTCAATACTATAAAACAAAATGATATTTAAGCTGGGTTTACATATATGTTATTATTCGAACGAATGAAACAATAGCAATGACTTACGTTTTTAGTGACTCGTCTACCACTATTTTTGGTTTAGGACGGAGTTTATTATTATTTTTAGTAGGAATGGACTTATCATCAGTCGTTTCAGTCTCTTTGGGCAAGCTTTTGACACGATAATTAGGGCGGCGACAGTAGATGAAACTTGGATCCCGACGGGCGCCCCCAATTGTTGACTCCTTCTGGTTCAGCTTACTAGCCGAAATCGACCTGCTTCGCAATTCTCTGAGATTTTGAACATTTTTTGGCACAACGAATTTTTGATTTTTTCTAAATCTTTGCGGGGCGGCAACAGCTACACGTCTTGGTCGTGGGTAAATTCCGAAGCCTCGTTCCAACTGGCGATAGTTGATCTAAACGATACATGTACACACACATATTCATTTATGTATATACAACAACGTAATATATTCAAACAGATGCGACTAATAACACCCATTAACTAAGACCATACCAACATTTAAAATGTATGAATCCATTATAATATTTAACTCACCGGACGAGATCTCTGCTCCTTATCTTTATCCTTGTCCATCTCTTCTCCTGCATAACGCCAATTAAGAAGGCTCGCTCGCGGTCGTAACCTTGATATGATTCCATCCCTCATCACTCGATCTTTGTGGCAGGTACATTTGAAAAAGCAACTTGGAATCCCACAATGTTTCCGAACCGCGGTCGCACTCTTGACGCTGGCACAAATACAACCAAGTCGGCAAGTAGACGCCTCGCAGAAAGAGTCCAACGGACGAGTGGGTAGTTCTGGCATGGAACAAGTTCTGTAATCTTCATCAAGGTCCAAGGTGACATCCTCTTCCTTGATGTAGTTTGAATGGTCAACCTCCACGATGAAATTGTCATCAATCCTGACCTTGTTATTCTCCAATAGTTCCACCTTGCATCTCTCCGCCTCATCCCATTTCTTGTATTTGGCGAATACCGAGCAAAGTTTAGTTTTCGGAGTAGGACGACTTTCCTTATTATTTTGAACTATACCACTTTGTTTAACAACAATTTCTTTAGCACAACTTTCACTAATAACGCCATCACCACTTTCTTGCGTGACAGTGGTCGACGACTCCATTTGGTTAGTTGATAATGATGATGACTTCATCTTGGCCTTCTTATGTTTAATGTCCTTATCAAACTGTTCTTGTTCTTGGTCATACACTTTGGCGATATTCTTCAAAAATTCGTCATCATCCACCGTAAACTCGTGTGGAATGCTGAGACTACATCGGATGGCTTCCTCACTCGAAATGCGGTTGTCCCATGACTGTTGCACTGCCGCCTCGTCCCCTTCCAATATGGTCATCATCATGTCTTCTTCTTCCACCTCATCCTCCTCACCCTTCTTACCAAACTTTGTATCAATCATCGCCCCTCTCAACCCAACCTAACAAGTAACAATAATATGAATAAAACTTGGTCAAGTCAAGTCACAATTCAGGTAAAAAGTCACCACAAACTTTGAGTTTTTCTAACCTTTTTCACAGTGGGGAATATCCCTCGACACAATTAAGTCTTAATCCGACCTATAAATAAGACAATAGTGCAACAAGTACTTGGTGCGATAGTCTTGTCTATTCTTGTACTTCGTTGTTGTATGTACCAGACAAATTAAGACAGCAGCAGCAGCAGCAGCGCAGTCAAATGCAAAAAGAATGAACAGATGAGAAGAACGGACGACTGCATGGAACAACGAGATATGAGTGATCCGCCACCACCGTTGGCTTCTTTTTGTTCAGAGGCCTCGCTTCGTCATTGCAATGCATTCCATGGAAAAGTGCGATTTGAGCCTTTTTATTTTCCAGTATTCAAATTCTTGGGATTTGGGCTATTTAAAATATATATTTATCTAACTCAAATGGCTATTAATAATCTGGAGAGTTGGGCCAATGTCAAATCAAGGGTCAATAATTAATTGATCGACATTTAACATATATTACACACAAAAAATATTTTAGGGTTTTATCAAGGTTTACAGTAATAATTTTTCCAATTCGTAATAATTATTAAATAGTTATCGTATTGTTTTTGATTAATGGATTTTTTATTATCAAATTGTTTCGTCCACAAATAAGAACATAATTATTGCGAGGACTGGTTACATATTCAATGACAAAAGTTGTGGATATTTTTTTCCATGCATAATTTATAACTGTACCATATTCATATTCTAATGTTAATTTCAAAAGAGTTCTCGTGAGAAGTAAATACTTTATATCTTACACTAGGACGCATGTAAAATAGGATTCCAATGTCAGAACTGTGTTATTGAGGAAAACGTGTAGAAAATCAAACAGCCATTTTATCGAAATTACAGATCAAACTGATCAAACCACTTTATTTAACTGCACTGTTTCTAGACTAGATTAATTCGCAACTTTATTAACATTTATGCATGGTATTTTGCACTACATACATATTTAAAATTGAAGAGAATTGCAAGAACTTATTTGGCAAGTTTTCAGACAGTTAATATTTTTCGAATCCATATACATATTCCTAATTAAAATGATAATGCATAAAATGTTCAACTTTCATATTTTATGGCGTTGTATCACCATATGCATTATGATAAGACTAAACTAAAACTAAATATGCGAGTCAATGCTAACACACAGATTTAAATATATTTGTTTTCTGCTTTTGATATTTTCACTATTCATCCTAATTTTCTGTGCGCTTTACATATTTAATTTAAAAATTGAATATATTTATTCCGTTTTCAAACAAAATAGTTTTTAACTATTACAAATAGTGCAATAAATATCGAAACAAATGAAAAATAATTTTTCGTCACGCTTCTTCCATCAGAAACACAAAATTTAGGATCCATCCAGTTCACGGTGTAATTTTCGGCACATTGGCAAATATGATTTTGCGGTAGATCTTCTGATTCCACACAATTCATACCATCAGCACAAATCTTTTCAAAGCCATCACAAAAATTCCCTCTTGTACTTTGACATTGTTTTTCTTTCCCTGAAACAATTCAATCGGTCATTTAGGTAAACGCATGGATTACGTGAAGCTATGCAATTTCTGGCTGCATTTACATAATGTACATACCGATAAATACTTGGTTTTCATGTTTACATATGCAAACCCCACCCGCTGTAGTCTCATTGCATACGAGGAATGCATCCGGACTGCATCGTATGTTCGAGAAATGTGTCCACATTTTTTCTTCGCAGTTCATATGATATCCAGGAAAGCATATGGTTTTGTTACGGCTCCTAAAATGTGTATACCATTTATCATTAATATTCTAGAGTTTCACATGGAAAAAAAACTTATTAGACATATAACTTGCGCTTACCCACTATAGAAATAGTGCTCGATATAACCCTCACGACAAAGGCAAAAACCGCTTCGGCACTCCAAATTTGCATGATGATGACATTCTGTCGCATCACATTGTTCTCCGTACTTTAAAAGACACTGTCCATCGGGCGTTTCTTCATATCCAGCATTACACTCGCACATATAGTTTTTACCACAATGTGCATTTTTTCTGCATTTCTGCCCAGTAGGGGAATTATCACACATTTCGCCTGGGAATGAAAAACACTTGTTCTGTTCGCGATCATAATACATTTTATCCGTGGCACAGAGACACTGCCGGATATCGGCTTTGCCATCATCCTTGTATCGCTTCCTGCAAGTGAGGTATCCATAAGGATCACACTCTGTTGGGGCAGATATGCACTCTGATTGATACGGCAGGTAACAAATGCCCTCCGGATTTGGTGAAAATTTATCATTGCATCCACACCGGTGTGTAAAATTACCGGGAGCATAAGCCAAGCACATTGCATTCTTGTCACATAATTGGTTTGGTTTGACAGCTGGTATCAAGTTGTCTTTGTTGTCAAGATTGCATGGCCTGTCATGAATTAGTCGACATGAAGACGTGTTTGCGTCAAAGAAAGTCTCATACTCTCGTTCGCATCGGCAGAGAGGGACGGAAGCATTGTTTCCTGAAATTATCATACATATTTTACATTAGATAAGAGGAAAATATTAAGCTAAAAATGTAAACTACACGATATATTTATTTAAATATTAATAATGTCCAAATTATATTGTTTGATAAATACCTGCTTCTTGATAGCATTCCAGGAATGCAGCAGGATCGCATAAATCGTTCTTCAAGTTACACCTGACTCCATGTCGCAGAAAACAAAAGCCATCCCGATTCGGAGAAAGTTTAAGGGTTTCGTTACAAGTGCATATTTTGTCGATGGGGTCACAATACGCGTTATGGACACAACCCGACTGAGACTCGTCCCCATTTTCACATGGACTGCCTGCCAGGCGATAACATTTCTTCTGAAATCTGTTGTACCAGCCAACCCCATGTTCCTCCCCTTGACACACGCAACTTCCCGACAGATGCCCGCACTCTAACCTGGATTTGGGGTCACACAAATCTCTGCTTTTATCACAACGATTGCCCCTTGGTAAGAAACAAAAGCGATCCTTGTTCTCTTCAAATTCCTCTGTACGAAATTGAATTAAACTTTTTTTTAGCAATGAATCCAATTTTGCAGTGTAAAATATAGTTTTTTATTTTATTTTGTGAAAAGAAGGTTTGCACTTACGAATACATTCACATTTTCCAGTATTCTTGGAGCACATGGCATTAACAATACATTTCTGAGATTCCGGTTGTGTCATGACGGAATTGCAACTTGCACTGGATAACAATTCGCAAGTTTTTGTTGCCCGATTAAATATCGCATCCTTTCCACACGTACAATTAGTCTCGAGATCGCAACTCAAAAATGAAGCTGGGTCACATAAATCATTTTGCAGCAGGCATTTCGACAGATGTGGGAGAAAGCAATGTCCATTTCTGTTAGCTTCAAAACCAGCATTACAAACGCAGAGAGAAACGCCGTCTTTGTGAAAGCAATGGGAATTTGGAGTGCACCTTTGAGCAAGGGGGTTATCTTCTGTGGGGATGCATGATTGCTTCGCCTGTATAAAATTTGTAAAGTTACTGCAAAACTCATGTACATATCTTTCAGGAAATACCCACCTTTAGGAAACAAGTTTTTGATTCCTTATCATACCAGTCTCTGAACCCTCCCTTGCACTGACATTGCATCGTATCAGAACATTCCAGATATTGAAATGGGTCACACAAATCACTGCCAACTGAATTTGCACAGGGATGCGAATGACCCAACACGCACCTGGTCGGATCTAAACGTGAAGGACGGGATTGACCAGGACAGACGCAGATGTGCTTTCCAGTGACACTATTAATTTGACTGCATCTTGTGGGTGGGAAGCATAACTGCGAATCTGTAGAATTGCATCCCTGTTCTGGCAACAAGACGCAAGTTTCCAATGTGGAGTCATAGATTGCATTATTTCTGCAAGAACACTTTCCTTCGTAGTTGCAGTGCAGAAATTTGTGCATATTGCAGAAATCATTATCTTTTGCGCAATTTTGTGCGTGATTGAGATAACAGAAGCCATCAGATCCTACGAATAACAATACATAATCACTGTAATAATAATAACCTGACAAACTAGCTCATTATTTATTTAAGTTTTGCTTATAATAATTTTAACCTCTTGTCATCGGGAAGCGACATTGGCATTTAAGTTTTGACCCGACCTGTTTGCATGACGCCGTGTGAATGCAACCCATGCCGCCTTCCTCTTGAGGAAGACACTCTTCATCCGCCAAATTGACACATTTGCGTGTTTTATTGTCATAAATTGCAGTGACACCTTCTCCTTTACAAATGCAGGCAGTTTTCTGACACTCGAAATGATAGTAAGGGTCACATTCTGCTCCTGGTTGGGAGCACTTGTCGCCATGTCGTAGAAAGCATCGTCTCGGGTCGTGCACACTGGGAATGGATGATTCTATGGCACAGGTGCATACATTTTTCCTGGACACTCTGTTCAATTCACATCTAGTTCCTCGTATACAATCTGGTCCGTCTCGTATCACGTTGCAGTCGGAACCAGGGAGAAGGACACACTTTTGTAAATCGGTATCAAACGTGGAATCATCCCGACATGAGCATTTTCCTTCTAAACTGCATTTTAGGAATATATTTGAATCGCACAGGTCATTTAGTATTGTGCATGATTGGCCTAGAGTCAGGTGACACAATCCGTCCACGCCTATTTAAATAAGTACATACAAATACATGGATTCACAATCATTAGATTTAGCACAACTTAATTTCGGATGCTCGTAGCTTATTTAATTTCATAACTCACCTCTAGACATGGGAAAACGACACTGGCATTTATAGTCTGACCCAGCCTGTTTACATGACGCTGTGTGAATGCAACTCATACCACCTTCCTCTGGAGGAAGACAGGCTTTATCCGCTAACTGGACACATCTGCGTGTTTTATTGTCATATCGCGACGTGTCGCCTTCTCCCAGACAAATACAGACGCTCCTGCTACACACGAGGTGATTGTAAGGGTCACATTCTGCTCCTGATTCTGAACACTTATCCCCATGTTGTAAAATGCATCGTCCCGGATCATGGGAACTGGGAATTGATGATTCAATGGAGCACGTGCATTCGTTTTTCCTTGATACTGGATTTAAATTACATTTTGTGCCATTTATGCAGGTGGGACCGCCGCTTCCTGAACATCCCGACCCAGGGAGGAGGACACATTTTTGTAAATTGGTGTCATACGTAGAATCATCCCGACATGAGCATTTCCCTTGGAAATTACATCCCAAGTATTTGTTTGGGTCGCACAAATCATTGATTTGTATACAACTTTGGTTATGTTTGAGGTAACAGAATCCATCAACGCCTAGAAGTTGTAATTTGTTCAATTTCTCAAAACTAAATTGATGAATATATAAATATTTTACGTGTATACATACATACCTCGGCTCATTGGATTTTTGCATTCGCATCTAAACTGTGATCCAATCCTGTTACAGGTAGCTGTATGAATGCAACTCATTCCTCCGTCCCTTTCTGTGACGCATTGTACGTCTGCCAGTTGGAGACATTTTTTTGTCTTTTTATCATAAATTGATGTGATATTCTCCCCTTGACAAATGCATCTCCTATCATTTCCACAACTAAGATGGGCGTAAGGGTCACATTCTACCGGAAGTACTGGATCATCGCACTTTACCCCATGGGCCAAGAAACATTTAGTTGGGTCGCTAACGCTAGGTTTCGACAGGGAATTGTCGCATTCACATCTCTCCTTTCTCTCAATTCCAATGTATTCACACCGTGTCCCTGAAACACATTTGGTTGTGTTAAGTACATTCGAACACTCCGAGCCCGGAAGGATTTGACAAACGTCCGAAGCAGAATTATATGCAGCTCCAGAACTGCAGACGCATTTTCCTTCAAAATTACACAAAAGGAATTTGGTTGGATCGCACATGTCATTCTGTCGAGTGCAGTCTTGTTCATGTTGCAAATAACAAAATCCATCGCTCCCTAAGGAATTATATATTTTTATATTACTACAATTACCATTTAACTAATAGAACATATCTTGAAGAATTCTAAAATTTTGCTTTGGACTAAGGATATGTACTCAGGAGTAATACTCACCGCGACTCATGGGATGTCGACACTGACATGTCGAGTTTGATCCGCTCATTTTGCATGAACTGGAGTGGATGCAAGACATTTCACCTGGAGTGCATTCTTCATCTGCTAGTACTAAGCATGTATTCGTTCTCTCATCATAAATTGATGTTACATTCTCTCCTTGGCAAATGCATGTCCCATTATCTCCACAATCTAGATGGGCATAAGGGTCACATGGCGTGGGTCCTCCGGAAGTACACGGTGCCCCATGAGGCAAGAAACATTTAGTTGGGTCATCCACGCTAGGTTTAGATTCCGGATCGTCACATTTGCATATTCCATTTATTATATTGCACGTTGTTCCAGGAATACATTCAATTGTGCCGGCTGTGTCATTACAATTTGAGCCTGGAAGGACTCGACAAACTTCCAACGAAGAAATATACGCAGCTCCAGAATTACAGGCACATTTTCCTTCAAAATTGCACAAAAGGAATCTGTTTGGGTCGCACAAATCATTCTGACGAGTGCAGTCTTGTTCATGTTGCAAATAACAGAATTTATCGATCCCTAGAAAATTAGAGTTTTTGTTACTGGTACATTTATCGTTGGTGCATAAAATTCAACCAAGCTGAAAGGGACGCTCCTGGCAAATTATTGGGATTAAATAGTCCCAATTAAGTATCCAGATTACTCAAAACTGAATGGATTAAATATTGGTACAATTTAACTCCTACATTCATATTTTGAACTACACTTTACTCTCGGGGTTAGTGATTCTGGTAATGAATGATGTACTATTTTACGTTTGTCACGTAAAGATTGCACGGTCGGTCGGATAACAAATATGTAACTATATAGCAAACGTGTGCTCACAGATGTTGACCAAACTAGTGTCAATCGAGTCGTATGAAATTTGCAAAAGCACTATCTGTCAACTCGCAGGATTGGCGGAGACATTTGCATCCAAAGAAAAGCAAATGCTCGCTAAGGTTGAGAAATTTTAAACTCAAAATTTACTGTGCGTTTTCTACTCCTTGGATTATCTCCGCCAAACTTACACATTGGCAGCTCGTGCCTTTTACAAATTTTATATTTATTAAATTTGTGAATGACTGACATTAGTTTGCTCAAAATATGTGAGCATATATTGGGAGACCTCCATTGTATGTAAGTACTCACCGCGACTCATGGGATGTCGACACTGACATGTCGAGTTTGATCCGCTCATCTTACACGAACTGGAGTGAATGCAAGGCATTCCACCTGGAGTGCAAACTTGATCTGCCAGAACCAGACATGTATGTGTTCTTGTATCATAAATTGATGTGTTATTCTCTCCTGGGCAAATGCATGTGCCGCCGACACAATCGAGATGGGCGTTAGGGTCACATAGTGGGGGTCCTCCGGAAGTACACGTTGCCCCATGAGGCAAGAAACATTTAGTTGGGTCATCCACGCTAGGTTTCGATTCTAGATCATCACATTCGCATATTCCACTTGTTGTATTGCACGTTGTTCCAGGAATACATTCAATTGTGCCGGCTGTGTCATTACAATTTGAGCCTGGAAGGACTCGACAAACTTCCAACGAAGAAATATACGCAGCTCCAGAATTACAGGCACATTTTCCCTCAAAATTGCACAACAGGAATCTGTTTGGGTCGCACAAATCATTCTGACGAGTGCAGTCTTGTTCATGTTGCAAATAACAGAATTTATCGATCCCTAGAAAATTAGAGTTTTTGTTACTGGTACATTTATCGTTGGTGCATAAAATTCAAAGAAACTAGAAGGATACTGAGACGCTCCTGGCAAATTATTGGGATTAAATAGTCCCAATTAAGTATCCAGATTACTGAATCCTGAATGGATTAAAGATTGGTACAATTTATCTTGTTAACTCCTACATGCATATTTTTTGAACTATACACTTTACTCACGAGGTTGGTGATCCTGGTAATGTAAATACTATTTTACGTTTGTCTCGTAAAGATTTCACGAGCAGTCAGTTAACAAATATGTAACTATATGGCAAACGTATGCTCACAGATTTTGAACAAATCGATCACATATTTAATGAATATGCAATTTACAAAAGGCACTATCTGCCAATGCGCTGGTTTGGCAGAGATACTTGCATCCAAAGAGGGGAAAATCATCCCTAATATATTTTCCAAATTTACTGTGCGTTTTCTACTCTTTGGATTCAAATGTCTCTGCCAAACCTGAGTATTGGCAGATAGTACCTCTTACAAATTTTATATCTGTGATTGATGGACACTACTTACAATGGAGGCACAAACCATGTTCAGCCCAGATAATTTTTTGACCTTATTAGTTTGAAAGAGCAAGTCTTTACAAACAACATTTGGTTCGGCACTGGGCAGATGCGCAAATTTCAGCACGTTATGGGCGCCGCAAGTTTGCAAAAACGCACGATTTTTCGGGCAATGCCCAGCGCGAGCTCAACTTCGTGCGTTTTTGCGAACTTGCGGCGCCCATAACGTGCTGAAATTTGTGCATCTGCCCAAGTGCCGAACCAAATGTTGTTTGTAAAGACTTGCTCTTTCAAACTAATAAGGTCAAAAAATTATCTGGGCTGAACATGGTTTGCGCCTCCATTGTTAGTTTGGTCAAAATTTGTGAGCACACGTTGGGAGACCTCCGTTGTAAGTACTCACCGGGACTCATGGGATATCGACATTGGCACGTGAAGCTTGATCCGCTCATCTTACACGAACTGGAGTGAATGCAAGGCATTCCACCTGGAGTGCACACTTGATCTGCCAGAACCAGACATGTATGTGTTCTTGTATCATAAATTGATGTGTTATTCTCTCCTGGACAAATGCATGTGTCGGAGACGCAAGCGAGATGGGCGTAAGGGTCACATAGTGGGGATCCTCCGGATGTACACGTTGCCCCATGAGGCAAGAAACATTTAGTTGGGTCATCCACGCTAGGTTTCGATTGTGAAATGGCACATTCGCATGTTCCACTTTGGCACGATGTTCCAGGAATACATTCAATTGTGCCGGCTGTGCCATTACAATTTGAGCCTGCAAAATCATTAATCAGAACAATGGCCCTTGATGAATCATTACTGCCTCTTTCACATCAGGATGACAACACGTTACCTGGAAGTAGGAAGCACTTGTCACTAACCCAGGTCGCACCATCCCCACAATCGCAGCGTTTCTCAAGTGAACATCTTAAAAATGGGACCGGGTCGCACATGTCGTGATCCGTGTTGCATCGATCCCCGTAAATTAAGTGGCACTTGTCCTCACTCGTCTGTTTTAGTCGTCCCTGACACACGCAAATAGGGAAACCTCCCTGATTGTAGCATGCAGCCGTTGGGATGCAGGGTGTTGCAGTAGGATTTATTTCGCACTGCTCACCAGCGTTCACGAAACATGTTTGAGCGTAAGGGTCCCAGTAGCTGCCAGCGGGACATGATTGAGCTGCACCAAGCCGAATATGTAAGAGTGAAACTAAGACGAATAGTAATATTGTCATCGTACAGACTGAATATGTAGATATGTGTCGGCTAAATTTTAGTTCTAAGGCAATTTGTTAAAATTTTGTGATGGAGAAAAAGTATGAGTTTTGCAGATGCTTCTCCACTCGTAGAAATACGACTGGCACTGTGCCGATAAATAAATGATAATATACTCACGCTCAGTATTTGTTGTTATGTGATAACAATAAATGTGAATCAAGCAGTGAAGGATTATTTTGGTTTAATGACAGCTTGTGGCATGCATCATATATATACTTTTACATTACGGACGACTGAGTTATGCACGTATGCGTATTGAGTGGTACTCTTTTATTTAGGTTAAACACGGTATGACTCAACTACAAAGAAAGTAACGCCACAAGAACGCCACGAGAATCGAAATTTGTGGCATTTTCATTGCAACAAGTAAAGAATTAGCAGTATTGATGCACTGTCCATAAAACGTTTCTGTATAACCAAACCTGCAAACACACCTACCAGGTAAGAACCCATCGGTTTGGCAGATTGCATTAGTAACGCAGACATTGGTCGTGTTATCGGGCAAAGGAACGCACTCATTGCCAACAAGGAGCGCACATCGATTCTCTTGAGGAATGTGATGACCGGGTGCGACACAATTGCAAAATCCTCCAATGCATGTGAGCAGAGCTTCCGGGGCGCAGGGGAGTTGAAGCTCGGGGTCATGCGGGCAGGCCTAAGAGCATAAATTGTTACGAAAATATTAAACCACATGCAAAACAAGTGTGGTACTTGCGTAAATATACTACCGACGACATACATATTACCTGCATATATCCAGGTAAACAGGTCACATCGTAATTCGAAGAGCCCATCTTTGAATTTATAAATCCGGAAACACATTGACAACGCCCTAAATAGCAATGGAGTCTGTTTCTTCCATTGCATGGATCTTCTTGAGAACATGGGGCATCAAAGCTTCGAAGACAGTCCCCATTTCCGGCATCTTCATACAGTGGATTGCATCTAAGATAATCAAAACAACGTAATTACCGTAAAAATCACTCGTTACCTTCGGGTTCTTACTCGCAAGTCTCTGTCACCAGAGAACAAGCTGCATTTTTTCCGCAATTCTGTTCTGCTTGTCCTGGACGACATGATGCCCCTACTCGATAACGACACTCCCTTGCGCCGACGTCATAAAATGAGTTTGGATTTAGGCATGAACATGTATTGTCACTTGAACATTTAAGATATCCGGCCGGATCGCAATAATCATCCCGTGTGTCGCACCTGTCGTCGTAAGTAAGGTGGCATTCTCTATTTTTATTCGGCGACAGGTTGTACATGCATTTACATCTGTAAAAAATGTGAGATTGTGTCGTCTAAAAATGTAGATTTGAACACTGCCAATTGTACTTGTGTAAATCATATTTACCTTCTCGGCTCACTCCCCACCGATGGAAGGCACTCAGAATTATTTATGCATCGTTGCGCCCCCTCCGCCACCGAACAACCAGCATTTTCCAATAAACGACATCCACTTTCCGCAGGGTAAAAAATAGCTTCCGGCTCCGGAGTGCATAAGCATTTTTCCAGGTTTGTATGGCAATTTACATGCCCCATAATGTTACAAGTATCCTGTATAGAAAATTATACATATAACGAGTAATTCTTATATTTAAACAGGAGTTTCACCTTGAACGGATCACAGTCCGAACCATGCATTAAATGACATCTTCTTTCCGGAGTGACAGGAGTCCCTTCATCGCATTTGCATGTTCTATCCCAAATATCACAGTGGCCGTTTTCTAGACAGGGCATCGAATTGTTGGTCAAGTTACAATTAGCAGAGGAAAGTAAGTAGCATTTCTTTGTGTTTGGGTTGTAGAAAGAATTTTCGTAATCGAGACATTTGCAAAAGTATCCATTGTTGACTCTGGCACACTAGAAATTATTTATTTTTACCGTTTATGAACAATGCTACCGAGACATTTCATAATCTAGTAATTAGCTAGTTAATTGGTTTTCTGGCATGTTTCTGTACCTACTACTTACCTTAAGAAATCCAGCTGGATCGCATCGATCTGGATCTCCAGGAACTGTATCGCTAACATCACATTCTGCGTCATACGGTAAGAAACAACGTCTCTCCGAATTACTAGCGAATCCTTGATCGCAAGTACAAGTTGGATTTAGTGTTTCCGGACAAAATGCATTCGTAACACAGCTTTGGAAACCCTCTCCTCTGTCGCACTTGACATCAACGAGCAATTTGCAAATTTGATCTTGATGGTCATACCAAGTGTTTAAAGTGTTCATGCATTCACAAGTGTTTGAAAGGAAGCCACATTGCAGGTATTTAGATGGGTCACATGGGTTTTCAGTATCACAAGGCTCCCCAAACCCAACTGCATTGATTTTATAAAATAAGTTGCAAATTACAAGTAGAAAGAATGTGACTGATAAATATCTTCTGCTTGATACTGATGCCATATTATTCTTTTCCGTGATCTAATATCTCTGCAAATTTTTAGAGAAAATAATTGCAAATATTTACACTTATATAATTGCTAATATTTTTAAGGCTTGCCAAGGTCGAGCAAACTGTGTATGCATATTTATATTGCAGAAGGGTATGCAAACTGAGGTGAGGTAAGCGAGTAAAATAATCTTGCTTAATTAATTTATTACCACTGAAAATAGTCGTCAATCATACTTCATTCCAAAGCTATACCATTGCGATAAAGCCCTAATTTTCATTGAATTTGGCGGTCGCCAATGACATTATGACATGCATGCGACATTTTAATCCGAAATGATTATAACATGTCACTTTATCTGACAGCGAGTCGAATCAAATGAATGCCAACAAACGTGTCATCACCCGCTATCTACAGAAATATGCATATGGCTAATTTTCGTATCTATTTCCAGGTAAATATTTCACAAGTGGGGAGTTTATTTATACTTACGATGCATTGCTTGTGGTATGTGGGTTACTAATTCGGCACTTAATTGATAAGAGTGTGTCATGAGTTATGTACTAACTGCACAAATTCGACGAAATGTAGTTGATTGATGATTTATTTTAGGAAGTGATGAAATTATATTTGCACTTAAATTTGTAATAGTAAAAAGTACCATGAACTATCATATTTATTAATTTAACTTTTATTACAAATCGTACAATATACTTTACTTTAATACTTTGTTCTAAAATGATGATAACTTTTTGTATGTTTTGACTTTGACACAACTGAATTACAAAGACCGGTGGAATCCATCGTCGTAAAATGTGAGGATGTCCCCGTTACAAAAGAACCTCGTAACGTTCCCATGATTTTAGCTACTACAAAATCTTCTTCCTCCACACCATCTCCCATAATTATTCTCTCTGTTCTTCTTAAAATTTCTCTAATTTGATCAGCCCTCATGTTTGGGGCAGTCACAATAGCAGAAGCTTCAAATTTTACTCCGAAATCGTGCAGCATCGTTACTGCAGAACATACCTGGATTTTTATGACATAAATTAAGAAACCTATCTTATAATTTTCCTGTATTAGTATAAAATACCTGATAATTTCCATGTGGCACTGAAGAACCCCCAGTTCCCGATATTGTGACAGTTCGATCGACCTTAACTGGGTGAATTCTATCGTAAAATATTTTCGGATCTCCGGGTACCCCATCGACACCAACAAGCGTCCTCTGCTCATGAATGTTAGTGAATTGTACAAACACTGACGGTGACCCTACCCATAAATCCATGTTGATCGTCAGATTTGCAACGTATTCCCATTTCTGTTTTTCATCCCATTTAAACATTTCTCTGACACTTTTGGTATGAGAAATTGGTTGAACGACTTGGGCCGGTTCACCATCGTCCAATCCACTCACAACTTCCATCTGTCCAATCAGCATTTCCTTGGAATTTTTGTCTATTACCCGATAATCCAGGATGGGAAAGGTAAAGTCGATCAATTCCAGCGAGAGAAGCGGGTAGCGCGAAGTCAGAGCGTCGTAATGACGCCGTACGTATACCTTCCCTGAAGAAAAGTACACATTATACAGCACACCAATTTAATATGCACATACTCACAAAATGCGTTACCTTCATACGGGACTAGGAGTGCAGATTCGCTGGGATGTATACCTGCAGATCATGCGTGCAATATTATAAATATATATTTATCAACGATATGGACAAAAATATCAATTATATATATGGCTCGCAAACCTGCCACCATTGAAAACCCGGCGACGATCCCCCTACCGACATACTCGATAGGAACTAATGGAAATTTGTCGTCCGCAGGTATCGCATATTGTGGTACACTTCCGCCAATCATTTCGACCCATTCTACTACACAATTGTCGGGGTTTGTAAGTACCTCGTATGTTTCTGCAATGTGGACTGTATGCTCTCCGCTCGGAACCACAAAGACAAACTGAAACATTTATGAAATCATAACTATGTTATACTATACAATATTGTACTTTTTTTATTTTAAATTTTATTTTTTATTTATGCACAAATCTGTATGCATACCCAGGCCTTTCCTTCCTCCGGAATTAGACGACCTATTCGCCACAGTTCATCTTCAAGAAGATTCACCCTCGCTATAAATTCGCCAGGTGAGGGAATAATTGCATGAAGAGGAACATTCCCATATCCCTCTGGAACCCAGTGTAAAGGGCACGAGTAGTTAGCCGCCTCTGAAAAGGGTGTGTATGCACTCAAAATGGTAAGTGAAACAATAAGTAGTTTCCAGATCATATTTAGCTATTCCGATTAATGATTTTTTTATAATTATTTGTATGTATATGTACGTAGGTTAGTAGTCGCTTGCGTTCCGTGTAATGCACATATTCATCAAGGTAAAGCAAGCTTACCGTTGAGTTCGTTATCTGAAATATTGTGATAATCTGACAACCCTAGAGATTATCGTGCATATATGTATGCATTAACGACTGTATAAATGAGTGCGAATGAGACATGCCGTGTCCAATACCAAATATTTGCTGTCGTGATCGTTCATTTTAAACGTTGATTGACGTACCTTGATGAAAAAAATGTCAACACTGTTATATTTATTTATGTATATGTATATACTTCAAAATTATTTTAGTAATATTCCTCAATAAATTCTCTTAGTCTCCGTCTTACATGAATTGTAGCGCAGTACATATAATTATACTACCATAGTACAAATGTTGTGTCATCACTCGACGGTAATTTCTGTGACCATAACCCATGCCTGCAAACTAAAGAAACTCGCTCGAACTCCAGTAACAAACCTTTTCGAGTCGAAACACAATCTTGCACAAGGCGATGGTCCACAACTTTGAAGGGTGGCGACTTTCACCCCTGATTGCCAGTTTCTCTGGTAATCTCGTACTTGCAGAGTGACATTTCCCGGAAGTCCAATCCCGTAGTCCGAATCTGCTTCTGTCATCCATACCCTCATGCATGTCACTAATTTTGCTGTCGCCCAAACAACCTCAACCTGCCCATCCTTCTGTTCTTTGCTTATTCCAACGATACCTGCAGGACGATAAGTTCATCTTTCATAAGTCAGCATTTACATAATTTTTAAAGCATAATATGTCATTATAATTTGTGATGTTATTCTGTAGCTGATGGAAAGGATCAAACAATCACGGAAAAATTTCTTCAGTCCTTTTTGGACCAACTTGTATACATGTATGTATGAATTTAGCACCTGTAGACCCTCCAACAAATTTCTTGAAAATTGCTCCATCAACCAACTTTCTCCCAGTGTCTGGATACGCGAAGGAAGACTTTCCCTCCCCAGGAATTGGAGTCACAATATATGGCTTTCCTGTTACGGACTTTCAACTTTTAGCATTCATTTACTTCTGAATAAAACATTTGTACACACACCCACCTCGTGAAAGCACAGTCCCCGTATTATCCCGAACTTCGACCTCATCCAATAGAAACCAAGCTAACGGAACTCCAGAAATCGTCACCCACCTGCCCTTCACATTCTCAAATCGCAAATAAAGTAAATATCTGTCGTCGTTATTATTATTCCCATCAATTTTGATTATTTCGACTGGGCCGGAAGATGCCGTTGGAGGACATCCCAATTCCAGCGTTCCCCTCACCCTTGGGGGACAACTAGTTGCAACAAATGCTCCCAATTTAGTCGGAAGTCTGACAGCTGAACTACCATCGACATGGGACCATATTCTAACATCCGCCACTGAGCTAACCACTTGACCCAGGTCAATCGTGATACTAAACACCCCTTCGGGAATTAGTGTCCATCCCATTATTCCGTCCCAGTCCCATGATTCCCCTACAGCCACCTTCCCATCCGTCAGCTTCCCCTGAGCGTATTGCTTATGGGTGGGGGCATTGTCAGCGTACGGTCCCTCAACTACGGACACGCTGGAAGAAGAGGTGTCTTCGAAAAGAGGATTTGCCAAATACGGAGGCTCGAATTTCGCTGCAATCATCTGAATAATGGTTGGCCACGGAGTAGTCGCCGTTTCTCTGTGTAGCTCAATCACCAAATTCATCCCTGCTGTTATGTTCAAATTTGCCGTTGGAGTTAGTACCGAATTATACGATGGGTCGATGGTATCTGCTCCAGTGCGTTGAGAAAAGGCAGAAAAAGCACTGCCAGGAAGTCTCACCACCAACTTTCCCTTCCAATATCCATTGGAATCGCTGAAATCTAGTCTGATCGAAGTGATCCCTTCATATCCGGCTGGAACGATCCAGTTTTTGCTTCGCACGTTTGTGGAAACCTGTTGATAGTCATTTGGTCCGAAAGAAATCCATATTTCCATATTGGCTATTGGCAAACCGCCCAAATAGTTTGCCAGGTCGGAATATGCCCACCACCTGTCCCCATTTTGTCGTGACCCTGCTCCCATTCTGTCAAAAAAGTCTGAACCGACAAAAAATACTTGTGGAAACTTGGCGGCCCCACTAGATTGTGCAACAGCAAGATACTGATGCGCAATCCAGTTTTCAAGTCGGTCTTGTCCCCCTCCACGCAACTCATATTCAAAACACTGGTTGAGATTTGCAGATTTTCGACCAATAGCGTATAATCTGTCCCCAGTTGCTGTGCCTGGTTGATGGACAAAATGTGATCATTAAGGGAACAAATTGACTAAATTTGAATAATAGCAACTAACCAACCTTGACCTTACCTCGATCAATCGACGACGCAAATGAGTAACCTGGCTGCACCACGAGGACATCAAACCCAAGCAACGTCTTTCCATCCCACGCATGTGGAGCATTGTAATAAGGAACGTGCACGGATTTCATCCCCATTTTATGAACTTGCTGATTAAAATACGTTACAATTTCAACATCTCCGTACGCATCTATAATATCTTCTCGGTGATAGTAAACGCCTAAAATGTCCACGTTCTTTAATTCTCCACTTTGTCTTAGTTGGTTTACTTTAAGGATGTACCAAGTCACAAGATTTTTGCGGTCGAGTGGATTTTTCAAGGAGTAAGATTTACCCTCAACGTATACGGTGCGATCCTTTGAAACATAATAATAGCAAGTTATGGTGCTGGGTAAGTACTTTGGTCCTTAGCGAAAAAACTAACTTACTTTCCCATCAATGTACGGCATTGCAAGAGAAAGTTGTATTCGTCCATCATTTTTTGGAAAGGGGACCAGCAATTCTCCAATCGCCTTATCAACCTGTCTCGCATCGGAGGAGAGCTTATCCCAAAGATTGAGCAGATCTTGCCCATCCAGGCCACCATACATGATGTCTTTCTCATTGATTGTGACCGCAGTGAGGATGGCGTGGTCGAAAAGCCATTGCCCAATAAATTTTCCGTTTTCGTCCACTCGCATAAAGTTTCGCTTCCAACTCTCTCCATCCCTCGTCTCCAAATGGTAAATTAAGGCACTTCTATTCCATCCTAAAGCTGATGGCAAGAGAAAGCACCATAGCTGCCAAAGAACTACACAAAGTTACAAATTTTATAATATACTTTCCTTAAAAATTGGTATTTAGAGGTATTCGTTACTACCATAAATCCAGAACCTATGCATTATTATGACGGACGTTATATATAGAGACTTTGTAATGAAGTGCGTGTGCAAGTAAAATTAAATTGCATTTTATATTATTTAGTATCAAAAACAAATTTTTCCAGATGTTTTCACTTCTGTAAATTGACAGGCGTGTGTAGGTAATTACTTATATATTATCTATATGTTTGTATAAATCCTGTTTCTTCTATGAGTAATTTCCACCAGCAAGTTAGCCACATATGTAGTATTTTATATATATTATAAACGCAATTATATAAACTAAGCCAGGCGCACATGACTATAAATATTCACCAAATTAGTTTATGCTTTGAAATTACTTTAACCCAATCAAAACTGTCATGACAGTTCAATTATGTATGCATCTCCATTTCTCATTTTATTTTCCGTTCCCAGATTTTTTATTGGTAGATTATGTATGATGATGACGACTAAGTTATTATGCATAGATTGAAAAACAAAGTAATTAATGCTGTAATATTTTTATTGTGTTTTTGATGTGCCATTTGACAAAGCTTGTACCTGGGTACAAGCTATTAATTATATTAATATTATTATAACTTTAAACGATGCTATGCTAAATTTATAATTATTTTTCCATAAAACTTGTTCAGCAATCCATGAAGGTCATGATGGGAAATTTCAAACCTGAAAACAATGTACACGTTAGGAATGTCTGTTAAAATAATTTACTTAAATTTAATTAACTATCAGTACTTACACAATGACCCAGAGCACCACAAATTCCACTGCAACATTGGCTGGAAGCTTGACAAGTCATTCCAAGGGTACGGCAAGACATCTACGTTCAACAAGGTCAATTACTTTATCGAAGTAGCCAATTAATTAATTAATATTTTATTTACGCATTTATTCACGTAACACCCTCCTGCAGCGCAGCATTGGGAGTCACGTTGGCACGTTTGCCCAGAAATGCGACAACTTGTCTGAAATAAAAATGAAAATAATCTCCATATACTTCAACTTGTAAAAATTCAGGAACATAAAATATTTAAAAGATTTTTTCTGAATTACGCAAACGTTGAGGTAACATCCGCCAGGCTCACAACATTGGGTGTCAGTGGTGCACAAAGTTTGACACTGCAAAGAAATGAAACAAGCAATTAATTAATGTTGACAAGAATATTAATCTCGCTACAATTACCTGCTTGGTGGGGCTGGACATTACAGTCGCAATGGTGGCGACTAGCACCAAGAAGAGGGCTGACCGAAAAATCATGATGGTTTGTTGTTTGGGAAATGTTCTAAAGCTTGGTTCAATTTGAATAATTCAAGCTGGTACTGAATATCTGTCCATGGAGCCGGTTTGTATTTATATATATTCGAGCTGATTCAATTTTGGGAACTTTCTTGTCATGGCCTTACTGCGCATAATTGTTAACATTTATATAATTATTTGATAAACGTAGGGCTTAAATACATTGAACGCTTTCTACTACGATGAGTGACAATGACAGCCTCGTATATTTGCATGGCAAGTTTATCTCTTGTATTGGTGGTTGTGAAACGGGGAAAACCTGAGCGGATATTTTTTTAGACCTGTATATTTCAAATTAACAGTTAGATCATTGCAAGGATTTGAACTTTGAACGACATGGTTATAGCCGGCGCTCAGTAACTATGTATAATTCAAAAATAAATAATTGAATACACGGAGACGTCAAGCTTTGACCGTCAAACTTTGACGTCTCCGTAAGATATTTATAAATTGATAAGTTCAAAACTTTTGAAGTATGCATTTATTACGTGTAAAGGGAACATATGAATTTAATGCTTATAATTATGCATGTGTATGATGCTCGATTTTAATTTGACCTATGTATCTCTCTCCTCCATGTTTAATCATCTCTCTTGTACATATGAGCCTTGAGCATTTTCATAAGCATCTATTATGTAAGTTGTTTTCGTTGATCATCTCGGGATTCCCATCTCCATTAAAAAAGTAAAATACATAAAATATTCGTATATATGTATTTACAATGGTATTTATCAAATATTTTAAACGCTTATAGTTCAGAGTTTGTATCATCCTGTTCCTGCCGTCCGTCCTAAGATTTGCCGTAAGCAATAACTTTCTTCTTCAAAAAAGCAAGAACTTTCTTCTTCCACTTTCTTCAAAAACTTTGTTCGACTTCATTGGGCTCTATTTGGAATTTTATTCATATTAACATCTCAAGTGAAATCTTCTTATTTGTATAACTTACGACATCCTTAATTGTTGTAACTCTTGTTCATCAAACGACATTGGAGCCATCTTAGTTTTAAAGTTCCAAGAAGCAGATCTAATTATTTCTGATATATTTTTTAGTTCAGAGCTCAAGTCTAAAGTTAAGTTAAGTTAATCTTAATACTCTTCTGCAATGTTTCCAAGCTTGAGATTCGTAATTTGAGAAGCTCATTTGGAATATCAAATATTTTAACCGGTAGATGCATATTTATCGGTTAAAATATTTGTGGGATAAAACACATACATAAAATATATTTGCACATTTGCATGTATTTAATATGATTCTTTTCCAAAATAGAATTATTAAACATAAAATAAATTCCATTTTAGGAAATATCTTGTCATAGACTAAATGCGCATACTTGTTAACATTTATATAATTTTGGATTAAAATATCTAAATTAATTAATAAATAACTAATCATTGACAAATTTTCATGGATCACTTTATAATTGTACCCTGCTTATGCTCATATGGAATATAAAAATGTTGTTACATTGTACCTATTCATCACCCTGAAACAAATATACATAATATGAATTGAGTGTAAATTCGGTGAAAACTAGATAATCTATGAGTATTACTACCTATGCATGCGGGGAATTCCGACGTTTTCCCAAATGTCAAAACATCAGAAAACATAGTGACTCAAGCTCTTTGGGTGTGTACAATGTATGCATAACACATCGTGTAAAGTTTCATAATTCACACCTCCGAATTGTCAAACTGCTCTATGTATATAGATTGATGTTCATTTTAATCATAATAACAAAAGACTTCAACTTCAAACTTGTACAATGTGTGTATTGGGGTGTTTCCCCCTTTCCCAATACTACAGATAAGTTGAAGCAAAAAATGGCAACCGTTGTCAATCAATTATGCGACTACATTCAATTTGCATGCATATGTACTTCAAGTACTGCGTTTATCACTTAATTAGTTACATGTTGAAAAATCGAGTGCGCAGTAAATCCATAATCAAAAAATCCTTAAAATAAAATCAGCGATACATAAATACTACTCGCCTCGTGTGCATGTAATCAGTCTTAATTCGAATAATCGCCGTTATCATTTCCAAATAATAGCTGCTCATCATGGTCTTCCGCTCAGCCCTGTTGGTCGTGCTGCTCGCTAGCATTGTGACAGTAAATTCCAGCCCAACGAAGCAGGTCAGAAATTTCAGAAATTTAAAAAAGTATTCAGAATATAAATAGATTTATTTATTTATTTTTCTTTGCAGTGCCAAACAGTGTGCACAGTTGACGAGCAATGTTGCGAACCTGGCGGATGCTACCTCAATATATGCGTAAATTTAAAAATAAAAAAATTTATATTTATTATCAAATCTGCAAAATATAGGAACCAATAAGTGGACCTTTTCACATGATTTGCAGACGAGTTGTCGCATTGTCGGACAGACGTGCCAACGTGACTCCCATTGTTGTGCTGCAGGAGGTTGCTACGTTAATAAATGTGTTAGTAAAATATATCATAAAATAATAGTCCAATTAAAGTTCATAATTCTCTATTTTATTACATTTATTAACTTTGTTATAGATGTCTTGTCGGACTGTTGGAATGACTTGTCAAGATCACAGTCAATGCTGTGGTAATGTCTGTGGTGCCCTTGGTCGTTGTGTAAGTTGTCGCAGCCCATTTGAAATCAAATCTAAAAAAAACGTTTGTTTAATGATTAGGCTTGAGGATGACGCTGAGTACATACGAATATCCACCATATCCACAGAAGCATAACGTGAAAAACCAAGTACTTTGTTTAGAATCAGTTTGTAAAATTATAACCGTAACTATTCACAAAGATTGGGTAAATAATGTGATTAATTTAAATAGAACTTGATTATACGTAAATTAATGAATGTGTTTCCATATGTATATGGCAGATATTACTGCAAATGATAAATGCAAATAATGATTTTGTTGGATTAAATATCGAGAATATTTTTTTTCTAAATTAATTCAATTGCAGAAAATGGCTTTAGTTGGTGTTTTTAATACAATATAGAATCAGATAGAAAATTTAGTTTCACGGCGTCATTTTTATTGAAGATACGAATTTAGCTTTCTTTTCAAAATAAAATAAAATCCAAAATTTATGAAAAGTCAAAATATTTTGAAGCACACGGTTATTCGCATTCTCAATTATTGTTGATGTGATTGAACATCCCTATGAAAAAATCGATTTCTCTCATGTACACTAAAAGTAACGCACCATTGAAATGCACCTGTTGGAATGTATTATAGATTAAGATTACATGCATATATACATATGTAGTTACAACGTATATATTCGCATAATTAAATGCTTTTGCTCAAGTTAATGGTTTAGTAAATTGACTACGAAACCAAATTACAGCCTTGTTTTATATGCATATACTGGGGTTATTATATAACTACAAATGCATAGGTAGTTACATACATAATGTTATGCATAGATGACACGGAAACGGGAGGTTAAGATTTTTTGTTTGAAATGTTACCCTTCAACGAAGGCTATGTACAGATTGTTGTCTGCACATTTCACTTGTAAAATTGTTCGCAGAAATACGTACTTGGTAATTTACTGACGAGAAACAAAATATAAACCTTTACTTACTATCATGGGTATACGTAAGTAAATTGAGACTAAATTTTTATAAAAACGGCTTAAATGTCTTAAATGTCAGAATTTCGAACTAATTAAATTACTTTCTGGTAGGAATTCCTAGAGTTGTAAATGGAGCACCTACTTTTTCACCCTTCCAAGTAACCATCATGGACACCGAGACCAACACACAATTTTGTGGAGGGGCAATTCTGAACATTTTCTTCGTCCTGACCGCTGCCCACTGTTTTTACGAACGAAGAAAAATTGGAAACGACACATTTCCTCGACTTTATAGTCGGAATCTGGATAAAATTCGTATCGTTGGGGGAAAATACAGCCTTCAATGGCCAGATGATACAGCACAAGTTCGACTTATCGAAAATGTGTAGGTGACGACTGTTAGCTGATTAGTTCGCATTTACCTAAGCGTCTTGAACAAATGAACATGTTATGCACGAATTTTTAATTATATTAGGTACACTCATCCTGATTATGTGTTTGCTACTCTGGAAAATGATATTGCATTTGCAAGACTCAAAACGCCATTTAAATTCAACAACTTTGTCAATTTTATACCAGTACCAATAAGAGGTCGAGAGTTTACAGGTAAGCGACCACGAATTTTGACATGGGGCACGTACATAGATCAACACTGGGAGTTAAAACTTGACATAATTTTAAATTAATATGCAACATAATTTCTTATTTTTAATATATGTAGGCAATCTTACCGTTTTTGGATTGGGGGCAACAAAAATCCTTTCAACAAATATCAATGAGAAACTCGACAAGAAGCAGAAATGCGAATTATTTCAAATGCCGAGTGCAAAAGCCAACACACGAACCGTGACGATATCGTGACAAATTCCATGCTGTGTGCAAAAGGATTACGGTCGAATGTATGCACCGGGGATTCGGGATATCCTGCGATTTGCAGGGACGAAGATGCTTATCAAACAAGCATTCACTTGCCTGCAGCCTACCGCCCCTCGTATGACCTTCTCTGCGGCATTGTTAGTTGGTCGGGAGGAGATGGAGATTGCGAGGTTGATGAAAATGGTACTCTCAAGTCCCCGAGAAAGCCTGCGGTTTTCACAAAAGTGTCATATTTTTCGGCCTGGATTTATTATAATCTCCAAAAACTACAATTGGAGTCTTACTTTCTCTGCGATAACCTCCAATATGTGAAACAATCCGAGGTTTGCGACTTTAATAGAGACTGTAGCGATGGCTCTGACGAGTTTAACTGTACTATTGTGGTATCATCTACACCAAGTATTCGAACATCCGTGGCATCTTCGTCCATTTCTGATGATTTGTCCGGGCTAGAAAGCTTCACATTTACCACCGACGCAGCTAATGGTTCATGGTGGACATCAACTTTCACAAGCACTGAAAGAAGTAGCAATAATACGACGTACTCAAATTTGATAATTTGATGTTGCATTTCAAATAGCATTAGGTAGAAATTAATCAACGTTGAGTTCCACAATGAGTGTGACAAACTTTGACATGGCTAAAACGAATTAGGCAATAATTTTATGAGAGTGGCATAAAATTAAAGTTCATAAATTTCTGCGTTAATTCAACCAACTTATCTTCCAAAAGTTAAGATTACCTAAATAATAGTATTTCATAGATTTGGACGTAATATGAATTTGTATTTCACGAGAGTATGAATGCTTTAAAAAATGGTGTGCATAATATGCACGTATGTATGTAAAGGGTGCATAATATGAAATTTTAACATATGCATACCCAATGCTGCAGCATTAGTAAAAGGTTTACAGCCCTCACACGTTAACTACAGACACATAGTATGTTTTTTCAAGATATTTGAATAGTAAATATATCTTCCCATTTTAGAATTGGTCGAATGTAATAAATAATTTATGTAGAAATACGTTCATGTGTAATAATTGGTAAAATAAATTGATCAAGGTCTTATTATTATAGTATTTATTGGAACAGTCTTATTCTTGTAATATTGGTATTCGCTCAATGTCCATGTTAGGCTGACCCCTCTTTGTCCACCAGGATGGTTTGCACAACATAAAGCTGAAAATTCACAAATTCCAGTCACACACAGTGTACATAAATACGTAGATATCATTCCTTTATTTGACATTACGTACAAGAATATTGCCATAGCAGGAAGTGTAATCCCCACCGAAAATAGAAAAGCGCCTCCCGGAAATGTTGTCAATGTGTTTTTGTAAATCAAATTATAAATTGGAATAACAACCAGAGGCGCAATAATGTCCAAAATTGACATGAGTCCAATCACCTTTCCAACATCAGCCTTCGGCACACTTTTTGATAACAGCGATCTTGAAATAACATGTGTTGTCTCAGTCATTAACCCAACAGCAGGGGCTGTCCGACACAAAATTGGTAATATATTAGGAACATTTCATGTCACCCTCTCTCCATTTTAGGGCTATTTATTATTAACACACCTAAAAACATCGTGACCGCATTCGTCGCAATCATGTACATTACATGTCCAGATATTTGACTCAAACAAGAAATAAATCCAATCACAGGGTCACGCAATTTCCAGACATGGCTCAGTATCACCATTGATAAGAGGACTCCTGAAACTCGTAAAGCCATCCCATAGATGCAAAAGTATCCGTACTGAGTAGCATCCCAGCCAAGGAGGCGTCTAGAGAACAGGTACAAGATAGAAGATTCTCCTGCATGTATTTTATTTAGTAGATTAGTATTTAGTAAATTATACTTTGGTATTTTTTAACAATGTAACCATATTTAAAAAAATATTATTACCATGAAACGGAGCGATTGTACAGACATAAGTAATGAAAATCCAGAAAACATACATTCTCCTGTGTTTCAGATCTTTACCAAAGGGATAAACAATTGGGGAAATAATTGATTTTACTAATCCTGGATGTTCCTTTTGATTAAGAAAATCTTCCCTCGATTGTCTCCTAGAGTTTACGTTTCCACAGCAGATTAGCAAAATCCAGGCCATCACGGAAATCAGAATTGAAATGAGGAAGCTCATCTCAGAGCTCAATCCAGCATTTATCACCATTCCGGCAATCAAATAACCCAGAGCAATACCAAAATGGCAGGATGCACCCAGCATTGCTATTCGAAAGGTTCGTGTCGATTCTTCCGTCATGTCGCAAATATAACTGTAAGCGGCCATGGTGAATCCGGTCTCTTTCTGCAAAACTCGTAAAGTTCACATTTTCGCGAACATTTTAATTAAAAATAATATTCGGGTGTCTTAATCGCATGTATTGGTTACCCCAAAAATATTGCCCGTACTTGCGTCAATATAGCCGATCCAGTAGGGACCCAACGTTGCATAATATCGTGACGCTATCATCATTGCAAATCCTCGCAAACAAGCCCCAAATAAACTCAACGTCATTACCCCCTTCCTCCCATAGCGCTCACTGTATGCCCCTGCGACAAGAATGTAGAACAGCCGAAGAATATTTTCCACTATGTAGGAATAAATTTGGGCGTCAGCGACGACTTTCTGGACTTCAACTTCCTCACTGGAAAATGTACTGTTTCTAAGTATTAATAAAATTAAAATTAATGTGTGGCTGGATTATTTCTGATTCATTGTTATTATTGATGATGAGTATCTTACGCATTCACAACTTCCTTACAAACGGCTTCCGTCTCATTCAAGTAAACCATGCAGGTGGACTCGATCTGCAGATTGAAACACAGCATTCCCGTCATTACCACAGATATCAGTAGCAAGAATGCTGATGGCTCCACCGAGGTTGATTTTAGAGTTGAAATGATCCATGACATTATACATATGTACATATGTATGTATGCAAATATGTAAAATGTAAATGTTAGATCCGAACTTAACTTATTACGGTGTGAGAGAAACGTGTATTTATCTATATACATATGTATTTATATATGGCCAGCTAATTTATAAATAGCTATGTATTTATACTGGAACTATATATTTTAAGAATATGTAAGTAATTTTTGAATATATGTAAAGATTTAATGAGTCATTACACATATGCAAAGATTCAATTTATGTAGCCTAAATAACAACAAATTCGGAGGAAGGAGTATGTATATAGGTACAGCTCTATTCAACCCAGAAAAAAATGCTGACATTATATTTGCTACATCCATATGCACGATTTAAGATCCTTATCTAAAAGTAGATTTAAAATCCGCAGAATTGTTGAGATACCATCTAGTTATCTAATCTAATAATTGGTCCCATCTCAAACAATAATCATAATCGTATGAAACCCAGGTGAATTATGGCATAAAGATAACACGCTTCCCATTGTATAGGTACATGTAGCAATATGAGGTATGCACATAAAGCATCATGTGATTACAATTCATCATTTTCCAAATTTTTTTGGGGTTTATTTTCCTTAAACATTTTAAAAACCAACAATGACTGCTTTAAGACATTTCAAATGCTAATGGGTAGCGAAATTAGTTAGTCAGGCTGTGTTAATTCATGAATGATAACATCATACAATTGCTATTTACATATATTAAAAATAGATATTATTGTAAGAAAGTTGTCTGCAATTGATCAGGTAGTTGAGGGGCACATTGATAAGACTGTCAGACGCTGTATGTAGATTTAACGACTATTAACAATTTACTTACTTCTTGCATTCCCTGTAGCATTTACTTCAAATTTGGATCTTTATAATCTTTTAAATACATGGATTATATAGATTCTTTAATCTTAAATATTAGTTTTCACCATTTCGTTCAATTACTCAATAACCAACTCAAGACAAGATTTGGTAACTGTGCTGGTTTTTCTTTGTGTATCTTCATTCCTTCTTTGCGCAACCTAAATAAACACATTTCAACGAATAAAAATATAAATAGATCCAAAAATCAAAATTGATAAGAAACGTCTATATATATTTCATGGTAACAATAAAGTAACTACTGTTCATTCAAGATTAATATGCAGTAAAAAGTCTGAAAGGTTATTTGGCGGATGATTGGTTTCCATTGATTGAGTTTGTTTATATTTTCCAAATTTCACCTAATATTCATTGAAAAAGTAGACAAAATGTACCTAATTAAATCGTTGTCAATGTCAACCAGCAACTTCGACCATTTGACTTTTTACAAAATTTTGAGGACTTTACTGCATATTAATTTTGAACGAACAGTAGCAAACCTTTTTTATTTGCGCAAGAACTTCAGAATGTCCTTCAAATACTGCAAAGAAATCACTCCTGGAAACATGATAAATATTCAATTAAATATGTGAAAACCATTTTCTTACTTCTTTCCTTAACTACTTACCTTTCCAGGCGATACATATCACAGTAATCTTTCGCAACGACGGTAGCCGTAGTTTTACAATTGTCCGAAACAAGAGCTACTTCCCCAAAGTAATCACCGCTGCTTAGCGTGGATACATGTTGGTCATTCGATAAAATGTTGACTTCGCCTTCTTGAATAAAATACATGGCTTGACCTTCATTCCCAGCCTCGATTATTACATCATTTGGTAGGTAAACCTATTATGACAAATTATAAAAGTTTATGATATTAATAGAAAGTATTAAAACACTAGAGTCGAAATTGTGCATCCTGTTTACCTCAAATTTTAGATTAGCCACAATCCTTGTAAGGAATGACATTGGCAAAGACTTAAACAACGAGACTTTCTCCACTAAATGATGACAATTGTGCATTTGCATTTCGTTTCGTAAAACATCCGACACACTTCCTAGAATCATCCCTTCATCAAAATAGTTTCGTCTGTATCTCTGTTCGTAATACGTTTTAACTCGATGTTGTACATTTTTAGGAATATTTCGGAATTTCATGTACTCATTGACCTACATAAATTACCATATTGTTCATAATTAAATAACTCGTTAGACGAAAAAAAATGATTGCAAACTCACTTCCAACATAACTTCTCCAAACTTCTTTTCCGAGGCGTTAACACTTTGAACAATGCTTCCCATCGTGCCAATATACAGGGCAAAGCACGTCGCTCCAATCATAATGCTTATCAAGGTTGCAATTATATCTTCCGGTTCAGCAGGGGCTTCTCCTGCGAAACCTCCGTACCTGTCGAACCATCACAACTTGAAAAACGGTGAAGAACATGTGTAAAAAAGGTTGACCATACCCCAAACATCCCATATTTGACAACGCCCTCAAAGCAGCGTTTATATATCTAATCCAGTTCGGCTTATCCCACAATTTTGTTCTCGTAATCCAGGAAAATTCCTTCCTGTAACCGGGTGGATTGCACAAGTCCGCAACTAACCAATGCCAACAAGCCAACCAGTGAAGAATGGTGAAAATCATGACGAGTAAATTGATGAGGCGAATTCGCAGTTCCGGAATTTGAAACGCTTTCTCAATCCTTTGCAAGCATTGAATAACTCGAAATAAGCGAAAAACTTTGAGCAAGCCGAGAAGCCGGATAACTTTGTAGTAAAAATGGTGATGCGTCCCCAACACGGTGGCATTACTGATGATGTAATAAATCGCATCGAATGGAATGCTAGAGAGAAAATTGTATGTAAGCTTTAATTAAATCCAGACTGATACAAAAGGTACCTTGAGAATACATCAATCAAGAACCAGGAGCGAAGATAAGTCCTGTAGGAAATATTTAACGGAGAATTACTGTTTTTTTTTATTACGTTTTGCTTTCCACGCAAAATTAAAGACGTTTCACATACCTCGCAATTTCACTCCGATCTAATATAACAAGATCGCTGTGCTGGTCTTCAAATCCGGTGCGAAAATTGAAGGAAATATCAAGAAAAAATATTATTGCAGCAATCAAGCTTGCTATTACAACGCCGAGGTTGTCTTCCTCATTTGTGGAATAAAATGCAATTTGAATTGGGTTTGCCACTAACGCTAAGAGAAGGATGATGGTGATAAAAATATCCCAATACCAGCTACACACAACGATAGGACACAAACAAACCAATTATTAAAAAGTGTATAAACACTTAAAGAAATTTAAAAAACATTACCGGAAATTACTGTAGGGGTGAATCGTTGCTGGAAAAGCAACCCATTGGCGTCTCCTCTCCCTTTGAACGGCCATAACATTTCGCATAATTCCGGATCCATTTACGCGAGAATTTAGCGAAATGAGGAACAAATTTTGGAAACGAGAGGATCCCATTTTGACATCAAAATCTGATTTTCTATTGCTAGTAGTGGAACAGGAACTCTTTTTGCAAGGCGTTGGATGCACGCATGACTCGGTGTACATTTTGATTTTGATGCGTTGTTGGGCACTTTACACGATATCATAAAATGATCTCTATTTGAGAGAGAGGTTACTTTAAATTAGGAATTGATATCATTTTATTAATCTATGCAGAAACAATAAATAAGACGAATAACTAGTTTGCTCTGGCTGGATTGATCGAGGAAATGGTTTAATGAAACATTAGAATTCGTTGGAATGGAATAGGACAAATATATTTAAAACCCAATCATCTCGCTCGTATTATACATAAAAGAGTCAATAAGTTACAGTATTACGTACATATATACGTATTTTTTTGGTATAATTCTTGGTTGTAGCTTTCAGTGTGCAAATTGCAATTAGCATAAATATTCATATACTTATTTTGATTCGTTTTAAACAATGCACTCCAGTTTTAGATCTTAAATAGATATGAACAGATATCATTTTGTAACATTGACATTGACAATAACGACGATCCAGAAATAGTAGTGCAACACACAATGCCATTTTACACGTTACGCAATTATTTAAATTTTAAAACAGTTCATCATTAGTTAGTTTGCTTGAGACAAAATCAAAATACCAAATTAGTCTTAGAAAAATTAGAAGAACTACGTATTATTAGTGCAGTATTGATAAGAAGTGATGGTTGGTTCACGAGGTTGAAATAATTAGCGAATTAGCACATGGTTCATCTTGAAATGATGTGTTAGCAATTGAGGTACTAGGGAATAAAATCTTATGTTGTGCAAAGAGTAAAAATATCAGAAAATTGCAGTGTTTTGCATTATTTCATGAAAAACATAACAGTAAACTTATGATTCTCAATGATATTTAAATTTCTTGCATCAATTCCGTACTCGGAAATAAGAATAGATTTCAAGATCATGCATAAAAATATGTACCTTTGCAAATTGCAGTCAATTTGCATACATGCACCTATCCCTGTGATCTTAAATTAAGATAAACAGTAGATGCACAAGTTAATCGTTTTACCTATTTTCCAGCCAGTATTCAGTATTAACTTCTAGGTAATTACTAATTTCAAGACAAATATATCAAATATTATGATGCACAAGCCATGAATGTAACATGATAACATAACGAGTTTTCTGGCAAAAGCCATCGAGTTTTCTGGCAAAAGCATAAACAAAGTATTCTTCCCACTATTGCAAACAAATCTTCACCAGCGCATGGAACATGACTTTCACTTGAAAGCTCAAAAAATCATTTATTTAATTATTCTGAAAAATAAATAAATAATTACAATGACCTGTTTAATTTGTGGAGCTAGTTCCACAACCCCAGACCCCTGCGATGAAGATTCTTGTACTGAGACGTTAAATGCCATTATATTTTTTCACAAAATATTGAACGTAAGATTCAAAATAAATTATTTTGAATAATCAATACTTGTACATAATTTGACGAGTAATATAACAAATTAATAATGACCTTAACAATTTATTCCATTTTTTTACTCCTGTGCTGTAAATTGTTCCAGATTCCGTTGTTACAATGTTCAAAATACTTGGAGAATACAAAGACTGCCGGTGGCGGAATACTGTCATCGTTCTGCGACCCATGTAATGGACTTGTGAAACAAGGGCTCGTCTTATCGTCCAGAATGGATGAGGTTGCTGCGGAGCTGGAAGGGGTTAAGCACACTTTATTGAATCACCTACTCGTGGTGGAAACTAATCATCGGAACTTCACCAGTCAAGAGAGTAGGCTGAAGCTTGCCACCAATGTGAAGAAATGTTTCAATGTTCTCGTGGATAACGATAACATAATGGAAGCATCTTTTGAGGAAAACTGTAATGGTAAGTCCACCTTAATATGTTCAAGTGTTAACGTTAGTTGAAAGTATTCCTTTACGGATTAATTATTTTTTATAATTCTATAACTTTAGGAATCGGAATTATTTCTTCAACCACTTCCATCCATAACCTCGGGGAAGAGATTCTTCCCCACTTTTTGTCGTCCCCACTTTCCACTCCTTCCGAAACATATAATTATCATAGCCAGGAGCATGTGAGTGAGTCCGAGGAATTTCAATATGAAAACCATCCTTCTTGGGTTGCTGATCATGTAGAAGAGGAGGAAGAATCCGATTTCGTTATTCAAAATCATGATGAGGCAGATGTCAAATTGGGAAATATTTTGGATTCTTATTATGACGGCGAACTTGGGGAGGAGGACAAAAATAGCGATGAGGACGAACCTGATGATAACTTAATCGTTGAAGACCCACTTCAACCTATGCCATCCGACAGAGGGGAATTAGAAGAGGATGGGGCAAGTGTTTTGACAATTTTATTTATTGCTACTTATTTTTTAACTAATGGTACGCTTACCCTTAATGCCCTTAAATTATTGACAGGATTCAAGTTCAAACTCAAAAACCCTTTGTACAAAAATCAAACTGCCTCTGCGTTACGCAGATAAATTGTCAAAACAACGAGGGAAAGTCATTCCTAGGCTAAAAAGAAAATATACTCCACGAAATTGGAGCTGTCTGCTTTGTGACAAATCTTTACAGAGTTCAAGTAGCTTGGGACTCCATTACTCACAAGTTCATGATAACCCATCGACTTGGCCGTGTTTTGCATGTGATAAAAAATTCGACAGGAAAGAGAAGCTCTACTCTCACAGAAGCATAACCCACCAGAATTTACCTATCAACCAAACGCGAACAAAAATTGCCCAGTTGTCATCAAGACTATCAGTCGTAGTACCATCATCATCAGCTGCATTATCATCCTCAACATCAATCCCATTTAAAAAGACAATCAAGAAACCATCTTTGCTGAAGTATGCAAAATATAACATTCCTCGGAATTATTCGTGCTTGCTATGCGACAAGATTTCTTTTAGTCCCAGAGAACTGAGTCTTCACTACATTACGATTCACAACAATCCGAAAAGCTGGGAGTGTTACACATGCCATGAAACATTTGATATGAAGCACAGGCTTTACAAACATAGAAGCACTGTTCACAAAAACATGCCAGTTAATCAGACCCCGAATCACATTGAATTAAAACCCAAGTCGAAGCCAACTAAACCAGTTGTCGCGCTCAAAAACAAGATCAAAAGACCATCATTGGCAAACTATACTCCACGAAATTGGATTTGTCTACTTTGCGATAAACTATGCAACAGTTCGTTACATCTCGGAAGTCATTACTCGATTGAACATAATAACCCTACTTCTTGGAGATGCTATGTGTGTGAGGAAGAATTTGATACGAAAATACAATTGTATCGCCACCGAGGCGTTGTTCATCAAAACTTACCAATTAATAAGAAGCAAACCTTGAAAAGTAATGAAACAACAAAATCTCAATTCCAGCATCATGTAACAGTTCGGCCATCGTTCTTTAAGATAAAGAAAACTCAGAAACCTTTTATGAAGAGTAGTAAAATACTTGTCCCTTCTTCTAATCACCGCAACTATGCGTGCCTCTTATGCGACAAATTATTTGGTAACGCGATTGCTTTAGGATCTCATTATTCTGAACATGGTGGAGAACAGGGCAGAATAACACGTTGGCCGTGTTCTGTATGCAATGAAGAGTTTGATATTAGAGCTAAGTTATATTATCACAGGAAAGAAGTACACAAGAATTTACCCATTAATCGCGACCTTGTCGATCGACAATATGAACATGAGGCCAAGAACATTAAAATAATGGACGACGAGCAAGTTTCATCATTGTCATCAACAAATGATCACACTGCTAAAAATAGTGAGACAATTCCAGTACCTTCCGCGACTACAGCAACGAGCACGAGTAATATCAGTTGGACAGTGCAAAATCCAAGCCTGACAAAACCAAAATTCCAATATACGTGTCTCTTATGCGACATTAGGTTTCCTCATCCTATCGCCTTAGGCAAACATTACCGAGAAGCCCATCCAGACACGACGGAATGGAAGTGTAATGTATGTCACCGTGTATTTCGATTTAAAAAGACGTTATACGTGCATCGACGCGACATCCACAATAATCTTCCCATCGGTACTGGCCACAGATCTATCAAAAAGAAATTGAAATTGAAGGAAATGAAGGATGATAAAATTTCTACAAAATCAAAAAAGATTTTGTACAAAAGGAAAAAAAGAAACTACAAGTGTGTTTTATGTTTAATAGACTGTAAAAATTCTCGAGGTGTTACAGAACATTACAAAACTGAGCATGGCACGTTATCAAAATGTTTAAAATGTTCCCAATGTCACAGAATTTTTAGTAACTACAACTCCCTCTTTTCGCATAAGAGACATTATCATAAAGTGGAGAGTAATATGTAATTCAAAATAAAAATTGAAGTGCACTTGTTGTTGTAACAAATCATACATATGTAACACGGAAATTATTATACATAATAATTTATTGATGAACAGGTCTTTGTATATTTTGCAAATTTTACCGTTATGCTACATGTCGCAATTTTAATAAATAAAAAATGAAATATTACATTTAAAAAAATCATATATTCAAAATTTATTTAGGAAAAAGTTTATCATTTAACCTATCGCTTTTTAATCACAGAAAACTCATCTTTAATAACTGTTTGTTTCTTATTCCTCCCTCTGATATTTTCTAGAACTACGTAACCCCCTTTAATTTCATCTTTACTGACATCCAATCTCACGGCCCCAAACCCAGAGTCATCAATTTGTCTCGATTCCTCCAGTAAGGCGATAGACTTTCTCCTCACTGAATGACCACTCGTCCCAACGACCACATTGGTCACCCCATTCACCTCCAACCGTTCGTAAATGTGTTGATGTCCACTTAACACGAGTCCCACATTTTGATACTTGTAAAATGGAAATAATCGCTTCGAGTTTGTCTCATTTTCTTCTCGTGAGCTATTACTGCACAATTGAGGATAGTGAAATGTGACGAGGATCCAGTCGAAATCTTGCGATGCTTCTAACTCCTCTTCAAGCCAGCTCCTTTGGTTTGAAGTTGCGTCGTCAAATCTGCCATGCTCCTCGTCTTTATAATTGTTTAAGGAAATAACTTTTAGTAAATGTTTTTTAGGCTGAGTAAATTCCACCGAGTAGAAAGTTGGGAGTTGAAAGTAGTTGGTGTAACTGGTAAATGGAAAATCGTGATTTCCAACGCATGGGAAGAATTTTGAGTAGATTTTCCTCCCTTTCCATTTTTTGCTGATGTCGCGAAGTATATTATTGCTGTTGGAATTTATTCCTCCTCCTCTCACAAAATGTGGTAAATTATCTAAATACTCTGGGTAAAGTACTCCAATAATTGATGAGTAATTTTTCTGGCTGGGAGGCGAGTACAGATTATCTCCCGTGGTCAGAATGATATCTGGGTTCCATGATTTTACGAGATTTGAGACAGCGACCGAATTTGTGCTTTTGATACCGAAATCACCGATCACTCCAACGGTCAACATTTTATTTTTATCCTACTCTCAACCTTGATTACCGAAGACAAATCAAAATACGATGTAATGTGTGCACACATTTTGCGGTGATGATAGACTGATTGAAATACATTTGAAGTTGATGAATAATACATGCAAGTGACGACACTACATATACAAACGACATACAAACGTTTTTGTGTGTTGTGTAAAATAACCTGTGTGCGCAAGGTGCAGTCATTTCCCTACATATGTATGTAAATATGTAGGTATCTTGTGTCACGTATCATACTCGTGATAAAGCGACATTGATTCATTTCACCGAGTTGAATCCATGCAGCTATTAAATAGCAAAATGGATTAAATTTCATGCAAATATTTGATACCTTGTCTTATTTGACTTGGTATTTGTCCAACTTGTATATTTTGGCGATAAGAAAGAATATCATAGCAATACTTTTTCCATGCAAAATTTACCAGTGCGTCATGCATTTATTTATGCGACAAAGATGTATATGTATCTCTAAGAGCCTATGCTTATGAATCTGATACAAGAATTGACAGCTAATTTGTGCAACATAATTTTGAAATCGGTAATTTGGTGTGAAATTGAAACGTAGAGTTCTAAGACGGACTTACTCTTGACCGGCAATGCATTTCTAAATAAACGCTTTCTTCCACTTTTTCGTATGTTCGTAATTTCCATATAGTACGACTAATAGTGTGACCATAACTTCAATGAGATGTCTGTGTGTAAAATGAGACAGACCACATCCTTTAATTATGTATATAAGATGGCATAACAAGGGAGAAACATTAAACTTGGAACAACTCCAGTTGGCACAAACCTAATTCTCAGTATATTTGCGCAAAATACTTGAAAAACTTGCACAATTAAATATACACGGATACTCAGGATGAAAATGGACAAGAAGAACAAACAAACAAAAATATAAAATTGTCAAAAGTTATTTGCTAAAAAAAATCGTCTTCCTTCATCTAATAGTGTGTAAGTTTTGGAAAAATAATTAATTGACGTCATGTTTTTTCAAAACAATAAACGGGACAGGAAAATATTTCAATGTGTGATTATCATAAATACTGTAAGAACAATTACAATATTTACCCATTTTTTTTTTATTTTATTCTAATTATACTATAGTAATAATGACCGTGCATCACTGGAATTCTTCTTTATTGTCATATTGAACTAAGGGGGAGGGGTTGTGAGGTTGACAGATTTTGATGCCTCTTGGATACACTTGCATATGCATGTTCTAGTACTAGGCGAGTGTACGAAAGGTGAAGGAAGGTTTTATTCCATGGCCCCATTTGCGCCTGCGTCACCCCTCAAAAGCATGACAAGAACTAACAGCGTCGCATTCAAAATTTGCCAAAAATTCAATTTTCACCAGATTTTGATACTTTTCGGAGTTTCCTGATTCTATATATCTAGTTGTTTTATCATATCGGATACATATGAAACTCATTTTTAAATTGTCTACAATTTAAACTAATAAATATTGAAAATCTATAATCCTTTGGTGTCGACGATAGTGGACCTCTGCTGAATACATATTTATAGCATATATTCAATTATGAGATATATGCATCTTGATTACTTTTGTTTCTTATCTAGATTATTCTCATCTCACTTGTCTTTTATGCGGACAGCGTAATTTTCCTCTCCTGCATTAATGGTTTCGACGTGATTTCTAACCTAGGAAATGCTGACAAGGAGGACAAAATGCAATTAGACGACTCCTCGGTTAACAAAGTTAATTGTAAGTATGAATGAAAAAATACTTTAATGTTTCTAAGCAATTTTCTCACGCTATTCATTTCATGCAGGGATGAGCCTCTTTGCTTGGTCACTTTGTTTAAGTGTGATTATTGTTCTTATCGGGATCCAGATCACGGTAGATGTGAATATGCTGGTAAATTAATAAATACATAGCAACGATACACATATTAATGTAAGTGACTCACGTGCACCCACTTTTATCCTGCAGAACACACCCGATGAGAATGAACATATTAGGATTGACGATGTCGCATCATGGATTATAATGTCCACCTGGTTTCTAATCTTATCCACTCTGATTTTTACGTTTTCAATTTTCTTCAACCCACGACGCCATTATTCGAGTTCTCCCACATCTGATGACATATTAGACTACGATACTCCCCCAAAATTAAATCCAGTTACGATATTCATCCTCGGATTTGGTGGCCTCATTCTTCGATTTGTTCAACTTTACATGGGTCACAGGTATCTGGCTTGGGTGAAAGCAGGGGCTTGCCACGGGAACAGGAGGATAATGGACAATGGAGGTCTCGTTTAAGATTTAAATAGAATTATGATAAGCTGCCATTATTATCAAAAATAAAATTGATTGGACGAATAAACAAGCATTTAAGCTTATCCATTTATACTGCATAATAAAATATGATTCTTTAACCTTTAGATATTAATGCCAATATGCACATTTAATAATTATGTACGTATTGTTTTACCATTTCAATAAATTAAAATACCGCAAGATTTATATGCAAGATTTTATTGCTTAAATACTGTAACTATTTTAGTTACATTTCCAATTAATTTTTACAGGAATTCTATTTATAATTACTCAAAGCTGAAATACGAAGGTTTTTTCTTCTCATTTTGTAGAAATGATACAACTAAATGCTTCATTTGCAATCACAACCGGCAACGTTCCCACACGACCGACACGTCTCAGTAGCTTGGTCCCACAAAAGTCCAGTAGGACAAGAGAGATCTTCTCGCACAGCCATAGTGTCGGGGTCATAATACCAGTACCGTTCTGAACACTGGTCACCTTCATCCTGTCCCCACAAACAGACTTCTTCTAAAACAGCCTTACAACTTTTGTCAGTCCTCCATTTTTCTTTAGTTGCCGGGGAAAGATTGTCCCATTTGTTACAAGCCCCACCAAATCCTTCCTCCACTTCGGAACTCGGTTTGAGGTCAGGATCCCACCAGAGATCAGAATCACAAGACTCGATGACCCACTTGCCAGTAATTTCTAGCTTTGGATCTGAGGGGAAAGTGCGATTGCATCGGTAGTATTGTGACATCTTCTCCGTACAAAATCTATAAAGGAGGTTATCAGAATATTAAGTAAAATATTTAAGAAATAATGCTTATCATCGTCATTCTCAAAAAAATATTATACCCGCAATGTTTGCAATCATTTTTTCCACAACTACCCCCCGCAACAATGCCAGGGCAGGGATCACTGTCCCCAGCGACGCATTCGGTATCTGCTGGCCATTCACAGTTTCCTGTGGTCTCACTCCAACGAAGGTACGCCTCGCCGTCACATTGCGGGTCATGTCCATTACAATCTGGACACGCCATGTCGGCCGCATTTCCATTCGAGCACATGATGAATCGAGTGCAGTCGGAGGGATGTACGTATGACCCGTTCGCCTTTCCGGAACAGTCATAGTAGTCGATGTGGTCGTGGTTGGGGCGTTTCAAGGACTTATGAGGAACTGGAAAATTTGAGAAAGTTGAGATGGTTTGGTTTGAAATTAAACGCTGAAAATAAAAATGAGCTATAATATTTAATGCAATTATATTTTTTTTACCCGCAACAACTGCCCCAATTGTGGCCAGCAAGAGAATAATTTTCGTCGCCATTGTGGCCTATTCGCTATTATTATAGAAATCGTTCAAGCCCAAGAAAAATATGATGATGAACAACTGGACCAAGGGAAGCAGTTATATACCCGTTTTAAAAATGTTGAGTAATGAGGATTTAATCCAGCCATAAATATCACGTCAAAGCTTTCGACGTGACTAATGAAACTAGGAGTTTACGCAGGAGGGGGATTATCACAATTTCATATGAAATTTCGACTAATCTGGAGTGTTTCACCTTGCAATTGGAGGTAAGTACATGAACCTATGTGGTAATTACTATGTAATGAATAGTTGTATTGTTATTTTCTATTATATTTATTTGTTTTTTCGCCGAAAGATCAACTTGAAGTGTTTTATTGCTACCAAACTCATTGACATCACTTCAAATTTTTATGGGATTTGATGACTTTAAGCTACCTACACTTACGTGGTTGGTACTTATGGAGATGGATTTTTTTTTACTTAATTCGGGAAAAACATAAACTGTAAAAGGGATTTCGTCCCCTGGATAATCTAGGCATTCTACATCAATTGGTCAATTTAGCAGGCGTTTATTTATGCATATGTATGGCATGACGAAGTGATGAGCAATGAGTGAACGATTAATTACATGATTTTACTGGTATGACGTTTTATGAGCCAGTGTCAAAGTTTCAAATTGATATTGATAATACCCAACCCCGATTTAATTTATTACTCGAGTGGAATTATTTAAAACCAGAGGAATAAAATATTTTACACCATGTTCATGTATTTTACCGAATATTGGCGTCATATGCACCTCAATAAATAGATGCACCAGCTACAGTTAATTTTTAGATCAAATTCGAAGGGCAAGAGTTGCACAAGAGTTTGCATTTCTGTCCATTTATAAAATAAATATGAAACCTGTTACAAGTTTGAGTATTTTTCTGGTCTTGGTCGCCATTGCGTGGGGAGGTAAATATGCATTACTTGCGACGTATACTCAATTATGCACTTCTCTTGAAGGTGGTTTAATACATGTCTAAATTATATTTTTACTTTAGCCGACACCGATAGCGACAGCCATGAAGATTCAAAGGCATCACGATATTCACGACCAAATTACGACCACATCGACTACTATGACTGTTCTGGGAAACCTAACGGACAATACATTCACCCCAGTGATTGCACTCGATTCATTATTTGCTCCAACGGATATGCATCTGATATGGCGTGTCCAAACTGCGACCTGGCTAATACCCTCTGCTTCGGAATCCCATTTCTTCGTTATGACGCTTTCAAAGAGAGGTGCGAGTGGCCAAAGATCACAGAATGTATCGTCGATCCACCTCCAACTGATACACCCGAAGAAACCGAGGGCACCACGGCAGAAGCGACGACAACTACAAAAAAGACGACCACCACCACAACCGAAGAACCAACGACACAAACCCCTGTCGCCAATATTACGATTTGCCATGGAATAACCGCTGGTCTACCATGTGGAAAAAATCAATGTCAGCCATGCGGATATTGCTGGAATTTGCACTCTTTCTACTTTAGGTGTCAACGTGATTTCCCCTCTGATCCAAAGCTGGATATTACGGGGGTGTGGGTTCACGAGTCCTGTGACGGTGATCTCTGGTGGGATCCTGACCTCAAGCCGAGTTCCGGAGTGGAAGATGGGTTTGGTGGGGCTTGTAACAAATGGGATAATCTAAGCAACGCTACTCGTGATGGGTATCTGGCAGACGAAAATTGTGTCATTATTCCAGAGGTTTGCGAATGGGGTCAGGATGAGGAAGATAAATGTACAGGGCGCTATTGGTACTATGACCCCAAGCATATGGAAGATAGAGAGGATTTAGAATGTCCTGATGGTCTTAAATGGGACCAGGCTAGTGAAACTTGCAGGAAATGTGTTGATGGTTGTGAATGTTAGGCATTCTATCTAACTTACATATCTAACCAAAAATTTATTTAAATTATCTGTAAATACAGACTGTTAAAATATACTGTTAAATAAAATATTCTGTAAATCATTGCATCAATATAATGCCGAGCCGCTAAGGTGCACACTATTTTGAAGTTATTAATTTTCACCATATTTAGACCCTAGGGTTTTTCACAACAAAGAACATAATCTAGAATCCAAGACGCTAATAAAATGGATATATTTTTAATCTACGTGCTTATATAAGAAAATATATTTACGTATGATATGCATGAACATATGTACACAATTTGGAGAAATATATGAAGCAGCTTTTCCAACCAACTCAATTCAACTACTCAAATATTGCACACATACATAAAATTGTTTTGACAATTTTCAGAAGAAATGGAATATTCAAAGGAATATTATTTGTGCCATTATTATAAATAATCAGTTCACTAAATATGTATTTAGATTTATGTAGCTTCTCAAGCTGAAGCTGTACTCATGATCAGATTTATTATTTAACATATGGGTAATACATTCAACAATAGAAAAAGGTATTTCAAACTTAGATTCGAATTTCATTAATATTTCACTCTTGGAATACTTATGTCGTATCCTCCACCATCGTTTTTTGGCGTGGGCGCATAATATCCAACAGACTGGTACGGTTTGCTTTGATATCCTCCAGCATTATTACCAATTGTATATGCAGTGCCTGGCTGGAATTGTTGCGGGGGATTATTATTTCCTCCAAAATAACTGCTAGAATAGATTGGTGGTTGTTGATACTGTTGTGGGTGCTGCTTCTGCTGATATTCCTGTCCTTGATTTATATGTCTGTCATTGGTTTGGATTCCTGTTGGGGGTGGTTGAGGGGGTGGAGCATATGGTTGCTGAACAAAAGCTCCCTGCGCAGGCGCTGACGATGTATTACTAAAATATCGAATTGCATTTGCTGTTGTCAAGAATAATATTCCGGCCATAATTCCCAACGCCTGTAAGAAGTCAGAATATTAAAAATTTCCATATTATTCATCGTATACACATTAATGCAATTGATTTACCCCAGCAGCAAGTTTGTGTATGTATTTCGTTTCCTTCCTAAGTTCTCCATCTAAATAATTGTCCATAATAATAGCACAATAGATAAATATGGATCCTGCCGCAGTTACAAATATTCCTGCCACACTGGTGAATATTATATCCTGAAAAATATAAATGACATTTTTAAAACATTCGTTTATAATTTGTTTATAAATTATTTGCATTAATTCATTGCTCACAAACCATTGCAATAAAGTTGGCAACGTTTTTATTCAAAAAGATATACACAGCCAGATTAATTAAGAGTAATGCCAAGACAGCGATATTTGTCCAGACGAATACAATTTCCAACGGTTTCGCCACATGCGGGCATTCTGAAGTAATCTTGCATAGCCTGTAACCTTGGTCCGAGTCGAATAGTGTTTTCGCTACTGAATTATAGTGGGCACTGACCCCAACAGCTGTGCAGGTGATGAGAACTGCCTGCATTCGTTATATTTTTGTTAGAAATTTTTATAAGTGATACGCCAAACTAACATCAAAATGAAATTAATGCAGATCAAAACTTACAAGAGTAATCACTTTAAGGATACCAGGTTTTGAGGAAAGATACATCTTGAGCAATTACTATTATTAATGAATTAATCTTTTAACCAAGACCTGCACAACCACCATAAATAAAAAATTGCAAGTATCAGCGTAACATTCGGATTTGGACTGAGCAATTTTTAATATTTGATTAAATAAAGTTTGATAAAATCACTGTCGAGCTGATTGCATACCTACATATCTCAGCTTGGAGTTAATCCGTTTGAGTTCAGATAAGCATGATTCAACATAATTCAAATATTAAATACATTAGTCATAGCATTAGTACTCGCGTCGAACGCATTTGCGTAACGAAATTGTGCAACCATGTAGGTAGCCAGCATTCTATTTATAACTAATTACTCAAATCTGAACCACAATTTAAAAGAAAATTATTGATTATTTATTTATTTATTTAAGCTTCTATAAGTAGTCTTAATGCTGAAAAATAAAATACAGATTGTTGAAATTTTGTACTTGGAAAATTTTCTAATTATAATTTAGTTTCATGCTTTTGTCGTCTTAACATTTTAACTCGTACATAAATATGTTCATAACATTTTTGGGTGTATGAAAGTGTTGGTAGCTGATAATTATTACTAAAATAATTTGTATTCATTTTCCTCGTTTGGTGTTCTCGGATTTTTTGCACTGTCTATAATATCATTCATGCATTTAATGCAATCTAATCACGAAGAATTGCTTTAGTCAAATGTTAAGTAACGAAAAAATTATCATTCGTACCTCGTTGAATCAGTTCCAGCCAACACGGTAATAATTAAAATAGTCATTGCGTTGTATCGTAAATATTGGGAGTTATGCAGATTGCATTGCATGCTGCAAAGCTGCAAATCCGACACGAGTTGTGTTTTGCATTCCACGTTTTACCATTGCGTTTCAAGAAAAATATTGACTAAGGTGTTATGATTCGTAAATATGTTGTTTATCAGTGTGAAGCCCTGAGTCACCAATTTTCTTTGTCTTTTCATGCACGTGGTGTTTTTCTTAACAGAGGAACACAATTAAAAGCGGGTCAATGGTCATAAAAAATACGCCAGAACTGCTGCGAGCGTTAAGTATCCACCTACACCAAGTAATTCGTGAAAAATAACAGCCTAAAAGATGCTGGGCTTGGAAAACTTATTATTAGTAGTGAAATTCATACCCGTTTCAAGTCATCGAATAAAAATACACACGTTTAAATTATTTGCATATATAATTGTGTATTTATGAGCATATACACAAATTTTTACTTCATGGCCTGCATTGGTTTCCAGCCTCGACAACATCATTGACCACTCACCTAAGACTTGTTTTATTGATAAATTAATTTTCAAGCTTAGTTTTCCTCAAACCGATCAAAGATCCTTCTATCATTAAATTTTGCTTGTCAAACTGCCTTGGCTTTGTTAATTCCGATATGATAATAAATGAAATGTTATTGCTCATTGTTCGACACAAAAAACACTTGGAGTACCTAAATGGCTTTTGCTCAAATAAGCATGACATCGACTATATTTCGTTATTCTTCACCTAGTCCTAAGCTCTACTTTAATTATTCAGACTCTGATTCGACGGAAAATGTTTGAATTCCCAGTAAATGAAGTGGTAATTATTTAGTGATTGGTGTCATCACATGGATTATTTGGGATTATTTTGATTCCAAAAACCAACCCCCAGGTACGTTATCAAATATTAAATACTTACTGACTTACTCCGTCATACGTAGTTTTCATAAATAATTTTCATAATTTAAAAAATATGGATATATTTTTCCTTAAATATTTATCACACTTTCCTTAATTATGCAAGGTCCTATAAGACTTCCATTTTTTGGGAATCTCTTCCAAGTTGCCATATCCGATCCTATTCCATACGTCGGGTTATACAAGATATGCAAGCGGTATGGAAAGCATGGCCTTACGCGAATTCAGTTGGGGTTCATGAATGCAGGTAAGTACATATTTAAGATATCATTTATAATTTAACTGAAATGTGTGAATATGTAAATATGTACGTGTACATATTACAGTATTCCTTAATGATGTCCAAACCACTAAAGACCTCATAACTCGAGAAGAAACCTTTAGTAGAGAATTCGCCGAGGAAATAAAAGCCAGGAATATGAACAAAAATCTCGGTTAGATTCAAATTTTAATTTTTTCATAAGAATTTTGTATGGAAATCTTGAAGATGAACTCTTAAACCTTTCATCACCACGGTAGGAATATTGGTCGGAGTTGGTCGCCCATGGATGGAAATGCGTCGCTTCACGCTTAAGACGTTGAAAAATTTTGGATTTTCAAAACGTTCCGTGATGGAAAGTGTCATAAGTTCAGAAGCGAATCAAATTCAGGATGAACTTCTTCAAATGTCAAAGTCCTCTAAAGACGGAACGATTCGTATCGCGGGAGACTTTTTCGCTGTAAACACGCTGAACATAGTGCTGTGGATGCTCACAGGTATGGAAGTACTGCGGCGTCGCTATGTTGTACACATTTTGATTCACTAAACCACAAAATTAAGTAAAATTAGCAATTAAACGAACAAAAATTTTCATTATCTTTCAAGGTAAACGGTGTGACAGGAATGACAAGAATTCCGCCGTTAATCGATTTCTTTGCGTTGGGAGAAAATGGGCAGAATCTTTCTCCATGGTTTCGGGCCTTTACAATTATTGGCCTTTCCTCAAAGACATTTGTCCCCAACTGTGTGGGTTTACACGGGCTAAAAAGTTATCCACAGAAATGCACGATGTTGCTCGGGTACAGTAAATCAAGTATTATGTCAAACAGACAAAAATCAAACTTATTTAATAATGCGTATAACGTAATAATTAAAATTATAGGAAATGCTGTATGAAGCGAGAGCGTCTGGAAATTATAAAACGAGTCAGAACTGTTTTATTGACGAATTTCTTGCACAAATTGACGAAGAAGAGAAAAAGAGCGATGGAGAGGAAAGATTCTTCACAGGCATGAATATTACAAATAACAAATTAGAGTGTAATTATAATTAACTATGAAAATGATATCAGACGACCAATTTATTATCACGGTGATGGATTTGATCCAAGCCGGGTCGGATACTACATCGGGCAATATGGCGTTTGGAATTTTGCTGTTGACTTCATATCCAACTGTTCAGGAAAAATTCGTCCAAGAAATTATCAAAGTTGTTGGGTCGCAAGGTGTTCCATGTTTGGATGACAGAGATAAGTAATATAAAGTCACTTATTTCTCAACATATTTCGTCAGGAACGATTTTCACAAAAAGTATAACTGCATAAAATCCGTCCAGAATGCCGTACGCCCAAGCTGTCATAGCAGAGACGCTGAGATATGCCCGAAATATAATGATAATGCCTAGAAATGTGTTGAAGGATTTTTGGTATCAAGGGTTCCGCATTAAAAAGGTTATAAATCTAATTAATAAAGGCTACGTAATCATAAAGATAGGGTTTTTTGTATGTATGTATCGGTATTTGTATTTGATGAGAAACTTAGGTAAATAAGCAGATACAAGACAATTCATCAATTTACATAAGCTGAGATATGTAATTAGATATGCATGTACATATTGACTACAAATCTTTCTAGGGCACAGCCTTGATGATGTTTGCACAGACGATTAGTATGGACGAAGACGTTTGGGGCGATCCGGACAACTTTCGGCCAGAGAGATTCATCAAAAATGGATCCTTTAACAAAGAGTTTGCTGACGAAAATACGGTGCCATTTGGGACGGGTGAGTAATGAAATCTGGACCATTGTTTTTATCTAAATATTAAGGATAACTATAGGGATATTTTGTCAAATTTAAGTTTCCTTTTTTCTCACTCTCAGGCAAACGGTCTTGCATTGGCGAAGGAGTAGCTCGCGACGCATTATTCATTATGCTGACCACACTTATACGAAACCTCAAGTTTTCTCTGCAGGAAGGTCGTCCAAAACCGAGTCTAATGCCGGTGCTTGGACTCAATGCACTTGCTGCTCCCTTCGACGTTGTTGTAACACCTCGGAAGTAATTTATGAGTTCTGATTAGATCTTGAGACACAAAATACAGATCAGAATGTTCAGGGATCATTTGTATTTTTATTTAAGCTCAATGTTAACTTAATGCAAAAATCCTAATCTTGAAATATGTTGTACATGTGTGCCCAAGCCAAATTAATGAGTTTTAATAATTTAATACTGCATCATTCTTGTGAATAAATATTCTACCGAGAGTAGATCCTTAAGTTGTGAACGATACGATTGTGACCTCTAATAATTTCTGACTGATTTAGAGTTCTCCATCAAAATTTTTACCATAGTACTATGTCTGGGACTTGGTATCAATATGAAACATTCCAGTATTTAGTAAGACTTACTTTTCATAACGCTACAAGTAAGGAATTGATTTCCATAGAAATTAAGGCAAAGGAATTTATGTAAATTTCCTTAATTAAGCTACAGAAGGATTGTGCGGCTGTAAAAGTCAACTTTATTGGTCGATGAACACCGTTAATTAGCACTACACTCTAATCAAGAAAATGGGTCGCCGTGTCCAGTAATTACTTATGTGCATGCATATGTACATATTGACATATATGTATGTGCTTCAACGTGACATTTATTTTTCATTAATACTGTTTTGCATGTATAAATTAAGCTTATGCTTATCATATATAATATTAAACTACTACTGCACTATTCTCATCTTCTTTGCTTAATAACTTTTTACCCCACAACTTAACCCCAACATATCCAAATATATGGGAAAATATCAGAATCAAAACGGCCAACTCCATAACTCTCCTCATACTTTCAACCACGTCAGAATTTAGATGATTCAATAGTGCTGTTTCGATTGGGACTGGTCCAATTGCGGCCTGGAGCGTGCCCTTTCCTGACCAAGCAGTCACTATAAAGAGCCGTTCTCGCAGGGTCCATCCTGACCATTGCGTTGACCAGAAAACAGTAACCAGACGGACCTGATAAACAATACGTAATTTCATATAAAATAATTTGATTAACCATGTATTTAAACATGCACATGCATATATTTACATATACATAGCACATATGCATAAATATGCATTAAGTTGGCTTAGTATGTATCTATAGTCATCAGCATACCAATGTACAAGCAGCCCATACACAAAATCCTAGTCCAAACATGCTCCAATTTATCGCCATCACATTAATCCTGGCTCCAATAATTGCAAATAGAAAGGGCTCTAAAGGATTGCAAAATTAGCTCATTATTGCTAAATTCATATTTTTGTCTCAAAGACGAATAGTTTTTTTAAGAATAAGACCTAAAAGTGCCCAAATTTTGTCATTGGTATCGATAATCTTCTCCAATCCGACAACTTTCTTTTTGTTTGATCTCCAAATTGATATAGCAGTAAAAGCTCCAATCAAAACGCCCACGTGGGTTCCGCGAGGATAGCCCAGCTTTCTCATTCCGATAAACGTTACTGTCCCACCAAGAATTACGGTAATAACGCGCAGCACGACGTGCTTGTGCCCGGTGAGAAGCAGACCGGACAAACCGCCCCATAAAATTCCCAAGCCTGCACCGAAAACTACTTCTCCTGGTCCCTTGATAAGGCCAGATTGAAAGTCATCTAGAATATTTCATAAAAATGATTGCTTGTTTTTAACAAAGTCCAAGCTAAATAATTAAGAACATTACCAGCAAACATAAATCCTAATGCCGATTTAGCAAATAAGATTCCTAGGACGGCATCCAGTCCCATGGTTTTCTTGGCAACAAACAATATTTCGAGCGCATGAGGAGAAAGTTGTTTAGTTTCAGATGACAAGTCTGAAGATTTTGGATGGATTTCCTTCTCCAGATTATCAACATAGGGGAACAGCAAAATTCCAGACATGGTGGAATATAGACCTCTACGTAAAATTGAGAAATACATATTTTTACAGGGTAACATTCTTTATAAATTATTGTTGCTGATTACTTGATCATTTGCACGTGATGATATTAATTAATTAACTAATTGATAAATTATGTAATTATGTATGCTCACGCAATAAAGAACGATGCTGATGAGGAATGTCCGGCGACATAATAAGATCCAAGATACCAGATAATTGCTTCTGCAAAATACGGAGCTATTGCCAATGGTGGTATAACTTTCCGAAACTTCCATATTATTCCTGGGAAAATGCCGAGTGCACCTTTTGTCACTGAGACCACGATGGCCAGCCACCTAATAAAAAGTCATGCATATCACAAATTTGAACATGCGATTATGTAAATTTGACACGAATCCCCACCATCAAAATATTCACCTTAATTGAAGTATTACAAGCTGGTATAAATCCTCACTGATAAAACTGTACGGAATATTCCCTAGAATTAAACCAGCCATAAGCATTCCTAATTGTGGGGGCAGATCACTCTTGGCGACGATCTCTCCTGCACAATATTTAATTCAATATTTTTATAGAACTGCATATATAATTTACAATATCTTAATTCAGACTCTTAAGTTATATCCACTCACCCAAAACATATGCACAAACTTCAAGAACAATGATAGTGTATACAGCTCCTCCTGGAATAATAAAGATTTAAATATAGCATTAATTAAAAGATGAAAAAAGCATACTCACCTGGTAATGCTGCTTCATCCCAAAACACGTAAAATGCTCCCCAAATAATTAGCAGAAATAATGGATACGCAACAAAATAATTCTTAACCGTTTCCGACAATGGTTCGACATAATGTGAAGGGGTTTGTGGCGGTGTAGTGGTGCTTCCATTGCTGATACTGTTGGGAGGAGGCAATTGTGGAGTCTGAGAGACCATGACGATGTTACTTTGGGCAGTATTGTTATCTTGGTGTTCATCAGAGCTAAATATGAAATATGTATAATGAAGTTTATTAATTACAGTAAAAATCATGTCTTGAGCTGGTATTATTTAGTTGCTTACCCGTATTGGGAGGATCGCAGCTGCATCTTTTCGAAATGTCTTATTTCTAAACACCTTGCAATTCTTTCTTATTTCATTTGCGACAAGTTTGCTACTGGACATTGGCCATGTCGGTGTTTTACAGACACTCGGAAGATAATTGGGTGAGGGTTGACCAAGAATATGTACATACACGCCGTCATAGAGGAATACCATTATTGACATTGGTAATAAGTTATTATCGGGAGCAGTATATTAGCTAATTGTGTATTTGCACGCAATCCTGTGACGATCACAAGACTCAAGTCGAGACATTTAGAGCCAACAAAGAAAATGGCAAGATTGGTGAGTAACTAATTGAACTATGCAAATAATATTGTTCATTTCAAAATCAATATATGATTCCAAGTTCATGGGGGATGCTATTTGAGTAATGCGCATATACAGTAAGGTTCTGGCTCGATCTCCATAAATGCACGAGTCCTGTCGTCCAAATTTATGCTTTCTGTTACGATACCAAATTGAATTCCGCCGAAAATTATTGTGGCTTATATTTACAAAGTGTAGTTCTAAAAATGTAAATACGCATACATAACTTTACTTACTGAATAAATTGACTATGTCGTGTACAGGGTTCGGAAAAACCCAGGGTTTTAATCAAAAATTATAAAACCCATGGGTTTTAATGGGTTTTACCATGTTAATTGGGTTTTATTTGGGTTTTAATGGGTTTTATTGGGTTTTATTGGGTTTAAATGGGTTTTATTGGGTTTTATTAGTTTTAAGTAATAACTTAACAAAAATAATTCGGAATTTGTATCTATTCGGAAATTATTTTTGTTTTATAACACTTGAAATCTGTGATGCTAAAGGATGGAGTCAATTGTTGATTTGTTCCGAATTTTCATACACTAGAATAGTAATGAAATAGACTACTTTAGAATGAATTGAGATAACGCCTTCTAACGTATAGGAGATGTATTTAACTTCTAGAATGTAGTTTTAAGGTGAAACTCAATTAAAACCCAATAAAGCCCATTAAAACCCAAATAAAACCCACTTAACATGGTAAAACCCAGTGGGTTTTATTCATTTACAACCAATTAAAACCCATTAAAACCCAATAAAACCCAACCCATTAAAACCCAGGTCGGAATACCCTGGTCGTGTATATTTTAGGATTGACAAATTGATGGATTTAGGTTTCCGAGAAAATACAAAGAATATGCACTGGAGAAAGAAGTCTAATTATTGGATGCTAGTAATAATTACTTTTATGACATTTATCTCTACCAATCTCATGAAAGAAACGTTTCGTTTTTCATATGCCAAATGTAGGTATGTACATATATGTAGGATTGATATTGCGAAGGGAAATAGAATTGTTTCCAATCATACATATGTAACCATAAAGCTTTGGTGAGTGATATTGGATTATGCAATGCAGAATATGTAGATCAAATGAATCTTCCTTAGATGTTGACAGATAAAGCCACCAGTTTGTCGTATACAATTTCTGCACATTACCGAAAACACAGCAAATCTAAATCATTATTCTGAAATAATGATCAAATTATGTCTTTTGTGGGAATCTCCAGTCCCCACCTGTTTTTTAAATTAAAAAAGACTGAAATTTGACACGAATGCATAAGTTCAAATCAGATCTAAATACCTACATAAGAGTATTCAGTAAATTTCAGGAGGTTTCTTTCTAAATTGCGTTCAAAATATCTATGAAGATTTCGAATAAATTTAAAATGTGAAGTTTTGAAATGTCAAATATGAGAAATAATGAATTGTTTGGAGAAAATGGCCTACACACTGTAGGCTGTTCTGCTTGTCGTCACAATGACCTTCCTATGTAACTTAACAATTGAATAAACACCACACGATAGAATTAGATCAATAACTGTTGACTTTGATTTATCCAATAAATGCGTGTGGGGCAAGCGTTATACGAAAATCGGTTATAATTGTGTGTCTAATTTACTAACTGGAAGAGATTTTCCGGTGACCATAGTTTATTAGCATAAACACTTACATATTATATATGTATTAATGTTTGCGTGGATAAATAAAATGAAAAGCAAAGACTTTAAAATAGTGTATTTATAAGAGCAAGCCCAATTTCGTTTCACATTTTAGAATACATTAGCTTGGCACTAATTCCTCCTTGACCATGGTTGAGCACTAATTCCTCCCAAGTAATTTTAAAAAATCCATTTTTGGGCAAGCCACTTTTTAACTCGATTGGATCACTAACATATTATTAGTGTGGGACAGATTTCGTTATTTCTATAAATCTTGGAATTGGTACAGCAGACATACCTAAATGAGGATAATAATTAGTGGTGGCTGGCCTGACACATTTCAGCCTGTGGAGGTGTTGGATATTTATTACAAAGTAAATGCCCCAGAGTGAAATACAAAATAATCATTATTATTATATACCATGTTCCCAAGTCTTACATTTTAATTACAATTTTTTGATCGCTTTGATCACGGATTAAAAAATAATAATAACGTTATAATAAGAAAAGTGCTTATTGCCAATATTTCGTGATATCATGGGAAAAATGTACGTACCTACAAAGTCAATCACTACACTTTGAAGCTGATATGGTATCCTGATTGCAGAAATCCTTGATTTTTTGACGCTCCTAGATGCAATCTCACTATGAATCTCACGTTTATTTAAATACCTGGAGATATCGTCAAACAAAACTTGTAGTGGTCTAGTGCTTGGTCAATGTCTGGATTTATTTTGTTGCCTCAACCGAACAATAATTATTTATATTTCAAAATTTCATGAGAAATTTACAATATCTTACTGGTGCTAAATACAAGCGATAAAATGCAAAGTGTTTTATCCAGCATTTCACTAATTTTACTCGTGATAACAAGGTTAACCCGTTATGAATTGCATATCACATAATAATTAATACGGCTCAATTTGACCCTTTTTTAGAGCCTACGATTTGTGTCTACTGAATAAATTTGCATGTCAATAGTTGCTGTGAGTCCTCACGAAGGGCGAGGACCAACCGTCAAAATGAAGTCCCTCCATACGCTGGCCTTTCCGAATACCATTCTGACTTCTACGACACAGTATTTGGGCCAAGGTCGGACTATTTGCATTCCAGAGTGAAACGATCAATTCCACATTGCACGACGGCGGATGGGTGCATCAAAGACGTCCTGAAACTGCCGGAAGGTTATAATTTTTTCGACATCCCATTCCCACCAAGTAAGTTGACTTTGAGTTTTAGTAATAGCAGAATAAAATTATTTTCTATACAATATTTTCTATATTTCTAAATAATAAATAATTCTAGGTAGTGGGGACAAGCAGGAACCCATAAATGTCACCATGAAAGCCAGAGTAGAGTCAATTCGTGAAATTAACGAAGTAAAAGAGGTCAGATTCGGATTACAAGAAGAGGAATGCCATTTATTAACAATTTATTCACCATTAAGGCTTAACTATGCTAATTGCGTTGTGCGTCTTGACACAGGAGATAACCTTGGACATGGAGATCACTTTGGGGTGGACAGATTGGAAAATCTTGGCTCATCGGAAAAATCTGACCAAGGACCAAGTCATTCAATTCATTGCAGAAGGAAAGCATTTAGATAGATTAGGAAACTTGGTCACAATTAATAATCCAGAATATCTCAAATCTATCTGGAAACCAAATTTATACATCTGTAAGCTGGAATATTAATGAAAAATAAGCTAATCTTAAGAAATGCACTTATGTTTGTTTTTTAAACCAATACTTAGACAACCTCATAGAAAAAACTCAACCTAGACTCATGACGGATTTAATTACGTTGAAATTTGATCCAGATGGAGGGTTCCTGTACTATTTAACCCGGTTTGAAAAAAATAAATATTTCCCATTTACATATAATAAATAATATGTGATGTCTGATGATCATACCCCGGACAAATATTTTTTTATCCTACCCTACTCGTGTTGAGCTCAACATGAGTAGGGTAGGATAAAAAAATATTTTTCCGGGGTATGCTGATGATGCATAATGCTTTACTCGTTTCAGAGTTCTCTTGAAGCTCTCATGCCCCATGAAATTTCACGTAAATCATACAAAATCAATCATATTTTATCATGTGGATGAATTGTCAATATGTTTTTATTATCTGTGTATGCAATAGTATTTTCCGGCAGACACACAAACCTGTGAATTTTTAATTCGTGGATGTATGCATGTCAAACTTTTTCCAACTTTTTAAATGAAAATATGTACATATGTATATGCTACGTATAGTTATAGTTTGACTCTTAATTACAGTTTCATACAACGAAAACCTCCTAAATTTGCAATGGTATAAAGGACCTTATCTAGCAGACCGGGACGAATCAAATTTTGACGTACAGTTATCAGGATACGAATTTCGGAAATTGAAACGTCGAGGTGCCCACGAATATTTATTTTGTCACTCAAGTGTTTTTTTCTACTATTTATTTAACATTTTTTACTGTTAACTGTGTTTAGCCGAGATTTACAACGGATTGAGTTTTAAACTTAGTCTCCGACGCCGACTCAGTTACCACATGGTGCAAACGTATATTCCATCTTCGTTTTTTATCCTGATCACTTGGCTCTGTTTTTTAATCCCTTCGACCATGGTGGAAGCGAGGATTGGAATTTCGATGACAACGGTATATAAGATACATAAATATTATTTTTTCCATGCCTCACAATGCAAGTCTTTTACGTGTACAACTCAGATCTGGTTGGGACCAATTTTATTTTTTTCGCCACAAAAAATAAGCATATCCGTATTTTTTCATTTTTCATAATGCGCTAATTTGAGCGCGGGGCGCGAATTTTGAAACATTTTTCAGCCAAAACCTAGGTTTTTAAAAATTCTGTAAATTTTCGAATTTTAACCCGAATCCAAAAATTCGAAAACATGTCTCTTCAGAATAACTTACCTGACTTATGAAAAATCCAATTGTCTCGAAATTTGATTTTCAAAATTTTTTGCCAGTTTTTGAAATTCATTAAAATTACAAACTCTTTCAAATTTTTATTTTTTCAAAAAATAATGCATGCGGATTTTTCATTAGTCAAGTAAGTCATTCTGAAGACACATGTTTTCGAATTTTTGGATTCGCGCTAAAATTCGAAAATTTACAGAATTTTTAAAACCGAGGTTTTGGCTGAAAAATGTTTTAAAATTCGCGCCCAGCGCTCAAATTAGCGCATTATGAAAAATGAAAAAATACGGGTATGCTTATTTTTTGTGGTGAACAAAATAAAATTGGTCCCAACCAGATCTGACAAGGGAAACCTCCGAGGTGCCGGTTGAATCCAGGGTTCCCACCTATACCAAAATGACCACAATATGCGATTTATGGCCTAAAGTGGTGAAATTTACGTGCAAAAATCACTTTTCGTCAATCTATGACGATATTCATGACGAGCGTGTGACCACGGTTGAGAGTAGGTTCAAGCGGCTAACCGTGCGATTCGGAGATGGCAACGAACTCTCGCTTTATCCAAATTCTAAATTAATATAATTTTAATTCTCACCTTATTCGGAATTCTGTGCAGGATCATGTAGATGTGAATTAGTGTCGTTATTTAGTGGGTGGTAGTGGTATTCAACAAAAAAGTGGTCGAAACAGAAATGTAGGTTACAGTGTGCGCATTTGATGAAGCTTTCCATGGGGCATGAATCCATTTCGCACTTATCATATGTTGATGAGAATAACAATTCTTGAACGTTTTTGAAGTCTTGCTTTTCTGTTGTGTATGTACAAGCGTACCAAGCATATTTGCACATTGGCACAAATATTTCGGATTGCATTTGATTAAAAATAAGTGAGTGCATTTTTAGCACATTCTCCCGATTATGCATGTCCAACGCCAATTCGTCAAGCATCACTCTTTCAAAAATAAGTCGTCGGAAGATCTTATACTGACGAAATATGTACTTATCAAGTGGTTGGATAAGTGACGTTGCTTTTGCCGGAATTTTCTCTCTTCTGCAATTTTCGCCAAGGGACGAATACGTTTCTTCGTCGACCTGCCCAGCCCACGAGTCGTATATAAGCATTATTTGCTGATCGCTTATCAAAGGCTGAACACAATCATCGATCCATCGCTTCGTCATCTGTTTATCCATTTTTCCCGATTTTGACACTGTTAAATATATGTTCTCTGGAACCCGTAAAGTTTCAGCGACACGAGGACCCAATACTCCTTTTGGTTCCTGAAGACATACTAGTAGTTTCCCATAAAATTTTCCACTCATTGATAACAAAGGCATAATTGTGTATGAATGAGATATGGCGTTTTGAGACACAACTATTCCGAGCGTATCCTTTTCACCCTTGTGCGAAAGGGTCCGTCTTGGCGTGTATTCGTACGTGAAGCCTGATTGATCAAAGTTGTAAATATTTTTTTCCTCAATTCCTACCCGATTTTCATTTAGCGTCTGCACAAATTCGCATGCTTCGTTTTCTACTCTATCGAGATTTTGATGCTCACCCATCGTTAAATACTTCGTTATTTTTCGCCCAACAATTCTGTTTCTCACTTTGAAGTCCATTATCCATTTTGGACTCGCCTTAAATTTTAAATCAATTTCCCTTGATTTTGACATCGCCCATCTTCTTAAATCCATCTCATTAACATGAATCATTGATGATCTCGCATTCTCAAATCGCTCAAGCACAAATTTTTCCACCTGTTTGAATTTCTGAAATGTTGTGCTCTTCTTCTCTACATATGCTCGCAATCTGGTAATTGTTTTGCTGTGTTTAATTTTCTTAAATCATCGTTTCGTTTGGTTGAATTTATTTTTTTTAACATTATCGTAAAAATGAAGAATGTTCACCATTTCCTGATACGTAAAAACGACACCGTCAACCAGTTCCTCCTCCCATTCTTGCGACACTTGTTGAGAAAGGCTATCAGAGTTCTGTTCAACATCAAAACTATCACTATTTAAAGTATCACTATCACACACTAATTCACTATAAGTATCTGTATATGTATCTATGTCCCCGTCCATATCAAATTCTAATGTGCTTATAGTTTCTAAATCAGTCCCAGAATTTTTGACAATGTCTTCCACAAATGAGAACACTTTCTTTGCAATGTTTAAATTGTAGGTCGTTGTATTGGTCGTTGTATTGGTTGGCCTACCGTGTATTCCAAATTTATCTTTAGCCAGTTGCAACACATTCTCACAAATTTTAATTAGGTCTGACATTGTGCATAAGAATTTTAAAAACCAAATGAAAATAGAGAAAGATTTGTTTTCATGAAAAACTGAAAAAGAGAATACAGACCATGTGTTCAGCCAGTCAGCAACTTGTGCGAGGCATCGGGCGCCGGACGTCTCATGATGAAACTCTATGCTACCCATGCTCACACGCTCGTCATAAATATCGTCACAGATTGACGAAAAGTGATTTTTGCACGTAAATTTCACCACTTTACGCCATAAATCGCATATTGTGGTCATTTTGGTATATAGGTGGGAACCCTGGATTCAACCGGCACCTCGGAGGTTTCCCTTGTGAGTTGTACACGTAAAAGACTTGCATTGTCAGATTATCGGGAATGACTTTTTCATTGAACTTGAGCAAAATATAAATTTCCGGCTGTTATAGCTCCTCACGCTGACTGCCATGTTCGCCTCTGTCAGAGAGACCTCGCCAATTAGTTCATATGTCAAGGTATTTATAAAAGTATTATTTAATGTTATGTATAGTGTAATATCTTTTACAAATGCATAACAGGCGTTAGATGTCTGGATGGTTTCGTGTATTTTTTCGGTTTTCCTGACGCTACTTGAGTTTTCAATCCTGGCATGGTATGGCGAAATATGCAGATATCAGACATATTTGCGTCAAAATTATTTAACTACACACATATAAACATTTGCATGGGTTTGATTTGTGTAATTTGCAACATTTGAGGAATGACGAGAAGGAAAAGAAGAGAAAAAAAGCTCAGGTGAGGATAAAATTATGCGTAGTCATCACATTTCTGTATATTCATAAAGGTATCAAAGTAATTTATTGCTATACATATTTCCTAATTTATGATACAGAAAGCAGGTAGAAAATCGGGGATTCGTGCCGAAGCGATAGAACTCTCAGAACTGATGTATAATAAAGCGGATCCACTAATCAAAGACAATTTTGCTGACCTGGACGACGATGAAGAAGAAAAAGATAAATTTAAAACGTATTCTGAAATAATTGAAAAGTATGCTTTCTTTACCTTTTTATGCTTGTTCATTTTCTATAATGCGGGGTATTGGACCTGGTTATTTAAAAGTTCAGGGTTTTATGATTGGGGTGCAGTTGACACAACACTAAATGTTGGCGATAATGAGGGTGAGACCGAGTTGTGAAGTAAAATCGGCAAAACAGTTGAATGTCGCAGAATATCTTAACTCCAGGAAAAATCAAAGCAAATTGTAACATTTACTCAAACTTAATTGCATAATATGGCTGCTTTTATTTTTAAACAAATATCTATGTATGTATCTATCGGTCTATCATCTGTACGTATGTTTATATTTAGCGAATTAAAAAGTGATCGTGTGCCTAGCTGATCCCGACTTTTTTTTTACTTTATCATAATTGTCTCGTAAATAACTCGTCTTGTCGCTGGAAGACGGAAATATGATCCTGTAGCGGAAACGATAAAATCTGATTTAAAATGGTTGTTTCCGACAGAAATGTGTTCTTATAAAACATTGTGTATCATGTTTAAAATAATTCGATTAAATGGTGTTCCTTATTTTGCGGGAAAATTTGTAAAACAAAGCGAGATTCACAATTATGCAACTAGAGGTGCTATAAATAATTATCGAAGCGGTATGAAACCGAAAACTGAATTTGGTAGAAAATCGTTTAATTTTAGAGCAATATGTTTATGGAATGAGTTATCTGATGAGGTAAAGAACGAAATGTGTTATACGAGTTTTAAAGAGAAGCTGAAAGATTATTTGTTAAAATTATAACTAATTACTCGATTTGTACTGCATTATATTATTAAATTATGTGACGAAACTATGAACTATAAAGCATGATATGTTGTAGAAATGTATAAGGTCAAGTATTTCCCACTTGATGGGGTTTGATCTTATTTTGCTAAAAATGTAATGGACTGATTTTGCGTGAACAAATAAATCCTCATTATTATTAATGTTGAAAACATGCGGATGATAATAAATTACGAAATTGAAATTACGAACTCCACCGAAGGTGTAAATATGACACGCTTGCTGTCTTCTTGATTGCTTCCATAATTTGATGGTACAGAACAGAGATGCATGGCTTGTATACACCTTTTAATGCTTAAAGACTTGCAAAAAGTAATTGTCACAGGATACATGTAGACATCATACCCATATGCACATTATATGTAGATGACATGTATGCATCGAGTATATGTACATGTGTATGCATGTAATATTGCACGTATGTACATATGTACATATGTACATTCGTAGAGATGTAATGTGTTCTACCGAAACTAAATGATTACTTCACACTTTTCATTTGACGATAATAAAATTCCCTGGGAATGAAAAGTAGCTTGAGTGGATGTATATTCTTGATTTGGTTGGTGAAATCTAATTTCCAATCCAATGTAATCCGGATTTCCGAAGGAAGAACTTCCATTCAAGTATTGTTGCTTTGTCATCACTCTCAAGTTGCGTTGTAATAAAATGTCCATTACGCATACGTATAGCATATTGACTAAATAAAGTCGCATAACTACGTAGCAAAATAAAATGCAATTCATGTTAAACGTCAGAACAACAATTCAAAAATCGATGAAGGGTCTATAGCAGAAGGAGGGCTTGTGTTTTAAGCAAGCGTCATTACACGAAGATCTGTCTGTGTACTATGCATATGTGCGTATTTAATATTTACATATTTACAACAGTTTTTGAATAATACTTCAATTCATCGTATGACGTCTTCAAACTCAACTTCAAAAAAGTAAATTGTATTCATTTAAAGGTGTTGGTGGTTTTGGGAGGGGTCGTGGACTTGGTTTTGGGTGGGGTCGTGGCATTAGAAGAAATTAGTGGAATCATAATTAGTGAGCTCGGGAGAATAACGGATCCCCAAATCGAATATTATATTTCTACGTAATTTTTTAATGTTTTTAAGAATATGACTTTCATCTTCTAAGGATGAGTAATACATAACTACTGTTACATATATTACGTACTATGTATGTATGTATTACAAATTACAATGTATTATTTTACTTTTATCAATAATGGAATGGAAATAAATTCCATATGGACACCAATAATTTTACCACTTATAAAAAATCTTCAAATTTCCAAGAGAATTATTTAATGTAATATTTCGAATTATACAAATAATGAAAGTGATTAATTGTAAAATATTTACATGATCTGTATTAATCCTGAAGAAGAATATTTATTTGTCGAAAGCTTGGTGGGGTGGAAGCGGTACAGTCGCCCGTAACGTAAAAAATAGTTTTTTAATAGCTTACGGCAATAAATTTTGATAAGTATCAATTATTATCATTCTCATATTCACTTATTTGCATAATGGGGGAGAAATGGGACGATCAAACTCAAAAGTCTGATCTGTTCCCCAAAACAGGGACAAAAACCCAGGCAAAACGCATTTTCTCACTTTTCTCACGTTTCTCGAGTTTATCCGCATTCCGTCTTCAGTTGTCCTGTGCTCTGCCCTGTGTGCAGTCGTCATCGTCATTTAGTCGTCTAATTATTTTTCCGTCGCTGGATTGATTTCTCACTGTTCAGCTTGCACTGGAACTTTAAACCAACCTGGCTGCGCTTGACGACTACAATTTTGGTAAAACGTTTCATAATTTATTTCGTGACCAATTTTTTTCTACAGTGGGAAATGTGGGAATTTGTTTTTTTTTATTTTGATCCGAAGTCATTGTTTTGCTTGAAAATATCCTTTAACGTATGTGATAAAATCTTACTAACAATAATTAATTTCAATTCAACCTGTTGCTGTGTGTATTGCAGATTACAGTTGTTTCGGTTCCTTCAACAGTAATCGTCATGTCCAGCGGGTATTTTTTTTGTTTCTCAAAGTAATATATTAGTATCCTACCAAAACTTGTTACTCCCTACATTTATCACGTTTAATTTTTAGAAAAACTACTCGTCGACCGTTAACTATAACTCGACGGCGGAAGGTCGTTCAATTTCTCCAAGCAAATCAAGAGATGCTGGACAACATGAATGATCAGGATGTTGTAACTGCTATATCGGATCATATTCAAAAATCAGATCACTGGATTCAGCATTCCGATGTGGAACGTTGGTGGAACCAACATGGAGCACAACTGTTACTGGCACGAGAGACACTATATTTACATTAAACATTATTTAAAAATCAAGCCATATCTTATAATTTATTATTGACATTTTTAGGAGGCTCGTTGTAGTCCATCACCTCAGCAGCAGCAAGCCCTTGTCCAGTCTGGAAGTGAGGTCGCCTCGCTTTCATCTCCACATGTTGCAGAAGCAATCCTGCCCACCACGCTTGATAATTCAATCCTTATCTGCTCTGAAGGATCGATCTTGCAAATCCCAATTCAGGCAAATGCACATATTGTATTTCGAAGAAATTCAGAAGGCCAGTCGTTCATGGAAATCAGCGATCCAACAACTACCGGTAAAACGAGAACTCACTTTTAAATTAGGTCAGTAGGGATATGGCTTATTCAATAATTACGTTTTAACATGGTTGGGAGACAGACACAGAAAATCCAGACTCGAACCAATTCGCCTTGTGCAACGAGATAGAAGTGGTGACACCGGATTAAACTAAAGGTTTCGACTACTATAAACTTCTTTCATTATTTTGTTAAATTTTATTAATTAATTGAATGTTTACATTATGTAATTCATGAAATAAAATTTATACAAGTTTAGTAAAGAGTTGCATATATAGTTGAAAATTATTGAACCACTAACCATCTTAAATTATGTCCATATTTATTTTTAATTTGCATGCACTCTATATCGTTTGGTTTAGAATTTTGTGACCGGCCTATGTTTAACCCATTCTTGAATCCTTGGAATAGCGTAGAACGACTCGTATAAAGCCACAAGTTCAAGATATTTTTCACCATGCTTATCGCGTGTGAAATCAAGGCCATGTGAAATCTTCGCGTCGTCGATCCTGTGCACCAAATAAATATCGGCCCAACTGAATTTACCCCCGACCAGGCAGCAAACTCCGTTTTGTCGTTTGTTCTCTTGCAAAATGTTCTCAAATTTTGACAGGTATTTGCCCCTCACCGTTTCCAACACCTTTTCCTCGATAAGTTTTAACTTTTCGGGTTCAGTTTCCGTGTACAATTCAAATAGAGCTACATACGCATGTACATATATATTAGCGTTAAAGCCAAAGTCTACTTATGTAGATATTTACAATGGAAAATTATGCATACCTTCAAATAAATCTGCACATGCATCCACATACTCGTCGCATACGGCAGATTCGAATTCATTTGACCCTCTTAGACCACATTTGTTCGCAATATACCTCCCGATTGCCAAGGATTGAGCTAATTTACGGGTTTCTTTTCCATCTTGACAAATTTCTAGCATTGGAACATCTCCCCAAGGACATTCTAAAACGCATAAATGTATTAAATCGTCCCCAAAACACGAAATATTGAATGCACAATTTCAAATGACTATTTTTAACTTACTCTCTTTAATTTCTGGTGGTAGCTTTGAGTCGATACTTGTACATGGATATCTAATGTCGTCAAATTCGACTCGACTGTACTTGAACATCAGCCGAATAGGTTCACCCAGTCCTCGGACATTGAAATCGTGAAGTTTATACATATTAATTGAAAATATAGTTCTCTTTGCGTTTGATCTCGTATCTGCCACAAATGCGACCAAACCTGGTATACACGTGGCTATAAATACTCCGACCGATAATTACTACTTAATCAAGTTTCACCTCGTTTAGTACAAAGCTGAATCATGTCTCAACCTGACATTTACTATGAGTTTTGCGTATTGCATAGTACCTATTAATGGTACATATTTCATAGATACATACATATGTATATATGTACACATACATACATACATATGTACATTCACGAAGTGCTACAAAAAACGCTGATATTGTTATCCAAGTTATTTAACATGACTGGAGGGGTACATGAAATATTGACCTTGAGTCAGTTAGTGATATAAAACTATTGCCTGGGACAATATTGATCAACATTGTCTGATTCTTTATTGTCATTTGTCACTAACATACACAATATTTAGCGAATAATGTGTGTATGTAGAGTCTACGCACATTATTCGAAGTAAAAATATTGGGGAATGTTTAATTGATCATAATTTAATACTACTCCAGACCATAATAAGTTTAAGTATTTTTTTTTACAGAAACACTTCTTTTACGTATAATAAAGTATTTCGTTGTCCATAAGTACTAGATTTTTCCAGAAGTGAGAATACGCGTCAAGATCGCTTTAAAATTTAAAATTAAGTAAATAAGAACTATAAATTTTATCGATTCGTAGCCAACCACAATGTCTTGCTTTTGCTGGTCAACCAAGCCTACGTTTGTTTCAAGATAAGATTTTTTCTTAATGTTCAATTTGGATTGCATTATGATAAGAGGAAGTATTCGGGAAAAAAGGTATTAATTGTGGTTGCAAAAAGTATTAAATTATATATGACTAGCGAATAAGCCCGTCTCCCGCCGGGCCAGCGATAATTATTAGCTACAAATGTCTGCCGGCAACGAAATAAAAGTAAATGTTCCTCATCGAAATTGATAGTAAAGATACTTTCGAATGGCGCGTAAACTCAAAATAAATTAAATTCACTGTCTCTGGACATTACTGAATAAAGAAAATTAAATGTCTAATAATAGTTATCTTCGAAACAAGTAATTCCGCAAAAAAATATGCACACTCGCTGACCTCGAGGGGGGGGGGTCCGATTGACCCCAAAAGTTGATAGGATCATCGTCCTGGGGTCATATATATGATCCCGAAAACCGAGTTCGATTATCTCGATCCGTTCTCCCATTATCCTGCTGACGGACAGACTGACAGACAAACGGATGGGCAAAGTCTTCGCTTAAGAGGGCCTCACTCTATAATAAATTTTATCTAATTTAGGCTTTAGTCATGTTGCAATGAACGAAACTTATAAATGGCCATGACGGTGGTTCATTTTCAAATTATCACGTGTGCAGGAACAATATATCCTAATCTCAAGCTCCCAAGTTTCAATAACACCAGGTCTAACATGCCACAGATCTAACATACATATAAGTACATATACATATATATACTTACTCATCACTTTGAAATTATTGATACTATGGTTGTAAGGTAATACCCATGATTTGTATGTAGTTCATAAGCACTTGCTATAATACTGAAGACTCCAGCAATATCTCATCCCAGTCTGCAACGCATCATAACCCTGATTACTTGTACTTTCCCAAATAATTTCAAATTTCTGATATTCATATTTGTACTACGAACAATCCCTAGTGCAAAATTATGGACCAACTTATCCCAGCCATCAATAACCTACAACTGATTTTTAAAGCAACCGGTGCCGAAGAGATCAAACTTCCACAAATTGTAGTTGTGGGGTCACAAGTATGAATTAGATATACAACATATTAAAATATGTGAGGTTTTCAAATAAATTTTCACCATTTTATTTTACATATATTATGCATTATAAAAACAGAGCTCTGGAAAAAGTTCTGTTTTGGAGAGTTTCGTGGGTAAATCTTTCCTACCAAGAGGTACTGATATTGTGACGAGATGTCCGATTATCTTGCAACTTCTTAAAGAGGAGGACAATGGTATGTGTTTTTAAAGGCTTGCCATATTTCCATAAAAATTAACGCGGAAAATCAAAGTTATAAGCGATTCTGCTAAAGGGGAAAGCGAGGCGACGTGGAAATATCAATTTGACCATGAACCAAACGTGGAGTACACAGATACCGAAAAAGTGCGACAAGCACTTGAGAACAGGATGGATGAGCTAACCGATCATAAAGATAAAGCCATCACAGATACTCCAATCATTGTTCGAATTCGGTCACCAAGCGTAATTCCACTCACAGTGGTTGATCTTCCAGGAATTGTGCATGTGAGTATGGTCCAGGTTTACCATGCACTTACATTTTCACTTCACATATATACACTTACATAATACAGTTTGTATTAATTTCAAATTGTTTGATATGATAACTCACAATTTATCATAGTGATCATAGGTGAAGCCATTTACAACTTGAATGAAGTGATTCATGTTTGATAAATTATTTTAGAAATGTAGATTAGATGCTTATTTACACTTTCAAAATCCATTGTGCTGAATTTAAGACACGAAGGTCGTTACGTTTTCCCATATATCAAGTTAGAACGCTTAGACACATGATTGCAATTTTTATTATCTACAAACTAAAGAAATGAATACGACTTTCACCTTTTAAAATGAATGATTTACTTTCACAGCTTAAGATTGGTGATCAGCCGGACAACATTGAAGATCAAGTACGTGAACTCATCATGAAACATATAAGCAACCCGAATGCAATTATTTTGGCCGTGAATCCAGCCAATGCAGACATTGCAAATGCTGAAAGTGTTAAACTGGCTCAACAAGTGGACCCAACCGGGGAGAGAACGCTACTCGTCATCACCAAACTAGACTTGATGGACAAAGGGACCAACGCTACCCGCCTCCTTTCTGGAGAGATTATCAAGGTTAATCATGGCATTGTTGGAGTCGTGAACAGATCTCAGCAAAACATAATAGACAACGTATCAGTTGAAGAGGCTCTGCAAAACGAGAGTCGTTTTCTAAAGAAAAATTATGCATCGTTCAAAGACAAAATTGGCTCTCAATTTCTTGCAAGAAAGTTGAACCAACTTTTAATTCAACATATCAAAACGTGCCTCCCTAATTTGACGGTAATTCATAACAATAGTTTATTTAGTAATACGATTGAATTGTAATTTGTATGCAATCTTCGCCTCAGAAATATGTCGATGAAAAAATCCAACACCACAAACGCGTCATTGATCAGCTAGGACCATTGGTAAAGGATTGTGAAAAGCAGAGCGTACTGGAAGAATCAATTATTAAATTCTTTGAAAAATTTCACCAAACTACAACAACAGGCTCGCTCGCCATAAAGATTTCGATCAATGCAGACGAGTTGAGTAAAAAGATTCGAAATCACAATAATAACATCGAGGGGAAAATTGATAATGAGATCAGGGATGCGCTAAAAAACTACACCAATTTTGAAGGATTCGCATCCCTTGAGGTTTTAAAATTCAAATATATATATGCATATATTATATAACTTGTTGTATGTATTTATATCTAATATGCAATGAAACACGTTTGCATTTACTTTTAGGAAGCATTTAAGAGCGTGTCAAGAAATAAAATTAAGGAATTGCTGCCAGTAGCCATTAAAGAGGCGCGAGTCATCCATACACTCCTAAGTGAGTCGATAGACTTGTCCCTAGAGGAAGGGGTAAAGTGGCCACAGTTGAGTGTCCTTTTATCCCACATCACCAAAATTACTCTAAGAGGGCAATTAAGTGAAACTGAGAAAATGATCAAGGAATACCTCAAGGTGCAACGATGCATGATTTACTCGCTGGAACCCAAGTTTAGAGAAATGACAAAAGTAAGAAATTATGATGGTTTTGAAAATTTGGCTTATTGAAACTAGGTTTTGAGGTAGTTGGTATAAAGTATAAAAAATTTCAGCGAAAGTATACACACATGCATAAATCGCCCTATTGCTACCACGCCCAACGTTATCGTTTTTTAAGTTGTCCCAAATTGTGCATGGTTACAAATTATTTAATATTTTTAAAATTTCCAGAAAATTTTATTCTCCATTTGTAAGTATCTATATGCACGCTTAATCATTGATATAATTTCACTCAATGTACATATGCAATGACTTCAACTGCATCGGTTTTGACACAGATTTTTCACTTTTGTGTATGTATCTACATACCTAAAGCATAATACGTAATACTTTATGATAAAGTGGATGTTCATATCATATTACTAAAAAACTAATGTATGTAATACTTAGGAGTGGGAGCGTCAAGAATTGTCCACAGGTGAACCGAACTACGAAGCGATTGATGACGAAAACGTGGATCTAAATAATAACTTGACCAAATCATCAATTAAATTGGTTCATCAAGCTGCAGTACTTCCTCTCACAACTCGAGAAATAAAGCCCAAAACAGTTGACTATTGTCGCCACTTAGTTTTGAAGTACTGTCGCATTATTCAACACGAGGTTGGGGATTTCTTACCAAAGCACTGTTACTACTTTCTATACGAGAAAAGTGTAGAGTTGATGAAGTCTGAGATTGTGAGAAACCTACTTTTTATGTGCATTGGAAGTACAAAATTACACTGTCAACTGTGTCTTATTATATATGTATGTATTTCGTGCCTAGAGAAAGCAAGTTGCTGGAAAACATAGCACCCTGATTTCAGAGTCAGAGAGTGTTGCATTGAATCGAAAATACACGGAGGAAATGCTTAGTGTAAGCTCCCTAATTGTGATCGATATTTACTTGAATGTAAAATTAATTTTATAATTGTTATTACACGTTCAGAAGCTGTACAAGGCTCAAACTGTCATTGACAGTTTCCGGCACTCGGTGGATTTCTCTAGCGTTATTAACATCCAAGAATCTGACACGGAGTAAATTATTTTTGGAAAAAACCATATTGTAGTGGTTTTTTTTTGATAAATGACTAAATAACCTTGCTAAATACAATACAAGTTATTAATAAAAAAAAACAATTTACGCAAAATGTTGCCATCTCTGGTATATACATCCTGACGAACATCTTTCATCAACCATTTTCCCCAAAACACGTAATAAAGTGCACAGAACTGCTGATGCGTTTATTTCGAACAAACTAATCAGTCATGATCAGCTACATATTTAGCGCATGACTTCACTTTATACAAACAAATTGTCAAATCAATAACAAGTCGTACTTTTGTTAGAATTTTACGTCAATACAGCATGTTTTTATGCGATTTTATCCTTTTTTTGTAAAAATTTTAACAATATTTAGAATCTGGTTTGGTATGGAAAATCCCAAAAATGTGAAATTTAATCCTTAGTTGTTTTGTTGTTTAGCGTTTTAGGATGATGATTGCATCTCTGTTGTTTTCAATAGCTTGTAATTTGGAAGATTGATAGCTGTTAATGTGGGTCCGGGTTAAACATTACGTATATGCATATTATTAGTAAATTTACTAATATACATATATATGTAACACGATTCGTTTCGTCACTCGCTAACTGGTTTGACATGTCATTACACATGTCAAATTAAGAATTGCAAAACTGGACCAAATACATTACTTATGTACGTACACTAATTGTAAGTAAGCCTCATTCCAGCCATCTTCAGAGTTAACAAATTTAGGTAAATACGTCAAGTTGATTATGTATCGAAAATCTAATTTTATCAGCAAATCCAAATAGCCCATCTTGGATTCAGCATCGCAATTTTCTTTCCCTCCCACATTCATTACACGTACGCACTAATTTATAGAGATTACGCAATTAATTAAAATCTGCGTAGTCAAAAAAACAATGCATAATGTGCTTCACACCGACACAAATATCACTTCACCAAAATAAAGTAGTAAAAATTTAACTTCTGAATAAATTAGTATTCATGCATAAATTTTTACTACTTGTTTAATTTTTTCGTTCAGACACCTCATCCCATGACTCAAATTTCCACGCCTATAAAACAAGACCGTCAACCGTTTTTTTGCACAATGGTAACAAGCCTTATGTTTAACGAGCCCTTACTCAAATGAGACCATAACAACAAGGGAAAACAAATAAATCTGCATTTTCGCAGTTGTCAAATTACCCATGTGACATTTACCAATATTTACTAATACTAATACGATTAATATGTTTTTATTTCCAAGTTTTAAACCAAATGATGACAAGCCCATCAACTACAAATCTCAATACAATTATTACTATGACAAGGCTTTTGCTGATAGCTCACTAAACGTGTTTCATTTGACAAATAACTATGTACTCGTAATCTGATCATCAATGCAAGTATTGAGTAATAATAAAATTACTGAGCATCTGTAGTTATGTAGCTTAAGTATTTATGTGTAGCACATATATATGCATATATATCGCCTCCTTCCTTAAACCACTTTCTACAGGTGCGTTTATGCTTCACGTCACCGTCACGTCCTCCTCCAAATCCGATTTTTTGATTGGTTAAAATTTTTAATTGTCGTAGTGATAATTTCGTTCAGCCAATCAAAAAATCGGATTTGAAGGAGGACGTGACGATGACGTGAAGCATAAACACCACTTACCTTATAATACATGTGTGTATTTAACCCATTAAATTATCCAATCAACATGATTTGGCTTTAATCAAATCAACTTTTTTTGCGTACTTATGGTTTTGCCTCGCAAAAAGCTTCACCAAGTTCTTTATTAAATCGTAAATTGTTTGTCCAGTTCATCTTCTGCGATGTGCATAATGCATGAACATTTGTTATGAGATTGTGATCGATGACGACGGTGTACATACATAAATACATTGACATACTTTATGTATTTGTATGCATCCATGCACTTTTTCAGGCAAGAAAATATTATTATGCACGTATGAATGGCTCTGTCTAACCATATGTGACATTTAGTGATGGACACTAAATCTGTTGTTGTTTGGGTTATTTGAAACGTTAGTCACCCAATCCGTCTAAAATATGTATATTTGTGGAACCGATCTTGAAACGCTGGCATCTTATTATACGTATTTCGCATTAGTGTGATGACGAACTCGCGTAAACTGGTCTTAAAAAAGCCAAGTATATTGACTCTCCTTGACTTGCTGGGATATTTTGTGGCGTAGGTAAGGACTTTCAGGAGATGATGATGACGGGACTACGGATGAGAGTACCGACCGACCTCCGGTGTATAAAAGGCCCAAACCACTCCAGAGAAATAGACGCATTTTTAACCTCAAGATAAATCCACCAAAAGAGTTGTCTGACAAGTTTAGTAAAACGCAGTTTAAGAATATATTTACTTATGAAGCACGTGCTACAGATACGCACTTTGTGAATTAAATATTTTTGATACAGATTTTTAACTTAGATTTAGTAATACAAAATTAAAATTTATTTTTTAAATATTTAAACAATAGAAAATTTTAAATTTTAAAAATGAAGAGACATAGAAATCTTTATGATTTAAGTATACACTTTACCTTCATAGTAATTTTTATTATATTAACAAACCAAGTAAGCTAAGATACCCATTTTATATAATTATCAACTAAATAAATGAAATCATTTGAGCCCGAATCTCTCAACAGGTTTCCGGAAATCCATTTCCTCCACCTCAACAGCAACCAATGCACTCCAGTTCCTGGTTCTTCTCAGGACCACAACTGTTCCAGAAAAATATTCCACAACACCAGATGCCCGGATTCAGAAGTGTTGGAAACAGCGGAAGCTGTCACCAGATGAACATTCCTTGCTCTGGACACACTGAAGATTCTTGCCTACGATATTGCCATCAGGTAGGATTTCCATACGGTTCGTGTCAAGGGACCTGTTGTCTTTGCTCACATTCGGCGTTGTTAGGTAAATAAGCTTTGAGTTGGAGGCAGGTTGAGATTTTTCTTTAATTAATGCAATTCACTGCATAGATCCACCAAAGGAGCAAAGAAACTCGTCACCACCACTCTTGCCCAAAGAGCAAGTCTCACTTGGGGACGATTTGCATACAGCAGAATCTAGAAATCCAATTCAACATCAGATCCATCCAAATCGGATTGAAAGTTATTGGAAAAACAAGAATAATGTTGCCAAAGCAAATGCCAACAATAAAAACATCCCACAAAAGAACGTTACACAATTTCAACCCCCCTCGTCCGTATGCAGGACAGAAGTATGCTCGAAAGCAGGTAAAACACTATTTGTATTCATAAAAAAGCAATTTGAAAAGTAAATAATACAAAATTAATTGCCAGCCAAACGCCTCCAATTCAACATGAACCTAAAGGCGGACCCCTGTACCAATTTTTACGAGTATGCTTGTGGTGGTTTCGTGCAAAGAACGCAAATCCCACCCGACGAGACGGAAGTCACACCGTTCACAAGTCTAAGGAACAAAGTTTCCCTACAACTAAGAACTTTGTTTGAAGAAAAAATACACCCAAATGAACCAAAACCGTTTAAATTGGCCAAAACCTTTTACAATTCTTGCATGAATACAGGTGAGTTAAAATGCAATTACCAAATACAGAGGTAAAAAAATGATAATTAATCAGTCGTTTATTCTACCCGACTTAAGACTTACTCAATGTCCTTGGGACCTCTCCCATGCAAAAGGTCCTTCATAAATTCGGAGCTTGGCCAGTTTTGGACCCTTCGCCCAAATTCTTCTCAAAGGATCTCTTCACGTGGTCTAATTATGCAGTGTGGTTGCGAGAGTTGGGATTTTCCCATGACATTTTTATCAAGATTTCTGTAGACCCGGACATTAAAAATGTTAAGCGAAGAATTATAACGGTACGTTTTTAATGTTTTACACTATCCTTTACTGCGCAAATTTTAAAAAACTGAAATTACATATTGTTACCTGTGTATTAAGGTAGGGGAACCAACTCTTGGTATTTCCCGTGAAGTTTTAATCTCTGGCCTGGCCGACCCCTCCGTCGCCGCTTATTACAACTACATGATTGACACCGCTCTACTTTTCGGAGCCACTTCTAGACCTCTCGTGGAGCAGAAAATGCTACAAGTTCTCAATTTTGAAATTGCTCTTGCTAAAAGATTCCATCGACCGGAAGGGACTCGCGCATCGGCGTACTATGTGCCCACCACAATTGCAGAAATGGAGGCAAAACACCCTTCCACGCCGTGGCTAGAATTGTTCCAGAGAATTGTTCCCGTTAAGATTAACTCGAATGAAGTTGTCATCATATCAGCTCCTCATTATTTAGATGCATTCTTTGCCCTGATTGACTCAGTAGAGACAGAGTAAGAACTTAAATATTTGCTTAGATTTAATTTTATTATGGAAATTCATTTAAAAAACATACACACTTATACAGAACTCTTGCCAACTATGCTGTTTGGAGGCTGGTCTCTTCCTCCATGGCGTATTTAAATACCCCTGCTCGTCAACTCCAACTCAAATTCTCCGCAGTCACTACGGGTCAAAAACAAAGCCTCCCACGCTGGAAAGAATGTACAGATATCGTGGCGTCGAGCATGGGCAACGCCGTGGGAGCAATGTATATTCGACGATATTTTCCACCCAGTGCAAAATCCGAGGCAGATGAAATGGTTCGAAACATTCACACTGCTTTCCTTCACATTTTAGACGAGGTCACGTGGATGGACGCTGCCACGAAATCTAAAGCGAAGGAGAAGGCGTTAGGGATGAGTGTGCACGTTGGCTATCCGAACGAGCATTTGAGAGATGATACAATTACTGCGCTTTATGAAAGGGTACAAAGAAATACATTATTTTGTATCATGTACATATTTTTTATAATTGGAAAATCCTTGCAGTACGATTTCAAGGAAGATGATTTCTTCGGAAATGTCCAAAATTTGGTGGTGGCCGCAAATAATTTGGCATTTGGAAAGTTGAAAGAACCAATCGGAAAGAATGACTGGGTGATTCATGGAAAAAATTCTGCAGTGAACGCATTTTATCTTCCGTTAGACAACGCCATTCGTAAGTTAACACGCTTTTGTAAAAAATGAGTTCATGTAGGAATCACAAGTATTTTACATACTGAACAGAATTTCCTGCTGGAATTTTGCAAAACCCATTTTTCGACAGTAGACGCCCTCGATACATGAATTATGGAGCGGTCGGCTGGATAGCTGGACATGAAGTATCACATGGATTTGACGACCAGGTTTTACTTAAAAAATTACTTTATTTGCATACTAAAACGGATAAAATTATTAAATACTAATCATAATTAACTTTCATCTTTTGCAGGGTCATCAATTTGATAAGGATGGAAATTACGCCAACTGGTGGGACCCTTTCACCAAATCAACCTACATCACTAAGACAAAGTGCATTATCAATCAGTATGGAAGATTTAGTCCGGCTGGATCTGGTTTGAAGGTATCGTGGATATATTTGATACTATCAAATTGATAGCAAGTCAAAACTATTTTAATAAATTTCAGCTCAATGGTATAAATTCACAAGGCGAGAATATTGCTGACAATGGTAATTCTCAAACATATATACTTTTCCTAAAATCACATTCCTCTAGTCTGCTAAAATAATATTGTGACAATTTATGGGATCAACAGGGGGAATAAAACAAGCTTATCGGGGATATCAGTCATGGGTTAGAAAAAACGAACTGGAATCGGTGAGTTTACAAATGAATGAAATATCACTCATTTTAACTAACGTTCCCTCCACTCCTTCCTCCCACAGACCATTCCTGGTTTTGAAGGCTTCACGCCCAACCAACTCTTCTGGATCTCTGCGGCGAGCAATTGGTGCAGTGTTCACAGACCTGAGAGGTTACGAAACCACATTTTAACCGGGGTACACTCGCCCGGAGAGTTTCGGGTCAAAGGAACATTTGCAAATAATAAAGATTTTGCGAGAGACTGGAACTGTAAGGCTGGATCTGATATGAATCCGGTCGACAAGTGTGAAGTATGGTGATTCTTAATTCTTAGTCTGAAAACCTATACACTTAAATATTATTAAAGGAATACTTTTAATAGATTTACTAGAGATATATACATACTCTACTGAATATATGTTTTTTTATACATTATTATTATTTATATTTGTAAGCCAGATATGGAGTAAAATTATAATTTATTAACTTTCAAGTATTATAGCAAACAGGATTTATGTTAATCACATTTGAATACGTATGTATGACGTAAGTACGTAAGTTTGTATAGTATAAAATACATTAAATAAAATTTAATATTCGAATTAATAGGTTCTAATACCAGAATTTTTCTCAGTTTTTATACATGTCTTTGTACTATATTACAAATCTTTAGTTTGCAGTTCATATAGATAGAAACATGTACATATACACAATCTGATGAGTACATAAAGATTAATAAATTTAAAATTTAATTCTACAGAAATAATTTTGCAGAATTTTGACTCTGTTGCAATCAACCTGGTACTAATTGTACTCACGTGCATAAATGTTCAATGTCTTTAAACGCATAACCTTCCTACTAACCAGAATCTGCAGGTTTATTGACCCTCTGCTTGGTCAAGGTCAAATATGTACATAATTAAAGACCAGGAAAAAAATCAAAATTCGTAGGCAAATTAATCCAGCAAAGCAATTCAGTTCCTTCGCCACGCTCTTCACCAAATTACAGCCTTGACATGAGAGGGAAAATAAATTGAGTATTTCTTTAAATAAATGAACACTTGTGCACAGTCGTAGTTGAAGATTCTATGCAATAATACAGAAGTAAAAACTGCATGTCTTGCGTATTTTTAAATTTTAATCTAGTCGGATCATGGAGTTTTTGGAAACCAAAATAATTTACAAACTGTTAAGTTGTCCAATAGGTCCTTACGAGGCTCTCCAACATTACGCAATATTTAGGGAAGCTTTATATCCTCAGTACATCACATGGAATAGGGCTACATGGAAACCATATCCAACACCGATATCCAAGCTAATCCCGTGGTTCTCCATGTCTTTCATTTTATTTATGGCAACGATGAGCTATTTGTACTTTGTGCTACGGGAAATAATTTCTTACGAGAAAGATTCCGACATGTCGATAGCAGCGAATTTAATGTTTTTGCTTTGTATTTGTGTCAGTGGACTCGATATAGCAGTGATTAACACTTTTGTGTTTAAAGTGCACGAAATATGCTTCGCGTTGAGCAATCTGGGGAGCACGAAAATGATGGCCCTTATTCAGGGTAAGATTTTTAACCGTCAGGCATGAAAAATTTTGTTTACCTAAACTACTTTTTACATGGTTTTGGTTATGGTACTACATATTTAATGATTTTGATCAATAGGAAATACTGACGACGGACCAATTACACCGATTGTAGGACTTTTATTAAATATGATGATTCCTTTTCCAATTATCAACGGATTTTTAATGTGCATCATTCCAATTTTCATTGACAACATTGACCCGACCTATTTTTGGTTTCGCCACGCTCAACGAATATTTCCACCCACTTACATACTTGCTTTAAGGATCTTGCTCCTCTTCATCATTACAATGCATGGGAGCATGATCATTTTTCCTTGCATTATATACGCTACAAATGTCATATTATCACTAGATACCAATTTAAGAAAGATGGCCAGGCACACATTTGTCGGAACATAGGATACTAGGAAAACATTAGGATCCTCAACATCAAAAATTACTACCCGGTTTGGTGAAATGGGTAATTTCTCCAACAATTTCATGAAATATCGTCAACTTCAAATTATTACTGTTGTAACGAACCAAGTAATGTTTACCGTTTTTCCTGCTGCAATGTTGGTGACCTTGATCTGCTGTGTCAGTATGGGGTATCTAATTATAAAATTGACCGGTGCAGTACCAATGCCCCTTACGATGCTTGCTGTGTCCTTTCTCATCTTATTCTCAGTCATAATTCACGTTTTAATGCCTCTTCTTATAGAGGTTGCAACTTTGTCTTTTGATTTTGTCACCTTTTGGCATCTTCAAAATCCTTCAGGAAATAGGAGGAGGCAATTAAAGAGCTGCAGACTTATTAGGTTATCGGTCGGATCATTCTTGTACATGTCCAAAGGATTTCGAGCTGAATTATTTTCCTTGGCTATATACTACACGATTTCATTGGTAATTTTAGTGTGATGAGTATACATAGTTTTATATAAACCAATCTACTAAATTATGTATATATTATTACTGCTACTACTACATACACATTATATACATAGTAATTTAAAATTAATATATACCATAATGCAAATGTTGCTCATTACATATTTAGAATTTGTAAGTTATCTCAATATGTGTAAGGACTATCCACGTGTCGCGGTGTTTAAGGCTTGCAAGAAAATGTTCCATCGGAAAATCAAATTACGGTTTTACGGAGTATAATTTTACGTCATAACCTAAATACATGGCGTAATTTCCATCTATGTATGTGTATACTTCGTACATATATCTCTAATTCTATCGTCATAACTAATTTGGAGAATTTTTGCTGTCGTATGAATACCTTCTCTTAAATTCTCGGAAGATTTGCTTTAGCTCGAAATAGCATTTTTAATTTGTATTAATTAGTCAACTAATGGAATATGAAGACATCAGTCCAAAAAGGTATGAACTATGAAAGGATCTGAACTCATTAATCTTCTCGTTAATTGACCGTGCATGTATCGTAATATTATAGGAAGAGCATAGAGTTTTACCTTTGGGCATGGCATTCCTTTTTATTTGCTTTACTAAATATGAAGAACCATTAAATCTTATGCATTGTTAGTGACAAGTTTATGGTGGACAAGATTCATACATTACAACTCGTGCCATGCATCTTATGTATTCCAAGCAATTTTGTGTACAAAGTGAAGGCTGACCGGTTTTTTTTACCATGAACTTGACATCGTCACACAATATAACATTTGTCTCATCAGATCCAATTTTTAACTCGATTCATTATCATCACTTTTTGTAAATAAATTAGAGCAACCAATCTGTTCCTTCCTGTCTTTAAGTTACTTCCTTCCTTTCTTCTGTATACATTTTCAGATGTCAATTTATGTTCCATATATTTATAAGGTGTGAACCATTTAAATAAGCGCATGTTAACCACCCACCGCTCTCCTCCCTAATTTGCATTCTTGTTTCGCTCTCTTTATAAATAAAACTGAAACTTCCTCCTTGAACTTGAGATGTGTCGTAACCTCAGACTGACCACTTTGTTTGCTGGTACTCTAAACCTCCTAAAATGACTTTAAATATCACCTTCGTTTTTCTATTCTCCACACTTTTTGTGTCGACATGCTGTGCTGGAATAGTGCGTGAAGCAGGGCCAGAAGAGGAAGCATACGCTATGAAAATGTGGCGTGAAATGTGTCTAGAGGGTCGTCGTGATTTCGCCATGGATGGGAATAATAACCCCGTTTTTTGTGCCATGGATGAGAATAACGAGAACAATCCTGCCACCGTGAAAATCGTTTATCCTCCAATCAAATTGCAGAAACCAAAATCTAGTCCAGGTAATATGAATTTTCTGGCATAACTAAATATTTTTTTGTGAAATAGTAATCTAATTTTTTTATATGTCAAAAATTTTACAGAGAACCAAATCATTGTTATTGACCCACCGTCTCATGTGTACAACCACAAAATCACAATTCAAAGAGATTCGACCCCCGCACCAAAAACTACCATTTATGTCCGACCCCAAGCTGACCAACATCGTTTGGAGGTCATCCAACAAAAGACCGATGAGAATGATTCTCCACCACAGCCAACTATCCTGTTTTTGAATCGGGAGGGAGGAGCACGCATGTTTAATGCTAAAGACGGGAGGGCATCAGTATCTGAGAAGGATTCATTTGAGGGACAAGGATCAGAACAGGTGGAGAAAGGAAGCAGGGGTGATATTTTTTCCAACGTTGGCGACACAAAATTGGACATTACTGGTCAAACCGATATCCTAGGTCAAAGCGTGGTTGGAAGTGCAAGCAGTCCAATTAATGTAATTTACTCTGCGTCGTCGGATGGCACGAATGAAGAGTCGGGTGTGAGTAGCATTGGAGCTATTTCCAGCCAGATTACTGGTGAAACTTTGCCTGAAGATGAGAAGCCTGATAATATTTCATCATCCGTCTTATCAAATGGGACTTCTGGAACACGTGACGGTAATAATGAAATCAGGGAAACTATCACTGGGGAAAGAACTTCCGGTTCGGGTTCAGTCCTTATTTCCACTTCTTACTCATCTGCTACTGCCAGTGAAGATCAGGATGGAAATCAGTACACCGTATCAATTGGACGCATTTCAAGTCCTGAATCAGTTTCGTCCACCAAAACCTCCCAGCAAGATCAAATCAGCTCTGATCCTTCGTCCACCATTGGTCCCTCATTTCCAGAAAACGATCAAGTGAACCCTAAAATTATTGGAGTAAATGATAATCCCACCAGCTCTGACATTGCTTCAGTTGTCTCATCCGTTCGTAGTGCAAGCTACTATCAAATTCCCTACTCTCGATATGCAGAAGGTCCCTACGCCTATGTTCCAAGTAGCTTCTATCCCAAATCAGCAACGGATGAGACTTATAAAGTTGGCATCTCTGCATTCCCCTCCACATTTGACACTGATTCATATGCACCAAGTCATGCTTACACCTTTCCTGTGGAACAACAATATGAAAATGGTCAAGTAGAAGAACAAACAGCTTCATCATTCGGAAATATTCAAGTCCAGCAATCCAACCCCACTACCAGTGATATCAAAGCATCCTCCCCAGTGGCGTCCGGAGCGCTGACATCGAACGCTGAAATTTATTCGGCCAACAGTAATGCTACTTTTCAACCTAACGAATACAGTTCCAAATCTACCGTTTCATATTCTGTTGGCCAAGCTGAAAATAGTCCAGTAGTCGAGTTATCAGCTTTTTATGACCAGACCAATGATACATCAGGTAGATCAACAACACAGAAAAACAAAGCTTCACGTCGACAAGGGCGAAGAAAGCAACACCAACAACAAAAGGGCAGTCGTACTGACGGAAAGCAACAACCAAACATTGACCTAAATGGAAATGCTACGTCTTCAGCCTTTTTCCAAATGGACAATACGGAAATGATGCACTTTTCTGTAAGACATCCATATTAAACGTTATCTTATTGTTGGTTTAACACGCCGTATGATAAGGGTAATTCCCACCATAATTTATTTCGTAATCTTATCTCGTTTCGAGTCTAGTTTAGTGACAGTGTATTTATCGTATGGAATGTTATTTATGTATAAGCATTTATATGTGCAGTGTGTACATATGTATGTATGTATCTAAGTACGTATTATTCAATATTTTAATCCTAGACTTGATTATTGCAATCATGGGTGGCAGAAATATGTACATATCTCCATGATGTGATGATAAATAAAGTGATGTAATTGTATAGCTAAAATTAAGATCAACAACAATTTCCATGTAATCCATTTAATTTGTTACATAAAAATATCTGTATGATGATTCTACCCATTTTTCAAAGCGTAGTTAGTTATTTATACTCTTGGCGTAAATCTCAACTTCAAGTCTGAGGAAAGTCGATAACCAAAAACGGTTCGAAATACACTTTCTTGATTAGAAGTTGGGATTTCTGTCGGTCCAATCTTAAAGCTGCGTACAATGTGTGCCAACGCAACTTTAGTTTCTACCAGAGCAAATCGCATTCCTAGCAAACCAAAGACATTCTCAATATAAAATACTGCAATAAAAATCAAACCAAACAATAATATTTTAAAAGTACCAATGCAGTTTCTGGGTCCAATGCCGAATGGCATGTAAGCATATGGATTCCGTTTGGTTTTGTTCTCTTGGTTAAATCGCTCAGGGTCAAATTTTAAAGGATCAGGATAGTATTGTTCATCACGTTGGATAGCTTCGGCCGGAATTGCGATGAATGTCCCTGCCTTGATGACTTGTGTCTTGGAAGGTTTCTCACCATCCGATGTTGACAATGCATAGTCTCGCATGCATTTCCGGTCTAACCTAGACACCGCAGGGTACAGACGAAGGACCTCTGTAAATTAAAAAAAGAATTGAGAGAATTAATTAGTTACCAGATTATGCTGATTGACCAATAAATTCTCGAACCCGATATGAACATGTCGATATATTCCAAGCGATTCACCTCCTCATATGCAATTTTCTTTCCATCTTCCCCATTCCCCAAGACACGACAAGCCTCCTCATAAACTTTGTCTTGTATATCTTCATGCGTGGCTAAAATATAACTCGCTACTGCCAAATTATTCGCGACCGTATCGAAACCAGCCACCATGAATATAAATGCTTGTGGAATGGCGAGTTCATTGCTCCATTTTATATTGTTCTTATTTCCACCGGACTTGGGTTTTAAAATGGCGTCCTTTTCCTCCCGACTTAACTCCGACTCCTGATCCTCTTTCAGGTTGCCATTCTGGGCGTCAACCAACATTTGCACAAAGTCGTTCCCTTTTATGTTTCCTTCCTGTCTGGCTTTCAATGCTGCTGACAACATTCCCCAAAAGAAGTCGGAAACATCTTGATCAACTCCACTAATTTTTAAAAGCTTTGATAACTTTGGAAAATTTTGAATCATGTAGAGTCTAATTTTTCGAGAATAAGAGAAGTGACCTAAGAGGAAAATAATTTTACCCTTTTAGCTAAAATTTTTTTGATTAATAATTAGTATTACAATTTTATTACCAAATTTTTCAGCCATTTCGAACATAATGTCATTTTCCTTAAAGACATCAACACTCATGCCGAAAACTGAAGTAACAATTACTTCGAGCGTATATTTTCGCATGGATTCTGAAACTGGAATATCAAATCCGGATTTTGTGACTGGAAATGACTTGACATGTTGTTTCAACTTGTCAGCAGTCCTGAAATACGAACATATCTTTATGCATAACTAATTACCAATGATAGCTAAAAATCAAATAGTAAGTCTCACCTCTCAAAATGGGAAAACATGCTACGTATCCGGCCTGAAGTGAATGTGGGGCTCAAAAATGTTCTCATATCTTTCCAGTCTTGTCCTTTCATATTGAAAAGTCCATCGTTGAACAATTTATCGAAATCCCCAAAACTTCTTCTGTCAAAGAAGTGGTCAAAATCCTTAATTAAAATGTCTTTTGCGACATCCAAGTCTCTGACAAACAGGATTGGAGATGAAAATGCTCCCAGTTCCATGACCCCACCCACTTTCTCCTGGAGATGACCAATTTTCTGGTAGATTTCAACGTCAGAATCGATCGCATCCTTTTTTCCCAAAAATATGTCCCAGAAGGAAACTCCGCTTGGGGTGGAAGCAAATCCACGATCAGTCCAGTAGCTTTTTGCACGGGCTTCATAGATTTTAAGGATGTAGATTATAAGCCCCACGGTGGCAACGACGAGGGTCAAGGCAACAAACATTTTGGAAATTAAACTGGAATTGACTACTTTAAGATGGTTGTCCCTGCAGCCATACTGTATCAAAATTTGATCTTATATACCCACACTGTAATCAACTTCACTAATTCCACATAATTCATTTGAGTATGTATGACACGCTGTGACCATTGTGTAATGTGTTTGCTCAAACGCTATTGTTTTCAAATTAGTTTTCCCTTTATGATCATAACGCTAATCTTATAAGCAAGGGTTATCATGCAGATGCAGAAACTATATTGTGTGTACTGGGCACGGGACGCGAGTCACTTCAACTTAACAGTGTGTTACACACGCATGTGACATAAGTATGTACATTTATATATCCCTACAAAATTATGTACTTATTGTACACTCCTGTTTTATCTGGAATATCATTCATATGCATTCTTGATCGTTATTTATTGCTGTAGTTTTCCATGATAGGCAGATTGATATCTTTAAATGAAATAATTGCAAAACAACTGCAAAGAACAAAAATAATTGCAATAAGCATACATAAGTGGATATTTTTAGTACATGATCTAAATCGTATTGTCTCTTTTATGTAATTAATGCAAATGCAAATACTACATGCAAATAGCAATTTGTTGTATAATATTTCAGCCGAACAGTAAAGTTATCCATCTAGTTTATGATGAAATAATAAAAGTACCAATTATGTATGTTATATCCAATGAAATTTAAGCAAATACAATGTTGCACACACATGTATGTAATAGAGCATTTACAAATACGCGTATGTATTTATTAGGCCGAAAATAGTTTTACATATATCTTCATTAAATTTAAACTAAATATACCCATGAGGACTACAATAAGTTTGTTTAGGATTAGTTTAGACATTTTTGTGGGCAAGATTGTGGAACAGGGTCGATATGACCAAGTAGTTCTTCCCCTGCTAACCTAGACATTTCATGAAGTATTTCACCCTTGTCATTATATTCATACTTCTTGTCCATTTTCTTATTGTATGATGACATAAAATGCTGGAAAGCTGTGACGTTCGAGCAGCCATTCGAATCCAGAAAAAGATAAAATGACTCCACTTCCATTATACGATCATCCCTTGAATTCGATGACTCGGATGACGAAGACTCGAAGGACCTCGATGAAAATTTTCTTTCACGAGAACTTGACTCAGATCTTGATTTTTAATATGATTGAAATGGACGATTAGATTAGTAAGTGCATACGTTTCTCATGAATTTGTATAGGTATATTCCTTCTTCTAACTAACCTTGATTCTGACGACCTTGATCCGGACTCTGAATCCGAGTGACCATACTTGCGTTTTTCCCATCGCCCATTTGAACCTCTTCTATGATGCCAGTATCTATAACTTGGCCCTTTAACCATTTTGGTCTGCATTACATATTTTAATATTTTAATACACAAGTTATCCCTCTATTTTTATTTATGAGTTACATAAGTGCGTCATGCATTGGAGTACATACTTGTACTGTAAATACATAAACGCACATACTTACCATATCATTCCATGGTCTCATGAATGCGTCTGCTAACATCTTCCCCCAATGTTTATTTCGGCGACTATCAACCTGGAAAATCCTTTAGTTTAGCATTTCAAAACTATATAAATTATTAATTCACTACAAACCTCTGAAAAATGAATCGCCACCACTATCGCGAGTATTACTACTATAAAAGTTCCACGAATATTGCCCATGATTTCATATATATTTTACCTTCCCAATCAAACCCCACATTGACAGCGTATTTATTTTGATCTATGCAACATATATATATGTAACGGATCAGTATAAATTTGTTTCTGAAGCTGGAGTGGAAGTTGATCATTAGGCTTTAATATACAACAATTAAAAAAGAACAATCATTGAATATTCTTTTATTAGGACGGGTTCCTCTCGAAGTTTCATGGCCCATTGTGCTTTTCTAAATTATCGAGTTTGCTTATTAGCAATAAATCTCATACTAAATATCTGTATGCTTAATTATTTCAATAATAATTTTATGCACAAGCTCGTCACAAGCGTTGCAGTAAATATATGACCGGTTATACAACGTGAATCATTGCTTCCTCTCCAGTCGTTTTCATATACATACATAATTCTGGAGTGCATGCATATGATAGGTAAATGCGATGCAATACCATCCATGTGCAATACTGAGGGTTAGGCAAGATTATAGAACGTGTAGCTATTTGCCCATATACGCTAAACAATGGCGCTAATTCCAAATACTCGAAACTTTTCTGGAAGCTTGGTTCAAGCTGCGCCGTGACCCAAAAGCTCAATTTCGAAATTTTGAAAACGGGTCCAAAAATGGACCCCAAAGAGCTCCATGCTGTTAAGCAATACAAACTCCAGGACGAAACAATTGTCATTTCCAATAGCCCAATGCCTAAAATAAAGGATTCGATTGGAAAAGGGAACCAGGCTATGGAACTAGGACTTCCACAGCCACCCAACCACAACCCCCGAAAATTGCGAAAAGCGACGCTTGTCAGAATAGTTAACCGTGATATTAAAAAAGAAAATCCACTGGCCCAAAATCAATTGGCAAAGAAGCACCAAGTCTCACAACGTACAATAGACCGAATTATTCATCAAGATCTACGGAAGAAGACACTTAAAAAGACGAGAGTTCACGTCCTAAAACCGCGCCACAAAAAAATACGGATGACCACATGTCGGAAGCTGTACAAAAGTCATTTGACCGGAAATCGCTCTGAATTTGTTGTCACATTGGACGAGGCACTCTTCTTTGTCCAAGATTGCAAAGGGACTCGAAGAATTTGCTATTCAAAGTCCCGAAGTGATATGGAGAAGTTTGTGTGCGAGAAAAGTGAAAAGTTTGCGGTCACGGTTATGGTAGTGGGGGCAATGAGCGGTCGTGGAACTCTCCCTTTGTTTCGAGTTCCCCATAATGTAAAGATTAATGCCACCTACTATGTTAAGAAAGGTTTAAAACCACTTTTGGAAGAAGAAATTCCAAAACCTTATCGCGGCGAGACCCACAAGGTATTTTTTCATCATGACGCTGCGTCCTCTCACACCGCTCGGATCACCACCCAGTACGCAGCCATTCTTTTCTTAATATTCGGAATTTAAATTATTTTGCATAAAGATAAACTAGTTACGTCCGGTTATGCGCCTTTAGTGCTTTAATTCTGATCTGAAACTTCAGATCGACACTTTTTTCAAATGGACATAAAATTTTTTATGCATTTTGCAAACTTTCAGATGAACAATGGTTCAAAGAAAATCTGCTGCCGGCTTTAAAAGCCCGGCTTTTTGGAAATGATAACTTCATTCCTCATGAGAAAAGGATGAGGAATACGATGAAATCATTCAAAATATCCAGCAACAAATATTTCGCCTAAAAATTAATAGTTTTCGACACGTTCTATAATCTCGCCTAACCCTCAGTACTAATTGTGGACATGAGCAAGTCTTTCCTAACCTATGGTCAGCTAATATTCGTAGCATTTTGAATAAGTTTTACTGAACAATGAGGAAGAGGGTACTCACGACAAGTTCCTATGTTGGCAAAAAAGAAAAAAGTTAGCAAACAAGTTTGGCTTGAAAATGAAAATGCATTTGCGAACTTGTGCATCTCCAGGGCAAGATTTAGAAGGCAAAATATTTTTCAAAATTTTGTTGCGATGCTAACATGCGAACTTTTAATGAATCCCCCCAATTATTTAGTTGTTAATAATAGATAAATTTCAAAAAACTCATTTTTTTCATGGCAATCCAAAACGGAAATCCAACCCAAGCTCACAGCGTTGAACTTTTGTCTCTCATTGGGCGAGTGCGCGCGACTAAACTGTCAACTTCCTGCATACATAAATCCATCGATCGATATTTCTTGTTATGGGAAGGAGCAACTGAAAATCACCGCAATTGTTGATTGTATAATTGTAGTAGTTTGTAAATTAATTACATTCTTGAAGAAACGTTATTCGTCATGTCGCCACAAACTTATGGCGTCAAACCTGCCAGTTTTCAGTTAGAAGAGGGTGGCGAATTCTATTGTATTGGATCAGAAGTATGTAACTTAAATTAATACACAATAGAACTTATTTTATTTATGTAAATTGAAATGATTTTGTCAAAATTTGTTGAATATAGGTCGGAAATTTTTTGCGCCTCTTTCGTGGAGCGTTTTACAAAAAGTATCCAGGTCTGAGTCGTCGAATGGTGACAAATGAAGAAAGGAAAAAGTTGGCTGAATTGGGTTAGTTTATATATCTTTTAAAATAATACTTCACATTAAATGGCTTGCTTTTAAATTCAGGATTGAATCAGCATTGTGTCGCATCCAGCATATCTCTCATCAGAGCGTGCGAAGTTGACGAAATTCTGGACGGGAATGATGAACAATATAAGGCGGTCTCGGTTCTGGCTGTGGAACAACAAGCTTTAAGGTATTAATTGAGTTGTTTGATTTCAATTAACTAGATGAACGTTTTTGTATATATTTTAAAACTTATTTATGCAAGTAATTTCATTAAATAATTGGTTTCAGGGATGAACGACAAAAGAAGCCGACACAATTGGTCCCTTCATTGCCAATTAGCTCTCATTTGGACGCTGTACCCCAAGCAACTCAAATTTGTAGATCTAGAATCAATCATAAACGAGTTAGGACCTTTCCTACATGCTTTGACGACACTGATCCTTCTGCGATCAAGGAGAACGCTCTGCAACCTGAAGTATTAGTCCCGATTCGTCTGGATATGGAAATTGAAGGGCAAAAGTTGAGGGATACGTTTACATGGAATAAGAACGGTTTGTAGATGCTACAGTATGTTTAAAAATGTCCTTATTTATCCAATTTATCCATATTACAGAAATGCTGGTCACGCCAGAGCAATTTGCACAAGTTCTTTGTGATGATTTGAACTTGAATCCTACCACATTCATCCCAGCTATAGCTCAGTCTATTCGTCAACAAGTCGATGCTTTCCCGACCGACAATTTATTGGAAGACCAGAGTGATCAAAGGGTCATTATAAAGGTGCCAGTACTTTTTCTTTATTGCCACCAATTTCAATTTCCAATGTTAAAATAAACACTGGAATATTCATGAATATTTCTTGTGTTGTAGCTCAACATTCATGTCGGTAACACCGGCCTTACCGACCAGATTGAATGGGATATGGGGGAAAAAGAAAATAGTCCGGAGAAGTTTGCCAAGCGACTCTGCGCCGAGCTCGACCTGGGCGGAGAGTTTGTTACGGCAATTGCTTATTCCATTAGAGGTAATGTAAAAACTATTATGCTTATACTATTATTAGATATATGTTGTTATTATACTTTATGCAGAAAGTTCATGATTTTAATTGTGATAAAGGTCAAATCTCGTGGCATCAGAGGACTTACGCCTTTAGTGAAGCTCCCCTACAAACTGTGGAAGCTCCGTTTCGCCAGCCAGGAGAAGTAGATGCATGGGCACCTTTTCTGGAAACGCTGACTGAACAAGAAATTGAAAAGAAGATTCGTGACCAGGACAGAAATACGAGGTAGATATCATTATTAAAAATTATTAATTAAGCTGCCACGTTATTCTAAACCTGAGACTTTATTTACAGACGAATGAGACGTTTGGTTAATACAACCCCAATGGGATGGTAAACTCTAAAAAACGCTCTCCAGTTTTGAATCTCTTCTTCTGATCTGTTAACCTGACATTTATAGATATTTACATAATGTTTTATAATAAGTTGTACAACACTATTGCCATCATAAAATCTTTACGAATTTTTTACTTAGGTATAGTCTGAGTCATTCATTGACTGAAATTTTGTAAACACTCAATGTTTATAAGTATTTTAACCTTACAAATTATTGTTTTAATCTTATTGTTAGTAGCATGTTTTGTTTTACTTTCGTATAAAACATTATAGAAATGTATATAGACAATTTCTTGTACGACATCTGAATAAACTCTTTCCTATAGCTTGAGTTACTAAAAAAATGCACGTATATTCACTAGCCCCAACAAGATCTAAGAATATGCATACTAGTTAATTGGTTAGAATGAAATTTCGTATGAAGGTGCAAGTGCAGTGCACATCATAGCAAATAATATGGAATCAGATTAAAATATATTTTTGCTGGAGGGCCCCAGCAGGGTGACCCACACTGGTTTTTGAAATATCCGAAATTTGGCTTCATGCATGCAGATTTACGAATATGAAGGAAATTATTAGAAATTTGAACTCAGACCCTGACTTGTGCTAAATGAAGTCTACATTTTGTGTTATTTTCCTAACGCATTTTTATAAACTAAAATCACGTTTGATATATTTGCTTCCATTTATGCATGTGAAAGTAATCGTTATGCACCGAGTTATGTAAATTCATACGCAGAATGTATTCCCTTGTAAATTGTAATAGTCATACTTTGTCATTCGATTTCTCATGCATGCATTGTCATGGCTTTTATTTTATGACTCTCCCACACTCCTGAAGGGAGACAATTAGGATAAAATTATTTATTTTTCCAAAATTTGTATTATTTGCGTAATTGTATTCCTCATAAATAGGATTACTTCAAATAGGAAAGAGCTTTATTTTGACTTTGAGAGCCAATTTTATGTGATTACATAAGTTCTAAAACATACAGATTTTTTCGGTAATGGTACATAGAATCTCTTAAATAAGTAGGCCCGAGTACTTTAGTCATAAACCCTGTACTTATCTTAACCATAAAATCCGAATCCGTGTCCAAATCCTGGGAATCCGCCATAAAATCCGCCATAGAACGGGTAACCATAACCAAAACCTAAATATTAAAAACAATTTTGTAATCAACTGAACCGAAAATCACAAAATATATTAAGTTGATACCGCCCAAAAAATGGCCCGCAGCGGTGTCCAAGTCCTTTCTCTCCTGGACATTCTTTACTGGTGCAACTGCAGCCAGGGCAACAGCCACGCAAGCGAAGAGGATCATGATTGCCTAAGAGATTTAATGGTAGCAATAAAATTCTGATGTGATAAAAATATTGTGCTTGTCTTTCAAAAATCTTACCGTGAATTTTGCCATTTTGGAAGATTGGCGATTGAAACGTCGCTCGTCGTTGTTGAGCTTATCAAGTATTAACAACAAGTGATTATCCACCAAACAGAATTACTCCCTTATATACATATGTATCATTGTAATGAATAACGACACCGGAGCTAAATAATGGTAAGCACGACACAAATGTATACGCAAATATGTACCACAAAGCAATCTACGGATCATTATTTAAGCTAAAAATTAAGTTATATTTTTGTAATTTTGTGATTAACACTATTTCGCCTAGAAAACAAGGTCATATAAAATTTAGTCTGATGGATTATCATTCATTTTAGTAAATTTTAATAAGCAAACAAATTATGCGGTGTAGAGTTTATATGAAAGCATAATCTTCATGTTTTCTTAAAATAAGTCAAAAACATTGATTATTATAATTTCCCATCAATTACAATTGATAGGAAAGTATAGGTAGGTACCATGCACATGAAGATACGCACAACAAGGGATATTACATTATATGGAAACTTCCTATAACGATGCTAGTTACTAGTATGTAGTACCAGCTTCATGTGGTTACAACTGATTACGGGTGACAAGTATTTAGACAAGTCAGTGGCAGTCGTACACATTTGGTTCAAGTGGTAATACACATTACTGAACATATCTAAAATGATGCCAAAGTGGTAATTGTTGCGGTATTGTCGCCTCATGAAAAAAATTATTGGTTATAGTACAAATTTGCTTATGTACCATACCCGACCACAAATCTGTTATAAAAAATATGAGTTCAAATAGTATGATGGTCGGTTATCTAGTTGAGATACAAATAATTGCAGGACAAGTATTCGTTCACTTATGTACAAACGCATATTACCGTCTCTTTTTCAAAGTCACAGATGTAATACTGAAAACCCTGTTAAAACGTATGTATACGTACATAAGTATTCACAAGAACGCTTCGGTAGATTGTTCCATTAACCATACATACATATTAACATATATGCATATTTATGCACTTAACAAACTTGGAAGGGACCTATGACTGATTCCGCATTAATTTATTTATATGTGTATCCGCTTACAAAGTTTGACTTAACATTAAAGTTAATCAAGTGACCTTGACATGTCAGAATAAGTACATGCAGAATACACGAAGTCATGAATAAAATCAATAGCTACCAAAGTTTATGCAAGTGTGAATGCACATCTCGTGTATTCTATATTCATAATAATTGAATATTCATCCATGTCGTATTTTCCCAAAGGAAAGCAATCCAGAAAGAATAATATCAAAAATGCTCTTTATTTCTTTCAGCAGGAAATAAAATAAACTCTACAGACGGAATTAATTTCTCCTAACTGAATTCTCAATACTGTTAAAAAAGGTTTATATTTGGGATACTTCATTTAATTAATGGTTTAGCACTTATTTCATGTTCAACAAAAACGTCTAACTTAATAGAATTTACTTTCTGTTTAGAATAAGAATATACGCTTCCGTAGTTTCTCAACTGTTTATACTTGTTCAGTTGTTCAGGAAAATTGACTTTCGCGAATGCTTTGCATATGTATGCATAATTAAAGTCGTAAGTCTCTGCATTTATTTCCCCGTGTAGCACATGAATTCATCACTATTCCACGTCCCGTTGGCAAATAGGAGGAAGCGACAACGGGATCAAATTAATGCGGACACAATACACAACATCATGTCCTCAGAATAATCCGTCATTCTACTTTCTCCAACAGGAGCGAGTGAAGTGAACCAAATAAGATTGAAATCGAAAGAGCAAAGTTCTCCTTAATTTTTACTTCACAATCTAAATTCTCCTCTTGACGTGCGAGCACGATGGAGTGAAAGTCCTCCAGATCATACATACATATTTGTACATAATTACAGAATGCATATAGAAACATCTTCAGGATGGATACAATATTCAAAAGTTTTGCAATTTTAATATCCGTGATATCAACTGTGGTGAATTCTTTCGTGATCGTGATCGTTTTTCAAGCAAGGCATCCTAGGTGCATACATATATATTTATGTAGAGTTATTCATATTTCATATCAATTTAATAATCAATTTAATACAGTTTATCTATTTTATTTAGGGCTGTCAACATTCTAATCGCCAACTGGTCATTGCTTACATGCATCTCATCCATAGGCACCATATTCTATTTCGGCGATGGCGACAAATACATCCAAGGTCCGTGGACCTGTCCGTTCATTTCCTTCCTAAGAAGTAATTATTAAACATTTCTTATTAATACTATAGATCTTTTAAAGTAATTTAGTCAAACTTTATAAAATGAGACGGAAAAAATTTTCATGGAATTGCATTTATTAGACTGGCTGGCTAACATGTATCCACTTCACGTCCTGGCAATAGTGTACGAATCATGTTGTCAACTGCAGCCACGGTCTGGCAATCTTCTTCTTTTAAGAACGGTAGGCTTATGTTGGATTTTATCCGGAATTGGAGCAGCACCATATTTATTCGGGACGACTTTCTCCAGGAGTGGAGGGGATGGCGAGATCATTACAGAAAAATGTGCCAAGGTTGTCATATTCAGAGTGAAATTTAATTAACTCACATTTCTTTGCATGTATAATTCTTTGTGTTTGTGTGTCATGCAGGTTCCTATATTTAATAACGTTGTGCTCTGCATTATCGTGGAAACTGTTCGTGCTTTGTTATTTCATTTGGGGGCTCCAGCTTACATGTCTTTTCGTAAGAGGATTTCATAAACAGTTCCTTTGTGATTTTTTTTATTCTAAACTGAATCTTGTTAAAGACTTATTATCAGAATTAAATTCCTGCATACCTTTGCATTTCTTTTTAACAGTCCTGTACAAATGGCGTGGAAAGCTAAAATATATCAAAACATTAAAGGTATGTACATACATATATGAAATACTTATTACTAATTGGGACATTACAAACGTTTTGTACAACAATTCAGGTAGCACGAAATCCTGTAACGCTAGAAAAGTGGAAAAGAGTTCGCTTCATTTTCGCGTACACGGTTTTCTTTATCGTTCTGTGGGTTCCTTTTGGCCTCGTGTTTTCATGGTATCAAGTATTTCGTAGAAGTTCTCCAAGCGCAGAAGACGCCACAACCAACACGATTTCTTCTACCACGGCCGGCACTTTTTTTTCCTGTGGAATCGCCTTGTTTTATGTTTACATTTTATTTAGCCCAGTTATTGTCTTGTGGACAGGGGATACACGGTTGAGACAACAGTTTATGACAATTTGCAACAAGAACGGGATGAACCATTTGAACAACGGGCAAGTAAAAACTATAAGTTTTGCTAATTCATGTTCACGGGTGGAATCGTTCTCAATTACAAAAGCAGATAACATTAAAGGGTTATTTTCAGTAAGTTGTTACAATATAGAGGACCAGATTATTGATCCCGTACAGTGCTTGGAAAATCGAAAGGTCGAATTGCTGATATAATGCTGGTAGTTTTAATTTCATAATATTTATTTACTCATGTAAATATCAATTAATACTTCCATCAATGACTCTTGGATATGTTGTTGCATTAATTATTTTCAAGAGAAGTACAGTAGTAATCAAGTCAAAGTTGAGCATCACAAATAATAAGTATGTACCTTATGAGGGAATGCAAGATTTCATGAAATCTTTGGACATAAATATCCGTATGTATGTAACTGGAAACTAAATTACATATCTAGCCGGGGATAATATTTTGACATATTTACATACTTCGTAATATGATGTTTAACATGTACCTGCAGTTAGATAGAAATATCCAAGATTATTTGGTAAAATAGATATATTGATATTATGGTAAAAGCTAAATATTCAGTCTGAGTTTTAATAAAGATACAAATACTCATGCACTAGTATTCATGGTTTAACGATAAATATCCACTATCCATATTCCGTTATGCGTCAATTAAAAGCAATCTTCCGATTCACATACATATGTATCTACGTATATATGTATGTATGTATAATCAAATCAAGTATATTGAGTAGGTTTACGTACTTACCGATATACATATGTATCCACAATTTATATTTGGATATATTCCATTGTCGCCCAGGATATTTTGTGCATCGTAGTACGATGATCATGGTCATGTACGATGATCGTACATGACCAGTTAACAAAAATTACAGTACTTGATTTATCAACTGCAGATTGCTTTCGAAATAAACCAAATGAATTTTATTTCATTTCAATCAAAATTTGAGAATATCAAACTATGTGTACAACCATTGATTACAAAATATTAGAAACTACAATTAGTACAATGGATATGAAACTAATTTCAAACCTACTCCCAGCTCCATGATTTTCTTCAATGATTTGTGGTCCAAGTCTAAGTCTGCCGAAGCCAAATTTGTGGTTTGGCCAAGTCGTGCCGTTTAGCCCACCACAATTTGGCACACCACTTACTGGAGAAAGTCCTTGGCGTTCTGCACTTTCAGTTAGAATGGCCTTAATTTGACCATATGTAAGGGAAGGGTTGGCAGAGAGATAGAGGGCGAGGGCTCCAGCAATCTGGGGGGTCGCCATACTCGTTCCGCTGAGTTCTGCATAGCTGGTATCGGAATTAGCATTGGCTGACCTAATTCGCACTCCTGGTGCAACAATGTCTGGTTTGAGGATGCGGCTGAACACGAAGAAATCAACAACTTACGACATGCACTAATATTTGTAGTGGAGTTAAAAAGATAAGTATGACTCACTTCACACTGGGACCAACACTACTAAATTCGGCAAGTCCGTCACTTTGTGATGTCGCTCCCACACTGATGACTGATGGGTTATCTCCGGGTGAACCTAACGTCTCACATTGTGGACCCGAATTGCCTGCAGCGAAAACTGGGACTATACCGACAGCTAGCCAAGATGAAATTACCGCGTCGTAAAATGTCTGACCGCCTCGGGAAGATCCTGTTGATGATAAATGATAATTTGCAGTCAATTATTTAATTGTTAGCCACTATATATGTAGTTAAATATATCTGTTAGTTCTTATATGCATAAACGGACGCACCCCAACTGTTGGTCACAATGTTTGGAATTCCAGTACAATTCCTGAATTGTGGCGACCCAAGAGGACACAGCATAAACTGTCCACAGTTGTCGAGGTCTTCTTCGCTACATTCGTCTCTGTAACATCCTAAACAACTTGTCCACTTGGCGCCTGGTGCAATTCCGACGCTACAAATAGGATACAAATTAACAATAAATCACACAACCGGGATGTCATGCATCATACTTTTTTCCCATTTTTACATACCCATTACTTCCTACCGCTGACGCCAGTGAATGAGTTCCATGACTCGAGCTGGAAGAATCGTACGGAATTGATTGACCGAAATGGGCATCTAACCACCCTCCCTGCTCACCAATCCAATTGGCTCGAAGCGTTTCATGAGTACTTAGAACCCCCGAATCTATATGCCCCACTATAATTCCAGCCCCTGTCGTTTTATTAGTCTCCCAAAAGTGAGGAGCCCCAACCTTGTTGATATTCCATCCCCGCGCTAATGTCTGGCCGTCTGACACTGTCGCCACAACTGGTCCAAGTTTTGCTACTACTTGCTCCCTTACCAAAGCCACGCCAGGAATTTGAACCAGGCGAGAGATCAAGTCTGAAACGAGCATTACATTGTCCGGTGATTCATCTACTTGAATAAATACCACGTTTGAGATCCAACTGCTTGAATAACTGAAGCCGCCCTTTCTAGTCGCACTGATTTCGGACAATCCAGAAATAACGGCCTTCTGAGAAAGCGTGCTATGCGACAGAAGAGCTCGTGCTAAAAGGCCAGCTTTTTCCTCACGGGATGTACCCGTCAAGGTTGACATTGAGTTGTAATTTTTTAGTACGGAAGTTGTGCCTCCCTCCATTTCTACTACAAGGTCCCATCTTCGTATAGTAGCGTCAGTCAGTGATAACGATGCGCTCAAGGATGGTGACACTTTGGGATCAATGTTTGCACAGGAACTAATTCCCACAAAGAAAATTATGAAATATATTTTCATTTTTAACGAAATATTTTATAGAGAAGTGATAAGTACAAAAAAATGGTCGGGATCGATCTGATTTATAATTGTGAATGGCTCAAACTTGGCCTCTCTTGTTTGGTATATGTACTTTTTCAGTGACTTCAGATCCACCCTGAGTCATTCGTGCTGCATAAGATTAGAGGACAGTCAAGGCTTGTTTGTTCCTGGATCATAACAAATTAAACACCTACGTCAACTGATAAGCAATCTTTACACGATTAATTTGTATATCTATGGAACACGCATGCAAGTACTTCGTTTTGGCGAATGGAAGTTTTTGTCGAGTCACAATATTTTAGTACTTTCCAGTTGATAAGCAAACGGTATAAGTGATTAAGAATGATGTGCATCGCATCCGTTGAGTAGCGTTTAATCGAATTGCACTTGTATTCAATTAACTTTATTTTATTGTCATTCGGTGAGTTTGCTTTTAGCGAAAATCAATGCTCAGTTGTCCGATACCATAAGTCATACATACAATTTAACTATGCACATATTGCTTAATTTACAAAGGTCAAGTAATAAGAATAAGCAAGTAATAAGCGACTGCGGCGTTTTGTTACATGTCACAGTGTACAAAGAGGTCAATTTATTGGAAGTAATTTCCCGAGCACTTTTCTTTTAATATTTTTGCATTTTCCGAGCTCTGGGGGGTCAAAGACGTGCCCATAAAAAAATTGACGAGCCACACCCACTTTGGGTGTGGTTTTTTCCTAGTGGGTTTAGGGTCAATCGCCCAGTCCAAACTTGTGTGCTAAGCGATTCTACACCTTCTAAAAAAATTTCATCAAAATCGGTCCATAAACAAAAAAGTTATTGCAGGTCAAAGTTTGGCGAAAGGCAAAACACCCCTACTTTAGGGGCGTGGTTCTCCGAAGAGTGCAAACTTCAAACTCTGAAAATGGTTGTAAATGATGGCCCCCCTTGGTATGTACATATTCTGAAAAAATGGAGTTCTGAAATTTGCACATTTCCATGAAACATGGCCGGGAACATTGAACAAAATCATGTCGAAATTGTCCAAAACAGGCGAAACTCAACATGACGTAGAGTAGTAAAAATCGATATCTAGCTTCAGCTAGGGCTAAGAAGTGCGTCGCAAGTGAAATTGACCCATGTCGTAAGGGAATGGCGTCGACTTGTCGAAATTTCGACATGATCCTATAAAGCTCAAATTTAAAACTAGTACTCCCCCAGCATTCAAAATAAATATTCTAGCACTTTTGGCAATGTCGACAGCCAATTTCGCCGAATGTCGACCCTAAAATGTCCAAATTTCAAAATCGGCGAAATTGGCTGTCGACATTGCCAAAAGTGCTAGAATATTTATTTTGAATGCTGGGGGAGTACTAGTTTTAAATTTGAGCTTTATAGGATCATGTCGAAATTTCGACAAGTCGACGCCATTCCCTTACGACATGGGTCAATTTCACTTGCGACGCACTTCTTAGCCCTAGCTGAAGCTAGATATCGATTTTTACTACTCTACGTCATGTTGAGTTTCGCCTGTTTTGGACAATTTCGACATGATTTTGTTCAATGTTCCCGGCCATGTTTCATGGAAATGTGCAAATTTCAGAACTCCATTTTTTCAGAATATGTACATACCAAGGGGGGCCATCATTTACAACCATTTTCAGAGTTTGAAGTTTGCACTCTTCGGAGAACCACGCCCCTAAAGTAGGGGTGTTTTGCCTTTCGCCAAACTTTGACCTGCAATAACTTTTTTGTTTATGGACCGATTTTGATGAAATTTTTTTAGAAGGTGTAGAATCGCTTAGCACACAAGTTTGGACTGGGCGATTGACCCTAAACCCACTAGGAAAAAACCACACCCAAAGTGGGTGTGGCTCGTCAATTTTTTTATGGACACGTCTTTGACCCCCCAGAGCTCGGAAAATGCAAAAATATTAAGAGAAAAGTGCTCGGGGAATTACTTCCAATAAATTGGCCTCTTTGAACACTGTGCATGTCCCCAAAATATTTAAAGAGTTGTGACATCATTGCTATGAAAATTTGTATCAAGCTCCGTTTATAGCTCATGTCATCATCATGACATGCTCCGATTTTATGATTAGCTAGTCAAAAATATCATACCAGACAATTACGAATTTCGATCCATCAAAAAGTCGGATTTAGAGTTTGACATGATGATGACACGAACTACTAATATAAACGGAGCTTTATGCAGATAAGGAATTCAATTCACTATAATGATTCACCAAAACCTCATGAATTATGTATATTAAAAAAACTGACAAAAGTGTAAATTATAAATGAAAAAATCGTTAAATTTCAATGCCAATTCAGATTTATTTATTTTGTAATTCATTTTGAAATAAATAAAACAACAATTTTGTTAAAATTGACATGTCAAAAGTTCATAAAAAGACATTCAATTAAAACCGATTCCATAACATTGACTAAGGTACATATCATTAAAAGTAATTAATTCATTAACTTGACAAAAATAGGTATAGCTTATCATCATAGCCACAAATAAAAATTGCAAATTTATACATTTATCTTTAACATAAAAAATACATAGTTCATTTCATTATTTTAAAAGTTACATTTCAGGTTCATTTCAGTCTCAGTATTAGTTAATTACTAGTCAGACTGTTTAATACTGGTTTAAAATCTTACGAGTTAATGTGTTCCATTATTTATATTAAGTTATACTTTTTAAGTTCATATAATTAATAATGAGAGTTACATACATCTGACTTGATTTTTTTTTCTCGACAAAATTTAGAGAAATATTGTTACGGTGTAGTATTCAGTCTTACATTAAGATCGTCAATTCGGTCCATGTCGTAGAAAAATTTGGCTAATTTAGCTTACGAAGAGTATTTTACAGTTTGTAGTCTTCAATATTTTAGCTTATAATAGCTCCCCGCAGAATTCCTCACTCGGTAGTACGGCTTCCAGCCATTTCTTGGAACGGTCTCGCCAAAATATTCTTCCCGAGTTTCACATGCTTGAGATCCACGGGCTCCATGTCCTTGTGCTTGACGCCGAGGTGCTCTTTGAACTCGAGTTGTGCTGGATTGCAGTCGCTGCATTGTAATTACAAATTTAATTAAATATGAATTAATGTACGGCAACAAAGTTAACCGAGTGTATATAAAAAAACACTCGAAGAAGCTATCAACAAGTATTTCTCATAAATTAAGGACTATTACTGACCATCTCACTGCTAGTTTCATTGTTATGTTGTTCGGTTGGTCCTTGGGGTTGGGTTACCATTTGAGGCTGTGGTACCTCCTGCGGGTGCGTCATCACCTCCTGTGCGTACATCATCTGTGGTACTGGCTGTGGTACAGGGTACATCATCTGCGGCTGCTGCTGCGGTGGAAATGGGGTCAAGATTATGGGATTGAGTTGCGGAGTCGTCATGACTCCAGAGTACGTCGGATATATATTGATAAGTACTGGCGGCGTCGGTAAGCCTTGGAGGAGTGGTCCTTGGTTGAAACACTGAAGGCAGGGAGTCATCTGGCAGGGGGAATGGAGATGCTGGTCCGCCAACGACATTGGAAATGGGTGCGAAAGAAATCCTGAACTCTGACTGTTGTAAGGAACGAAGGGCTGTCCTGCAGACTGCGAGCTGGGACCCCACGATAAAGTCGAATTATGAGAAATCGTCTGGTACATTATTGTTGCTTGATCTCCGGCTTCATGAGACGTCGCAGTGGGCGGCGACGTTGGCGACGAAGTGGAAGGCAAATGTTGGTGAGACATGGTTGATTCTCTGTCTTTTTTGAATTTGTAAGTAAAGTTTTAACCTGAAATTTAAAAGAGAGCACACAAAATTTACAAAAAAAATTTAATTGGTAAATCTTCCAAGTAATTAATCGGTACCCACCAGCTAGTTCTGTTCCGTTCACCTCGTGTTCCCCCTGGTCTGCCTGGACTTGCACTGTCTGATTTTGTCAAAAATTGTGGAAATGGTCTTGTTTTCGCACTTCGCTAAAATGAGTAGCAGCCTTCAGAGAGATCGGGACGATGAGGGAGGAAAGAGCAGGGACGTCCGCTCTGAAGGAAGACCAAAGCTCAAGTGAAGCTGGACACTGAGTGCGAGAGAATATAAAGGGATAAAGAGACGCCAAGAAGCCAACCAAGCCAATAAACCTTATCAAAAGAGAAAAATGTAAGTAAGCGTCGCTCTGGTGTATTAATAAACTCTGACCTCTTCTAACCCTGCGTGTCCTTTGACGGATAGTATGCAAGGAATTTAAGTATTCTAAATATGTATGTACTAAATTGCTCATAGTTTCTTTATGGAGGGTGGCATTTTGATAAAACAGTGAAGTGGTAATGTATAAATTTTATTATAAATTACCGACCAATAAATATCTTTCAATATGTTAACAAGGAATAAATGCATATAATTTCATCAGTGACAATAAAATTTGTATCTCTAGTTTTAGTATCATGAATACTAGTAATAACATGCCTGCATGTGTAGATAAGCTGGAAAAGTTACAAATTTGATGATTTGCAATGTATTAAAGATGGACATGTAACGAATCATGCTCAATTCATTTCGAGTGACGTACTATTATGCCATTCATTGTCAGAAAATGCAACTTTGCATTGTTGCGTAGAGGAAGGTAGGATAGAAGTCCAGTGTGGAGTGTATTATGTAAGTAACAACAATGCAAAAGGGTACATATTCAGGGCCAGAGAGCTTCCCTCCATTTATTTACTTTTTGTGTAACCAACACTTCACACATCCAGAATGTAAATAAACAAATAAATACTGAAAAGTAAATTGGCTTTAAATCCTTAATAAATGTCTATCTACATACGTAGAACGTTCACCCTTAATCTTGCACAGCGTCTTACATATCTACATAAGTAAACCAGTTGAAATGGAGACGCGACAAATACTACCGGAGGGTAATAAAATAAATTTTACATTTTAACTTGATAAATATGTTATGCTTTAAACCTGGAATATTACTCTTTCGGATTTATCTAGCTCAATTAGAAACATCACATCCTTCTGAACCAAAAGACTCCAATTTACCGATGCTACAAGCTTTAACAAATCCTGTGGTAAGTTATTTACCTGCAACAAGTAATATGTTACTAATTAACTTGTGATAATGTACTCATAAAGTGTATGTGGTAATTCATATGCCACTGCTCATTTCAGATTCTCCAAGAAATTTTAAAATATGTCAGCGTTAAACACATTCGTCTCGCCTCTAAACTATGGAATGACGCCATTTTCTCACTGCCCGAGCCAAAACTTAGTTTATCTTTGGACCTTGGAGAAAGAAACCACACATTTTGCAATTCCACTTCTTTTCAAAAATTTGTTACCAATATGAATCCCAAGTTGGCTCGTCGTATCGACATACAAGAACAATGCAGATGTCCAGGAGGTCAAAAAAACCACATTGCACAGTCCTCCTCATTTCCCCCAATAATATTTGGGTTGCCCGAATTTTGTACAAAATTCAGTGAACATATCACAGTCTTCAAGGTCATTGGGGGTTTAATTTACGTTTAATTCCCGTGCTTCACAATATATTCCTCCATTCATGTCCAAATTTTACCCGAGTGGATATCTGCATTTTGGAAGATGATAACCTTCCAACCGAGTTGACAAGCATTTCTGGGGCTCTTCAACAACTATCTATTCCGATAAAATCTAAATTGAAATCCATGATAATTCACGTCCCTCCAAATCCAATTTCACACAGTTTACCACAACAACTCCTTGCCTCATCACCAGCATTAGAGAAACTCCGCATTCTAGCAAATTGGTATCCTCACTTGAATGCAAATCCTAACCTGCGTTCCATTTATTATACCGGTACGACTGAAGCAAGCCTGAATTTAGAGGACTTGTCCAGAATGTTGTGTCAAGTGTCATTTTCTCTGGAACGCCTTGAGCTAGCTCTGTTCAACGAGGATGGAATTCCTTTAGTGGGGTTGGCAATACTTGAATCAGCAAACCTAAATTTGTCTCTACCTCTGTTGCCAAAATTGGACTATTTAAAGTGTCACAGTGTCGATATATTTTTTAGAAATACTGATGGTAGAATTCCCAGTGAAAAAATGCCAGTTTTGAAAACTCTGAATATTTCTAATTTGCATGGGAGGCAGGGAGACGATTTACTCAATTACATCTTTAAACCTGGAGTTAGATTTGATTCTGTCAAGACATTGGCAGTCGATGGCGTGATGCATCCCGAACCTTTGGCCGCTCTGCTGAAGTCAACAACATTTCCAGCCCTACAACAACTCCACGTTTCAGTGTGTGCTGGTTCTGATAATGAGCAGGCTCAAAGAGATTTGATTTCCCGTAGAGATCGTTTATTGGAAGAATTTTTGAAATCTTGTGTCCATCCAAAATTAAAATATCTAAAAATATTGACCCAGTTTCCTGAGAAAATGACGACGTTTATATCGTGTCTCGAGAACGGAAGCGACATTTCTAAAAGTATGCAATTATAAACAAGAAATTTATCTACTTGTATAAACTAATCATACGTTTAATCCATTGTTTATTGTATTTGCAAGACTTGAAGACATTGACCATACAAAATTATGGTAATAGCGAATTTGACGATGACCTTCGAAATGGTGGATACAGATCTTTCGAACTCGTTTCCAACTTTAAGAAGATCCTCTTGCGCATTGGAAAATTGACCAGAGTCACCATATCTGGAATTAATGTGATTTTTCTAGTCATCCATATGTTTTCTATTCATGGATAATTCAAAACTTTTATTTTTTGCAGTTGTGTGGGGAATCGGCCCAAGAAATTGTGACATTTATCGACAACAATAAACTCTCAATCAAATTTGAAGACTATTGTACTGGATGAAGCGAAATTTGTTAGGTGATATTATTCGTTCGTATTTACACACATGCATACAAATATATGGTCTGCCAAGTCTGTTACTTAAAATGTAGTACAAACTAGAGTTACACTTTTACACTCCATTACAGTTTTCACTTTCTATTTAAGAAATGTTTATTATAACAAAGGAACTTATTGTTACTCATCATTCCGATAATGCACGATTTATTAGAAGCTCGGAAAATATACCGATTTCATAAAATTAAATTGTCGATAATATGATATATTCATAGGTTAACAAGGAGGCTTAATTAATACAGAAATACACCGTCAATGAAAATGTGCAAAATATACAGTAAAAATGTATTTAGGCAGTGGTTTCACAAGCATTATTAAGTGAATTGTCTTATTATGCACTTATATGGATGGATATACATATAGGGTCCACACTCGTAAATGTAATTCCATTCACATTGGGTAACCATATACAAATACATACATGCCTATACACATAATGGATCGATGGATATTTAGTAATTAAACTTGTTTTCTAAAATTAAAGCTATTTGTAGAACGTGCAAATTAAGAATCATTAAAACTTGTTCCTGTTGTCTTATATGATGAATGAATTGACTCTTAAGTAAACATCTATTTATATAAACACTAGAATATAGACTATAATACAGACTTATGAAATATTCATAAAAACCATACAAACCAAATCCGTACAAGTTGATTGATCAAATATTTTGCGATTGGTTTCAAAATGAACGACTTTTCCTAGACACAAAGACTTTACAGCGGGTGCTAAATATATAATAACCATGTAAATTAGTGCATTAAAGTATTTCTTAGTTATTCCTTATGCTATTTCCTATGTTATGTTTCTATATATGCTGAATTTTCAACCATGCAAAAATCGCAGAAATATCTGGTGCACTCAAAACCGAACCTTAGATCTTTCATTTTTTTTTAATTATTCATTTGCTTGCTAATAAATATGCACTTATAATATCTATATTCGTAGTCTATGTTTTACATAACCAACAAGTTAACTAATTAACTACTTGATCCACGCAGAATTTCCAAATCACAAATGATGTCAACCTGTCAAAAAAGCAACCGCCACCCATCGATAACTCCAACGGCACGCAGGACTTGAGATACTTGTCGAACCATTTCCCCCTCTTTTTCATTTTGGCCCTGTTCACAAATTCCACGGACGCCAGGTAAGGACGACACAGCGCCTTGAACAAGAGATGGATGACGACAAAAAAGTCCATGACCATCACGATGAAGAAAATCGCAACGGGCGGGGGCATCTCGTGAATGGAACTGATCACCAAATACAATGATGTTATTTCTACCATCATCACACCCCCGACTATCATCGACATGAACGGCTTCCTCATCACAGATCCGTGCAAGTTCGACATGGACTGGACAATTCGATATTTAATTGCAGTGGAGTATAGGGATGCAGAATTTTTCAATTCCCTAAAAATAAAAAAAATAGGTACGTTTCATAAGGATGCAATTTCAGTTCGAAGTTTATAAAATCAAAAACTTCAAAATCGTGGAAAACATTTATATTCACATGAATTTATATGCAAAAATGCGTACCTATCGACAAGATCAATCCACATTTCTTCAACAACAGGAGGATACACAACAAGCCCCACTAATCCGATCGTTACTGCATTTGCCAGGCTAGTAAACAAAGTTATGAGCTCAAAAAGAGCGATACCAACTCTCAAAGAAACGGATGCTCCACCCACACTGCTCCAGGATTTGCATTCCAACAGACCCATGCTGAAAAAGGGTGGCATACACGGTCTTATAAATGCCAAGAAGGACATGACGAACGGTAATGTTGTCGAGGTGAGGAGAAACATGACGCAAATTAGGACAGGTGTCACTCTAACCCGAGTCGGGTGAGACTTGCTTGACAATTTTTCCAACTCCACGGCACGTTCGATAAGCTCCTTTGTCTCATCTTGCCTCCAAGCCAAGATGAACTTGGTGACGAAGACAAAGCCGTAGCAACCGAGGAAGTAGAACATCATGATGGACTTCCACAATGGCTGCTCAGATTCCTGAGCGTAAAGCCACTCCAAGAACATGAGGATGTGAAATAATTCATTCAGAAGGGACAAAATGAAGCAGGTGAAATGAATCCAAGATTTTGAGCAGGTCGAGTTTTGCCCCGATTTTCGGTAGATTACTGGAAAAGTGTGGCACATTGTGCAAATGGAAAGGGCACGGATGAACAGGGTGCTGTATGAGGAGGGGAGAAAAGATGAGAATCTCATTTTCCTCGATAACAGTGTCCTGATCTATGTGGTCATAAGTAGTGGGACGAGTTTTCTTATTCCACCGGAACAGTTCCAGTCGATGCTAAGTTTTGAAGGGAAATGTCTCGAATATTCAGTTCGACATGTCGCTAAAATCTAACGGCTTGAAATATTCCTTGGTCGAGTGCTATTATGTATGTATACAAAGGTCAATACGATGATAATAAAGGTGACTTCTAAATTAATGTGATGCTAGACGTTTAATACTTTGCATAATCTGTGTGGCTAGCTATATTTAGCTGTGTTTTAATTTACGACAAGTTTAAAGTCTACAACGTCTTGTCGCACCCCCACCAGAACACATCATGACATTTCTTTCCAGCGATAAAGTCGGCGTGAAACAAAACGCCTAATTAAACTCTTCCAATTTGAATGACATCATTCGTTAGCATTTACCTAGCTCAATAATTGTTGTTGTAGTACACATATTAATCAAAAAGCATTGTACATAATTAGTGTCTGGTGGGTATTAAGTATGTATGTACGTGTACACATGTTATTATGACGAATGAAACTGCTACGCAGAAACACATGAAGCAAGCATTGTCAATTATAATTAAGCTCATCCTCAGAGTTTATAAATCTTAATTAAGCTGCTCTTCGTTCTTTCAGCAAATTCACAAATTTATTGGACAACGCTTATGACATTGTCTAGCCACCACCTTCTAAACATTTACATATATCTGCATATCTTGTGTTACATATAAATAGAACGAGTGGAATATTTGATATTTGAATATTCTCAAGGGGGAATGATTGTCAAATAAAGCGTTTTAAAGTAAATAGATAAATACAATATGCATTACTCATTGGGCTGTACTTGAGAAATAAATAATTGACAAACGTATAATAAATAAATAATAATTGATAAATATTAATGCTTCTGGAATCTGTATATTTTTTATTTTTAAATACGCATAAAAAGGTGTATCGTTGTTGGATGGAACTGATTGGCATTGAATTCAATTAACTGATAGTAATTTCACTGATAAGGTTAATTTTGATGGCCAAACGTTTTCCTTAACAAACGATGAAAATGTATGTACTATATGTATGTATGTATGTACATACTTATCATGCATACAATTTAATTTTTACTGTGATTACTGATACATAAATATTTTTTCACCAGTATAAAATGCAATACGTAGAAATATATTTATTATTCTGAGATTTTCTTTCAATCAATAAAGTACTTCGATAATTAGTCCTTTCGTTCAAACAATGTCCGCGGATACTGCGTGTGGTTTCATCGACATGGACTCATTTGAGGTCCAGATTTACCTAGACGATAGATATGGAAAACGGGGAAAAACAATATATTTTAACAGACCGACTATCTTAGCAGATCCTACTTCGAATAGGTAAATTCTCACAATTTTAAGGGGTCTGAATGAAGGAAAAATATAACAAGGAATATTCATCATTTTCTATTTACAGAATTGTGTCAGTTTCACCATTGGCAAAGAATGAATACTCAATTACAAGAGAAAATACGGTGGATGAAGCTCAAGAAATATGCTCAAATTTGCTCATTATTAGGAAAGGCACGCAGTACAACAAACCTGAAAGTCGCAAATTACGTCACGCCTCATGGGACGTTTTAGATGCAATTGTAGCCCTCCGACTTGCACGTGGCTGGGCTGAAATTATGGAAATCTATCATTCCCCAAGTGATGAATTTTATTTCGGTCTGACTAAAATCCTAGATTCCATCCCAATTGGGACCACTTTCTGCCTAAAATCAAAATGCTTTGGAGAACTAAAACAATCCCAGGTTTTTAGGAAAAAGCTTCGCATGGTTTTTGATAATACGAAGGAGTCTCGTTACCTTTACGGCATATACATCATTGACCAATTTAGACCCGAAATACTTAAGGACACTGGATTCTACTCCAGCGGTGCTGTTGCCGTAAATAAAATTCAAGCCAAGTTCGCCTGCGCTCTACATAAACCAAACGGTTTAACTATAATGAATAAGGCTGGATTCGGACGGAATTCTGGTACAAACTTTATTCAACAACTCAAAGGTTTTGGTGGTGATTTGGGTGGACGCATCATAGAAAATATTAACAATGATGACCCAGAAATGACCATAGCAAGATTGCAACAGTCAAACGTGTCGGAACTAATGTTCCACTTGGGCATCACTGAAGCTGAGGCAGAATCCGTTCACAATCTTTGTCGAGGACATTGTGATGAGGACGTTGTCGAAAAATTAATGACCAAACATGTGTCTGCTGGAAAATCTAATTTCGGCCGTCCATCACTACAAATTCAGTACTCGGGCCGCATGAAGCGTGCATTTTATGACTTGTTTGAAGAACTTTGTGACAAAATTGAAGAAGATTTCCGAAGACATAATAGAACCGGAGAAGAAATTCAAGTATTTATTGATGTCGAGGACCCGGATGATGACTCCAGATACAATGAACTGGAGTTTCGAGTTCCTTACGAATTATTCAGTCAATACAGGCCTTTGACTCAAATGGCATTCAAGATTTTCAAGATAAGTGCACTTGGTTGGTTTGGTAAAGTGGAAAAGATAAAATTACAATTTACTCCAACCTTAATTTACCAGTAACATGTGCTTTCTCCATAAATTATTCTTTACATAAACAAGTACAGAATTATAAATGTTTCAAACTGAAAATAATAAAACTTCGTAGAAAATAAAATTTTGTTTGCGAAGGGAAAGAATTTGATTTGATTTATCCCTTTCTTCAAATTTTATTTTATCATTTGTTTGCTTTAATTAGTTAATACATTATACATCGTCGTGCACGTATGTTAAGTGGTTAGATTTCCGATTCAATTGACATCTTCAAGCCAAACCCAGGGCAAATGATTTTTTGGTTATTTAACAAACTAGTGTCTGCTAAACTAAGTGCCAAACTAAATAGAAAAGAAATACCAGGCTTATTGTATTGTATGTACATATGCAATCATAATGATTTTTATCATACAAGTAGGAATCCAATATTCAATCATCTCCAGAACATGAAACCTGTTTTTTATATTGAGTCTGCTTCATGAACTCGTGTTTCAGACCTAGATATGTGCATTCACCAGTAAAAACATTTTTCCAAGTTACATTTTCAGTAGTATTCACTGGATAGCAACAGCGAACACGACATCTTTTCATTGCCACCTTTGGAGTTTTAGTAAGGAGTTGGAAATATGGAAAAAAATCCAATTTTGCTTTACACTTGTGTCGACAGCCCTCCTGGCCGTGCGGTGCAAATGGTGTTGGAGTTTCTAAAAATTCCTTACATCGTGAAACCCGTTTGTTTCGAAGCAGGAGAACATTTCTCTCCAAAGTTTTTAGAGGTGCATCTAAATTACATAGTAATTTTTTGTTGGGGTTGCCCTGATCAATTTCACATCATGCTATTATATTTAAATTTAGATGTATCCACAAGGAGAAATTCCTGTTATCGACGACAATGGATTTATCCTTGGAGAAAGGTCAGGAATTGTAATCTTATTAAATACTTGTATACTCATTTTTTCCTAATATATAGATGCACACATATGATATAAAACTTGCCCAATTTGTTTATATTCCCCAGTGTCGCCATTGTCCAATACCTCGCTGACAAGTATTGTAAGGATGACACCTTTTACCCTAAAGATGCAAAAGCCAGAGCTGTCGTAAATCACCGGCTGGCATTTCATCTGTCCACGTATCAAAAAAGAGTCTATGATTACATAATTCTTCCCTTTGATTATCTCTACGAGCAAACTGAGGACAATCTCGTAAAGTTAAAACATGCCGTGAAAATTTTGGACCAATTTCTTAGCCGACAAGGAACACCATTTGTTGCAGGAGGTGAATTATATGTTGTTAGGCATTGCTTACTTAATTATATGAATTATAAATGGTGATTAACATTACATAAGAGTAATTTGGTTTGTGCAGAGCATTTAACCATTGCTGATCCTCCCTTGATTATGGCCACCGTGGTGCTTGATGTGATGAAGTTTGACTTTAGCCCGTATCCGGAAGTTGCCAAATGGTACCAACATTTCCAAACGGCAGCTCCTCAACTTTGGCAATTTGCTAGCGAATGCATTGATGGGATTCATCATTACGTTAAAAATCCGAGGGACATGTCGCAATTGAAGCATCCGTTACACCCCACGAAACCTGCTGCCTAAATTGATGTGGAATAAAACTATGCATAATTAATAATTAAAATGTTTAGAAATTCCATACTGTGTTTCCGTATTGTTTGCAATATTGATATATTTATTTGATTGGAAAAGTTTAGTGGAAAATATTGAAATTTAATAATTGTATGAAAATACCGCAAAAATGAAGAACTTTATCAAATTTTCGAATCTACAAACAATGATACGATTTTTTATTTGTATGACTTCCATCAGCTTCATAAATATAGCAACAGACTATTTTATTTAGTTACACACACATGTACACTTTTTTAAGCTGCACTGGGATACTTAATTGTACGAGAAAGTGTACATAATTATTTAAAATTTTAGCATATAAAACTTGGTACACATATATTAAAGTAAAATCTAAATAGACTTTGGACGGCATGTCAAAGTTTTGCAAAGAATGTCAACCATTAGAAATTCCAAATTACTTACCAAATAAAACTGCCTTTTACATTACTTTCAATAATTCTCAAATGATTTGGTTTAACAACCTTTACAGATTGGAGTATATCATTTTCATATCCATTACGATCGGTAAACTGGTTGACATGATTTCCTTCGCGGAAATTGAACATTGTTACATCACTTGATGTGTCACAATTGCAAACTTGTGACAATCTCCACCACGATTGCTTTGCTCCTTCGGTCATTCTGTGTCCCATTCTTCTTCCTGACCGTGACTGGCAGTAAAGGCGGAGAGTGACAAAGTAAATTATCTCCAAGATGCTGAGAACACTAAACCCCATACATAGCCCGAGAAGTCCACCAGTATTTGCTAAATTGTGTACAAAATAAATATTTGCAACAGATTATTTTTGCAACTCGATAATGCGCCTTACAAAGCAAGTCGATAAATCCGTACAACTCTTTTCTTTGTTTTGGGTATGTGGAGTCCGTTAAGTAATGAACGTGAAGGATTGATACATTTTTATTTACCCTGAAAAAATCGTTAAAATTAAATTGCATTGTTTAAATTTCTTCTACAAAAACTGACCATGAGGCATTGGTTTTGTTAGTGTACTCCCAAAGAGGAATGTCTTCCCGGATTGGCATAAAACTTGTAGTCATCCTAAATTAGTTTATAAATCGATTTATTTTTGTTTTATGAATGACCTTTAGTACTTATAATTTTGAAACCTAAATTCGATATCTGTGCACGTAGGGCGGCACATGTTGCATTTGTCTTGCAGACCCTCTTGCAAAAGTTTCCCTGCGATACGTTACGATTCACCAATTAGACAATCTACGATGTTATTAGCGATCATAAATTAAGCATTTATCGTACTCAGAATCCTTTCAGAACAATTGTACTTCTGAACTCCGCAAACAGGCTGAGCCTCACTCCCTATAAACGCAGATGCATTTTTGTCATGCGCATACATAATACATAATCAAGAATGTGTGAAGAATATGAAAAAACAATTTCTTACTCGGCATGTAGTACCGGATGCATTCACATTCATTGTATGTCAAGTTTGCAATGCATTCATTTTCGCAGTTCGATACTGTGTAGTATTTGAAATATTTGAGAGAGTATTCATGTCCAAAGTAACAATTTCGTTTTTCCTAAAGATATCAATACTCTCCTATTTAATATGCCTTGCATTTTTAAATATGTAAATAATAGTCCTTCCTTATTACCAGTGGGAATCCTTGAATTTCGCTTCCAGCCGTAACTATATCAGGTTCGATTTTCAGGTATGTTTCCGTATTCGGTTTAATCGGGACTCCTTTGTCAGCCACGTTCGGAAAATCGAAGGGAAGGTGAGCCAATGCCTAACAATATTAGCATATTTTCCTATATTTGCATCTTTTAAATATCCACAAAATTCACAGTTAAGTAAATAAGTTTACCATAAATCCGACCGAATCAGTATTCGTGCAGAAATAACCCTCTTCATCAGGGTCCAATAAAACCGAGAGTCCGGTAGTCTTTCCAGGACGGCTTTGCCGATAAGGGTATTTCGGCCGTGTGCCAAATTTTTCTCTATAATTGCTCTCAAAAACACCATCTTCGTCGAGAATAATGTTGTCCGTATCCAAGTCTAGTGAATCCCATTCGTCAATTCGTTCTTGATTGTCCCGTGAATCATTTCTTCGAAAACATTAGACAATGATGTTCATAGAAATTCAATCTAATCGTCTAAAGTTTGCCCATGAAGAGATTACCTTAAATTCATCAACAATGACATCGGAACCATATTAAAGACGCAACAGTAGCCGAAATCAGTCTCAATTTCGTCAAAAAGATCGCTACATGTTCTCACTTCGCCTCCCCACATGCAGAGCAGAATCATACTGTCACATTTTTGGGCAACCTATTTAGCAAATGGCTTTACCTAAACTTATGATATAACAAACACTCAATATATTTAGTTAAATCTCAACTTACATCACTCAACAAATGAGCAACATCTCTCCCAGAGTTTGAACCGAATGAGATATTCCGACTCGTTTTAAATTTGACTACTTGGTCCATGAGGTCACCTCGCACGGCCCCACGATCCAGAGAAAGATTGAATGAATCAGTGAAGGTTACGGTGGATTGACAAATGTGATTCAATAAATAAAGATCATGGTTTGCAACCAAGTCTGTCGGGTTTTCAATTACTCGCCTGCAAAATACACGCATAATTGTTGATCCCGAAAGAAATAAATATACCATACATTATTCGTTACATTATGTAAATATGCAATTACATGCAAATGTTTTGACTAACTTTTCATGCTCCTCTGCCATGGATTTCAAGACATTGTTTGTATTGCAAATAGTGACTCCAGGAAACGGCATGAGATTAATTCTGGTCTCCTTGTGTTGAAACACAGTAATTACTGGAGTTACTCGATATTTTTCCCAGATTTCAACTATTAAGATCACCGCAACAGCGACAGAGATTAAGAATGCTATGCACCAAAAGACTCTGCAAATTAAGAAAAAACCTCTGACAGTGAAGTGAAAATGAATCCAGTTAATTGACGTATGTAAATTTGTTAAACCTTTCCACAAAATGCCTGTTTGGCTGACCAATAAATCGTAACCCATGCAAACTGCTATCCATACAATATTCTGAGGTCGGTTCCCACCAGCCTAAATCTTTCAGAAGTATGCCATCCGTTTCTTGATTGAGGTCAGGATTGTTGAGCTTGGAATTTAATATGGTAAACATTTTTTCAATTAATGTGCAAAACTTGTCCAGTGGAAAAAAACGACAGCCGATTAATGCAATATTTATTCTCAACTAAAGTAGAGAGGCAACTAGGGCATGAAAATCTACCCACCGATGACACTTCCGCAGCAGACAATGACGACAGAAGAACCTAAAAATGGCCACGAAAAATCCAATCAAAAGTCTAAACCGCAAGCAGATAAATCCAGAAAGGTTTCGAGGAGACATTTATATTCGATATTATTCGTCCCTTGTCCAGTATCACCTGGTTGGGTTCATGACAACTTTTGTGAATTGCAATCGGACTTCACCGTAATTGTGTACATATCTCTATTAATTACATATGTATTTTATTATTTATTATTATTATGTAGCCATGTACTTATGTACAGTATTATGCAACTATTTGGTATGTAATTATTATTATGTAACTATTTATTATGTAATTACTAATTATGTATATATCTATTAATATTAGTAGTTATAAACTACCCAAGCACTAAATTTCCAAAAATTTTGAAAATTCTTTGCTGTCTAAAAACCACTAGTTTATTTAACTTAAAAATTCGGAATCCTTTTATGAAACCTCAAAGGAAACTAAATACATATAAAATCAGAAGGTAAATTTATTAATAATCCCTGTCTGTCATTATGTAGCTAGCAATGTTCAGGTAGATAGTCTCAAGTTCAGGTTTCACTTCTTTAGTACACCTCGAGCATGCATATTTGGCAAAGAACAAACACCAAGAACCAGGTAAATGTTACACAATTTATGTATGCCAATTGATTTTTGTACGATCTGTGTGAGTTTGTGTGTGGTGAGTATGGCTCCAGCTTAAATTATACGTATTTATTGTATGAAATACACAATTCCAGAAGTAAAAAGTATTCCATTTGCGGTTTACCTTTCTTTTGGTGTTTAAAAATCAAGTCAGTCTGGTTCACTCGTACCCCAAAATTTTCCAACTTTCCACCGTTAGGTTGAAATGAATAATAAATGAACTAATGCCTGTTAGAATTTTAGAAACCTTCAGCTTTGAAAAACCCGACTATTCATATTAACTCAAGGACTTTAGGAAGCCGAAGAAGGTCTGCAAATCTCATAATCTTAGAATTGCAGTCATAATTATAAGCCATAAACTATAATATCAAACTCAATATTTTTTGTTAAACATTTCCTGGCTTCAGAAATAATTTCAAAAATATTTTAAAAAGCCTGAGGTTGGATAAAAGACACCAATGAATTATCTAATGTCAATTATTGATATTTTGTATTTTATTGTAAACCGTCATAAACTAAAGCAACGCAAAATAAAACATTTGTGTAGTATGCACGTATATAGATATTTACATTTTAAAATACCGGTTGTCAATAAAATATATGCCAATTCAACAGTTTAAGTCACGCGAACTCTTCCTTGAGTTATCTATTCCAATACCAGAGCGACTCCTCCTTATCATGGTGATGGTTTTTACGATGTTCTTTTTGTATGGAATTTATATGATGCGGAAATGGCCAAAATTTGCCATTTTTCTTCTTTCCTCTCCAGCCTAGTCTGAACCCATTGTCGTCAGATGACAAGGCTGATGGATGACATGTTTTGACCATCACGGATCCCACAAAATCGCCACGATTGGGAGAAATAATATTTCCACGACATTGATCCCCAGAGTAAAATTCATATCTGCAATCACTTCTTAGAATTTCTACGCACCGGTCCCCTTGTAAATTGAGTGTCTCGCAACCCCCATTGCTACCAAGGTCCACGTGGTGGGAATGGTGAGCTATATTTTTAGTAACATCTGTATTCTTCAATTTCGGAAAGGAAAACTTAATGAATTTTTACAAAAGATATATTTTTACCGCTCTGATCACATTCTCCAGGACTTTTGACTCTATAATGTTTCAAGTGAAATGAGTACGAGTGATGACTAGCTCGAGAGTGCAGTATGAAATTAGCTGTTATAATATGTACAAAAATGATTAGGACGTTTGAATTTAGATAAAACATTTTTTTTACTTTGAGACAGCAAATTTGATAATGTTTCTACACGGACTTGAGCTCGGAGCAGTCAAATTCTTAATGGAATGGTGAATTTTAGGATAACGCGACAACCTACGCATGAACAACGCCAGCAATAGTGTCACTAAACCAGACATACGTTTAAATACGTAAGACCACAGTTTCCGAAGGAAATAATTGTAATATTAAATGTCCCGTGCGGTTAACATCATTTGTCAAAATCCTGAAAAATTAGGACAGTTTAGGTATAATGAGTTAATTAGTTTCCATTGGCTATGGTAGAACTCAAATATTTTTGGTTAGTGTCGCACATGACTGCGGTTAATGATTGTGGTATTACGTTCGTGGGCGATACTTCTAATTTAGCGATATACCAATTAGAAATCAGGTTATGTATTCATACAAAGAAATTCTTGCCCTAGGAAATTCATGTAAATTATATAATTTGAGTATTAATGTACTGCAGTACATTTTGTAATCCATGGATTACAAAATTCGGTGATGGGCAATAATGATAGTAATCAACATTTAAAAAAAAATTAATGTAGATCTACATATATTTGCATCTTCATGTACACAAGGAATATTAGCTTAAACGAAAAAAATAAGGCTATAAGTATCTAATTTCACGACCTCCGTGTACATTGTGTAGTAATTCTCTCTATTAATCAGCAATGATGAGTTAATTACAACAATTAGTACAACAATTAGATATATTAATTGAAAATAAGACGACTACTTCCAAAGTGGCAATAAGCGAGAAATAAATAACAAATAAATTGGTGAATGAAACGTCTTCATATCGACCGAAACCGCAAAATTACTATAACAGGAAGTGACCAATAAGACCGACAGCATAGAGAAGCTGGAGACCTACACAATTATAAATATTCTCATTACCCTACCAGCACAACCTGTGCGGTTCCGGTACATGTTGCCAGTGCCGATTTTGTGCCGATGTGCCCCATTTCTCGGTACCGATTGTGTAACGATTTCGTGCTGGCACAGGGAAATCGGTACCTTACCGGCACAGTTTTGGTACAGGTGGAACCGTACATATGTACCGATACCATTTTTGTACAGTTTTGCCGGAACAGTCCCGGTACCCAAAATTTGTAGCTAAACTGTGCCGGCAAGGTACCGATTTCCCTGTGCCAGCACGAAATCGTTACACAATCGGTACCGAGAAATGGGGCACATCGGTACAAAATCTGCACTGGCAATGTGCTAGTAGGGTACAGGCACAGATGCTTACATATATTCAGTCAGCACGAGACTGCACAGACTAAATAAAAGATATGCACAAATTTATTTACAAAAACTGAAAAGATTGAGATTAGGAGTTACTAATACATACATATTTACATACATATGTCCTTACACTCTGATTCTTAAAGTCAAGCGTTATATATGCATGAGCACCCAACAAGCAGATTTTTATGATGCATTGAATTGTGTTCACGAACTTATGTATGTACATATTCCCACTTTACTATTTCTGCAAAGTTCGTAATTCTTGTTTTAACCACTCTCTTCAGGAAAGACCTAACAGGAAACCTAAGTTAAGACCTGTTCAACAAGTACGTATATATATTTACTTATTTGAGATATTGTAGGACTGTCCACGTGATTCATTTAGGGACTTTCGGTTACTTTATATAATTTCTACTGCATAACTACCGTTTTACATAATTGTGATTTTACATAATCATCAGTTATGTAAAACCAAACTTTGCATAAGTTTACATTTCATACTTGCCCAATCCCACCACCAAATTCATTCTGTAGTCTGTGACCATTTACACGGAGGAGTTCAACTGAGGAGTTCAAACTATTAATGTCTTTCCCACTGGATAAACTATCGTTTATTAAAAGTACAAAAATGAAGATTTAGATCTAGCTTCGTGGAATGGGCATTTGTATGAAAAAATAGCTCACATGGTTCCACTGACTATGTTTGCAAATTGACGTAGACGGTACAGAGGATGTACGGTCTCAAGCTTAATTACGAATTAATTATACAATACGTGTTTATTGTGAAACCGATTGCTATGTAAAATGATTTTTATGCGATAAAAATTAGGAGATACGTATGTCCGTTATGCAAAGGTAGAGGACCATTGAGGATGATGAGTGTCAGGTTCCGAATGGTATATAACTTAATTATAAGAATAATAAATACTTTTTATTTGGTATACGAGTACTTGCATGATGGGAATTTTAGCAACGTACAACCATTTCTTGGAAAATCTGTATATACAATAACCATAAACAACTAAACAATCCAATTTCCTATTTTTCCTGGTATTTGCATTGATTAGAGGATAAGGGATTATACACTACGTAAGCATTACGTACGCGTAAGCGTAAGACGTAAGTCTAATTAAAGCTAATTAGAGTTCTACGAACGATGAACTTATCTATTAAGCTTTGTAGGACAGACCATATTTATATCAAAATGCCACAAAATATCCTTGTCATTCGTACTTTAGATTGTTACAAGACAGTTTGGATTCATATATCTGTTGAATAAAATAATCCTGAAACATGCAAAGTCAAGATTTATCCGTCTTGGAATTGTTGGGGTCCTCCATCGCTAAAATGGGACAAATTCCGGAACATATCGCAGTAATTATGGATGGGTGAGCTTCATCTTAGGATTAGTCGTTTTCTCAAGTCGTACTATTGTACTCGATTGTTTATAATGAGACTAACTAAATCTTACAGAAATCGACGCTATGCAAGAACAATGGGGATGAAAACACTTTTGGGACATCAAACTGGGTAATAATTGAGGACCTTAAGTACATAGCTGTCAAAAAATCAATTTTACCCAAAATACTTAATTCGATATAATTCTTACAGAGCTAACGTACTGCACAACCTTGAATCATGGGGAAAAGCCTTAGGTTGCAAGGAGCTCACGGTGTATGCTTTTTCCACCGAAAACTTTAAGCGTACCAAAGAAGAAGTGGAAAATTTGATGGATTTGATGTTTTACGAATTGGGAAAATCACTTTTGAATGTGTAAATATTTAAAAGAACTGTATAGGATTAGTTCAAATATCCGAAGATACCAAAAACAGATTTTTTTACCAATTTTAGTGAAGATGGTAGTAACATGGATACTTGCATTCAATTTATTGGGAATTTACACACTCTTCCAGCAAAAGTTCAACACAGAATGGCTAACATCATGAAAAAAACGCGTTACTTTGAACCTTACAAGTTGAATATTGCAGTGGCTTACACAGGTGACACAATAATTTACAGCATAAATTCTGACAAAAATCTGACATTACATACACGCATCGGAATAGGTCGAGAAGGAATATTGCGCAGCATGAACGTTATCCAAAGGAACACTGATAACAATCAAATAAATACCTGCTTGGTAGACCAATCGCAACATTTAATGGATGTGCGTCCCGTCGACATGCTTATCAGGACTGGGGGTGATTTACGCCTTTCTGATTTCATGTTGTGGGAAAGTTCACATGCCTACATTCACTTTACACCCGTGACATGGCCAGAATTGACATTTTGGCAACTTTTACACGCATGCTTCATGTACCAGATCCATCGGAAGAAAGTTACCCCTAAAGAGGTTCGCTTATTTGTTTGCAATTGCTTATTCCAAAAAAATGGTCTGGAATTAATATGGTTTACGAGGTTATCTTTCTTGATAACAAATATTTGTATTTATTTAGTTACCACCAAATAACTACCTTGATCTCACTGACGTCCAATACGCTGACCTCACCTTGGAGAAATCTCGCACTCTTGAATGGAAAGTTATTGACGGAAAGGCCGGTAGTGACTTTCCTCACGGGCGAAATGCGAAAATTCCTTCTCCAACTATTTGGTACCGACAACTACTCAAAAATGTATTAACAATTTAATTAAGCTAAGATCAAACTGCACTTATTCATGCATGGCTTTCTGTAAATAATTGTATTTCAAACTAATAATTTGTTCTCAAATCAATTGAAATGTGCAAATATTCATATCATGCAAGATCGAGCTTATGATACATAATTAGAATTACTTGAATTAAATTTGTTTCTGCGAAACAAAAATCATTCCAGCTAACATGTTTACAATTCTCATACAATTTATTTCATGATAAAATTATTCATTTACACAGTAAAATTGAAATATAGTAGCTTGAAGAATTATTTAATTTGCCCTCTTAATGCAATAATTGATCGGATCATTGATTTTATTAGCCGAATATTTTTGCCCACCACCAACTTCCATCGTCCTCCTTTTGGAAGGTGCCTACGAGTAAATTATTTTTGGCATTGTTTTTGGAGAGACCCTTCACTCCTCCGTAGGAAGGGGGCAACTGACTCGCATCCACCAAATCGAGCACTTGGTTCTTCCACTCGGACTCGTCCCCATACATCCGGAAAATGTCGTTCGAGAATGATGGCATAATTGGCCGTACAGATTTCATCACGACGTTAAACACTGGTGGTGCTGGAATAAACGATACAATTCTCTCGTAAAAATAATCGTCACCACGGCGTATTTGTAAAAGTATGAACGCCATACTTACAATTTAGCAAAAAAAGTTTCGATGCCATAGCGGGATGATTTTGTTCCAGTACGTTGGCCGTGTACCAGTAAAACCTTGCACTGGGGAGGTTTACATGGGCTGTACGCTCCTGGTTTACCAGCCAACTATGCAGATCAAATTTCAAAACTTTATGCACGATTATAAGTTAAGGGGATTGCTTACGTCCATTGAGTAACATTTTTTCCAGAACTTTGCATCTTTGCAACTTCCATTTCAGCCTCCTCCATCATACGGTCAAAATAGCGGAGTACGCGATCCAGTTCCCCTTTCTGGGCAGCTTTGTTGATATCCCATTTTCCAAAATCCATCAACAATACTGAGCGTGCAAAAATATAACACTTTCCTTAGTGTTGACTTTCATACTTAATTATGGCTTTGGTACATTAGCAGTATTGTCAAAACAGCTCGTAGCTTACACGGTCTGCCTTCTTTATCCTTGCCCTGGATTGTGTAGGGAAAATCCTTTTCCAAGTCAGAGAAATTTTCTTTGAGAATGTTTTGCATATTATTTTCCTCACGCCATGCAATGTGCTATAAATATGTAAAAATACAGTATTTGCATAGATTTTGTAAAAATTCATTAAAATATAATGACGATTGACGATATATTTGTATCACGTTAAGCAATAAAAGTTCCGCTTTATCCACATTGAAATCTTTTGCAGCAAGGAATTTCAGAATGTAGAGATCATTTTTAATATAATCCTCCTTAATTTTATCAAGTACTCGAGCCTTGAGTTTGTCCAGAGCTGCCTACTTTTCAGACGTGAGCCTTGTGTGTTCTTGGCCTTTCAGAGGCGCAGTGGCCGTGACACCCCCAAAATAGGCTGCTGTCACTGCGAAGGTAGTGATCCAGAGGAGATTCATTTCTAATTATTGCGGTCCTTTGTTGGCCAAAGATGCACTGAGCAGATTTCAGGGTAGTCAAAATGAATATAAAGAGTTGGTCACTTATTTAAAAACAACTTGGTGAATTTATAATTAATCAAAAACTTATTGACTCGTGATCACTAATGGTTCATGAAAGATATTCGTCATGCATCAACTTGGCTAATATGGGTTGTATTCAATAAAACATGGAACGAAAAAGCGGCTCACTTTATACCTAATTTTCAACTACCTACTTAATTTTGAGCTTGATTGTGTTTTTTTGGCAAATGTCTCATATTACAGGTCATACATGTAAAAAACTGGTTTTATTGTATGATATCGTGTTAATGAAAAATATAACAACTTGTAGGAGTTTCAGAACTTAACATGAAGACATGGATATATATTTAGGCATATTAAACTTGTGTGTAGACACGATAAAAGAAAATTTCGCTTATAAGCGCATGTATGTTTGGATGATCGATTTTAGTTGTTGATGCGTACTGGTTAAATTAATTAAGTAGATGACTACAAAGGTCAGGTAAAAGTTTGTTTGTAATATTCAGTAAGGAGTGACATACGTAACTCGAATACAAATTGTATTATATAATGTAGCATTTGCATTTGTATTCATAAGCATTGGTTGAGAATAGGTATTGAGGAGGGTTAAGAGTGAGAACAATTTTCTGATTTTGCTTAATTTTGAAGTTCTTAACAAAATGTTTTGAAAATCTAGCATATCCACATATGTCAGTAAAATGAAATATGGAACCCGAATCGTCGTAATTGCAATTTGTGACATTGTTCAGATTTCTCATACTTATCCTTGGGTATATTTGTTTGTATCCCGGCTGGATCTAAGTTTTGATATGGTTCATATTTCGTATTTCATTTTATACAAAGAGAATAAATACTCAAAAACTAAAAATCTTTCTGAATATGTTAAACAAAATTTTCAAATTATAAGCCAATATCAAGAAACATTTGGTAGAAATGATCTACCCCAACCTGGCAAGAAGATAAGCGATTATGATCATGCTGCCTACGAATACATGCATTCGTAAATACTTGTACATTATAAATAAATTAAGCATCTGTCACAACAAGGATGGCAAATAAAATAAAACATAAGACCAAAAATATCAAGTTGTCGCAACCCATTTGAATGCTAATTAATTAGTGACAAGAATTAATAGTAAGACCAGTGAATATGTATTTGTGTACCTACGTGCACATGCACAAAGTTACAATTTCTTCACCTCGTGCGTCACTTGACCTTGGCTGAAGGATTTCAGAAGTCACCCAATCACTTCACCGAAGTAATTGGAGGTGTTTTATTAGTGTTATTCGATTAACCTAACGATACCAACCTATTCATGTAAATATTTGCATCCATATACGTCCAGGTTACCTTTGGAGTAATACGAGTAGCAAAATTTATTCATCACAAATCTTAAAGTCGAAGACATTTCCATCCATTCCACATATTTGTTATTTTTGTTGTGATTTCTCATTTAATTAATTTTACTCATAAGTAAAACTACACACGTTGGGTATCCTTTCTTTGATTGACTTGCATGCATGTGTATATAATTTGCATATGGATTTCACTGGAGCAAAGTCTATTCAAAAATAATGTTTCTCTGACTTGTAATTGATTACAGATAGTCTTTGTACACAAGTTAAATTTTTTCTAGCATAATTCCTGTTCGACACTAATTCAACTGCTAGAATATTATTCACGAAATCTATTTATCGTTCCTTGCAAATATTTAGTGCTGTTGAATGTTGAAGCTTTTTAACGAGACTCCAATATAAATATGTACATATACCAATACATATATTTATGATGTAACTTCTAAACCTTGCAATTATCGATGAGTGGTACCCAATAACCGCATTTAAAAATATCAACTAAACACCTTTGTAGTTATCCCTATAACATTCACGATTTCACTTTTAGTAGTCAGTAAATATGAAAATAAATACAAAATGGCTACATAATATTTAGGAAAGCGAAATCTGGAAGTTTCCATCCAGCAGCTTTACTCATGCATACGTAATACTTTTACTCATGCAAATGCTACAATTCAGTGCATTATATAACCACATATGTAATCTGCACACATCAAGTGCAATGCGCCGACAAAATTTTCACTACAAAATTCCAATTGTATGCAAATTTAAAAAAGTGAAATCCTGCCCATTCATCCCGATCCAAATATTAGCAACAGCACAAAATAATCTGGACTCACTTTATCAAATCTTTTCCCTGCGGAAGCAACTTTCAATAGAAATACGTTGTAATTACGGCAATGGGAAGCGCACTCCTCCCCTTCATTCTCGGCACCGTAGTCACGCTGCTATCCCACAGCTCTCAGGCTACGGTAATGAACCCACTCGGACTTGAAGGTAGGGCAGCATCACATGTACTTATTCTGTATTTCTTAACAATTCCACTCACTTATCCGCAGTTGTCCAAAACGCTCCATCATGCGCCATTGGCACTGTAACCGATTATACGTCAGAACCGTGTCGTTCCTGTGTCTGTGCACCATTTCGCATTTTATTGTGTCGAAATCGACTTTGTCTTCAGGCTCCAGGTTCTGGATCAGGAACGTCAACTACGTCAAGGCCGGAGGTAGCAAATAGACCAACTTTTGCTCCAGCAGTGACAAATTTTCCAATTTTTAGTCCACCAAGAATTAAGCTTAGTGGGTTCGGGTTATAAATTTGTTGACGCAGCGAGTAAATTTAGTCTGCCTTGTTATGTTTTTTTATAAGTGAAAGGTGAAAGTTAATACAAATTTTATTGTCAAATATTGTCGTGTTTTTAATACAATCATCAAATTTAGGTACTCAATATTTTTAAATACATTTTTTTATTGTCATCATTCTCTCCCCACTTTTAAACTACGCCTTTATATTCCATCCCAGCTCCCAGTCCTTTAACCCCCAGTCCTCGCACTTCAAACAACGCCCCTGCTCCGGATTGAGCTTCCAGTTCTTCCTTAGATAAGAAATGCTCGGCCGAGGTGGCGTACAAGATGCCAAGCTCTGGTCCACCAAACGCCACAGATGTCATGTTCTTGGTGGGGAAGTCGAGTTGGCCCAATTTCTTTCCAGCCGTGGGGTCGACGTGGATCACCTGTGCAATATTTCGGATATGCATTTGATTAATTCGTCATGTTACGGTTTGCATGTAACGTAATAAATGTTTTATTGCCTTCGCCCCGTCAAACACAGCAATCCAAAGGTTGCCATCTGCATCAATCGTCATTCCGTCCGGAATGCCTTCCACACCGTTGGCTTTGAAGTCAAAGGCGGTGCGTCGGTTGCCTTTGAAAGGGTTAATTAATGGATGATTAATATTGCATTTATAGCAAAACTGATAATTATTTTACTGGCTTGGCAATTAAACTAATCCTGGCCTTACTGAGTGTTGCGGATTCTCCATCATAGTCGAATGCATCCACTCGGTACGAAAAGGAGTCAATGTAATACAAAGTTTTATCGTCAGCCGTCCATGCAAGCCCATTGGCAATGTCAATCTGGTCAAAATGTTTCTTAACGGTGCCATCCAAGTCGAAGGAGTAAAGGGTGCCCTTCTTGGCGTCCAATTTTCCGGGGGCAGGTTCATAACCCATTGTTCCTAAATGCAAGAATGTTATAATATATTCTAGTATTTTTTCCATATTTCATACACCAAGTGCATGGTAGGCTTATTCTCACCTGCCCACAATCTCCCCCTCGAGTCGCACTTGCCATCATTGATCCGATTTGTCTTGCAGTGATCATCCACCGTGGCCAATTTTTTTAGGCTGGTTGGGGTTGACGACACACCATCCCATTCCATGACTTGGACATCACGTTCAATCGTGATAAGATATTTGTTGGGATGACCGGTGATTGGGGCCACAAGGGAGACGGGACCGGCGTCTAGGGCAAATTGGTATTATCACCTTGTTGAGTCAGACCCTGCGCAATTTCTACGAATAAACTCACCAACGACAACCTTGTAGCATTCTTGTGTCTTGGGAATATACCGGAGGACAGCCTTTCCAAAAATGTCGACGTACAGCATTTCCTCTTTCACTGGATTCCAGTGGGGTCCTTCTCCCAAGTAACATTTTGTGGCCCCAGGGGCGACCTTAATTGTTGCGTTCTTGTACATTTTGTCCTGGATCAACAAAATTTTATAAACTTGTATTGTACGCCTGATCGACGGTGTAAAACTGATTTGACACTAAAGGTTTGTTGAACGTGGTCCTCGATTTTATACGGCAGATTAGTTGTTTAATTTGGGAGGCGTTACAATCAGAATAATGAATGAACGAATGTCAAGTGAAATCCATTTGCCTCAACAAATTTCAGGGTGAAGGACGCATTTGACGTCGATTTACACAGCGTGTCAATATTTGATCGTTCACCGTTTTTGCAAAAGTGTGAGATTTCGCTTCACGTGTTTTATTGTCATTTTTTATTATTATTGAACTTTAGTTATCTTTATGATGTCTGTCTCCACTTGTGTGATGTAATCCTGCCGACCATGCATATTCGTCAAGCATTTTGCTAGATTTTAAGTTTTATGTGAATATATAATGCTTTTTGTAGTAAAATGCATGATCCTGCGATTAACCTTTTGTTTTTTGTCGGTGTGAAAAATAAAACTTTTAATTTGCGGATTTAGGAAGATTATGTATTTGTCGGTATGATCTTTAACTCTGTGATGGCATAAGGTACATATGCAAATGTACATGTGTACATAACACTGGGTTGGTGGAAACTTGTAAGTACAACAATGAATGTTTATGGTGGTCAGTGGTTCAATAAGTTATCATTCGTGATATATATTAAAATATAGTAAAGATGTTAGTTCCTTGAAAGATTAGTTAAAGAATCTTGCTAACAATTTTGTGAAGTGAAGTACAAGCATACCAAAATATGTACATTTAAGAATGAAGTTCGCATCACATTAGTTTATTGTAATTAGAGTGATTTTATGAGGTTGAATGCAAAATGAAACAATGCTGTGAGCACGTACATAAGATGTAATTTATATATGAAAATATAATGATGTATTCCAAATCAATGCAACCAATTGTTGTCTCATTTTCAGAAAGATGGAAATTTTCATATTGACCGATGAAATCAAATATCATCGACCCCTAAATCTTAAAATATTTCTAAAAATTTCGATAAAAATTTCGTTGTAAACTATTCATCAATATGTAGGGTGAACAATAAATATGTATGTGATGTATACTGCAATTTTGTATATCGGAAATGAGACGGTGAACAATCCTTCGCGATATGAAAAATGTATTAAAAGTTAGTCGTGTTGTTGGTTGAAAGCACTATTGTTGAAAGCATTATTAATACGTTATCTATGCTTGAAAGTAAGTATATGAAATTAAAATTACCATAAAATCTAAGAATACGAAAAGATTGGATAATCTTACAAACTTGTTTTTATTGAATTGGATATTTAATAACATTAATATCATTAATAATATAAATATGTGTAAGTCTTGATAACACAGTAAATTAACTGGGTTTAGCATATAAAAGTATGATTATTCATGATAAGTAAACGTACGTACAAAATATTATACAAAGATTTGTACCAGATATACAGAAACACCGTGGAAATCTATAGCAACATAAGAATTAACCTCGAGATATTTTTGACAATTTTCTTAAATAAAACAAATGTTCCCATTTAAACACAATATGGCGACCACCCCGTCCCGCATTATGCAAGCGTCCACCGGCATCGAAATCTGGTTCCATCCCACCGAGTTCACTATCTGATATTGAGATCCAGCCTCCGAAAAGATTCGAACGCAGTTCTTACGTGAGTCGCAGATGATCATGTTGCCCAATTCGTCGACAGTTAGTCCTTGAAGACGACTGAGTTGTGCTTTAGGTCCGATGAATTTCATGCTGCCAGAATCCACCTCAATGCGGATCATTTTAGAAGTATTGAAATCCGTGACGTAAATGTGTCGACCTACAGACAGAAAAATTGAATATTACTTATTGCCAGATTTTTGAGGGGCGAAACTGCATAATATTTAACATAAATCAACTCACCGTCTTTGCTGAATGACACTCCTCGAGGGTAGTCGAAATGCTGTTTGTACTGGTACGGATTCTGTTCAAAGACGGAGAATTTGACGAGAAAATTCCCAAACCGGTCAAATATTTGAACTCTATGATTTCTTGAATCGGAAATAGCGATGAGGTTCCCGGCTGGAGTAACGTCGACGTCCCACGGATACTGGAATTCGCCCGGCCCGTGACCTGTGAGACGTAGAATTAATTAATTAATAAATAAATATTAATAACTAATTAACAACAATTTTAGTATGCACCAGATTTATACCTCGTCTCCCGAATGATGAAATGTACTGTCCTTCCAGAGAATAGATGCAGACGCGATGATTGTCCTTGTCGCAAATTATAAGTCGCTTATTGGCGTAATCAAGCACCAGTCCGGTTGGTCGGCTGAGTTGGTTGCATGGAAATTTCATCCTGAGATCTAGTCCCCCGAAGCGATGGATCGGCGTTGATGTGACCGTGTCGAACAAAATAACGTCGTTGGTCGAGCGATCTGAGATGTACAACTAAAAGGATAAAAAAATAATTAGTCTTTCAATAACACGGCCAAAAACATGGTGACAAAAAGTAAAATGTTAAAATGCTCAAAAAATAAATGAGAACTCACCCGATTTGATAATTGGTCTACAGTGACGCCCCAATATTTTTCGCCATTTTCTCCCAAAGAAATCGGAGCGACGGGTGGATTTTGAGACTCGAGGCGATAATTCCGTGACACCTCCAACTCGACGGAAGGGCAAAGTTGACCTTCCCGACCGTTCAAATGGACATCAGCAGCCATGTCTGAAGACGAGCTCTCGAAAACTGACGCAGAGTATTTTCCGGCGTAAAATGGGACGAAAGAGCAATTGTAGCTGTCGGGGGTGGCATCAAATTTCCGAAGTGGGAAGCACGAGGTGTATCCAGAGGAGTGAGAAATTTTCGCGTATGCGTTGAGCACAGAGTTTTGTGGCATCTGCTAGAAATAAAATTTGGACACATAAAATATCATTCGTTTTTACAAGTGGCGTCAATTTGAATCGAGAAGAGACTTGCTTATTTTCGAATAAATTAACATAATCTGGATTCAAAAACAGCATATTTACCTGAGTCTGTGGATTAGCGGAAACATTTCGAGTTTTCAAGTGGAGCCGCACCTCTTCTCTCGCAACGTTGGGACCTTCTGGACCCGTAAAAATGTAGCTTCTTCTGATTGGTGGGATCGGGATAAATTCTGCTGGCTGCTGAATTTCGTCCAGTTGTTGGAACCGAGAACGTCGACAATACAGCGGAATTGAGTTATCTGCCCGATACACCGACTGACTCAGAAGTGGTTCCAGATTTTCCTCCCACAGGTTTCCATTGCCGCTGGATGCGGTTGGGCAGGGGTCAAAGTTCAAGGTTGATGAGGAAATTGGAGAAAACGAGGTTCCATGTTGTTGACGAGTGGTGGGGTCGAATTCTTCAAAACACGGCGGAGAGGCAGCTGCTGAATACGGTGGCAAATAATGTTGCTGCGAAAAGGACGCTGCTGACGAGGACGTTGTCGAAGTTGGGGAAGATTCTTCAGTGGAACAATTATCGGACGAACTTCGGTCAGGCGAATTTGAATAAGCAGTCTAATGGGAATTTATAAAATCATAACCATAATTATTTTTAATTAGCTCTTACTGCGCCCGTCATAATACTTCACAAATTGGTTGTTGAAAATTCTCAAAGTTGTGCCTACTTACCTTTTCGGCCTGCTCCTTGCGCAGAATTTCCACAATACAGGCTACTTCTCGTTTAAATTTCTCGTCATTCGTCTCTGGAGTTGACCACTCGTTTCCAAACACATTTCTGGACATCGCCATGATGGATTTTACTCGGGTCTGGAAATTTGCTTCAAAAAACTTGGCAAAATAAATGGAGAATTGATGCTGGAGTAGAAACGTCGTTCTAGGAGCGAGAACAAATTGGTTGTGAAGGGACCAGGTCGGCGTGGTCTCTTTTTATACCAGTGAGGAAAGGACGCGTCCCTTTGGCAAAGTAGCTTGGCTTTTCCATAAAATCTATTTTGGGGACAATGTGAACCCTGAACTAGAGAGAGCGTGGGCAGGTGCAAATATTTTGCGAGCCGGAGATGATAAGCTCCACTTTACTCAACTTGAGCTGCGTATGTATTTCTGTTTCAGTATGTATGCGAATAAATATTTAAAGGAACCTGTTAAAAGATTCCTTTGAGCTTTGTATTATAACTTGACTTAAACACGTTATTGTGCATTTATTATTGCTCTAATCCGGTCTGACAAAACCAATATTCACACAAATAAATATGAAGTAATGTAGATAAATGTATCTGTGTTTCTATATATTTGTAAAGACATTCTGGTAATCAATTGACCAGGTTTCACAGATTTATTGCCGAATATTTCTTCCTCTTTTATCGTGCCACAGCGGCCAAGGAAGTCCCTTATGATACGATGCCGACATGACTGATCTGCCCAAGTAACTTTTCGAAACGTAGTCCGGACGCAACGTTGATGTTGTTTTTGTCCCACTAAATACAAAGCTTCGTCCAAGTTGATGATTTAGTGCTGATGATTGTGATGTCGTTGATGAAAGGCTACTACAATTAATGTTTTCTGTGTGGTCCTTCATAGTATTTGCGTCTGTGCAACAAACGATTGGTTTCGAGCACGGTTTAGAATCTTGTGGGCAAAATTTTGTAAAATCTGGAATTTGATTAGGTTTCCCAACTTTCTACAGTTATTAATGCATATTTTGGTAGTGTGTTTGTAAAATATCCGTTATTGAAAGCACGGAAATTAATATTTAATCGCAGTTTACCGGAGGATGCACGTGATCCTTGTATGCCTGTTTATGCAGCCAATTTCCCGGAGGCGAATATCTGCACACAACAATGTAAATTGGTTCCAGTTTCAGTTTCCCTTCGCGACACAACTTTTCCGTGACGACACGACCACATCCGACTCGCTTCGTGGCGTTCCAAACGACTTGAGTGAAATGACCAGAGTTGGTTTGGTAGTAGTTTGTTGTCCAAGAATGACGAGCTATTTCAGAGTACCAAACCCGAACCGGGAAGCTGCCTGGAAGTTGGAGAAGTTCGTGGCGTGACCTACCCTTCCGCGCCCCCGTATTTTCACCTGATAAAGAAATTATTAAAAATAGTTGAAGTTAAATTAGTATTTATTCATTAATTTGTTGCATTCATAATGAAAAATATTTTGTCACCAAGTTTTATATTGTGTACACCATCGTTTAAAATGATTTTTCCTGCTGCCATGCTTTTATTCGCAATCTGCATTGCATAAAGTTGAGCTTGATATGCGAGCTGCATAGAAATATACGCATACATATTTGCACACACATATTCACGTACAATATTTTTCTTAGGTGAAGGAAAAGTAAGCATAAGGTGATCATGTTAAAAGATCATCATGGTTACGGCGAAGCCTAAGTATGCATTTAGCTGCAACTTTGAAAAGGTCCCACTGAGATTTCGCCCAAACCGTTCGTTGCATCGAAAACATGTTGAAACAAAAAAACCAGAGAATTCTGTTTTACAGATACGTTTTTTTTATTTTTTCAAAAATTCTAATTCCTTCAGGTAGAAAGTCCGATGCCTAAAATTTCAAATCCATTTCTTGGCATCTAGGAAGTGTTTCCGACCGGGGGCTTGCCATTTTTATTATTCTCCAGGATAATACGCAAATTTTAAGCCTTTGTTCGACTCAATCGGATGAAAACTCACGGAATTAGAGCTTTTTGAAATATTTGCATTAAGCAACCTATTTACGTATTTATGTGTTAGGTTACTGGTTGCTAACGTGCGATAAAGCAACATATCCAATGTTGCTAGACAATCGAATTACGTTATTATTAGATCGCTAAGTGTCAAGGCATGTTGCACCAGAACAATCCTTAAAATTCAGAAACTGGGGAATTAAATTGTATGCCACGCATCCACCCACAGGAGAATTAACAACGTTTAAGATTTTATAATTGCATATGATTTTATGCATATAAGTTCACAAATCACTAAAAATAATTAAATAAATAAATTTTGAAAAACAAACTTAGGTGAAGGACGCGCTTAAAATATTAAAACAAGAAGCATTAAAAAATGTCATAAATCGTTTAATATTTATTAACTTTTAATTCACCGTGGGCCCAACTAACACAGGAAAAAAGTTATACTTTCAAGCATGTGGAACAATTATACGAAATACGTAATATGTATTTGTATATTAAACTTGCAAGATTTGAATGGTTATCTTTCAATAAATCGCGACACCTCTTATAGAGGATATTTGCTCATGCTCATCCATTGCTCATCCAAAAAATTGTCCACCACATTTCCACTCCCATACAACACTGGGTTTTCCAACAAGGAAAGACATGCCAGCTGACAATCAAATTCACTGAGCGCTGGTCGAAAACCAATTTCTGAGATGAATGTGCCCACAGTAACGTCTTGGAAATTGTACTTTTCTCGGAGAACTGGTTCATTGAATACATTCTTGACCTTTTTCCGCAGTCGAACGTCCATTGATGTATACTTTTGATGACACTCAAGTTGTGGAAGTCTGATTAAAAAATTATAGTGGATGTATTATCCGGTGAAAAGTAATCAATGTTTTTATGCTTATGGTACTCACCCCAACTCTCCCAACATCTCGTGAAACCTTCCTTCTCCTTTCATACCCCATGACTTTAACATACAAGCCGAGTGTGTCGTCATTTTGATGCTATCGTACAAATTCCAGTGGCGATACAGTAAGAAGCACAAGCTAAAGATCAAGATGTTTGCATTTAATAAAATAGCACGGCACAACAAATAACCAGTAGTATTTCATAATATGCATAATAATCTTACTCTTTTTCGAAGTTTACTTTCAGACAATCCCTCGGTGTCTCCGTTGAACTTGCTTCTCGTGCAATGTGCAGACTAAGGAGGAGAGTACGTCAACCTGATAATGACAGATCTTGATGTCCTTTGGATATATGGTAGTACCCCCTCTGAAAGCAAAAAGTGTGAAGCGGTTTGATGCCATGGCCCAATTTACGCCCGTCACACCCCTTTGAAGGCGCGCCGGATGCCAAACTAGCTGCACTAAAAAATTCGCCAAAAATCCAATTTTGTTCGGATTTTCATAATAATTATGTATTTGTGATCCCAGATAGTCCCTTTATCATATTCAGTTGCAAAATTAACTTTTCAGAAATTTTCAATATTTTCGAATATTTCCTGAAAAGGGCATGGCTTGAAAAAATTCAAAATTCCAAAAAAATTCAGATTGATATCTGATATGATAAAGCAACTATGTGGGATCATAAATATGTAACTATTATGAAAATCCGAATAAAATTGGATTTTTGGCGAATTTTTTAGTGCAGCTAGTTTGGCATCCGGCGCGCCTTCAAAGGGGTGTGACGGGCGTAAATTGGGCCATGGCATCAAACCGCTTCACACTTTTTGCTTTCAGAGGGGGTACTACCATATATCCAAAGGACATCAAGATCTGTCATTATCAGGTTGGCGTACTCTCCTCCTAAGCTCGGTAGATTTCTGCACGTACTCAGATCGTGGAAGTTTCTCCAGAAGAAACGCATCGGTTAAGGCAACCGTGGTCCACCACACGTATTGAATATCACCTCGAGAAATTGCCCACGACAGCTCGAGTGCAACCAGGGATGACTAAATTTAAAATGTATATTACATAATTTCACAAGGACTGTAATAGTATAAATATTATAATTATGGAAATTTAAATGTATAAAATTACCGGGGGAGCATAGTAGCCAAATTGTGTGTATTTAAACAACAATTCGTTCCTCTTCTGCTTCCATATCATCTGCCTTCGCTCTTTGTCATGTTCATTGCGACGACGTTTTGGGTTTCTTCCACGGCGTTGCGATCCATCTTCATCGTCGCTTTCTCCCTTGTCCAAGATATCAGAATCGTCGTCGTTACCATCATCATCGGAGTCGAGGGCCTATATATTTGAGACAAAATATCTAAACTGTGTGTCTACAGAAAAAAACTACAATTCTTCATAAAAATAGAAATTCACATACCTCACCCGACCAAAACAGATCATCAAAATTAGGCACTTCGTCAAAATTACCGTCCAGCGACAGGATGCGAATCTACAATGCAAACAGTGACAAAATAATCGGTCATAATTATACCGTTAGTCAACAAGGTCAAACCACCCTCTTTCTATGCTTACCTGATTGGTTTCATCATAAAAGTTGTTGACATGCACTGGGCGATGACAATCCAAAACGAAGACGAGTTTATTGTTCAGGTTGTCAAAGAAATCTCGAATATCCAGAGAAATGCCGCAGTTGATGAGAACAAAGACATTCACCTTGAAATTAGTTGAAAATGTGTCAAAAATAATTCACAAGTCGGCATGCTCACGATTAAACAGTATTAAAATCAACTTACCGTCTCACAATAATCAGAATATGCCTGTTTCATGTCAGTAATTCCATCCACAGGACACAAGGAGAACGAGATTCCATCAATTTTCAGCAATTCCGTAAATATTTTGACAGTACAGACGGAATCAATGTCGGAATTGGCAATGATGAGGACTCTCTACAAAAGTATTGATAATACCAAAATGTTATAACCAGCATTTGCAATCATCAATTGTGTCTGGATTTGTTCGATAAAAACGTTTGGTTTTTTGTTGTTATTCTTGTGACCGGCTGATTTACTCACCTTTCCGAAGAGAAGTTCGTAAAATTCCTTCCGCAAATGCTTCACCAGCATGTTGACAAAGTTTCAAAGTGACGAAAGTATGTAGTAAGATTATGGTGACTTATTCACACCGATACCGATAAAACAATTATCAATTCTCAGTCCATTCAACCGGATAAAATAAATCTGTGAAGACTAGGCAAGGCCCTATGGCTCAGAGGTACGAGGGTAGGATTGTCACCACGCAGTCACACGTTCGATTCCTCTGGCCGGGAAGCTATTGCTAATCCTACTCGGCTCGGTGTTAGTACGGGGTAGGTGCTGTCTCGTGACAGGGTGAGCCCAGCCATACGGAATGGCAATGTCACTGTGTACAGCCCCTAGCAGAGTCCGTTCTCTGTGGGGATGAGACAACTTGCTACGAAATTATGGCAAGAAGTCGCCATCTGAGGCTGAAAAGCAGAGAAATCTGAGTCCTGGCGATGTAAAACTGTCACATTTTAACATTTGAACTTTTTCTAAATAATGCTGGCTGGATTGTTGGTTGGTGGCTGCTTGCTCAGTTTCTCGGAGTTATCCAGCTTCCCACCTATGTACGCACTTCTTTCTTATTGCTATTCAAGATTTGGCAAGTCTGACCGTGTCTCATCTTGTCGTCTCAACTAAATTCAAGACGGTCAGAATTTTATAGCTTCCATTTTCCACTATTTTGCAAATAAGTAATGTATTTATTGAATTTAAAGGCTTGTTTTATTTATTATCGACAAAAATTAATTTTCTTAAAATAAATATGCACTAATTATACTAGTAAGAACTAATTAGCAATGCTTAAATTAAATTCTCTCACGACCTATCCATGCAACCAATTTTTCCATCGGTATTAGACTTGCATTGGGAAAGGCATGCTGAAATTTTTCTAAAAATGTCTTCCCCCAACTTGCATTCCTCGTTTGCATCCATTCTTCAGGAATATTGAATTCTGCCCGTTTTATCTTTACACATGTATTCCTTTTAATCATGACAACATTTGGAAGAAATGCTTCGGCAACATATCCCGGAAATGGGTCAGAAGGTGGACCTGTTTCTCCAAAATCTGTGTCAATCTCCAAATCTTCTAGCATTGGGAAGTCATTCGCGTACGTAATAATTTTATCTGATGGAAACTTGAACTTTAGTTGTGCTTCTGTCGCTGCTAATTGTCCCCCTTTAAGAAATTTAGAACTTGTTTATTTGTCAAACATAGATATTTAAATACAAAGTATGTTATTTATCGTTAACATATTTGCATGCATACCATAGTCAACGCATATCTTGAAACGTCTCAACATTGGAAACCTTGGAAAACAAAGCTGAACGGGTTCGTCATCATTGGTATTTGTCGCCCCTTTTAATCCCCCTAATCTCAGCACCCTCAGACTAGGTCCATATCTTGTGAGGACTTTTTCCAAAGCTGTCCCTAATTTCTTCTCGAAACCAGGAAAGTACTCCAATTCTAATCTTTCTAAATTATTCGAAAGTAGGGCCAAACCATCCAAAATCTTGACGCTCTTCTCCACAGAACCCTCGTCCAACCAGAGATGGGCTTCTCGAAGTTTTGGGAGTTGTATTAAACCTCGACTTAAGCAGGAGTAAGCATGGCAACAAAATTTTGGAGGAAATATCGTTAATCTCTCCGCGTTTGGGAAAAGCTTCATTAAATTCAGTACAAGCGGTTGCTCTACACATCCTTTTGAAAGATCGACAGTTTTGAATCCTACTTTTTTCACAGGTTCCAACGGCCCAGGCCATTTTGATAAATCATGAGAAATTGTAACTTTCAAAATCATTTCTTCAATTGAGACCAACTTTTTACAAATATTTCCCAACATGACATAGCTGGCTGGATTTATTAGCCAGAAGGTAAGGTCGACAGATTTCATTTGGGCCCCAAAGTTGCTCATGAACCAATTAATATCTGTGATGGCTTCCCTGGGCAGGTTCCTGGGAGAGAGCATGACGCAGAAATTTTGAATGCGCAAATTTTGTACACGAACAACTTGAGCTTCAAAATGTGAGCGACGATTGACATAAGAGCGTGGTTCGAAGTTGAAGGACAACTTGACACGTTTTGGAAGAAGGCGAAGGACGATGACATCATTCCAAGTTCTGCACACGAGACGGTAGTCTTGTAATTGGGGACGAACGTTCGACAGGATTTTTGTGAGGATCTATGTATAAGATTAATAAAATTATACGTAAAATTCACACGTATGTAGTCGAGTGAGATCCCTTTATTGATCGGGCTTCTCATTATTTAAATGAATTATAATCTAAGAAAAAATAGGTGAACAACGTTTTAATTTACTTCCTGATTTTCAAAGACTGACTTTTGAGAGATATTCCGTTCAATGTCGTCGGTCATGATGGTATAGATATATAGATAATTATTGTTTCTAAATCGTTGAGTATTTCTACAAATACTTCTATATTTCTTAATTGTTGGCAATTAAATAATTATTTATTTGTTAAATGTTCAAAGTTTGTCTACATGTGTCCAGAATAAATTGAACTATCTAAATGAGCAGAATTGCTTGAGGACCGTGTGCAGGATCATGCTTGTTACAACAAACATTACAAAATGCAATTAATTCACCATGTTCATTGTGTTGTCATTAACTTCATCATTTCATGCACAACAGTCGGTCAGTGTGATTGAGTGATAATTCCTCGTGTATCAGTTGGTCCAGTTCATAGTTTAAAGCCATTACATAACCAAATTATTATTAAGTACATAAAAGAATAACAACCACATGTTTTGTTTAGTCGTACCGACAATGATAAACAAAGTACTTATCAAATGAGGGTACGAATAGATATTAACGAGTAAGATCAAATTTTCACCGCCAGCAGTTATATAAACGTATTGAATTGCTTTAAAATTTCTCATATTTAAACACGTAATTATTTAGTAGCAGTTTAGTTTAACTATTCTCTAACTATCCCTATTTTTGTATGCCTGCTTAAATATGTACGTTATTCTATTTCGAAGTTTCCTTATGCCAAACTGCCTCCGTCTCAATCCCTGACTGAACATTTGCTCAGTGAGCAATGCTCACTATGAAAAATAGCAACATACATATAGGCGTACATATGTACATAATATGTAAATACTACACATACAAGTTACCAGACCATAAGGGTATTCACAATTCTCTTCGTCTCCTTAGTATTATAAAATAGTTTATGAAGAAAAAATAAAGGGCAGGCTTTGTAAAAATCGGAAGGCGATTTTTAATGTCAAAATCTCGTAACCGTCGTAACTCATGTGTATGCATTGTACGATACAAAGAATATATACACTTATGAATAAACTCATGATATCATGCATCACTCATCCTTAGTCAGATGCCTAAGGATATGCAAAATCCGAAACTCTCTTGTCATCCTCCCGGAAGTTCTATACATATATGAGTATCCATGTAATTTCACAAGAGAGTTGATCTCTGACAAGAGAGTTGTCCGGTTTTATTAGGCCGACGTAAATCATCTACCTTTTTTGAATTTTGCATGCCTTAATATAAAATTGGTAAATTCAAACCAATGAGTTTTATTTATGCACGTCAGAAATGAATATCCATTATCAAGGAAAGAGGCGATTAAGTGAAGATCGGACCAAAATTAAATTTTTATGAAGTTTTGTGGCAGTAATTTAGTCCTGTTGGAGGACAATGAGGGGATGTATTATTAGGTGTAGGTGCTCCAATTTGTACATACATGCTGATACATAAATCAGAGTGATACGAGAACGTTTAACTCATTTTAAGCTGCTCTCTGGACTTTTCCCACGAATGGGATGCATTAATTAGCACACATTTGTTTATCATCTCCAACAAATCGCAATGTAATGTGTATGTAAGGACGTTTACATAACTCAATGATACGATTGATAACGAAATAGTATATATTAGAGTGAAATTATTGTTTTCTTTCGCATATTATATTGTGATATAGGTAACATCGAAATGCACTGACTAGGTTCACATAAACCGGTACATGGTGTGTGCAGAGTTGTCGCGAAACCAAAAACGCTCTTACACGTGTCCAATAGAATCAAAAATTAGTGTATACGTGTAACAGCGTTTTTTCTCAATGTGCCCCAAAGTTTTCATATGGCCCCAATTACTGGAACACCACATTTCAACGTTACTAATGGGTTAATTCTCTCCAAACTTAGCATGCTATCCTCGTTTCGTATTCGTCACATCGCCCCAGAGAATTGGCTTCCTAGGTTAAAATTTGTAATGCCATCTACCTGAAAATTTTGACAATTTTTTTCGTTTTTTTGAAATATTTTCGAAATTTATGAAATGGTATCTTTGTAGCTTCATATCTCTACAGAAACACTATATTCTGCTTCGAATGCCGTTTCATTGAACCTCATAGGTCAAATATTAAGGGTACTTTGTAGGAAGATCGATTTTGGCAGAGGTTCCCGCTAAGTACCAATAATTCTAATTTTCTCCAGTAGTGTCGATGCGGTGTACCCCAACTTTTGATATGTTTTACATATTTAGTAGTGCAACAATTGTCAATCGCAATAACCGTCGAAATCGACCTGTATGACCTTGCTCTAAGGGTCGGGGGTAAAAGTTCGGAGGTCAAGTCTCACATAACCCCTTAAGTGTGACATCGTTGAAAAGGTCTCGATTAAAGGATTCAGAATATATATACTTTATGGGGTCTATGACCACTCCGTGGATGTCTAGAGGCGGTTCAATAAGAATTTCTGATTTTCCAGAATTTAACACAGCACTAGATAGGAAGCTAACATGGCAAACAGATGGGCACAAACTCAAAAATAATCTTCCACTTCTGGAACACCAAGGAGTGACCATAGACCCCACAAAGTATATATATTTTGAATCCTCTAACCGAGACCTTTTCAACGATGTCACACTTAAGGGGTTATGTGAGACTTGACCTCCGAACTTTTACCCCTGACCCTTAGAGCAAGGTCATACAGGTCGATTTCGACGGTTATTGCGATTGACAATTGTTGCACTACTAAATATGTAAAACATATCAAAAGTTGGGGTACACCGCATCGACACTACTGGAGAAAATTAGAATTAACCTAGGAAGCCAATTCTCTGGGGCGATGTGACGAATACGAAACGAGGATAGCATGCTAAGTTTGGAGAGAATTAACCCATTAGTAACGTTGAAATGTGGTGTTCCAGTAATTGGGGCCATATGAAAACTTTGGGGCACATTGAGAAAAAACGCTGTTACACGTATACACTAATTTTTGATTCTATTGGACACGTGTAAGAGCGTTTTTGGTTTCGCGACAACTCTGCACACACCATGTACCGGTTTATGTGAACCTAGTCACTATTTTTATGCAATAGCAGTAACACATACATACTTGAAGCGAAAACTATGTGGGAAGAATTATGCAGTCTCTGAGGATGAGTCACTCATATCAGTAATTCTGACAAGAAATGAGCTGCAAATTGAATTATATCACATTAATTTTGAGGCTATTTATTTATCCATGAGAAAATTGTAATTAAGAAAATTTGATGAATCATAAACTCCTGGTTAAATTGTTTCATCACAGTTTTGGTATAATAGCATTTGAGACAAGGCAGATTATATCCGTATTATTTTATTCAGATTAAGAGGCCCCCTTTCATTTCATTTCATTTCGATGTATCTTCCTTCCTATTTATTAGCTATTCCTTTGACATTATTCCACTTGTAATGTTGAAGTTTTGCACAAAGTGGGTTCATCATCAAAAGAAATATAATACTGAAATTGTTCACTTATGACTGGTAGATTCTGAATCAAAACGGTTTAGACAAAAACTTGAAAAATGCTTACATGTTCTAGGGCTTTTAGAATGCAACGGTAATTGTATCTACAATTCGATTAGTTATTTAAGTGTTTCCAGTCAAAAAATACGCAATGTACTTCTATTCATAGGGATTTCAAGCAACATGTGTGCGTATGAATTGCTCAAATTCAAGTGGGAGGTGAATGATATCGTGGGAAAAAGTTGAGACATAAAACCTTCAACTTTCTCCGAGTTTGTCTCAGTTTCCTCAAAACCAGGGAGAAAAGCACATCCGAGAATTTTTACCCATACCACCATTTTAGTCTCAAGCTTAATAATTTTCTCCCCATTTATAGGAATAATGCTTTGTAGTTACTATTTTTTCATACTTTTGACCCACGCCACAGTGTTCAGAATCTCGAGACGTAAGCCAGGAACTTTCATCTGCAACGTTACGAATTTACTCAACTACCAGAAGAGTCTGACTTTGTAGAGCAATTAGTTCCTTGTACTTTAATATGTCAATCCACAATGAAGGTGAGAATTATTCAAACTTCTTTGAAGAAATTGGGCACTTTAATAACACGACAAAGCTTGATGCTGGAATTGAGTATCCAGACTTTAGCCAGGTACGTGTACCAATATTAAGCATACTACTTCAAATTGTATATTAATATTAGTATCAATAAATAAAGGTCTTTAATTAGATTCGTCAATCCAGCACTTGTCAGTCACTCAATTTTAATAATAAACGTTTCGTTTCTAATTATATTATAGATCAAGGTGGTGCGAATTACATTTATTTCACTGTTCCTCGTCGAAGCTGCGATTAGCATGATGGGAAATTTGTGCGTATCATTAACCGTTTATAAGAACAAGTCCATGCACACTCCTGTCAACTACTATATTGTGAATTTAAGCGTATGCGATTTCTTGGTAGGAGCTGTTGTACTCCCAGTGAAAGTAAGTAAGCAAATTGAGACTTTGATAAATAGGTTCATACTTATATAATTTTCATGACTAATTGATTTGGTTCAAGTCATTACAACTTCACTAATTAAAGTACTTTTACTTTCAACTTTTGTTCATTACTTATTGAAGCTGACTGAAAAAAGAATTGAATTTTATAGCTATTCGAACTAACGGCGGATGCTGAACTCAACATGATGACTGACAAGTTGTGTACCACCGTGCGTTTTTTTGAGGCAATCGTTGTATTTGCTAGCGTGTTCACATTGGTGGGGATCTGCTTTGAACGGCAAGTTACTTAAAATAATTTCAGTTTTATGACAAATTCAGCAATTTAATTTGGATAGATGTGTGTGGAAACATTGTTTCCGGTCCACACAAGGCAGAGAAGTTCTACAATTTGAATCCTTACGAGGATTTATATTTGAAATGCATACCTTGAAGCGAATACTGGGTTGAGACATATACACACACCCTCGCATCTTGTCTCTAATGTGCATGCCAATCTCCATTGAGATTGGATGAATTAACACGTGGAATAATTATTGAATAATTCCAGATACAATGCCATCGTGCATCCGGTACAATCAAGGATTTCCATGTCGAATCTTCGCACTCGTCGAGTATTGACGGTCGTGTGGGTCACTTCCTGTGTCTTCGCCTCACCTAATCTGCATTCTGCAATAGCTGTGTCACAATCTCTGTACTCTAAATATGGAGAGTTTAATCGTGTCACTTGCTTTGATCGGTGAGTAATTAATCAAGTATCTCAGTAATCCAAAAGTATGTTGGAACCCTTCGTTTCTAAATTAAGCATGCTATTGATACCGTAGCACAATGTTTTACCCTAAATTCCAAGAAAATATACTTTTTAAAACAGTTTTGCTGAATCAGCTTTACTTAACTTGTAGGACACTGGCAATTTAACATGTTCTCGATCTAGCAAGCATACTTATTTTTATACAAAAGTAGCAATAAATAGCAACAGAAAAAAACTTGTAATGAAAGTTTTTTTCTGCTGTTGGTACTTTTTTGGGCAATAATACGAAAGTATGTACGTGACCATTGATGAAAGACTGATTGAAAGCAAGGCTTCTGTTGCGTGGCGTTCATGATCAAAATCCGTAGCCTAAGGTTATCTCACACTTTCTGGGTTGGAGAAAACTTGCAAGTGAATGACTTGGTGAAAAAGATTCATTCACACAAATGATTTTGTAGGACGGAATTGCTATACGTAGGTCGTAGGCAAAGTGTTCTGCTATCCAAGTATCGACGAACATTTTATTGATGTTCGTTGATAGGAGTTCCTAGTTCTGGAGGAAGTTAAGTGGCTTTTGAGAAAGGGTTATGTTTGAGTCATGTACATATTGGAAATGGAGATCAAGTCCCATCTTTCGCAGTTTCGCACCATGTATTTATGAACTACAATCTGCATATGTATACTGTTAGTAACTATATCTTTTGCCTACTGTAAAATTTAAGACGGTAGCTAATAATAGAATGGAAGACAGGCTTATTTAACTTCATGAATTATAAAAGCTAATCCACTTAATTTTTCAAAGTGTATAATTGAATAGTATACATCAACCTAGGCACTGAATGGATTATACCAATTAATGAAAGATTAGACGCATACATATGCATACGAAAAAATAGGAATAAAAATGAAGGATAAAACAAACAATGTTTTTATTTCAGTTTCTCGGACAACTTTCGATTCTGGTATTTCATGTCTCTCTTCGTACTCGTGTTCCTTATTCCTTTGGGATTCATTGCGGTGACCTGTTTCTCGATTACGAGAGTATTGCTAAAGGAGATTCCAGTTCAAACAAGACGTGATGCCAGAGCTGTAAGGTTGGAACAAGGGCGGAGAAAGGTGTAAATCTGAATATGTAAATCTAAAAATAAAACATGCAAATATGCAATCGACCCTCTTTTGATTCAGGTTGCAAAAATGGTGTTGATTGTTGTATTATCGTTTGTATTGTCTTGGAGTCCGTATTTTGCCGTGACCCTGGTGACCCAGCTACAGTCGGACAACTTTCTCCACTTTGGCCAGTATTTTTTCACCATGCTGCTCATCAACCTCTTCGCATTTGGAAACTCCTGCATCAATCCCTGCATATATTTTGCAATGAGTGCGAGGTTTAGAAAGGTATTAAATGGATGGAACTTCATAAATAGCTTAAATAGGATGATATCCTATTTATCGTCATATTATGACGATGATATTGTTAAATTGGGAGTGCTGGATGTCAATTTATTTCTATTACAGGGTTTCCTTGGTATATTTCACTGTTCGCGGAATTGTTCTAGACCAACAACTTCTTGCATGGATAACACGCAATCTAATATCCTAACAACTAATGCGTTGATGAGTTCTCAAACTCCGTTATCGGTGCGACACGCTGCTGGCATCCTCATTACCCAAGGCGAAGAAATGGAACTCGGAAGTGTTCATCACGAAGGGAGAAGAGTGCCGATGAGTAGGAATTCTACGGATGGACCCGCTAGTTGGAATAAAAGGACAGCAATTCTTGGGAACAAAAATGCAATTTCAACTACAGGAAGGAATTCCAGTAGTAATTCCAATAGCATTCCAGTAGAAATTGGTTAATTTTATATTACTCTCAATACGCCGTGTGAAGGGTATGTAAATCCTGAGAAATGCTGGCATAATCTCATCCTGGTCTATCTGGAGAAGTGTATGTTTTCATGTGCAGTAGATCAAATGTGTGTAGTGAAACAATGAACATTGCTCATGTTCTTTGTTTGTTCTAACTTTTTTCCTTTTGTTTTCTTACTTTTGCTCCAGTCGCTTTTGTGAATCAACTTCTTCTTTATATTTCATTCTGCGGGTGAGAGCAAGGCAGACTTTCAAAAATCACGTATCTGATTGTTCTTGGATTTCAAAGCTTTTTTGTCTTTCACGGACTGATCCTGTATATTCATTGGAAACACCACAAACACTTTAAAGCAGATTCTCTTGTAAATATGGACATTCTTGACTTTCTGTGAAACCAGGAAATGGAAATTGAGCACAAATTGTTTGTTTTATGCAACAAATTCTCTCGTGAGCTGTGAATTTTAATGATCCATATATATTCATATGTAGTTCTCACTCGCACGCTTGTCCGGCCAGCATTCTTATTTTGTAGAATGCAAATGTAGCAATATGAAAAAATTGTGTCGTATGTATGTATTTTCAAGGAAATCATCATTTTGCAAATATGTATTTTTAGTGTATGTTACACAGTATTGATTAGTTACAAAACACACAAGTACATGTCAAAATACATGTAAATATAGATAGCTTTTATGTATGCATACTATCTGTACTAGGCATGTGACTCAATATTCACTGATAAGCATTTGTGGACCCAATCAATGTTTAACCAAATTGCACTTATAAATTTAATTCACTGACAAATTATTCTTTAATTAAGCATTCTCTCTTCTACATATCTTATAGGCAGATTCAGATTGTGTAACGTAATAAACTGTGTTGAGCTTGATTACCTCACCTCGATAATAATCTATTATTTGTCATATTGTAAATTTTATACACATACTAAATACGCATATACATATAATCTACACCTTGCATAACGACATTCTCTTAATACAAAAATTTTCCTGAGGAAAATTTCCTCTGCTTATATTAAGACGTATCACCCGCTTGAAATTGTACAATTATGACCAAGTACGTAGTCATTGCTGCAATCATCTAAATACAATACAAACAATTCAAATCAGTATTTGTACATACACAACACACCATTTTGCATATTGTGCTGTTTCTAAATAGTTCAATATTAATAATGAATAGTTGAATGACTCACAGAAAGTTGAAGACGTAAATTTAAATCAATCACCGAATTTCTTATTGCAATTGGTTCCAGTCCGGAGTGATCGAACTATCACAGAAACCTCAATATTATGAGTTTGTACATAAATTCAAAATTAACCAAAGCCTTAAACTGTTACCTTATTCTTCTCAAGCCTCATGAAAATAATTTGTAAGTCCTTTCCACAGCCACCATCACAAGATCCATTATCAAGTTCAAAATTGGAATACTTTATCAATTTACAGAACAATTTACTGTTTTCTTCCAAACTACTGGCACTATTCGCCAACCAGTAGAAGTATAAAGTAAAAATTAGCAACTGCACAGTTGTGAGCAAAGTTAAAAAATATTCCTCCATATTTGTAGAAATGTAGACAAAGTACATACAATACAGCAAATAAACCAAACCATGAACGACAATGATATTTATAACCATGCTAAAAAGATTAGTGAATTGAGTTACACTATGATCCATTGCAATATAGTCTTGAACTAATTTTTCCATCCGTACTTTTCTATTAGCCCGGTTTCGATTTTCATCCTCTCGCTCTAATCGAGCCAATAATCTGCTCATGCAAAAATTATAACTTGATACAAAGTAAATCAACCCATGAAACCAAAACAGAGATAAAATCCCATTAAGAGAAAATGTCCAATCTTGTAATGAACTGATTAGCCCAATTCCTTCCAACGAACCCTCGACAGAAATCCCATAACTTAAATAAATCCAACTTTCTACGAAAGAAATTGTAACTTGAGAAATAAGGTGAAGGATAAATTTTATCCGAAGATATTTCAAATATATGTAAACGTATTGTTCATCGTCTGGATCCTGGAAATTTTCAATCAGTTTGGAAAAATTATCCCAAAATTGAAGAAAACGGCCTTTGGACATTAGAGAATGCAATCTGATGGCGATGGGGTTGACAACGCTGCAAAGTCCCCACGCAACATTTATCGTAATGAAGGTGTTGCGCCCTTGATTTTGAAACTCTTCAAGAACTGATTTGTAAACGTTGTGTGCAAAACATATTATGATGAACGAGGGTGCGAGTTCGGTGAAAATTAAGGTCAGAAGCCAAATTTGAGGGGGTGATTTGTACCAAGGAGAAGAAGATACCGATATCGACGATTTATTAGGACTCGTGATAACCGAGAATGGAAAGAAGCCACACAACTGTAAGATAATGAAGGGTAATTTAGCTCCTTTTAAGAGAGATATGTCAGAAATTTGTTTAGAAGTTGGAAGTATTTGGTTTGACATAATTCTGGAAGTAATTAATTGAATTGGGTTCGTGAAGTTCGACTGATCAGTACTAAATCGATAGAATTTTCTTGTTCAGTATTTATCGCATTCTTGTGACGCAGGATTCAACTACGAACAATGAACGATTCTGCATGTTTTTGGGTGTTGCTAGAATTACTAAATGAATTGCAAACAATGTTCGTAATTGGGTAAGATAAGAATTACTACGAAACATGCCCGAGATCAATAAACTTGACAACTTGATAGTACCTATGTAATTGTATTCTAGAAGGGCTTTTGTGGTTAAATACAACATGAATATGTAAAACCGAGCGTCCTATCAATAGTTCGATCAGTAAATTTATGTTTGAAGTTGCATGGAAATCTTAATAAGTTGAACTAATTCAATAAAAATTAGACAATCATTTTGAATCCTGATTTGATTGAAAAATTGTGTCCTAATAAAGAATGAATAATATATGCATGTGCCTACATTCGATCAAATAACAAGTAAACAGTTGCAAATGGCACTAGTATTATGCAAATTAATTATCTAAATAAACAAAACAGAAATAGTTTGATCCAACATATTCATGTACATGGAAACAAGTGTCGTTCGCTTTATATAAAAGTAGTTGCCACACTTAATCGAGCAGGGTAAGAGAGAGCGGAATACACACGCATTGTATTTTCGAGCCTTCCCCTGTAAATTCACACTGGAATTATTGACCTCGTATATTTTCAACACGTTTCTCGACCTTGCGTCCACACCTCCTGCAATGGTAAGGACAAAGCTCACCAGAACAAGCATCAGTTGGGCGGTGCCAGGAAACACAAGATATGTCAACAGAGGGGACCTGTCGTAATACCGTATCGTTGCACACATCGCACACACAAAGATCCCACCAGCACCCGCGACTGCGACTGCAACCGTTTCATTAACTGCAGCATTACACCGATGAATAATAATGCTTATTGACTTATAAATTGCAGTATCGGCTTTCAAAATCCCTTCGTGTTGCTTGATATCTTTTAGCAACGCTGCAAAAATCTCGGTCGCAAAGAAGATGTATATCGCAAAGTACAGCACGATGCGAACCGAGCATACTGCCCAATGAAGACTAATCAGACCTAAAACTATGGAACGAAATATCTTCCCGTACAGGGTTGAACCGAATTCGGAAAACGTGGATAAGCGTAAGATGTGGTAGAACGGATCCATCTTGCCAAAAAATGGCAAAGGTATAAATAAAAGTAGTAGGATGTAGGTTGACACGATGGTGTTTTGTATGAGAAAGGTCCAAATTTGTTCTGAAATTTTCGATCCTCCATTTCGATGCTTTTGTTGACAAAGTAAAACCCCTGAAAATATATTTTCATGAGACAAAAGTGTTAAAAGGCACGCTTTTATGATGCATGTAATACGAATTATATTAATTTACGAATTTCTCTTGCTATCCAGTTAAGACGCTTATGATCAACGTAGATGAGTATGTTATAGACTGAATTAACGGTGCCAATAATGTTGAGAATGAAGAAGAAAAATATTCTGCCTTTGCTTACATCGGGTGATTCGTTGAGCACTAATTTCAGCACAAGTATTGTGATTAAGATCGTGTACAGAACATTTCCTAAAGAAAGTACTAACAACCAGAAATATTCGACTTTGAATAACCCTAATTTTATCTTTGAACTGTTTGAGAGACCGAAAATTGGAGGAATTTTATAAGAAAGTGGAATAGAGTTTAATAGTTTAATGGCCCTTCTTGACGCTATCTCCATTTTGTATTACTTCCTTCGAGCCTCTGAGATTCCAATTTCAAACTTTCTGAGAAAAAGTACTTCAGCATTCAACTTGGTATCATGCAATCATATCTATTCGTGTTGCAAATTATTTAAGACCTTTTTTTCTTCTCTGACTTCATATGCCTTTTCCGATTGGTAATATTCTGACAGTTTCTACAAACCTTAAACCAATTGAATAATATAATTTGATATTTTCTTGGCTGCACGAGATTACATGAAACCTCTGAATTCATCGTATCCAGGATTTCTATTAATGACCTGACGTATTGGATGTATATTTCGGAAAACACGCATGGAAACTTTCAATTGAAGTTACAATACCAAGTATTTATTGCAATGCTACTTTCCTTCTGTTGTTCACCATGCAGCTTTCATTAGTCATTAATGGCAGCATACAAATTTTAGACGCATCCTGAATGCGCTAAAAAATATAAATTTCTTTGGCACACAAATCTCTCATGAAGCTTTTAATTTTTTCAAGCTTGCTTAAGAACTACTCATGAATGCATGTATGTACATATAAATAAATAAGTTCTAATAGATAATTAAAATTAAATTGAAGTATCACTTCAATTACAAACTCAAATAAAGTCTTCTGGCTATGGTTATTTGGTCAATGTTATTGTCAATTGTCAATCTAAAATCCTATGATCTATTATGGCCTATCTGATTTCTAAATTGTTTTAAATGTCAAACCATAAATGTTGCATGTATCTACTTTAATGATTAAAAATGGCATTAGCTTCAAGTATATTGCATTAGATTTCCACAGTTAAATCCAGGTTTTTATATGTTGTATGTACATCATGTACCTTTGACATTTTAGTACTTGCTTTAAATCTACATAAAGTTTGGGTTCCTGCATTGGTTATGGTGGTTGTCGGATTATTTGTATTTATTACTTTAAAATAACATATCGTTGTTGAAGTTTCCGATGGCCTACGTATATGGAAACTTTAACGATGATATGCAAATTTGATGCGCAACATACAAATGCATACTGTCACTTTTAATATATTTTTAATTGCATGCACTCACTTTTACTTAAGTCTCAATGGCTGTAAATGACGAAATGCAACAAGCACGCAAGTTTTGCCCGAAATATCGATTTTTGTTGTGTTTCTCGGATCCAGTCTGATGAAATATTTCACCGTGTAAAAGACAACCTTGATATAAAGATGAAGCTACGCTCCGAATTTCCTTGTTCGTACACGTATAAAATGTACATATCCAGATGCATACTCTCCCGTGTTTTAGCGCAAGCCGTGACTATCATCAACCGATATTGTAAAAAACTTGCTCTGGGCTTATAACACATGCCACACAACTCGTACGTTGTCATTATTAAAATTTCTGCACTGTAATGTTTACCAATTCAAGGGCATATGCGGTTTAGTGCAAAAGTGAGTCGACTGTTTTTCGCAGAGGCATTTTGTATTTATTACAAACTCATCCTCCAAAGTTATCAATCGATGTCGAGTATACATACGCTCTTGCAACAAACCATTGATGTGTAATCGTCTCATCAGATAGACTCCAGATTCACACATATTTCACGCATTTTTAAAGTCCCGAATAAGGTAATATTTCAAATAAATAAGCAGCAATTGACTCACCACATAAATCAATTCGTTGTTACTTATCTATTTAGATCTCATCTCATCCAATCACTGGCAACTGACATGGCACTGAAAACAGCCGTCGTGTTGGGTGGGTCTGGTGCAGTGGGTTCGGGCATTGTCAAAGCCTTGGCAAACTGCCCCCAATACGAGCAAGTAACCTTGCTCGGCCGTAGCCGTATAGAACTTCCTGAGACCGAAAACTATGCAAAATTTACCCAAACAACGATGGATTTTGAAAACATTCCTTCACAAGGTGCACTTTTTGCGGGATTCTCAGCAGCTTTTTACGCCATTGGCGTTTCCCAGACCAAAGTAGATGAGGAAACGTATCGTAAAATCGAGTTGACCAATGCGCTTGCTATTGCCACCCTGATGAAAGAGGTCTCGATTCCGGATATCCACTGGGTAACTGGACAAGGCACAAGCAAAAATTCACTCTTTTTGTTTGCCAGAGTTAAAGCAGAAGTTGAGGAAACAATAGGAAAAATGGGGTTTCGTCGAGTAATAATGTATCGACCAGGTAATGCACAATTTGTTATGATTAATGCTTACATAATGTGCAAATAAATACATAATTTATTTGTTTATCAACCAGCCGGAATTTTGGCCGATAAGTCAAGTTCTATGGGACCCAAGGCGACATCCGTGTTCCGAGCAATTGACCGATTCCATGTAATGTCCGTTGAATCCGAACTCTTGGGCGAGGTGATGGTGGGAAATTCACTCAAAGAGATGGAAGGAGAGGATAACGAGATGAAAATTCTAGAAAACTGTGCCATCAATAAGATCGGGAAGGATTTGAAAAAACCGTAGAAGGATAAAAATTATCATTTGTTGTGTACCTCGCTGACTTTTAACCTAAAATTAACACCAATACATATTTTCACGTATGATTCCACTTATAACCTAAATTTGATACTACCAAATGCATATATTTTCTTTAAAATTGTAAATGTTTAAAATTCTTTGGTCATGTTTCATCTTAATAGCAGAATAAACTCCATAGCAAACGTTTTTAAAACCCATATTTTGGGCTGAAAATGTTTTGAAAATTTCTTAGGATGAGCAAATTTACATTAATTGGTTATGTTAAGTGAGAGCACATCATCTCATCGCATTGTAAATACAATGCGTATGTTTTAGTAGTTGAATCAAATCTAAAACTGTGCGTAAACTTAAAAAGTTAAAAATAGACAGCAGAGAAAGTTGTGAAATGTACGAGACTCGATGTCGACACCTGCATTTCATCTGTTTCTCCATTTGCATACTCATTTGCATATTTTTCTATGTACATTTGAATGCATATTGCAAGTGCGTGACAACAACTCCAAAGGTTCAAACGTAGCATTATTTTCGTAAACTTGGTTTTTATTTATTCCTAAGAAATGGCCAGAGCAACAAAGTTATCGTTGCTTATAGTCGGACTTGTGAAAATTATAGTGTTAGCCATATTTGCTTTAATATATTTGTGGATGTTCTCTTGTATAGTTAAGAAACATTATTTTATAGATACTTGTGAAATTAAGGTGCCGTACACGTCATACATTGTCATGACATATAAATGTCAATCATCAATTCCTAAAATAGCCTTAAACAGTTATGAAGCATTAAAGTATATAAAAAATCAATTTTATTGTGTAACAATTTGCTCGTATATCTTTATTATTATGGGAGAATTTTTTCATTGGTTGGGTGAAATTTATTACGGTAAAATTGTAGAATTATCCAGATAAAATTTTGATACATATTTTTCTTCATAAATAAATACTTATTCATTTGCACATGTGTTATGTGTCTTTAGGAAGTTCGGGATTATGGTATGCTTTATTGGAACCATGGCAAGATGATCCTGTCGTGGGAGATGATTATGAAGAACAAATCGACAACTTCGTGCTCCGTTCTTATTTAAATATTTACAATGTATGCGACGATCCTGAAAAGGAAATTCAGCCGGAATTAATTTTAAAATTTCTACTGGAATCTATTAAGTATTACGGGCAGAATGAGAACATTCTCAAAGATGTGCGTGACCAATGTGGCCATTATCAAATTAACTTAACATAATTTGAAACTTGAATTTTCTAATCAATCTTATTCTTACAGGAACTTGGAATGAATAGGAAGTGGCGAAGTGTTCTTGAATCTTTATCGGAAAAGTTGGACTAGCAGGTATCAAAATTTAACTTGACAAACAAAATAAAACTGATCTTAGAAATTGATACTAAAAACCTACAGTGCAGACTTGATATAGCCCGAGTCAGGCAAAATTGTGGTTATCACTTAATCCGACTTTTTTGCATGAAATTTTATTGCAAATTGATTTCAAAAAATATAAAAATTTAAATTGATTTTTCAAATTTAAATTCACATGCTTCGATTAATAACAATTGGCAGCCTATTTAACAAATTTCAGCTTGATACGAGGTTTTCAAAAACTCGGTATGGGTCACCCAACAGGGTCCTCCAGATGAAATTTTGTCATATTTTAATTCATATTGTTTCATTAGGAGCAATTATCAACTTGTCTACTAAATTTCAGCTCGATTTCACGAATTTGAAAAATTGGTATGGGTCACCCTATAGGGTCTGTACGGATGAAAATGTGTCAAATTTAAATTCATATTCTTTCATTAGTAGCCATTAACAACCTCTGTACCAAATTTCAGCTCGATTGGATGAGTTTTAAAGATCGGCATGGGTCACCCCCTAGGGTCCCTCCACATGAGAATTTTTATAATTTTACTTTATATTCTTTCATTAGAAACCATCATCAATCTCTGTACCAAATTTCAGCTTCCTACTATAATTTTGAAAATTTGGCGCATAATACCCCACCCACCTTTATGACCCCCACCGGTCAATCACTTGACCGATTTCGCCCATCTTCGAACTTAACTCCTCATTTGACCCATACTACATTTGTGCAAAATCTCAAGTCGATCGGATTAGTTTTACGGCAGTTATCGCAAGACAGACAGACGGACAGACGGACGTGACGGGTACATAAGCCCTGACTCGGGCTAAAAATGTGAATCTGTCTCTTGACTTGCTTGGATACACAGGAACACAGTGGACGAATTTGAAACCAACGTAATAATGCTGAGCTGGCTTTAACCTTCTGAAGCATGTATGCCTTAATATGCATGCAAATTTTTGTAGGTACATATGTATCTTGTGCTCGATTAACGTACGGCATGCCATAAAATTATCACCGGACTTATTTTTAATTGTTATATGATTATGTTTACGATTAATGTAAGTAATTTGTGTAAAAAATTTGTCTGTTCGCATAATTCAATAAATATGCACATGCGTAAGAAAAATTTACATACACATGTAAATATGCTTGTAACCCGTTTGACTTGTATGTACATACATCTTTTTCCTTTGATCCTGGAGTAAGTATGTATGGGTAATGGCGAGTTCAACCCGAGATCATTTCAAGCATTCCAAATGGCAAGGCATACGCATACTGACGCATAGAACTATAAAGCAATATTGTGGGCCACGCGTTTTTTATACTTTACTAAATATAGACCTTTCCGTATCACCAGTAGTTTTTGTCACGAATGTTGTACAAAAATAAAATAAAAGTAACAGTCGGGTCATCAGAACAGGATAACATTTAGGCATCATCCACGACAAGCATATTAACTTGCTTATCAAGTTCTTTTATCGTCCAAAAAATTAGTGTTGAAAATTGTGGTGGACAGAAAATGACAGCCTATGTCAACTGGATCACATTTTCTATTCAATTGATTTATATTTCTTTCCTTCTGATTTGCTCGACGCACAATATTTTTAGTTTGTCGTCTTTTATGCCAGTTTCAGACAACGATCCTCTCATATGTACAGTTATAATCCCATTCAAACCTTACGTATTTAATAAGTACGGATACCAATGCCAATTAACTCTGGATATGGTCTGGGGTTATGCAAAATTTTTAGTCCTTTGTATGGTGAACAATGCATTGATTCTGGTATTCTATAAGTTATTTTACTGGCTTGGGGATACTTATTACGGACAAGGTAAAATCTTTCATAATGTGTCATTTGAGTGGATAATTAATTAGTTACATGCATACACGTTAATGTCATTTCAATTATGTATCTGTTGTTTCAGAGCATCTTTTTGATAGTAGTATCTTCTTATTGCCCAATTCGAATGCTGATTTACCAGAAGTAGATGAAGAGTATGAACAACACATCAATAATTTTGTGCTGTTTTCTTATTTTGAAATTTATAAAAACTCTGATGACCCAAACGAAATAATTCAATCGGAACAAGTCTTGCAGTTTTTGATTAGGGCTACTCATCATTATATTCAGAATGAAGATCTTGTTGAAAATGTAAGTTTATGCATATTTTTAGTTATAGTAACACTCTAGTCACTACAGTATCTACGGGAACTCTGTCAATTTTTGTTTCATCTGTCGTTGTCATAACTCTCAAATTATTGTCTATTTTAAACTCTGATTAATGGAATCCGAATTAAATATGCTAATCAACTGTATGTAGGACCCCTCAGTGAATGCATTTTAAATTATTTTGCTTAAAGATATTCCCTGCATTCTATTAGATTTTTAAAATGGTTTTGACCTTTGACTTCTCCCAACTCGGGAGGCGTGATGCATAAAACTTTAAATTTTTACTGGCTGGATATCCTGACATTGTTTATTATCTTTAAATAGGATTTTACAAAGAAGCGAAAGTGGGATCACATTCTGCAGTCATTATCAGTAAGACTACAAGAGGTAATAATTATTGAAGACTTCTGTACATATCTATGAACTATTTTGTTATTTTTGATATTCTGTTTTTAGAAAAGCCGGAAGTAGCCGCTACGGCTGTATTCGAGTAAAATTCTACAAACCTGGCATTTCTCGTATCAATATTTGCCTACGGATTTTATCTTTAGGGCATCGGTGTATAGGGGGTTTCTGGCAAAGGTTGAACCAAAGATTTGAGCGTGCACTCAAGAGTTGAAAGAAAACTTCATAATTTTAATTTATTACATTCTTAGGGATTTCACATTTAAATAGATACTTGCATATTTATGTTAATAATTAAATAGTTAAGAAAAACGTTTTAGTGGAAAATAAATTTGTACTAATCTTTTGAAAAAAGTGCCCTCATAATAACCACAATTCAATTTGTACATAATGCATTCCGAACTTGATATTGATCGACCTCTTACCTACTTACATACATAAGCGCATACGTGTATAACATGCAAAAGAAAAACTGTTCTAAATTTAGAGCTGCGTGCAAAATATATGATGGAAATGGGAAATGAGCAAGGTTATCCGAACTTAAAATTGCATCTGTTCTTGTAATAAAAAAGTTGCTAAATTTGGTGCTGGCCATTGCAAGTAAATTTGAAAATAAAATTTGACATAAATTTTGTTAAGAAATAAAATATTTCATCAAAGTGTCTATTTTAAAGGAGAATGACAAGGTTAACCAACTTCGTGATAAGAGTCGTGCACTGTAGCTTTGGTTTTATTCTCATGGGATTCAATATGTGGTTACTTTTGCTTCCTAATTCTAATTATTTAAAATGTGACGTAACGGTGCCGTTTACTTCTTACGTTGTGACTCAGTACAATTGTGTCATAACTCCAATTAAGGTTTGGGAGTATGTAAAACATCAACTCATTTTTGGAGCAATTTCATCATTCTTCTTCATCTTCTGGGGGGAAGTGTATTTTTACTGGTGGGGACTTTATTTCGGTAATTAATTAAACAGCAATTTTATAAATGCATCTCGTATTTAAATGTCACGTTCATTTTTAACCCTATTTTTCCTCGAAGGCGGTGTAGCTCCTACAATCTTCGATGCTGAGCATGACGACTCGCCACCGCCACACGTTGAAGACGACTATGAACAAAATATTGACAACTTTGTTCTCCGTTCTTATTTAGAAATTTACAAGTTCTCTGATGATCCAGAGGAACAGTTACAACCGGAACACGTTATGCACTTTTTGCTCAAATCAATGCATCATTACGGACAAAATGAAAACATTTTAAAAGATGTACATCAACGCATATATTTTAATGTTGGATTTTTGATTGTTTAATGACCAGTATTTTTTTCAGGAGTTGGGCATGAAGAGAAAGTGGCATCATATTCTGGAATCATTGACAACCAGATTGGAAGAGGTATGAATCGGAATTTATTTACGATTAAATTTTGTTATCAAGTACCTAATTAAGTTAATTTTTTATTTTAGAAAAGTCGAACGTAATTATGTTGTGAGCAATAAATATGAACTGACGAAGGATTAACATATTCGGCTGACAGCGAAATTATTACGAAAAAGTTACGTAGTTTGTGATTTAAGGAACTTACAGATTTCTAGATTTAGAATATTACTGTAGATTAGTTATAGTAATTTGTTGTATTTAAGTACATACTTATAGACATGATTACATTTAGATGATATGTATATTCAATATATTTTTATAATTATGATTATAATATAGGTCATACAATCCTTAAGTATATAAATACTTTTTGACTAGCAGATATTTATAAATGGCATCACTTTTGATCACCCACTAATCTGTCACTCTTGTCACAATTCATAATCGGGTTTTATGTATATTAAATTACTGGGTACTTAATGCTGCACGCGATATCGTACAAGTCTCAATTTGAGTGGTGGAAATAATGCAAGTGCTAAAATTGATAATAATGCAGGCCTTTCTTGCTCCAATCTTGAATGGATGTACCACTTGAGACGATCAATCTGAAATTAATCTAGAATTAATAATTTCATCGAATAATAATAACTACATATATAAATGAAATTAATTGATGTATACCGCATCGTGAACTTCCAAGCTTAGTCTTGCCTCCTTGCCAGTAACAAAGTCGTTCAGCCAAACATGGATTGCCCTTATGGCATCATTTGTTCGTACCGCTTGCCAAACTGTCCACCCAAATAATGCCACGTAACCAAAGATTATCACACAATCCGCCACAACCAGTCTAATCGTTGCCGGTTCTAATCCGGCTGTAGATCGATTTCCCGTCACATTCGCTACAATATCAAATAATTTTACCACGGCGGGATCCACGCCTTCTTCTCTCAACCCCAAAAATGCTGTCAGGGCGATATTAAAAAGTGTCAAAACCAAATGCCCCACTTCTCCCCACAACTCAAACCCCACCATTATCACAACTACGGATAAAATTATGCTAAAAGTCGAATTCGTCATCATCACGGAGTCTAAAATATCTTTTGCCATTTTCTTAATCTCATCAAAATGATCATACGTCGGTCCTACATTCATCTTTATGAGAGCCTCGACATATTCTTGCGCCAGATCGATCTGGTATCTTATCAAGAAACAGAAACATGCGTAAATCGGAAGGACAAAAGTGGACAGGACGGGGATGAAATAGTTCATCGCTACTATCCAGATCTGATCTTGTATAGCAAAGTTGGCCTGTTTACTGATATCATTTGTGTAGAAATTTGAAACCTGATCAAGTACATGAATCAGCAGGATTGAAACGTATATTAAAATTAGTGTTGTCCGTTTATTCGAAATTCTATCAAATTCTGCACCTTCTGCATCCACTTGTTTTTTTGCCTTGATCAGATTGGTCTCATTAGATGTGAAAATTATGAAATTTCGTAGCTGGTATCCTTTCAACCAGAATAGATTGAGCGGAACTGCGATTGGAAGGATGCTAAACAATGTGGTAACCAGATCAAAAAATTCTAGTGTAACTTTCCCATTGATGATAAGGGTTTGAACTAATCTTCCCAGTGCGTAGAAGAGAGCAATGTTAAACACAAGGCAAACCAGGGCTGTCAAGACTGTCAAAATTACGTGTGGACATGTAAAGGAGGATTTTAACCATTGTTTTGTGCCCCCCGAATATATTTTTCCTGGGTGGAGAAAGAGTAGGTGGATGGGAAACCCCCACAATAAGAGTGGGGTGAACACAATAATGAAATTTGTACGCCATGGGGAGGAGTAGACTGGTGCAAAAGGATTAGGTCCTACCATTGTTTTTCTACGAAAGTGAGATGAAAATGTGTTCAATTTCGTGTCGACGTCGGGTGGTGGTATTTCCGACATGGATTTTGATTCTGGTGACAGTGAATGGTTGTCAGAGTCGAAATAAATTAGTCTGATAAGGTTTCTGTTATCAAAATCGTTTTCTAGGTGGAATTGCTTTTTAGCAGCACACTGTGAATTGACTGATTTCTTATTGTACAAATTTTTTGAGTACATTATTCACACTCGAGTAGGTGTACATGTGTACGAACGGGCAAACAGTAACTGGACTTCGGTAAATCATTAAATTATTGGCACACGGATAAAATACAGGACATTTGTTTTGCATGCATAGATATCGAAGAGCGAAACGTTATGAAAAATTTGTCTTTCTCTTTGCTCTACTCATATGCACATGGTTCATTCTTGATAATAACTTTCTGCGTTGAGCCATGCACAAAATCAATAAATAAGTCTACAAAATTTGAATGAGGTGAGTAAGGAAAAATATGAAATAAATTTAACATGCTTTTAACCTTACAATCTCAAAATTTACAATTTCATTGACTTTATAATTAGTTAAATCATCTCAATCGGTCTTTAACAAGACTGGATCTCTCAAGTTGGGAATTGTTATGATAAGAGATTCTATATTGTAATATGCATTCCTTGGTTACATACATATATACAAAAAGAATAGAATATAAATGCTAACTATAGAATCTTTGCTTGCTTATTGTCATGGGTTGCATCACCTAAGAATAAAATAATCCTTTTACAATTTATCAGGTTTTTTGTTTCTATTGTATTTGGTACATATCTAAATCGATTGTGTGCTTGATATCCTTGAAAATTGGAAGGAAGGAACTATGTGCCGCTTGCGTGTTGGTAAAATATGTTATTTACCGAATCAAGTTGAAGACAAACTTTGAACCATTTTTTAGAACTTTCATTTGTTCTCGATTTGCGCGTGCAAGGACACATGTAACTAAAGTACTATATTTATTTAGATTAACCAACTATGTATTATTATTTGTGAAAACAATGTGAAAGACATGATTTATTAGAATTTAATATTCTTTATTGTTCTCCGAAACCTTTCTCCATTGTATTTGGTACATTAGTAGTGACTATATTTTAATGTCCAGGGACATTATTTAGTATCGCTAGAGAAAGCATAAGGCAAATAAAATGCACAATATTATGACTAAATTTTTTATACGTAAATATCTATCGGGTGATTAGTTAACAAATCCTGTCGTATGAATAATTTGATTACTCATCCTAAGCTTATTTGAAATTACTTGCGCACTTTCATTATAAACTTCTATTAAGAAATTTTGAAAATATTTCTTACAAAAATCCACAAAAGCTTTGACTGTTACAACAATTTCGGCAATCTTCTGGAGCTTCCCATTGGTGCCCATATTCTTTCATGCATAACCGAAAGCATCTCTGATAGGGGGTCAACGGAGCTCTTGTTCTCTGCTGCGGTGCTGAATCGCATGACTCAAATGTCATCGTGAAAATTATGGTCACGATGAGTAACACGGTGAACGTTGAAATCCTCACGAAATTTGGCAGCACCATGGTGACAATTTCAGGCAACCTTAATTAAAATCTGATATCAAAAGAAGTTGAGCTTAAACTGGTGCTTACAAAAATAAACCCTTTTTTACAATAATTTTTTACCTTTACTACGAAACTCTTTTGCTTCTCCAGGGAAAAACTTTCTTCTCTGTTCAGGAGTTGTTTCTAAATATTATTCCAGTTTCGCATGCTTTCAAACTTTATACGATGGCAGAAATGTGGATTGCGCATCAGATTGACCTTAACCTGACCTATATTTGACTTTAACCAAATTATTCTTAATTGTGACCAATTGATGATACTTGAACAGAGATATATTCATTATGCACTATTTATGGCCACTGCAATTCGTCTTATATAATAGTTTAGTGCAAAAGTGACAAAGTTGACACAGTTAAAGCAATTCATAACTTGCTGATTGTATGGCTTAAACAAGATGCTTGGCAAAATTACAATATGTAATGCAGGCTTATATGTACATACATATTATATCTATGTATGGCTGATATGATGCTACGAATAAAATCACTATAACTGCTAAGACTGCACTTATTTAGCATTAAAATTTAGCCCATTAGTGCTGATAATTTAATCACATAACGTTCTATATTGGTTCAATAGCAGTACTTTCCAGTTCCAACAGAAAAACCAGAAGTTCAATCATAGTCACACATTTATCACATTAGATGAGATATATTATACTGCATATTATGTTCATGTTGGGAATAAAATACAATTTCCCATTAAGCAACTGGCATTGTTTTGTGTTGCATAGATATGCATGTATTTATAAGTATGTACATATATTTAGTATTTACTTATTAAGTCAATCTTTACGATAAATTTCTTTCACTCAAGTGATTTTAAGTAAGATTATAAGAATGAACCGAGGCTCGTAAGACTTATTCAAATTTACTCAAACTTTACTCGCAACGAATTACATTTATTATAGTTCCACATCTGAATTTTTATACAGAGTAAAAAGAATGTAAACATTTACAGATCTTACCTAATATAAATTCAATATGGAATGAGCTATGTATTTATATCTTTTGATTATATTGTTTATGTGTTACATTTCAGTTCAATCTAACCTAACCTAACCTAACCGAACATTTGTAACAATTTGTAACAACTCAATCATACTCGTTCTTGAATTGGTTTCAAACTTAATCTTTGTAGAGCCATTTACTGTAATAAAACAATTTGTTGCTCGCTAAAGTACCTCTCATTGCATCAGCCCATGATTGTGACAAGAATTCAAGGAAAATGTTTCATGTGTATACATCCGATTCTAATGACTAATTTATTTTGGTGCGATTTGACGACTTTGATTTGATAACCTGCATTTTACGAATTATTTCCTTGTGATTCTGTAAATATATTTTCCAAAATTTCATAAATTTATCATTTCCCGACTTTAGGTACTTTTTAAATAAAAAACCTAATAAAATTGACAGTGCATTTTTTTAAAATCAGGGAAAAGAGGACATGCTTTTAAATCGTATCTCATGAAGAATTAGTGTTCAAATTCGTCCATTATGAAAAATTCAAATTTATTCTCATTAATTTCTGCACAAAATAAAATTGGTCTGATCAAAATTCGAGTTATACACTTAAACGATTTGCATCGTAAATAAGTGGCTGGTGCAAAAACAACAAACATAATGCGACAATAAACCAATCCAGAATTTACGCTCGTAGTAGGTATCCAATGTAAATAATTAATATTATCATGTTTAGATTAAACTAATAAATTTTGTACTTTTATTTAATAGTAATTCCTACAACTAATCCATATAATCCAATGGAGCCATGCAATGCCGTCATGACCAACATGTCATAGTGGTCATACGATACAGAAATCCCAAAGAGTGCATGATTGAAAATCATAATTAGAAAATGTCATTGATACCACGGCTTAAAAGGCTTACTTTTATTGTTCAAGGATTTATCCGAAATCGCTATAAAAAGAGTGAAAACAAGCCAAAGTCCAGCACTGTAACTTGTGTCCGTAATAACTTCTCAACATAAACAATGAACATGAAGACGATACTTTTGCTCTTGGCATTTTGTGCATCCACGGTTTACTGTGGCGTTGTAGATACTACAAGTTGCGGTATGTACATTTTGTTGTATAAACACTTCTTTAATAGTATAAATTTCACCCCAGTCTAATTTTTGGTTAATTTGTGCAGGTGGAACTGGGACATGGCGAGAATTACGAATTGATACTTGTCAAGGTGAGAAAAACCATTTGAAAGGGAGTCAAAAATTTGATTTCCATTTGTGACGAGAGAGAGGCAGAGAGGGACACAATTCGGATTCTGGTCCCGTCATGTCAACCACAATCGTTGATCGTCTTTACCACAGCGCCGTATCTGTCTCACGTTGTCTCTCGATTCGGATGAACTACATAAATTTGTTCATCTGAAAACTTGATGAGGTCAATGATAAGCCGCGTATGTTGTTTTTCCTCAGGTGAATTATGCGAGATGGTCCCGGGTACGCCATACAGTGTGGAAGCAGACTTCATCCCAAGCGCAGCTAGTCCTGAACTTTGCCTCAACGTTACCGCAATCCATCTTGGATTTGATATCCCAATTATTAGCACCGAATTGCCAGGGTCTTCAGTCCAACCTGGTCAGCTCTACACCATCCGATACACTATCACCCCGAATGATTCCTTGAAAGGGTTCACCGTACCGATTACGTCCACAGTTGGGAGGTGCTTCAATTCTGCATTTGTCGAGATGTGCAGGTCCATCAGGGTTAGAATTTTGTAAATTTTCAGCTAACACATATAGATAAATGTTATAAATATATTTCCATACAGTACAAAACAAACATTGTTCATAAAATAAAAGTCCTCGAAATCCATACATTCTTCTAATTACTTCATGCATATATCACTTGCATTAAGTATGTGTTTACCTTTATGCGCATTGTACAGATAAATAAACTGGATGAAACAGAGTTAAATTAAAAGCAATCCGTTTGTACCCAAGCTTAAACTGTCAGGTTTGGATCATCGAATCCTGCAGGGTGAACGTGTACACACTACATGTCCATGCAATAAAAATTGATAAGATGTATCAGTGAGTAGTAAAATGCATCGGTCTGACAAACAATTAACTGGTGATTTAGCTCATTCATAATTTTATTTCTTTAATTGGCGTATAAGGTACATAGCTTCATCTTTACACTGTTAGTTTATCCACAATTATAAAAAACGTAGCCTAACCATAATATTTATTTATTTGGAGTCTTCAACTTTAATATGCACCTAGTCTACTGTGAATTAAAGATCACGTATAGCAAGAATTGTGGATATAAGTATGTGCATGTCTGCACATACTGTATATATATATACATACATATATATAATTACAAATACATGTATCGTGCAATAAATAATTTGAGAAAACTTACTTTGTTGATCTTCACGCAACCCTAATTATTTTAATCTAATTACGGAAGAATCTGCCCATACATTACCCATTTTGTTCTGGGATAAAAAAATTAAAACATGTTTACTTTCTTTCTTTAAATAAATACATTTTTTATCTCCAGACTTGCTGGTAACCTTTTTATTGTTAAAAGCCTTCAATAATTTAAGGGTACACATTTTCATTTCGATGTGTTGCATTTTCCTTAAATTAAATAAATTTTTATATTGTCAAGGGCAACGTGGTTAAATAAAAATGTGGCAGTCACTAATTTATTCTCAATAAATACCTGTTTCCATATTTGAACAAAAACTATCTTCTCGGGATGACAAGAGTCCTCTTATTGTCGGGCAGACAATGAATGCACACATTGGTTACATGCTGAAATTCTAATATAGTTTATCTATGACTTACTTAAATGGACCAACCCCATTAGTTCCTAACCCTTCACACGAGAAGTAGCTTGCCTTTCCAACCCGTCCCTAATTAATTACAGTAGTTGCAATTAATAAAGTCTTACCTTATATGATTGATAAGTTCATTTAAATGTATTCCTTATTTTAAGCAACATGCAAATGAAGAGTCTGAGTCTGTAATAATTTCCTCAAAATTATTCAGTCCCAAAAATACGAGTTCGAGAAGTACTTATCTATGTGTACCCAGATAATTGCGTAATTATAAAGTTTGCGAGGTTTTTATATCAAATGTCTGGCTATAAAATTCAGAACATGATATGAATGTTTGTAATACTATGTGACATGACTGGAGATGCGTCGTTAAGTCGGGCAGACTCGTCTGTCTGGATAAACTTGACTTGACTCAATCAATATCACACGAACATGAATGGCCAATTATCTTAATCCAATTAAACTACGAATTATTAGCATTTTAAGGTAGGTAGTAGGTACCGTTCAAGACAAAAAACCTCCTGAATTAATGCACCTTCCTTCATTCACCTTATATTAGATTCGCCTACATTTTTTTTTCAAAGTTTCGTTTTCAACCTTCGTACCATTATTGACCAAGGATAGACAGCCCATCCCACTTACATATTTACTTGCATACTACATTAGTATGTTGATTCCATAGATAAAAATGTAATTACAATACATATGTAATGTCGACGCCAGAAACAGCGTTAACACGAAGGTAGCCGGTATGCATCAATCATTTATTAGTCAATATGCCAGAATCTGAATATCTCAACCAAAAATCCCAACTCAGGCATAGCCAAAAGCTGTATAATTATCAAATTATAAAATCATGGGATAATTATGGTTTCTGACCAAAGATGACGGTTTCATCCTAAACATATCCAGTAGTTTCTTGAATGCCGTTGTGAAATTACGAGACTTGCTTTTTGTAAATTTATTTAGATAAAAAAATGTTGAAATATTTCTGCGTCCTTCTTTTCATTTGTTGTGGTCGCAGTTTGGGCGAAATGTAAGCGACTTCAACTGATTGTAATTAATCCTAAGCTAATTTTTGTCCAATTTTTTGTTGTATGAAAATCAGATCCAATTCTTTTGTCCTAAATTTAAACATGTAGTTCTTCACCCGGTCATCACCACTTTCTGATACCGTCTTCCTCCGAAGAGGATGACAGTAGAGAAGCATTTGTTCCAAATCCATCGTTTCTCGTGGCCAACGATTCGGAAGTGAAAAATATTACTAGACCGACATGTGAACAAATGCAAGCTTCGCCCGTCCTACTTCCACCGAATTATAACAAACTGGACTCAAAAGACTTTACATATGTAAATGTTGCGCTTTTCATCCGGTCAATTCTGAGTATTGATGAGTACAATGAGGCAAGTTTGTAAATTTTAAAATAAGACATGTTTCCATAAACGGAAAAATGTTGTATTAGATATTTGCACACTTATGTACATCTTATCTTACAACTCCTTGTCATTGTCCGACAATAGGAATTATTAGTGGATGCTGATTTGTCGCTGAGATGGCTTGATATGAGGATCCTCGAATACTACAGTGATCTTAACTGGACTAATCCATGCACGGGGAAACGAATGGAGAATTTTATTCTAGACGGTGATGCGTTGAAATTGATCTGGAAACCGGACATTTTCATAGGTTAGCTTTATAAAGCTTTAATAAATTATAAATAAAGTAATATGCCTAAATTTATCCCAGCTCCAAGTGAGTACATAAGTACATATATATTTATGCACATGTTGTTACTCAGATAAGCTGGCATCCGTCGAGAAAACATCAATTCTAAGCAAGCTGATTCAGTTAGAAATCATTACCAAACAAGAGAATGATACTCGAGACGACTATGGCGACGTCGTCTACAGTGCTAGGTAAATATGATAAGTGTTTTATCCTGAAATAGAAATTATTTTTACAGGATCATTTTTTGAACAGATTAAACTTGAAGCTAAGATGCTTTATGGACTTCACGCATTATCCGGCAGACACGCAGGAATGTTTGTACTATATTCGAAGTTGTAAGGAATCAGTTACATACGCAACGTTCCAATGAGATTAAATAGTATACATGTTTTTGGTAATTTTTTGCGTTTTTGCTCAGATTCCTATGACAATCAAATATTACTTTTGCAATGGAAAAAGTCCAACGCATATCTAGAGGATCCAAACGACGCCAATTTTGACATACAACTTTTTGATGTGGAACCCACAGAAAAGTATAGCCGGATCAATATTGAGGAAAAGTTTGACTATTACAGACGTAAGATTTAAGTGAAATAGGTCAATGGGCATGCCAGTCGAGAATATTCAAATTAATTTGCATCCCCATTTTCTTATTAGAGGGAAATTACTCTGCTCTTCGTTTCGGGCTGAAGCTTAGGAGAAATCTCAGTTATCACATTGTCCAAACTTATCTACCGTCAACACTACTTATCCTGATAACTTGGCTGTGTTTCCTTATCCCTGCCAGCATGGTGGAAGCTAGGATCGGAATTTCAATGACAACGGTATACATACAAGATACATAAATATTTTTTTCCATACCTCAGACTATCAGGAATGACTTTCTCTTTAAACTTGGGTATAATATAAATTTCCGGCTGTAATAGCTCCTCACGCTGACCGCCATGTTCGCCTCGGTCAGAGAGCAGTCCCCAAAGGTATCATACACCATGGCGATTGACATACACATGGTGTTCTGCATCTTCTTCGTTTTCATCGTGTTGCTTCTGTTCACTTCTACTTATTGGGCAAAACGCAGACTTACCAAGAAGGAACAAAGAATTGTCGATATGGTGAGCTTGAGAATATGGCATGTTGGCTCAAATTTAAGTACGCGTGCAAAAACAAGCAATGAAAATTACTTCATTTAACCCATTTTAGGATTCTGACAAAGTTTCCCTCCATGTTATGGCCAGCGCTAACGTGGAGACTTATCAAAGGCTGGTTGGTTTCACACAAAAATATGGCTTTCGAGTATTTTCGGTGACATTTATCTCTGTCGTCGTAACGTATTGGACCTGGCTTCTCGTCGCGTCTGACTACTTTAATTGGAACCCCAGTATCAAGTTTAATAATTTGGCAGGGGATGAAGACGGGCAAGGAAATGAGAGATCTTCAATTTGGTTGCGAGGAAATAACATTCTTCATCTGCAAGAACCTCCGTTCAATTACACTTTCCCACAGGATGATTAAACTGATGGTTGAGACACTTTTTTAAAATTAATGATTACATTTGTACATAGACATTCAATTTTTTGCTTGAACTGTAAAACCTTTAACTGCAATTATGGTGGTCAATGAACATATATATGTACAGCCATTAATGAATAAAATAATAATACAAAAGGTGGCCATAATGGTGATACAAGACATCATTTGACCAACATTAACCAAATAAATATCTTCATATACTAACTTGCATGCATATAGAATTGCATCATTGTAATAAATACTTGTAAACCAACCGTATCATGTATTTACATACATATATTAGGAATAGGTAAAACACCTTTACTACTGGAAATCATAGGTCAAAATTATTGTCATATTATGAAAGCCGGGATAAATTTGATACTTATTAAAGTTAACTCATTTTCTGTGAGCAAGTAAGTATGCACACAAGAAAAAAATGAAATCAATTAATCATAGATAGGTGTACCAGATCTTACTAACGTCCATGAATACGTGACCGTCGTCTCGACATCTCCATGTCGTTCAAATGACACAGGTAACTGAAAATGTCCCGAATGTGCGTCAGTCAGCCACCCACAGTTCAACCACACGACACGCAATTTCACCGTTTTCACCAACCCAATTATGTAATAACTCGACCCGCGTAAAGTTATGCCTTCTTAATAAATTGATCTTCGGTTTGACGAAAAACATGACGACAGCCATGATATTGCATGTCTAGACCACCATTAAATTCATGACACCACATTGACTGCGACAATCCACACACAAATTTTATCCCTATGAGTGCGTTTCACTTCATAAATACATTTATTGTACGTGACACCATTCATGTATTCTGATAGATTCTGCAGTTACGCATGTAGAACAAACGTAATACATGTTCAAAAATAGAAGTGAAAGTAATTCATCGTCATCAAACGTCTCATATATAAAGGAGCTCGGTTCGAGAACAAAGCACAAAGCAATTTGAGCAAGCGAAACAGCAGTGAAAGCTTTAACCTCATAAACCTTTTTGCCGAACTTTTAACCGCAACAATGACTAAATACAAGCTGATCTACTTTGACATTCGTGGTCTCGCAGAACCAATACGGTACGTATTTAAATAAAAGCAGTGCTGCTAAAAATCATACAAATTCACAAGCTTACCTATTCGCAGGTGGATGTTTGCCATCGCTGGAAAGAATTTTGTAGATGAAAGAATTCCACTGCAACATTGGCCAGTGGAGAAAATTCGTGAGCTTATAAATAATACTTTGAATTTTCACAAATAGTTTTAATTTTTTTCGCATTAAGGATTTACTGAGCACGTCGGACAACTTCCAATTCTCCACATTGACACCATTCAGCTCACACAAGTTCATGCATGCATGCGATACGTTGCTCGCCGGTATGGTTTTAACGGTACGACAGAGATTGAGGAAGCCAGGGCGGATGAAGCCACCGAGCTGATTTATGATCTGCGGCTTTGTAAGTCGTTTTTGCATTATGTAATGAGTCGTGGAATTTTAGTATATTATAAAGATTGGCGAATTTTTTTCCTAGGCTGCGTGGCGTACAAGGATTCATTTGTCTCTGCAACGCCGGACATTATTAGACATACAGGTAAAAAAAGGGCGAACTGGAATCCAATGTTTAGTGAATGTTAGCAGATTATTCAATCAAGAACACTTTCTGATGCCCGTATGATTTGCAGTTTTCCACGATTTCTACAAGGAAACCAGCATCGTCAAGAAAGCCCGGATGAGGAAACATTTAGTGGAAGACTACTTTCCAAAGTACTTTACAAGGTTTGCAGACCTTCTCGAGGAAGCTGGAGGTGAATGGATCGCTGGAAAATCTCTCACCTACGCTGATCTCGCTCTTGCTAACTTTCTGGTAAATTAAAAATTAACTTTATTGCTGACGAAATATGTAAAGATTAGGAGAAAGTTTACGCGTAAATATTTTATCATTGGCAGGATGTCGCTGAATCTATGGTGAATCCTGACATATTATCGGATTATCCGACTTTGAAACGTCTGAAAAATGATGTATTCGCTATTCCGCAAATTCAAAAGTTTTTGGAATCCACCGTCCACAAGACATCCATGGTTGGTGGATAAGATGATTATGCATTAGTGGGATGAAAATATTGGTTTGTAGAACTTGACCTCAATAGAAATATTATAGCTGTGCTAGTAATAAAAAATGTAATTAGTAAATGTCTTTTCTTAAGATTAGTTCAAAAATTAAAATTTGGTTTATTGACAAATTCATAAATAAATCAGCATAATAAAAATGTAATCGCTTATGTATGTATTAGAAGTTCTACATAAATTAGCTGTAAGCTAGAGAAGGCTGGCATTCTCACCACGTAACATCGTGTCATACAGACTTATTTATGTATTGCATAGATGAATAGAAAGTGCATTGGGAAATAAAACATTTACGAACATCCGTGGACATCTTAAAAATAATTCTCTTTAATCTATGGACACTATGTATGTAAGTATGTATGCACATATAAATCACTTTACGAGTGCTGTACGAGTCGTATATACAGAATACACGTAATTATATGCAAAAGTAGGTACCGGATAAAGTTGCCCATGAACTTGATGCAACATAGTACCTAATAAAACTTGATGGGGGTTCATACTCAAGTACAATTTTTCACCGGGGACAGGTTGTCAATTTTTTTCAGGATAAATTGGTTCATAAATATTTATTTGCATGTTATACTAAATTGAGTTGCACAAGTAGACAGTTGAGAGTATTCGTCATTTCGTTCTTCAGAAATATAATTTAGTGCCATGCATTACCTGATTAAAGGAAATAAGTATTCACTCCAATCTCGTTGGCAATAAAATTGTTTCAAGTAAGTAGATATTCGTGAATCCTTATCTACATCCTGCCTGTTATGTCTTACAATTAAAAAAAATATTATAAAGTACACCAAAATGTCAATAATTCATTAGATTCGTAAATAACATGTACTCATATATGTAGATAGTGTAATGTAAATACTTAAAGGTATCAAAAATATTGATAGTTTGACATCGTGTCATGCAATAATAGCTTTGTAATAATACATCTCCATTAAGAACTACATTTTAGGTACACGGTGGAACTGTAAACTTTAATAGATGCCAAGGTCGCGTTTATTGTATTAAATATTTGGACTAAACAACATGTTCCTTGCATCTTACTTCTTTCAACTATTTATTTTTGTCCAACTTTACGCAATTTTTGAAGGGTGCACAATTCACGAACTACGCCCGAACTCCTCAGCAGTACCTCCTCCGGACAATATTGGTTTAAATAAATTTCTGAAAATTTTTATTAATTCATCGACCATAGTCTCAATTATTACAAATTTTGATAAAAGCGTATCGCAATTATTAAACCAAACTTCCATGATGAAATATTCGTTTTTGTGTACGATGACCACGCTTAATTTAAATATTTCCTTATTTAACTACAATCTCGTGCCGAATTCTTCAGCCTTATACGCCAACAGCCCATTACTAATTCTTGTGACTTCCAAGTTTAATCATTTTAAAAACTTTAACTACCCAACTTCAGGACACATTGTTCAAATTTATGACTTCCGTATTCACTACTATCAAAGAATTCGGCAAAATTGGCTTCCCATTGTGAAAGAAACATCTTTTACTCATCTCTTAAAACCCCAAATGGTCAAAACTCTTAATCATGACTACAACTTCAATCGCGTCCACATCTGGACAAAATTCGTGTGGAACAGGACGCCCTGCGAAACATTTTCTGCATCAGCAAAACTAGGATCGCAAAGTGGAAGTTCGCAATTTAAGAAATATCGCTGTGCTCCCGACGCTGAGTTAATACATTTGCTGAAAGAGCATTACAACTTTACAGCTAAATTCACAACTAAAATTCCAGACTGGATTTGGCGAAAGAGACGAATCGCCGTTGAGGCCAGAGTTTCCAACCTTTTTGACAGCTCTGGATCAAATTTGGTGGTCACTCCAACGCTGCTTGGGTTCGGGGGTTCACGCTACAATTTCATCGCGTACTGCCGTTTTCGGCAACGCTTCCCTGTAACAATATTCGCCTGGTTGGTACCATTTCGTAGTTTTGTGTGGTACTCTTTTCTAGCTATGTTGATATTCTTCCCAATCACTACGTCAAAAACTATACAAACTTATTTCGTCAATATTTTCACAGAAATTTCCAACTTATTTGGACAATCGGATAAGGTTGATACCATCCCTGAGTTATTATTCGTGTTTTCATGCATAATTCTTTGCTCCGTGTACTCCACATTTATCGAAGGAAGCATTATCGCTCCGTACGATGCAAGACCATTTGTTTCGTTGCAAGCTTTCATTAATTCGTCGTACCAGATAATTCACTCGTTTGGGAGAAAGAGCTTCCTCCTTCTGTACGCCGAGGGCAGGACTGACTTTACCCGACTTGGAATAAACATGACCAGCAAAGTTTTTCTAGACTTGTTGCAACCTCAGTACCAAAATACAACAAGAGAACAATTTATCTCTGAAGGAAACAAGGCTGGGCATTATTCGTACTATACAGATTTAAGCTTAAGAGGCGTGGTTGTTCAGAAGCTTGAAAATAGTGTTACAAATTTCCGCAGAGATGTCAGAATGCGTTGTTTTGGATTAGAGTTTGGTGGCACCGTTCCAACTTATTTTGAGTTTCCACCAGAATTTATGAGCCACATGTTGCAGACGTATCAACAAATTATTGAGTCGGGTTTAATGTTTGGTCACTGGGTTAAATCGCACAGTCATTGGACAATCCGAAAACATATCGTGAGTCAAGAAAAAATATGGAAAATGAGGCTGATTGCTGACGCTACAGACAACATTGGGTTGAAGAACTTGCTTAACTTTTTAGCATTTCTCGGTTCCATATTTTTGATTGCATGCATTTCATTTGTCTTTGAAATGAAAATACATTTATGGGCAGCTCGAACTACAACTTTTTAATGTACATATTTTCATACATAGTTTATTTCGTAGTTAATACGATAATTAATATTTTTGCGAATTTTATTATGATGCCTCACTGAATTATTCAGAAGGAGAAAATGTTATGTAGGCCACCACAACAGACAAGTCTACGTATCTGTAAGTTTGTATGTTATATCTAAACTACATATGTATGTGTAGCCTTAAACTTATTAAATATGTGTATGAAAACTAACTGCATTATTAAGTTGTATTACTGATTGTACTTTATACAATCTTCGAATCTAGGTTGAAGGTTTATTTAAATTGAATATACCCGACTGGCAGGGACACCTTGAATCAATTTGTTTCGACTTATCAATATTATTTTAGTTCAATCCTAAATGTGTATTAATTTATAAACACTGAACCCAACCTCAAGCAAAATTTTTCATTGCATTTAACGTACTTTAAACTTTTAACCATTGTGCTAATTCGGGTAGTTACATATTTACGTATGTAATAGTTCCGTTGCTTGAGACAAGTTTTTTTAACTACATTTAGATATATGTATGCACATGTATACACATAACTAAATATATACATAACTAGAATAAGTTTTCAGTGATTCTTTATACCTAATCAAAGTTAAACTTCTATCTGTGAATCAATGTCTAGTATTTCTTGAGAAGATTTCGAGTGCATTTTACTTACATGCATAAGTAAATTTTAAATCCATTAAATCGCTTAATCGTGCCATCATCTCAAAAATTGTGCTCCAAACAAACCGACAAATCTACAAGGTTATTTCTTTAGTAGATGCGTTTTCATCTTTCGTCTATAAATAATAAAAAATAAAGTTACCCTGAATTGTATATATTTAAATGTCGTAAAGTACTAATTCTTCTCACCTTGAAAAATATAATCTCGCTTTCATTAATTTACGGACTTCCCCAAAATCAGTATTGGCTTTCGAGATGCATACAAATTATTAATTTGGTATCTAAATATATAAAAATGTGGAAATATTTGTGGATACGAGATGATGTGATTTGAATACGAATTAAGATCAACATTTGACACCACTAAAGTTTTAGGACGATTTCAATCTCTGTGCATATAAAAGGGATGAAATTGAGACTCAATTCCAAATCTCACCAATTTTTCTAAAACGGTCGCAGTACATAAGTATTTTACAATGGGCGTAACGGGAACATTCCTATTTGCAACTATAATAATGGTTGTTAGCACTAAATCTGCATTTGGTAAGCCATTAAGATCATGTTGCATGTGGTTCCTTGCATTAGTATACGTTTAATTAAATTACGATTTAAATAGGTGCATCCATGGAGAAACCGTGCACGCTTGCATATCATTCAAGAACAGTGAGACTGGAGTTGTTGGACAGCTCCGACTCTTTGACAGCGTCGATACAGAATGACGAGAATGTGGCGATTATACCCAGCGGAAAACAAGTGAGACTGGAATGTATTAACGAGAAACAAATTTTTCGAGATCTTGAAGCAGGAACAGTGGAACTTTTTTGTGCTGGTGGGACATTGTCTCATACGGTAATAGTTCATAAAATCATGAAAAAATATAGATAACTTACTTCCACTTGTCAACATATTTTTAGGGTGCTGGTGCCCAAGATATTGACCAATTACTTGAATGTCGTTCTCCCAGAGCAGCCCCATTTGGCGAATTAATTCGGAATGGCACGTGTGTCAATAACGCGTCAAATATTGATGTATATGTTACATCGGACTCTGGGTAATAAAACACTGGTCGTTGAAAAATGGACTGGCGATTTCTTCTTAAAATGCCACCAAGAATTATTTTAGTACTGTTGTTTCTCAGACTATGTTTCAAAATTACTGCCATAAGCAATATTGATATCATATTCAATTACTTAATATTAATTAACTCTGACTTTATTAAACGTATAGCGAATCTTCCCACCTTTACTCTGTCTGCTTTGATGAGGTCACATCCACCACGTTGTACTCGAAAAGCTATATTGATGGGAAATTGCTGGCAGGGGGTAAACCTGACCCGAGTAAAAGACCTGGAGAATTTCAAGACCCAGGATTTTTTCCATTTAACGTCGTGTTGGCTTACAAACAAAAGCAGGAGAAGATAACACTCACAAAGCTGGTATGAATTCAATAAAATTGATAACAAAAAGAAACAATTGGAGCAAATAAAAAATGCTCATCCTCATGAAGCTTGGAGAAGAAAAGTTTGAGGAGTATTTTCCAAAACAAACGTATTACTTATCGAGGGGACATCTCTTCCCCAATGGCGACCCGTACTACAAGTACCAAAAGGACGGGACTTTCTTCTACATTAATGTCGTACCACAATGGCAGATATTAAACAATGGTTTGTTATGTAAAAGTACTAAATTAAGGTATGAATAACATAACAATGATTGCATTTCTTTACTATTGCAGGAAATTGGAAGGTAAGTAATGAATACTTTATAATTCGTACGCTTTTAAGTAAAATTTCTAATACGCCTAAAATTTCGAACAGGCGATAGAAGATTCGTTCCGCCAAATGTCAGCAAAGTTAGCATCTCATGTTAATGTCTACACCGGAACGCATGGAGTAGTTGAGCTGAAAAACCAGGATGAGGAGGATGTTGAATTGTGGATGGGATTACCAATAAAGTCTGGAGACAAAGTTAAACGACTTCCGGTTCCCAAGTAATTAAGACTGAACAACTTTCCAAAAGTGGAGTATTTATGTTTCACTCTATTAATTTCTTATGCATAGATTCCTGTGGAAGATTGCATACAGTGAGGTTGAAGATGCTGCGGTTGCCTTGGTTCAAATAAATAATCCGTGGGCTACAATAGCTGCGGAGGACTATCTTTGCAAAGACATTTGTGATCAACTGGACTGGCTCTCACTGACAAAAAAGCAGCGAGGGTCTATCCAGAAGGGATTCACGTACTGTTGTGATGTGAATGAACTTCGGAAAAAAATTGAAACTATTCCGGTGTTCAAGTATTCAAAAGTCTTAGAGTCAGCTCAGCCTTCCAAAGTAGTTTCAAATTTGGAGGAGGAGGACGAAGATTGGGACGATGACGAGGAATCCGACGAGGACGAAGAGGACGAAGAGTGAATCAATAAAATGAACATCACAGGCATTACAAGTGTTTTACCGTTATTGCATTTTCGCTATTTAAAATTCAAATGATTACTTCCAATTCTTGTAATGTTCAGAATAAACATTTATTTATATATCTATCCCGGAAAAATAATGTATTTCTAACCGTCCTGTTCAATAAATTCGAAGACACAGAAAAATGTCACCAAATTGAGACAGGTTAATATGCGTTGACTAAACTCTTGCTAACTTGCATGTCATTACATACGTATTTCATGGACTCCTACCATCTCTACCATTACAAGAGTAGAGAATTAATACATAGAACCTTTACAATAGATATTTGGCTCGACACTTAACCCCTTTGTGACCGAAATAATTGAAATTTGCTTTCCTTTGGGGACCAGAATTTTATCAGTTAGTTGTTGCTACATAACCAATTTAATTTTACCAATAGTGTAGCTACGTCACCAAAATGATTTTAAAGTAAGCGTAGTTACGTCACCGATTTCACAGTGGGTGTGCAAACCATAAAGGACCGAATTTATTTCGGCAACTTTTGATGATTTTATTTAACATTAAGCATTTATTTATGCATATTAGTAAAAATTATCTGCAGTTCATTACAATAATATTAAGTTATTGATTCATACATTTTTATAGTTTAGCAAGGTCCAAGTGGTTTTCACTGATCTTGACCGGAGTTAGTTAGTTCATGCTCAGAAATAAGCGGACCCGTATTTTTTCGTTTTCTAAAATGGACATGTTTTCGCCCGTGGTGGAATTTAAAAAATCCGCCAAAGTCAGGATTTAAAACGCTGTAACCTTTCGAATTTTAATCCGATTTCAAAAATTAAACACAATTTTTGCTCAGAATTACTACCCTGAAAATATAAAACCTACAGTGCAGACTTGATATAGCCCGAGTCAGGCCAAGTTGTGCTTATCACTCAATCCGACTTTTTGCATGAAATTTTATCGCAAATGCATATCAATAAATTAAAAAATTAAATTTGTTTTTTCCAAATTAAATTCATATTCTTCTATTAGTAACAATTACCATCCTGTGTAACAAATTTCAGCTTCGAAGATCCGAAGATTACAAAAAAAAGTATGGGTTGCCCAATAGGGTGTCTCTCTATGGGAAAATTGTACCTTTTTAATTAATATTCTTCTATTACCAACTTTTCTACCAAACTTCAGCTCGATTTGATCAATTTTAAAAATCGGTATGGGTCACCCCCTCGGGTCCCTCCAGACGAAAATTTTTGAAATTTTACTTTGTATTCCTTCATTATAAACCATTAGCAACCTCTATGCCAAATTTCAGCTTTCTAACACAATTTTGAAATTTTGGTGCGTAATACCCCACCCACTCCGATGACCCCCACCGGTCAACCACTTGACCTATTTCACACATCTTCGAACTCAACTCCTCATTTGACCCATACTATATGTGTGCACAATTTCAAGTCGATAGGATTAGTTTTACGGCAGTTATCGCAAACCAGACAGACAGACAGACGGACATGACGGGTACATAAGCCCTGACTCGGGATAAAAAATCAATTTTAAAAAAAACTTTTAATTTTCAAAAAATTATCGTTTTTTGCTTCTTTAAAAATTAAGTTTATTTTAAATTCCGCCACGGGCGAAAACATGTCTATTCTGGAAAACTCCAAAATACGCTTATTTCTGAGCGTGAACAATTTAAAATTAGTCTTACAATGCATTGCAGCGAACTACAGTTGTAGTTTTTGCAGATATATAGTTTTTGGTAATGTGCATAAATAAATGGTTCGTGTTAAAATTTTGTAAAATAAAATTTTGACTTGTATGCATGTGTGTATTTGGTCTTGAAAATTTTTCCGCAGTACACAAATATGTGTACTTGGTCCTCTACGGAAAGAAAAAAGCTACACAAATATGTGTAGTTGGTCCCCAACGTAACTACAAAATAGTACACAAATGTGTGTACTTGGTCCTTAACGGAAAGCAAAAAAGTACACATATTTGTGTACTTGGTCCCCAAGGGAAAGCAAAAAACTACACAAATATGTGTAGTTGGTCCCTAACGGGTTAATGACAATTATATCTAATAACGTGAAAATGCAACTCAGTCTGAATCATCAAATTTAAGTATCGTAAGTCCATTATAAATCGCTCTATTCCTGGAAAGATTACCACACATTATCAACAAATAAATTGCTTTGGATGTGGATTGTATCGTGATATTTTTGACGCATGTACCTATGTATGTATTTAGTTGTGAACAGGTGTCCACATGACGCTGATGATCATTATTGTCTAGTTTTCTCCACATTCTGACCCACCATTGAGCACAAATACATACCAAATGAAAAATCTGATAAAATCGATAAATCCGTTTAGATAAGCCGATTATACATAATTCATTACACAAGTGAATGTAATCCCAGAGTTAATTGTTCTAACTAAGCGTGTCCCAAATTGTTATTTTATCACTCCTGACAACCCAGAGACTGGACAATGGGGAAAATATAATCTTGTGAATGGTTATATTAAGTCAAGCACACACCTCCAATCTATTTCAGTCGTCAACTTTTACTCAATCAACGTGCTGGAGGGTCACCTTTTAGTTTTTGCAAAAATGCTAAAGTTTGTGTTCTTGTCTGTCCTCCTCCTGGCTGGAGGAGTGAAAGGACAAGATGATGAATTTCTCTACGACGTTTTTCCACCAGATTTTCAGTGGGGTGTGGCAACCAGTGCTTACCAAATTGAAGGGGGTGCATTTGCCGATGGTAAGCTGCAACACGAAGCATAGAATCTTTTATGTATTACGAAATTCTTAATTTTATTTTTTAACTTTAGGCAAAGGGTTATCAAATTGGGACTATTGGTCACACAATGGCAGCTATGAAGGTCATTGTAATGTCAGAGACTGTCAAAATGGAGACGTTGGCGGAGACTCGTACCACAAATTTAGGGAAGACGCCGCTCTCATTAAAAGCATGGGTGTAAGTATTAAAAAATTGCATGTGATCTACACAGTTTGTGCATATGCTAAACTGCATCCTACTTTTTCATGCAGGCCGATTTTTATCGCTTCTCTCTCTCATGGGCTAGGTAAAAATTCAACCTATAAATTAACAGTGTGCTGCTGAGAGAATGCTTGAATTGTGTAAAATATTGATTTTAAATTGGAATAATGATGTGTTATTAAACTACCAGAATTGTTCCAACTGGACGAGTAGCTGATGGCGTCAATCAAGCAGGCATTGATCACTATAACGAAGTAATTGATAACCTCATCGCCGAAGGAATCACGCCCTTCATCACTTTATACCATTGGGATCTTCCTCTACCGCTGACTTGGGATGGCTCCTGGCTTAACGAGGATATCATCGAACATTTCAAAGATTATGCAAGAATTGTATTTGAAAATTATGGTGATCGAGTCAAACTTTGGTTGTCCTTTAACGAACCGCACGTCTTTTGTTTCGCGGATTGGACGTATGCTTGTATGTTTTGCACGGATATATTACAAGATTGCTTTATATTTTTTTATCCCGGGGTTATTTTATTCTAGATTTAAATCCGTTCAATTGGACGCAACCGGTTAAACCGTACATCTGTTCACATAACATTCTCAAAGCTCATGGTATGGCTTCCGGCTACGAAATATGTATCAAGTATTTATGGGGATATTCGATAAGTATCTATTAATTTTATACAGCTCTAGCTTGGCGAATGTATGACTCGGAATTTAGACCAACACAGGGCGGAAAAATGGGAATTACGCTGTAGGCAATTCAAACAATTACATAAAATTTACGGTACCCTTTGAGATGTGAGTAATTGACTTTTTAACCTGAATAGAAACTGTGATTGGCCTGAGCCACTAGATCCAGCAAATTCTGCACATGTAGAAGCTTCAGATCGATCCATGCATTTTCATGTGAGAACATAATTCTTGGTGTTCATTATCATTGCATACATGCTTAATTTTTCGTATTATTTTTAATTTTACTGCAATTCAATCTGTAGTATGGATTGTATGCTAATCCACTTCTTCGAGGAGAATATCCACCAATTATGAGATCCTTAATTGATGCCAAAAGTGAGGCAGAAGGTAGAAACGAATCCAGACTTCCGAGCTTTGATGCCGAATGGACTCAAATTGTTAATGGTGAGTGATTTGTGAAAAAATCCCTTGACGTACATTTTGAGCAAAAAGTCAAAACTATGTATAAAACTGACCACTAATTTCTTAGGAACTCTAGATTTTTTGGGGCTCAACCATTATTTCGCCTATAAGGTTGTCCCAGACGATAACAATGAGTCAATTTGGGTTGAGGGCGACGCAAACATTCATATAGAACCAGACGATGAATCGTGGAATCATACCGCTGTGGGTTGGCCAATTACACCATTTGGGATAAGAAAAGTAGTCAAGTGGATTGCCGACGAGTATAATTATCCCATCTACATCACTGAGAATGGTTATGGACATTGGGAAAATGATACATTCAATGATCCAATTCGGGTTGAATTTTACAAACAGTATATCAACAACGTCCTCAGGGCAGTACGGTTGGATGGGGCAGATGTCAAATCGTAAGTTTATGATACATTTATAAAACTTAATTTTCCTCTGTAAGCATTCTTAACTTGTAGGTACACTGCTTGGAGCTTGTTGGACAATTATGAGTGGGCTTCCGGTTATTCGTAAGTTTGACAAATGGAATATTTTTTTCAATGAAAAGACATCAATGTTTGGCTATATAATTGTTTTTTCTTTAGAGTTCGGTTTGGAGTTCATCATGTTAATTATACCGATCCAAACTTAACTCGGACTCCGAAGGCTTCAGCTATGTATTTGAAAGTGGTATTTGCGGATAATGGATTTCCTAACGCGACGCGAACGGACTAGAAAATATTCGAGATCAAAATTTAAACGATGTTCTAATTTTAGAATTAAAGTCTGTCAGTTAAAAAATATAATTCACGCGTGCGTGTATAAATATATTTTTTGTCTAGAATAGTTCATGACTAACTAGATTAAAAGTTATTATAATTGATAATTATCTATATTGATATGAAATAGAATGTGTATACATAAATAAATTCCCAATTTCCAATGTTTTTCAAATCATAAATTCATACATAAATATATATGACGCACATACTATAATATTTAATAAAATTTGATACCAGCCGTAGATTAAGTGACAAGCTATGAAAATAAGTACAAATATTCCTACCCAAAATGTGAATCCATAATAGGAATCATACCTACATAATTTGACATATAAATTATGCAGTGCGTACCATTTGAGAAGATTACTTCGGAATTTAATTACATATTACAAAGTTTATCGAATCTAGACAAATACTTACTTAGGATTTGTGTGCATAAATTTAATAAGATTTGAATTTTGAATCACGATGGTATTTGACATATGGAGTTTATACATAAATATTATCAATGATTGCGATGTAATATTTATTGCTTCATGTGATATATCTAACTACGTAAAACTGAAGCTTTAGACTGGCTGAATCAATTTATTTCAGGAAAAAACAATGAACTATTCATAAATTTTTTGTCGACTAGATATTTTCACTTCGATAAGTGGCAAATTAGATATTTCCCATTCTTTAAACCTATGGCCCCTTTTCCACTTCTCAGACGATTTGATTTATTTTGCGACGTACCCCATTATTGGGACCTTTCCTCAAGGAAAATTCTCGTGATAAAAATACACACATAACTTTTCTTGACAATCACAACGATACATAGTTTCATAACACTCTTATCATTGCAATTCAAAATTATCAATAGTCTTACACTATTCAAACATTCTCTCAGCACACTGTTCATCCATAAGGTCATTTTTACCAGCTTTATAAATTTTGCAATCCTTGGATACGTAACTTTTTCAGAATATCTCATATACACTGGTAAATTTAAGAACGCTTTAGATTCTTCATACGGAAACGACTTTTTCATATGAAACCATTGTATGACCTATAATATCCAATTCAGAATGTGCATGTAGAAATTTTTGTTACCCTAATTACTCTATTTTCTTGAGATATATTGTTGTTGAAATATCTAATCCCAAATTATTACACTCGTTAAAAGCTACATAAGTATATAAACATCTTACTGAAACGTTCACGCATAGCAGTAGCCCAAAAGTCAGCAAATTTGAATACTTCAATAATAATAAATGACTACCTCGGGCTTTAGAGTTTGGGCTTTATATGCCAATTTATTTCAAGATCATTATCCATTTATTTACACTTTACCGTGGTTATGGAATTGTAATCGCAAAGAAATTTATTGCAGTAAGCATCGCAAGTTTAACTGGTTTTGGAAATTTTTGCCATATTTTATTGGGCTAGCAGGAATTTTTGTTGGAATTTTGTGCATTTCACTAATCAAATATGGTCTATTTTCTGACGCGTTCTGCAAAACAAATTCTCAACACGGAACAGCAAAACTTTTACGCAACATTATTTCCACCAAATGTTTCAATTGTGCTTGGTTGCGATCAGAGTTGGTCAAAAATCTTCTGACGAAAAGAACGCTTGTCATGTCTCTGCAAATTATAATAATATCACTTTCGACGGTGCTGCTTGTCTTCTATCGGATTTTTGACGCCTCTCAAGAAGAATTTGTGTTCAGCATGAACGCTGTCATAAAAGTTAATACAAGGCTTCGTAAAGGTAAGTCGTGAATTACTTAGCGCCCAGCATTCACCTAAATCTACCATTTAATTATTAATTTTAATCTTAATTTTATTCTCGTTCAGATTTTGGGGGAAATGGAAGAACACGAACCATTAAAACGAATTTGGAGTTTATTCTAAAAATCATTCTCATCATGGCCTACATTTGCCCTGCACCTTGTATCCTGGTCCTTATGTGGTTCCAGGTCGACCCAACCATTTACATTACATCATTTATTTGCAGCCGTATCCCAATTAAATTCGGCATAGATCGAAACCCGTATGTTAGACTAGTCTCATTTATTATCCGATGTGCAATTTGTCTCCTTTCGGTGTACGAGTGCGTCAGGGTCACAATGTTGGCAATGCTAACCATCTTGCTAACGGTGACCTGGTTGAGTAATTATGTTTCAGATTTGAGGCTCGCATTTAAGTTTATTATTCTTCGAGGAGGAATTTTGCGGGGGCAACATGCAAATTACTTTCGACAAATTCTTATCCCTCTGTATGCTGCTAGTAATGTGACGGGGCTCCTGGGCTTTGTGGCCACCGTGTTAGCTTCAACGATGCATATTCTGAGCACTTATGCAGGAATTCGACTTTACAAGTCATACCCTTTTTCGCTATGGTTGACAATAATGTATGTTTCGGTCGCTTCGTTTGTCACCCAGATGGTGACTTTCAGCTTCACTGCAAAATTTAGAGACCATTCAGCCAACCTTTTGCGAGAGTTTAGAATGGGTTCAAATTACTTGGATTATTCCTCGTTCAGAAAAAAATGTTATTTGAAAGACATTCGAGCCCTTCCAACGCCGGGTGTTCCCATCGGCGTGTTCGACCATAGACTATTCATTTGCTCAAAGTCTACCGTTTTGGTAGCATTTAAAGTTTTGTTAGATCAGACCATAAATGCTTTGATATCCTTTTAAACAATCTAAATTTGTGTGATCCTCAGCTTCTAACAGCATACGTAAAATCTACATAATAAAATTTATTACGCATATATTTCTAATTTTATAATAAATACAATGATCAAATCTACAATGGAGTTAACGGAATGGAAAAGTTCATGATTTTCTAGTATGTATGTACATATGTATAAAAGAGTTTTGAACGCAATAAAATGTCATATCGTGATTCTATAGATCCAGATTCAGTATTTTAGAATTGCATAAATCAATAATCTGGGAAGAAGCCTGTTGCATTGATTTAGGAGCCCGTGCAACTGACATCCCTGAAGAGAAAGTGGCTGAGTTGCTCGGAGAAAGCAGGAGCAAGCAGTGGGTGAATTGCGGAGGGAGACCTCTTATCTACCCAGCACATGTTCTTTCACTTCTCTCACGTTATTTCATTTGTATAAAATAAAGTGCTAGAGTCTGATTCGATTCAGAAATGCTTAGAACTTTGCGCTGGCAAATTTTGTCACCTTTTCTCGTTCATATTATCATACATTGTGCAGATGACAAGATTCGTTGAAAGTTCGAGGAGGTAAGTGTGCATATTCCTGATAAGTATACAGCATTCTGTTAAGGTCATAGAAGTTTTACTGTAAAACATTACCTATTCTCACAGTAACGGCATCGTCATGCCGTACAGTCACACACATCGCGTCACTCGGCGACCCCGCGGTCAAAATTCTCGTCGACCTGCGAACAAAAGCTATATCCGAGTTGGTGGCTATCCCTTCATCCGAAACCCTGCAAATCTTCCTTATCACAAAAGACGATGGGTTCTCGCCCTCGCACTGCTCGCCCTATTTATCTGCTTCCTGGTCCTAATCGGCATCGGAGGCATGATCACTTCCCAAAAACATGGGGCCAAATACCACCATTATTTTCATGACAAAGGAATCAATACGACTTATAAAATTATGAGGAAACTTGTCCAAGATTGTGAACACTTGAGATCCGTAGAAATGCAGGTAATACAGACAGAAATAAATCAAAGGATACAAAAATTGGTCCCTATTTCCGAAATAACGATCTATTTGATATAAAGTTTCTAGCCATTAGTGACATCACAGCGTTACAATCTCTCATAAAAACAAAGCTACAGCCAGTTCAAGACATCGTGACAAGTCTCACTTCGCAAACTAGTCAATACGAAAGGATGGAGAGGGCTGAAAAACCTATGCAGTTTATCACCACGGCATTCAGGGCGTTGGATGAGTGTGACGAGAAATTGGAACACGAATTTGATATGGAGGTAATAAAATTGAAATTAAGCTCTAATGGCGAGATGACCCTTAAATATCAAGTTTTACACGTTGACATTACCACGATTCGCATGAAACAAATACAGTACTAAAAATAGTACCTAGTATCTTCTTATTATAGATTCAGGACATTCAACGGAGTGACGCTGCACTAGCCAAGCAGTTAATGATTGACTACAAATCTATGGTGGAAGAAAATGAATACATCATCCACGTCCTTCATGATGAAAATTTGGTTCGGGACCATATTTATATTACACCACCGCCAGAAGTTGACGCCATAGAGGGAGGAGCATACATTGATAACTTGTTACTCGTGAACAATTTCGATCACGTTCTGACCATCGTTAAAAATTTGGTTGCATTACTCAAAAAACGGGAAGAAGCTTGGAATGAGGTATGTACATATGTATGTATGTATTTTTTCACACTTCATATGATTATATGAATTTCTGAACTGATTTTAGTTGGACCGGCTGCAAAACAAACTGGGAATTGATAAGACCGGTTTGAATGAACAAAGTTTGAAACGTGCAAAGGATGACAATACAAAGGATTATCAGAAACTGAAAGAAGTTATCGTTCCTCGGACAAAAATTCTGGTCGAAGCTGTGAAGCAGTACGTCTTGGTGAACAGCACGTTCATCCAACTGTTGCAGCCACACCATTCAATCACAGGGAGCAAGGTGGCCGAGTTGGCTGACAACTTTCATCTAAATGTATGTCCAAAGTCAAATTTAAGCTCGGCATACGTAATTGTATACTTATGTTTTTTTTAAAATTTTTACAGGAGATAAATCGAAGAAAAGGATATTTGGATTTGCGTGTTGGACTTGTGCACGACATTAACAAGTTGAGGTACAAAATTAAGAAATTGTAATGTGATTTTGGTATGCTTGGTGGTTCGGGAAAATTGTATTTAAACTTTGGTCCAAACAATTACATAACTGTGGTCAATTCCGAATTATATAAATACAAAAATTATTTCATGTGATGTTAATGTACTTCTTCATGTAGTTGCAGTGTTCAATGTGCCAATCTTCTCAATGTACTATTTTTTGTACTGCATGTAATTGCTGCATGTTTCTAAGACTTATTTTCAAGCATGTTGCTTCTAAATATGTACATAAACATAAATTTATACATACATGCCACACTTTGTAAATTACATAAAAACCCAAGGCATTAAGCCATAACTTATGGCCCATAAGACAAAATTGTGCAAAAAATTCTTCGTATTTTTATTGATGTAAATTTGAGAGTTCTATATTGTATACAATTAATAAAATGTTTACTTAGCGAACTAATGAATATTTTTAATTTAAATCAAAATATTTGTCTGTTAAAAAAGTTAAGAGAGTGTGAGTGGCACTAAATATTTGTCCAACACGATTACAATATGCATGGATGTATTTAAACAAAATGTTCTGTAAGAAATTTAAGGCGTAGAATGTTGAATTACTTGCTATTGTGAATTATGTATTAATTATACGCACGATGCTTTAGGGGATCAAAAACTACATACGTACATACTTCTTTTTTGGAATTCTGAGTTGAGGATACCGGTGATTTTATATTAAGCTTCAAATTATAGCGCAGATACAAAAATTTATGCCCAGTTGAACACTAGTAACAAATTAATAAATGTCAGTATTTTCGATCTCATAAAAATTCCATAATTTTTAGATTGCTATTTCTTTATCAATGTTCTAGGAAAACACAAAACGTGCAGTAGTTATTGTCTTATCACGCACGATATAAATGTTTATAATGTTGAATAAAAAATATCAACCTTTTTTTCTTACTTTAAGCATCCTATTCAAAACTAGAATTAAACTACAACCTTGAACTTCTTACTACTAGCATGTTCCTACCTAATGTACTGCTAAAGTCCTACAAAATCATTAGCGAATAATTTAATTACCAGGAGTTTCATTTCATTGTTTTTAAGATTTATTATGCAATTTAATATGGATTCTTAAAGTAGCAGTTTTCACCATCTCATAGCACGGAAACGAGATTGGGATTGCTTTTCAGTTGCATATGTACATATCAGTTGGTATTTAGTATCGCAACAACCATTTGCAATTTGGTGTACGAAGTTTGACGAAATAAAACTCATAAGGCATTAACTCGTTCTAACCCCTTCTAAAATATGTATGTACATATCTAAAAATTTCAGATATTTGTGAAAATATGTAAGAGATTGATAACATTTCCCGAATACGAAGCGTTTGAAAATGTCATACATTATGGACGAATTTATTTATCTATCGATTACTGTGGATGAAGTTCTAACCCTGCAGACTTATTACACCGCTTTGTAGCATTAATTTCACGACGTCACCGGTCAAAAAAATTTTTTCCTCCAAACTGGTCCAAAATAAAAGTCTAGCATGGGAATAGTATAGAAAAATTATTTTTAGCGTTCTATGACCCCTGGGTCATGAATTAAGGGCCCCTGAAGGGTCAAATAGCGTTCCCTGATAACCCCATGCAAATGGGGTATCAAATTAATCCCCTGGACCAGGGGAACCAGAAAAATATTTTTATAAATTTTTATGACCCTTGAGTCGTGAACTAGGAGCCCTTGAAGGGTTAAATATCATTCCCTCACAACTAAAGGCAAGTGGGGTATCAAATTAATCCCCTGGACAAGGGGAACCCAAAAAATATTTTTCTGGATTTTTTTGACCCTCAGGTCAAGAGTTAAGGGCCCCCGAAGGGTCAAAATAGTAACCATGGTAACCCCATGCAAGTGGGGTATCAAATTAATCCCCTGGCAAAGGGCAAGCATAAAAATATTTTCCTGAATTTTTTTGACCTATCGGGCAACAGTTAAGGGTCCCTGAAGGGTCAACATAGTAACCATGGTAACTAAGGTGAATGGGGTATCAAATTAATCCCCTGGACCAGGGGAATCAGAAAAATATTTTTTGGGTTCCCCTTGTCCAGGGGATTAATTTGATACCCCACTTGCCTTTAGTTGTGAGGGAATGATATTTAACCCTTCAAGGGCTCCTAGTTCACGACTCAAGGGTCATAAAAATTTATAAAAATATTTTTCTGGTTCCCCTGGTCCAGGGGATTAATTTGATACCCCATTTGCATGGGGTTATCAGGGAACGCTATTTGACCCTTCAGGGGCCCTTAATTCATGACCCAGGGGTCATAGAACGCTAAAAATAATTTTTCTATACTATTCCCATGCTAGACTTTTATTTTGGACCAGTTTGGAGGAAAAAATTTTTTTGACCGGTGACGTCGTGAAATTAATGCTACAAAGCGGTGTAATAAGTCTGCAGGGTTAGAACTTCATCCACAGTACATACATAGATTCATAAGTATAAATACATATTGTGTTAACTCAACACGTGTGCTGGACAATACTTGCCAATCCTGAGCATATCTCTTTTGCATAAATTCTCAAGACGAAATAGCCATAAATAAGTACTTAAATAGACTAGTCGAAAAATTTCGTAATTCTTAGGTGATACAATAAAATAAACTTCAGCAATCATCTTTTGTGGGCGTAAAATATGGCGGCGGCTGCTCGGTAAGGGATGTTGGGCGAGTCTCATCGAGTACCGGACGTCAGGGTCCTTGGGGGAACGGATGCGGACACGCCTCTGGTCACGGCCACCTTTACACGCCACAGGGGGAGTAGCCAGATGAGAGCTACGACGCACGGGGAGGAGGATGAATTGTCTCTCGCTTGGCAATTAAAGTTACTGTCTTGCTTTGCACTCTGATTTCCACTTATGCACCGTTTCTATACTAAACTGCACCTGGCACGATTCAATGTACGAATTTTTATGGAGAATGACCCGAATAAACTGTTCGATATCGGTGTACGCAATAAGTTTCACTTGACAAGGTTTTAAGAAATCTTTACTCCTTACATTAAACGATCATAACGTGTACAATAAATGAATTTTAGGAACCTAATTTTTGATAATAATGTATTTCCAAAATGGCAGCCACGCAGAAGGCGTGGTGCAAGAAATGATGGAGAGAAGAGTTGTGGAGGTGTTCACACTCGGAATCCTCGGGTCGGTCTCCCTGAGCTGGAGAGAGGTTCTTCCTTTTTACAGTCGAGCTCGGCCACGGTGGCTTCCGTGGGCCGAGTGGTAGGCTCGTCGGGTGGGGGATATCCAATCCCCACAGGAGGCCGGTTTTTGCCAGAGATGGTCCTCCATCTCCAGACGCGGGGCGGCGGTAAGGCGGCGGAAGGAAGGGGACGTATCCGATGGGGGAAGATACGGCGGATGACACCACGGGTTTCGCCAGCAATCCTTCTCGGAGTGCCCATATCCTCCACATAACGTGCATCTGGGAATTGGGGGCCTTGGCGTCATGCTATGGCGACGAAACTGAAAACAAGATTGGACGACCAAATTAGTTTAGTGTATGTACATATAAAATCATTAGTTGTTAGTAAAACATATTGGCTTTGCGTCTCAAATTTCTCGTCTCATTTTCGGCATTTCGACAAACTCTCTCTTTTAAGGAAGAAATTTTGTGGATAAAAATGTGTAATCTTTAAAATGAAGGAAAAATTTGGAGTATGAAATTGTGGTTAAAAAAAATTTTTACGGAAGTTAAAATTATTAAAAAGTGTAATACAAAGTAAAAATTAGGCGGAAAAGTGTGTCATGCAGGAAATTTGTACATACACACTAAAAAATAAGTTACAGGAATAAAAATTAAAAATATATAAAATAATATCAAAATAAGTAAAAATTTTCAGGATTTTCATTTCCTAAAGTCTCCTGGAGAGTATCGCGACAAGGGAATTCTAGTTCTCGTGCTACGACTTAACATTGAAGATTCTTGTTCGGACTCATTTTGTGACGTATCGGGGTCAGTTTGCGACTGAATTTGGGATCGTGGGGCAAGACTAACAACTGATACGCTTGGGGGCATACTGTGTGAATCAGAAGAAGAAGAATTAATTGAATTACGCCCAGAACTAGAAGTATTAAGAGAATGTGAATTATTAGTGTGCGACTTCTCTGAGATTTGGGTATCATCATCATCGTTATATTCATCATTTTGGGGTTCAGAAAATTGGGATGTGAAGAAGGTCGGGAACTCTGTCTCGAAGGTGGCGGGACTCCAACGGAAGAATTTGACCTGGAAGGGGCTCGAAAAATAGGTTTCTTAGTTAGTTTATAGCTTTTTTGGGGGTTTATCTTAAAATCAATAGAAAATTCAAAATCATCAACTGAATCAGCAGACATATCGTCATCGGACTCATCTGTGGCGTCTTCTGAGATGTCACCAGCATAACTTCTGTGTGGGTAGGGCTTAAGGTCATTACTGCTAACTACTAGTTTTGGATGGTCGTCGTCGCGTTTATCTTGTCGTGCGTCTATGATTTCATAAACTGTATCGGAAACTTGGGAAATTACGACGTAAGGACCAATCCATTTTGGCTGACGGGTATCGTGAGATAAACGAAGAACCCAGTCGACCTTTTTGTACGTGATTTTCTTGCGACTCGAATCAGAGTATTTCGACAAAACGGCAATCGGCTTAAAGTTTTCGTCATCGACACGTAAAAATGGATTTTCTACTTGGGAGGGCAAAACAGGATCGTAACCCTATATTAATTTAAAAGGGGGGATTTTTGTAAGTTTATGGGGGGTAATATTTTCTGCATACGCGGTTGCGGGAAGTAGTTGGTCCCAGGGCGCATAAACTTTTTGTTGTCCGTGGTTTCTCCTAAGGGGGTGGTGCAAGGATGAATATTTTTTTCAAAAAAATCAAAAAATCAAAAGTTGGGGAATTGCATGCAATTTTGCCATGAATTTGGTTGTTAGCCTAATTTTACAAATTATAATATTCTGCATCAACGACCTTATCTGACCTATATGATCCCTACTGGTCACCTACTTGACCGATCTTAGCAATCTCCGAGCTTATTCTTCATTTTCGGAGATTTTGTCCACACTTTGTCATTGTATCATTAATTTTTACCGAGAAAATAAATTTTGCTATATTATTTACCTTTGGCCTCTATAATAAGCGAGTACTTAATATTGTTCTTATTGTTCAGAAAGTACATTCTGAATACTTATCAATGCTGAATTCAATCAATATTGACAAGCATTTAGCAATTATGAAAAAAATTCAAACAGCTAGCTCAATCAATGCTTGGGCAGGACTTTTTTTAATTTTGGCAGTTGTAATTTACAAATTATCAGATTAGGTAATTTTGTTAATGTGCTGTTAATGACGTTGCATGCATCACTTAAGAAAAATTGTTAAGTCAAGAATTTATTTTGACAGCAAAAAAATCAAAATACTTGATACCATCAATCTCATTTAAATCAATATAAACTTTGCAGATGAGCGTACATATTTAGATAATGCGTCTTTACAGTATTTTGGGAATTACACTGCGAATCGGGATGTTCAACTTGCTTAATTGAGACTGGTTCCACTCTATGTAAATACTAGATTTAAAAAAATTTATTTCGATTGAATGTTCCACCCATCTAAATAGTTACAATTTTTATTACCCCGGTCATAATAAAATAAAAAAAGTTGCCCCTTACATATATATAAATAGACTACCTGTTCACGGATGATCTCATTCGCTTCAAAGGTTTTGGTTCAACTCCACCAAAAATTCTCATTTCAATTACATAACCTTTTTTCTTGTGCAACAAATTTGGAACGATGGCGGTCCCATGTTGCTGTTTTCCAGGATCAACCATCGTCACAACGAATCACGGAGTGCGACGACTTGACCAGCTCGTCTCAGGAGACAAAGTCTTAACTTCAAGTGACAAGAAGGGACAAGGATTGAAATGGACTAAATTGTACACTTGGGCGCATCGTGAAGCGGATCGTGTAGCCGAATTTGTCATTCTGAAGATGAGCAATGGAAAAGAGGTTCAAATCACAGCGGATCATTTGCTCTTTGTTGCTGGGAAAAAGGGACGCGTGGCCAAAAAGGCGGGTCAAGTAACGACAGGCAAGTAATCAATAGTCGAACTTCTTAGAAATTCGTCATAGAATTTAAGTAAAAATTGTCTAAAAACTATAGCCGACAAGCTCTACCACATGAATACGTCTGGAAGTTTGGAGCTACTCGATGTCGTCGAGATTTCTTTGGAGGCTTTCACCGGTGTTTATGCTCCCTTGACGATGACTGGGCATTTCATTGCCAATGGATTTTTGGTTGCATGTTATTCAAATATTTCGGATTTTGAAGTAGCGCACGTCTCCATGGCACCACTTCGAACATGGTACAAATTATTCGAGTCCGGACAAGAAGTTGAAAAGGAAGGGATTCATGGATATGCCAAGAACCTTATGAAGGTCCGAGATCTGCTTCCACAATCCGTTCAAATATCTGTTAACTAAAAACTTTTTGCTGGAAATATTTCAAATTTTAATATGGTCAATTAAACTACTTTTTGGGTAAAACTTTTATTGATAAACAGATTTATTTTGCTAATGTGCATATATACTTAAATAAATATGGGTATGTACTATATGTATGCATCATAATATAAATTATTGCATTATGTAATGACGTGATTTCATGGTCATCACTTCATATTTGTTGTCATAAACGTAAAGCATGTTTCTCAACTGAACTTTGCTCCAAGGCTGACCTACCATACACCATTATACAGATTACCTACTTGTCTCGTCTCATTCATCCACTAAAGTGGATGAACTGTGAATGATGGCAATAAACGTAATGTGTTTAACGAAACAGGGCAGTATGGATTGATCTAGAAAATAATTCTTGTCCAGCCCACTCAAAGTTGTAATGAATTTGCATGGCTGAAAAGTACATATGAAAAGTATCAATTATGTTAGTGACGCAAATCACAACGTTTCGTTTTCTGCTTATCATGCATCTGTCATACAGAACCTACATATACATCTAACCATTCAATCGTTGAGACCCGCATCAGTCTCATGGATAAAGCGTGACGACTGCATGCAAGCGAACGAGTGATGCAATTATGTATTTATGAATATGCATAAAAACCGGTCTCGTGGTTTGGAGTTTATTGTATATATACTCGTTTACTAACAATACACACCATTCAATGTCCAGTCCGTGCTACAAAAGAATTTTGTGTGTCAGCAGGTTTTCAAAATTTCGTTCCACTGTTAAACACAATTATAAAATGGGTGACGCAAGATGCATTAGCAAAAGTCTGGCCCCACTGCCATTGGGACATGTGCAGGAAAAGACGGTGGGTGTTCCGCTAAGTGAACTCCCTTCCACGGCGGAGTCACTTTTCTCTCCAATGACAATTCGAGGTCTTACTTTCAATAACCGCATTTTGGTGAGTGTGGATCCATTGACAGAAATTATGACAAAACTTGCATAGCAATCATGTAATATCGGATTTTGCTAGGTTTCACCCATGTGCATGTACTCTTGCAAAGACCAAGACGGGGTTTTTACCGACTTCCATCTTGCCCACATTGGTACTTTGTCCCTTCGCGGTCCTGCCCTTGTTTTTATCGAGGCCACATCAGTACTTCCCAATGGTCGCCTAAGTCCACAAGACACCGGCCTCTGGAGCGATGAACAGGAAGTCGCCCTCGGTCGCCTTGTCCGGTTAGCGAAGGCATCCAACGGAGCTAAAATTGGGATCCAATTGGCTCACGGAGGTCGAAAAGCCTCGACATATCCACCATTCCACCATTTTGAAGAGAACAGTGGTCGATTAGGGAGGGGAATTGTGCCAAATGAGGAAGGCGGTTGGGGTGCTGATATCGTTGCACCCAGTGCAATTCCATGGAAAAATGATGGCAAGTATCCCACACCGAATGAGCTGACAAAAGACCAGATTAAAGAAATGGTGGCTGCCTGGGCATCATCGGCAGAAAGAGCGGTACGCGCTGGGATTGAAGTCATTGAGGTATAAGAATACCTTGTTTTACTTATAAATATGTCAACTATGAAGTCGAATCATCAATGGATTTATCACACATTTTACAGATCCACGCCGCCCACGGTTATCTCATTCATGAATTCCTCTCAGGCAATACAAACCACCGCAGCGATGAATACGGAGGTAGTTTTGAAAACAGGATTCGATTCTTGCTTGAAATTGTGTCTGCAATTCGGTCAGTTATCCCGGAGGAAATGCCGTTATTTTGTCGCCTGTCTGGAACGGATTATGTCGGTGGTGGTGGTGCACCATTGGCAAAGGATGAAACGGGGTGGGACATTTATCAAGTGACCGAGTTGTGCAGAAGATTTGTACAACTGGGCGTCGATGTCGTAGACATTTCTTCTGGGGGAAATCTTTCCATCGTGACGAAAGGAATTATGGCTCCCGATTTTGGCTTTCACCTTCCACTCACAGAGTTTATAAAAAAGGCAAATATTCCAGGATTAACGGTCGCTGCGGTGGGATCACTTCAAAACCCCAAGTAAGTAAGATAATTAATTAGTAATTTAAATTAACTAATTATTTCCAATTAAGCAATGTGGAATAATTTATTACGTAGGTTAGCAGATGAAGCAGTTCGTACCGGTTCGGCAGATTTAGTTGGGATAGGGCGTCACTTTCTTAAAGATCCCAACTGGGTTTACACTGCGGCGGAAGAGCTGGGGGTAAATATTCGATGGCCAGCACAGTACTCTTGGATGTGGGCGTGGCGCAAGTAAATTGAATAAGTCGTGTATTATCATCACGGACATGTGTATGTAACTCAGTTCAATCAAATTATTCTGAGAGTAACGGGTTTCAAATGTCCATTGCGAAATGGGGAGGGTTATTCTTTTTAACCTTCTACAACATATTTGAGAATACACATGTATGTAAATTGGCTTCATGTCATTCAGTTCCTTGATGAACATGTGAGACTTCAAGTTTGTCTTTGATATGAATAAAATATCGAACTTAGAAAATTTGCATAATGATTTTACTTGGACATAATTAATTAGCAATTCCCTGATTCGAATTTGTGGCGCACCTTTCCTTCATATCGTATAAGTTTTATTAATAATAAATGCATATACTTATGAATGTATGTAAATATATGAATAGTTGTATTTCTATTATACATTGCATAATTATTAACGTTTTAGCTAAAAAGTGAATACAATTATCATGATTAGATGGGAATTAAATTGTACATTTCCATTAAATTGACTATCGGACATTTTAATATAAGTCAAAATTATGTATATACACAGAGCTAGATTACTTTTCCATTAAGTCAAGTTACTATTATTTGTCTCCATTTCGAAATTGCACAAGAATGATGACAAATGTGATTATAGTCGACATGATCTGAAAGATTTTTAGATTAATTAATTTTTTGCATGTGTCATATTCATAATTTCAACTTACCGAAGTAACCAATTTTCTATCCAGGTTGAAATACCTTCCTACAAAATTATGGTTCGTTTAATAACAAGCCTAAATTGGTTAAATTTCATACGTTAACATTACCAGGCTGAATTGAGAGATCGTTAACGGTCATCTCCCGAAGCAAAGATTCTATCTGAAAAAATCATAACAGCAAATAGTAAATAGCGGCAATATCCTTGGATAATCATTTGCATACATTAGTGAATCACGACTCCTTCAATAGGAGTCCTACTGAATATGTGCATATATTCGGTGTATACCTTATATTTGAGTTCTTCATTAAGCTTCAAATCTCCATGATAGGTGCATAACCTCTCATAAATTTCTTTATGCAATTGACACAATTTATCAGATTCATTAGCTAGTTGATAAACTGATCTAAACGAAAATGCAATCGGAGTACAGCGAGCTATAGCTGCGTTGACCATGTCACTCAGAACTAATGAGAGCGTTGAAAAGATCTGGCATAACATTTGCACCGAATTGTATCCGATTTCAAGAATCAAACCTTTCTCAAAATGGTGGGTGTAAAGTTTGGCCAGTGTGCATATTGTGTGATAGTCCTCAATCCAACTTTCTCTCAATAAAGTCACCTTTCCAGTAAGTTTTCCATCCTTGCTTAGTATTAATTGATCGTCTAATTCTTGTCTAAGGATGTGGAGCAAACCTTGAATAACTCGTACAGGAAAAGTCATCCATATTTCAATGAAAATATGTGTACATGCCATGATTTTAAATGACATGGCTGTAATCATGTGTCCATAATAGAAAGCAATGCCACATTGTTCCTCCTCTGGATTTAAAATAAACGTACTTAAACAGAAAGTTCCATAGAGCAAGGTGACAACAGCATTTTCTACAATAACCCGATTAATACAAACTTTAATGCGCATAAAAGCATCAGATTTCAGGTGATTTTGACCACTTGGTCCTTCAAATTTATGCACAAGGTTGACAAATTGAGACCAAAATTTTAAAGTTTTCCTATAGCCAACCAGCCCATAGATATGTCGCCCAAGAATAATGAAAGCAGCCAAAACTAGTGACGCTGTCATTGCAATTTTTTCAGTTGATCTATCAATCAGGAGTTTGTTGTACATATGCTTTGCAAAAAATAGAGGCCACATAGCGTACGATATTATTTGATAGAATATAAGACAGACACTCCAAACGAATGGCACGCTTTTCGGGCACAGAAGAAGCCGCTTGAATTCCGAATTCCTTTGTAAATCAGAGTTTGACGAGGTGACACAAGTCATGGGTAAGTATCCTATGAGCTGGTTTGATCTTATAATACTTTTACCAATTTCTAGCAAATCGGATTCAATAGACAAAGTGCTGGCACGTTTGTTTGTCGCGAATGCGTTTTGCAGACCAATATCCATTTTAAGAAACTTTACAAGATTTTTTTCACCCATGATCGAAACTCTGAGAAAATGCTTGATTACTGTGGCTCGTCTTTCTACAACTGTTACATAGTCCAATCTAATCTGAAGACAAAGGAAAAGCAATTTTTATTAATTTGCTCCAAATTGAAATACATATTGACAAGCACGTCAAATCAACATATTTATAACCACCATTTTCGGCATTTAACACTATGAGTGGCAATTAACAAAATGGATAGCAATGTACATACATTTTGTGAATGAGAAACTAATTGGATAAATAATAAATTAGGATTACCCAAAGGGCGAAACATTTTCTCCACAAAATGTACATACATGTTTACTTTGTGTTAAGCTTTTGCCTGTGTAAAGATACACCAACAACCAACATAAATGCAGTGCTAACTAGCTTAATCGATGCTAATAGTCAAATTTGAAATTACTAATGAACGGAATTGACATCATTTGAATGGAAATAAAATTCACGTAATATTTCCACTTAAAAAAAAATATTAAATCAAATAACTGAATTTTTATTATTTCTCATTGTTCTCAGAACATACATATATACTTACAAAATATATTTAATTTACATATACTGGTATGTTACAAATTAATTAACAATTAAAAATCTGAACACAGAAAAACGTATGTATCACACCTTAAAAAACAAACATAGATAATCAAGGCTTCATAAATTTGTTATAAAGATTTTGAACTTCCACCACTAACACATCATAGATTTGCATGATTCTGGAGAATGAGTTTGTCATCCGTGTATACTTTTAAAGGCATGAAAAATAAATATAAGTCATACCTATGTAAATATACTCATGAGATTAAAATTGAATCTAGATTAACAAAACATACCTTTTTCTGAATTATGGACACGCTCTTACGAATTTTGTAGTCGTGAAATTCCAACCAAGCAGTGAATTGGATAAGATTTTGCTTGTTGTTAAGGTAGATTGTTGGGATATCGATGTACTTCAGTTTTAAAGCGTCTTTGCCTTGTGCAGTCATCAGATCCGATAAAATCTCCATCATGTTGGGTAATTTTGGCTTAAAATAAGTCTGCACCAATACAAAACACAAATAAGTTTTGAGCATTAGTTTTTCAGCCTCAGCGTTTATTTTTGAACTTACGGTGATATCGTATGCCCTCTCCAAATCCTTTGCTTCATATGCTAAATCCAACTCGACAAAAATGTCACGCAGTTCATTCAGCATGTTAATGTCAAATTTGTCCTTATCACACGGAATATTAAAATTATGTAACAGGTGAAAGCCACTTTCGTTCAGATCGATGAGTGAGTCCAAAGTATGGTTCAACTTTGTGGTGTAGTTTGTGAAAAGTAAATGCATTGCATCGAATGAAAAATCTTCGATTGGAGGATGAAGGGCGTCCGTGAACAAAGCGTCTCTCTGTAAATATGCAATAATTGAAAAAGTTAATTTTCTTAGGGATTTTAATCGAATTTCTCCATTCAGGTCAAGGATTTATTAAAAATGTCACTCTGGATAATTCGCTTTTTGCTACATGTTTCTTGCATTTTATAATTGGCTAACATAACATAAATTTTGTTTGCTAAATTCAGTCAGTAAATACAATAATTTTTAACAAATCTAAGTAATATTGTCACATTACTATATCAACAACTTTTAAATAAATGCTTACCTTAGGAACTAAGTAATGCCGCAAATTGACTGCTTTTGGGATATATTCCGAGGCGAGAGTCTTCTTCAAATAAGTATAATCCTCTGGAGACAAGTTTTAGAGTCTGGGATCTAATCAGTTCTAAAAGTCTTCCAAGACTTTGGTATTCAATTTCTAACATGATCCACTCTATTTCTACCTTATTTTCAAGGTGCAATTGATACTTTTCCAACTAAATAAAACAAGAACTAATCTTTAATATTTACTTTTATCATATTTGCAATAAAATATGTATTTTAATATAAAATCGGACTTTGTCCTCGAGATAGAGAAGAACGTGGTAAAATTGGATAGATTCCTCTAATTTTGCCGATATTCCGGTGTGATCGTAGGTATATTTCAGCAAAGAAATTGGAGAAGGAACTGAAGGAATTGGGCCGTTGTGGTAAAACATGTTAAGCAGGGATAACACTCCAATGATGGGATATTGAATGTGGGGGTAGTAAGCTATGTACGGAAACACGTCTGCCATAGTTGACAATTAATTCTAAATTTAACTCATGGTATTGGTCACAATTAAATATAATTCAATACATTTTTAGGAAGATTTGACTTTGAATAATTAAGTCACTACAGATGGGGAGCTCGCTTCGCTGGATACGAATTTGACCTTGCATAGCCCCAGAACGGTTTGTCGTAGCGGGTCAAAATTTTGAACAGAGGAGCATGTTATCCTCAGATAGTTGTGTGCAAAAATTCAACTCTCTACTTTCAAAAATGCCTCCCCCACAGTCCCCAGAAGGTTAGACAGTCATTTTAACTTGTTCCAAAAAAATTTCGCCGGTGTTTGCAAACAAATGTATTTAAATTTTCTATTGAGGAATTGGAGTGAGTTATGGGTGACAATTGACGAAGAACTATTTTCCCTACAAGTTACTAATTGGGTTCGAAGAGCTTAGTACACGACAAATGCCGAAAAAAAAAATCAAGAAATTTGGTGCTTTTCAGTGAGGAGAACTTTTTTGAACAGTTTATGGTTGTGGGTGCAATGTCCTGTCGTGGTGTCCTCCCACTTATCAAAGTCCCCCAAAAAGTGAATGTATCTGCAAAGTATGATGTAGACCGTGTTTTGAAACCACTTTTAGAATAACATTTCCCTAAATTGTACGGTGAAAAAATAAATAAGAGGATTTTTCATCATGACTCTGCGACTTCCAAAACGACAAAGTTGACTCAAGATAATGCAAACGACCTTGAACCTAGAATGGGGATAAAAATCATTTCGAATAGTGAAATACCTGTACAATCCCCCGATGTAAGTCAAATGGAGTTCTTCGGCTTCGGATACTTGAAAAGAAAATCTTTTCTGCGGAGACCGAATTTTTTAGACGGAGTTTGGAACGAGTTGAAATGACTGTCTCACCTTCTGGGGACTGTGGGGGAGGCATTTTTGAAAGTAGAGAGTTGAATTTTTGCACACAACTATCTGAGGATAACATGCTCCTCTGTTCAAAATTTTGACCCGCTACGACAAACCGTTCTGGGGCTATGCAAGGTCAAATTCGTATCCAGCGAAGCGAGCTCCCCCTGTAAGAGCGCAACAGCAAACAAACATGTGTGCAAACTCGGGTACTTATTGTACTGATCCTGAGTATATATTTATAACATTAAAATAATGGAGATCGTAGCCAAGAACAAACTAATGCTTTCAGCCTACTTATTTCATCATCGTCTCAATCTTTCATTGTTTATGAAGCGAGAATGGAGAAAGTAATTTGACACCGTGTTTGCATGCTATGCAAACAAATTGTATCAAATGTCATCATTATTATATAACTCTATGAATGTCGCATACTTAAATAACCAGGGTATGCGATATGTACTCCTACATACATACTTGCATTTAGAAAATCACAACTCGTGCGTAAAACATGTCATAAAAATTTTAGTTGTGGTCCAAATGATCGCTGACACAAATATATATGCATATACGCTTCCCATTTCAGTATGTATGTATATACATATGCAATAATATACATTTTTATAAAATATATGAAAGTTTCCATGAAAATTATTTCACAGGAGGCACAATTCGTAACTTTACCACGGCTGTCAAAAATGATGCATATGCAAGTAAACTTACGAATATTACGACGTGAAAGCTTCCTACGCACGTAATTACTTCCAGAACTGTGATTGAGAACAAAACTACTTGCATATTTAGTTCAAAATAAGCCAGCTTTGTAAACTCTTCCAGCTAGTCACATTAACTTCTATTTCCAGAACAAAACTTGCTTTGTTGCATGACTTATATTGCAGATTTTCTGGGTAAAGCTTAATTGAAACGTATGAATGGAAAACCTGTACAAATAGTAAATGTGTTACGTGGGTCCAGGGTGCGAGGCATTGACAATGAAATGTATATCCCATATGTGACCCACGACCCACCCCCAGAGAAAAGTATATACGAAGTCAAGCGAAATTAAATAAATAATTTACTGACCAATATTGACATAATAACAGACCCGAATAGAACAAATGCCAATTTATTCGCAAACCATTATACGCCACGGGTCTGACGTCTTTCCAAAAATGATATAAAACTCGAACAAAGTTCTCGTTTGTACCATAATTTCAAAAGTTTCCAGGACTTCATCATGAAAACAGTTTTACTCCCGGTCGCCTTACTGGTGGCGTTGGTAGGATGCAGCGAGGCCTTAAAACCAGCCCAACCCGAAAGCAAATTGTACTTTGGTCCTATTCCTCTTCCACTGATTCCTCCAGCTTCTGTTTGCGTCGCTCCATTGGGTTGCGTCATGTTCAACATTATGTGCCCACCATGTTACAAACCAGGTGGGGGTGGTTCTGGGTCGGGAACTTGTAGCGCGGCAAGACCTGGTGTTCCAACCGACATTGTGACTCAACGACAAGCTGCCTTAGCTAATGGAAACGAGTACCGAAGGAAACATGGAGCTGCACCGCTCACTGTGGATCCTGCTGTATGATAATAAAAATTTTATATTTTATATAGTAAAAATTAAGATTTATGTACATGGATAACACAGCTTGAAGCGGAAGCTCAGCAGTACGCCGAGTACTTGGCCTCCACCAAACAATTTTTGCATAGTCAACCTGCCGGAAGATATGGGGAAAATTTGGCCAAGATTCCCTGCTCATCCACAAATCCACCAGCCACGATCGCTGGTGCTAATACGGCGTGGTATGGGGAAAAACCAAACTACTGTCCAGCCGGTGGGGCCGTTGACACCAAGGTCGCTGTCGCCGGTCATTTCACACAGCTAGTCTGGAAGGGAAGTCAGAAGGTGGGGTATGGCGCTGCGGTCGGCCCTGATGGATATCTGGTCGTTGTCGCGAGGTATACGCCACCTGGAAACGTGGCTGGGGCTGCTGCAGCTCAGCAAAATATTCAATGTCAAGAAGTACCATAATTTAATTAATTATTGGGGGAAGAAATGGACTAAAAATTGAACTTGAATGTTATGCAAAATGTTCGTATATGGGCGAAAATTTATTCTCACATATTATATGAATAAAATTTCTCTATATTATCAGGTTGCAAATAAATATCTAACTTGACGGTTCGACTATGATTTGACATATGTACTTACTTTTATGTATGTATAATAAGATTAACATTAACGTCATGTATCCCTGGTTGAAATCACTCTGCCGAATTCTGCAGAAATCGACAAAAACCCTATGCATATTGTATTATGCATAATTTTTTTTACATAATCCTGCAGAAAATTTGTGTCGCTATTATCCTGCAGAACCATATGTGCATAATTCTGCATAGGTTTCTTCAGAAAGCTTTATGCATAAAGCTTTTCTGCAGAAAATTGGGCCAATTTTATGCAGGAAATTTGTTCAAATTTTTACTAATTTACTATTTTCTATATAAATATTTACTTTCATCGATACAATATTGTATCGATGAGAGTGAATATTGATTCTGTGAATCGATTGACAGCTATTTAATTCACCTCTGATTCTACCAGAGAGACACAAAATTACGTATATCGGACAGCTCCAAAGTGCATAATGTCAGAGGTGATAAAAACATACCACCCTTTAAAAAAAATAAAGCATTTATGACGTGGTACTCAAGTATTGCTTGTACGGAAAAAATTACACTCGTTCCTCATGGGACGTTCACTAAATTGCAGGTTTTGTGCACATTTTGTATTCCTGTACATAACAGTTATTCATTAAACAACTCACTTAAATATGATGCTAGGCATAATTTTGCTTTTCATACATACACCCACACTTACATATGTACCTACGTATACATACATACCTAGCAGTACTATGCAAATAAAAATAAAGTTCAATACTTTGCTTACACCATCTTAACAAACCTTAATCAATAACCTTCAATACTGACTGACTCTTTGATAAATCACATTAATACAATACTAATTTTATATAGACTTGTCTCTTTTCTCAGTTGTTCCACCATTCTTCCAAGGCCCCACCGAGTCTCTGATGGATCCTTTAGTACCGTCATATGTCTCCGCCTTCTTTTTCCCGACCTTTTTGAACTTTTCACTAACAATGTCCCCAATTTCTTTCATATTTTCAAACTGTGTGGGAATTGAGGGAGAAACTGTCCCTGGCCAGTTGGCATCCATCAATTCGACAGGATTCCACCCTGCAGCGGATAGCTTGGGATAGGATACGGCCCTGACTATTCCGTCGCTCAAAGTGGTTAGACTTTGCTGGATAAACACATGTTTTTCATCCCATGCGAGTAGTTTTGATTCAACCTGAAGAAGACACAATTAATTATATATAACCAATCACTTATCCTCAGTTACATCAAGTAGATATTTGCATACCTTGAAAATCGAGAATGGTTTCACCGGGAGACGATACCGAATAAAATTTGCATTGACTGGAAATCCACCCCCCTTTTTCATCACCATCCCTACAACGCCTGTTCGAACTCCTAATTCCATCCGGCTGAAATCAAATTCCCTCAAGACTTTTGAATTATTCATGTGATCGAGGGTCGTGTCCACGTCCCAAGGAAGAGCAATTCCTAGTCCCAATAAAAATGAAATTAAACATCAAATTTATCTACATATTTATACATGTGCTTATCTTTAGTATCCTTATTTCTTACCATAAGTCACGTTGGCATCCGTGGGGCCCAACTTTGGTCGGAAATATCGGCCAGCAAAGCAAGTGAGAAACATCCTCACAAAGTAGTTAACATCAAGTAGGATATATGCGACCAGAGCAGATGAAAGTACCACCTCCAACATTATGCAAAATTTATTTAAAACAATAGGAACTATGTTGGAGGCGAATTTCTTTGTGGAAGGAAAATATTTAGGAGCAGCTGAGCTATGATGTTAGATGACGAATTTATGTTTCATGACGTGCAAAGGAAATAAGAAAACCATACGAATGAGGTGAGAACGAGCCAAAGTCCACCAAGATTTGTGGTGGGGATCGTCGAGCAAAACCGGTACACAAATCTGGGGCACTTTGCCAAATAGAGATTTCTCATTCAGCAACACTATAATTTCGTCTATATACATAGATGTGTTTACGTTGTTTGTGGCGACACATGAAAAAGATGCTGTCAAAATTTTTGATGTGTAACCAAGGCGTTTTAAGGTGGAATTAAGGATTATGAGATAACAAATGATTATGTAGGTACGCGTATCTGCATGCATTTAAATTTGTACTAGCCGGTGGCTAAATAATTGAGCCGCACTTATACGATAAACTTGTCACTTAATCCTTTGAGGATACATTAAAGCAAATATGCTCACTTAAATCAAAAATAAATATTTATACGAGCAGGAAAACCTTCCTTTTACTGTGAGATTTAATCTAGTATTAGCAAATAATTCACGGAATATGGCATGTCTTAACGTATGTAGGTTATATTTTGTAAAGTGATGGATTACATATGTACTTCTGTCTGTATAATGTTGTATATGCACTTTCCTGTGTGTATTAAAAGGTTTACTTACGGATAATCTAACCTGCTTATCACCACCACTAATTTCATTCAGTTGTCCTATCATTGTTAGAAATATACCCAAAAACCCCAATGATTCACGTAAAACTACAATGTATTTTTAATTTTCTCCCTAAGCAGGGAGAAAATGGTTTCAAATTTTAATATACCTAAGTTACTTTTACATATGTATTTGTACTATATTTTAATTCTTAATCTAGTCGGACAAAACCAATTGCACAAAAAAATTATGTGGTAGTAAAAATACATACAGGTGTGTACATCGACTAAACAGGCCAGGCATGTATTCGACAATGGCTTTCTAAACCTTCTGATACTAATAAAACTTGGAGAGATGGTTACTGAATATTTTGATGGGTTGTGATTCTGTATACCTGTTCTTGTATATAAATATATAAGTATGTACATATTATAAACATAGTAAATATATATGCCTTGAAAAAGTATCACTTAAAGAAAGTCGTTTTTCTACCTTTCTAAAAAAAGAATTGTTATGTATACATAAGGTGATTTGATTAGAAAACTAATTAAAGTATTTACCTCTACATACATGTATGGTAGATAGATAGGTTCAAAAACTATGTAGAGCAAAAAGTTGCGAAACGAGTTTGTCAAGAATTTCAGCAGTTTTATGACTATTCTCGTAATGACCTGTATACTTTCTCCAAAATTTTTAGGTGGATTTTGTCTTTTGGAATAGATCTTTTTTTATTTATATCGAAACCCGGAAAGTTTGAAGAACATTTGGAGCGTCAAACTTTCTCCCTTCATGCATCATGTATACTTCATGGAAATTTTTCCTTAGATTTGAATTTGTACTTAATAGTAAATAGCCTCGAATATTTTTCCTGCTAGCAAAGTAAACCCTTACACACCTACTAATATCATCAGGGTCCCCAAAGCCATACGATTAGTAAACCATGCAATGATCAAACTGGTTGATTTTATTCAATCACAAACTTTTTGACAGTTGGTCTTACTTAGCTCGACATATATTTTTGACCATCTTTATATTTTGGGGCCACGTTTGCTTATCTTTTGTGAATCTTAAAATCCAACTTACAGGCTTTAATTTATCCAAATGGTTTAATTGATTTTAAAGTTTGAGAATATGGGTTACATATTTATGTTGGAAGAGTTTAGTTGTCAATAAACATAAATACATGAATCTATCATAAAATGCACAAGGGACTAAACAAGAAAGCACTTTTGTCAAGAATTGGAAGATTTAGATTTTAACTCGAATTACATACATTCGCGCAAACCTTGTGAATTACAGCTAAAAATTAATTTACTTGTGAACCATATGTATGTAATGTTATTATTCTTCCTTACTGTACATATATCGATGTTTAAAAGCTTAGAGTCATGTCATAACTAACAATGTAACTAAAATATTGACAATTCCTGACGTACAAAGATACATAGCGCTGAACTTGAGAATTCTAACAGGGTCGCAATGAACTCCAAAAGTTTTCAGAATTTTTACTCTTCTTTTCCAGTACTTAATGTTTTCATGGCAAGTGCTGCAGGTTTCATACACAATTCGGTCTACACATTTACGACTTTGGTCGCTGACACTTCCAAAGCAGTGAAGACATGCTAATATAAAAACTAAACCAAGAATGGCCAATACAATCATTGTGCAAAGATCAAAGGGTCCCAACAGATGATGAAGTCGTATTGCTCCAAAATTTCCGATAATAGTTGCCATGGCCAGCGCCCCAATAAGATTTGGCATACTGTGAGAGTAGATGAGGTTATGGATTGTGTTCAAGATTTGGAGACGTGTGAAGAATTGACACTTAAGATTGAGTAGTAATTGACTCCTTCTATTCATCACAGAACATTCGTCATTAAGTTAATAATACACAAATGAAATTACTGGATTTGCATACCCACCTTATTTGCTGTAAAGATTGTATAACAAAGATTATGTAAAACGAGATCAACGCAAATTCAAGGAATAGACTGATGATGAGCAAACTGACACCAGTAACGTCGAGAAATATTAAAAACCCTCTGCATAATGGATCGGTGGCGTAGGCAGCAAGAAATTGAGCACCTTCTGGATGCATAATCGCCGCAGCAGAACATGCCATCCAGTCAAAAAACATGCTAAGTTTGCACATGGAGAGTAGGATGAATGACAAATCGAAACGATTTCGAGGATCATCTAGAAATATATATGTATAGGCAGCTTTTACAATATATGTATCAAGCGATTTTTTAAATAACTTGTTAACAAACCACTTTTTATTTGTTGCCCAACATGAAATATTGCATTTAATAATCCTACCAGGAGGCTTCGGTTGATATGCAAATTATAAATTATTGCTACAGACCAGAAATATGCCACGGTGTAGATAACAATCCAACTTATCGCCATATACTCTCGGTGACAACTTTGCTTGGTCCCTGTGGCGTCTAGTAAGCATTTGGAATTCGAAAATATTACATAGGCTTGTGGGAGCAAATGAAGTATATGCAGATTTAAAAAAATAAATATTGAGTAAAACGCATAATACTGTTTTATATTTTTCGACGGAAGTAGTTCAACTTTTAGTTTAGCTTGATTCCAAGTGAAAGGAAGAGAAAGTGTTTTTTGGCTAAAAGTTAGCCATGAACCGAGTTCTTTGAAAGCTTTTTTAGATGGCATTTCTTAAAAAATTGCTATTAATGGGATATATATAAAGGTGAAAATGTTAGTGATATAGTTCACGTCCCTTGTTACTTGGATAGGATGAAGAGAACGAAAGTTAAGAACTTTTTTGGACGTATAAATTAATTAAGGATTAAGGATTCCAGGGTGTAATTCGTGGTTTTGGTAAATTTAATGATTCATCCAGATATTCAGTAATGTTGATAAATTATTTACTTTCAATTGAGGTATAAGAATGTATAATTACAATGACCGAGACATTTTGCGGACAATTTACATATTTTATTTACTCAGTAAGATAATTGTTGATTGCTTTGTTAATTCTATTCTGCTGCTAGCATTTAGTTCAGCTTGATTATCTTTTTAATTGTGGGCAATACAGATATAATAGTGCAACAGTGAAATTACACAAAATTGATCCAAGCTTTTCATGAAACAAGATGTGACAGAGTGCGAATTAGATTTGTGGCGTAAATAATTAATCTAATCGTGCATGTTAATGTACATGATTATTTATTAAGGGAAGGTTCAAATATTATAGCTTTCTGAATATTCACCCAAGCCAAATCGACCGATTTATGTCAAATTCATGTGCACTTTATGAATTTCTACATATTCTTTCTTGCGTGAGTATTCAAATAATGTATTTTTATCTTCAGATTACGTATTTCTTGAAGTCACGTGTTTTTTTGTGATTTCCATCAACCGTGCAAAATGTTACCCCAATATGATCCATGTAAGAGAGCATGGCAAACATTGTTATGGTGCAATGCTAAAACATACAAACCAATAAAGTTAAACAAATTGAATGGAGATCTCAGCTTACTAATTCAAATATGTATTTATGTATATTTGACATACAGATACATATGTATGTATGTATTTGATTTCATATTTGGCTTATGTACACTTTTTATTGATAAAGTGATGGTTGCAAACTTGCAAACCTGTATGCTACAGGTTATTACTGAGAATGTTAGCCAGCAATACTGAGAAAGATTAATGCAGGGTCAGCCATCAGGTCACAGCATCTCAGCCAAGATAAGCATGGGCTCCCACGTTCCAAGAAGAATTACGGAGAAACGATTTGGTTTTAGTTTGTGAATCACAGGCAACTGTAATAATTCTACAAAAAATATCGTAAAGAAAGGTACAATTACTTAAATATTCAGTTGATCGCAGAATAATTATTGAGTCAGTTGCATTAATCGTGTTCGAATTTGATCTGGAATAATTATTGGCCTTATTGGTTTTAGGAGAGTTCAAATGGCAAAATCCGCAGCAAAATTAGTACTCTGTGTCGTTCTTGTGTCCATATTTCTCTCCGAAGTTGACTTATCATGTTGTGCAGTTCGTGGACGGCAAACACAAACAATTAGATTTGCACCGACCCAAACTCCGACCACGGCTCCAATTCAATCGATGGTGAACAGGCAGAGTGTAAACGCATTAAATACAAGATGTCCGTTTGGTTACCACTATTCTACATTTGTGGGGAGATGTATTCCAACTGCCAGATCGGGAGGTGTAGGGCGATGATAATTTGGGGATTTAATAGTTCAACAATGTGGGTATTTATTTCGAGTTCGAGTCGTTAGCAAAAAAAAACAAAGTTCGCAAGTTCGCAAAAAAAATTAGCTTGAAAATCCATTTGCGAACTTGGGCATCTTCAAGCCTAGCATGTAGTTCACAAAATATTTTTCAAAATTATGTTGGGATGTGAAATTGCCAACTCGTAATGACACCCCTAATGAAACATGTTACAATTTTGTAAGGCTAAATCTATTTTTAGGAATAAACTCACTTATTTAAAGTTCAATTGTAATTAATTTAATAATTGTGCAACTCCTCAGTCCAACCAATGTTGAATGTTAACGATATTTATATGTTGGGTTAAAGGTTACATATAACATTCTCGATATGTCGAGAATTTTCACTTCTTAAACAATTTAGAATGATATGCATATCTTCTAACTCTAATACTAACATTTGCTATAAATTAGCATTTGTCTAATGTCTTTATGAACAAACTACATTAATATTACAGATATGTATGTATGTATATACTTAACATGTTTTGCTAGAATTGTGAAAGTCTTTTCTATTCATTTCCATCGACTTAAATATGTATGTATTAATCGAATTATAGTGAATGAGGCAAAACCATTGAATGAAAATAAATTTTACAATGCATAGACTTTAGTTTTCCTTTTTATTACCTATAAATAATTAATTGCAATATTCTTTGATATAATTTTATGAATAAATCTACCCTTCAAGCTTTATAATCTTATTTGTATGTGCATTACTGAAATATCAGACTATCAAACTAAATAGTCAATATGCTAGACCTATGAAAAATATTGTCATTGGAAGCACGCATTGTAAACATGAAAGTTGCATTTTCAGCAAGGGTATCATTTCTTCATCCTTTTCTAAATCCCGTGGCCACCCGTATCCTATTGAACTGTATTAAATATAATAATTATTCCTGAGCAATGGACATATGTACATAAACTTAATTAGCCAACTAAATAACTCACCGGGTGTTTATGGAAATTCCAATTTGTCGCCCCAACGTGTGGATACCTGAATCCATGCCGGTTGTTCCCAAACATATTGATTGACGGTGTCAAATGCATACATTGACCAGTTTCAGGGTCTCGTCCTCCTCCACAGATCAGTGGAACACATCGGTTGGCACGGATATGCCAAAACTCGGATGATGGGCAATCCTCCTCGACATCCTCGTCGTATTCCTGCAATTAAAAAATTGTCACTTCTAAAAAATAATTATCAAATGTAGAACACAACTTGTGATAAATTACTTACCATCCAAAAATCATCGGTCTTATTTGGATTAATCTCTTCAATTTTACCGTCTGTATCAACCATCATCGGTGGGGTTTCCGTCGGCCGTTTTCGGTAACCACCTCCAGCTTTGCGAGCCATACTGGGAACGTAATCCTTTTCTCTGACTGGATTCCCATCAGCAATTGAGATGATGAGAAAAACCATTAGAGCCACTTTTATAATGTTTCGTAATAGAAAAGTTGACATTTTCGCGATTTAAACTAAACTAGTTATTTCTGTATGCTTGATGTACCCTGTTTTTAATCTATTGTTAGCTTGTAATTTGATTTGGGAAAACCCCAACTGATTTTATAATAGATTTAATAACTTTTCTAAAAAATGTGCTGACAACGTGCTAAAGCCTACTGAGGATGAGTTGCTAAGCTTATTACGACCTTGGTTATACAAGTACAGAATTATCGATCGGTTTCCATTTCCGGGAAGCTCACTTTTACTTTTTAATTCTGGAAATTCAACATTCTTGCTCATTTCTTGTGCCTAGAAATTTGCAAGTTCATATCACATATTAAACTCTGATCCTGCAATGACAAAGTATCATTTATGTAGCACATATGTATGTCTAAATGTACATAATGCACACATATATATGTAAGTAATTACACATAATAATTTCTTGGCTCTCGGTCAATTTTTATTAATTTTTCTGTCAATCCAATTATAAATAGTTAATATTTACATAGATTGATAGATATTTAGTACACACTTAAATACTATATTTGGTCTTTAATGTGTAACTTATGTTTGAAACCCATTTCAGTCCTACATGTACAATTGTTTTGTTAATAAAAATTATTTCATGACATGTGATGTTGGCATAAATCTGTCAGCGTGGTGGAAATCTTACGAGGATAGTGGTTAAAGCTTTAAGAACAACAACCGAATAAGCGTTGAGAGTTCCATAAGTCAGTGTTTTCGAAGGCCCTGCTTTCACCCCAAATGGTCTCAAAGCCCTTAAACTTTTTCTAGTATATTTCGTATGCTTATCATAACTACGAAACCTCACCAATGCCCTGCTACTACTTTTATAAATCTTGCCGGATACAAGGATACACAAGAAAGCTGTAACGATACTCCATAGAAGTAGTTGAAATACTAGAAAACGCTCGAAAAGGATCAACCGATGACCATATCGAAGTAGAAGGTGTGCCGAAATTACCACAAGTAGCCCAAAAAGTGTCAGTCTTGATGGCAGGGTTATGGGCAGATAGCAGTTCATGTGACATTTGTTAAATATTGCGAGGTACTTGTAATACGCTATCCTTTTCCCAACATGATCTGTAGACTTTCTGTAACCCCAGAAAAAATCCCAGTTACCAATTGTGAAAAAGTAAAAGATAAATTGAAATACCTTAATTGAGCAAGTGCCATAAACTGGAAGGCCACAGAGAGCAGAAACCACGTGCTCATAAGATTAAACGCAATAACACCAATACTTTTTGACAAGATTTCAAATACGAGAAAAATTGAAAAGATCGCCCACGATTCGTGATCTGGGTATAAATCGTAAATGTAGAAAAACGATGTTGGACGCTTTATGAAGACCAGAGTTAGCAGGATGATGAACACAAATGTACCAACGACATTAATTCGTAAAATCCACAACGCTATCTTTGATTTTGTTTCATGTGTTATCCTCTTTCCTCCACATAATCCTTACAAATAAAAAATTCATTCTTTAAAAATTCAAAAATATTAACTTGTTACCACAAAGGTTTAAATTACCGATAAATTTGCCATCCAAATGCAGGAGGTGTCGAAATAGTTCTGAATATTCGTTTCGTCTCAGAGCAGATTGAATTAGTCCTTCAGCGCAAAATAGGTATCCCAAATTCATAAACATGAACCAAAAACTGTCCATCACTGTGGCAAATGTGCTAACCCAAATTGCATAAAATTTCCAACCAATGTAGAAACCGTAGAGTAATTGATGGATAAATAAAGCCTGGATGAAAATCAGACGCCGATTTGAGTTCACTGGGAACAATGAATTTTTGGAGTCGTCCCATCGAAGTGCAAATGCTCGCGTGAAGTTTAATATTTTTATTACGCGCTTAAGCAATTTTAAAACTTGCCAATTAAACATTTTAGGTCATGTTTAAATTTCGGTATTCTCAAAGTCTGCAGAATACAACTTTACCACACAGGAAATTGACGACATTATTCATTGAGCAAACAATCCATTTGAAATAATTTGAATGGAAAACCAATTGAATGTTAATTGTTAGCTATCGATCGTCCGCACGTATTTATATGCATGCCTGCAGGTACGACTCTCTTTGCAGTGTGACAAAATATGATGTTTGCAATATCCTACTTTGTTGTAATATTTAGTTGCAATCTAATAATTGCATTCGTTTTGGCATATGGATGTGTAAAGCAACGCAGTACATATTTGTATGCATTCTTTGAAGAGTGACTTTTGCAGGTATGTATGTAACTAGCAATTTCTCAATAAGTTATCTAACACTGAAAATTGTAAGCCAGGTATTACTGCAGAAAACTTGTATTGACATCCTTTAGTAAAATCAAATTAATGGAATACCGACAATTATTGTTAATGGTACGCATGTCACCGTTTAATTTATTGTAATTAAATAGCACTTTCGCAATTTGAGCCGACTAGAATTGTCGACCACTGCTGCATCGAAGGTTTATTGAAGACGAATTGAATATACGAAATATTTTAAGTCCGTCCAAATCATATAACCTTAACTACATTTATTTATAAATACGGTGATAAGTACATACATACGTATGTATGTATGCATAGGTGAAACATTATGAACTAAATGTCTTACATATTTACTGCTATCATATTCTTGGGTACGTACATGTACATATATTTTATATCATTTTCCTTGGACTCTCTTCAAGCTTTTGACATCTCTTTTGTATTTTTGGATAGAATTTACGTACGTACATACGTATTTGTTTGTTACTTTGTGTTTTTCTGACGCAGGTCGCTGACGACTGTCGTCGACACTTCTATTTATTAATTGTGTTAGTCTTCTGTTTATGTTTGTCTACCCTAACCTAAACTTCCCAAAATATTACATAAACCACAATTAATTAAACACTGATCCGCGATTTCTCCAGAGTGTTAAGTATTTCCAGAATATATAAATAAATATTTCTTAAAGACTTAAGCAAGACTCTGCAAGCATTCAGTAAACTGTATAAGTTAAGGTTTTTGATGATACAGTGCTAAACTTAGAATGGGGTCACGGATTTTCTATTGCAAATAAATTTAGCTCCATCCGGATTATAGAGTTAGTTTGACACATATGTAATGTTTCTTTTACACAGCCATTTATAGAAATTGGTAACACTCCCTCCAAACAAACCAAAGACTGACCCTTGCAATATGCTGATTTTGTGTCATTGTGTTCGTGAAATTTCCACATATCGTAGAATGAATATTCAAATTATTGATGGAACGACTTAATGAAATCAGACGTAACCTTGACAGAATTCACTGGGCCAATTATTTTTTATCATTCCAAGGTAGCAAAAATACTTTCGTGAGTTACAGAAATTTTGTGATGATTATCAATAGTTTTCGAATAGCATCCTCTTTCTTTATTCCTCACATGGTGAAGATTGTCACAAAGCTGGATCTACCTTCAAACGATTGTGTATCACTAAATATAAGATGCATATGTACAAAATGTGAATCACTTTCTATGATTAAGTTATAATTGGGTTGGCTGAAAACTTTAATAATTGCTTACATGCGGCGTATTGTCACAGCACTTAAACTTTGACCATTTTATCACAAAGCTTCAACTAGTTGTATTCTTTCTGTCCACGATGGCTGATTCTGGTTGAACTACGTATTTCAGCAATTTTGTCCCTCATAAATTGCAGACTAAGACACAATTCTAAGAACGAGAGGCCGTTATTAAGACTATTGTTAACAAGCTCAAATATTCGTAAGAAAACACGCGTGGAGAAAGCAGTTAAAAATTATCGATTTATTTGATACTTTTGTGTATCATAGTTTCACGTGCTAAATAATATATATGTCTTTGTACATTTCATATGTTAGGGGCATGTCAAGTTGAAGATAGGTAACGACCTGAAGTAAATGTAAGGTGGATGCTTAGCAAATTATTCTTATCCCACGTTTTCTAATTTATTAAGGAGATATGCTTAGGTACCTCATTGACCATCAGTTAGAAAATTTAAATTTACGACCCACACGAGTACCATACCACGACACATATGCAGCACGTGAAAAGAACTAATTATCGTTCTCAGACCATAATTTATTTATAAATAATCAAAGATAATTTTGGGACTGGACAACAATTTATTTTCATATCGTGGTACTAAATATTTTTCGTAGAGTTTGCTGGGTATTTTTATTTCAGTCGCATGATTAAAAGGGATACAGAAGGAACAATTGAAAACATAATTCATAAAAACTTCACCCAATCAAAAGGTTTGCAAAAACAATGCTACTGCTTCTAATAATTTCACATTGCATTTCTCTCATATTTTCAGCACCTTCGCAAATCGCGTTAGAATTTCTACAAAAAATACAAAAACTGCTACCCCTGAGAAAATGAGGGTAATTGTAAACGGTGCTGTAAGGGTGCTCAGGGAAACACCTTGTAAATCTATTCCCATCCGTTCCCCCAGGTCATGATCCACGTCCTCTGTCACCCATAAACGTTGCACAAAAGCCACATTCTCACTTCTGTTGTTTCTTTCCTCGTTTTTTAACAGATCTCTCACTTGTCGTGCAACGTTGGAGTTTTTCCTCCACCAAGAATAAATCCCAGACTCCACCAGCGACGACATGTGACGAGAGAATACATTATAGAAACAATTATATAACGCAATCCATGGAACTTTATATGAAATTGGATGCGGACTCGTATTCGTCACTTCGGTTAGACCAGAAAACTGCTTCATGTAGTTGGAAAATGCACGCATATCAATTTTAGTACTCATAACAGCAAACGTCTTTGGGATCATTATTTCAGTTCTGTTTCCATCCGAACATCTCGACTGGTTTGGATCCCAACATGTCTCCACGGGTTTCGAGGTTGAAATGTTCTCTGCTATTTCAACAACTTTATAAAATGCGGGGACATACATAACCCGGTTTCTTAGTTGGACTGTTATATCATACAGGGACATGTTAGGGTCTAATATCTTCACCAAATCTTTGGTAATAATGTCCAGAGGAGATATTGGATCATGATTAAGAAACGTTAGGACAAATGTGATTGAAATAATCGATATGTTACTTTTTAGTAGTCCTTCCAACGTCGACGGTACGTTTAGAACAGGCTTCGAAGTCATATATGAAAATAAAGCTCCCTTGTAAAAGAATCCAAGGAACATGGCGACCATTATCCACGCTGCTAGTAGGGGGGTCATGTCGTAGTTGGATAACCTTTGCTTATGCGAAATTAGGTCTGACTGATCTAGAACTGTACTCACAATGTACAAAATTGATCTCGTAAAGCTATTAGAAATCTTGATTGTGCAAATACTAATCGTGAGAATAGAAACTAGAATACATATCCATGTCATGACGTCAAATGGAAGCACAAACGCTGAAAAATTTGCTGCACTAATTTCGCCTTTGGAATCAGTATGTATAGAAAATCCATACGTTTCCATTCCGACGCCATGAATAACCCATTGAATAGAACTCTGCGATTGTTTCAATCCATTGCTGACGTCAGAATGCATGGGAATATCGCTCGAAATGAAACCGATAACAGAATTCGAAAACGCAGTTAAGTCGGCACGTGTAATGTTCTTTCTTTCAAGAAGGGTCGATTTGATGCAGTCATTCTCCACAAACTTTTCCATCCTTTTTGTCTCTCCGTTTCCAAATTTATTTTTATACAAGGAACAATACGAGTTTTTATGATGCTTCAACGTGTATGCGAAGAACACCTTGCGTCGTCTAAGATTTGAGTTTTCCATTCTCCAAAGATGTTTCAGTTGACTTATCGAAGTCACATCGGAGATGTCAGGTCCCACTAAATTTTTTGCTAAGCCCTTGTATCCATAGATAAATCTGACAATGCTTCCAACTCGATTGGCTCCATGACCACTGTTGAAAATGATAAAGATGGAATTTGCATAAAGACGATGGATGAATGGAAACTGTAATCTTTTAGTAATTCCAAAATTTACATTTTCGAAAAATATAACTTGAGGTCTTAGTTTGGCTGCGAATATTTGCAGTATTCCCATTTCGATTTGAACATGTGTCTGCTTTTGTTTCTCGGCCTGTTTGTCGTGCAACCAATGCGAATATACTCTGCCTACAACACAAATTTGGTGTCTACCATAAATTCGATGATAATTTAATGGATTATTATAGGTCACGACCAGAATACCAGTCAAGTGATCCATTACATAAGTATTAACAATGGTTTCATTTGTATGTTCTAGGATTACGGGAAACAAGTGAAAATTTCGTGATGTCCCCCAAATTTGAGTTGTTACTTCATATTTTGTTAGGATATAGTCCGTCTTAATGTAATGTGTACAATTTAGTAATAAACTTGGAAATTGAGTACAACAAATTAAAGTAAATGTTTCCAGGGACAAAACAAGGTAAAGTAGTGAAGACATGCTAACTCGTGTCATGCACATGATATTCGACTAAATGAATGATAAGGAATTATTGAAATATTTAGACACGACAATTTGACGGGAGTGCGAATTATCTTAATTCATGGAATGTGTAATAGTTTCGTAACAATAGAAACTTTTGAAAAACTACATTTCAGATACTTAAGTATGAATAGATTTTCATAAAGAATTTATGTATGCATTATTACTGGACGTTTTATTCAAATTGAGTTTATTAACAATGAAAAAAGGAACAAATAAGTACAACAAGTAAACAAAATGTAAGACACATACATGTATTTCATCCGTTATTATCTATTTAAATTATGAATTGGAATTTATCTTTTGGCCGTTAACAAATAAGTAGAAAGCAAGAACACTGTTCGACAGCAATTATAATATTTATGGAATATAAATAAGTACCTATGTATGTATGTGAAATTTATTATACATATTATGTATGTATGTACTACATATGTAGTATGATGGCACGTTGACAATGCAATGTCTCACTTGCGTCAGCAAAGATGGGTAGTGGAAAATTAGTACATATAAAATTATAACTGGCGTAATTGGTGATAAAACCGATTAAGTGTGTTTATGAAACATATAAATATTAATGGCCACGCCGGAAATGTAGTGTAACCATTTTAGTTTGACGTTTATCAATTCAAATAGGAATCCAACGCTTATGTGTACATACACATAATCGTATCTCGTACCGTCAACCGTATGCACTACCATTAAAAATTGTAAGTTTAAACTTTGTAATCGTTAATAGGTAATGGGATGTGTCGCAAAATTTGCATGCATGTAACTTGACCATTTACAATTGTAGTGTAGAATCAATTTGCCACAATTCTCATCCAATAAATTACAGCATAAAACTTTGATAAACGTGTGCTCTTCCACTTAATAGTTATAGTAAAAGAAAATAGTTTATATCAGCATAGTATTGAATCTGAACTCAATTCATACCTCAAATTCTTTCAAACGTATATGCACATCTTCTACTAATTACTATAACGCAGTGTATATATGCAAGGCCTTTCAACACATGGATTTAGAAGAGTGGTTGAACTCTCCTCAAAGTGCAGGAAATTGTTGCAGTCTCCCATTTAGCGTAGAAAACAATCGTATCATTAAAACCAAGAATTTGAAAACCATTCAAAAATGGAAATTTTTCGTTGTCTCACTTGCCATTTATGCAGCCTTCGCATCCACGCAAGGGTTCATCCTCTACCGTCAATTGCGATCAGAGGAACCAGGTCGCCAATTCTCACTTGCCTTGGACATGAGCCTGTGTCTCATTTGGGGTCACTAACAGTTCTTATATTTCATGTCATGACACTCGTAAAAATCGACGAGGTCCCCGTGATGGTCAACTCTTTCATTTCATATGCGATATTTTTCTCTGGTAAAGTTATCTAGTTTTATGCTTAAATATCTTTCAATAAATTATAAGTTGTCTATCCTCCCGGAATTTCAGATACTTTTCGCTTACACGAAATAAAATTGCAGCAAAAGTGTCGACAACCTAGAATTAATGGTGGGACAATTAAGCACGTCTTACTACTCGATCAGCTCAAGTTATCCAGTATGTCTCATCTAGTAGTCAAGATAATGGATAAGATGGGTTGTATTATTGCTCCAATAACTGGCATTGGGGTCATTATCATGCCAGGATTGCCGCAATCTCCGTCATCTTCATTTATTTCGTATTCCACAAAAATACAAGTCATAAGTACACTAATTTCTGCAGTCGGATTTTACTTAATCGTCTACAAGTCGTGGGAAAGTTGTAAATTTTACATACTGACGGCGCTTTATATTCCAGTCGTGCTGCATCGAATGCACGGACAATTGTGGTAAGTTTTAGTTTTGCTATATACTTTCTACTCCAATATCATCAATTTTTTGAAATACCAATTTTAGCTTGAATTTGAAGTATGCCTGGACATCGCCCAAACTAAGGACGCCAAAGAACTTGGTCACAACCTTCAAATCGTTAAAATTACTTCAAAACCTGTTTCAGCTTGTCACCACGAGTTACCATCTCCCACTGCAATTCGTAATCTCGAGAGTGGTAATTGGAACGCTTTTCATTCTCGTAAAGTATCACCAATTAATTCATCCAATTCTGAAATTTGCACTGATTGCAACAATTTTTGTAATGAATTTTGTCGTTTTCTTGGTTTTCTTGACATTTTCTCGAGTTCAATACGTATCAAGTAAGTGCATCAAATCTTGGAGGCATAGACACTGGTTAAGAGAGATGAGATATACACATGAGGAGTATTTTAAGCGATTTATTTCATCATGCAAACCAATCGGAGTACAATTTGGGATATTTTACTGCATTACGCCAAAGACTGCACTTATGTACCTTATTTCTATTGCGAGAGGCACAGTCCGATTATTGATTGCAACGAAGTCCCATTAATTACAGAAATATAATGTAGAAACTAAATATATTTTTAACTTTTTCAATGACTGTGTGTGATGAGTTGCCGGTAGTAAAGCCGCCAGCGAAGTAAATTATATGTTATATGGGTCGAATTAAATGGTTTATTTAAAGGTTAGTTTTACGAAAAGGGGGCAGGCTGTGAGTTTATCTAATAATGTGTTATCCACGCGCAAATTTAATATTATAAGTATTGATTAACTTTAACCATGAGTAACCTTCACTGAACTTATAATTACGTACACGGGTACGCATTTAATACTACATAACCTTACTAAAGTCGATGTGCTTTTATTAATTTTAGTTGGAATTTTACAAATCTGTAATTGCAAAAATAAGTAAAAATGACGAACAAATAATAGATAATCTGTCATTACATACTCATTTATATTCATCCACAGAATTTTTTTAGATAACAATTATGCAGAAAGTTTTATTCGCTCTTATGTAAAATTCACAAGGCCAAAAAAATTCATGAGACTTTGGAAATATGTATTTACCTATTTGCAAATTACCATCGACACCACGGAAGCAGGAACATTTCTAAGAAATGTTGAAATCTTATCGTATCTTTCCTCATTAAACTCGCCCCCTTGACGGGATCCTGACCACAAAACTTCACCCACTGCGGCAGACATTGGCCAGAATATTGATCCATGCTCCAAATCTCTCAGCGAAGGTTCCCACAGTGACACCGCTCCCCCAAGAACTGCTCCCACATTGCTTGGCTGTACTCCATCCAAAGGATTGTAGCTGTAAAGTCCCTCTGCCGTAGTTTCCCTGCCAATGTACCACGGATTTTGATTGTATACCACGACCTTGTATCCCCTCTCGACCAATTTATTGACTCCTTCTGCATATCCGTTGCAGCCTTCATACTCCCTCCACGGCGCTACCAATGTAATTCTCGAGTCAAAGATTAGCCCTTGTTCGAGAATAGTGTCCCCCCAAACGAGCACCCTTTTTCCTGCATTCTTCGCAATTTGGCCCAATTTATTCTGCAGCGCTGTGGCATCTCGAACATAATTATTTCCACATGGAGCTACTTCGTCCTGTCCGGTGGCAAGGATTGGGCAATTCGTAAATATCTTTGTCGTCATATTTTTAAAGAGATTTGTGATAAATTGTGTAGCCTGGGGTGAGTCCAGGTTGAATTGGTAGGGACAATCCCAAGGGGCGAATGATGGTATATTTGTCTGTCTCCCCCACACGGTTCCGCTATGGCCCATGATGTCCACTTCTGGCAAAACAGTAATTCCATGATCCAGTCCGTATTGCACAACTTTCTTAATTTCGTCGACTGAATATGGCGACGTCACATTTACATTATCCACTTGAAAGGAGAGACCATCCGTGTCCGTTAGATGCCAATGGAGGATATTCATCTTGACGACTTCCATCCGGTCAATCATTTCGTAAAGGCGAATAATTGGATGGCGCTGTCCCTCTGTAACACTGATTGACCTTGTCGTGTCCATCATAATTGCACGGTAGATGAACGTAGGTTCATCTCTGATGGAGATGGGATGTTGTATGAATCTGGATGGGTTTGTCGGAATCTGAAAAAATGTCCAAGCTGCGCGAAGTGCGGCGATTGTTGTCGCAGCCTCAATAAAAATCTCTGATTGTGGATTGATTGTAATTTTGTATGATTCTTGAGAAACGGAATCCTTGCTTGGGTTTACACTTTGATATGATGGATTCGTCACTAAAAGATTAATATTTAATGGGTTTACAGCACAATTATAAGACGGAGATGGGACTTGGCTTTTGAAATTCTTCGAAGCACGTTCAAAAGCTTGTGTAATCATGCACTTTGCTTTTGATGGGAATGTTCTCCGTAGAGAATTCAGGAGTAGATTAACATCACAAGATAACGGGATGGATATTGAGTTTGAAGTGTCGATGGACACGTGTTTGGGTTGTGGCCAAATCGTAGATGCGGACAACCTTAACAATGGAAAGAGGAAAATTAGTGAGAAGAAATTTCGGAACATTTTTTACTCTAGGACCTTAAGAAAATAATTTAAAGTGCGAGATAACGATATGCTTTTTTTCGGTGATAATTTACAATGAGTAAGAACCAACGTTAATTTCTGTGGTTGTCAATACTGAACTACCCAAAGCTACATAAATTATTAAAATAAAACCGCACACCACATGGAATTAATATTTTACCATTTGCTGCATTGTAGTTGTACGTCACGGGTTCTGAACAGTCAATTTCTAATAACTACATTTAAGTATGTATATATGCGAGATAATTGAATTCATCAATATTAAGCAGTAGCAAAATATCGTTTCTCATGTTTAGAGAAATAATTTTATTTGTTGAAGTAATTTCATCTTTTATTTATTATTTATAATTTTATTTATTATCCCGAAGCACATATAAAAATGAAACACAAAATAAACCTGATTACGTACATGAAAGTGAATATTACATTATTTAAATATGCATATAATGGACCAGATCACTCTCTACATTGTAATCTCATTAAAAATACTTTAATGGAAATTATTTCCAGAAATTTGTGAGTTTATGCATCATCCCCATGTTTCAACTCTTGTCGATAACACCACACCACAAATATACAATATGAATTCAAGAGTATGTACCCAGCACTTTGTACCAATTCCAATGCGTGTCCAATTTTTACGTAAATGCAGTCCACGATAAATTTCACAACCATTACCACCAGCAGGATTAAGCTAATCCAGAGCCAGGCTAAAAGTTTCTTGCGCTTTTTCTATGCATTTATTGATTTAAGATATTTTTGCATTACCAACTTTGAACATTTCGACATGACTTACATTTTTAGCACCGCGATAAAGTACAACAGAAAGAATGAGTCCAATTAAGCTGCACGTTAGTATCAATGATAACACAACAATAACCACGGTATCTGAAAATAGCAAGTTTTACATATAATTTATTTGACATTTAAAAAATTGCAGAATTATTTTACCATCCGATATCTTGTCAGTTTCCTTTGCGTTGTCGTCACCATTCGAGTTTTTGTCTTCGGTTGACTTAATGCCAATGGCAATTAGTCCCAGGATTGAGGAAAGTAGGATCAAAACAGAAGCAATCTGTAAATTGCATTCAAAATTGTTAATTATACTTGGCTGAAGATAAGATGCACAGTAAAAATTAATAGATCCCTACAATCTGTAGGACAGCAATTATTTTACACCCAGTCTGAAGAGGTATTCCGAAGCAACATGGATTTAGACCCATGTTTAGCTCAAGACTAAATATTGGACATTGGATTATTTTATTTTCATGCAGTGTATTAGGATTAATGTACAAAACTGTTAGAAATGAACGTAATCAAAGGGCGGAACCATCGTCAAACGTGTATTCGCCATCATTGGTCGCACACGGAAAGTGTCCGACAAAATACAAATTTGAAATTTGCGCATGTTCTACTTTTGATTGTCCCCATGTCACTTCGTAACCAAGTTTAAAAATCAAAATAACCTATGAAGTTATCGATTTGACTCCACCTGACCTGGCGCTGTGGCATTTTGACCTAGAGCGCAAAAATTCTAACCACTTCTGCCCCTAAATACATTTCATGTCCCGAGTTTCAGGACTTATGTATGTGCAAAAAGATGGACGGACAGACAGACCGACATAGCGAAAGGGAAACTATGTATCGCTGAGGAGGGGAGCTTGCGAGGTTGATAATAACAGATCTTGATGCCCTTTGGATATGTAGTAGGGACCAATGAGTGTACTAAAACCCTGAAGTGGTTTGACTCCATGGCCACATTTGCGCCCGCCACACCCACTCAAAAATGCCCAAAAAACGCTTTTACTCCAGTTTTCACTCACTCAAATCCACGCCAAAAATCCAATTTTACTTGGATTTTGAAATTTCTTTCACCCTTATACTCCCAGATAGTTGCTTTCTTCAATACAATATCGGACTCAATTTTACTGATGATTATTTCGCAAAAATAATTTGTTTTGTTGATTACTACAACAATGCTCATTCAGAATTTTAAATTTTAAAAATACTCAAAATTTCGAAAGAATTGAGTTTGATATTGGATTGAAGAAAGCAACTATCTGGGAGTATAATGGTGAAAGAAATTTCAAAATCCGAGTAAAATTGGATTTTTGGCGTGGATTTGAGTGAGTGAAAACTGGAGTAAAAGCGTTTTTTGGGCATTTTTGAGTGGGTGTGGCGGGCGCAAATGTGGCCATGGAGTCAAACCACTTCAGGGTTTTAGTACACTCATTGGTCCCTACTACATATCCAAAGGGCATCAAGATCTGTTATTATCAACCTCGCAAGCTCCCCTCCTGAGTGAAAGGCGTCCTGGATTTGTAAAAGTTTTACGCAATCAGACTCATTATTATAACGCGACATTTCAGTTTGACACGACAAGGTATCGATTATTGAGAATTGCCAAATGTACCTCTTACAAATTTTGTTTTGCACTAATTTAGCAGTCCATGCCCGGAAGCAGAATGTACATATTTTGCATGCCTTACATATCTACAAAAGGCGTTAGGACATGGTTTTGACGAATTCATATTTTAATTGCGGGATGGTTTTTAGTTGTAGAGATTTCTAACATTTTTATGTGAAAGCCCGTGTCTCAAACTATAGGTAAACATGTCTGGCTTCCGGTTTTGTGTACTCTGCGAAATGAGGGAAGGTCAAATATAGAGAGGTGTCCTTTTTTAGTTTTCCAAACCAGTGTTCTTATAAAATGGCGTTGAACAAAAGATTTTTTTCTTAGGTCCTGATGCAAAAATCGTCTTTGCGAGTATTATCAAGAGACTTAGCATACTTTTCACTATATAAAACCATTTTTGTCTCATGCTTATCTTTTAAGTCACTTTTGTAGTCTAGCTTCATACTTGTCCTAATGGAATGCTCTCGTTAACGCAACTCCTCGACTTTTAAGGCCCCCACATTTTAGGACTTTGATTCTAAAAATCCCTAACGTTGTTTTTATCCAAGGTACATATAGTATATTGCACTGTAAATATTTTTGATTAAATTTTGATAAGTGGTTACACCCCACGAAATGAGTTTTCATCAAACCCAATAAAATTTTTGGAAAAGTTTCCGTCGTCATCAAGGTTGAACTTCAAAAATAATTTAACTAACCAAAACTTGGTAATTTTATTATTTTGTCACTTGTACCTTGTAGGTAAAATAGTTCTGTAGCAGGGGACACAAAAACGTTATTAAAATTTATTTTCAACAAAATTTGACCATTAATTTTCCAAATTAGTTTACGAGTTTTTTATGATTCCCCGTCAGCTGATTAGCTTGGGTCCTTCTCCAAGACTGTTTACTCAAAATCTTAACTATTTTGTTTAATATTACTCAGGACACTTCCAGCTTTACCCTCAATCTTCATTTGACCCAGTGGGTCTGCATTCAAGGTCAGCAGGTCAATTTTCCCGTGCACGGTCCGATTTATCACTTTTCATGGAAAAATTTCATTGACAATGGAAGGCCAACGTTATGTAATTCATTGTGGATTCTTTTATTATTACATGCAATGATTATCTAGGGTTATAATATTAAGAATAATTCACCTCTGACCTCTTAGGTTATTATGCTATACGAGTACTTAAGTTTGGAAAGTGTTTTTACGGCACCCTCCAACTCTGAGAACACTGGAGGTGTCATTTTTGAAGCTATCACCTTAAAATTTTGGAAATACCTTTTTGAGAGTATTATCTTGCAGTCTACCAAAAATCACTTCAAAATTCTACTCCCTGCCAGAGATATTCACCCGCGAATTCGTCAAAACCATCACCTAACGCCTTTTGTATTCCGCGTAATTGTACTTTTTTTTAGCTCTTGTCCATTCTCTGTCACATCACGTTCTAGAAAATATTTGCATGTCTTGTGCATATATATGTTTAGCTTGGTTAAAAGCAAACTCGTTAGAATTATGGGTATTTTCTGTTACATATTTACATTTATGTAGTTGTCTCGATAAATTTATTTGGTTTTGTACCCAGTGCAACTTCCTACTTTCTCCCTTAGAATCAGGATTTGATTGTTATACCCGCTCCAGTTAATGCTATAACTATTTAAATGAAATGAAGCTAATAAAATTATATTTCCCCATCTTCGCATCATTTACTTATTTAGTCTACATTTACAAAGGCAAATGTTATGCGAAGCAATCATCATGATTCAGAAATGACAATGAGAATGGAATGACCTCATTCGAATTTATGGATTATCTTGTTTGCACTGACTGCTTATGGATCTTTATCAGCTCACCTCAGCCTCACGACCTGTTGTTGCAATCAATAAATTTGCTGCGTTGTACAAAATTATTACTGAATGAAATTGTCAATTCAATCATCCGAGTTCTGCATCAACATATTTTCAAGCACTTCCGTAGCTGACCACGCAAAAGCATAAGGTGTTATTTGATCTATTATCTATGTATTTTGTTAATCACTGTAAACAAATTGTTTTATAAATAAAACACTTTAAAATTTGCATATATATATATCTATTTCAGAGGTAGCACATACAGTAGCACTTCAACTTTGCGTCCCACAAGTCATTCCACCTTGAATTAGTCATTTTAATAATGCATCGCGACATGCTTTCCCAGATCTTCATTTCTATCCTGTGGATTGCCTTTACGTTGGCAATTGTTGCAATTGTACAATCCGAAGCCGTGAGTAATCGCAATCTTAGCATTATAAAAACGGTAAACTTGGTTATAAAAACGGTAGTATCAAATGAATTTTCCATTTTTATAGTGCAAACCACCTGGAGGTTCGTGTTCATCTTTCAGAGAATGTTGCAGCCATAGTTGTGTGTGGTGGAGATGTTCGTAATTATACACAAAGACCTTTTGCATTTAAATGACGGATAGTACTAAATCTAACTATTCTCAACCTAATTATTCCTGATTACGGGTAAAAACATTGTAAAAAAAATGTGTTCATAATGTGATTAAAATTGAAAATTTGTTTAATTCTTAGCCATACTGAAATAAAATCTTTTTGCGCAAATATTAAAAATAAGTGGTTCAAAATTCAACAATTGTGCACTCATTTGTATTTGTGATGTACAATATACAAATTTGTACATATGTATGAAATTGTACAATTTTCTAATGGACATGAACAATTTATTACAAGCTTCCAAATAATAAAATATAATATTTTATGAAATGCGAAACCACTTCTGGAATAGCCAATAATTTGTAATATTTCGTCTTGATTTATGGATATTTTCCAAACGCTTGTTTATAAAGTTCCCGTTCCACGTCCCCCAACAAACTGGATGCCCCAATCCGGAATAATTTTTCATTTAACCATCCTTCTCCTAAAACCTCTTTCACCAAAACTAGCCAGTCCAGCGCATCTTGAGCAGATTTTAATCCTCCAGCAGGCTTAAGACCAACTTGATTTCCAGTCTTTGCAAAAAAGTCCTTGATCGCCATGCTCATAACATATCCGACTGGAATAGTTGCATTCACAGCTTCTTTCCCAGTGGAAGTTTTGATAAAATCAGATCCAGCCATCATCGCCACCATTGAAGCTTTGTAAACCATTGTGAAGGATGTTAATTCTCCCACGGCGAGAATAGTTTTCATGTGAGCCCCTGACCCCACTGCGGTACGAAACTGTTTAATTTCTTCATAAAGCGCAACCCAATCTTCTGCAAGGGCCAAAGGTCGACTAATGACAATATCAATTTCCGTTGCTCCAGCAGCAACGGCTTCTTTAATCTCCAAAATTTTTACGCTAAGGAACGTTTGTCCAGACGGAAACCCTGTGGCGACTGAAAATATGAAATCCTACAATAACTCATTTTTCTCAAATCTTTCTCCAGTTAATTTTTTATGGATTTTTTATAGACTTATGCACTCGTACCAGACGCTACCGGAAGAGGTACTCCCAATTTGCTTAAAGCCTTGACAGCATCTCCAACTCGGGCAGGGTATACGCACACTGCGCCACACGTTAGACTTGTGGAATCTGTCCCAAGTTTTGTCAAAACGTCCTGGCTAACAGGCTTTACAGCTTTGGCACAAAGTTCTGACACTCTCTTCTCCGTATCATCTCCTACAATTCCCAAAATTATGAAGTTGTCTAATTTTTCATGTAATTTTTCATGATTTTGTCATACCGGCGAGAGTAGTTAAATCAATGCAGGACACAGCCTTCAATAGCAATCCAGTTCTATCTTTCGCATTTTTCACGCCACCCAAGCCACGAGCGACAACTTCCTGGGACACTGTCTTTACTTCTTCTTCGTCCCATGCCTTTGTTAATAAGGACGAGTCTATGCAAATATGTGAAATTTAATAGTATGTAAAAACACATATAGAACAGAATATAAGGTACAACATTACAGCACAACTACTATTTATTAGAAAGAATAATTGTTACCGAAAGCGACACACGGGTTTAAAGTTGTCCCAACCATGTTTTCTCAAACTTTGCAACACGTTATGTCTTTATGTGGTCGTTTTATGCTGTGAGTGATAAATCGATACGACTTGTAACAGGCTTGATCTTTAATGAAAAGATGATTTAAATGATAAACCTTGAACTTTACCTTCCAGCTGGTTTATGAGCTAAATACATGCACAGAGATTACATAAAACTCTGCTTCTCCCCCTTCTATTCAGATACGGAGGGGGATTGAGTATGAACATTTGTATAATGCATAAGCATAATGGTCGATCAATGTTGATACAAATGAAGAGCCATTTGCCTTACAAAAGGGTATATTAATATAGCACTCACCTAAAATAACCGTTTACCAAACACTTGTACATATGCAGCACTTATGTTTAATGGAATTGATTCTCTCACTGCTCATTCTTATTACAATTTTGAATGCAAACTTTTACATGGAAATTCGTTGATCCAAAAATTCATGGATTCTCTGGCATGTTAGTTTGAACCAAATGACCCGAGTTACACAGTTGACAGTATGAACGACATCCAGAAATTATGATAACTCTTATATTCGTGATCTTGAAACTAATTAAGTCCACTTTTATAGACCTAATAATATATTCATAATTTGTAGCTCATGAACCAGATGTCATCATAAAAACAACGTATGTATACATATGTAGGTATTTTCCAGAGAAAGCATTCTATAGATGCATTTATTTTACAAAATAATCATCAAAACACTAAACAGTATTCCGTTTTACAAATATAACGTAACAAGTTGTATATTAGGTATATTGTTCATTGTGTGATGATTAATGTCGCACAATGTATATATACTAAACAATGTTGGAACATTGCTGCTGCACCACTGCTGGGTCCTTGACTATTTTTTTCCGTTTTCTTCTCTTTTTATTTGGATCTTCCGGTGGTGGAGGTGGATGTGGGTGAATATTATGTGTCAGCGTAGGTTTTCCATCCGGTTGCTGTACAATCCTTGCTTTGCAACCTCTCACCCTCCCTGAGCATAACCAATACTTCGTCCCAGAACGAAATGCATTTAAAGTGAAGACATAATTGTCAAGAACAAGAGATTCTTTGGCTTTATCCCGTTTGGATAATTTGTATGTAATCCCATACTGAGAGTGGCGGAGGGGGTCACCGATCTCTAAAAGTTTAAACCATATTGGGCTGATTATGCGCAAGTCCGTAGTAATAAATATGTGAATCAAGAAAATAAATGAAATTGGATAAGTTTAATACCTATAGGATCAAATCGTACTGGCTTAGTTGATGATGATCCATTACTTTTAGCTTGTCCCTCGACAGAAGACGAATCTATAAAAACAAATCCTTTATTACGTGATTGCCTTAATTCCATGAATATTCATCAAACGCACCTCTACGTATAGAATTCAAGGATCGTGACCCAGCAAAACTTTTCTTTTTCCTTCTGTTGACTTTACTGGATGAATCAGAGGACGAGAGATATTCATCTACTTACAAAATGTCACATTAACAAAGACCACAAGTATAAATATGAATAATAACATCAGTGGTGTTACATCACTTACCTGATAGGGTAACCAAGAACTCATCGTCATTATTATGAATTTCACTGTTGTCCCCATCGTCGTCGTCACAAATTTGCCTCCCACCAACCACATCCACCAGGTCATGGTCTCCACCGACACAGAATGGTTCGACATCTTCGTCGTCTAATTTTTCAACTTTTATGTCGACAGTCTCAAAATTCATAGAAAAGTCTTCATCGTCTTCTATATTTCCAATTGACGAATTATCCTTTTGACCTGCAGTGACGGTAAGCACTGACGAAGATTCGCCTGCTGGAACTGGTGTCTGTTTTTGCCTTGTTATTCTTCCATCATTGTTAGATGTATTATTGTCTTGCTCTTTTTCTCTCCGTCTCCTCCGTTTTTTGCAGTACACTTTATAATCAAGCCCTGTTTAAAATACCAAATACAAATTTATATACAGAAACAACTAATTTATAGTCTATATAACTGGAACTGGACTATAATAATTTATAGTCTATATAAATAAAGCCTTGAAAACATACCAAATTTAATTTCAATGTAATTTTGAAGCAAGGATATTTGTTCGCTCATTAAATCCACCTTTTCAACTAATAATTTGTAGTCCATTGCAATATCAATCGAGTTATAAATTGTATGCCAGATTAAAATATTATCCAGAGATTATTGATTTTTGAATTGAGTCTCATTCGGTCTCGTTGGAAGTCGAGCGGCCTCAAATATGTAAATATTATGTTTCAGCAATTGGGCAAAGTAAGAAAGAGAATAAGCACTTTGTCAACCAAGCAAGACAACGCTTAATATTAGCTACATATGAATTGTTAATGTTATATCATAATCATAATCTAAGACTACAATTCATCATAACAAGCAAATGAATAAACTCCAGCAACAAATAAATTAGTACATACAATAAATTCGGGAAATGCTGAAAAAATAGAGAAATTTGACAAGTATCTGTAAAACATTTAAAAATTTTTCTATCCGCGTGAGAAACTTTTAATTTTTTTGCAAATAAAAAACTACGCACATGTGCATTGAAACATATTCCTACATGATTTATCTTTTGTCTCCCGAACGTCATTGTTTATAAAGAAATGAGTTCATAACTGATTATCCTCATCCAATCTATGTTTTTATGCAACGCGACAGATTGCACGAACTGAACATGCATTTGATTGATACTAAATAAAACAAAAGTAATTAATATGAACAGTTCCCTGAGCAGTCTGTCAGCCAACACTATCATAAAAGCAGGGACGTTTTCAGAAGCTTCTTCATTATAAATACATACTTACAAACGTACCAATATGACATTTACAAAAGTTACCGTTTCGAAAACCGCTCAGGTATTAACGTCTGCTGCGGATACCTTACTTGTAGAAAATCTTCGTCTATTTCACGACACCTTAGAATTACCTGCGAGTCATTTTGAAATCTTACGTCTTCGACACTTACTTGGAGCGGAAGGTTATTATGGCGTATTTTCAAAAATATTGGAAGAATGGGTCAATCAATCGGGTCTGTCGGCTTCGACAGATATGCTAATCAGAGTTCTCAAGGAAATTGAATTCATCTCTGTTGCAGGTTTGTATAAATATTTATTAATAATATTATGTAAAGCCTCAACTAGCGTGAGAAACTTTGTCAAATTTTCCTAAAATATTTTCAGAAAAATTGGAACAAGAATTTCCAGCTAATCTTCTCATTATTATTTCCCCATCCACACTACCGACGTCGGAGAATTCAACTACTCCTAACCAGCTTCCAATCTATTTCCAAGTTGGTCACAGAATCCCAATTTTGTCGGGAGACAGGAAGAACTGCAGGCTCTTATGTGTCACTACAAGAATTTCAGAACTTCCACGGACGCCACGGGAATAGTTTTCATAACGGGAGCGGAGGGAGTTGGCAAATCTTCCTTAGCTACTCAGTTTTGTCACCAAATACGGGACTCGCTTTTCCATACATGCATTTTTCTGGACGGAGAATCACATGGGGGAATGCTCAATTCCATTCTACGATTAGAAGAACAATGCAATCTTAATCTTTCAGACGCTTCAGTTAGAACTGACAAACACAGCGCCTCATTAGCGGTTAAAATAATCAAGGCTGTACACACCTTGTATAAAAACATCCCGATCGTTTTATTCATTGACAACTTGCACCCGAATAATGTGGCTGTTAAAACACTTCTCCTTAGTCTTGCTAGTTTCCCATTCCCTCGAATCTTTGTCGTGCTTACTGCCACATATCCAAATCTTCCTGGTTTCGTTTATAAAGAAATTTCCTTAAAAGTTTTCTCCCGTGAAATCAAGCCATTTCTACAATCGTGCTTGAATCGAGATGAAATTCAGCCGAAAGAGATAAATGCCCTGGTGGAAAATGGTGGGTTGCATCCCCTCACGCTTAGCATGGTCGTGAAATCATTTAAGGTTAAATCCGAAAAATGTGGCGTCAACCAACGGTATCATCTTGATAATTTCACTGACGAATTAAGCGTTGGGAAGGAGACCAGAAACAGCAATGTGGGGATTATACAATCATTTGATTTGTTGTCGAAAACAGTTGGCCATGCATTTATCGAATTAGGTAGTGATAAACGCTTGCAAGATAGTGCTCATCTTTTCCTCATGATACTCTGCTGGCTGGTGCCCATAAACAAAGCAGATTTATCTGCCATTCTCGACATTTTTGATTGCTTAGATCCAAGCAAGACAAAACAATTTTTGCTATCTGAAGTAATTATCAAACTCGAAGAACTTGGTTTGGTCACCGTGGAACCATTTGTGTTAAACCTGTCCACCTACAATCACGCTTCAATACAAGTTAAAAAGTATGTTGAAATACATCCTGCGGTTCGGAAACTCGTCCAGGCGAATATTCTCACTACATGTTCCAAGTACAATTTAGCAGAAAGGTTGATCACCCAGTTTGGTCGACTAAGCGAACCAACAATTTTGGAATTGGTAAATTTGCAGGAAGAATTGTTGGAAAATTTTGTCGAATACAATCACAAACGAAGTAGAAAATCATCGTCTTTATATTACGAGCTCAAAAAGGTGTTAACGATTGCTGAAAACCCGAAAGAAATTTACGTTACCTGGATCCGTTGGCTTATCGTGGTTTCAGGTTACAATTTCCTCTACACTCTCACAACCACTATTTCCGTAGCACTTTATATCTTGCTTACAAAACCAGAGGGTTTCGATTTATTTATAATTGTGCTGTTTATCATCGCTTATTTCTTCTTTTTCCTGTATTGCGTAGTAGTGTGCTATGTAGGGACTCTAATTTTAAGAAATAGTACTAAAATGTTAAAAAAATAATTTTATGGAAATCCAACTCAAAAAAGAAATCGTTTAAGAGTGGTCACATACACTGTGGGGTTTGGGTATATTGTGGTTTTCGTTGGTGCATTTGTAGTGATGAACACAATCTACGCGATCGGTGCTATTATGGGTGCGGTCGCCGATATCATGGCTCTGGGTTTGTTTATTTACCATTTAGCAATCTGTAAAGCGATGTATGGTTGTTTGTCCCAAAAGAAAAAGAAAACAAAATTAACGAATGTAGCAGAAATTGTTGGATTAGTAGTATAATATTTTTTGAATTAACTTCTTGATCACATGATCGCATATGATGAATTAATATGCAATTTATGTATGACAATACAGATACGTGTTTTAAGTATAAATAATTTTGTGCCAAACTTTAAGACAATCATATTTAAGCAATATTTCCATGTATTTAAGCTAAACTTAAATCCAGCAAAGTATTTATTTCAGTATATAATCAATAAAAGTAATAATATTATTTCAATTATTGAATACATACATATATAAGCCTACACATGTTTAATTAATTCAATTTGCATTGAAATATACAGTATTATCGTACAAATGTAGTAAATTACATGTAATTGTTTAAAAACGTTATGCAATATGTACACACATGCATATTCAAGGGCATATTACGATACCCTTGAATATGTATGTACTGAATACATATTCATATATAGTTATGTATGATGTCAACTTTTGTAAATTATATTTGATAACGCATCTATTTAGATACACGGTTCATCACAAAATGTTGGCTTCCTTATCAAAAAACAAAAAAATTGATGAGTCGAGAAAAGCTCATACTCATTGTCAGATAAATACATAAGTACAGATACATACATGCGTGCATAATATGCACGCATGTTACATATTATGTATTGTTGTGAGTTATTTTTATTAGGTTAGGGTGACTATTTTTATAACGCTTCAGATGTGTGACTCTTTTGAGGCCGGTTTTTCACATATTTATTTAATATGTAAATTACATTAAAGGTAATACGTGTCAAAATAGGAGGAAGAAATTGCGGATTTGATCACATTACTTCGCTGGATAGTCAGCGATAATTTCAGTTAACAAATCAACAGGATATTTCAATCCATCAGTGTATTTCAATATTTTGGACTGATATGTCGCATACACACAAATTATTTATAAGATTGACCCATTGTATTGCATAGCATATTGTATAGCAATTCTATGTACGCAATGTTTTTAAGTCTTATCGGCCGGATACAAAGGCTCAGTGACAAATCATATTATAAAAACATGAACACATAGAACAATACATGAAATGTCACAAACACGATTGATTAAAAATAACACCCAAACAAGCAGTGGGCACGCAGTTCACCAATCAAACTGCCTTTGTTCTCACGATCATGATTCATTATGTGTACATACCTACATATCATTTATTACGTATATGATTGCAACTTATACACGTAAATCGATCATTTATTTCGGACACGTCTTAGTTGCTCCAATTTATCAATAAAATAAATGCACAGACGCAAGGTCTCTTTAGCCAACTGTTGAATGTACTCCATTAATGAAAGCAAGATATCAATTTTGGATATGAAATATTTGTTACTATTTTCTACATTAATATTTTTTCGAACTAAAATACAATTTTTCTACAAATTGAAATTTTAGTAAGCCCATTTATTTATTTTCTTGTAAATTGTGTACATGCATATTATTTCCGTTTAAATTGTGCAATCACAAAATTTGATGTCACGTATACAAATGTACATCGACATGCACTACAGTAGCTTATTATCAAATTTCCTTAATGCCTGAATTGCATCCAAGACCTCCTTCGGGTAATAATTCGAGCTGAAAATGCAGTCAATTCCAAATCAGCAACTCCTCCCAAAATTGTCATTAAATATTGAACAATAACTTACCATCCTTGGACATTTTGTGGTTCATCACAGACACCAAGATCCGGATTGAATACATATCCAACGGCGCAACTGTGTGCCCTTGGCTTTGTGTTCTCCACGCAAACAAAGAATTTTCTACAGTCTGAAGGATCTGAATATCTTGGGTGCCCCAAGTCGGCTTCCACCTGCGACATCATTTGTGCATGATTACTTATTAATTTTCATGTTTATAGGACAATTCAATTAGTGTTTTATATTACTCTCAATCCTGGACAGCTAAACCTCAGGAAAGAAGCCGTATCGCACCCTTGAACTTGATCTGGCCAATCGCATTGGAGTTTCGCTTCGTTGAACGCGAGACCTTCAGGACATTCATGAGGAATTGCTTTCCCTGCGACGCAGTTTAAAAATGACCCTTCGCAAGACGAGGAGGAGCGGAACATTCCGTATTGGTGGGGACAATCTGCCGAGGATTGGCTGGGTTCTTCATGAATAAACAAGAGTCGTTTTCAGAATATTTTTAAGACTTTATAATGGTTGTAAAAATAGTGTGCAATTTTGGGCACTTTTGATGGGTTGTTGGATAATAACTTAAAGACGTAAAAAGTTTGCCATAAATTTGCATAATTAATGATAATAGTGTCCAGAAGTTGTTTTGGATTGGTGTACAAGTACATTATATCCAGCATTCTCATGCATTAATCATCCTACTCCAGACTGAGACACAAGAAACCGTATAATTATTCATCATCACTTTAAACAAGGATGTAGAAGTACATACAAATTATTTCTCTTTAATTTTTGCTTTATTACTTCAAACTCTTGTTTTCACCCCCACTAACTGGTTTCTGGATGTGACTGGACAGTGCGTTACAAGTTAGAGTAGGAAACATCCATGCAAAAAAAAACATTCCAATTAAACAAATATTTTTCACGCAAACTATTCCTCCATTAAATTTTCTACAAGAAACAAAATTATCCTACAACAATCGCTCATAAAAGTATTGTCAATCATACCAAGTGGAAGGTGATCGAGTTTAACAATAAAAAATAACACGTTCACTTTTGAACTTGCTCATCTTCAATTAAATACAAAATAATAATGTTCCTTGATAATTTGCCGACTCGATTTTAGAGAGTGCATGCACTTTATTTGTCCTTGTATTCACTTGCTCATCTCCATGTGCTAAATAATATTGACGCAAGAATGTATACATATTCGTCGCTCTCTAATCTGATTCACTACCAATACTGCACCTGCATGCAATCATCGTGGTCTCATCGTTTACCTTATAAATGCTAATTTAATCTTGAAGACGAGACACATATGTTAACACAGCATTGCGAAATCTTGGAGTTGGCCCAGGCAATCATGCATAATTACACACTTTGGAAAAAATAATGCACAATAAATATGTGCAAATCAGAGTTTGCGACTTACGCGTTCTTGATCGTCCCCCACAATCGACCTCCTGAGGGTATGAGCATGGATATCTCGGAAACTCGGTCAACTTGTCGTTAAACATTAACCCTTCTGGACAAAGGGCCTGCTCCGCAACGCCGTCCTTGCATTCCGTATAAGCGTCACATTGCGCAGGATCCGCAAAGTATCCGTCCGGTTGGGGGCAACTTTTTTGGGATGAGACTAGATTTGATTAAATGAATGCGTATGTATTACACAGAATTTAATTGATTACATATGAGCCAAACTTATTGTAATTTTATTATCTTATTTATTTATTTATGAATTACAAAGTATTTATTTACCTAGAGCAGCACAGAGAAGTAATCCGAGATTTATGGAATTGAAATTCATGATGAGCACTTGAAGATCTAAGTCCACTTTGAATGAAAGGATGATGGTCACAAACTGTGGTAGGACTGCAATCTTCCACCGCATTTATTACTTTGTTTGTGGCGTCATCGCTTTTCGTCGTGTTTGTGTGATTTGTGCGATGCGAGCCCAATAAGTACTTAAATATAAATATGCACAAGTGAAGAAGATGCGTTACATGTTCACAAGGCATGACAATGGGAAGGAGGATTGCACATATGTATGAATGATTAAATATGTGTATCTTCCATAAGACATGGTTGAATGCATTGTACATAAATACATACACAAGTATTTATTCGATGCATCTCGCAAAATATTTGACCATATCATTATTATTAAATTACATTATTAGAGTTACTGTGTCGCATCACGTACTATGCAAGAACGACTTTTGCTAATTAGAAATTACTTAGGATAGCATGTAACCAAGGTACATGCATAGTCATCATCAGTAGCCAGCTTAAAGTTATACATATAAGCATGTGCTACAGAAATATTAATAACCCTACTCCAGCCATTTTGCTGGAAGGAAAAAGTGTGCACATAAGTGATCCCTTTAAGAAATTGCGAATAATACGAGCATATCGAATCATTTTTAAAAATTGTCCGCTCGTCTAAACGTGTGATCTAAGGTCTTTCTGCTGCGCATATTTATAGACCAAGGAAGAACTAAAGATAATACGAATATGAGAATTGGACCGAGTGATGAGACCGGATGACTCATTAATACGATTACATACATGATTGATACCTAGGTAATTTTGTAGGGCGTGAAGGCAACAATAATAACAGATTGACAGTCCATTTGTATCACAGTAATGAACTAAACAATAATTCTAAATTATTTTATTATGCAACTTTGAAAAGTGGAAAGCCCGAGACGCACCACGTAAAATGTCTTCTGCACATATCAAAATTCCTCCCACTCCCATTCAATAAATGTCCATGTCAAAGAATCGCAGAATCATCCGATGATCCATTGTCATTAAATCAATGAAAAAATCTGACCTAATTTGAACACAATTTTATTTTGAGTCTTAACATAATTGCACAACAACAAAAACAAGTCTAATTTTGTTTCTACACATCTTCTGGTCACAATAAAGATAATTGGTTGTGACCAACCAAGCAGGTAAATAGAATTGTATGTATGGATATTATTCAATGTTAGACGAATCCTTTCCGGTCATCTTCCAAGTATTTTTATCATGACATAACAAAATTATGTAAATTAAGAGTTGTACTCAAGCACGTACAGATAACTATGGCATATTTATGTACCTTTAGAGTTGGTCAACTCAATCCAATAGTCAGAATCTAAACTATAAAACTATATACTAGTTTTTTTTTTTTTTTTTTTAGTAAAGCAGGCGAGTGTATCGCTGCTGGCTGGGTCGGTGGCTTAGTTGAGAAGTTAGCCTCTCCTTTTCTCTCTCCACTCTGCAGAGAGAACAGGAGAGGCTAACTTCACTAATGTTGGGGCAACGGGCTTATCGACGGGCAAATTTTGCACGTCGAATGACGGGCTTCTACACTAGTATTAATATAAATCGTCATTTTTGAGTAGATTAACATAGATTCCTATACGACTACTGAGCTTGAAGGAATTAAAAACTGTAATGTCTTATCATCTCTAATACATATATGTGTGTACAAAATTAATTGATTGACTGACCAATTTCGAACAGATGATTTAAATCCCTCGTAAAATTCAAATCAAATTGGAAACCTGATTTTAAACCATATTATCTAAATAATTGACGAATAGCAGGAAATAACATGTACCAAAAGGTATTTAAAGCCGTTGTACATATGTATTTATAGTATAAATTTTATACCTCCATTGCTTTCACTATGCTTTATTTATTTCCTACAACGCCCTAAACATGAGCTACATATCTACATACGTTGATGAGAAATTGTTGCATTGTTGTAAGACTGTATCCACATTATCTTAGAAATTCGTAAGTTATACAATTCCATCGACCTTAAATCTTGATCCCTCTGGCATGTGGGGTCATCTCGGAGGAACATTAACCACATAGGGGATTTAGGATCTTTAATAGCTTGTGAAATGATTTAGACTACATTAATAAATTATATGTAGTTTCATTGTCTATCAGCCTAATTTCAGTATTGTTAAATCTTTACTGATCATCCTGCTTATGGTAACATGTAAGTTTGGAATAACAAATTTCTACACACTGTTTCTAAAATTTGTGGTATTTACCCCAATCGGTCCATTGAACCGATCATGTCAATCTTCTAACTCGTTCATCCAAGATCTTACCAAGATGTGCCTTTCATTAATAGTAAATAGATAAAAATCAGTGGTCCAATTCTTCTTATTGCAGCAAATAAATAGTAGGACAAAATTGAGAAATAATGCATAAATCAAGGAACAAATGTTGCAAATACTGCTTTCCCATATACATTTATGTACATTATATATGCTGACTAGAAAATGCTTGTAAAATTTAGGAAATCCCTGTCCGAGAATTTAAAAATTACAGGACAGAGTGCAAGAATGCCGATGTGGGGCTAAAACTTTAATTTTTTTTTAAATTTTGAAGATTATGATGGCATAAGAACAAATCAGTATGCTAGACTTGAAAAAAATCACTTCCAACAACTTTTGTCTGTAGGCTAAAAAGGTTTAGCCTCAGATCGGCATTCTTGCACTCTGCAATGTCCTTTGTCACATCAAGCTCATGTTATGAATTTGTTAGTTAATTCCATAAATTAAAGGAAACTTTTGATAATGACCGTTTTCGATGTGTTCATAGATAATTAAATGCTTGAAATTCTCATGCAAAACATTGCTGATTTAGAATTCTTACAAAATGTAAATATATCACATTTCATTATCTACAGATTAGACAAATACATTGTGCCTAAATCGGAAACAAGTAGATATCTTGCGCCACTAATAATATTATTACATATTATTTTCATTTGTCATATTTATGTTTGCCGTATGACTGCACGGATTTACATCGGAAAATCTGGTCTCTCTCGTTGGCCATGGTGGTGGAGGGACAAAATCAGCGTAATATAATTGACCACAAACTCTGCAAAAAAAATCTTGTCCGCTTCGATGACTTATAATCCATCCCGGCCCAGGTTTTCTCCTCCAAGCGAAATAATTTTGATAGAGTGTATCATTCTTATCCAGGATTTCCAAATACTGCGCAAGTTCTTTCGGCGAGGCAAAGTCGTCGACGTGAATAAAGGAGCTTGGTGGGGCGAAGCTTTCATAACTTTGTCTTGATGGTCCCATCACTACTGGAACAATACCGTTCCTAAAAAAGGTTCATATTTATACGCATTTAAATAAACCACTTCTTGATTTCACGCATCTACGTGCTTACAAGATTGCTGTCATGAAAAACTTTTCCGTCACGTAATCTTCACAATTACAATTTTCAAAGGCTAAATAAAACTTGTAATTTTGCTGGAGGAAAGTTGTGCAGTTTTCTGGACATGTCAAGTTTCCACACCTTCCATACAAATCGATTCTCATGTATTTTTCGAGCTGATGAATGTAACCGAGGCGATCATTCTTAACGAAGTAACAATTGGATATCAATCCTGCGACCAATTTCCTGACTCCTAAATGTTCCTCGTAGTTTGGTAATTGTTCATACACTCCGTCTGATTGGAAACGATGAGTCAGATTAAGTTTGTAATTTTTTTTTTCAAAATTTCTGCTCACCCTGCCCGCCACCCGTCTTCTCCATAAGTTCGTACAACAAAACTGGAATATCAGAACCCCTCCAGTAAGACGCCAACCATGCTCCGGTTTGTCCAAGTCGAGCTGACCCAGTGTGACTTGGGCTTTCTATTTGATAGAATATTTGAGCAGTTCCAGATGGAAGATTTTGTTCTGGAAATATTTCATCTTCCCCCCAAAATCCGTTCCTTATTCCTACCACAGCGTCAACGTGATTATATCTGCAGGAATGTATACGATATATTAACCTTGACTTAATGTACTGACATCGTTAAGCGAATATGTATGTGCTAACTTGTACAGGTACGGGTTCACCGGTTTTCGAAACATTTCACGCCACTCGAGCGCCACGAATGTTGCTGAACATTTCCCCTCAAATTCTGGTGCAAATGGGCAACTGACGCTGTTGTTGGTGTACACATAAGCGTCTCCTGGTTCAAGATACACCGTGATTTGTTTGGGCTATGACACATAATGTATAAAGAATTCAGTTCAATTTGTAACTTTACAACAATACTTAACCATTTAATCTGTGAAAGTGGCATATGTCGCTTTGGCGATTTGTCCATAATTCGTGACAAAGGCATATGTCATCGCCAAAATCCGCTCCATAACCCGTGACGATGACATATGTTGCCACAGAAAACCTTACCTTAATTCGTGACGTAGACGTTTGTCGTTCCTAGGCAAATTCGCCATAATTCGTGACGTCGACATTTGTTTTTAGCCCGAACCAGGGCTTCTGTAATTGTCATGTCCGTTCGTCCGTCCGTCCGTCCGTCTGTCTTTCGATAACTCTGGAACAAGTTGGCCGATTGACTTGAAATTTTTACTAGATGCATATTGGACAAAGTTAGGAACCGAGTTCGAAGATGGGCAAAAGCGGTCCCCTGGTTCACCCGTAGGGGTCATCTGGGTGGGTTTGGTATTATGCACCAAAATTTCGAAATTGTCGTAGAAAGCTGAAATTTGGTGCAGAGGTAGTAAATGGGTCCTAAAGGAAGGATATGAACCCAAATTCGAAAAATTTTCATGTTGAGGGACCCTATGGTAAGGGACTCCAACTGATTTTGCAAAGTCGCAATATCGAACTGAAATTTGGTAGATAGGTTGCTTATGGGTCCTAAAGGAAAAATATTTTCTCAAATTGGTAAATTTTCATCTGGAGGGGTCCTATTGGGTGACCCATACTGATTTTTCAAAATCGTCATATCGTTCTGAAATTTGGCATTTAGTTTTCTTATGGCTCTTCATGGAAGAATATACATTGGAATCTGGAAAATTTTCATCTGGAAGGACCCTATGGGGTGACCCCCACCAATTTTCAGGGATTAACATGGAAAGCTGAAATTAGGACCAGAGATCTGCCTTCTCATGAAATAATAGGAAGTTAAATATGAACAAAAATTTGCAGAGGGGCACTAGGGGGTGGTCCACACCGATTTCTTAAAATTGATATAATCAGCTGAAATTTAGTATGGAGTCGAGAAATAACTTAGGATTAGCATTTACCCCATAGGGTACCTCAAGATAAAAATATATTCAATTCCACGTTATATTCTTCCATTGCAAGTCATTATAAACTTTCACGCAAATTTTGAATTTTCGTTACCCTTGACCCCCGACACCCATATGACCCCTACCGGCCAACCACTTGACCGATCGAACCAGTCTTCGAACTCGAGTTGTGTATTTGGATGGTCTATATGTGTGGAAAATATCAAGTCGATCGGATAATTTTAAAAAGAGTTATCATCGTACAGATGGACAACACGGGTACATAAGCCTTGGGTCGGGCTAAAAATTAAGAATTTTTTGTGAAAATGTTGCCACGGAGTAACATATTTGACTGGCATTTTTTGGTTACGAATAATGATCCCTTAAAAATAAACCTCCCTCACGAATTAAGATAACTCTACTGTCGCCTGGTGACACGAATTATGGACATTATGACTTTTACTTGTCCTCTTTAAATGGTTAAAATGATTACTTAGGTATTTGATTTACATAAAATATAAAAGTACACACACTTTTGACCTCTTGATAAATTCTGTCTGGGAAATTCTAGAAATCCATTTTCGCTGTTCGTAAATTCTATCCAGGGTCGAATTATTTTTCATATTTTCGGTACGATATCCCCAAAGATTGGGAGTTGTAGCCACGATTTGAAACATTTCTTCAAGTTCAAGGTTTCTTTCCTTCTGATCTGTAAAAGAATTTATCATTCTGTTATTTACCTGGTACACGCACGTTAAGTGTTTACTTATATATGGATACACTTATATTAAAATACATTTACCTGAGGTTATATTTTTGATGATTCCTGCCAGAAACGGCTTAGGTGTCATTAAGAGTGGATTAATTATCCCATTTCCACGGTATACGTGGAACAAAAATATAACGATGAATACAACTAGCGTGACCGCAAATTTAACAAAGGGCGAGGAAATAATCTTTGTCCAGAAATTCTTCATACTAATAAATTTGTATTTATGCTATTGTTTGAAAGCGGATAATGTATGTATGTAGTAAAATCGAGTATTTAGGTAGCTTGGAACTAAAAATACGAATGTACCAAAATCTGAATGAGTTTTACCAAGCTCAATATGAAATTAACGCAATACAAAATCTTGTAAAATAAGGGCGACAAAGGAAGTAGAGGAGGACATTAAAAAACAATGAACAATGGAGCTCAATGACATAAACCATGAATCTGATTTAATATTCCCCATTATTCACGTAAAATCAACGAGTTTGACAATATAAATTCGTGTGGCTGTAACCGAAATGTTAGAGCTAAATGTATGAATGAGCTTAACAAATTCATTAAATTAAGTTTTCCTGGGATGCCCTTGTAGAAAAATTGGTACAGTGTTCTATCGCAGAACAACCTGGATAAGATCATGCGACAACCGTTTGTTGCTCAATCACACGCCAAGTCATTTTCAAATTTCTACGTGCTAACATCATATTAAAAGTTTAAAAAATAGCCCAAAAATTTTACAAAATGTACGGTTTTCTACTGCTTTCTACATATGTATCACTTCCCATTGTTGAAGAATTCATATAAGAAAATATGTACATATGTGCCTAACATTACTAATCCTAAGACTGTCAAATGTTATTATTGTAGAGATATCCATCTAAATTTAGATTAAAAAATCGATTTCGTTCAAATTGTCAAATATTATTTTTGTATGTATTTATAACAACTAGGATTTACTTAAGTGACAAAAACCCCCAGCAATGAATACGTAAGTACATATGTACAAGCTTATATATTTATGAAAATGTTTATGTGTGTATTTGTGGTCTGCAAACTAGCCGAGTATAATGAGAGCGTGGAAATAGGATGAATAGTGGATTAATTTGAGTAAATTTCAGATTACGAGATAAATTATCTCAGATAATACTAATTTGAATAGTTAAAACGAGACGAGAAGACTTGCTTTATTGTAAAATCTTTCATTTCAACTAAACTCGCTTTCATTTGATCTATCATTATCTTGTCACAATAACTAGACCATAGCCCAAAGTGAGGTGGTCAGTTGGCCACTCATAATTTGTTGTCGCATCATGAAATTTATATATGTATGAAGTATAGTTGCATCATCATCAGCCCCAAATCAGCCACATCCTAGGAAAAATTGCTTGTGCTAGCACAAAAGCCGGTTTGTGGTATTTCATAATCACAATGTGTCTTCCCTTCAGCCACATGAAATGGTCACCACCAAAAGTGCATGAAGTGATTGACACGATTTTTGTATCCAATTGTTTCGTAAACTTGGTACAAGGCGGAAGAAACTAATTGATCTATTTATCTTGAGGCCTCTATGGAATTAGAACAAATCATAATCCACAACATTTCTTCCTTTAGTTTAATTATATACCTGTATCAGCTCGCAATTTATTTATGATTTGCATAATGCAAAAAAAAATCCAAGTAGAATTTTAAAAAATTCTCCGAAATCTTTCATCTTTATTACTATTTTACACACTTACTTCTTAAATTTGTACAAAACTCGTCTCACTTGCCAGACTATTAAACTGGTTACCTGCATTTTTTTAACATTAAAATTGACTGTTATGCGGGACTCCGATCAGAATGTAAGGTGCAGCTTCCTGCTGGACCTTTTGTCCGTCGGGCCAGTACGCCATCGGAGCCACGTGATATTTATGCAACCTCATCCCCTCCACGACCTCGAGTCCTGGGGCAAATCGTAAAATTGTCTGGAGTGGAACATCCTTATATTGTGCGTGCTGTTGAAATTGTTCTGGTAATGGTGATCCCGAACTTAATGCGAACGCCAAGGCAAGTGTAACTAGGCTGAGAGGCGTTGTGAACAACTACAGTAGATAAACACGGAATAAAAATCACGGTTTAAAAACACGATATCTTTTTTATAAATAAAACCTCACCATTTTGAATGTTTGTAATTTTTTATAATTTTAAGTACTGCCCTAATTAAGTAAATGGTCAAGTTGTGCGTTATTTTTTTCACACACGCGCTGTAATTCGATTCACAGGTAGTTGCCAAAAGTGACTAGAGGAAAATTGCACTGACATAACTGCTCTTCATTGCACGTGGTTTTATACGCGAAGATAACGACAGAATTGTCTTGTCATGAAAGCACATGGATGGGATGGACTATCTACACACGCATAAATAAATATCAGTGTACAAACAAATTTACTACCACGTATCTAGATGTATGTGTACGTTTGCTGCGTCCTCAAATTCATGGTATATCACAGTTTTTGCCAGCCTGCATTTGGCAATATTAGCTTCTTTACAAAATTAGCCTTTTCATAATGACATATTTAAATAAACCTAGCGCAATTGTTTGACAAAGGTGCAGCATCCATCTTCGAAATATTTATTTGCGTAACATAAATTGCTAAAATTGAAAGCGTCAGTTAATTTCAGCCACTTATTTAGATTTTTTTACACATGTGCTATGTATTATGCAAGTAATATGCTTCATGGATTAATTTAAGTCTGTCACTTTACATGTGGTAGATTAGCATTAATATATCAATGCGTTGAGTACCACCACAACAGTAAAGGACATGAAGTGATCGAGAGAGGTTGAGCCTTAGTAATTGGGATGTTCAGTGTGAATTGTCAACTGAACTGAGGAGCATTTGTATTAAAAATTGCGAGATACAATACTTCCTAGTCGTTTCTCACCTGGAGAGTTGGGATAAGAATCATTTTGTTTATCCTTAGGATTATCTAATTGCAACATTTTATTGTCACGCATGTACATAAAACTAAAGTTTGCAATGAATATTAAATTTCATTAAACTGAGGGTATAATTTTTTCTGTGTTTTAATAACTTTGATAAATACGCTTTTGATAGTAATAATTTCATGTAAGTAAGTAAGTCATCCACCCACCACACCACAAGACAGAAATGTGTGTATTGTGCGTGCACTTTTACTCTTTATTTCGGTTGGGCAATACATACATTCAAATAATGAAAAAAAGTAGGTATTCGCCACAAAAACAAGATGTGGCAGTAAGGAAGTTGCTACTTTGCGAGATGTTGTGCAAGAAGCAAAATGACGACGAATATTATTCTTACCTCAATCATAGCACTAAACTAACATAAGTTAATCATACCTATAAGTGCATAGAGTTAACAATAGTGCAGATATGTAGTTAATAGAGTGTTAAGGTTCACACGTAACGTAGAACGGTAACTACATATACATACAAACAATCAAAATATATGTATCTATAACTACTTTACACATTTGATGGAAACCAGAAACTGAACTTGACCATGCGAGTTTGCCTGGTTGTTTGGTCATTTATTTGTTTGGGCCGGCGAACATATTTCATATTGCATGATTACACAAATTATAGAAAAAGATACACGAGTTAAAATAAAATATTTTCTATTTTCGAACAATTAATATGTATGTACATACTTATGTATGCATATGGCAATGCAAATATTTATGTGACAGCATAAGTTATGCTGCATAACTATTGCAATTAATTTTTTTAAATTATGACGCCCATCCCTATGACAAAGTGAGCCTTATCGTGTGATCCAATATCATCCTTGACACGGTTGTTGTAACATCTTTAGTGATATGAAGCATTGTAAAATCTCCCAGTGCAAGAGGGAGTCCTTTGACCGGCATGGCAGATATCTCCCGAACAAGCCATTTCCGCTTGAAACGCCTCACAAGTGACAAAACCCACTTAAACTGTCCCATAAGGGCTGTTGTCTCGTCGTTAAATGTGACACACAGCCTCATCCCCAGGAGCAAGAAAGCCTGCACTGATGCTGCCACATAAAACGCCAGGAGGACAACGAACCATGGAACATGGCTTTGAACAGACTCCACAAGGGTGTAGTTCAAAAATACCGAGAACACGGAAAGTGTGGACATTGTCAAGAAAGTTCCCTGACTTTGTGGACGACGGGCTGTCTCCATTAAGACCCGAAACTACAATATGAGCACACATGCATTATTAAAAATTAACAAAATTTAATTTTTTCAGGCCGACGATAATTTATTTACCAACCTCTCGACTCTTTCTTAAGGCGTATTTCCAATCCCCCTTCTGTAACTGCCTCCGTATTAGCCTCACCGTTTCGTTTATCATCCGTGCATCAAATACTGATATAAAACATCCGTAGCAAAGTGTTCGACACATCTCCATGACGACCAGTAGACACATCAGGTATCGAAAACAAAAGAGCAGAATGTGGTACATCGCCTTATTTCGTATGACGAATGCAGCCAATTTCAACAAATTTCTCAGGTCTATTATCTTACATCTAGCTCAAGATTACAGCGATAAAAGCCAAGGTTAAGGATTATGGATATGGAAGACAGTAAATAACATTACTGAGAATGAAAATTTGAGAAATGACAAGCCCCAATTAGATTATTAGGTCACTTTCTACAAAGAATTTGTCCCAACTTTATCAATTCTGCAAGTCCGTATGACCTCAATATTTTATCACATGTAAAACAGAATTTGCTTGAATAAATCCCAATTCTTATTGCTGATTTTAAATTCCATTTGTTGAAATAATTTTCAATAAAATACCGCGTAAATAAATTATTATTTTGTCTTTCAATTAGCACCCAATTATCAGTGTGAATGAAACAAAGAGAAATGAAACATGGAACAGTAGAAAAAAATGTGACGCGATTATTTACGACCATCCCTCCAATTCAAACATGTGACAAATAGCATGACAAACACGAGACTAAAAACTGACCCACATGCTGGAAGGAGGGAAATAAAAGATGAGTTTAGAAACAAGTCACAACATGTCTAAAGAACCAGCACACATTACTTGCACCGGTGCAAACTTGACAAATCGTGTAACAAAAATGCGAGTAATTCATACTCCCCCGCATAATCTCCAAATCAATCAGTCGTCAGCTAGAAGTGCGTGTGAAAGCAGCAAATTATTTGTTCCTGTGCAATTGAATTTTTCAACAACAAAAAATCAAACCAAAGGCCTTTCTTAAGGCCACACCCCCCCATTCCACCATGTCTAAAAGGGTCCCCCCTGTTAAGTCGATGGACAAAGTGGGATTTGGTCCTCTGGATAAATTTATTCAGAAAAGACCACGGTCATCAACTCCTGGGTAAGTTAATTATATTTAACCGGTCAAAATATTAGTATTTTCATTCCAGTTCTAACAGTTTATTATTTTCAGTTTTGATCAATCAGAAAACCACGAAAAGGGGAAGGAGAATGCTGCGCCTCGTGTTGTTTTGACCGGTCAAACTGCTGTCAATATGTAAGGAAATATTTGTTTACTTATTATTTTTCTTATATATTCTTGTACTTTAGTGGATAACTTGATTGTTGCTCTCTTGTTGAATCTTAATAATAGTTTTGTGGATTCTAGTGCCAGGGGAGATGATCAGTCCTTACGCCCGGCCAGTCCAAAACCATGTACTTCGTCCTCGATGATGACAGCTGTTCAAAGCGCAGTAAATATTATATTATTTACTTTACTGTTTACAAATCTACTTATCTATATCGCGTGCTAATCCATTTTATCCTAGGTCGAACAGAGTGGACTGGACGATTCGGGTGTTATAGATTTGTAAGAAACGTTTATTAAATTATTGTCATTTTTGTCTGCACCGGTGCAACGATTGATGACATTGGATTAACTTCAATTATTTCAATGTAATTTGTTGATTTACAGAACGTTTAGTGATGATGAAGAGACTGATCACGATGTAGCGACATTGGAGAATACGGACGAGGTCAGCCCCCAACCCGGCCCTTCACGCGGAATCCCAGTTCCTCATTACCGATACGGAGATGTGAGCACGTTTAATTGTTTGATATTGTTGTTTGGCTTTTAGACTCGATTTGAACCGGTTCAATGTTTTTACAGTTGTCGGACAATGTATACCAACAGTTCCACCGCGAAGTTTTACTGGATTGGCTTGACGAGGTGATGAAGATGAAGGTTCCGGTGCGCAATGAGACCAAAAGATTGGAATTGGAAAATGCCGCAGATTGGGGGCAGCAACGTCGAAAAGATAAACTAGTTGTTCAATTCGACACAAAAATTCCCGGTATGTGTGATATTGTTACATAATAATTATGCATCTATAAAGTTAATTTGGATTTATTTATGTATAGGCTCATCCATCAAGGGATACTATGTCCTGAAAGCTGATGGATGGAGAAACAATCTATTTTCATACTTTAGGCGGGCCATGAAAGACGGGATATCTCTGTCTCATAGAGAAAGGAATATGGCGTATAAAGATCCAGACCATCCGCTCTATGACACCATCAACTCGAGCAAATCGAGTTCGGATGACAAACGCCCCCCCTTGGACATCGTTTACATCGCCACATTATTCGCCAAGGAACATGTGAAAATGAGTTTAATTGACATAATGAAGAAAGAATTAGGACCAGTCCTAGAAGGTGAAACTCTTTTCCGGCTGCTGTATTACATTGGGATTTGCGGTGGTCATCGTGGTTTTTTTTCAATGAGGGACACTCACTTTACTGCAGCCTTAACCCCCAGCCATATTTACATCCGTACTGTTGGGAGCCCAAATCCGCTGGCTTGTATGCAGAGCAAAGTCATTTTGTGCGATTCCACTGCGACAAAACAAAGTGTTGAAGGATTTTTGATGGTGAGTAGTGTATTGTCATACATATTTATGCTTATTTTGACCGGTCAAAAGAAAACAAATGTTCTTTTTCAATCCTAGGCCTACGCGAGAAAGACGAATGAATTACTTGGCTATGAACGGTACATTGACACAGCCACGGCTTCTCCCGAGTTTGAGTACATAAAGAAGGCCATGAAATACGCAGAAGACAAAGTTCCCCTCTTCCGTATTGTAGAAAAAGGGGACCGGTCCCATCCTCCCCTTTGGGCCACCATGGAACAAGCAACCACTCTTCCTTACACCATCACTGAGGAGGAGCTCATTCTCCGCTTTGACCCAGATAGACCAGAGCTCAAGAGACACTACAAAAGCTTCCAGAATATGGCTCACCTTATCAGTGAACTTGGGGACCCCCCAGAGAGCTACTTTTACACCAACGACAAGTCTCGAAATGAATTCAAACTCGAATTTGACAAGATCAAAGCAGCTCGTGAAGACAAAGAAGACTAGATTAGTGTTTTTATTGATGTATTAATACATATAATTAATGTTTTTGTTCTCTCTATCTAAACTTATAATTTCGTTCAGAGTTGTACAGAGCTTCAGAGATATATGTCCACTCAACCTCTTCTGATTCTGGAACTTGTATCAATACCAGTGCAGTAACAATAAGCACAAAGCTCAAAACTGGTGAAAATCTTAATTTCATTATGGGTAAAATATTTTCATAAATATAAAAAAGTCCCCTAGATAATTCGAGAAATATTTTTATCTAACCAGTACACATGTGTTGTGTGTGATTATAAAATGATTGCCAAGACTGCGTACATACATATCAGTAAACCTTATTACTTTCATAAGCGAGTCCCATATGTACGTATGTAAGAAACTTTAAGATGTACATATGAATAAAAAAAATGCGATTCAACTAAATTCAAGTACATGCAACCCTGGACTCGTTATGATGGACACAATCATATGTAACATTTTCTGTCGGCAAAGACAAACAGAGATGTCATAGTGAATTTGTATTTTGTATGCGGTACCATCATTGAGATATTTACATGTATAGTATATTTGCGAGCTTGGCGTATATATTTGCATATATATGTACATACGAATATGTATGTACTTCTTACATATTAAGTAGACCGGATTTGCAACGTTATAAATCTCACAATTCATGAGGTCATCGTTTCAGGAGTATTCATACTTCATCACTTTTATGCAAAAAATACCGACTACTAAGGTTATTCTACAAAGTATGTATGGTTCCTAACACATAAATACGAAGTTTTTCCAGCAATTATACAAATGTAGAATGCTTGACATTCGCATATTTAATAATTAGTTGGAAATATGTCGATAAATAATGAAATTATGACCCAAAACATGCATTTATTTGAAATGTATGGCAGTGCCCCATGCAAGGTTTGACATAACACAATCACACTTTGTAGCCCATAAAGTGGCTGATTAATCTAATTACTTAACAGGTCTAATTATCTGCATTCTTTTAGCCCTTATCGATTGCACGCCTTTTGTAAACAACACCCAATGTTCATGAGAAATCCACCTGCTACAAAACATTTAACGTCATATTAATCCTCCTAATTTTGTGAACGAGATACAAAATTTCCATCCAAACTTTTTTGCCAATAAATTCCACAGTACTTGATAATTCAAGAAACTGCAGCCAAAATGGCCAAGGATATCAAACCCATTTCAACAGCTTCCGTTGAATCCACTCTCATCTCATTAATGTCACTCGGGGCTCGGATATCTCAATGGGTCGGTTACTTCCCCTTGACCATCGTAAAAAGCAACCATGGCAACAAATTAGCTTTCTCATGGTTCAGCTTCCCAAATTTTGTATCTCTTTTCCTCGTACTTTATCAAATCTATTTAATGATTCACTGGACATATTTCGGCGAAAAGCTGCTCACCATGACCGGATTGGATAAGCCAACCGAGATGTCGCGAATAGTCCCCGTTGTTCTTTGCATTAAAATCATATATCACCTGGGGACGGAAGCAGGGAAACTGGAGACGAAGCGATCTGCATGCACCAGCGTGTGGATGGCAGGATCCAGTTTTAAAGCGAGGAATATCGGTAGTCCGAGCGGAAAGATGTAATATCCGACAATCATTCCGGTTTTTATGATAAGACAAACTCCGTCTATCCCTTTGTGACGAGTTCTGCATTCCTGCCAACTTTTACTCTCATTGCAATTTTTTGACGAGATTGATACTTTTGCAAATTTATGCTGAACGCTTTTCCAATAGATGTCTTGTTCCAGTTCCCAATATAACGACAACAGGGAGTTGACCCCGCACCGGACGTCATCCTTAAACCAGATGCACACAAAGTAATGCGTTGCTCCAGAGGCGATACAAAAAACAATGGTGCCGACACAAATTTGGATTTTTATCTGTACAAATAACTCCTGAGGAGAAATTAGCCCCCTTGATAAGCCATACGTTATCCCACGTGTTCCCAGTAACCCTGCAAATATTCCCAGTCCGATGACGAAAAGAGGGATGCGGTCCAACAGCCAAGCAAATTTATTACGTCTGACGGACAAAATGCGAGATTTTTTGGGACACCATTCCAGAGGTAATTTATACCAAAATGGGTAATGATCTATGAACAACTTTCGAAACATAGAAATATTATTACATTCGTGGACAAATTGGGTCCGTATGGAGACTGGCACGCCTGGAAAATTTTTGGGAAAATGCTTACACATTTTTGAAAGTTTATTGCACCTGGTTTTCCAAGAGACTGGAAAGGGCAGAATAAATGCGTAAGTATTCGCGAAATGATAAATATCATACCTATTTTACATTGGACTAGCTATCAAAATACAATTTTAAATCAGTTATTTATTCATCATGTAATATTGGGAAGAAATACTTAAAGTGAGTTCTATATTCATAAGTTCAATTAAAAAATAATAATTTTTTAAGATCTCGGGAAATGGTAACTATCTCAATTCACGTTATTCTAAACTCCGTATATACATATTTATTTACATTCGTATTATTGTGTTTCTTCATGAGATTGTAGTACTAATATTGCAGAGGGTACGTATATATGCAGCACGCATGTAGATGTATGCATTTATGTACTTACATCATAGCATTGTCATTTAATCATGAGAGAATTTCAACTTCTTGCAACAAAATGCTAAATGTTAAATGGGTACAATTCAAAATGCAATAGAATTATTGAGTATATTGTTTTTAATTTTCAATTTCATTTATTTATGTTTTAGTGGTTTATTCAGTTGGTTTTGTGACTCAATACAATTTAGTTCGAAACTGTAATAGTATTGACTATCAAATTTCTTCCAATGTTTTGCTCCAAGATATATATGAGATATTTTTAATGAAATTACCTACAATTGCACATGTCTATTAAGGATTTATATTTAGCATTTACAATACCATGTTTCTGGATAAATATTGCATGCAGTAAAAAATGAATATTATTCATTTTTTAAATGTTAACTTGTGTACGACTATGACTGCAAAATAAATATGCAGTCATAGTCATACAAAATCAGCATTAATATGCACTTTAAAATCTTTACTATTATTATGCATACCTCATTTCATTTTGCGTGCTTATTATTTAGCTGGACAAAAGTGGATTTCAGCAAATTAATGGTATTTTCTAGACTTATTCCGTGTCAGCTATATTTTTTCCTTTGTGTGATTTCATATCATGTTCAGCTGTTATTATATTATCAAACTACTCGTATTTTCCTAATATTGTAAACCTTAAATTTGAACTGAGGTCAAAAAATGTTACATCACCATATCGCCCGGTGTTTTACAACCTACTCAACATCACGTCAAATTCAGATTAAGTCCACTTTGCTGGCAGTGACATATCTTATCCTGGTCGCCACTGTCTGGGTGGCATACTTAACGAGGTATGTACTTATCTTAAATATGTGTTCACAATTTATTTAACATGAAAATATATTTTATTTCTATTTCATGCTTATGTTCATATGTAGTCTCGATCTCAACATTAAGAATGTCTACCAACGTTCTTGCCCCGTGCAGGGAGCCGTGACAATAAAAGTCAAAGGTCAACTGAGCACTCTAGACTTGGACGACTCAGAGTTTTCCGTGGCTGATTCGTCCCTTTACAAACGTACCTTTGATGCAGCAGACCTAATTTACCCCCCATTTGGGGAAGATGACGGTACATTTGTAGCAGTAACTAACTTATTGATCACACCAAATCAGACGAGGGGGCGATGCCCACAAGTATTTCATGCAAATACTGTAACAAATACTTTAATGTTGGCTGGATCAATTTAAATATATTTATAAATACATTTTTAGACAACAGACTCTGCCAAGGCCAAATGCACCCTTGACAAGGATTGTGTTAAAGGGAAAACTGGACCATCGTATGATGGCGTATTAACAGGAAAATGTTTTAAAGACAGTGGCCAATGCGAAATGTCTTCTTGGTGTCCAGTGGAATCGTCCAGCCTTCCACTGTCAGTTTAACAATTGCTCAAATAACTGTACTTCGGAACATTGTTTGCGAAAACTACATGCTTCGATTTAATAATTTACAGGAAAGGAAATCGAGCCTTGCTGAAAGACGTCGCTAATTTTACCGTCTTAATAAAAAATTCGGTCGAATTTCCCGAATGTGGAAAAGACCTACATTATCGCAATATAAAGAATAAATCCTCCTCCGATTACTTGGAAAAATGTTTGCATTCTGTGGGAGAAGACGACCATTGTCCAATATTGCGTCTAGGTGATGTTGTGACATGGAGTGGAGAAGACTTTTCAAAAGTTGCAACGTTGGTAAGCAGCACAAAACAATAAGCCATACACAAGTACATAATCCAAAATATCATTAAACATATCCTCATTTGTCTTCCAAGGGTGCCTTATTTAAAATAGAATTAAAATGGGAATGTGATTTTGACGGGCTCACAAGTAACGTGTGTTTCCCGAAGTATATCTTTGAGCGGATGGATGAAGCAAATAGCAGTATCGCTCCTGGATTTAATTTTAGGTGAGACAGCTCTTAAATCATGTTTATGCATTTGCATCAAAGTACTTTCTTACAATTTGAAAATTTATAATTCAAACTAGGACATCATTTTACCACGAAGAAAACCGTCGCACTCTTGTCAAAATGTATGGGATAAAATTCCTCATTGTAGTCTCTGGTCAGGGGAAAAAGTTTGATTTTCTTCAACTTGTACTCGCATTTGGAGCTAATATTGCTCTATTTGATTTGGTAAAACTAAAAATAAGTCGCATGTCCGAGAAATTAAATTCTCAAAGTGCGTATTTATGCAAACTTACCCAATTTGGTTAACAGGCTCCCTTAGTTTGCGACACGCTATTTCATTTTCTGTGCTACCTGAAGAGATTCACTCCTTTCAAGAAACATTTTGGAGATTTTTCATCAAAAGCTCGGTATGCAGATAGGAGTTTAGCTGAAGACGAGCCTGAGCAAGGATAAGGAAATGTTGAATCTTCACAAAATTGGTGGAATCTACAAATTGCAACACTGATAGAAGAAACTGCCATCGGTCTAACTATAAGTTGTCTGAACTTGAAAAAAATTATCGAGTCCGTGAAATGTGGAATTATCCTGAGATTAAATTTAACCCATTATTAAAGATTAATAATGGGTAAGATTTATATAAGATTAATTTGTCATAACTTTTAGTCGTAATAAATATTTATTAAAAAAGCTTTAATAAAGACAATAATAAGTCTAAAACCTAAGAAGGTGGCGTACAAAAAGTAGATATTCATGTATAATACTCAATATAGTAATTGTTTCAATTAAAAAATCTGCCCGGAACATTTTGCTCGTTACACACAAAGTAACTTAAAATGGCGTAACAATTAACAAATTTGTTATTTATTAGTAACTACTTTCCTTGCAAATGGTGAAGTTGTTATCAATTCCCGAAATTTCATAAGCTTTTCAGCGTATGAATGAATTCCTTCCTTGCTCAATAAGTCCTCTTTCTCCGGTCTAACTTTGTACCACGTCCTTAATGGAGAAAGTGCTGCATGTGCAACTTTGCAATTTGACACATTGGCATAACAAGAAACTGCGAATCGGTTTGCTAGAAAATCGCCGTTCATGGTGAAGGGAGCATATACGCCTTTGGCTTGGACCTTGCCGATTTCTTCAACTGCTAAAAGTTCTGTGCATTGAGAATCTTCATCGAAATAGTACAGTTTATCCCCTAAAAATTTGCATAATGTAATGTTAAAAAAGTACATAAAATTTTTGTATTAACAAAATTTATGCACCTATCACAACTCGTCCAGCGTTTTTTGCCACCCTTTTTCCATTCTTCCCCTCCACAAAGAGTAAATGTTCTTCAGAAATTTGCAACTCTTTTCCCCCCTTGACTTTAACCTGAACAAACTCTGCAATAAGATCCCTCTGAATGTGACCTATATTTAATAATCATAATTTATATTATTATAATATATGCATTTATTTAAGTAACATAAATAAAAATATATACGTTATGTAACATGTTCTTACCCCAGGTATAAAATTGTGTCCATTTCTGACTCTGTTTAGTCAGCGTTAGTACTTCTTCCCCCTGGAGCAACTCATCCAACTGTTTCACTCCGTGCCTCGTGGTGACAAAGGTCCCACCAGGGAAACAGATACAAAGGGAAACCATACTGTTTTAAAATGGGGAATTACTAAAGTAGAAATTTTGAGACGGTGCAACAGTGCGTGCGACTAAGGCGAATGACCGAGTGACACCATAAAGCATGTGGTCATATGTATTATATGATATTTGTATGTATGCCCATATAAATGGTTTTGGGTGACGCATCCAATTTGAGATAGTAGATATATGATCTCTGTATGTATTCGGCTAATTGTTCTTTGTTACGTGTAGCACTACGCGTAATTTATATAGTACAAGGTAGGAAAATCTGACATGGGGTACTCATTCATACATTTTTCATTACAAGAATTAAAGACAAAGAGTATGTACATATGTGCACATGTGTAAGACAAGGGTGCCGATGTGGTTGAAGATTGTGAGTTCGTGGAAACTTTTAAGCTTGGCAGTGCTACTTTCATTGTTATCTTTGTCTGTCATAGAACCAGTTCATGTCAATTCTTTGCAGCAGTCGTGAGTGTACATATGTATGTAAGAATATAAATATGATTATGATTAGACTTTACACCAAATGCAAGAAACATACGTAAAAATAAGTTTCTTTTCCTTAATAAAATAAATATTGGCAGAATGTGCAGATAATTTAGTTATGCTACTTGAAACGAGATAGTCACAGCCATTTTTTCCTAGTCAACTTGTTTGGACGGAATTGTCATGCAATGTTTCAAACTTTTCTTGAGAGTACATTTACAAGTATTTAACTGTTAAGTGATGGAATACGTATTACTTAATTTTCGTAGTGAATTTAAGTAATTTGACAAGGATTTGGTAAGATTCGATAAAGTGAATGGAAGCATGAGTCATTTCGTTGGTTGGTGTCGACACGATCCTTAAAGTGACCACACATGTAAATATCTAGAATATTTCTGCGTCAGTCAGTCATGGACAATGTCGGTAAACAATTCTCAGAAGCATGTATCTACACGCATTATTTGTATTTTATCGCATTGTGGTGGGTTTAATATGCCCATAGTAATATTGTTGTTTCGACAAAGAAATCTTAATTATTAACTGTGGAATGTTAATGATCAGAGGCTGCTTTCGGGAGAGTATAAGGGCAATAATATTGTAAGACAAGAGGGGGGAGGAGTTTAAATGTTCTCTACGTAATTGTAAGATTACCACTTTCAGTTCATTCTTTAGAATTAGGGCACTGTTATTTAAGTCATGGTTAATTACTTAATTGATTGAATGAATGCACCTGAGACAAAATTTACATAGTTCCTGTTTACTGATAAATTTGTGCTCATAGTCATACACACATGCATATTTACTTATTAACTGTACTGTTCTTATGAGCCCTCTTTATCTTGATGGAAAACACATATTCTGCATTTGCCTTTTGTACACGTAAGTAAATGCGTATGCAGCGTTAACCGAAATAGATACATGAAACTCCCTTCTTTTAGCAAAACAATACATAAATATGTACGCACGTTCTTTTAATATCGAAATATCTAACTCACACAGCCTTGATCTTGAAAACATATTGAGTGATAATCTGCTATTCTATTGTATATACATATAGTAAACAGAGACAAGTCGTACATCCTTTATTCGTTCAGTTATTAATTATTGAGTCATTAAAAAATTAATTGATTAAGTTATTACACACTTTTACTCTTTGTTCACAACCGCAATAAAATGTATTACTTCGTAACAAATGAACCAAGCAAGTATAAATGTAAATAGGACAAAAATGGTTAAAACGAGATTTATTTGTCAACACTTCTTACACAAAGTAAAGCAAATAACAACGCTAACACTTCGTATCCCTCGTTAGCGTAATGTTCGGACTTTTATTATTGACCAATTTGTAGCATGATGCCGAATGTGGGTCGGGTGTTTTAATCTGGATGTAATAAACTATCCCAAAATCAGTGGCTTCAATGACTATGAATTCGCCCGTGGAGTAGGCCACGCTCATTGCGTCAAGCTCTTCAAGTTTAGTTTCATAATTAATAGAGCTTGGGTGACCATTCTTCAATTCCGGCCCAAACCAAATATGTCCCCGTTTCTTGGAAATTGCATTGTTCACACAGCTCACGGTGTAGATCGGATGATGCAACGCATCAATTGAGTGATTTGCTGTCCAATTGTGGTTGGATTCACATCTAGTTCTCCAGCTTAAAATTAAATGCATAACCAAAACAAAATCACAACTGAAGTACCAAAGTTTCCAAAGTTTGGCTGGTCGGTTTAATTGCTTACCCTTTATGACGAAGTTTGAGTGCTTTACCCCCTGACATGCATGCGCTATGATTTGCTACTATCCAGGGATGTAGTCCGGCTAAGAGTTTAAAAATCTAGTATTTATCGATCTCATAAGGGAAACAATAAATAAAATGAAAGTATTAAGTAATTTACCAAATAATCTGTCGCATAAACAGAATCCAATCACGGACAGAATCAGGGCGAGAAATATAAATATAAATCTTTCCATGGTACAAGCTAATAAGTGCACCTTATAAATATTAGGAAGTAACTACTTTTATGTTATACAGAATTAAGACTTTTATAATGTTCTGTTATCCAAGTTGCTGTGCAATATGTACTTAGAAATGAGCCCTAATTTCAATAAGGTACCGTAACTGGCGGTGTTCATAACAATTTTAGTACCAAAATTACTCCTGTAAACCATGTAAATATGAATGACGCATAGGTTCTTTCATGACAATGGAGAAACGGATACTATGGGCAAAAAATGCGCCGTAATAATGATCGCTTTAGTATATTTCCATTCATTAATTAATCAATTACTCAGTAAAACTGGATGATATAAAATTCGAACATTCCATAACTAAAGTACTTATATTTATTATTTCCTATTGTTTCCTTCCGTACTTCAAACTTATCCGAACACGAGTCTGTCAGACTTAACTTATGTTAATGTAAGTTGGTCTAAAAAAATATTGTGCTAGAAAAATACACACGAAGGACAAAACAAAAAAAAATAAATCACAGTTCTCGATCGAAAACCAATGCATTGTGTATATTTTCTTCCACAACTTTTAATTTTTAATGTAATGAAAAGTGCTGAATACCAAATATTACGACTGTTGCAAAATATTAATGCTTTAATTTTTCATGAAAATACAGTTCGCCTTTTCAACGATGCAGTACTACTTAATTCATTGGCGAAATTTTTAATTTAGAATGAAATCATGTACATACTTATTTATTAATACTTTTTCGTGTGAAGCACAACATACATATGCACCAACATTTATATTTCTTCAAATCTTTCATAATTTTTCAAGTCAGTAATTCCATTTTTTGTTCAAAAGTAGACAGTTGCCGATAACGAGTTTGCGAACGAGATATGAATCTTCTGGAGAAAAGTTTTCTTTTCTACATGTACATATGTACATAGGTAGATAAGAGAATTTTACTCTACTTATACAATTATATATGTAGAACCCATCGGAATAATTTTCTCTCATAGCTCAAAATTTTGTTTTGGCGATAAACATAGTCTCATTTATTGAATATATGCTACATACATATTTAACTTTGGAGATAAATCTTAAGATGTATAGGATCTTTATAAAATTACCTGAATCATTCAGTGACCTAATTCGATAGGATTTGAATTACTGATAAATTTCTAATACATGTTCACACTTTCGAAAATTGTAGTCTCCTTATCGTAAGGGTTTATGCTCACAGGGAATTCATCATATTCAAGTGTCATAATGAGCTTCTTCATAGTTGTGATGCTTCAAATAGTATGTATGTGTATTTAGATAAATATGTCCATGCATATCCATAACGTGAAATTTAAGCATATTTTTTAAATTATATACTATTTACCTTATAGCACATATGTAGGAACACATACAGAGTAGTTGTTGATAGTATTTTTCAGTATTTTAATAACCCAAGTGTCGTTTAGTGTAGAGCTTGATCCCCAACGGTGTTTGCAAACTAATTTAAATGTAATTTTAAAATATATGTAAATATGTAGATGCTCATTATTATCTATATCGAACAAATTTAGTCATGTAATTAATTTCATGGTGTTGTATTTCTTAATCTATTTACTTATTTGTGTATTTACATCTTATCATTATCTACTTATTAATATGTTGAATCAGAAAATCATGCTCGCATTCCTTCTTCGACTTGTCAACCATGGGTACCTTATCTCCCCAAAGAAGAAGAACCAAGCACTCACACAAAGGGAGAGATGCCACCACAGCAATATTTTAAAAGGCGAATGAAAACTTAGCGATTTATACGATTCTGCTCGACAGTGATCATTCTTGTTTCCATTCGTTTTTGCACACGATTTTAAAATTCCAGACCGTCGCAACTCTTGTCTGTTCATGTTATCATCCCACATTAGTGATATACCCGACTCGTGAAGTCCGCTCAAAAGTTGGTACGCCTTGTCTCGCATCCAGCCTCGAAACATATCTGTAATTAAGATAAGATAAGCTACAACATTTAGCAAAACATTAATTATTTCAGTGTATGCGATAACTACATAATTACGGATGTACACGTACACATAATTTTCCTCACGAACAAATGCTGATCATCGTCCCCGTTGTAATTCCTCACCACGAAACAACTCACGTCAAGAATCCGATTTTGATGGAAAGCACCACTCCGTACAAGTTGGCCGTGCTGCTTTCTCGTTATCGAGATCACCCATTTATTTCTGGCCAATGCCCCAAACCAACGACTCCTTATGCCATCATTAATATTGACTTCGCTCTTACCTACGTCAACTTGATCCAATGACATCACAATCCCCAGCTTTTCATATCGATCTCGAATCAATTCCACTGCTATCTGGACTGTATCGTAATCCGGAAGAATAAACTTGAAGCCTGCTTTGAAAGTGGCAGAAACCGTTTCAATTTGTTTCATCTTTGGGGGCGCAATCACATGCGTGGTCACGTCCGCTTGGTAGTACTGGTTCAGAACGGCCAGAAATAGGCAGACGAAGGGGAAAATTTCACTTGGATTCCACTTGGTCTGACTGGACTGTCCCAAAAGTAAGAACATGGTGTCGAAAGTGATCTCCACCTTTCTCAAGAGGACACCCAATACGATGCATACGAGCAGCAGGGAAATTCTGCTGGGTAGGTCAAACACGGAAAAGATGACGAGCCAGTGCGGTTCTTGGTAAACGTGGCTAGCAGTGCAGTACATGACGTAGTGGAATTCTTCTTCGAGAAGAATACCTCGTGTTGCCCCCTCCATATGAGTGTCGATGTTAAGGTTGCAAATATTTGCACACATGACGAGTGCAGGGTGGGTGGAGTCGATGTCGTCGTACGAGAACGGGACCTGCAGCTGGGACGCCGGAGTGAAAGTGAGATTGAGTCTGACCGAGATGAGGTGGAACATAATGCGACTTTTGGTACAACGTCCGGCACGAGAAGAGAGAAAAGTGGCTGATTCACAATGAGTCGAAGTGATTGGAGGAATGAGCCAAGACGGATGGATAGATTCGTCAACAGAGTAGTAAATATGAGACCGAGATCCGCGAAGGGCAGCAAAACAGGTCGAAGGGATATTGGAAGGGGAAGGAAGGGAAGACATGGATGAGTGGACGATGGCGGTTGTGGTGCCACAATAAAGGGAATATGAAGGATTTGCATTATTAATTCGAAGCTGAACGACATAGTTGAAATTATAATCAAGATGGGAACTAGGATGCTGTACATTTTGGTATAAAACGGTGCTCTTAAGATTAATTTGAGCAAGACGATCAGTAAGAGTAGAATTTGATCCCAGGTCAAGCACCGTTCGGCAAGGATTGGTCGGAAATATTACGCTCAACTTGTTGAGTGATCCTATTTCCCCGTCCTTCTCAATCTCATCGTGAATCCAGAGAATAACAGGAAACGGATCTTGGAAATCATGTGTATCGATGTTTAGTTCGTTATCGTCGTTTACTGATGCTAAGAATACAACGATGAGACAACTGCTTTCCATTTGTACTGTGTCAAGAAGGGAAGAAAGTTTGATAACCTCTGCTGCACGACTGCTGCCACTAACCGTTAAAGTACTGGTTAATTGTAGCAGTGTAGTTATTATTAATATAATTAGTTTAAGAGATACATCCATTCTGATGATTTTTCGATCTGTAAATAAATATGCAATGGTATCCATATTAGATATTTACGCTAATTTGCGCAACCTTTGTCCTGCTAGAAACCAATAAGACTACCCTTGAAAATGGAAATTCATAACTCTTTCGCCTACACCACTGCTTTAGGTGCTGATATAAATTATCTATACTTTTTAAGTATATCTACTTGTTTATACATATGCATAATCATGTTCAAAACTAAACTTTGTGAAACTTTGCATGAATGTTTTAGATAATGGATCTATAACACATGTTATAACGATATGACACATGCCCAATTATATGTAGAAAAAATGTATTTGTTAACTTGAACTTGAATTTAAATGTTCAAGGAACAACTGATATTTTTAATGATGTGTTGGTTTTAACATTACTTGAAAACTTGAAAATTGTTAAGTCTCATATTTCCCACAGATAACAAAGTATTAAATTGCCTCCATATTCAACGGTAATCAAATGTATAAAACATTCAAATTTTATAAATTCAAACGAGTTTTTTCTTGAATCTAACTATGCACTAAGAAAAGTAATTTCTTCAGCAATCGGCTCATGTCTACTTAGTTCTTAAAAATTTTACGCCGATAATGCAAATAATGCAATTTTGATTATGATTATTATTTTGTATTGATTTAAATTTGTACATTACATAATTTTGATTTTGATTTTTTAATGTAATTTTACACAGCTAATATATTACATAGATTTTTCTCTAGATAGATATCTAAGTAATACAGTTAACACTCACTGTCCAGTATGTATATATGAAGCGAGTACGTACATACATATGTATGTATGTACATTATTCAGACATAACATTTCTCTGATGGTGAGGATGAGAGTGAAAGAACTAGCGCATGCATTTTTATGTATGCATATGAAAAGTAATTACACACTTATCTGTGCATGTACCATTTATCAAAGCTGTATGTGCAGGAATTTGATATGGTCCTAAAATGACGTGGAGAGATAGTTACATTAAATTAAAGTTCATTAAGTTTTAACCAAGAGCCTACAAGTTCAATACAATATTACTACCTTTTTATATGTATGTATGGTACAAACTACCAATAATAAGGGTCCCAAATGGATCTAGAAAATGGAGACAAATAATTACACTTTTCGATTACTGAAGGATGAATATTTGTGTATGCTAAGTACAAGTTTTAACTAAATGTGTAGAATATTGCGTATGCAGTTATATAAGTATCACACATGCAATGTATGCAAATATGTAATCTTTGTGTCGTCTTCATTTTAACCCAATTTCAAGAAATCTCTGAATGAGATCCTATTTAAGAAACCATTTATTTACTTCTGTATACTACTGAAAAGTCGGATTTAGCTGGATTGGTTTACATTTCAAACATCCTGTCTCTAAATATTTGTCATATCTCTAAACTTCCCGAGTCACGTAGTCACATTTTCCTTCCTCGGAAAAAGATGTCTTTGTACCGTAATTAGTATTCAACTTTGTACACGTGTAAGCCTGAAAATATTTTAAACTGGCCAAAACCTGTGAAATCAAAACAGACAAAAAGAGTTGTGCAAAGGTAGTAGGCAGACCTTGTAAAAGATCCCATAACTGAGGCATGAAATTCTGTAAGAAAAGCAAGCGAGCTTTCTCCTACATCATGTCAAAGCAAACACAAGTGCTTTCTTCCCATAATACTGTCCCCGTGTACGTACATACCTGACATTATTTGCCCAATTGCAGCGTCAGTATAAGGAATTACTTTCCAGTATCACCTAGTTTTCTCCCATTGTCACCATTACATAAAATTTCCTCTCTTTTTGACCAAGGTTGTTTCACGGTCAGTTATTTTATTTCATCGCCATCATCATGACGACAATGATGATGGTGCGTTATATCTCCTCCTCAGCGCTACAAAGCATCCCTTTGCGAAAATAAAAGCGTCCATCAATCTCCATTTCCATCTCAAGTCCATCCGAATGATGTTCATTAAAGACATAAAATCGCGACAACATTGATTGCACAAATTGCACTTGTTGTTCGTCTCTGCTTATTGTGTGGTAGATATTATGGGACACGAGGAAGATTAGTGGAATGAAGTGCATGGGCATCTGATTAAATGTCACCTTCTTCTCCTCAGGAACATCTAATCGCCCTTGAAAAAAGAGCGAGAAATTCATTAAGCAATCTCCCACCGAGTGAAAGCTTATATTGCTTTATTGCCTCACACACTTGTGTATACATTCATTGTGTCAAGAGTTAAGCATAAGCAGAAACTGGACTGCTGGACGGAGAGGATGCGAATAAAGACTGACACGAGTCAGAGATTTCACTGTCTTTCACTGGTTCCACCATCCAATATGGCTTAGGCTGCATTACGACATTACTTTATGTTAATGGAGTCACCATGTCATGATGGTTGTTGTTGTAATGAGGATAAATGAACCCAATCTAGTTGTGCTTGCGTGGTTTCTTTCTTTACTTTGGCTGGCTCTGGTGCCCTAAGTTATTCCTTCTTTCGTCGATAAGTAGTGTGCAAGAATGCATGCAACTGGTCGTCCCGTGGTCCACCCATCTCTCTCCTCCTGCGCAGATTGACGAACCCTTTTTCGGACAGAGACGAAGAAATAAAATGATCAGGATGCGTTGCAAATGAGACATTTTGCAGACAACGAGCAAATGTCAGACATGGATACTCTTACTCGTTGAGCTTTCCTCGCTGCCATTCATTCTCGGGGAAAGTCAAGGTGGTGAAAGCAACAGGCTGTAAAAAAAATGTGACCATAAAACTTTTTTTATTTACATACACGTTATTTTCATATTCTTCAAGTAAAGAATTAGGTCAATTGGCGACGCATAGTGCTAAAATTAGCAACATAATTTGTGGATTGGGGGCAGATTGAGAAATAATGAGACTGATCACGACTGCTCCTCTCAGCATGCATCACTGCCCCCACTTACACGACCACAATCACCTCCATGCCAACCATCTTCACCACAAGGCGGAACGACGCCGAAGTAACTCTCTCCCTAGTTGGGCGCCACGCCCCCTCGCTCCACATCCCCTTCCCTTGGCGAGAACGACGATGGTGGCGACGGCGAAACCCTCGTCCGCTCGAACTCACATTGTTCGTGCTTCGGAGCGTCGTGTTAGTTTCGTTGAGGTGGAGTTGTCTGATGACTTGGTGGGTGGATTTAGTATAAATTTTAAACGTTATGTTCATTGGATTTCAATATTTTCTTATTTTCTTGCAAAGTCTGGGAACTATCATCATCATCAAATTCACGGTCGTACTACCAGTTTTACGAGGCGATCACGATCTCGAGATCCCTCCAGGGGCAGGAGAAGTAGCACCGCATCGACCGGTTCGACCCGCCCCTTACCTGGAAGCTGCTATCATCGAGAATTTGTGAGTAGTACGGATGGCGAAATTAATGACGATGATGAGGATGACGACGACCAGTATTGCGATACGGTCGATTTTGCGTTGGAAACAAGCCTGCACGGTTTGAAGTACATTTGCCAACCCGAGCGACATATTGTAGAAAGGTGAGTGAAAAATTAATGGATTAAAAGTTGGCTCAAGTTGCTATAATTTGCATGTTGTTAAATATGTGCAGAATTTTCTGGATGATCGCTTTCGGTATTGGGTTAACGATGGCAGGGTGGCTTATATCAGATGTTTGGTCAAACTACCTAAGTTCACCTCTCATCGTCACATTTGAACCTTTTGAGACGACAATTGACAAAATTCCATTTCCAGCCATAACGAGTAAGAGTATGACAAACTGATAAATACTAAAGAAACGTTATTCAGTAATGTTTTGTGCCGTAATTAGTCTGCAACATGAACAAAGTACTCAAAAGTAAGGCTGAAGAGTTTATCAGGTTAGAAATCAAATAGACCTTACAAAATACGCATTGAAACTTTATCCTGATCTTAACGTTTTTGCATGCATACATGTAAATATTTACAATATACGCATATTTAGACTCGCTCAAGGTCCGGAGGACGAAGAAGAAACTATCGAAGCACGAAAAAATGTCTACTATTTAGATCACGTTTGTTCCTCATCAAAAAGTTTTAGCCAAAAATTCAATTACTCCTCAAAACGGGGACAAGTGGACCCTTCGCTTCTTGCCAGAACCAGGGTTGAAGACGGCGATGATGAGCAAAGGGACGTCGCCAGATTCCTTCAAATTGTGAGACATCGCACTACGCACCCAAAGACATCGTTATGTGAATTAATTCTAATAAATTCCTATTAAAGGCATCCCAACCGTGTGACACGATGCTGCTTTTGTGCGCCTGGCAGGATACGACGTACAATTGTAGTGATTTGTTTAAGCCAATTGAAACCGATTTCGGGAAATGTACGTTGTATTTGGGTTTTCATGGCCTTCGTAACTGAGTCGAAAAAAAGTAATCGTAAATTTACAAAGGGTTGACGTGGAAGGGTAAATAATACTTTCGTCAAGGTTTTTATTTTAATTCTCCATTTGGCTTACCTAAGGCGCCGTCCATAAATTACGTAACGCTTGCTAGCATGGGCAAGATAGGATTTTTTCCCTATCCTGCTCATGTCAGCCAGCGTTACGTAATTTATGGACGGCGCCTAATAGCATCGGTAACTACTTATTATAGAAGTATTATCCTAACTTTTAATTCTTACAAAGGAAAAAGACGCATTAATCTTGCATTTATTTACCAAGCTACGTAAGCATGAAATTTCTGTTAAATTTATCACAGTTACGAGGTGACGTGAAAACTCTCGTTTACATTTTAAATATTCAGGGATAACATTTTGGTTTTTGAAAATTGTTTTAACTTTGAAAGGTTGTTCATTTAACATGATCCCTCACCTCCTCCTGTATAAAAATATGTGGGTGACTAACTATACTATTTCATAATAGTGGTGGTGGTAGGTGTGGTTGTTTCTAAAGTATTTCATAATTTTTTTAGGAATGAGGGGAAATACGATGCGAAAGAAATCGCTGGCTGGGCCAAATGGGATATTGAAAAAGTACTTATTTGATTTTTGATTCGGTCTCTTAGGGACGGATTAATACTTAACAAAAAGTTAATATTTATGAGTTATTCAAAATTATCCTATAAACTATTATCCCGTAAAGAATGGATTGCTCGTCGATGATGAGGAACGTAGTGAGCACTCCCACTCGGCCACCGAGACACCGAGACATCATTACTCGAAACCTATGCCATTTCCTCGACGGCAAAAGCGTGCCGGGAAATCAAGTGGGTTATCTGTCCTATTGAATCCCGATTTGGAGGAATATTTTTGCACAAGCAGTGATAGTCATGGATTTCAGGTAGATGGATATGAATTATACATATAATTGATATGCACATAATTATAATCTACACTATATCTCTAAAGCTGGTAAAACATCTGCCCATCGATAATCCAAAGGTTGTGGATTTTGGAATTGCAATTCGCCCAAATGCTGAAGTTTTTATGGGTGTCAAACCTGAAATCACGATGGCCGATCGGGACATCTATAACTTTAAACTGGTACCAAAAATTATTTAAATAACTAAAGATATGATATGAGCACTTTATGTGACATACATACATAAATTATGGCTTCTTAAATTCGTGTGTATATACGTCTTTACTCGTATTATGTACATACTCATTTTTGCATGAATGTACTTTCTAGGAAAAACGGAATTGCTACTTTTACGGAGAATTTCCACTGGCTTATTACAAACTTTACACGTCTACAAACTGTTATGACGAGTGTTTGGCTAATCAAACGTATGAAATTTGTGGATGCGTGAGTTACTACATGCCTCGAGATGATACACGAGACCTTTGTGGTGCACTAAGTTTTCATTGTGCTGAAAATGTCAGGAGTAAGGAAACCATGTCAAACAAACCAATTTCCTGTGCAATTGTCATCAACTTTCTTTTCCTTGTACATAGAATCTTCACTCCAGTCTGTCATAAAATCTCGATGCGACTTCTGCCTTCCGGCCTGCACAGAGTTGGAATACTTTTCCGAAACCACGTTTACTCCTTTGCAAGACGGCGATGCAATTTGGATACGGGATGGGACCTCAACATCCACAACTGCCCCTTGGTCAAGTAAAAATTTGTCCATCGTTCACATCTACTTTTCTTCAGACTCAAGCTATGCCAGGGTGAGGAAGGAGTTGTATGGCTTAACAGATCTAATCGGTAATTACCATATGTAACTCTACACTTTTACACATATGTACATATCTAACTAAATAAATACTAACTTTCTTAAGCCAACACTGGTGGATTAATGGGACTCTGTCTCGGCTTCTCTGGTCTTAGTCTCGTTGAAGTAATTTATTTCTACACGTTGCGAGCATGGTTTCGTTCCAAAGCGAAAATTCGACTAAGGTCGCAATCACCATCGAAAAGCAACAAAGGACGACGACTCTGCTCTCGTCGCACTCCAATGAGATGGCCGATGGCGAAAAAGTTGGGGGAAATGCTGGCAACGACTAAATTGAGTGACGATAATTATAAAAAGCGACAGCCCCACTCTCCTGACCCAAAACAGTCACAAATGGTTATTATGAATATGAACAATATTTCAAAGGGCAGAGAACAACACGTCGAAGTGAACACATCTTCGTCTAATAAAAATAGTGAAAACAACGACCGGGGAGAGATGTGTCCTGGTTACGAATATCTCGGCGATCAGCCACCATTTTACGCCGATAATACCACACGGGCGGCTTGCCATTATCCTGCAGAAAGTAAGAGCAAATGCCACAATGATCATCACCAGAATAACAATATTACCGGAAATGGGTCACTTCCAGTGACTATGACGAGCCGGATGCTGGAGGAATATGTTGGTTTAAATGAGACTTGTTTGGGTCACTGCATTTGTAGTCGATGTCACTTTTGTTGTTGTATGTTGGTCAATACGTCAAACGATGGAATGCGGGCATGCTGCCAACATAATTTTGCCAATTCATAAGCACGCCCATATTAAATATGGATATGGTCTAAACTTGACTGACGAGTTTTAAATTATTTTATCCTAGAAATAACTTTAAGTATTTAACGATGTGACCTGACCTGACCTGGGTACAAATATGTATGAGAGACTGTCAATTGTTGTGATTATCTATGGTGCTGACAATGGAATAAAAGTGCTATCGTTCTACCAATTGCAATTATTGTATTAGATTTATTTTCACTTTCATTCATTATGGATGGATAAAACTAAAATTTATCCTGAGAGTATGAGATTAGAAAGATGGGCAAACGCCAGATTGGAAATACACTTATACATAATGTAATAAATCATCATTTGGTATTTAGTTATTGCTCTTTAGTTATGGCTCTTCGCGAATTTTAATTAGTTGCTATCCTGGAAAAAATTGCAAAATGCAAAAAGAGTCTCTAATTCAAATGACCAAACTGTAGTCAAGACTTTAATTGCAATCCCAAAGGGTGCAAAGTTATTAAAATGTGCATTTGTATCAACTCAACCAGTGAGATTCTCAACTTTGAGTAAGATTCTCAATTTACGCTTTTTGGAGAAAGCCAAAAGTGGGAAATCGTTCAATCGCTCACAGAAAATTAAATTTGTAAAAATCGTGTGTATGTCAAATGTGAAATGTGACTATTTTTTGAACTATTGTGTCACGGTATCAGTGTAGATATAATTTGGAGTGCGAATTTAATGTTACTTATTAAATTCCAATATAACAATGAAAATTAGTAATTAAGTAAGGTATGCTGTACACGAATACAAAACACAAAAAGAGATTTAATTGCATGGAGTTTACAATTAATTTGTTGTTAATTTGCATAGGAGGAGGATAACTCAGTGAAAAGATGTCGCCCAACTGTTGCACCATCTGCGCCACCCGTCTCAACAAGGGGAGGACCAAGGCCAATTTGGGGACAAAGACCACCCAGACCCAAGTTTGGGAACGTCTTATCCCCATTTTTCTGGATGGAGGAGAGTTACGACCAACAAATACTATTAATTTGGCTGAACTTTATCCACTCCCACTTTTTTGCTGCACTACTTGTCAGAAACTTCTAAATGATTTGGATACATTGCGGGGAGAACTGGTCAAAACCGTAGAATCGATTAGAAGTCTTGTAGCTAAGTCTGGGACTAGTGGTCAGTTTCAACCTGCTATATCCTCATTGAGGGCTCAGCTAATTGCTGGGACTCGACATGTCCCCAGCGACGAGGGTACTTCTCATTTTCAGGAACAATGCAGTTACAATGCAGGTAAGCTACGAGTTCACTATTTAATTTTATATTAACTAGTTGTCGTAATCCCGATAATACGTAACAATTCAATTGTGTGTTTAGGGAATAGTCTTCAATCGGTCAAATCACTTTCTCCAAATCGTCGATCTCAACGGCTAAAGAAAATGAACCCTACTCCGTCTTTCTTTGCGTCACCCCAAGAGTCAATTAATACACCCCAACGAGTAGAGTTGGATGAGGGAGAATATTTCATGTTGGAGTCCTCAGAACCTCAAAATTGTCCAGTGAATAGCAATTGGGCTGCTGGCGATAATGATGGCGACCAAGATATGAACGACTCCAGGAGTGCAAGTTCTTCAAATTCTTCTCCTGTTCCACCACCACCTAAACGTCATAAAAAAGGACCCCGGCCAGGAAAAATGCCTACAGCACAAAGAATTTCTATGCTCAAGAAACGTCGCCTCCTCGCTGCTGAAGAATTTGCTCCAATCGTAAAAACTAGCGATGGTCGCGTGTTTTACGAATCTCATGAAATTATCACCCTCCCTTCTGGAAACATGCAGTGTGGAACATGCAACTGGAAGGAGACCAATAATCATGAAGTAAGGCAATCAGTGAAACAACGCACAGTTAAAATTCACATCAAAGGAATACATTTAAGTAAGTGGTTGATATTCATATATTCATTTACACATATCAATCAAATACATATGTATGGGCAAGTCTAACGTTTATTTTTCTATTGTCTCGTCCCCCCCCGTCCACACAGATGCATACAGGTGCAGCCTATGCAATGAAAGTAAAAGCTGTTTAAAGAGTTTGAAAATTCACGAGAAGACCTGTGGAACAAGGACCCGACATACTCCACGATATAAGTGTGATGGTTGTAATAAACTGTTCACTTTCGCCCAAAACATGCGCAAGCACAAGATTGCGTTGAAATGTGGCAGTCAAGGTATACCGCCTTCAAGACTAGCAATCAAGGCACCGGAATCAAATCCGAATATTAAAACAAGTTTTAATGCCATGTGCTCTATTTGTGGCCGATTTGTTCAAGAGGGGTACCTCAGAGAGCATGAATTCACCCATAAGAATAAAGAAGAAAAGATCGCAGCTATTGCCTTAGGCGACTTCCCAGATCGCCTGAAATCTTCCATGTGCCCTCACTGCGGTAAAATGATATCCAAGCCATATTTCGCCCTGCACCTTAACTTCCACAAGAAAGGGGATGAGCAGAAAACAGTCTCCTGTCAGGTCGAAGGATGTGGACGTGTCTTTTTGAATAGAATAATCCTTCGAGTTCATGTTAGGAATGTGCACGAGATGAAAAAGAGTGAAGTTCAGTTTACATGTGAAGGTATGTTGTACATATTTAAACTAGTAATATTTAATATACCAAGTCTAAGATGTATTTTACTCTAGAACCTTATTGTCGCAAACGGAAGTTCAGAACACGAAAGTTACTTGTTGCTCATAGAAGACGGATTCATTTCCGAGAAAACCTTACACTGCGGTGTCCTCTGTGCAACTTACCAAGATCTAGGCAATACGATCTTAATGTGCATACCAAAATGCATCGCGATAATAATCACACGGCGGAAATGTTTGTATTTGACTGTCCCCATTGCAGTACGAAATTTATGTCAGAGTATAGCCGACATTGTCATATCAAGAGGCTGCATCCCGAAGTAAACAATATTGCAAAAGAAAAAAATATTGCAAGGCCAGCCAAGAAAAAACAAAAAATTACTACTGTGACTGATGATAAGATTGGTGTACGTGCTACAAAGAAGACAAAAGCGAAAAAGAGGTGGGTAAAGTCAAGAGTTAAAAAACCTTTAATCAAATACTTAGGGACGCTGCACAATGACGACGCTCAAAAATCTGAATGTTCTACCTTTCAACAGTAAAGCTTTAACATAATGAAGTGCATTTTATTAATTAAAAAAATTGCGCAGTACTTCATGCTGCCCTCCCTCACCCCCTAGTCATAATTCGCAGTTGGCCTTACCCCCCACTCCTGCCCCCTCTACCTGTGACGTCCTTGTGCGTGGTCCCTCACTACTTTTTATGTTTACGGTATAATGAAATTTGTGTTTTATTTTACTCTGTTAGAAAAATTCAGCAGCCAAAAGTTCGTGGCGATCTACCAAAACCCCAGAGAAGCCCTTGTTCCATATGCTCGCAACCTATTTTCCCTAGCGAAGTTTCCACTCATCGATGGAATCATTATGGACTGCAAGAGTTAATTGATGCTGTAAATTCGAGAGATAAACTTCCTGCAATATTCTTAAAATCAAAATTTGCTTTGCTCGCGCACCTAGAGCAGGATGATATCTCCATTAACTGTAGAATTTGTGAAAATACCAGCAGTACGTCAACTAGTTTCCCGACCGTGGTATCGTTACATGATCACATTGCCACGAACCATATTAATACTGAAAGTCAGAAAGTAGAAATCGGAAGCATTTCCGATTCTGCATCTCCCCAAACCCCTAAACACCGTACCAGAGCGGATATGAAGAAGATTAGTCAAATGAATATTGATAATGCCTCTCAAACGTCAAAGCATCACAAGAAGCCTTCCTCTTCACTAAAGCCGGTTACAATTCTACCTAAGGCAATCCAACCCCAAGCAATAGTAGCAACAAACCAACCACCAGGAATTCAATTTGTCATACTAGGTGGCCAGGTTGTAGGGACCATTGCAGGAAATGGAGCGTTTAATCCGGTCATAGCGACTACTAGTATACCCACAAACGCTAATGCCTCTCCTGCCGTGAAAAATAATGATAAATCTGTTCCTGAACCATCTAGAACAAAAAGTGATGACGGAAAGAAGTGACCCGAATGATCCATTTTTACTTACTGTTTTGTTTTATTCAGAACTACAATTTTTTTAGACTTTGTATCTGATCGATTTGCTCATGTTTGAGACAAAAATATTTTGTCGAGTTAAGGATTAAAGGAGAATAAATAGTCGTCCAAATGTTTGCGAGATATTCTTATAATTGTATTTATTCTGTCACGACTTAAATATAATAATGTTTTAAAAAACTATACTGGAAAAGCCTAAAATCCTCTTGATATTTGTCCAACAACCGAACTTTCTAAGTATACAAAAAAAAATTAGATTCGTACTGACAATATCTAAGAAAAGCATGTGCTAAAAAATACTTGTCTTACGTACCCTGGAATTTGAAATATTGCGAAATAGCTCTTGGGAGCTGTAAGTGCCCGAGTTTTTGTTTTCAACCGGAAAATTATTTCCTGGAAATCCTAGTTGATTTAAATGGAACACTTTGGTTTTCTCCAAATTTTCCATCGCAATTATGTGGTCATAATGGACATGACAGAGGCCACACATAAGTGAGATGGGCTGCCAATGTTCATTCATGTCCAAGGGCTGTAGAAAAATTAAATTTATTTTTAACAAAACTTTCGACATTGATTTTGTGTTTGAATCGATCTATCAACCCCTTCGAAAAGTTACTGCTTAAAGTAACATTTAAGTTTTCGTAATTTACTTTTGACTTTTGGAACAATATAATTACGATAAGAATTTCAATCTTGTTCCAAACCCAATCATTATATTGAATAAGTGATTGCGTACAAGAAAATCATCTTAATTGATATATGATGTTCGTTCGATTTTTGTTTTTCATTTACTTTTGTTTCGATTAAATAGTCCACAAATTCTTGAAATGTTGGCTCCTTTTGCTTCACGTCTTTTCTGCTCTGTCTGAATCGTCGGTTAATTTTAACTCCGAACTGTCTGAAAATTTATAATTTATTTTGACCAGTGTAAAAATTCATGTAATCCAATCAAGATTAATAACATACTGAAAGAAATGCATTCCATCCACTTTCGCCTTTCTGTCTGCCAATTTATCTCGATAAGCACTTGCAATTCTTGAAAATGGGTGTCGAATCAATAAAACCTTTTTTATTTTGTCCGATTGCGCAGCATTTACAAATGCCTACAAGATAACCCTTGTAATAATAAAAAATCTTGACCGAACCAAGTTAGCATCAAGAATTCACAAGTATTTATTTGCATGCCTGCCTACCGTTCTGTTAATATTTCCAAAATTTTGTTTGAGAATAACTTGCAACGAGTAGTTTGCAGAAGAGTCTATGAAAATGTTTGTGGACTCGAAATTCAAGCGGTCCACAATAGCTTTACTCCAAGAAGTACTAGCCGCCTGTAAAATAAAAGTCAAGTAGGAAAAATTTAATTAAAATCAAAATTTGATTATAGAGGTTAAAAATGAGGACCTTTGGCACCAGGCACCACATTTGGTTCAAATGTGGAAAGTAGATGAGATTATCTCTGATGACTTTCTCCTTCCTGGCCCTTTCCCAGGCTTTATGAGCGTCTTTTTTATTGTCATATTTGTCACCACTCAAATCATCTCTGACAAGCTCTTTCTTATTTATAAGTCTGCACTGCTTATCCACGTTTCGTTGAAGCTCCTGATTTTGTTTCTGTAAAACTTTGAACTGTTTATCGTGGATAAATTGTTCTGAATCTATCTGAATCACAATGAACGAACCCAATAGCCACGTTCCGAAAAATAATATCACAATGAAAATAATCATACAAAATCGCATTACTCTGCTCATTTTGAGGTGACTAGAGTCGGTTTTATTATGGTGATATGATAATTGATGTTATTTTATTTTCATGTAACATAAAAATAAATGTCCGGGTTTCAACTTTGAGAGTAAATAGCAATGCGTATCGCATGCATTAACGCCCACTACTGCAGGAAAAATATCCCAGTGCAAAAATTATGAATATGAACCCAGCATGTGTGTGTGCATTTATGTCTAAAATAATGCGGTTTCATGGTATTTTACTGTTCTGTTAAATGCCTACCACTATCCTATGCCACTATCTCAGTTGTATAAATTAACGGTAGAATATTTTCATGCATCATTTATGACATAAGTAACTAAACTATTTCAAGTATAAAGTTTTTTGCCTTTTACATACGTAGATATCTCATCTGATGCCCGTAGACTGTTTATTGGCATCGTGCACGATCGATACATGGAATTAGATTTATGTAAATAGATACTTACTATATTATACGTACACACATTGCGAATTTATGTGTGTATGCAACTATGTACATAGTCGAAATTGGGTCTGCAAAATCGCTAACCGTGTTCAATTGTTTATAATGCTTTGTTATCTCATGATGCATGTTACTGACAACATACTTTTGTCATCACAAATTCCAGCTGATAGGTTTGCATTACTCATGCACTTGCCTTTGTGCAATGTATACCAACTGCATCTGCACTTCAACGTTTTTTATGCTAATAAAAACGTATTATTGGCTTTGAATCTAAACAGTTCTTTACACTCACTTCTAAGTCATCTTATTAAATACTCTAAAATTGAACTATCCACCATAGTACAAAAATATAATATACATACATATACGCGATATATAAGTATGTAAATACTCCGCTTTGTGTTTTGCAGTACATTCAAAAGTGTTGTTCTTGAAGTAGCTTCCACATTTTTAACATCCTGCACATTGATAATTCACACAAGGCTCGATTTTCCTCCATATTATCGTAATGCAAAATACCGATCAATATAAAGCATTGCTTGTTAAAGTGCAAGCAAAGCTTACTGAATTCGGCATGGCTTGCACAGCTTGGCAGTGGATGATTATCCATCAATTCGACCAGTATCGAGTAAAATTTCATAATTGGAATGTCTCAATTCCGTATATTTATTTAATCGTTTCTTTAAACGCAGAAATCCCCAGTGGAAGGACTTACGTTTTTGGATAAACTTCTTCATGAGGTTACATAAATGACTTTCCTGAAAGTCTTATCAATTTATTTACTGTATGAGTTGAACTTTCTACAGATGGACGAGAAAAAAACTGAAAATCTGAAACCGAAGAATTATTTTGCCTTCACGAAAGCCAGAAATGTCCGATTGCAGATTGGGGAGGTTGACGTAGTAATTGTCGAAGGGGACGCTCCATCACCAAACTTACAAAAATCCAGAGGTTATGCATTTGGCACTGAAGAAATGGCATCGGACAGCCTTAAAGTGTTATTTCAATACATGCAACAAGATCTTGGAATCACGGAGACAATTGAACCTACAGGGAACTTAAATGGATGGATTGCACAGGGTTGCACAAATTGCACTTATTATATGATCAATATCCACAAAAAATAATAATTATTGCATAATATTTGTATTTGGTATTAGGCGTGCTCCTACTAAATATTTTCATGAGTGGACATAATGATGAACGGTACATTACAGAAGGGATTATGAGAGGAGTTTTCAGAAAAAATCCTAGCGTCATATTCCTATTGTTCGGCAAACAGGCGAATGACACATTTAAACGTGCATTTAAAAAAGTAAGTCTAAGAAACTAGTACTTACTCACCTATACTAATGCCATACTAATGTATTATTTGTGCCTCCTAATCTATGTATTTAATTTAACAGCAGCAGGGCAAACCTCGTAATTTCATATCCATGTATCACCCAAATCAAGGCACTGTTGGAGGAGAGGGGACAAATGAGGAGTTTGCCCAAAATTTTTATCAGAAACGCCCATTTACAACAGCAAATCGTTGGCTTCTTTCATTCGAAAAAAACGAAATCAATTGGGAGCGATTTGAAATAATCGATAATGAACCAGAAGAAGAAGAACAAGAAGAACAAGAGTTAGATTGGAGTGATATCACAGAGTGAGATAACTGTACAGCGTTAGATTTGGGGAAAAAACTTCCATCACCCATTTCCCCGCATGCAAAAAGATGCTAAGTTACGTAAAACATTTCTTCATTTAAAAATCAACAAGTCACTAAAAGTTATGTAAAAGATATGTAGCACTATATTTTAAATTGTAAATGTGTAATATAGTTATTTTTAATTATTATGGAAGCATGGTTACATGGATGTGGGGGATAAAAAAAACATATTACTTGTCAGGCGAGTGGACTACATGGCAAATTTATGTCAACCACACCCTCTCAAAGGCATTAAAGTATACTTCAAACTTATTTTTGTAATTCAAAATACTTCACTGTAGATTTTTAATGAGTAATAAAAATATGAAATTCGAAAATCATAAGCGTGTGCATTATACTTCATGTCATAGAGCCTCTATGATAGAGGGAAAACCCGCTTGCCGTGTTGCACCACAACTTTGTTTGTAAAACAAACGTGTTGTTCACATTGTGTTTCCGGAATAAAATAAAAACAAATAAATAAATATACGGCTATCATAGGGCACAGTAGACTTTAGAGTCGGAAATTAAATTAGGTAAAATTGCAGTATAGCGGCCTAGCTCGGATTTGGCTGAAATTTTTTGTGTGAATACCCTAAGGTCCCCTGAGCATAAAAATATATTTTTTTCGCGGCGGTCTCAAAAACTGAAATTTCTACAAATTTTTGAAATTTTGTATAAAAATTATTTTTTTGTCTTAGATTTTCATGAAAATGACTTTCTAGACCAACTAAAGTATCCTGAACACAAATCTGAAGAAATTTTTGAAAAATATTCAATAGCAAAAAAAGTTATAATTATGCCCGTATTGGGGTATTGTTCGTATTTTAGCGAGCGAAGCGAGCAGGTTAGGTTAGTTTAACTAGGTAGGCGAAAAGCGTGGAATTTTTACCTACTAGTGCTACCTAGGAGAGCTAGGTAGTAGTGCTACCTAGGAGAGCTAGGTACTAGTGCTACCTAGGAGAGCCGGAAACTAGAAATCTCATCTTACCCCGAAAATTTGATTTTACCCCAAAAAATTAATTCCTGACAGGGGGGAAGTGAGACAAAGTCTTGGAATTCTCTGAACAACAAGAAGAACAATTTGTATACAAAATTTCAAAAATTTGTAACTTTTTTGCTATTGAATGTTTTTTAAAAATTCCTTCAGATTCTTATTCAGGATACTTTAGTTAGTCAAGAAAATCATTTTCATGAAAATCTAAGACAAAAAAATAATTTTTATAAAAAATTTCAAAAATTTCTAGAAATTTCAGTTTTTGAGACCGCGACGAAAAAAAGGTATTTTTATGCTCAGGGGACCTTAGGGTGTTCACACAAAAAATTTTAGCCATATCCGAGCTAGGCCGCTATACTGCAATTTTTCCTTAAATTAAATTAAGCACTCAATTATTTCACGTTTTATCCATTTTTGACTCATAAATAGGACAATGGATCTCCCTGCGGTATTAGACCATGTCAAGAAATTATCTCAACAGATTATCCAGTTGGAGGAATTTATTGGATTAAAGTTTGGTAATACTTCAATTTGTATTTTACTAACTGATTAATTTTGATTGTACAATTACAATGCATGACAATGCTTAATAAGCATGTACTTAATTATGCATTACAGGGGCAGATTATAAAGAGTTTAAAGATTTCAAGCAGGCCAATCCGAAAATGACCATCAAACTAATACCCACACCGGTCGTCGAGGAAGAGGAACCAATAAATCATTCTCATAATTTGGCCCGTCGTGAGCAACTTGACCAATATCATGTCCCTATTTTGCATAATATTGGAGGGGATGACGCAAATATGTCTGGCTGTCAGGACCTGTGTCAAATCAAGATGGAAGACTGTGGAGACGACCAAGAGAATGAGGAGGAGGAGGAAATAGAACTAAACCCAAGATGGTGTGAAGATAGTGATGAAGATATTGGCAATTTTGTTGTTAATCTTCCAAACTCAGGGTACACGTTCCACGAGGTCAAAAATGACTTAAACTTCCATGCTGTCAAGGAAGAAAAAAAGCATGAAATAGTGGAAAATCCTTTGCATGTACAACCCCCGCAAACTCGAAACGCAATCAAATTAAGAAATCCAAGAAAACAATCTCACAAGGTTTTGACCACCGGACTTATCAAAGATCTTGTCCAGGAAATGACTCCGCCATCACAAGTGCCTCTTCCTTCCGCAACCCCGAATAGGCTAATTCCAACTCCAGCCAAAAGAAAGACGAATAATCAAAAGAAGATTATGCCACGTTTAAATACCTTACAATCAAAAAGAAAAAGTATATCAAAGTCTTTCATTTCAGTCACCAAGGTCACTCCTAGGCGTAGAACTATCTCTGCATACCATAATGACGACCTACAAGGTGAGAGTTAAAGAATTTAAGTGAATAAACCTGCTCACCTTATCAATTGTCTATGTTAAATTACAATTTTCTGACAGACCCACTTCGCCACGCTCAATTTGGTGTACGTTACCATAAGGGGGCTAAACGCGTTTGGCTGATGCATGACAACCATGCCTTCCGGCTGCGTAAGGTTGAACAGAGTGGAAGACGATACTGGAGATGTCAGGATGCCGAATGTCCATCAAGATTCAACCAAACTTTTACAGGGGGTGGGAAACTTAATTCGCCACACACGCATCCCCCATTGACTGTGTGGGAGGGAAGCAGGATTGACGCTATTATGGGCAAGTCCGAGAACACTTAACTTCTGAAAATATTTGAAGCGACGACGTTTATGTAGTACATTTGCTTACAAAACGAGATTTATTATGTATGAAATTGATGTTTCTTTTAAACAAAACTCGAATAAATTGCTCATTAAAAGAATAAAATACTTAATTGAAAATTTCATCTACGAGAAAACTTGTTGCTTTTAACGAGGAATAAGTTTGATATTTCAAATAATTCTAAAAATTAGCACCATTTTAATTCGATTGCAATATGTCATATTTTATTTATTAAATCAATCATCTCAACTTATTTTGTATGAATTATACATTAGGGTCTTTTTCAGTTTACATTTAGATAGTTACCATTCATTCTACCAATTTAAAATTTATTTGACTTGATTATTACATTACACACTTTCGAAATTTATATGTCAAGGACATCTGTACGTGTGCTTGTGGACCGCGTTGTCAAGAAATCAGAAAAAAGAAGGTTTTAAAAGAATTTTGCACTCCGTGATTTAATCTCACTATAACCTATTCATTTCGATGTGATAATTTGACAAATTGGAAAATGTCGATTAATGCACCGCTCTCCCCACAACCTTTCCCCAGCGGCGTTGGACCCATGGAAATAGAGGCACATTGGGGCATAGTCATTTCCCCTGTCAATGTACAAGTCCTCAAGTAAACTTCCATCTGGCCAAGAGTAAAGGCCAAAGCTCGTGGCCCCGGTCCAGTATGCTGTGCATAATTCAATCAATTAATTTATGGACAAACAGTAGCCCCCAACTACGGTGTACTCAAGAGGGGAACATTAGCATTGAGCTTATGGGCTTACAAGTTAAAAAAAATACTATCTATTGCTAGTTCATAAGTCCAATAGTAAAACTCTGTTTTTAAATGGGGGACCTTAAACCCCTCCCTCTTAACTTACTTCCTGCAGGAATGGTCGTGTTAATCCCATAGCTCGTAATATAGCGAAGTTCCTCTTGAGAGTCGACCCTCACCGATGTCATCGCGGGATGCTCATTGGGACAAAAGGTCAACGCTGAATAGTAATCCTATTTCGTGAAAGATATTCGTACAGGATCATATTTGTTACTTTACTTTATGGTGTTGCATTTAAGGTACACTTGACTTTCATTACCGTTTGTGTCGGTATGCTTTCTATGAAATAGTATTTATCTCCAAAATTCCCAACCATATTCATTCTTGGGCTAGGGATGTAGAAATCCCCATTTGCCGTCTTTATTCCTTGAGATGGAACTACAATGCATAGGTTGTGTAATTATTACGTACATACAATTCATAAATGTTAGAATTATCTCTAATTTGGCATATTAAAATGAAGAATTTACTAATATACCTTCTCGGGATTCTGCCCTGGTTGCTAACACCGTAATGCATAATACGGCGATTTTCCAAAGCGTGGTAGAGAAACTCATAGACGACTAGACCTGAGAAAGATTTCAAAATGTGTCACTTGGAGAATTGCAGATTCACTGGCAACTGTAATGTTTCACATGAAAAGATCGTATTTATACAAAACTTGAATTACTTCATGACTTAATGTAATTGATACATGATTACGCATTTGCTGATTATTTGCTGGCGTGTTCCTAAGTATAGCCACAGGCATACGCAGATTAGTGACACTAATCGTCATCAAGTCGTCAAAATCAATTGTTCTTTGCATTATCATGGTTACAGTGTTTGCGTTACCAGTCAGAAAAAAAATCATGATGGGTGATATATGTATTTATATTCTGAAACATCGACGCATGACCCATCTCCATCCATACTAAATACAAAAGAACAAGTGCTCCATTATTAGATTAAGTCAGCTAAATTGATTGATTAACTTTTGACTCATTCATTAGAGATAAACTAATTTATGCAAGTTTGTGAAAATCAACAAAATACAAGATTCGTACAAAATAAAACGTCACCACAGTCGCACAATAAATATATCATATATTAAATATGCATATCTGACAAGGGACACTCACGACCTGTCGTTTGAGTCCAGGGTACCCACTATGTTTTTTAGAATCTACTAGGACCCCAGATGAAGGATTCATTCATATTTCCGTGTAAAACTCATATTTGGCGACGTGGCGTGGCGCCAAATTCGCCAAAATTGAATGTTTTTATTTTTGAAACCGCCATAACTTTTGAAATCCTGGACGGATTTTCAAAATTTTTGGCAAAAATCATGACAAAGAGTTCAACTTTCTTATTCCATGAAATTTTTTCTAAAATTATCGCTTTTAACTTTTCGCAAAATTTCGTAATTTTCTTCGAAATGGGGGTTCGTCGAAAAAATCCTAAAAATATTGCAAAAATTAGAAATTTTTTATTTTTATTTTTTTGTCAAAAATTTCGACTTTTGTGATCATTTTAAGCATAAAATTTTGAAAATCCGACATAAAATGCAAAAGTTATGGGGGTTTGAAGTTGGTCGAAAATGCAAATTTTTAAGTTTGGCGCCACGCCATGGCGCCAAATATGAATTTTACACGGAAATATGAATGGATCCTTCATCTGGGGTCCTAGTAGATTCTAAAAAACATAGTGGGTACTCTGGACTCAAACGACAGGTCGTGAGTGTCCCTTGTGAGTAGTAATATTTTTTTAACTGGAATAACTCATTCAGTCTCCAGAGTTGGAGAGCGTATTAGAATAGATTATACCGAGTAGCAGATAATTCAGTTATCGATAACTTGTCTATTGCCATCAGAAGAACTTTCGGATGAGCCAAGAAGGATGCGTCTCATCAGGAAAAGTAGCAAAAGGTGTCAAAAAGGTCGTAATTTTCTTACCAACAACTTCTAATCTCACCACTAGTATTACTTTTCGTTAGTGGCTCTAATTTCCCAAGTCATTGCGAACTTCGTGTCATTTTGTACAGTGATGTACCTATGATTTTTTTAACAAAGTTATAAACTTTTGAATTAGCTAGGTGAATTTTTATGATTTTTTAAGCTCTGACATATTTAAGCGCATTGTTGAACTCCAAATGAATTTTCCTCATTCAAGACTTGCAGTTTCCCTATAGAAAACTTTTCAATGAAACGGAGACGATGTGTAACTATCAATTTCTCACAAATCTTGCTTCCTAACAATCAAATTAAAATATCCTCCACGACATCCTTAAAAGAGTATAGCATTATTTTAAATTTCCGTTCATCCTAACCTAAAATAACCTCATTGGCAAGGCTGGATACGAGATCAAGACTTGACATATTTCTTTGTATTTCCTGTACAACATCAAATTGTTCATTAAATTAAATTGCTTGGGACTTGGACAGTTGTCCAATTATGACAATTGTAGAAATCTACAAAGTCTTCGTTTCCATTACTGAATGAACAGACTGAATTACTGACATTACTGAATGTTGAATGACCTCACGATACGTACTTTTAGCTATGTATTTAAATACAATTGTATCCACATAAATGCAAGCCTTGGCTTCACCTGCATGCGACATAGGTATATATGCAGTTTTAAGTATTTTGTCACATTTTACATAAGCATTACAAAAATTAATAAAAGTTTGTAGTAATTTGAACCAAACCATTTATTTGATATCGGAAGCTTTACCACATTTTAAAGTCGTAACATGTTGTACATGAGCTAAATTTAGTAAAGCAATTTGAAGTTTGTTAAAGTAAGTCACATTTAATAACCAATTTTATTGATAGCATAAAACGCTAACTCGTGAATAAAGCGACTCACGCAACAAAATCATTCAGATCTGCTGTCATACGAATGACTGATGCGACCCGTCAATCAAATCAATCTCTAAATTCCTATAAGGCCCTACGTATCCAGTCTCACATTTATCTGTCTCACTTTCAACCCTGTTTACCTACTTCTTCTTATATGTAACAGGATCAGATCGAAAAACGCCAAAGTGAGACAGCTCACTCATTGATAAAAATAGTTCAATGTATGACCATCAATCAAGTAAAATTACCCTATTTATTTTTTCTCACGTCCTTGTCTTACAGTACGGCAGCTTGATCTATTTGAGGAACAATCTATGTATTTACATGTAAATATGTCAAATTAATGTAGTGATTATTGGCTCACAAATCATTTCAGTGAAACACTGTACCAAATGAAAATTGACACAAGACCAGACCAGACCAGACTTTAGTTATGCATTTAGTTTACAAAGTGTCAATTTCAATGACGACCGACATGATGATCAATAACCACCTGAGCACACTTCTGGCTCGCGTCAGGTTCTTGTCCCTTATTCATCCCAACATTATATTTAGTCTGTTCATTTACATTTTAAGAATGAGAGATTATTACGGAATTTTAAGTGTAGGTGTGTATGCATGTGTACACTTTTAGTAATGATCCATTTCCAAATATGTATCTATGTAGGAACATACACAGTACGCAATGTAAACAATGATGCTAAATCGATTAAGGATGAAGAGAACTGCCAATCAGCTACCTATTAAATACATAGCATAGCATTTTCCGCCATGTAAATATTTAGCTGGCTCCCTGCCTGCATATATGTATACATGTCCTTGTGTTATAACGAGTTTACTTACTTTTAGGAATCATCTCAAATGTGTCAGATCAACTTTTGCATACAAATTGCTGTACGCTCAGAGAAAGAGGAACAATGAATCAGAGAGGAATGAAACAAAAATAAAATCAGGTAATTGATACAAGACCAGAGTGTAGTTATGTATTTAGTTTATGAAACGCCAATTTCAATGACATCCGACTAGTAGATTCTGATTCATCAATAATTACTACTGTTACATAGCTGCTGTCTAGATCAAGTCTTAACATTTATCCTGCTTGGTTAAAAATGATTTAGGTTAAGGAAGACATGTGCGTTCTAAGAGACACGATAAATCTACTTGCTTACTTATTTCATCTATCTATTAGTCAGACATTGATGCTTTAGTACCAAGTGCCACTTACCATTTATTACAAGGATGTCTTAAATTTGGCAATTTCATTCATAAAGTTTTTTTTAATTTTAGCTACTGAACCTGTTGCTGAAAAAATTATCTATCCTGTTAATTAACAAGTTTATGACGATTAAAGAAGACAAACCGACATTCACATTTTAGATAATTTCACATCTAAATACTATCATTTCTACGTGCATGCATGAGACTACTGGTTTATCAGTTCAGTAATATAATCATCATCATAATCATTGCTTATCGCTACTAGCCTATCCTGTCATACAGGGGCGTTTTTGAGGTTAAGACCAAACTACACGGGATGGTAAAGTGCTAAAAAAAGTTCATTTTACGAGGTTACTCAAGTAATAAAAATGTGATCCTTCACCTTTCTTAATTAATGGTTTTGTTGGCTCGATCGCATCTGTTTATAGATTTTCGTAACAATAACAGTGCCATTCTAATTATGACATATCATAACACCTTAAAAATCTTTATTTAAAAATGACGCAAAAAGTGCATCTACTTAAATAAAAACATTTAAAGCTATTTCGACATGCGCTTTAATTGAATTGAATAAACAAACAATTTGTTTAAAAGAGATAAATCAATTTTTACATGGGGAGGAAATTAAGAAAATGTCAGAGTAGTGTAATCATGGGTGCAAATTAAAAGCAAATGAGCATGTCATCACCAATAATGAGCGAAATATAATATCTGTATCATACTATGTGTATCGTTGCAACTACATATGTAAACTATGCATATGCAGCTACGTCCAGCGTGATAAAGAAATGCAACGACATTTATTATAAAGACATCATCATCACAGACACGAGGCGACAACAACGTCGTCATTCTGCATATACAGAATATTACATAAAGTGCTTTATGCGAAAACCGGTTTTAGAACGTAAATTTTGCATGCATGCAAGTGCAGATGTTTATTTGTGCGCCAAATTAGTGGGTGAGTGGTTGGCTGTTGCAACGAAAGGAACAAAAGGTTAAGCATGCCATTCACTCTGACACTGCAACTGAACTTGAGCTTGGTTTGCCGTTGAAATGAGATGGTTAACTTTGTTGTGTGCAATATTAAATATTTGTCGTTACGTGATTTGTTATGGAATAAGATGTTTCTAGTAGAAACATTTTACAATACTATGGTTATTTGACGTCTTCGTGCAAATTTGGGAAACGAATTGAGAAAACAAAATTGAGCCAGTTCCTGCATTGATGGACGGATAGCTTGTAATGATGCGTAATGTAATCTGTAAATCTGTTGCCGCAATGTGTCAATGTAATGAATGAACGAGTTCACGATCACATCGTCACGTAGATATTTGTAGAAAATTGTTTTCGTATATGGGGATGCGTAACAACTAACATGCTGTACAATATAGTGCTGATGTGCATAATAAATAAGGTGTGATGCTATATTTGTGGCAATTTTGTTTTATGCAATTGAAGTATAAATATGTAGACATGCATCAATCAGGAAGGTATTGCATTGCATTGCACTTGTTCCTCGTCATTTTTTGTATCGACTTCATTTTTTTCGATGTGAAATTGATGTATGCAAATTAGTTCATTTTTTTGGCTTTGCTAAAAACAAATGATATTTACCTACGTATGAATGTGTATGGTGATGCTGTGGTCAATAAACCAATAAGTAGCCAACAAATTGGATAATCTAACTGGTTTGACGAATTTTCTGCGGTGAGTTCATAACGATTGTGACCTTAAGGTACTCTGAAAATCTGTCGTCATGCACTTCTTACAATTGTAAATTAAACCTTGATTTTTATTTTCTGCGATAATAAGTGCACACAATTTGAGGTGGACTTGCGTGCGAAAATATTATTCAAGTACACGACTTCCGTTTTAATGTCATTTTAAAAGAGAAAGAGCTCATGTTTTGTGGACAGCGTCCGTCCATCTCCCTTCAAGAAAAGTGATAGCAAATCCACAAATCTAAACTTTATCCACCCCTTTTGGACCTTACCGACCTTAACAGCGTCATAATGCATATGTGGATGCGATAACACACAAGAACCACTCTTGAATTCGCTGCACGTTTAACATGACTAACGTTCATTTGCAATGCAATGCAATCCAACAACATTATTTTGTGATGAATTCATTATCATTGTTAGACGCATATTTTGGTGCATATAAGAAGAAAACATTGTAAAAATGTAACGTGCCTTACCGATGCTAACCTATTTAGACCCAGGCAGAAATAGTATGATGCAAATGCTATTTCTTATGCTTTTTGCAATCAGCAAAAAAAATCTCGTCAATTTAATAAAAGATAATTGTACTGTGATACCAGTTTCACAGTCATCTTTCAGCAGTGTCCGTGGTGTCTCTTTTTTGCTTGGTGTGTGTGTCACAATAAAAAAGTTACTGTAATAAGAACAAATTGGATTTGGAGTTCGTTAATAAAGGTAAGTTTTTATTAGTTACTTTTGGGTTTCCGGAATTAGATTTTAACTGCAAAGTTTTTGGATACTCGTCTCATCATTTGCGTGGTTAGAAAATTGTACAGGCTAAGCAATTTTAAAGTACCGATTAGATGATTGGTTGTGCATTTTTCAGCCGTTATTTAAAGCTTTTTGTTGTTCAAGTGTTATTTAAGGAAGTTAATGATGATCAGAAAAACGAACATTTAAAAAAGTAATGCTGGGTCATGCAACCTTCTAAAATTTAACCTTTTAAAATTTTAAAAAGTGATTGTACCTGCATTTCACAAAAAAATAGCCACATTCAAGACCACGCCGACCCATAATTATCACACGTAAAGAATGAGTCATGTCATTGAACGATTGTTTTTGCTATTGCATTGCACTGCGTTACGTAAATTCTTATGCACCCACCACTCAATTTGGATTCGATAAACGATTTCCCAATTCCAAAGTCAAACCGAGGGGCAGGGACAGCGTTGCACGAAAAGATTGTTGAAATAGCTGATTTGATCTTCATTACGTCAATCTGTACATCAATTTCCATTTGCAATTCTGGTTTCTTCCCTGTCACAATTATTTGCTACTATTAGGTTTCGCTAATTTGCAAATTTTCTTGCACAGTGCTTATAATCATGAGTCCAGAGCCGATGGACGCCAGGTGTGTCGACGACGATCACATTGCGCCGAAACCCCAACAAGACACAGGGTCCAAAAAGTTGGAACTCTTATCCAACGGATACTATTACGATGTCACGTCTTTCGTGGAACGCCACCCGGGTGGACCGATTATTCAAATGTACCTCAACAACTGTGAAGACGCCACGCAAGCGATTCAGCAGTTCCATGCAAGATCAAGAAAAAGAGTGGACGCAATTATGAATTCATTTCCCAAGCGAAAAGCTACCGACGCAGACTGTAAATTTGCATAAAAATGAAACTACATAAATATTTTTTTAATTGACTCGAAATTTATTTTCTCGAAGCAATATAACGAAAACGTGTCCTAACCTTTACTTGTTGTTATTCAGTAATTCAAACCTGGGGTCCAGACCGTGTTGAGCGACATCGTGCCTTGACCCGTGATTTCGAATCCTTATACAAAGAGCTACAAGATGACGGACTATTTGAACCGAGCTTATCTCACGTGCTAATGCGATATTTGGAAATTACAACGATCGGGAGTCTAGGGCTGTACCTGTTCTCCGCTGGCTATACCGCTATAGGAGTCGCATTCGTCTGTTGGGCTGCAGGAAGATCGACGTGGTTTGTTCATGAAGCTGGTCATCATTCATTGACCGGAAAACCTTGGTTAGACAGATGGATGCAGTCACACATTTATGGTATTTGCTAAATAACATATAAATATTTAATTGGGATTCATAGTCAATTAGCTAAAATTCGTAACTCAATTTCATGTTAGGAATATATTGCGGATGTTCGGGAGCAAGTTGGAGGTAGGTGGTTGTTGTCATTCGTGTAAAATAATGTTATGATATTTCATTTAGTTACATATGGCATTTTGTTACAACTTTGCAACTTTCTAGAAACCATCACTCGCAACATCATGCAATGCCGCAACACATACACAATGATATTGATTTACATACGCTTCCATTGTTCGCTTTTCATGAAAGGGTGGTTACAAAGAAGGAACAGTTTGGATTCTTTGTGAAATACCAGGTACATTGATAAGTCAACGCTTATGGGTGGAATTCAATATACGCGATCATAAGCATTTGCGTAGATAAGCACATGTTCAGCAAGGTTTTTGCTGAGCAAAATTTCGTATTCAATATAAAGTCGACTTAGGCATGCGTAAGTTTAAGAATGCTTAAACTTACGCAAATTCTGAGCAATGGCTAGGCATTTTGCCTAGCCATTTTCGTTGCCTAAGGCAACGAAAATCTGTGACCTCGTGTGAACTGACAAAATTTTTGCAAAATTTTGATGCTCCGATCTTTGCATCTTATTTCATCTCGGCTAAAATATCAACCCGACATTTACCACTTTTTAACAAACTTAATTTTTTACAACCTAATTAAACTTTAAGTGTACCTTTTTTGACGTTTTTGAAGTTTGTTGTTGATGGTGCAACTCACATGCAGCTGACATATACCTGGGGAAGCATAACCTCCATCAAAATTTGGCTCCCGCGTGCGTATCCGTACCATGCTAATAGTATGGGAAGGATACGAGCGCGGGATGATGGAGGTTATACTTCCCCAGTATTATTTTAACAACTTTTCCACTGAGTTTGGGCCTGGGTGTTTTCCTGGCTTGTCAGAGCGTCGATTTTTCGAAAAACGGTACGCGTTACGTTTTTGGGGTCTGGTACCTTACAGAGGATAGCAGTCCCGCTAATTTAGATTTTCATCCAATTCCAAAGGAAGTAAGTATACTAGACTCTGTAGAATGAGCAACACTATCCGGATAATTTCAGCTTCTCCAAAATTTTCGTTTGTGACAATTTTCCTTCCGAAAAATGTTTTATGCGATGGTCGACTTCAAATGGGCATTTTCATAATTTCTTGGGCATTTTTTGACGAATTTTTGTCAAAAGCCCTCTAAACTTCCCCTATCCGACTCAAAACAAGATTTTAGGCTTTGTGTTGGAAGAGGTACTTCCAGCTTTGAGAAACGGACGATACTTTAAGAAAATTTCTGTTCCGGTGGAAGAAAATTAGTAATGAACTTGCAGTCTGCCGGAAAAGTACTAATGACGGAGGTGAAGAAAAAAGTTAAATACGAGATGGATAATGGATTAAAGTCTTCTTTGTCCGTAGATATATCCAGTTCGATATGTTTGGAATATTCTACAAAAATTTCAAATTTCTAAACCTATTTTTGACCACTTGGCTACTAAACTTACAAAGTGATGCACTATTTAGTAGATCCAGTATATGTGAAACTGTTTTTGAAGTTTTACTTTGTATGTAATTGCAAATAATTAGAATATTTAATAAACCGTTGCAAGCGAAATGTAACAAAGGGGTGAAGCGAAACGGTCACACGGTCATAGCATGTCAAAACCATGTCGATTTCTGTAATCCTCGCCCCAAACTACGTCTAAAACGATGAAGACACAAAATTTGACATTTTTGACTTTGGTGTCGTCTACACGGTCACAAGGTCATGGCACGTCAAAACTATGTCGATTTTTGACATCCTCGCCCCAAACTACGTCTAAAATGGTCGAAATAAATATTTTTCTAAGCTAAATTATAGTTACGCAAGTCGTTATTCCACCTCCGAGCTGGAATAACTTTAGGCAAAAAATTTAGGAATTTGTGCATATTGAATACAGAAAATCCTAAATATTTTGCTCAGCACTTGCTTAGAATTTTTCCTAAGCAACAAATATTGAATACAAATAAAATTTGCTTAGGCAAATTTCTCTTGCCTAAGCATTGCCTAACGTATATTGAATTCCACCCTATATTTCTGTCCTTCGTAAACTTAGCTAAACTCTTTTTTACGGTTCTAGAAATACTTTATCTACATTATACAAAGCAGTATAATGGGCTTCTACTGGAAATGGGTTGAAGATCCAGTCTACGCTTGGAAAAATGGCTACTACTGGGACCTCGTAAGTTTTTTGTTGTTTCCAAACTTGTTGGCGAACATGTCACTATTATCATATATGAAACGTTTAAAACAACAACAGTAACACTGTACTCACAAGTATTGATAAGCAACCATACAAAGTTTGGTGGTCGACGTGTTCGAAATGAAAAAGTCATAAATAAATAAATGTATGTTTATTAGGTACATATGGGAATCCACCAAATCTTCGTTTACAAGCTAGGCCTTCCTCTCTACCTCCTCTCCGGCTGCATTGTTTTGAGCTACATGGTTCTGCAAGCCACGTTGAGCCACACCCATCTCCCAATAACAGAAGACCCCACTCACTGGGTCGAGTACGGACTGGTGCACACTGCCAACGTGAGGTCGTCATGGTGGGTGGACTACATCATGGGCTATCTTAATTATCAAATCGAACACCACCTTTTCCCCACGATGCCACAATTCCGAAATAAGTTGGCTGCAAAACGAGTAAAAGAGCTGGCACGAAAGCACGGACTTCCATACCATCTCTACGACTATAAAACCATCGTCATCAAAACCCTGACAAATTTGAGCAACGTATCGGACGATGTGGAGAAGAGGATTAAGCAAGAAGAAAAGCAAGAGATGAAAGTTGCGCAAATGAAGAATTCTGGAAATAATCATGCGGGTGATGGAAACAACAAAGAGGTCGTTGGCATGAATAAGAAGATGCTCATTAAGAAGGAAAGCGGACTAATCGAGTCCATCGTGAAGGATATGAAACTGCACAAGATCTTCTGACTAGGCGTGGGGGAATTTATTTTAATTAGTTTAGTTTTTGGTGGACAGTGGACGTTATGGAGTGATGTAAATACCAATTTATATCTTTGGGAGGAGTACAACAGGACTGAGGAGTCATCGACGACCATCCAACAGAATTGGTTGCAGTATGCAAGCTAGCAACGGTAGCAGTTGTGTAGCTACGTAAAAATAAGTCAACGTCCACAAACGTCCACCTCAACTATTCTAATTAGTTTAGATTCTTCCAAAACAGTAATGTGTGATAAATATAGGTGACAAATTACAAAAATGGCAGAATTTATACGATTGTTTATTTACAATGTATATGTATGTATGTACATATTTACAGATTTAGTGTATAAAGCCTGCTCCAGACTTCATGTCAGCATTGAAAATTTAGAGCATGATTTCAAGCACAAAGTCTGGAGCCGGCTAAATTAAGCTCAATTTTTCACTTGATATGTAAATAGTCTAGTAAGGTAACCCTAACATATTGATACATAATGCAGGTTTTGTTTACACGTGCACATTATTATACATATTTAAAACCAATGGATAAATAAATTATGTATACACAGATTTAGAAATGATTAATTGCAATTAATTCTATACCGCTTTCAAGCCTTTTGTATAACTCGACGTGCAAAACTCCTGCCTATTTCGCCACAAGGTAAGGATACTTCAGGAAAATTACGTTGCTCATGCATCTCGGTCTTCATTAATCAAATCCCTATGTTCTGTGCGAACCAGGAGGTCATTCGTTACGGCTGTTGAGTACTCAAAATCATATTGCCCAAGTATATTTGCGATGTCGAGGATAATTATTTTTAGCCCGAACCAGGGCTTATGTAATCGTCATGTCCGTCCGTCTGTCCGTCTGTCCGTCTGTCTTTCGATAACTCTCGAACGATTTGGACCAAATTTGATACAGACATGTATCTGGACAATGCAACGACCGAGTTCGAAGATGGGTTCGATCAGAAAAGTTTTGGACCGGTGGGGGCCATCGGAGTGGGTGGGGTATTACGCACCAAAATTTCAAAATTGTCGTAGAAAGCTGAAATTTGGCACAGAGGTTGCTAATGGCTCCTAATAGATAAAAATGAGTTCAAGTTGGAAAAATTTTCATCTTGAGTGACCCTAGGGGGTGGCCCATACTGATTTTTCAAAATCGTCATATATATCGAGCTGAAATTTGGTGGAGAGTTTGCTTGTGGGTCCTAATGGAAGAATATGACATGAAATTGGTGAAATTTTTATCTAGAGCGACCCTATGGGGTGACCCATATCGATTTTTAGAAATTAATATAGAAAGCTGAAATTTGTACCAGAGATCCAGACTGCTTTCTCATGAAATAATATGAAGTTAAATATACTGAGAAACATGGGTTTACTAATCCTGGTTCGGGCTAAGCAAAGCTGTACTGATAGGTTTTTATATTTGTTGGGCTTCCAAATTTTCAGAGGTAGCTGGAGTCACTCCAGCACTCACTCCAAGGGAGTGAGTGGAGAAAGTCAGATATTTGGTAATACCGACGGACGGTACGTATCCATGAGTATAAATGGACGTTGACATAAAGTGACTTATATGCATGTTCAAATAAGTACGGCATTGATAATTCCACCCCCACCCAAATCCACCCACACAGGTCTATCAGGAAATTAGATTACTGCACGTGGAATCATTGTAGACTACAATTTGTAGTGATTAAATTATAAATTCATATTGCGTTCGTTGACATTATTACCAGTGCAACCCTTAATGATCATAATATTTATAACATAATTTGTCATATTAAATTGAAGGAATCATATACACGCTAATACTTTATCATTGGTGTACATAGTTGAGATTGGTAATATGTGCAAACTCTCTGCACACTCGACAATCACTTCTAAATACTTAATAATACTATCAGGGTACATGCATTTGCAAACACGCTAGTTATGATATCATTTCATTTGCTCAATCTAAATATGCATGCAATACGAATGGTGCTGATCGTTAATCACTCGCTCAATAATAAGATTTAACTAATGATACAATATGGAATGGTCAGTTGTGGCAAATAAGTAATACATACATATTTACTTAAGATGTTATACTGTACCATTCTCTCGTCAATGTCATCTACATATCACAGTATGTAACGATGCTACTCACATCATTAGTACTTTTTTAGTCATGTGCACAAAGTTAAATGTAGCATAGTTTGTATGCGGAATATATTATCAATAAAGTTGAGCAAGTTTTTCAGCTGACATAAAGATTTTCATACACTTAATTTTTGTTGTTCTGCTGTTTTTGTTATTAGAGCTCTTAACTATCGTCATGAAGAATTTAACAGAGCTGGAATTAGACAATTATATCCGACACATTCTCGTCTTTCCAGGCTGGAAAGAGGAACACAAAAAATGCAGAGATAATCATAATGAGATTAAATTTGTGACTCAGCTTATTCAAAGATTTCAAGAACATTGTTATTTCCATGTATGTAAGATCCATTTACTACACATGTCATCTCAACTTTGAGGTAACAAATGTGTAAGTTACAAATTGTAACTATTTATTTTGTGGGTACAGAACATTGGGTTGCTTACTACCCCGCCGGAAGAACGTCGCTCCGTCCGTGCAGCGGATTGCGTTACTCTCGGGATGTCTGGGGCTGGTGGCGTTTGTGTCCATCTCAACGCGTGGTTTGTCTCCGTCCTCAAAAGTCTTGGATTCCAGGCGCATATCTCTGCCGGGAATTATTTTGCTTATATCCCAAGCCCTGAAGGCACCCATTGCATCGGGATTCTTCAACTGCAGGGCAAAGTTTATGGGGTGGATGTCGGTTGTAGTAATCCGATAGATGAACCGATACCTTTGCATCAGCTCCCGTACACCAGAAGGGCAGGTGGAGTAAGATATGAATACCGATATAATGCAGATGGAGACTGGTACGAGAGGTGGCAATTGGATGGGACAATTTTAGGAGAGAAATTTGTAAGATGCGTTCATATTTATTTGTATCAAGAAATTTTAAGCTTGAAAAATTATTGACTGAATAATAAACTATCTATATGTACAAAATTTACTAGGAGGATGAAAACGAGGCACAGTTACGTTATAGATTTACAACAAGGCCAAAACCAATCTCCTATTTTGAAGAGAACCTTGTCACCATTTTTACAGATGCAGAAAACTCAAAATTCCTCAGAAACTTGTTACTATTCAGAGCTTTGCCTTCCCCACTCGACAGTGAAGAGGGGGACATTAGCGGCAAGGGTCGTAAATTTGTGGTAATATTTACAAAGTCTGTGGCTGTGTATGATGCTGAAGGTAAAAATGCCAAAAAGTTTGAATCTTATAGAGAAATGGAATCCTTTATTATTAAGTATTTTCCTAAACTGGATTCTACTTTGGTTACAAAAGCATTAACATATTTGGACAGTTTATGAAATGTGTTTAAATACCATTAGTTTGAACTAATTATTTGAACATTACTATCGATTATTAAATTATGAAGGACATGTAAGTTCAATGTAAACGGACACCCAACAGAACATACATATTTAATATGAAAATATGAATTACTTAAATAATTTAATTTAGTATTGTTAATTAGTTATAGTGTATAAACAAATCATGTCTTGTTGTATGTAGATGAAATTTAGTTGTCGTTTAGCGGGTAGCCACTAGTAAAACTTATAATAAAGCATTTAAGATAATTGGATAAGTTAAATTAATCATCCACGATCACACAACTCAGTGGATTTGCCGTGCCAAAGAGGTTAAACTTCATCAGTGACGCCAGGAAGACACAAATGGCGTATATTCCGATGGCGACCATGCCTGCTAACTTATGTATTCAGCCAGAGCTTGTTTAGGCTACCATACAATAGGAATATTGGACGATGAGGATTACCATGTTGTATTTAAAACCAAAAGAGTTTATCTGAATGCAGCTTCGGATAGAGTTTGAAGATATGAGCGATCCTCGTATAAGCCAAGACAGCCCCATGCACAGCAATACATCGAATGTGTTGGGGCCATCGAGTTTGAAATCCAACAAATTTGTTCCTCAGAATAGTCGTTTTTTTATACATATGACCATATTTTTTTGTCTAGATCAATTGTATTCGTTATGATTTGCGCAATGAAAACAATACATGAGCATATTTATGTACATACTTACATAAGTATTTACACAGTAAAACATTTATTTTATAATCTGATCCCAATTTCTAAATTATACATATAATTTTTTAGTATTAACAATGATCCATGCAGAAAATCTCCCAGGTTATAATTTTTGAGTAACTTCACAAGTATTGTCATATTTTAGTAGTACCTTTACCGTGTATTTATGGAGATAACGGTTTTAGAAACCAAAGAAATTTGCAATGGACATTATTGCAATGATCCCAACGATAACAAAGCACATCGCCATGGCCATTTTTTTCTGAAAATTATATTCAAAATACTGTGTTCTTATGTGCTTACCCATATGCATATTTGCATACATACCTTGCGATCTTTCCGCGTGTATTCATGGGCCAGTCTAACATCACTTGTTGCAGTGCCAACTTTCTCTTTTGAGAACTCCATATTGTAACCAATATTGTCCAGGATTTCACTCTTCCAGATTCAACAATAAAAACATTCTGGGCTGAAATGGAACCACAAATTAAATATTTATTGAAACTACCTGTTGTTCAGTAAGATTTGACACATCCACGAAAAGGTTGTTCAATTCTTTGACTGATTTCTCCAACTTTATAATCTCGGAATGCCGAGCTTGTATAAAATGAATGGTTCCTCTGGCTTGCTCTTCCTCCATGACTATCTAATGTTTCGCGTTTATGTGGAAAAGGAATTACTTTAAGTTCAATCTGAAAATTTACCAACTCACGCCTTGCATTAGGGCCGAAATATTTCCTTGATCCATTAAAGTCTCAACATCAAAGTTTATCCCGTTGTCAGCTAGAATCATTGCGAACACAATATAACTAATCCAGTTTAATTATTAAACTTTAGAACATTTACGTAGTTGTCGTCTGATTTTAGCTTTAATTTTCTCCGTATAATCCTCTTGAACTGTTGTATACTCTGTTATCAAGTTTGTCAAGTCCTTTGTTAAAGCCTGATGCTGAGACATTTTTACACGCTGATAAATCTCAGAGTCGGGCATCATCCGCTCAATGTCATCCTCCTCCATGACTAATGTTACCAAAGGACATCATGAAAGTAAGTGAACATTATGCATGAGTTTGTTACGTCCACTTTCACCTCTCAACCTTTCTCTAACTTGGCCAGATGACTTTTGAATTTCATCCATACAACCATACAGCAAATCGTGGAATGCTTTCATCAAAATACAAAGATAAAATTTGTTATCTTAGGAAAATGATATAATGGATAAGATGTCATCTTGGATAACCGTCAATTTCTCTATGTTATTTTTTATCTCGCTCAATTTCTTTCGAATACATTCGACCTAAATTTACACACAACTAAGTAATCATTTTAAAATTTGTATAATTTGTATAAATGAAATTAAATTGTATAAATTAATTTGTATAAATCAAAACATTGCTCCCAATTTATAAAAATAGTAATTATTTACCTCCTCCAGAAAAGAGATCATTTCAGAGTCTCTCCCCACATTGAATAAATCGGAATCAACCACAATGCACTCGTAGTCATAATCGTAGTCACCATTTGTTTTTTGTACCTACAAAAAATATTCTCAATGCAACGAACCTTTGTAAAATTTAATTTAATTATTCTTACAGATTTTAACTCGGTTAACCGATCCCTCGTCATGTTTCCATGAAACTTGGAATGTGAGCTGGGACGAGATGTGAGAATGGCACAAGTGGAGAAAGTTAGTTCCGGAATAAGATGAGATTTGGATTGCATCTTCCTTTTATGCACCCCATGGCGTGATATTATTATGTGATCATGAGGCAGTGAGTCAACATGTATAGCACATAGTTACCTCCACTTGCGAAAAATATATATAAAAATTGATGAGTCATGTCCCATTGTAGGTTGCAGAAATGTATACATATTACCCGTTTTCGGGGTAAGGCGTAAAATTCTTGGTGTTACTGGTATATGCAATACAGAGAACCCGGACTTTCTCCTCCACAACATAAGTTTTATCTATTGGATCAAATTAAAACATCATGATATTATTCTATTTAAGCATTGAACTCGTGTACTACTGATATACATAAGCACATTTGTTTAGTAGACAGGTCTATCTGGTCAATTTAAATATGCAATTAAATTAAACAGTTATCTGCTGATTGTATTTTTAGTAAAAACAAATTAAAAAATAAATAACTGGCCATGTAACTTGAGGAGCACGTACATATTTAACTGCAACTACAGATATTTAAAATCACTTCCTTCCTAGAAGTGATTGATCTTCTTGTTTACCTGATCATGAGTGAAACTTGGAACTCATCCTTTTATTCCTAAAGATCAACAGTAATCAATCAAAGGATGAATTGTATATATCTATACGTATATCTGCATGCTTATGGATACATATACGACTCGTATAATACGAGTTATATACATATGCAAGCCTACACGGTTTAGGCTTCATGCACTGCAGGGACCATGTAATATAATGTACTTATGTATATATCTCTTTATGACAGGGCAATATATACGTAGATATGTAGTTAAAATTTAAGTGATGAACACCTTTCTATCCCCAAAATTAAATATTAAACTTATTAAATATATTATTCATTTTAACGCCTAGGATTATATTCCAAATTTTAATCGTAAATTAGATAATATGAAAATCAAAACTCATATTCTTATGTACTTTTTTGACAAATAAAAACATTACTGCTTAAATTCAAAATACCACTGAAATTGGGCTATTTTCCAACTCAAACACTATTCACGGTGCTATATACAAAAGATGGGTATAAACAACATGGAATTGTTATGCATGTACATATGCAATACCTAGGTATTCATCAACAATATAAATATATGGTAAGTATGTATGACATATTTACCAATATTGGTAAATATACAGATGAATGGAAATGAAATTCTAAATTGCTAATAGAAATAAATAAATTACAACTGTGATATAAATATGTAGTACAAACAAAATAAACACAATTCCTTCTTAAATATATTACAAACTTTATTTTCCACTGAAATAATACCACGATAAAAAATACACACAATTTATTTATATGACACTGTCCCACTCCAAAGACTTAGAAGGCGAAAATTCAAAATAGTCTGCACATTTACCGTTCTTCATATGTTTCATAATGCTTGACTGGTTCTCAAAAATCCTCTTGCAATATGGACACTCTCTCTGAGGATACTTGTGGATGAAATTATAATGATGAACTAGCGAAGCTATAGATGAGAAAGTTTTGGGTGGAACGCAAACGGGGCAAATTGGGCGAACGATTTCATTATCATGCGATGAGTCAGAGTAAGCCGAATACTGCATCCGCTGAGTCTTTCGTCGTCGACCCCCTTGAGTACGTCTTTTAGAAGGTTTCCTACATTTCTCTAAGTTGGACTAATAAAAACTTGTTAATTTGCATACATGTGTACAAATGTACCTTTTTGTGTGTAAGCCTTGGAATTATTTTAATTTATGTTTACCTCATCCAGCAAAATGTCGCTGTCTTGCATCTTTTTGTTGTTCCTTTTTTTGAGTCCGAGTCCGGCCTCTATTTCTGGAGTGGTGAATGTCTTCGGCTCTTGATACGGGACACGAGGCATGGGTCGAAGTGTCTGACGGAAATTCGAGCACATGGGGCTTGTGGCTATTGATGCCATGGTTTTGCCTCCCTCCAACAAGCATTTGGAGGTAACAATGACGCTTGCACGAGGCTGTGCAGAAGACAATCGTGTACTTTTTCTGGTTTGAAGATTTGAAGACACAGGTTTGCTTTCTTCGATGTCCGGTAAAAAATTTCGTACGCCAAGCGGTGTTGGAGCTTTAGTTAAGGTGTCGCCCCTTCGTAACAAGGGATACTTATTTGGCGTTGAATGTGCATTGGGCTGTGGACTCTGCTGTAATAATGAACAATTGGTGGACAAACTAAAAAATAGTGTACTTTCTGAAGAATTTAATGGAATTTTCACGTACATGACAAAGGCCAAAAAAATCCGAATTCGTGCTACTGTTCGCTGAATAATCCACGATTCGGTTAACTTGTGAGGACATGATTTCTAACTTAAAATCAGCCACTATAAATGAAGTCTGCATTCAACTGAGGTAACGGACAAAATCCAAACTTTCGTTTCATCAACTTTGCATAAATATTAACTCATCAACGGTTGAAATCAGTCTGGAAAGATAGTAAGATAAATATGAACATTTCTTACATATGTACCATCAATTCGACTACATTAATGTACATATATGCATGCAAACTCCTGCAAAAACTCAGGGATTAACAAACCTTTGTGTTACTTGGTTAACTATTTACTTTTTACACCAGAGATAAAGCAATGTGAATTTCTTATCGGCTGAAAAGTGGGTTCCAGCATAGATGTACATGTACATATGTAATAAAATAACCCACGCATTTTGCATTGCAAAATTTGCAACGTGTAAATTTAATCAAAACATTTTTATTACTGTCTGCATAATTGAGCATATATTACAATATATTGCAATGGAGGTTGAAATACGATACATATGTATTGTGTTACGATGAAAATGTAACCATCAGCTTTTCTGAAATTAAATTACAAAATTATAAACTTTCCAAATTTCTAATAATATCTCAAATTCTGATCTCGTTACCTTCCGAAGTCCCAAATTTATCATTTCTCAAGATATCACATAATTTTTCCACATTGGCGGCACACCCATTTTGGGAACCCCACGTTGATAATATTCTTTCCATCAAATCGTAAGAACCTGCTATCACACCTGTTTGGAGTTGCTGCCTCATTTCCATGATTCGTACTGGGGAAATTTCCAGGGAGGAACAAAATTTCCCCCAATTAGTAAACATTTCTGTATCTTCCATCAAAATTTTTGAAACTTGTTTGCGAATTTTTGGATCTGAGAGGAACATAGTTGTCCTTGAAGACACGGACGACCCTTGAGGTGTTGGCGCAGCTAGAATATCTGGAGCCAGGCTTCTTAAATAATCTGACAAGAATTACAAGACTGAAATTATTTAGATATTGAATTAATTTAAAATAAATTCGACAAACCTCTTGCACCTATAAAGCCCCCCTCTTCCAAGCAAGTACACAGTTTTTCGATTGTTGCACCATTTCCCAGTCGTCCTTCCCATATTTCCAGAATTCTACAAAAATAATCTTTTGGGGTGATGGTTCCATTGTTGAAGCGGTTTTCCAACTGTTCCTTAGTTCCAGCATCAATATTTAGCAAATTCATAAAGTCGTTCCTCCCAGTAATTAAATACTCGTTGGTAATCAAGATTCCAGCTACTTTTGAAACGTTGAGTCTTCCCATCGTTCAGATTTTGAATAGGTTTGGTCGGGCGAGTTCTTGGTCCATGGACATTCACATGGATGTGAATTGTGTTTGTTGCCCTGGCTGTTGTATCGTTTGCAGATTACACACAACATATCGTTCGTTTTAAACAAAGTTTTATCAGTTGATAAAACTTAAATGAATAAATGAAGGGGTTGTAGTTGATGATTTACATCTACTATTCCAACGACAGTGCTTCGTTTTTCTCACAAATATAATGATGTCCCATTTCAACGTAAACTAATTCAAACAATTTTCACTTTCAGCTAGGAAAAAACCACAATAGAACTTGTCACAATATATGCGTATGCATTTTAAGATGACATAAAATAATTTTAAAAAAGCTTGCTTAGGTGAGGCGCTGCTAAAAGTGAAAAACAAGGCCTCTGGGCATATCTTTTAAATATCTCGTCCCTTCATCATTGTAACAGGAGTTAGTGGCTTTGCATCACCGTCAGGCCAAACTTTTTGATCGCACATCATACCTACCACGCAGATAATTACACAGCTACAAAAACAAAAATTACATTTTTTGCTAAAAAATGCAATTATTGCTAATTAAAATTGTATCAATATATTAATGCTTAGACAAACGTTTATTGCTTAGAAGGTTTATAAAATTGAGTGGAGCTTGTAAAAACCATTGTGGGGGACTAATATGATTAATAATCCAGTACCAGTAGTTCAACATGCTTATTTAGCTCATAATTTAATTCACAAGCTAACCAGTACTTGAGGTATCTAATAAATTTTGATACGCATGTACAATTTTCCAAGCCACTTCAATCACGCTTGCTTTATTTCAAAAATGTCGTCTCGGTTCGCAAGTTTAAGTACCGTAAATACTTTATTTATAGCCGGGTCCAATGACATCACAAATTAGGCTACAATTACAAACCAGGTATAATAGGAGACCTGGGTAAATTTTTTTTCGGTTATACACCACTTGAAGCACTGAAGAATAGGCATTAAACCAATGCCATGATTACAGACAAGCTTATTAAATTGACCCGGCTATAAGTAGAGTCTTTACGGTATATGATTTCGCTCCATAAATTGTTGACCCACGGGTTCCATTAACAATTACCGTTTCCACGACATGTGTTAGGCAATCAACGGTAATAGATATTGAAATACTCGGTATTTCAAATAACTCCACAAAATAACGGTTTGTCTCAGGAGACTGGTGTAACAAATTAATATATATTAATTTGATGGGGAAGATCAAGAAGATGTAAGGTTCTATAATATTAGTGCTGTGTATCACTATTTTTACGGGTTTGCAATTCCAGAAGTGAAAATACCGACGCATAAATTAGGACATCACTCGAGGATGTATTTATTACCTAATTTCATTTAGTAGCACAACTAATCTTCAATACGAATTATAAAGTAATAAGTGATATGTAATTTTCAGAAATTCGTAAACCCAGATTTTGTTCTTGCGAATTATTCCGAATATATTCTTTATTACTATAAGCTTAACGCCAAATGTTTGGCCTGACGGTGATGCAAAGCCACTAACTCCTGTTACAATGATGAAGGGACGAGATATTTAAAATATATGCCCAGAGGCCTTGTTTTTCACTTTTAGCAGCGCCTCACCTAAGCAAGCTTTTTTAAAATTATTTTATTTCATGGATTTTAGGTGATACACACTTTCAGACAATTAATTTCACCTCAAAATTGTTAAACTTTTTGGAATGAAGACCGAATATGCTTATCTTTTTCATCACGAAATTAGTTGAAAATACCCACAGGGGGTCGCAAAATTAATTTCCCTGTAATTCACATCGATGATTGAAATGCGTTAAAATCAAGTATTTGATGATTGTTTTCGCTGACAGAGTTTGTTGATGTGTTTTTTTTTGCTCAGGCTTAGGGATTAAAGATCAAATAATCCAATTTTTTTAATTACGATTAATTTCGTAAATAATAATTTTTCAGATATTAGGTTTTACGGGGATTAGTTATTTCGCGAGAACAATCTGGATTAGGGATTAAGATTGTTTAATCTGGATCATATTATAAATTACAAAATGAACTTTAAATCCAAAATATATGCATATAGGGTGTTCAAATTTAAAATTTGTAAATTTGACGCAGTACTTAAATAATTTTTTTTGAAATTTGAATTTTGAAAAGATTTGTAATTAATCTGGATTAATAATCATGCCCAAAGCTGATCAGGAAGAAAGTTTTTGGGCGATTGGCCAAAAATGGAAATTACAATTGACCAATTAATTTGGCTAATTGCAATTGCGTAACTACTTGTATTTGAAAAATTGTTATATTGATAGCTAGTATAACCAACTACTAGTTGGCAACTAGGAATATTGAAATTTTTGCTTAGCAACATGAATAGTCTCAGATGCATCCATCAAAACTTTTTCAGTTTTGGACCGATCTCAGTTGGATTTGTTTTAAATGACGCACAACCGATTTCTGCATGATAAAATCATGTTTTATGCATATAGTTCCATGGCACAATTTTTTCAAATTTCGATTTTAAAGTTTCAAATCGAAATTTGAGAGCGAAGAATACAACTTTTCTATCGGGCATATTGAAAAACATCATCTCCTAATTCTCCTCTGCACGATTGCTCTTTACACCATTTGCGTAGGATTAACCGTTTAGGCTCTAGCCTTGTCTACAGTTTCAAAGGGTGTATACGAAAGCATACTTAGGCTTCGCCGTAACCATGGTGACCCTTTTTTGCGGGCACCCATTGTTACTTTTGCCTCACCTAAGAAAAATATACCTAGGTGTACATGTATATGCAGGAAACTTTGGTAATCTGGAAAACATTTGAGTGCTGGACTAATGTGTATGTATGTATCTTGTAATATATGCATCTTGTTGGTATATGTACATACATAAATGCGTATGATGATGCATCCTATAAGTTATTGTGATTCATTGACAACATTTTGATTTTACAATATCCGTCACGCGACTTATCTGAAAACATAAAATATGACAATAAAATTATTCAGAGTTCTTACGATTGAATAAATTGACAACATTACTTCAAAATGCAATTACATCTATTATCCAGCAGGATGTCAGATGCAATCAATGTCAGTAAATACACACGTTACTTGGCACATAAGTTATATGAGTATGCTGCGTAAATGACCAGACATAATGACTACTATAAATGATATGATATATATGTACATACACACCTAACCTGAATATTTTTTGTTTGGACTGGTTTTATCTTATCACTAATTATAAAGCAAAAGCATGACTCCTTTCCACATAAACATATTACAGGATTAGGTCATATAGAAAGAGAAATAAAAGTACTTCTGAGCAACAAAATCAACATGGTATTGAACTAAATTGATCAGCGTAACTACTTTTCTCATTATAGCTTAGCTAAGATTGCCGTGTTTTTAAATATCTCAATTAAAAAATGAATTTTACAAATCTAGTCATTCTATTCTTCCTTATCTCTCAGATCTCAATAACACCCACTATATCGTGTAACAATATAGGTAAGGATAGTTATTGCATTGCACCTGAGGGATTTGCTAGAAAATTATTATATACCAAAAGTTCTCAGCTATATGGAACTTGTCTTAAAAAATTGTAATTTTCTGTCAGGTAAAGGTTTTGCGAAAGAAGCTGCTCGTGAATTTTCAATAGCTGCAGTTCAATCATCCGAGGATCTCAAGAGATCACTTGATGATGCCAGTGCAAGACTTACTGACGCCATGGGGGAAGGAATTGATGCGACGAGACAAGTCGTCGCAGAATTGTCTACCAGTATCTCCGATCTCGCTAGATCAGTCAGTGTAAAGATTAATTCGGCAGATTTCGAAAATTTGGGAAAAGCTGCGACTGAAAGTTTGAGAGATGCGGTGGATAAGCTGTCACAAAACTGGAATTTGTCCCTAGACACCGCCGATATGAAGGTAAATATAAGCTACTTTAGAAAACTATTTATCACTGGTTGAATTTATTAACACATTAAAGAATTACCTTTAATTAAAGGATTTTGGAGCCGAAGCGTCCAAAAATTTGGGAGAAGCTTTACAAAATATCAATATAAAATTGAGTCTCATGATCAGTGTTGCATTTGATGATAATGTCGTCCGAGCTGTGGGATATGCTTCAATAGCGTTGGGGATAGCGTTTTCCGTACTTTTTATTGCTATCGTGGTCAGTTTGAAGTCATGTCGGAAGTGTACCGTGTCCCTCTTCACGGCGTATGTCGGAGTTTGTCGTAATAATAATAATATGGATGAAGAAGGAAGTAAAAATTTAGAAGGAGAGGAGGAATCTGATTCCAATAAAAATTCAATAAAGCTAGAAAACAATCGGAGAGGACAGGTCGATGGTCGACAACAAAACCAAAGAAAATTGTTGGATAATTCGGTAGAAGAATTCAATGACGACGCAAAAGTTTATAACGTGCTGGTGGAGAAAGGAGATCGCAAGAAGGAACGGGAATCTTTAGCAGGTATGGTTTTGTAAACTTTATAACAAGCTTTTATTTAGAAACCTTGCTAACCGATAAAATCTTTCTTTTGTAGGTTTTACATCGCAGAAATTTTCCAATCTTAAAAATTTCTGGAGTACACAAGAAGAGCATTCAAGCTTTTGATTGGAGCTTGACTGTAGTTGAATTAGTGCAACAATTAAGACTACATGATTTTTTATATTTTTGTATGTTTCGCCAAAGGCGTGTATACCCAGACTTTTAATTATTCAAAATATATTTTGGAAGAAAAGGACGCATCAACCTTACGTATACATATTTACAAAGCTTCTTAAGCATGGCATTTTGGTAAATGTCGTAAATTTAAGCTATTATGTAGGTGGCGTGAAAACACTCAATGATGTCGGATTTGGACAAGAAATTTCAGAATTCAGTAATCGTAATACAAATTTACTTTAAACACAAGAAAACTTCTTTCTCAGTTTTAACAACACATTTGCACATATTTATTATCATTCCTTAATAATAGTATGCAACTTGAAATCATAGAAAATAAATGAAATTCCGTACATTACCTAAAGCAATTTTTTTCACATTCAACTTTTGCGATTATATAAAATTGTTTGATGATAAATTCTTTCATACTTTTCATAATTAAATACTATAAATCACAACGCAGTATATGTTTACATAGGAGTGATAGACACCATACGTGTATACTAAATATGTACTAACTTACATAATACTCAAATAAAACTAATATATGTTTCTTAGCACCAACTTTATGCATGTTAGACTAGATTAAGAAAAACACCAACACAAATTGGGAATGAACTCAAGCAAGACATATAAATATCACATAAAAATGGGTATCACATCATATAATTAACACAATAATTAATATACCAGCTACATGCAAATAGTAGTTAGTTCACACCAATTCAATACTGAGACCTCCACTATTACCACTGTCTCATTCTTCACTCCCGACATCTCTTAAGAATCCGACGGGTCTTTCACCGCTCCAACGTTCTAACTCTTCTTCGACAACCTCATAATCCGTAACTAATTTGGCTTCAATCTCTGCAAAATTCTTGACTACCATTTTTCTTTCAGCGATGCATCTTGCCACCAGGACTTGGGCAACTTCACCCTTCAACAGAGTCCTCTCTGCCTTATCACGGGTCAATTTCGATATTCGGATACATTCATCTTTCAACGAGGCACCCAAATATTTCTTAATTTCCTTCATTTCACGCTCCTTCAGAGTACAGAGAAGTTTGAGTTGTTTTGTATGTGAGTCTCGGATCCTTTTCTCCAGGTGCTTTGTTATCTGACGGTAAAATTAGGTGACAATTTAGCTTTGACGTTAAACATGAAAACCACTTACTAGTTAAAGCTAGCTAGATAAAGTATGCAATTGATTTTTTAACATACCTTCCCAATACCCTTTTCCACCACTTCCCCTTCCGATTCAGTACTCCTAACAGAAATAATTCCTCTCCAACGTCCAGCGCCAATTGTTGAGACTTTTCTTCTTATAGCGTCTACCTTTTTGGCCAATTTATCCACTTTCTTACGGACTGCTTTTTCTTGAAAATAAATATTCAAAATTATTTACTTCTGTTCTAGTTATTATTGTATTTAAAGTTTTGCCAAACCTTGAAGGTAACTTTCAAAGCTTTCCACTTTGAACAAGTCACAGTCGCTGGAGTAATATTCTTCCTTACGACAATTTTCATATGTGAGAAGAGTGAATCGCGCTTTGACTTTGGTATCTGACCCTGGATAATATTGTCATAACATGGTCACACCAGTCATATTATATGTAATGTATAATTATTTAGCTTTTCTTACGTGACATGATAGTCAAGTTTAATGAGTCGGGAACTTTAATATCAAAAATTAGTCTGGGTTTGATAACTGGGACGGGAATTGGATCAATATTTTCAGTTTCAGCTTCATCTTCTGGCCACTATACAGTAGAAATAAATAATTAATTAATTACTCATAGTAATTTAAATAGTGATCACTGTTTGTGTATGTATGTATGTACGCACCACAAAATTCGTAAATCTGATTTCCGACAAACATCCAAAATTACTTTTGATCTCTTCAATTTCCACTGGATCAAGTGCGGTTCTCAAATTCAGCGTCCCTCCGCGATCAGCTTCGAAGGTCAAGGTTTCAAGATCTGATAAAAGTAAATACAATTGACAATAGGTTGCAATAATAAAGTCTTATAAAAGATATTTCTACTTTCATGCAACTTAAGTCATGTTTGCAAAACTAATTATGCATAGGTGCTGTTTGAATGCTCGACTTTTTTGCAATTTTATGTTGTATGTAGTTTAGGGGGCTAACTTGCATTACACGTCTAAATAATTGCAAAAATAGTAGCTTTTAGAATACTCAAAATTTCGTCAACAGATAACATCCATGAATGCATGCTAGTTGCTACCATATGGATTACATAACTCTTTCGATGTAGATTTATTGGAAATTAAAATTTTCATTTCTTACCTCCTAAGATATCTTTCCTCTCCATCATCATCGCGACGACGCCACCCCAATCGGAATCATTATACATCTCAATCACATGTAAATGTAAATGACGCAATCTGTTGGAGGAAGGAAAGGACATTTTTTTTTTAATTGACAATAAGATTTACTTATTGTTAGTTACACTTATTTAGATACTTACCCTTCCTCTTTTCTCGCCCTATTCATAAATTGGAAACAAATCGCGTCCACCAATTCTCTAATGGACTTTAATCCAATCCTTCCCCGATCTTGTCTTGTTGCTACCATGACCCCAATTTCCAGACCCTTCATTGAAGGAAAAATCGTTCCAATTCGTTCAAAACTTGTCCAGTTGATCCAGACCAACTTGACACATGTAATCCCTCCCTGAACAAACCCTTGAGATTCCGCCATCTCGAGTAATTCGTCAATCTGAGCTGAATCAACAAGTCCGTGCTGATCCCTTCTCGAATCAAAATCTTGTCCTAATCCCAAAACTCGTAAATTAGGCAGCAATTTTTGATCAAACAGTTTTAGTAAATCCTGATTAGAAAATCCAGAAATGTGCTGAATTTCAAGAGATTTTAATTGTTTCAAATTCCCCGTGAATAGTGGACGGAAAAAAATTGATTTCGATATTCCAGTCTCCTCCAGGATAAGATTTCGTCTCCAGTTCTTCTCCGTCGTTATGATAAGAGATTCTACAGCGTGAGAGAAATTGGAGAGGAATGGATTTGATGGGAGTCGAGAGATTGAGATGGTCAATTGTTTAGCCAATCGTGGGTCGAAGAGGGACATGTCGTCCTCGTCTGATAATAAATTGCAATCCCCAGACTGACCTCCCCCACCACCAGCAGGAGCAATCGCAGTAGAAATCCCCCCTTGAGATTGATTTTGAGAATTATCCTCAGAGCGGAGAACTTTGCCGAGGTTAAGTCGTAACTTTGGGGGCATGGCAGATAAAGCAGTCGAGTTCCAGGTGGTGTTAAGAAATCTGGCGGATTTAACGTCTGCAGGTGGCAAATATTTTAGAATGGACGCCACAATCTAAGAAACAAACCGCATAATTATTATTATGCAATTCATACATTTGTTGATCAGTTCTTAAACAAATGAGTATACAATTTATATAATTTTCTTACCAAGTGGTTCGACATGGCTTGCTCTAGTACAATGTCCTCATCGTCATTATCCATATTTAATATGTTGTTATCTTCCATAGTGTGTAGTGATAGTTGAATTCGTAATGTTCGAGTTACTTTTAAGCAAAGTCTTTAGATTTTAGAACTATGAGTCACACAATAATAAAATTGTAATTATTTCCTTCAATCTCCATAATAATAATGAGGAAACTTTTAGAGCAAAATAAGTGGTTTGTCTTGTCTCTTGGACTGATCAACTTGATAAGTATTTAATTTAGCTAAGCATGTAATATGTAAGTATAACTTGAATAAGTGCAGATTTGTGGTTTGGCAATGCTGAGTGAACAGGTGTCGATCGATAAGAAGAGACTTTACCCCATTTACTTCTTGGTCTTCTTCAGTACTTTGTACTTCAGTGACTTAAGTTCAGTCAGATCGATAAAAACACCCAGCAGTTCGTCCGACTCGTCGTCGGATTTCGGACACCCACACACATGCAATTTGTGGCACATTACTCAATATTACGATTCGTATATGGTGGACGTGAAAAACCGTAATAAAAAAATCCCATCTTTGCAACGAACTCTATGCTTCACTCTTTGTTTTCTTCCATGAAATCTTGTCTAAATGTAAATAATGTTTATTACGCAAATAGTTCCCACGAACTGGAGTAGTATAGTGTGGAACTGAACTTTGCAGTAATTCGCATCATATAGATAACAATGTATGTAAAGTAGCATCAAAATTTCCGTTGATGTATATGTATATGCACTACGTATTTAGTATATGTTCCATGTAGAAACTATCAGTAGAGATTTTATTTTAAATTTTTTAGGACAACTTGATTGTTAAAATAATAGAAATCTTGAAATAAATATTGTACTGTTTCAGACTAATTTTTTATCAAAATGAATTTTTACGAAATTGAGATAAAATGCCTGAGTACCAATTAAGTATAATGAACGTATTTTATTTCAACAATTAGTCTCCTACTAAATGCAAAATGATTAATTCATCAAATACAGTTTCATCTCTGAAGTATTAAAGTTTCATAGCAAAATTGACAAATGAATTACCGGAAATGTAACTTAAAGTAAAAATTTCCATTAAACACTGGACCTCGAAAACTAAATTGAGGTGCAATCTATAGTTAATAATAATTGCAGAACTCACTTATCTCGTCAAAAAATACCACCGTACAAAAATTATTCGACTGGTTTCTCTTTTCCTCCCGTCAGCCGTAGGAATGGTTGATCTCCATGAACGATCTTTTCAATCTGTTTAATTATTCCAGCCTTTGTTCCTTCCTTTGTAACAATGCCGTTCGAAGCACAAAATGCTTTTAATTGGGGAACGCTCAGGCTTTCCATATTTGTCGGCAAATCTTCCACATTCAACTTCCTCTTCTTCTTGGTTGGTGCACCGGATGACGAGCCTTCTTCCCCACCTTGTGTGATCATCCTCCTGGAATCCAAGTCATTCCTGTGTCTCACCAACCGTGCTATCAGTTCATCTTTGCTTCCAGTATCATCGATCTTGTAATTTTGACACATGAGTTTTATCTGCTTTTCCGTCAATAGCCACATGTCTGCCGTCTTCGCTCCGAGATAGTCCCAACTTGAAACGTTTTGTGCTTCTTCCTGTGCCTCACGTGCCTTACTCTTCTTCTCGGCCAGGTCTTGTTCTTCCTTTAATTTCTTGGCGTAGGCAGCAATTTTCTTCTTGTCCGTACATTCGGCCAAATGAGTCTCTCTCAGCTCGGCGCTGCTCTCAACTTCTTCGCCACACCGTGGACATTCATCCAGCAAGTTGAGGGTGAACAACTTATCCTTCCCTGTAGCACCCATACTTCCCTTCTGCCGTGATTTAGCTCGTCTCTCTCGTTCCTGCAATTGTTCCTTTTCTTTCAATTGTTTTTCTTGTTTCTTCCTGATTTCTTGCCGATACTCTTTCTCCAACCGGTCCGAAATGTTGAATACGAAAAAGCCAAACGTCTTTTTGCATTTGTCGTTGCTGCAAAAAATCTTGCGATGAAAGTCGGATGGATGATATTCGAATCCTTTTCTACACATGGGGCACTTGTGAATAGCCGTCATACATCCAAAATCAAAGAGACATCCCGCACAGTTGTAAGTTTTGAGTCCCATCATCATAAAATTGTAGTCGTAGTCGGCCACCCCACTGTCCATCGTACCCCACTCAGCATTGCATCGCGGGCAGAACAGACGAGTCCTGTGGCACCCGTCGTTGGAACGCATCACCGTCTTCTTCTTGGCTACTTTCTCGTCATCTTCATCCTCCAAAAATAGTTCAGGCTGAGATAATCGCTCATAGGCATTTACGAGACATTGAAAGGCTTTAGTGGCGTCGGGAAAGATGCTTTGCAACTTATCCGGATGGATGAGAAGAGATAGTTTAAGATATGCCTTGCGCATCGTGGCGATGGAGGAGTCGGTTGTAATATTTATACCGGATGCAGACAACACTGCAGGATAATCGGTCTGCATTTCGAGAATCTGCTTTGCCACAACAATTCCAGGGGCATCGCCTGGTGAGTCTGCAGATTCACCATCCCCACCGCTGCTAGAGCTACCAGCATTTTTCTTCTTGAGATGTTCAATCAAACTAAAATGCAATTCATCCTTGTCTCCAGTTGGATCCATGCCCAATTGAGCCACGATTTTACGCAATTGTGCCGGTTTTAATTCATGTGGAGTTGTCTTAACTCCATCCTGAAGGACAAAGAGATCCAAATATTTTACGTCGAGCCACATTGCGACACCTATGTACATACATAATTATGCAGACACATTATTACAAGAAATTATACAATATGCGATTAAATCAACTATATCTTAAAAAATATGATTCATGTACGTTTTGTAACCGTCTCAGTTTCTCCATTCATCGGAAGGCCGACACTCTTCAAGAATTGTTTTAATTCCGGTAATTTTAGGGTATACAACTGTTTGTTGGCCCAAAGGTTCTTCATTTTCGTTTCATCCATTGTACAAGGTGATGGCGATCTATGTATGCAATGAAAAAATTGCTAAAGTAATTTCATTTCGTACGCCCGTTTTATACTTTCGTTGCTCAGTCAGTTACATATTACATAGGTGGGATATGGTATTGTTTCTATCCCACTAGGCGACAATTGGCGAAGGTATAAATAGTGCGGAAGAATTATATTTTTACCTCTCTGCGCAGAGTTATACGTCAATGTGGATTTTTATGTTAAGTCAATACTGTAGTGGACAAAATTCTAAGTTAGAATTTCTAACCTGATCAAACTTGGTTCGATCAATTATCTTATGGAATATCTGTAAGAAGTGTTAAATGATTTGTTAGCGACACTTTTATTAATTCGATGTAAGCTTTCACTCAAAACATACAACCTTTTATATTGTATCGTCGTACCTCGTACGTCATATGTTGGTTATATTCAATCCTTTCCAGTCCAGTCTCTAAAACAATTCAATAATTTGAAACGGTTATTTTTTATTTTACAAAAGCACAATTTTTACTCCTCTAGATTCTAATTAGCCACTCGATTAAATTATTACGTATATAGCACTTTATTTAAAAATAATAATTGCTGGGGTATTGGGGAGGAAATAATCCAGGCGAAAATATTTATTTGTCCTTATTACCGTTCAATCAATGCTAATTTTGCCAATTCCACTTTTCCGTAACTGAAATCATTCGGCCTTTCACCTATATATTTAATACACGAAGTACACGTAATAATAATGGTGAAGGTGAAGCCCTACTACTGGACAAGAACGTTAAATGAGAGAACAATTAAACTTACGGTTTTACGCTTTCTCCAGAAAGAACAAGACAGTGAGCTGAGCAGGTTTGAGCCGGCATAAAAAGAGATTTGTCTCATTTTCGTCAGTCTCAATCTCCCCACTCCGCCTGGACATGACAAATGACAAAGTGCATCTGAATTATTGGTATTCTTCTTCTTCATATTATTTTTTTAAATGTGTAATTCAAACTACATTTCACTAATTCAAAATTTGTAGCAAGAAGGACATCAATAAATAATAATTGAAAAGGTTGAACATACAAAATAAATAAATAGACATTGATCGACCTATATGAACGGAGCTTTACTTGACCTGTTGCTTTACGGATTTAATAAAAGTTTACAAATTTCAGAATATAACATTTAAATGTGCATGTTTTGAGAACTATATCCTTTTCTATGTACATGTGCATGTATGTTTTAATCCATTATCATATGTAGATGTAAAGAAACTTTTAAATAGCTAATTTCTGCATTTTTGGGAAGATTTCTCAGATTAGAATTTTGATTCAGTATATGGTTTAAAAGCGGTCAATGCAGATCAATAGACACCTACGGTAAAGCATTTAAAATATAATTTGCATGTTCAAAGACTGCATCAAATCTGTTATTAGACCTTATGAAATCTGTTGACAGAAAGAAGAAACAAAGAATAGGTTGTCAACCATGCAAAGAAAGTTATTATAAAATCTGGAAACAATAGGTAAAGAATGTACAGTCCAAAACCGTAGAATTATAATATTTAGTTGGTTTCCTTCATATAACCATTCAGAGTAATTGTCAATATTGACATGATTACATGCATCACGGTATTCTGGACAATGACGTAAGCAGTTATGCAAGTAATATCCTACTGAGCCAAGTTTTCAGTAAATACAGAAGATGTATCAAAAAAGTGTATCAACAATCAGATTTTGTAGAACAAATACCAAACAATTTTAATGGTTTTCATACATGTGTATGTAAATTGCCACAAACAACACGGTCATAACATGTTATTGGTTGTTGTTATTAGGAAGGAAAATTTTAAAAAATTTTGAGTTGGTCATGGTTGTAGAGGATTGTGATTTGTGGTGTGACGTGAGTCTTCTGTTGTCTTCTTAGATATTTAATTCTATTTTCAAAGTTTGTTTACAACAATACCGTATTTACTTCAGCTCGATACGTCATTGCGATTATGATCGAGATGAACTTGTTTATACTGTGCAGCAACATAAATTTTCATCAAGTTTCGTTTTGTGGAAATTCGGTCAATGAAAGTAAATATGTATTTGAATAAATCTTGGCTTTTTAAATATTTATTGACATTTTAATGATATTATATTATATATAGCCCAAAATATTAATTATTTATGAACTCATCTTGTTACCAGGCAAATTACTTACTTAATTAGCATAAATCTTATAACATGCCAAATGATTTTAATGTTTCCGTTGCATTTTTCATAGACTGATAGATGTATGAAATTAGGAAATAAAATGCAAATGATATACGTATATGTAACAAGTGAAGTTCAGCACATAAAAAACATTTACATAACATGTTTTCATTGTGGAAAAACATCACGTGTCTTCTTATAGCATGACCACTGGTACCTGTCAACTAAATATTTACCTGACCCAACATGGTTTAATATTATCACACTCCTTGTGACTTCCAGAACACGTCTATCTGTATTCATTCAATTCGAAAGAAATTAAATTTAATTAAGCATAGTTTCATTATGAGTTGACAGATTTAATGGCTTCCATTGTCACTTTATTTATTTGCCATGCCCCTGCCTTTTTTAGGAAAAACAATGTGAAAATATGAATACTATTTAGTAAACTACTTGTGAAATACAAGTACAAGGTCAAAAGCAATAAATTTCTCACACAGTATTTTAAGGTAGGATATTTCTCATTATTACTAGAAATCCTACCTTGACCTCTTGTTGCTGAATATCTTCTAGCAGCATGTTTAACGACTGTACAGGTATACCAACAAAATTTTCTATGGGATTCCTTATCTGGTACATAACTCTGATACACTGGAATGGGAATTTACCTTAACTACTGCGAATTATTCCTCATTCCTCAATTATATAACTCATAACAATTTTACGGCGAATATCTAACTTGAAACATGAAGTAATCGAAATCAACTTGTCGGAAGCAGGAGCTCGTCTTCATGTTGATGGAGTATGCAAATTGCAAACCTGGTATTCCCACATCTGACTTCACAGAATGCAGATACAATCGATCTTGATCAAACGTTTGACCAAGATATGTTTCATCAAGTCAAGACATGTTTGGTCTGCGAAGGATCTGGTAACGTTTTCTTTGAAACAAACAAATCCAGATTTTACCAAATTTACTATGTACCTATTACTAAGTAATCCCTTCATTCCATGCTTAAATTTTGTCGTAAATTTTTTACATGCTCCAACTTAAGATTACATATCGCGAGAAAACGCCCGAAAAACTGGTTACATTGACAGATTTCCTGTATACCGCACATTAAAAACAGAATAGACTACCACAACTAAAAACTTCACTGGTCTTTTAACTCAACCCGTTAATAAATAGACAGGGTAATTCCTGGTCGTCGGGTGTGGTATCCACTCTTCTTCATGATTTATGTATGCACTACGCACTTATGCTATTAGATATGCACGACGCTATGCTATTGCCCTTTTATTTAACTTGTTGTGCATCAGAGTCAAGATGGTCAGTTCTTGGTGGACAGCAGAAGCGAGTAGCTACTGACCCGAACTTGCAAATAATTTTTAATACATAATTTTTTCATATTTTTGTTAGCAACATGGTTTGCTTATGTATTTGTCTCCCTGGTGGAACTACAATAACTACAAAACTAGGAGTCAAAAATATTGAGGATTTGCGTCCTCTTGATAAAGTTTTGACTTTGCATAACTCAAAACCAAAATGGACAACATTTTACACATGGGGTCATTATGAGAAGGACGGAATTGCCAATTTTTTGGTAATTAAAACCTGCAATGGAAATGAACTCTCCATTTCCAGTGAGCATTTGCTCTTCGTTGTTGGAGAGAAGGGCAAAGTCGCAAAAAAAGCTGGAAATATTTGTCCTGGTGAGCATATTAAATAAACTATGAAAACTATAACGTTATTTATATTCATGAATTCATTTTCTTAACCAGGTGACAAATTGCTGCATTTCGACGAAAATGGTGCTTTGGAAGTACTTCCGGTCACTGAGATTCAAACCGAACAATTCGCTGGAATTTTTGCCCCTTTCACAATGACTGGACATTTCCTTGCCAATGGGTTTTTGGTTGCATGTTATGCAAATGTGGACAATTTTTCCCTGGCTCATGCAGCTTTGACTCCACTTCGTGCATGGCACAAAGCTCGATATCCATCCGGCAAAAAACAACAACAGAAGGAAGGAATTCATGAATATGCTGCTCATCTCATGAAAATTCGCAACCTTCTTCCAGAAAAACTGCAATTCAATTGATGTATTTTAAAGATTACATTTCTTCGATACATAATTTTTTAATGTACAATATAATAAAATAATTATAATTGAGCCTTTATTGAGAGTGATCTATCATTAATCGTTTTCATGAATAATGAAAAGTTAATTTGGAGAAATACCGAGGTTATAATTCCCATGATGCATTACTTCATGCTACCAAATATCTAACTTTTGCATCGCTAATGAGATCAACCTATGAGAAATTAAATTTTCCCCAGATTGCATCATACAGCAATAAATAGGTAAGTACGATTCACATCATTAGTAATTTGAACTGGGAGCTAAATGCATACATACATATGTTTCAACTAATTAAATATGTAATTACAATTCGTGACATTCAGTTCAAAATAATTATGTATTTCACCCACATTCAAATACGTATTTTAACTCAGCTCGTAATTTTTTGGGGGGATGAATACTAAACAATAATATATTACACAATTTTTCTTGTGTAAAAAACAAGTGCACTTCCATAAAAATATTGATTTCTCACGTGACGCCAAAATCCACGACAACAACTTGGGACCAATCATGTGATATTGAAAACAATTCTTTCGACATTGACCAATTCCATTTCATAACCACTTACACCGTACCCGTCATTTCTAATTCACTAACATCAGGTGCCTAACAAGTTTTACAATTGTTGTGTCCAACATTCCATTACGCTGATCCCAGTACATATGCACGGGTACTCATTAACCTAGGTCGCACACTTGTTGGTGCAGGTTAGGTTAGCACCAATAAGTTAGTTTTTGCACCTGTATGAGCGTCGTATGCGTTACCTTGAACCAGGAAAGCAATTTGAGCAGCAGTATTTAAGCAACGTTTTTGGCCACATTTAAGAAGTCGCGTTGAACGAGGAAATTGCACAGTTGACTTTTAACTCGACATCGGATACAAAGTGGACAATTTATTCTCCGAGATTTTGAAGTACTCATAATTACACTTTGATATTAAGACATGGTTTGCATTTGCTTTCCTGCTGGGACCACGGTCACTACGAAGAGAGGAGTCAAAAATATCGAGGATTTACGCCCTCTTGATAAAATTTCGACTCTGAAAGGCTCAAGTCTTAAATGGACCACATTTTACACATGGGGTCATTACGAGAAAGATGGAATTGCCGATTTCTTGGCAATTAAAACCGAGAATGGAAAACAGCTCACAATTTCCAGTGAGCATTTGCTCTTCGTTGTTGGAGAGAATGGCAACAAGGTCGCACAGAAAGCTGGAAATATTTCTCCAGGTGAGCATAAACTATGAAAATGTGCAATGATATTTTTATTTACGAATTTATTATCTCGATCAGGTGACAAATTGCTGCATTTCGATGAAACTGGTGCTTTGGCATTACTTCCGGTGACTGAGATTCAAACTGAACAATTCACTGGAATTTTCGCCCCTTTCACAATGACTGGACATTTCCTTGCGAATGGATTTTTGGTTGCATGTTATGCAAATGTGGACAATTTTTCTCTGGCTCATGCAGTTTTGACTCCACTTCGTGCATGGCACAAAGCTCGATATCCATCCGGCAGAAAACAACAGCAGAAGGAAGGAATTCATGAATATGCTGCTCATCTCATGAAAATTCGCAACTTTCTTCCAGAAAAACTGCAGTGCAACTGATGTATTTTTACAATCATACATTTGTTAGCAATATGTAATTTTAGAGATAATACAATACAATAAATAAAGGTTCACTAGATTTTGACTCTTATTTATTCGATTTGACAATAAAATTACAGTATTAGTTTTTCTAATTTAGCGACTCGACATGAAATAGTATTTTCCTTCGGAGTTTTAACCTCTGAAATGCACTACATGTGTGCCTGTCTATAAACATTTTACGTCCCTGTGAATATTAACTACCAGTAAATCCAACTTTATCAAACTCAGTTATTTCAACTCATTTAAATTAAGTTAGTCAAAGCGACATTAACGTAAAAATTTGTATTCCAATTTTCTGCATCTACTTAGCATTATTTTGCATATACCTTCATATTTTCTGCCAATTAGTTTTTTTCGAATACCTATGATGAATTTCATACCTAGGTATTTCGAATACCTAGGTATGACAGACTTTAAAATTCCGTCTATACCACAACTCGGAGTACCTCTTAAAGAGCAATTTCTCACGATAAAGCAACACCAACAAACAAACTTATGACCAATCCCGTGATGATGAAGACAAAATATCAACTCTGGTAAACGGGTTCCTGTTTTTCCTTTTGTCTAGGCGAAAGTATTTGCATATGTGCTTACTTGTCATACATGCATACATCCTGTACGTATGTTGGTAATAGCTTGCGAATTCGGCCAAGTCATGTGATTAATCTAACAGCTTTACAATTACGGTTGACGGTAAAATCTTAAAATGGCAAAACAAACTCTGGCACTTGCTGTATATCATTAAATATGAAAGAAGAATTGCATGAATTGTTTTCTGACTTGTTATCCTAGTTGCCAAAGTTCACGCTAAAAATGGCATGGGATGATCATTAGGTATTTTGGAGACATTCTAGGGCACCACGATGCCTTTTTTCAACCAGCTACGCTATTACTAACACAGAATAAATATTGCACATTTATGTAAACTAGAATTAAATTGTGCATATAGTTAAGGAGATTAATTTTGTACACATAAATAAGAATGTCGCTGTGCGTAATATTCAATGAAATATTTATGAACATGTTCTAAACTTGTGTAGTTACATATTTTAGACTCTAGTATTTTATCAAAATTAGAAAACATACGGAAATTTGATGTTATATGTCTAAGAACAGATTTAAAAAAATAAGAACGTACATAAATATAAAACCAAAGCTATCGAACAGAATTTGCTGATTACAGTTAGCGGTAGTAGGTTATCTACACATAACTTTCAGATAAGATAATGTTCCATTGCTAAATTGGGGTATCATATACTCGAAGATTTATTCTGCACTCACAAACCCTATAAATAGCGTAATGTGTATTGTCTATAAATGCGTAGGTCATAATGGATATTTCATTTAAAAGTAAAATATTGGTACTAGTTCATTCATAATTTACATAACGTACCCTTGTATCCACAAGTCTCTGGATAATACACAGTACACTACACAACAAGTATCGGCAATTTCCCCTCATTCAATCTGCACCGAATTCTCTAACCTTACAGTTTAATTACACAAATTAAGTGATATTCACAAATTCTAAACATGTCTCGAAATTTACTCCGTTCCCTCCGTACACAAACTACAGAACTTTTTGTACTTGCATGCCTTGCATTTGTCTTGGTTTTATTCTTGTACAGAGAAAATATTCCCAGAGCACATAACATAATTTTGTCATATCTGCCGAATCGAAGTCCCGTTGATATCTTTAACACGCCACTTTCTCCCACTGACCCTGCCGTCATAAAATATTTGCATGAACATCACCTCGTCCCTCCCCCTCCGAAAGAAGAGCCGTATCAGATCGCTGCGACCGTTGATGGCCTCTCATCACGGGCGATGGCATACGTCGACATTCTCGAGGCCTCCACAAAAGTATGAGTATTTGGATCTAATTTTTTGTGTATTCTGAGAAAAATGTTGTATTTGTTGTGGAGTAGAAAGGATTTTTCATAGAATGTGGAGCCAATGACGGAGAGTTTAATACTAACACTTTTGGTCTCGAAGCAAAGTATAATTGGGATGGTTTGCTGATAGAAAGCTCATCTTCGCTATTTAAAATCATGGAGAAGAAGAAAAGAAAGGCATGGTTGGCGGATGTGTGTTTGAGTGGATCCATCGAAAAAGTGAGCTTCCAAGGTGTAAATACTTGCGATTTATCAAGAGTGCTAAGTATGCAATTTATTAGATGGAGTTTCTAATGTCCAACAAAACCGACTGGAGTTGGAGGTTTGCCACGGGAAAACTAAAACCTGGAAAATATAAGGAACCAAGGGTAACTTTTTTAAAAATTATTGTTTTAAACAACCAAAATTGGACAAAGTGGTTGCGTTGTATAATACATATTGTGTTGCATACTTATCTAATACCTAGCAAAAGTAAATGACTCATTATGCATGCATTTAAGTAAGTATGTGCTATTAATTGCCCCGAATTTATAGGAAGATCCAGTTTGGGGCTATAAAAAAGAAGACTACAACGTAGAAGGAATTGTGGACTGTTTTCCACTTGAATCTGTGCTTGCAGCTATTAACGTAACAACTGTCGACTTTTTTAGTTTGGATGTTGAAGGGCATGAGTATGAAATACTAAAAAATATTCCATTCGACAGAATTCATATTAAGGTTAGCACTTTCAAGGCTTATTCGTTTGCATATACATATTTAGTACAATTGCATGCATGTATGTAGGTATACACATGATTTACTTATTTCTGATTCAGGTTTTGTTTGTCGAACACTATTGGATTCCTGAGGGAGGTGAAGTTCTCAAAAAGTTTTTGGGTGAAAAAGGGTTTGAAGTAGTAAAAGAAACGTCACAGGATTACTTATTCAAGAAAAAATAAGAACAATAATGCGGTTTTGATGTATAATCAAGTATTTGGTTGTGAAGTTAGATATTTTTGTACATATTCATACATACATACAAACAATATTTGGTGCTGTATTTATTAAATAGAGAGGTCATGAATTTTTGTTTGAGATAAATTACGGCCTAAAATTCGGCCTGGATGTTAGCCGACACAATTATTTAGCTCAAGCAATACAAATTTATTATATGTATCTGACCTGCATTTGTATACCTGCAGCATCAATAAAGTAGGTGCACTCCCGACAATGCAAATATCATATAAACAAGTTATTTATATTATCCTCGTGGATTAAACGTATCAAAAAGCCTATAAGAGATACAAGTGCGCAGGATGAATGAAAACGTCGTTCACAAATTGTGCAAATACCTGGATTTTAAGACAATTTGTTATGTAAAAGTCAACTATGTACATATACGCACATATGTATCAATCTGATCAGAGATGATGAACGGGTTATACCCATGGTGCAGATAATACACGTACATATTCAATATCTGCCCATTGTCCCCTTATTTATTAAAGCAAAGCAATCTGATCACCAGAAGCACAATATCGAAATATATGTGGGCCGAAAATCACTAAGTGCGCTTGCCTGATATGAAAATCTCAAATTTATTTGATCATTTGGGAAAGTAATACTCGTGGGTATGTACTTAATTTTCTGTCGTCAGCGATCTGCATCAGCCCTTTCCCTGGGATAGAGAAGCATAGTTGAGATTACGTAATTCAGAAACGGACTGATTGCATTTACGTAGATAACCCATTTTATAGCTTAATCATAATACACTTCCTTTCGTATGTATGCCGCAAATTGATTGATAACATACGCACGCCATTATCTCTGCGATATCGTCACAATGTATGAGTTGGCAGTATCAATTAGTTTACCGATTCCTTCTCTTCCCAGTGTTACACACATCCATTTAAGTATGTACATAGATTAAGTCACCAATTAAGATTTAACCGATTTTTTATTTCAATAAATGTCTAAAGTTAGCAAAGGCTATTACACACCGAGTTCAACAATGTCGCTCTGTATTCAACAAAATCGTCCATTAATTATAGCGTGCGCTGGAATATTGGTAAAATCAAATTTGCAATTCGTAATCATCTATCTACGTCTGCAATTCGTCTCAAAATGATTCTTGTGATTCTTAACAGGGAGTAATTTTATACCTAAACTGGTCCTCAGAACTTCGGAAACAACATGACAATTACACACAGCAGAGGTTAAGTCAAACTCTGGAAATACTGCGTGACATGGAAGCCAGAGCTATCGAGTTTTATGCTCGAAATGATCGAGGAGCTGTAGAACCAGGAGTGAAGAGGGATAAAGAAGAATTCTCGGTAGCAGATCGCGGATTTTGGCAGGTCAGGAAAATTAATATGTCTGCAATTTAAATAGAAGCGAAATGGAATTAAAATTGCGTTTGGCAGGGTCTCGGGGCCACAAAAGGTCACATGTTTGACGTACCCTTGGCCACAGCTCTAGTAGAGTTTATGAAGAAGGAAAAGGTGACATATTTAACACAAAAATGACATTCTTGTAGCTTAGAATTCAATAATTACAAAGACTATTGTGTACATTTGCGTACAAACATAGGTCAATACCTTACTCGAGCTTGGGTAAGTAATATAAACTGAACCAATTAAACAACTAGACTAGAATTGACCGAGACTAATATTCCATTTTAGGTGTGGGACGGGAGCTTACGCGAAAATGATAAAGGAGGCTGGCGTGCTTATCTCTTGCTACGATGGGAATCCCGAGACTCAAGAATTATCTGAAGGAAGATGTGCTATAGTGGATCTGAGTAAACCAATTGATTTTTGTCAATTTGATTGGACACTTTCTCTTGAAGTAGGAGAGCATATACCCAAAGAATTTGAAGATATCTTTATAAATAACATCCTTGGGAGCAAGTACGGCATTATCCTCAGCTGGGCAGTGGAAGGTCAGGGAGGAACGTCACACGTAAATACTCGTAATAACAGCTACATTCGGGATAAAATTGTTCAGAAAGGATACAATTCAGATTTTGAGGCGGAAAAAACTTTACGAGCTGCGAGTACGTTTGATTGGTTTAAAAATACGCTAATGGTCTTTAGGAAACAGATCTAGTCCAAAACATTTCTAATTTTAAATAAAATGTGTACAAAATAGATTTTGCTCAGTTTTTCATTAAACGCTATACATCTTCAATTACATATTTTGCATTTATGCATATTAATTTAAATCAACGCAACCAATGGATCTAATCAGATTCACAAAAAAATCAATGCCGACAAGTACGATGCATGTATGTACATATGGGCATACATACATGTGCATAAAATAAATAAAATAATGAAGGAAATTAGTCGCCAGTTCGCCGTCAAGAATTCCTCTTTCTAAAACAATACATTCAACTATTTCGAATTTTGCATTTTGCAAATTTATTTACTACAAGTGAACTACACTAGACACATGTTTGGCTAAACCCTAAATATTTTTTTAGCAAAAAGCTAATTCCAAATGGAATAAATATCAACTAATTGGAACATCAAATTATTTTACTTTTCATCATAAAGTGGAGTTTCATCGCCCGATGAGCTTTCTACCATTGATCGCGGGCTATAGTTGGTGTGAGGAGTTGATTTCAAACTGTCACGGCCAGATCGATGAGAAGGATTTGGAAGCAAATTATGTGCGGATGACCCATAAGCCTGGAAGGAATTAAAGAGAAATAATCTAGAAGCACATGCTATTTATATTCACATTAAAATTTTAACACTTGCATGGTGCTCTCCTCGTAACCCTTCCCCTGTTTTACGGAATGGTAGCATACTGCTTCGTAAAGCCGGGTCCGATATATGCTGCCTTGATCCGAGTGGTTGTAAGTTGGGGTTGTCATCATTTCTCTGAAAATCCAGCGGTCGTTGTGGGCGGCGCTGTTGTGATTTTGCCCAGGCATCTGCAGCCTTACGCCAATCATTACCATCATCGTTAGATTGTTCGTCTCTAGATACTCTGTAAGTAAAAATCGAGACGAGTTAAGTATCTATTCCATTTATTAATTTAGTCATTAGGATAATAGGAGAAAACAGTAACAGGCCATGCCTTATCATATTTGTTTTTTGCTGGAACTTCTGTCCCGAGTTATTGAAGCCATTAGAAGAATTTACAAATGGGGCCCTGGTTTGCGGATCCGACTCCCACGGAGTTCCTTGGTAAGGGGTCTGGTACGGAGTGATGTATGGAGTTTGGGCTGTTGGTGTGTATGGCTGTAAAACGATAAATAAAACATGATTTCCTCTTATGGCAATGATGACAATTAAAAGACAAAGCATGAAATTGTACCGTAGTGAATGCAGAATATGGAGTCAACCCTAGTGCTGGGGTGGTGTAATGTGGAGTAGTACGTAATGCAAAATGGCTGGATGGTGGTGGCGGTGGAACAAACATGCCTAAAGTAATGCAAAACCAGGACATTTTTGTAAAAATTCAATTCATATTGTATAAAATAGTTGGAACCACTGATTTAACTAATTTTAGGGACTCTTACCATGTTGTTGTGCAGTGGCGCTAGATGCCGCAACATTGGTCGCCGGTGTGGTAATAGGGGTGCTGGGCGGAGGTTCCATGTAATGTTCCTTGAACCACTTTAATGTAGCATTTAAAGTCGGGAATGATTGGTGACGATATCTGAAGCCAGATGGATTCACGGTGATGAATTCATGCAGAACTTTGTTTCCAGGAAGGTATGATAGGACGAATTTTCCTGGAAACTCCTTGCTGGGATGAATAACATAGTGAATCTTATTCGAATTTTTCTTCTTCTCCTCTTTTAGATATTCATCTGCCATGGCCAGGCTTCCGCCAAGATTCTTGACGTAGTATTTGTAGGAAACTAATTGTCTTGAGTGCGAAGCCATAGGATTTATGCAACGAGCAATAATTTCGTCCAAGTCCTCATATTCTTCCGATCCAATGTGCAACGACCGACCGAGACTGAACATGTTTTCTTTCTTTGTTTCGAGCACATCAATATGTTGACAAATGGAGTCTGTAACTTTCCAAGTCACGGTCAAGTGGTCCGAGCCCTTACTGGAGGGTCGTATGATCAAATCGCCCTGATACATCGTCTCCATTATCGGAGTAAGCTCTTTAAATGAAATATTCTTGAACGCTGGATGTACAATGACCCTGCGGACATAGGTTTGATAGTGCTTCTTCTTCCTGACTTCCTCCTCCTGCTTCTTATCCTTATCTTCAGCCTCGGCGTCATAGTACGGATCCTTTGGCAGTCTACCAAGAAATAGAAGTTGCTAATATTAATTACTATTGCTAGATAAACTGTACACACAAATAAACCAAAACAGCATCATTGAACACCATCACCTCCATTTTTGGTCATCGTCGACCAGATCACTCGTTCGTGATGTGCACTCAACGCTGAATCGATGCACGTCTATTTTCACAATTCTGCAATGTATAGTTTGGCCACGCTTGACTCTGTCGTCCGGATTGGTTACAGTTTTGTCGGACAGTTTCCCAAGTGAAATGAAGCCACTGACCCCGTTATCAAGTCGGATTCGTATCCCAGCAGTTTGACCAGGACAAGCACCCGCATCAAAATGGTTCCAAACCTATTTTAGTGATTTCATTTCATAGATTTCATATTTTCCAATTAGTATTGCCAAGTTTATATTATTCTTACATCAGATAAATCAGGAAAGTCATTTTTCATGCAGAAAGCACATTTCCACATGTCCGTTTCTTCACTTCTAACTAGAATTGCATCATCGAGTTGCTCTCCTTGTGGCTTCTTATGCGATATACCGACAACGGTGGCAGTTGTAAGTTTTCCTCTGTACAACGTCTCGGGAGTCTCTTTGGTGAGCATGTTGAAAAGCTGCTCAGCATTTGGAGTCGTGTAGTGTTCTCTGTGATCCTTGTAACGGGCATTAAGTTCAGAACGGATGTCGTAAAGAGTAATGCTCTTGTTTCCGAAACCCTAAACATTATTTATACAAACAGGTCCATTTTAGGGTAATATGTGATTTCTGACTGGTTTCTCAACCGACTACTTTTGCATGAAAAGAAAGCGACAATTTGTAATATTACGAACCTGACGTGTCAACTCTTCAGCAAAAGCATCTAAATTCAGCTCCTCCAATCGATCTGGAGTTTCCAGAATTTCCTCTAGTGCACTGGCAGGGTTTGAATCTTCGTCGTCGTACTCTAAAGCATCCACAGCCATTTTACGGGCCCATTCATAAGTTTCAGGGTGCACTCTGGAGCCGTCCAATACTTCGACGTAGGCTTCCGTACTGTGAATAGCAACAAAATTAGATAAATAACAAATTAGCACTTACATCACCAAACACTTTAATAATTCTGTGCGCATACCTATCCCCAAGAGAATTGGTGTCAATTTTGATAAAGCCGGAGCAATTAATGAATATTTTAGGTCCCATGTGACACACTGTGATAAGCTGGGTTCGATTTTCAAGCCGTTGGCTATTTTGCTTCAGTGTCTATAAAGATAATATTAAATTGGTCTAGAAAAAGACTAGTTACCCCAGTAAATAAATTGCGGATATTAGTAGGTATTACCTTAACGAGTGCTACAGCTTTCCTGGGTCCCAGTCCACAAATAAACTGTGCCACGTTCATGGTAAAGGGACTAGAAATGCAACGATTTATGTCAACCCCTACCTCGTTCGTTCGATTCACAAACTGCGTTAATAAACTCTCCAACAATTCTTCTTTTGCAACTTGATCCTAAAAATATTATTAAAATCTTACATTTTTGTATCAATAAATTTATTAATTATTAATCTGTAAAAAAAATATGCACCTGCATAGGATGAAATCTTAGGCACATAATTTCATCGTCATGATTCACAAGTTGCGAAAATTCTATCAGTGGGTCCTGCATCCTCCGACCGAGAGAAATTGCTTGCCTCAGGATGAGAGGATATTCACGAAAATCAGTCTGTAATGAATTAAAGAATGTTTAACATATTTAAAATTTATACAATAATTTACTAGTGCTGACCTGAGCCCTAATAGAGCTAGCATAGACTTTTGCCAACTCATTATCCACAATCTCTACATTAATTGCTGGGAAACCATCCTCCGTGCTAAGGTCGGCAATCAAATTTCGAATGTCTTCCTTAATCATTATTGCATCACGGGATTCTCCACCAATCACAACCACATGTGGCTTTTTGGCGACAATCAATTCCTTAATTGACCTTAAATCTTCTGATTTATCCTTCCGGTCAGATTCATTAAAGGATTTGAGACTCTTCATGATGTTTTGAAGGCGAATAAACTGGGATGGCTCTCCAGCAGGAGAGATCACTGTGGCGAAGGAAGCTTGGCTGAAATCGGGAACGTAGGCAATGGCCAAAACACGAATTCCTTTACTAGTGTCCCAGTCTTCTTCATTTTCGTCGGCAAAATTGACCGAGTAAGGTGCAACCTGTTCATAAAAAAATACATACAAAATTAAACAAAGTAAAATAAGAAATATAATGAGAAAGAAATTTGATTTTACTTTGAGCCATTCGTTCAGTTTATGAGTAGCAGTGTCAATGACATATTCTTTGGCTTCATCCAGCAACTTTGCTCTCAATTCTTTTTGAAAAATCGGATACAAGAGTTTCTCCAGTGCAAATTGGCAACATTCTGCTCGGATGTCGTTCCACTCTTGAACAAGTTTGCTGTACTCATCCTGAAAGCACAAGAACATAAGCAAATGCATAATATAAAGTTGCCAACTAGAAACTACTTGAATACACGTATATATTTCGTACTCTCCTGAATAGTTGAACAACTTCCTCCACATAAGTATCTCCGGTGATCCCTTTGATTTGGTCACCAATCACCAAATTGATCAACTTGTCTTCTTCTGCCATCGTCAGCTTTAAAAATTGGTCCTGCTTTAAATCTCGGACTGGTTTACCTTTGATGTACTTCATTCTACAGAACGAAAGGGACACAAGTCAGCGTAAGAAGTTAAAAGTAATTAGTAATGACGTGTTTTTATAATTACGCATAACAAGGGTGTGCTTCATCAATTTCACGGAGCCCTTTCTTTGTTGGGGTCACTGTAATGGTGGCACATTCAAAGAACACTTCCCTCACGCTCAACCTGACCAGTGGTTCTCGAGACATTTGCGTCGCCAACATGAACTTGGCCGCCTTCAATGCCTCCTCCTGAGTTTTCAGTCTTCTGCCAAAATCAAAGTAAAAAATAAATTAGTTTAGCCAAAAAAAGCGTTTAATTGGTTATTTCATGTGAATAACTTAAAATCCTGTCTTACTCGTTCATATATTCTTTTGCCGTGTCCAGCGGGTCCATGGGGTATTGCTCCACTTCATATCGTTGATACGAGTCTCGCAAATTTTCAGCAAACCTGTCTGGAGTCAATCCAAATTTCTTGACAAGGCTGTCAATTCCCAACTTTTTGCATAGAGCGTAAGATCCACCCCCAATTTTTCGTTTGGTTGATGGAAACTCAATAGGATCCGAGTCAAGGTCGTCTGGATCTTCGACTGGTTCGCCTTCTGCAGCAGCCACTTCCCTTGCTCGTTGCTTAGCTTCCAGCCGTTTCTTTACCATCGCTTCCTTCATTAACTGCACGTCATCCGCGTAGTAGAGACTGAAGAGCAGATACATGTCGTCAAGCTCTTCCGACGTTTTTAAGCTTCTAATACGATCAATATCGTCTTCGGAAATTATGCGCACAGCATCTGAAATTTGCTCATCTGCATTTTCCATTATCAAATCAGTCTGATACATTTGCATATTTTTGAACAGGATGCTTAGTCTTGTCTTTCTTAATTTCAACTGGCAATAGCGCCCATCTAGCTTGTAAATTTTCCACAAATCGTTAATTTGCAGTTCTGGTTGGATATACTCTTTGCGATAGAACGCGATGAACGGGACTTCCAAGTGCTGATTTCTCATGAACTCAAGTGCTTTCCTAATTTTTGCCACCACTTTTGGCTTATACTCCTCCATAATTTGAATATTAGATTTTTGGGGGGCACCACTCGCCGCCGTGCTGATATGAGACTCTGCTCCGGGAAGAATCCCGTCGGAATCGCCAACCCTCGACTTCGGCCCTCCGGTGACGGACTGTTTCTCGAAATTGGATTCTCTCTCCCAATTGTCATCATCGTCAAGGACGCCTCCTCCTTGTTTAACACTAAGAGTGGATTTAGGAGCAGCAGAGACAATTGAGGAAGCCTTGTCCCAATTGTCATCATCGTCCACGACGCCTCCTCCTTGTTTTGCACTAAGGGTGGATTTTGGAGCAGCGGAGACAATTGAGGAAGCCTTCTCCCACTTCTCTTCCCAGTCTTCTTCCCCAGGAGTTGCACCTCGTTTGCTCACCGTGCTGGAAACGACACTGGCAGCTGGAGTCGGAACCGCAATTCCAGACTGTTTGTCCCAATCTTCTCCCCAATCAGATTGTGGGGCAGGGGTAATCTCTCCTACTTTGGGTTTGTCAACGATGGCTGCAAAGTTGTATTTGCTGAAACCCATCTTAAATATCCACTCTGCCTCCTCCTCAAGTTCGTCTTCGTCGGCGGGAGTGATGGGGACGACGCGGAGTTGCATACGTTCTGGGATATCTGTGTTTCTAATTCGATTGTCTTCTTCCGTAATCCCAGCTCTTTCTAATTCATGAGGTTCGTACAATTCGTAGAGGGACTTGAGCTTCTTCTTCCGCCTTAATGCTTTCTTTGTTCTCCTGCAAAATATAAAAAAATTCAATTAAAAACAGGGCTCCAAGTTATTCCCTCATCCCTGCCAAATCTAAAAAGAGCTTGCCTTGCGATGTTTTGCTCTTCATTTTCATACTCATCCTCGTCCTCCTCATCTGCACAAGACAAAATCAATTGTACAAAAGACCGAATACAATTAGTACAATACAAATAATAATCTTAATAAACTGAAATTAATTAAATAAAGTATGTATAACCTTCATCATACTCTTCCTTATCTTCCTTGTCCAAATCCTCATAATCAAAGTCAACTCCAAATATGTCCTGGGCTTCTTGGAGGGCAGCATCAGTAAAAATTGGCTTTCTTTTCTTTCGCTTATCTGCAATAGGCTGACCGTCATCATCTACGATGAAATCATCCGTTTCCGACTCCACTTCAGACTCGTCAGAAGCGTATTGTTCTGGTGCTTCTTCTCGTCGTGACGGGCGCTCATTCTCCTAAAAAAATATTAAAATTACAAATCATAGCACAGATTAAAATGTATGCTCACATTATCAGATCCTTCAAAGAGTTGGTTCGCAATGGCTTCCCGATCATCGCCCTGTTCCTGTGAATCTTCAACGTCCGATTCCGCATCTTGTCGAATTCTCTTAAAGCTTTTTTTCTGCTCAATTAACATGTCAAAAAGTGAATTAACATTTTTATATTTTTATTTAAATAAAAGACAACCAAAAAAACATTGACAATTACAATCCATTCTACATTAAACTAAACTCACCCGTTTGACTTTCATTCCCAAATTCTCCTCGAGAAGATCATAATCATCTTCTTCCAAGCGATCGTCAAAGTCATCCTCCTCATCGCTTTTCTTTCTCTTCCGCGACCCATCAGACTCATTATCGCTGTCCTCCTCTATAGGATTATCATCGATAAGATCTTTCAACACTTCCTCATCATCTAAAATTAAAAAAGTACAAATTATATAAATAATTATACAATTCATACATTTTTGTGTGAATAAGTACAAATCGCAACATTAATTAATTAAATTATTAATCATAATCATTCAATTTACCATCTTCCTCCTCTTCGTCACTGTCAATTTGCTTTTTACGTTTGTCTTTATTCTTGTACTTCCTGACGTGCCCAATCTCTTCTTCTCCTTCGTGCTGAAATTTCACATAATAATAATCTTTTATTATTTCTCGTCCAAAGAAGTGAACTATCACTTTGACCTAGGAATTGTACCTCTGACTCTTCAGCTTCGTCACCGAGAAAAGACATGTTACAATTCTTTTATATCAAATACTGTGAACAATTTTTTAAATTCAGAATAATTCGGAAATAATAAAAAACGAGCGTATATGCTCCTCCAACTGTACACAGCTCACTGCACGTTTGCTGCACGTTTGACGTTCGTTCCCAGGAGTCAGCCAATCGCCAGTCAGTCAATCGCCGACTGGGGCTAAAAGAGATTAGAATGGCTTTCTCATATTTTTTTTTATAAATTTTCTAAACCTTTTTTCTTAGGATTAGTGAGGAAAATACATAATAACGAAATTACTAACAATGGGGATGCAAACCATGTTCAGCCCCGATTATTTTTTTACTATGTTAGTTTGAAAGAGCAACGCTTTAGAAACAACATTTACTATTAGTCATCCGTTCATCACTTGCGCAGATGAGAAACATCCCAGATAACAGGTCGCTATGAATTCGCTTAGAGAATTCGCAGAGAATGTCGCGTTAAAACAGAGAACTCGAATTCTCTCAGATTTCGTTGTTATTCTCGTATCGAATTCGCATCGAATTCGGTAATTATTCGTATCTAAATTCGATATTACGCTCATTTCAGAATTCGTAATGAATTAGACTCGAATTCTCAGAGAATTCTTCTATCGAATTCGAAACGACTTCACTATGAATTCTTAAACGAATTCGCTGTTATTGTAGTGAGGAATTCTCCCCGATTTCGATAGGAATTCTTCTTACAGGAATAGGAGACTATAAACTGTTCGCCTTGAATCTCGAATTCGTAAATAATTCTTAGAGAATTCACTGTGATCTCTTTCACGCTGTTATTGTATTTTTAAGTAATTTTAGCTGCCACATTCAAATCGTTCCTCATGGGAAGGAGACGACTTTTTCAGTTGAGTGCTCGCTACAAAAGAAGACTTCTAAAAACACTATTATAGTGATACTAATAGTGACCTAGTCCAGGCCGAAAGGGAAAACATTTATTCAGAACAAGTGTTCGAGGAAGATCTGGAAGAAATTGAAGTCGGAAGTAAGTTCAGCTGAAACTATTAGCTCAGAAAGTGAAGGTGAAATTGATACTTTTGATATTAGACATAGTATCCAAAATTGGTCCCTTGAATTTAAAATTCCTCAAAATGCAATCTCATTATGCAACACTCTAAAACATTTTAAAAATATGTTAATCTCAGATGCGGTAGCAGCTCACCCTAGGACTCCAAATTATACAGACGAGGGCACAGTTGACGAAGAAATACAAAAATCTCTTAAGAAAGTCGCAGATAGAGTTGGGAAGCGTATGAGGTACAAATATATACTATCGATAATAACTGTTGCAAAAGATTTTAGGAATAACATTAGTATATTTTCAATAGGAAGTGACTTAACATCGCGGCCAATTTCACTACCAGGGTCATCTGATTATTCAACTTATGTTTATTTTAATAGAAACAGTTATGTATATTACATAATATTTAAAATAAATAAAATAAACTATAAGCTGGATTAACTCGAAATATAGGAGAAATCGTATCGATTTATTACTTAATTCGCAGTGAAGTCGTATAGAAGTCGCATTAAATTCGTGGAGAAGTCGCATTAAATTCGTGGAGAAGTCGCATTAAATTCGTGGAGAAGTCGCATTGAATTCGTTTAGAAATCGTTATAAACTCTTACATGTTCATCGAATTCAAGACGAAATCGCGAAGACTTACCGGCGAAATCGATATACGATTCTCCATCGATTCCCTGTCGAATCGGCGGACATTTCCCTTCGATATCTCCTCGAATTTATCTCGAAAGTTGGAAATTCGAGGCGAATTCGATATCGATATCAAAGCGAATGTAATATCGAAACATAAGAGAATTCAGAGCGAATTGTTATCTGGGATACAGCAAGTTTTGGCCGCAAGTTCGTGAAGACCAAGACCAAGACCAGCGGAATCTGGGAAACGATAAGTCGATTTATCTGCCATTTCTAAACCGATTTTGATGAAATTTTGCATAAATCATTGTTATGAAAATCAAAATCGATATGCAAGTCGCTTGGCGAATTTTTGATTTTTACTCGAGTTATGAAAAATTGCATAATTTTTGCTAAAATATACATGCTATAATATATAGCATAGTTTTCATAGCATGTATATTGATCAACAAACAGGGGCGAATTACATTAAGTGGCATGTTTTTGCACATTTTGCTAGCATGTTTATGTACATCACATACACACTTCATCATGACATGATCGCATTTGCTGGAAAGATGGCAAAATAAATAGCACGAGTAGACCACAACGTAAAAGTCATATAGCATTAGTAGTGGAATGAATTTATTATTATTATTATTCAGAAATACACCTGATGAGAGTGTAAGTATGCAGCATACAAGTTACATGCATACGTATGTATTCATTTTTTGTCGTCATCATCATCCCCACTTTACTACAAAGTTATTAGTTTGGTTACGAATTAGCAAACTAATTATGATTGCTCCTTAATTCTCCTCCGCCAACACCTTCATTTCATTCTCCGTCTTAACTCACTAAATAATTTTTATCACGTCACGCACCTCAAAAACGTTATTCTCCGTCTGATAAATTTAATTACGTTTATTCTTCCCTAAAATGGAGGAATCCCTTCTGATTTTTGCAATACCTGCATTTTTTGTAGTTGTGTGCCTCTTATTTATAACAGGTAACCACTTCTACTACAAGTTTAAGGCCTCGAAGGAGCACAGAATGACGGGAAAAGTGTCGATCATTAACATCAACAATGTTGCAAATTCTACAACGCCAAATTCCAAGTATTAATAATATTATATACGATTTTTTTGCATGGTATAACTTCTTAAAATTTAATATAGCTCGAAATCCGCTCGGAAACATAGGAACAGGAGAAGGTCACAATCTCCTTCACGTTCTCCACCTGCAAATAGGAAAGAGATCACAACGATGGACAACTTTAGCAACATTTCACCCGTAGTCCACCTCAACCAGAGTGACTCCCCTCCATCTTACAACAGCTTGTTTTTCGAATCTGACAATCAACTTCAAGTCCCAGCCGAAACATTTGGATGCAACAATTGGCTGCATCCCAACTCTGCGAGGACAGTGATTCGTGGACAAGAAAACAAGGAAAATCTGTCGTCCAACAATTACGCAATTCTATACCTCTAAGCAAATACCATGCAAGATAATTAATAATGCATATCATTTATAACCTGACTATTCCAACAACCATTATGCCAGTTTATTTATACATAAATAATACGTACAAACATGTAAATGTATCGGGTTTATGTAAATATTTAGTAGGTAATTAATGAATAATTTGTTTTATCTAATAAATTGTGTTGCTCACGGAACAGGTTTTAAACACTTATTTTCAGTAGCAAGGATACCGTAGACAATAACAAGTACAAGAGTTGCACACGTAACACGAATATCCAGCATAGTAACAGTAGTCACTGCACCCAATGGGGTTATAACCCCCACAATATGCACAATATCGTGATGTACCATTTATACTTGTAACGTCCTCCTCAGTGACTTCGTCGTTGGGATGGACTCGAGGCGGAGCATTTCCGGTGGTATTGCTAGGTCGAGCTGGTCCGATGTTAGATCCTGGTGGTGACCCTGACGCTTGATTCTACATAATTACAACATGTAACTATAGTTTTATAATTTGTGTTTATGTGTGTCTGTAAATATTAAAATGGCGTTTTAACTTACCTGAATTAACACAATTGCACCCACCAACAAGAAAAAATAAATTTGAGAAATAAACCTGGACATTTTTTTAATGACTGGAATTACGTTTTATCTACTTTATGAGCGAGTTACTGATGCACATGTGATCTTTAAATTGTTAATGAACACGAAATTGTATTTTATAGGATGGATATGCGGATGTTATGAATCAAATTATGCTGATCCTTATTTTTAAACTGAAGTTATCTTCCTTTGTAATTCAATTCAAGTCGGGTTATTCCCCTCCAAAATTATCACCACCTGGCAGAAAATTACCTCAGATTTATTACAGCTTTATGTAATAATCAGATATTTATTGTATAATTTATTCTATAAATTATTTCCATTGATGCACAGATTCACTAAAAAATCCAGGAAGCAGAAATTCTGTTTGCGACAATTAATATACAATCAATTGAACGATTCAATTTGAGCCTGAGCTTTACGTTTGAAACGATTAAAATGATCTCGTCATATTTAATTTAATCTGGTGATTATAAAAATATATATTGATTTATTAAGAGCATGCAACTACTTATTTTTATTCAAATTGATTTGATTCGCATGCAATTGATATGCATCTTCCTCAATCATAGCAGATATGCATAGTCTTGATGCTACGTATCGTTTATTGTGCAACATCACTGTTGTCAACATGTTCATAAAAATACTATTAATTTTATTTCTACTCCCTGCATTTCCCCAAACTCTCGCTTTTAAACAAAAAAATTACCACAATTCGATCAGTAGAACACAAAACCGCATCAAGATCTTAATTGCTGACCATCCTCGCGGTAGATGTATACATCAAACACATTTCTACACATGCATTTTTTAATTTCAGTTTGTGTCAGGATTTCAAGGTATGAGGGAAGCTTTTCTGTAATAAATCAAATTTATACCTATTGTCACAAATTTGTGCATTGAATTTATCATGCTTTGTTCTGGAATATTTTCGGTTATGTTTTGTGTCTTCGTGTCCTTAGTTTTCCTAAGTGACAAAATTACAGCTTCTGGTCTGTTCAATTTTAAAGTCTATTTATTAGTATTTATACATTATTATTTTAAAATTGCATAGCTTAATATTTGAATTCGGATTTTGTAGCTCATATTAATACAACTGAAGCTGTGATGAGCGTGTCTCCCTCAACGGTGCGTCAACCAAGGACAGTTAAAGGGAACGAACTTAACATGCAAAATTTACCGAGTTGTATCTCCAGGATAATTTGCATGATGAATGGTTCAGAAGTTCAAAGTGGGTCCAAGAATGAGGAGTTGTTAAAGAAACTCATGAAAAATTTGATGTGAGTTGAACTTAAAGCTTGGCAAACCTTGGCTTAAATGGTAAACATGTACATTTATGTTGGTAGCATACATAGTTCATAATATGTTCAAATTCTGCCAACTAAAACCATGCAATTATGTAAATACGTATTTGTGCATATCCATGAATCTTAAGTCAGGTTAAAATTCGAGTTAGGGTTTCTTTAAAAAATCCTGATTTTAGCTGAAAATGTTCTTAGTGAAGGCTCAATTTAAAAATCCCGCCAACTCCCGATAGCTCATTCAAGAAAACGCAAAAATATGGGTCCGCTTATTTATCTGCAGAACAATTTAAAATCCATGAATGCATATCCATGAATCAGGCGTTTAAATCCACTTGAAGAAACAGTATTTTTGATATTATTCCCTTCAATTTAAAGTATTAGTCAATTTATGATTTGAGCCAAAATAATGTCTGAGGTCATGACTCAGCATAAGCATGTGTGGAAATTAGAATTAGAATTCCGGTTAGAATCGAATAAGCACTTATCCTTAGAAGTGAAATTTGCTCTCATTCCAACCTATAATACTGTAAACCTTAAATTTTGCTCGTCTGCTCAGCTCACCAAAAGTTGTTACATACGAGTGTGTACAATTCATGGTGTGACAGACCACAATAATAATAAGAATAACACACTGGCCAATTATCATAACCACTAATAACGGACAATTATCTCTCTCGTCAGTTCTGACCAGATTTGATGCATCTTTTGTCACTTGTATACATATGTATGTCTACTAAAGTTAATCTAATCCGCGGCTTATCCGGCGTACACCATTCAATATGTAGGCTATTGTTAAGTAAAATATGCATATCTGATTGTCAACTGTGCAAGTGCATGTTTGATGCATTGCATATATATACATACAAACATCACATGTGCATATTTCTAATATTAGTCCTGTACAACCAGACATTACTTCTGGTTTTACAAATATTCATTGATGTATAAATTCGGAGAGCAAGGAAGATGATCATTTTTAATACTTAATTTCTACACATATATCAATTTGGTAAGATAATTGTGCTCGTTTAAGACAACACTGAAATACTCCTCGTTACAGAAAAGGTGATGCAGAAGAAAGCAGTGAAGAAGAAAACGATGATGATGACGACGATGAAAATAGCGCCATCATAACCAACAAAAATATTCTTGATAATAACCAACACATAAGGTCGTATCGGTCACGGGGACGTCCCATATACAAGTCTGACTCCTTAGAAAAGTTGGTAAATGAATACGACGGATTTTTTAGTCGAAGAGTGGGCCCACCATCAAAACGATATCCGAGACTATTTGGAAGTTTTAACCCATTTATGAAAATACAGAAAAAGGTAGCCTTATTCATCTTATTGGTCAAATTCACTGCTTAACTAATAAAAACGACGATATAAAATTATGCCGTTTTAGGGACGCTACAACCCTGCGGACTTGCACAAACTGCGTACCGCTCTCAAAACTCCACGCTCGCGAAGTTCCCGTCAATGCAACAGCCGTCTCCTGAAACTGACTTTGATTCGAAATAATTATCCACCGACCTCGTCCACCCCGATTTCGGTCATGCCACCATCACAGGAGGCATGCCCCTTCAACTTTTCTGAGCTGCAGACAATGCTCCTAGATACGTTTGGATCTCTGCTGATGACCGCTGGAGGAATTGGTGGGGCATTGGCCATGGCGCAACCAAGTCCAAAGGAACAACAAAATCAGAAGGTTGCAGAAATGGGTGGCGCAAACCAACAGCAAAAATTCAACGACACAACTTCAATTTACAATAATGGAAATCCGTACACTGTTTATGCTAATATTAAGCTGCCCATAACTATCTCTGCGTCTGAACAGAATGGTGCAAATGCTGTTGGAACTGACCTTCAAAAAGTTAATACATATCATTACAGACCTCGACCTTCTACGTCTAATCAGATCGCACAAAATAATAATAAGAATCGTCAACCTATTTTGGTTCAAAAACTTTCTGACTTTTACAAACGAAATGGAAAATATAAAAGTCTGCAAATTGGCAAGCAAAGTCAACCAAAAATTGGAAAACTACAACATGCAAAAAATGAACAGCGACTAAAGGCATCCGAGGAATCTTCTATTTCAGAAGAATCTGAAGAAAATCTTCAAAACTTAAATATTTACAACATACAGAAAATTGAGTCAAATAACATTCCAATCCATAAAATTTCATCGGACCTACAAATGTGGATTCGTTGGTTGCGAAGGAGTATGGCAAATTTGCAACGAAGACTCCTTACAAAGTTCCAGCCTCTGGGTGCCGGTGGACATCGTCCAGCTCGACGTGGAATATTTCACCGAAAAAGAGGTCTCCAATGGAGTGATAAACAAGTAGAGGACGAAAATATTTCTATAAGTTCCGAATACTCTGATGAAAATGATAATTCGTAAAAATAAATTACATTTATTTTCTAAGACCACATTTCAGGGACTCGATACATATTTACGGTACATATTTATATTTATCACGCAGCCAAGCACTAACTGGACACATCTAAATATTTTAAAACTTGCCAATAAAATTAATAATATACGAATACTTATTATTTGTGCGCATTGTATAATTTGTTTGGATATATTCTCTCATTGACATTTACTTTTATCCCTGCGTACAAATTAAATCGACATGAAACATGAAATTTATTCATTAGTTTTCCTAACCAGGTCTTTAGGTCAATCCTCTACACAATTTAATATTTCATTCATAACGATTCTTAGAAAATTGTACAAAGTTACCATACTCAGGAGAAAAAAAACAGAGATACTCTAACGTGGGTACATTTTGAAACTTACATATGCTGGATGCATTATAAGTAATTCTACATCATTCACATAGAAGAAGCTTATTAAATCTTTTTTATCGCACTTTTATCGCACTTCGTAGTCTACGAAGCCGCCCTTTAAGTTTTGTTTATTATACATATTTGTATTACAGGTAAATATACGTAAATCATGAAGTCAGGAACTAATAAATGCAATTATGTTAATTCCAGCTACATAACTCCCAGGATGAGTGCATATTTACAAAATCACAATGCACGTTTTACAGGACTCGGGTAAAATTTTAAAAGTTTAGATTAAAGATGAACTATATACTTCCTCATTGCATTACTTTTGATACCACAAAGTTAAATGAGCATAAAAGCTACATATCCTGATATGTATCAACTTCACGGAGGATCTGATGTTTGAATATTTAATTGTAGTCATAAAATCGGAATTGATAAGTGGAAGAGGTATCAATTTTAATGCTTAATATCAAGATTTGGGGATTATAAAATTGTTTGTCCGCAATGCAAATGTCTGCTTCCGCAAAACACGCATAGACCTATATAAGCATTGACATTGCAATGTTAAGGTCAATCATTCCAAATGCAACTCTTCTCACACCTAATAAAGCGACCATCGATTAACTAAAGTATCCTTGCTGACTATCATCATGGACTTGAAATTTGTAAGAAATGTAAATACAAATAACTAGATTTTTAATTTTACATGACTTAACTGTACAGGATCGCTAATAAATGTGTTTTTCACTCTTAATTTCTGAATAGATATTTTTATGCGTCAGTCTGCTGGGTTTGTTTCTCCCGATGACGAACTCGGCTACAGAACCATATCCTTGTACCCAGGATGGGTACTTTGCAATTTCAAGCGAAAATCAACTCAGATATTGTCCTTTTTCAAATCGAAAATGCGACTATGTCCTGTGCACGTTCTACCCCGATCGTGGTGCCTTTGTTCGAGTTTTTTATAAATGTCCCAGCGAAGATTCAGATGATACAACTGACGAATATGAATTCAATGAAAGTTCTCAAACTTGTGTTAAACGCCCTTCACCGGTTCGTGCAGATTGTACAACAGAGATGACTGTACATATATTTTAGGTTTTGTAATTAATTCCGATAATTATTTATCTTATAGATCACGGAATTGCCGGCACGTACAACAACTCCGACAAGTTCCTCGACAACTACGCCGACCACGCCGACCACGACGACCACGGCAACTACGCCGACAACAGGTTCACCGCCGACAACAGATTCCCCGCCGACAACAGGTTCACCGCCGACAACAGATTCCCCGCCGACAACAGATTCCCCGCCGACGACAGGTTCACCGCCGACAACAGATTCCCCGCCGACGACAGGTTCACCGCCGACAACAGATTCCCCGCCGACAACAGATTCCCCGCCGACAACAGATTCCCCGCCGACAACAGATTCCCCGCCGACGACAGGTTCACCGCCGACAACAGATTCCCCGCCGACGACAGGTTCACCGCCGACAACAGGTTAACCGACAACAACTTCATCTGCGATAACGCTGTCCAGTTCTCCTGAGACAACCTTATGAAATACCTACCAATTGGATAGCGTGCTCAACTAATGCTTAAAGATTTTGTAATTAATCTACTTATCACGATACCCTGTGTTAATCAAATACAATTACCAGTGTTTTGTAAGATAGCAGTAATTCGTCGACTCTAAAACTAAGTTTGTATTTTAAAATGGATGTTATGTTGTACCATGCACGTATGTAAATACATGGGTATTTATGCATAGCTATAATTGTATTTGTTAGAAACGCTCTTAGATGTTGAATAAATATTTATTCCCGTACCTTTATCAATACAAACATGTGAAACCATTAAAATTTTGGACGCTTAATTTCTTTGTTTGGAAAACGAAAATTTCTTGTTGCATTGATAAGTAGGTATATCGTAAATTTTCGGTTAGAACTGAGGATGAGTGTGGCTAGGTAATAAAAACAGAGTTGAAAGAATTTTCCTTGAAAAAAGTACAAATTCAGAACAGAGCATTTATCCGAAAATTAATTGGATTGCATGACACCCATTCCAGATAATAATTTATAAAGTTAGCGTGAAACCATCCTTGTCTATCATTCTTTCTTAATTAACATTATTCAATTCTAGCCTTAAACAGCTTGCATTATCCCTTTTGTTTTATTATTTGAGCTAAACTCTTTAGACTTCCAAGCTTTTAATTGACATTTATTTTTTTAGTTGTAAATGAAATGATATGCAAATTTGTAGATTCATATTCATGATTAGTTTTAGTAATTCATATTGATTTTAACGCCAAATAAGACACATTCATACATATATATTGTGACATAGTTTATTTGATTATTTTGAGTTCGGTACAAGTTTTTATTTTATTTTTTCACTAAAACTATTTCCTTGGCTTAAATCGAAGTTTAAGATCTGGATGTGTCTTATATCCAAACAAATCTTTAACTGGTACATAATCCTGAGTTGTCTCTGTCCCAGAAATTTCGTAATGTTTAACGAGAGTAGCCAGGGCAAGCTTCGTCTCAACCAATGCAAATTTAATGCCTATTTACACAAAAATTCAGCAATTAAGTTTTTCGACAAAGTGAGTGGCTATTCGTACCGATGCAATTCCTTGGACCGATTCCGAACGGCATGTATGCATTATTGTTCTGAATTGCCTTGTTTTCCAAATTGAACCGATCGGGATCAAATCGTAGAGGATTGGTCCAGTACTGCGCATCTTTATGGACTGATTCTGCTACGACAATGACAATCGTTCCCTTCGGTATGACATGGGTTGAGTTCGGAATTGGATAATCCAGAACGCATTTTCTCTCCAAACGAGGTACACCCGGGTAGAGACGAAGAGTTTCTGTAAATCATTTCAGGTCAATATTCTACTAAATATTTAAATATATGTATAATCCAATTTAATTTAAGTCTAAATAACCTGCTATGAAGTTATCCAAGAAGCCCATCTCGTTAATGTGGTCGTAGCAAATTTCACTCTCACCACAAATTCTATCCACTTCCTCTCGCACCTTTTGCTGAAGTTCAGGATAAGTCGCTAACATGTAAGTTGATACCATCAAATTGTTTGCGACCGTGTCAAATCTTTAAAGGAATTAATTGAAGACAGGCTTACTTAAAAGTTCAAAATATTTCATATTTTTCTCGTCATATTCTCACCCAGCTATTAAAAATAAACAAGCTTGAGAAACGGCGAGATCTTCCCTAGATTTATGATCTCCTTGTTTTGCTTGTACTTCAATTTTTCCCGTGCCAGTCTTAAGGTCTACCAACAACTGGAGAAAGTCTTTTTCACCACATGAACTCAGCTCTCTAGCCTCGATGGCTGATGCAAGTACATTTCTGAAATACTTGGACATGTCAGAATCCAACGGGGAAATCTTGAACAAGTCGGCAAATCGAGGAAATGTTTGGAAAATTGCAAATTTAAATTTTTGCCACACATTAATATTTTCAATTCGATCAGCCATTTCCAGAAATTTTGAGTTTTTATCGGAAAATATATTTAAGTTCAATCCAAAGGCGGCTGCTCCAATAACTTCGACGGCATATTTCCGCATTGCATCAGAAACTGGGATTTCATATTCTCCGGATGAAGTTTTTTGATGGGTATTCATCCAGTTTTGCAGGTTTGTGGCACTTCTAAGAAAATATTTTAATTCTGTTCATTAGTCCACTGAAGTTTGTCCTAAAAAGGTGCAGTCTCAGTAATAATTTCACCTTGCAAAATGTGGAAACTTTTTTCTAACCATGCCCGATGTAAATCCGGGACTGAGGAAAGTTCTCATATTTTTCCAAGACTGTCCCCTCATGAAAAAGAGTGAGTCTGTGATAAGCGTGTCTGACGAGTTTGGGACGTCTCTCCGTTCAGAAAAGTGGTGAAAGTCTTTAATGAAAATTGTCCTTGCAAGGCTCAAGTCCTTCACGAGAAGGAGTGGAATTCCAAATTCCATCAGTCCACCGTACCTTTCTTGACCTAATGCTGTGTAATGTTGCATGTCTCCATCGTTGTTGGATTTCTTACCAGTGAGTAAGTCGAATAGGGAGACCTTGTTCTTTATGGAGATGATGCCAAGCTTGGTCCAATAGCCGGTATAACTTGATAGAAACCATCGTTTTATAAGATACACGAATATTAGTATCAGGGCTAATATGATAATCAAGTTGTCCATTGTTTTAAAAATTTCATGTAAGGCACCTAAAAAAATATTTTGCGTCTGGCGAATCGATCGGGATGTTGTTTTGTTGGTGGATTCAACACTACTAAATATATACATGTATGTATCGTAAATTAATGAGTTATCAGCTTAAAAATAATCTCGGCCGTAATTTTTCACTGATTAAAGCCAAAACTACTTTGGTTCAATCCGGTTCGTACAAATGGTTTAAAATTATAAAAAGTTTCCTTTAATCTATTTTAAGTATATTCAAATCAAATGTGTGGTACACGTACATACACAGCTTGTCTTTTCTACATAAATGCAACTATGTATGTATGTATCAGCAAAAATGAAAACTAGCTAAATATGTATGTGGTTACGCAACCGCTTTCACCATTTTAGTGAACTTTCTATTCAATCACTTCAGTATCTGAAGTTTTTAAAATTAAGGAAAGAGAAAATTCGAAGTGATATATTTGTAAATATTGTAATTGTAAGACCGAACCCTGAGCGAACTAGGTAAAAAATAATGTGGAAATAATTCAGGTTCATATTTACACTTTAGCTTTTACCAAATATTTAGCAGCATTTCAATTTAATTAAGCAAATCAATTAAATAAATTCCCAGCATGGTTCATACTGCATAATAGTTGTACATACTCATATTTACATATGTGTGTATGTACATGCGTCGCAATTCTCCGTATTCCCTGCAACAGATGAACAATTATGACTACCCTGATGAATGATTAATATTATCCAAATAAGATACTAAATTTAACACGCGTGTTTTTCATGGATATGCTTTAATAGCTGGGTAGAGAAAAGTGAAATTGGAACAACTACTCCATAACTGTCATACTAATTAATTATTTTCCATCATCATGTCCTAATTTTAGCCACGCATAATTACAAATAATAAAAAATATGTTTTAATAAAAGTAGGTAAATGCGCACAGCAAACAAATTTATTTATAAAGTATAAAAACTCTCAATTCACGTGAGCAGTTTAATTCCTAATAAGAAATGACTCATGGGCGTTAGAGTGAAACGTTTTTAAATATTTGTTCTTCATTCTAATGGTATTTACATATTTATCCAGGTAAACTGACTGAACGACACTTTGTTCCAGGCTACGCAAATATTACAACTGAAGTCAATTTGTTTCTATATTTATGGTCAAAGTAAAAAAAGCTGGTACCTAGTGATGTACCTGTATAGGTTCGTAATATACATATGTACATACGTATGTACATAAGTACACTACTTAATACATACTCTGCACGCATAGAACATCTACAAAGATATTTTATGAGCAAAAACTGGTGAATATATGTATGTTCATCATGTTGATCTGATCCTTAAAACGCTGAGACTATCCATAAGCGTGACATATTACATACGGTACTCCTCCCCTTATTTTAGAACAATGAGCAAATGCAATTAGTTGTACAAATCCCATTTTTTGTAGAAAATAAGACTGCATTCTTATTGTAAAATCCTGTTTAGTTTAAACCCAACTGAGGACACATTAATAGCACAGAGCAAAAATGACCCAACTTCATAAGTATTTCTTATTTGTGTTTTTTATTAATTTATCACACTCAGAAATATCAAGGGATACTAACCTCGTAAAGTTTGTATACTACGGGTAACTTTGCGGCTTACATTTTACATTTTACATCTTATGTAGTACACACAAATAATATAAAATTGCTATTATGTACTGGTATAAATATGCATATGCAATATGCATAATATTTATTACATCAATAGGTCCGGTTTTGGGAGAAATGAGTCTGGCACCGAAATTGATATGACATCAAACTCGAAACCAAGTCTTATTCGAGACAATGCCAAAACCACCTTTGTCATCGATGGATTTCTCTCCCACGGTAACACACCAATGTCACAAACTATCAAGGATGGTAAGCATAAGTCTCATTTTTTACCATGTATGCACATATTTAAATCTTGTATGTGTTAGTACGTATAATACTAATATTTCCAGCCCTAGTTAAAACTCGACCCTCCGAAAATGTAATTGTGATTGACTGGGGGGCACTTTCTGGTTCCGGGAATCCCATCGTGGCCCTCAACTTGCTTCGAACTTCGCAAACCTACTTGTTCGTACTTGGCAATGTGGGTCCAGTGGGACGGAAGGTGGCTGAATTTGTCAACTATCTGGCAAAAGTCGCTTCCATTGAACCGTCTCAGATGCATGTGATAGGTCACAGCCTTGGTGCTCATATCGCTGGCGCGGTGGGGTTCTGGGCTACCAGCGATTTCGGAAAAAATATGACATTGGGAAGAATAACCGGATTGGATCCTGCGGGTGTGTAAATAATATTTTGACTCTCAATTCGTTGAATTACTTTTGCTGACACTGAGGATTATCAGGTCCATTTTTTAGCGGTGGGCTTAACATGGATAGACGACTGTCTAAAGGGGACGCCACATTTGTAGACATTTACCATACAAATAGAAACGGGTTGGGTGACAGTGATCATAGATTAGGAGACGTGGACGTTTACGTTAATGGGGGAGATAATCAACCTGGTTGTGGAAATGTTGAAAAGAAAGGTGCATTTCTTTGCTCCGAATTTTATAATATTTGATTAGTATTAATTATTTACTGTGGATGACGAATGTTAGAAATTTGCTCTCATTCCTACTCCTGGAAATTGTACGCTGCCACATTCTACCGAGACATAAAGGCTTGTCCGTGCATGGGATTGGTCTGTCAGTGCAGGGCAAACTGCAGGATAAGCTGCCCCGATTCTATACCAATTGGGGTCAATATTCCAACAGGGTATGAATATTAAAAAATAACATTACTGACATATATCGACTTTGTCGTAATTTTTAAATACTTCTAGATCTCGAGGAGCATACCATGTCGTCGAGAAGGATACATTTCAATGAACATTGTAGTTCGTTACTTGTACAAATAGGTAGGTTGCGAGTTTACGGGTTCTCACGTCAACGCTAACGTAAACGTAAAATTTGGCGTTAACGTTTACGTTTACGGGATGCACGAATTTCGTGTGTGCGAATTAACGTGAACGTAAACCTGTGCGCTAAATTTGAATTTAATTCCAATGGTTTGTTTACATTCTTCATGCAATATTTGCTCATTATAATTAATTAATTTATCTGATTATAAACTAGCTTGAAATACCAGTGTTTTCAAAACAAATAATAAAGTTACTGTCGGTATTGACCGACTTCGAAATAGAAGACATTCTTCGTTCAAATAATTTAAATTAATCAATTAAAAGAATTACAATTTTTAAATTAAACTCCATGGTGTACGAGTTCTTTTTCCTAAACTTTGGATTTTACAAAAATAAGTTTGAAACTTATATGCACCCTTAAACTTCGGGGTACGATTGCTTGTCAGCGAGGACACTTCGTGCATTACTCTGAGGATTGCATATCCCAGCAGGTAAGGGGACCATATTTTATCAATCTAGAGCAAATCAGTTAATTAGTTCACTAAATCAGTTAATTAGTTCACTAAATCAGTTAATTAGTTCACTAAATCAGTTAATTAGTTCACTAAATCAGTTAATTAGTTCACTAAATCAGTTAATTAGTTCACTAAATCAGTTAATTATTTCATTCACAGATTTGTGGACTTGATGTTACTTTTTCTTCTTGCTCATTGCAGTCACGGATTTTTCACGGCAACCAAACTTCGGATACTTTTGTGAAGCAATTCCAGATCATGAGTATTTACATTTTCCATGAAATTGTGTGTATAAGAAATCTAGGCCATGTACTAAACCTTTATTCTTGTAATGTATAAACAATAAATTTACTTGTTTCTAATTAAATCAAGTGAATCATTTGAAATGATGCTTTTGCTATTGCAGCTCTTTATTTTGTGCAATATAATTCACTTTCCATACTTCCTTTCCTCCATCCAAGCTTGACGTTGTTTTAATAAATAGTACTATAATAAATTACATAATTACTAATTAATTTCTTAATTTGCAACTTGCTACAAAAGCAACAGAAGATTTATTTAGTTAGTTTAACTTAAAGCCTCCTCATTTTTTAATCCTGTCATGAGAAATTATCAGTTTGCTTCTTGTTTTAATGCTTCAAAATTAATTATATAGCACTTCAATTAAGCATAAACATATATTTAATGCATTTATCAATAATTAACGCAAAAAATACATGTCTGTTGTTCATTTTTCTTAAATTTGCATGGTGAAAAACCTTTACGTAAATCTACATAAAACGCACGCTAAATGAACTGATTTAACGTCCAAAATAACGTGAACGTAAAGAAATGTCACGTAAACCTTAAATGGGCGCCGCCGAAAATTGCCGGGAAGCAAAATTTAACGTTTACGGGAGAAATTTCTCACGTTCACGTAAACTCGCAACCTACCTAATATTACTTACATAAATTTACCAGTCATAATTTTATGAAAAGTTCAATAAATCATAAGAAGTAATGAGAAAGTTATGTATTAATGACCAAACTCAGCCATTATTAAACCGAATTAATTCTCTAGCGCCGTATGTGTACATTTTGTGTACCTCACAATGGGGCCAATCTCATCAGCGGCATTTATAACTCCACCCACACCCAAATTTTCCACGTTAACATCCGCAGAGTTGACGCGCTCGTTTATTAATTAATATTCAGCTTTAAGATGATGCTTTGAGCTAGCATGAACCGCTTCTATTTAATTTAAGATTACTTAACCTCTTTCGGACTACTAATTTTTAAATAAAATTTCCCTTCGGTACGATTTAAAAAATAATAATTATACCTGATAGCAACCAATTAAAATTTCCTACCACTTTGCAAAACTCGAGTTTTTGACGAAAAACACGAAAAGTCCACTTTTTAACATTGGTCGGTATAGGGAAAATTCCAAAATTTTGGGTGAAAAATATCGAAAAAAAATCCACTTTTCACCATCGAATTTTCCAGAAAATACGGAAGAAATATTCTTTTTTTAAAGAAATTTTGGTGTCAAGGAAATTTCTGCAGTACACACATTTGTGTATTTCGTCGTCAACGGAAAAATATAATACTACACAAATGTGTGTACTTCGTCGTTACGAGGTTAATGTTTTGTTCACAAAATGCTAATAAATGTCAAGGACGTTTGTATCTGAATCTCCATAAATATTTTTGATAAATATCCTCTGATGCCGAGGAAATTAATTCAATACTTTTGATAAAGAAACAAAGCTTGATAAGTATATACAATTTTATTTAATATTTAAATATCATGGGAAAATTTATGTATTTTATCCAAAATAGGATATTCTAAATATGCCTACATTATTGAAAATAATACTGATTAATACTGCAGTTGAGACTATAAATAATTGCAGCTTGCCGATTTCCACTAACTACATAGATCCAACCTCAGTCTACCCTCCCATTATCATTAAAGAAACCGTATCGATATCCTGCATAGTAAAATTTTCGGCAAAATCGATCCACCATAATTCGGAGATCTAAAAAATAAAACACTTATTTGGTTGATCTTATTGTAATTAATTAGTTTTATAAAAAGGAAAGAAAACGTACTCAAGTCGAAGCGTCGTGCACAGTGGAACTGACACCGATTTTTATACCGGATGCCATTCGAAGCACACACTGAAGCATTTTCTTCGTCCACACAGTCACAAGTCATCCGTTGTGCGTTTCGAGAGTCTTGGTACGGAATTGGAATGTCCTGCAAATAAGTAATTTTTTAAGACTAATTTTTCATGGTAAAATAAAACAGATAAAAATATAAAGCATAAATAATCTTTTAGCACACCCTGTTTCTGTAACTGTTGAGACGCACAGCACTCCACTCGGATCGAGTCTCATGAACTATCACTGCCAAATAAATTAGGCCGATCCACCAAACTTTTGAGAGATTTGCAAAATTTGTGGGGCGCATTTTAAATCTGAAATTGTACAATTTTGGTATTATTTTAATCGTGAAAGATGCGATAAGACTAAAATATTTTTTGCCATAATTGTTCCAAGAATCAATAAACTTGTTGGCTCCTAACGTCATCATTTTGTCATTACGTCACTTTGAAATTTTCCTATAGTGAAGAATACTATAAATCTGTAATCCTATCTAATTATAACTAATAGCCCATCGAGTTTTATAGTTTAGGAAGAACAAATTGGCTATGAATAGAACTTTTATGGAATACAATTTAATTTGCAAACCTATTTAGTACATCAAATTTGTATACGTATGTATGGTTCGCACGTCATGTAAATCATTTCATACATACGTGGCTAATGTTGTAAATGGTCACGTTTCATAAATTGAAACGGGAGATAATTAAGTAATTGAGATAGATTAGATATGTATTTGCAATGATTCGCACTACTTTATACTAAATAACATCCTTCACCAGTGTCAATGACAGTATGACGGCAAATTGTACTCCAAAAAATGTGCCTAAATAATTAAATACTTATTAGGGAGTTTGCATGTATACTTCCGTAAATAATTTCCGTGACGTAGCAACGTGATTCCGTAGCTTTTCACGGAAATTTTTCACGTCTTCACGTTGCGGAGGGCGACAGTTTGCATAAAAACACGCAACGTGACCCGTAGTAAGACATCCGTAATTTTTCACGTATTTACGATGTTTTCTCTGTCGCTACGTTTAAAAATCAACGTGAAAAACTAATTTTCACGGACGTTCTACGGACTCAACCATTTCTACAAAATTGGTTCAAATAATAGCGTAAATACATATACAAAATAATTCCTTAACCTTAAACAAATATTTTAACAGCTTTCTTTCGAATGTTTTAATATGTTAGGAGCAATACTATCACAATTAAGAATAATAATTTGACTTTATCTCCTCACTATTTGCATAATTAGTTATTTATTGCTTGAATTTACTTACAATGAGGAGGTGTTACGTGTTTATTTCCGATTTTGACAGGAGTAATTTTAAATTGTCACTCTCAGAAATATGCCGACCCATATTTATGCGTTTTTTTAGAATGCGCATGTTTTCGCCCGTAGCGGAATTTAAAAAAATTGGCGAAAATAAGAATTTCTCAAAACGCTGTCACTTTCGAATTTTAACCCGATTTCAAAAATTATACACAGTTTGTGCTCAGAATTAGTCTGAAATTATAAAAAACCCATTTAAAAAACTTATAATTTTCAAAAAATTAACGGTTTTGCGTTTTAAAAAAACTTAGAAATAGCATGAAAATATTTAAAATTTTATAAAATGAATTTTTATAGTACTTCTTATCAAAAATTATGTTTGTTCAATTTCGAAAAGTGGCAGCGTTTTGAAAAATTCTGATTTTTTCAAATTCTGTAACTGGCGTAAACATTCGCATTTTGGAAAACCCCTGGATAAATTGGCGATAACCACCTCACACCTCCTCAGTGTTAGATTGACTAACAATGGAGGTCTCCTAACGCACCTATTCTTACAGATTTCTAACAAAGTATCAATCGATCAAAAATTTAACTAGTATGAAATTTGCAATATTTGCATCCGAAACGGACAAAACGGAGAGTAAAATCGGTGCATTTTGCAGATGAATTTATTAATATTAATTAAGATAAACTAATCCAAGGACTTTGGTTAACGATTTTATAATTGGCATTAATTAGTAATTAGAAAGATGTGGAAGAAGGACTGAAATTGTTGAAATTAATTAGTTAACTAATTTTCTAAATGCAACTCGGATTTGGTGAAATACAATCTTTAAAAAAAGCTTAAAAATGAAAAGTGTGGGGTGCAAAGTGTCTGGTGCAACCGCCCCCAGGTTGCTTATCTCCGTCAAGTTAATGCTGGGAAGGGTTTTGAAATTTAAACAAAAACTTTTGTTGATAATTCTAAAATAATTCACAACTAAAAATTGTAAAGTAAAAATTGGAAGAATAGAAAACATAATTACGTATTTATTTATTTGTGGAATTGCAAACTATAATTCCGTAACCGTGCAACGTATAAAAAAGATGCATTTTTACGTTACGGTTTACGACACGGACGTCAATTTGCAAACTGTCACAACGCAACGTCGACGTAGTTTCAAAATCTACGGTTCTACGTCACGTTCAGGGTCCACGGAAACATTCATGCAAACTCCCTATTTATACATACGTTTAGCGTAAAAGGTTGCAATTTCTGGTGTATGTATTGTATAGATCTACTTATTTATGAGATGAATCAAATCCTACATACGTTTAGTTTGGGTAGACTTGAAGTGATAGAATTGTGGGTCACAGAATAAAGTAGTGAAGTATTTAGTAAAGACCTAGCGAAATTCGGAGCTAAGTATGGACCAGCAGAGGTCTGAATTACATCGCTGTTTTAGATCAATTCACGAAGAAGCTCTTTTAGCTCCTTCTTTTATACCAAATTCAAACGATACACAGACACAGGAAAAGTACTTGGACAAAACGTGGGAGGAACAATGTTACAAATAGATCAAATGTCCTCGTTATCTCGTCCTGACACCAAAAAAGCCAACAAGATTTCAAAAATAGCTCTGTTCCCACATCCTTGACAAAATGTGAAGTCCATAAATAGCTCAGCCGGAATTTGCAAAACAATCATAATTGACATTATTGACTGGACACTTTAAAATATTAGTACGCCTTGGGAAATTCATTAACAATGCTCAGCCCAAATTAAATATATATGTTCAACACTACACCCACCACTTGACTTTTACTAGAAATGTGTCTATGTTTGTATTCGTACATACATATATGAATATTATACATGTGCATGATTGGGTCATGTGGTTCACTAATTAATTTCCGAATTAATTTCTGCAATTTATTGAATTAAAAATATAACTATTGTATCTATCACAATATGGTCAATAACTTGTAACTTATTACTTTATTTTCAACGCTGTACATTAGGCACAAATTGGACGACTCATTTTAACATATTTTTACTCATTTGTTCAAAATAAGCTCTACATGTCCACTAAAATCTACATATAATCTAGATTATGCAATTTTCACACGAATAAATTTCTAGTTCTCATTTAATTTAAATACGCAATTTCCAATTAAAAAATGCAACGGTTGACTATTTCACATCTGGTTTTAGTAGTATTGCCGACTTCCTCGGGTTGTACTCCAGTAATCATTCCTGTTCATGGAACTTCCGCAGTCACCAGTCCCAACGATTCGGAGACCTTAACAAAATATGAGAGGCGTCTACTTTATCATAATTCGCCTCATAATAAATAAAATTGGCATATACACGATTTCTCCTAACTTACGCGACACTCTCCTCTTGGCACACTCGAATTTGCAACTATTTTTATAAGTAATTCCGTTGGATGCATATTGCATGCACCCGAACTTACATAATATTGTGATATTTCAGGGCTCCAGTTCAAAGGAAATTTGACGATTATTTCAAAGATGCTATTATTTTTGACCTCATGACCTTGAGATCGAGGTCAAGGGTCAAAGACACATAATTGTCATGGGATGAGGGATCATTTTAAAGGAAACTTGGATCGCTCTGACGCTACTTTTTTATATTCGTTTGGAGGGTTTATTAAAAATTAGCATTACTTAACAACAAAAAATAACTTTTTACAGACCGACGGTAATTTATTTACCAACCTCTCGACACTTTTTTAAGGCGTATTTCCAATCCCCAGTCTGCAATTGTCTCTGTATTAGCCTCACCGTTTCGTTTATCATCCTTGCATCAAATACTGATATGAAACATCCGTAGCAAAGTGTCTGACACATCTCCATGACGACCAGTAAACACATCAGGTATCGAAAGCAAAAGAGCAGAATGTGGTACAACAATTTATTTCGTATGACGAATGCAGCCAACTTCAATAAATTTCTCAGGTCTATTATCTTACATCTAGCTCAAGATTACAGCGATAAAAGCCAAGGTTAAGGATTATGGATATGGAAGACAGTAAATAACATTACTGAGAATGAAAATTTGAGAAATGACAAGCCCCAATTAGATTATTAGGTCACTTTCTACAAAGAATTTGTCCCAACTTTATCAATTCTGCAAGTCCGTATGACCTCAATATTTTATCACATGTAAAACAGAATTTGCTTGAATAAATCCCAATTCTTATTGCTGATTTTAAATTCCATTTGTTGAAATAATTTTCAATAAAATACCGCGTAAATAAATTATTATTTTGTCTTTCAATTAGCACCCAATTATCAGTGTGAATGAAACAAAGAGAAATGAAACATGGAACAGTAGAAAAAAATGTGACGCGATTATTTACGACCATCCCTCCAATTCAAACATGTGACAAATAGCATGACAAACACGAGACTAAAAACTGACCCACATGCTGGAAGGAGGGAAATAAAAGATGAGTTTAGAAACAAGTCACAACATGTCTAAAGAACCAGCACACATTACTTGCACCGGTGCAAACTTGACAAATCGTGTAACAAAAATGCGAGTAATTCATACTCCCCCGCATAATCTCCAAATCAATCAGTCGTCAGCTAGAAGTGCGTGTGAAAGCAGCAAATTATTTGTTCCTGTGCAATTGAATTTTTCAACAACAAAAAATCAAACCAAAGGCCTTTCTTAAGGCCACACCCCCCCATTCCACCATGTCTAAAAGGGTCCCCCCTGTTAAGTCGATGGACAAAGTGGGATTTGGTCCTCTGGATAAATTTATTCAGAAAAGACCACGGTCATCAACTCCTGGGTAAGTTAATTATATTTAACCGGTCAAAATATTAGTATTTTCATTCCAGTTCTAACAGTTTATTATTTTCAGTTTTGATCAATCAGAAAACCACGAAAAGGGGAAGGAGAATGCTGCGCCTCGTGTTGTTTTGACCGGTCAAACTGCTGTCAATATGTAAGGAAATATTTGTTTACTTATTATTTTTCTTATATATTCTTGTACTTTAGTGGATAACTTGATTGTTGCTCTCTTGTTGAATCTTAATAATAGTTTTGTGGATTCTAGTGCCAGGGGAGATGATCAGTCCTTACGCCCGGCCATGCCAAAACCATGTACTTCGTCCTCGATGATGACAGCTGTTCAAAGCGCAGTAAATATTATATTATTTACTTTACTGTTTACAAATCTACTTATCTATATCGCGTGCTAATCCATTTTATCCTAGGTCGAACAGAGTGGACTGGACGATTCGGGTGTTATAGATTTGTAAGAAACGTTTATTAAATTATTGTCATTTTTGTCTGCACCGGTGCAACGATTGATGACATTGGATTAACTTCAATTATTTCAATGTAATTTGTTGATTTACAGAACGTTTAGTGATGATGAAGAGACTGATCACGATGTAGCGACATTGGAGAATACGGACGAGGTCAGCCCCCAACCCGGCCCTTCACGCGGAATCCCAGTTCCTCATTACCGATACGGAGATGTGAGCACGTTTAATTGTTTGATATTGTTGTTTGGCTTTTAGACTCGATTTGAACCGGTTCAATGTTTTTACAGTTGTCGGACAATGTATACCAACAGTTCCACCGCGAAGTTTTACTGGATAGGCTTGACGAGGTGATGAAGATGAAGGTTCCGGTGCGCAATGAGACCAAAAGATTGGAATTGGAAAATGCCGCAGATTGGGGGCAGCAACGTCGAAAAGATAAACTAGTTGTTCAATTCGACACAAAAATTCCCGGTATGTGTGATATTGTTACATAATAATTATGCATCTATAAAGTTAATTTGGATTTATTTATGTATAGGCTCATCCATCAAGGGATACTATATCCTGAAAGCTGATGGAAAGAGAAACAATCTATTTTCATATTATAAGCGGACTTTTAAAGATGGGATATCTCAGTCTCACCGAGAAAGGAATATGGCGTATAAAGATCCAGACCATCCGCTGTATGACACCATCAAGTCGAGCAAGTCGAGTTCGAATGACAAACGCCTCCCCTTGGACATCGTTTACATCGCCACATTATTCGCCAAGGAACATGTGAAAATGAGTTTAATTGACATAATGAAGAAAGAATTAGGACCAGTCCTAGAAGATGAAACTCTTTTCCGGCTGCTGTATTACATTGGGATTTGCGGTGGTCATCGTGGTTTTTTTTCAATGAGGGACACTCACTTTACTGCAGCCTTAAGGCCCAGCCATATTTACATCCGTACTGTTGGGAGCCCAAATCCGCTGGCTTGTATGCAGAACAAAGTCATTTTGTGCGACTCCACTGCGACAAAACAAAGTGTTGAAGGATTTTTGATGGTGAGTAGTGTATTGTCATACATATTTATGCTTATTTTGACCGGTCAAAAGAAAACAAATGTTCTTTTTCAATCCTAGGCCTACGCGAGAAAGACGAATGAATTACTTGGCTATGAACGGTACATTGACACAGAGACGGCTTCTCCCGAGTTTGAGTACATAAAAAAGGCCATGAAATACGCAGAAGACAAAGTTCCCCTCTTCCGTATTGTAGAAAAAGGGGACCGGTCCCATCCTCCCCTTTGGGCCACCATGGAACAAGCAACCACTCTTCCTTACACCATCACTGAGGACGAGCTCATTCTCCGCTTTGACCCAGATAGGCCAGAGGTCAAGAGACACTACAAAAGCTTCCAGAATATGGCTGACCTTATCAGAGAAGTTGGGGACCCCCCAGACAGCTACTTTTACACCAACGACAAATCCCGAAATGAATTCAAAGAAGAATTTGACAAGATCAAAGCAGCTCGTGAAGACAAACAAGTCTAAATAAGTATTTGTTTATATTTACCATTTAACACACGTTCTAATTTACAGAAACAAAGTCAGTCAGTAGGTTCATTGACTGGTAAAATGATAGCTGTAAATCATTGAACGTACATATTATTTTTTAACTGATGAAATAAATCACAAACATAAATCTAACCGATTCAGGCCTGAAACTCGTAATTAATTAACTTGTAGTTAAGTACATACATAATTCACAACTTTTTTTTACATACATTGCATACGCTTGGATTTGACCCTTTCTGCATATCCCAACCGATCCAACTTTGCACAATTAATGAAGCAGATGTGAAAGTAGAGCACGATATCAAAATATGTTATGCTCGCCTTTCCTTAAATAAATCTAAATTTTTCATTAACTCGGAACACGTAGTTAAGCAGATGAGAAAGTCGTTCATCGCAAAGCACAAATTATATGTAGGTATTTTCCCAAACCAAGGGATAAATGTGATCCATATGAAATATAAAAATATGCCTAAAATCGCTCCTTGCCTAAAAAATACTGAAGCTGTCTCTTCCCCACAGGCACAAGTCCTCGATTGATCTGAAACTTGCGTCCTGCGGGGTGTCGTCATAGGGATCAAGGTATACGATCGGGCAGTCGTAGTGGGTGTTGTCCTCCGTCTGGGTGGGGCAGTTGGTGGGGTTGGGTAAGTCATAGTGATTGAAGCAGCAGCATTAGTCTGACGGGATGGGATAAGTTTGTCCTAATTTAAAAAATAAATGACATGCACGGCTTTCAATTGATAAATGTAAGTATAAATGTATACATATTTTAAATTATATATTACCGAAATTCGATTTTTCACATTGCTCCATGTCCACTCAACCTCTTCTGATTCTGGAACTTGTATCAATACCAGTGCAGTAACAATAAGCACAAAGCTCAAAACTGGTGAAAATCTTAATTTCATTATGGGTAAAATATTTTCATAAATATAAAAAAGTCCCCTAGATAATTCGAGAAATATTTTTATCTAACCAGTACACATGTGTTGTGTGTGATTATAAAATGATTGCCAAGACTGCGTACATACATATCAGTAAACCTTATTACTTTCATAAGCGAGTCCCATATGTACGTATGTAAGAAACTTTAAGATGTACATATGAATAAAAAAAATGCGATTCAACTAAATTCAAGTACATGCAACCCTGGACTCGTTATGATGGACACAATCATATGTAACATTTTCTGTCGGCAAAGACAAACAGAGATGTCATAGTGAATTTGTATTTTGTATGCGGTACCATCATTGAGATATTTACATGTATAGTATATTTGCGAGCTTGGCGTATATATTTGCATATATATGTACATACGAATATGTATGTACTTCTTACATATTAAGTAGACCGGATTTGCAACGTTATAAATCTCACAATTCATGAGTTTAGGTCATCGTTTCAGGAATATTCATACTTCATCACTTTTATGCAAAAAATACCGACTACTAAGGTTATTCTACAAAGTATGTATGGTTCCTAACACATAAATACGAAGTTTTTCCAGCAATTATACAAATGTAGAATGCTTGACATTCGCATATTTAATAATTAGTTGGAAATATGTCGATAAATAATGAAATTATGACCCAAAACATGCATTTATTTGAAATGTATGGCAGTGCCCCATGCAAGGTTTGACATAACACAATCACACTTTGTAGCCCATAAAGTGGCTGATTAATCTAATTACTTAACAGGTCTAATTATCTGCATTCTTTTAGCCCTTATCGATTGCACGCCTTTTGTAAACAACACCCAATGTTCATGAGAAATCCACCTGCTACAAAACATTTAACGTCATATTAATCCTCCTAATTTTGTGAACGAGATACAAAATTTCCATCCAAACTTTTTTGCCAATAAATTCCACAGTACTTGATAATTCAAGAAACTGCAGCCAAAATGGCCAAGGATATCAAACCCATTTCAACAGCTTCCGTTGAATCCACTCTCATCTCATTAATGTCACTCGGGGCTCGGATATCTCAATGGGTCGGTTACTTCCCCTTGACCATCGTAAAAAGCAACCATGGCAACAAATTAGCTTTCTCATGGTTCAGCTTCCCAAATTTTGTATCTCTTTTCCTCGTACTTTATCAAATCTATTTAATGATTCACTGGACATATTTCGGCGAAAAGCTGCTCACCATGACCGGATTGGATAAGCCAACTGAGATAATCTCTTTCAAAATTTCTGGCGCACTCATTATTTTCCAAATCATTTTCAAACGAGTAATTCACCTCGTCGCGCAAAAACAAATGCTGCAACACTGGTCCGCCTTTGTTGCAGATTTATCCCAAATATCATACAGCGATCCGGACGAATCCTTCCTCATTAACACAGAACAGTGGGCGAGACATTGTCAAAAGTTCAGAAAAGTATTAAAAAATAGTTTCGAATTTTCTTTAGTTTTTGAGAAAAATTAACTTTTTCCAGGTTGCGGTATCTATGAGGCACACGGTATACGGTAGTATTCTGCTAATCCTCATCTTGGTACTTCACTTTCTGGTAGGATTTTGTATTTCGATGACTAGAAATGTGAACACCTCACTCTCAAGAATAGAATTTACCCTCCACGATAAAATCGTGGCGATAGTGGCAATAATTTCGTGGAACGTACTCGGCTCGCTCAACGTATTTCAGTCCATCTGGATCACTTTTCCAATTCAAGTGGTCAACGCGTGTTTGGAAATGGTTGAGGAAGAATTATCCAAATTTTGTCACGGAAATGAGGAAGTTGCATCACTACAGAATTTGTTCGTTATCGTGAAGAAAGTCGGCAGAGATGACCCTCCGCCACGAAAGGTACTACGAGTCTTGGACGAAAATAGGTTACGTCTCTGCCTCTTGAATTATCACAGAGTTGTCAAAATTCTAAGAAATTATGAAAAGTTGGCCTCGAATAGGATGGCGTTTGAAATAGTGTACAATTCCCTGCTGATCTTATGTTACCTATTTATCGGGATTATCTGGGGTGCAAATGGCGAGCTCAGTGCTGCCATGTCGCGAATAGTCCCCGTTGTTCTTTGCATTAAAATCATATATCACCTGGGGACGGAAGCAGGGAAACTGGAGACCAACCAAAAAGCTATTCTTCGAGTAGTGTGTCAAATTCAGCAGGATGAAATGAGTGAAGAGATGACGTGTAAGGTGACAAATCTGATTCACGAATTGAATGGCGATCCCTTGAGGATCGAACCGGGGTTATTCTTCACAATGAATAGGCGTTTGTTGACTTCGGTAAGACTTCAATCGATTAAATGTTTTATTTTAAGCAATTTGACTACAGTAACTCATAGAGCTCTTATCATTAAATGAATATATCATATTTATAGATTTTATCAGCCATACTTACTTTCCTCGTTGTTTTGGTACAATTTCGGGATGGTGAATAAATAAGGTAACGATGCATATGCACCATTGTTTCTTAATTGCATATGCACCATTGTTTCTTAATTGCATATGCATGTAAGTTTTCCGCTGGACATTATTTGTTTACATGAATACATCGATTAATTATATGTAATATTGGAAAGTATTTTATTATTTTTTAATTTGCACCAATTTTTGGAAGTTTCACATTAGTCATTAAGTTGTAAACCACCAATAATGTATAATAAAATGTTCAAATGTTCAAAAATACATTCCAAAATTTAGTCATTCTGCATATAAGAATCCAAGGGCATATATATTTTAGGATAAGTAAAGTGACATCATAAGTAATTAGTCCAATTACCTGCCAAAATACTACGACCTTTGTCACCTAAATAAAAACCCTGCCCTGTGTCAACCTAAACAATAATAAATTAATCTTTGCTTTAATTATTCATGGCAGGATGGAAAGGTGTCAGATCTTCAATAATAAATTAACCTTGCCTTCCGATTCGCGTCACGAACGGTGGAGCTTATCCTTCCCTTCAAACATTTTTCCATACTCCATGTTCATGTCCATTTCCATGTCCTTCAAACCCAATTTTCACCGCATAAAGTTCTTAGTACATGCGTAACAAAATTTTAAACGCCAATTTTTCCCCAAATGGAAGCTACAAATTCAATTCCATTGGTCGAATCTACCTTAATTTCTTTAATTTCATTGGGAACAAAGGTTTCTCAATGGATCGGATATTTCCCACTTTCCATCCTGAAGACCAAATCCACACAGAAATTCGTCTTCTGCTGGTGCAGTTTTCCCATCTTCTGCACCTTGGGGCTCGTTTGTTTCCAAACATTTTTGGTCATTGAATGGTACTACTTTCGAAACGATGTGTTGTCCATGACGCGGCTAGTCAGATCCACGGAAGTCTTGGCTTTCAACATTTCCGGAATTCTTCTCGTTTTCCAAACATTTTCCAAGCGATTGTTCAACATATTGTCGCCCAAGCTTGGGTTGGACCGTTGGACCGCATTTGTACAAAATGTGGCCCAAATTTCATCCAGTCATCCCAACTTTCTGATCAGCATCGACCCATCTTCGAAACACTGCAAAATATTCATTCGGGTAAAGAACTCTGTGAAGCACACAGTTCACAGCAGTCTCTTTTTAATATTTCTTCTCATTTCACAATTTCTGCTGGCGTATTATACTATGGAGGATGAAAGAGGAGCTGATCCAACCAAACCGAGATCACTTTTATCCCCAGAGCAACAGATAATTGGCATGCTTTCCCTTCTATCATGGAATATTCTTGGTGCGTTCAATGTTTTTCAGACATTGTGGGTTACATATCCGATCCAAGTTGTCAACGCGTTTTTGGAAGTGATAAATGCTGAACTTTGTGAATTTTCACAGGACCACGATACCCGTGGTGTCTTAGTCCATCCTAAACGTATCCTGATCAATGAAAATGTGATAGACGTGTGCATCCAAAATTATCACAGAATCATCAAAATTTTGAGATCTTACAATGAATTGTCGGCTAGTATAATATTGTTTGAAATTGTGTACAATTCTCTCCTTATTTTATTATATCTTTTCATTGGATTTACTTGGGGCGCGTGTGGCGAGATTGGGGCCGGAATTTCGCGAATTATTCCAATCTTACTGTGTCTAAAAATAATTTACCACTTGGGGACGGAGGCTGGAAACTTGGAAATCCACCAGAGGAAGATACTCCGCAGTGTATGTCACATTCCTCAGCATGACCTGAGCGACGGGGTAAAAGGCAGGTTGGCGACTTGGTTGCAGGAATTGTCTGGAGACGCGTTAAGAGTTGAACCAGGATTATACTTTACACTCAATAGGCGATTACTGACATCGGTGAGTAGAATAATTTCCATGTCAAGGAATTTAGTAAAAAAAATTACGGATGCATAAATTGTAGTATTTTATTAATGGTTTCCAGATAATGTCAGCAGTTTTAACTTTTTTGGTGATTCTGGTCCAATTTCGGGATGGGGAAGGGACTTTGTAAATTTGGGGAAAGTTACATAGTTTACATGCATGTCATGCTATTTATGAAAAAAATTGGAAGGGCTAAGCATAAATACCTGCTTACACGAATCTTAAGGTGATAAGGCATCTAATTATGTGATTTAATTTTTTAGTTTAATTACTAATTTATAATCTAAAAGTGCTAACATTACGGTTTAACATTGAACTTGCAGAAATGCGTTGTTATGCAAAGGATTTGATGGATTGAGTAGAAATAAATAAGTATGTAATAAATATGTACAGATGTAACTATGAAATAAATATATAAAGTAATATGTACATATAAGTAACGATGATGCGTTAACTAAAAGCCAGACACGATTTCTTTGATTACATTTATTTAAAAATTGCACCATAATTCTAAATTATTAGGATTTGCATGGAATTATTTTATACATTGATACATGCACAAATATCAGCAAATTACTAGGCTAACCTTACTTACGATAAAAAATACGTTTATTTAATCAAGTCTTTTTTTATAACGTTCAATAATTTAAAAAGCTCTCCAATAGGTCATAACTAGTTTCCATATCCAAGTGATTCGAAATGCATGCCGCAAGAGAATCATCTATTTCCAAGAGTTGGAGAGCTTGCGAAGTTGGAGGAGAACAATTTTCTTGAAAACTATAATTCAACAAATTCGTATATTGTAAATTAATTTGCATTTCTACGGTTTACTCAAACTAAAACATTTTACCTAATCGGGCCAATACCACAATGCGTGTCTCGTGACCAAGAAGTTTCCAAGTCTGTGGACAAAATATTATCAAGTCCCGTAGACAAACCAAGTCGAGTCATTTCAGGCTCATCATTATCGTCAGTGGTGTCAATGATAATCTTGATCTTCTTGTAAGGAATCACTGATTTACTTGTACTCGTTGGAAAACTAGTTGGATTATAATTTTCGAAAACATTGCTCTTCGGAATTGCAGGATAAATCCACTTCAGAGCGTCCAATTCCATGACCACTTTGGGTATTGGTGTCACTCTGAGTTGGTTCAAATTCATGGGATCCGTTGACACGACTACGATTTGATTTTTGACGACTAGTTTTGACGAGATGGAAATTGCACCTGGAACAGACTCGCTAAAGCGTAAAAGGAACATGCCAGGTTCACAGCGACTAAAAAGATATAGAAACACATTAACATAATTTCTCTAAATTATGCGCCATAGATAATACGCAGCTAACCTGAGTAGTCCCTCTGCTTTGTCCCGTTCAATGCATCCCATCAAATGTCCTTCCTCCCACATTTTTCTGATGTGGACATCTTTGGAAATAAGTCGTAATGTAGCATAAATCCAATCCCATAGTGAAAATTGTCTCTCAGGTAGCAAATCTTGGCAAAATTGTTTGCAACTAATCATCCCATTTCCTGCCGGGTCAAGGTTCGCCAAACGGAAGAGAAATTGCAAATCGTCGTCACTCAACTTTCGTCCCCCCATGCTGAGAAACTTGTTAGAAATTGCGTCTGCCAACTTGACCCATTCAATTTCGGATGGAACTTCAAAAGGAAGCCGTCCCATTTTGGCGAACGCATTGTCCCAAATAATTACTGCAAGTCCGGTTCTGTCCTGCGATATGTTGCTCTGGACGGACATGGGAAGGCTAATCGTACGAATCTAAAAAGCAAGACGTATGTAATTGCAAGACAAATATACTTATGTTTGGTCAATAAATTGAAATATTTACTGGTCTTACTTGTACATTGACACCCCTAAAGTGAACCACAGTCTCAAATAAAATACAATATTTCTCCTTCGTCACTAAATCTCCACCTCCTTGAACTCTCCCAACGATCGATTTCAGTTTCAAATTTGAAAATGTGGCACACAGCCTTCCAGAGTTATCTTCCTGTACAAACTGTGCTTCGTTGTTGAGTAATATCAATCCAGGAGTAATTGGACACGTCGGAGTCATAAAAAGCGACCTCGCTTGGGTCGAGCTTATCAATGTGGCTTTTACAGGCTGGGTAGGGATGATGTTGTTGTTTCTGAGCAATAATGTAAATTTAGGAGTTCTCTTCAATTTTTGTTGGGGTTTGATGAGCTGCATATGTCAAAAATGGATTTATTTATTCCTAATTAATTTTCAAAATTATTCAAAATCCGTATGAAATTTATGTACCTGCCACGGTTGAACTTCGACGATTGCCATATCATTTGCAACATTAGCTAGTAACCAACTGAGCCCTGTTAGCAAGTCTGACCCCCGAGAGTCTTGCCCGCCCACAATTCCAACAAACTTTTCAATCTGTGACCTTGTCGTCGAAATTAAATCGGCCAACATTTCAAATTCTTGTGTAATTTCCATTAAATTGGGGACAATTCCTTCCGTCCAGTTTGTGAGGACACCGTCTGCTTGACGCTGCTGGTGTAATTTCCATAGGTCAATCTTTAGTCTTGTACTGCTTCTCAGTTCGTATATGTTGCCCATTATACTTGCCACATTATCCAAGAAGTTTGATTTCGCCAGTGCAAACTAAAATAGTTTAGTTAATTTATAACTTAGGTATTTCCTTTTGAATTGAAAAACTTACTTCAAAAGAGTTGAAAAAATCGGGTATGTTTGACACAGCGAATATTAATTTGTTAAGTGATTGGCCGGCGTCTAAAATTTTCTGCTGGACAAAGACAAATCTCTCCATACTGATAAATTGTCCCAGGAATGATTATTAGTTGAAAATTTAAATTTTTTTCGATTGACAAACTAAAGGGTTACTAAATTTACTAATATCTTCTAAAAAATTTGAAGCGATTCATCTTTCGATCAATCGCTTACGATTTGAGTTGTTGTGTGGATGAGCTGATGACAATTGTTTGATTTGCCAGTGGTGTGCCTGCATAGTTTGTACGCTATATGATAATTCTGCATACATTCACATATTCATCTCTTTCATTCAGTATTCCAAATGCATCCATATATTTTAGCATTACATACGTCTTTGCTGTTCCTTCATTACATGGAGTAATTCCTTCTCGACAAATTATTTACTTGTTGACTATAGCACCACGAGATTACATAAATGTAGCATATGTACTGTGCATACATATATATATGCAGTTGTTTAAAATGACGTAGTTGAGGATGGACATGAAACTTGGATTTTATGGAGGAATCATTTATTAAGCCTTACTGAATATTTTACATCATAGATCTAAAATAGATCAGAACTAGCTTATCTTAGATCAACTAGAACTAGATTAACTTAGATCAACCGTACTGTAAATAAACACGGGTCATTAATAAATACTTATTACTAATAATAAAATTATAAATTATACATGACAAATATCTTCACTGCTTCTGTGAGTACAAAGTCTATGAACGAAGTACAAACACAAAGTTATCTTGCCGAACGTAATACTCCAAACAATTCGCGGAACTCGAGATTTTCGTAGAAAACTTGTGTATGCATATGATAATAGATGTTCCTCAATATTTTTTAAGCTACCAACGGTTATTTCAGTATGGGGTTGGATTGAAACATAGTATGAAACATAGTATGACATATGCACATGATCAACCTGTGTAGCTCTGTTCAGTCAGTATTAGTGAATACAAACGTTGGATAATGGTTTTGATGAACTTCCAGCACATTGTAAAAATAGAAATTACGATATTAGAATAATTCAAAATTCAATTGAAAAAATGAAAAGAGGTCACGAGGATTCCACTTTTTTACCAGGCTAATTTTTTATTTATTAAAATGCCAGGTCTGTCGATTTGTAGGTAAAATAAAACTAATAGCAATCTGCATGATTATTTACTATATTAGTAAAGCTTAACCGAATGACTCTTTTGAGTCATTCGGTGAAACTTTTGCAATGAAACTTGCAATGAAACAATGAAACTTTTGCACGAAAGTATAATTTTAATTTGATCATAATATTAGGTAGTTAAAGTGGACTGTCAAATTTTTTAGATCGTAGGAATTCGAAAAGACACGTGCGGATCAAAATATGAAATATATATAATCAATTTCAACAACTGGATGACCATAATATGCATATGGTTAAAAAACTGGGTGGTTTTATTTTTCATAGCAATGAATCATTTAATACTCATAACATACCATTATGTATTTATAAATCACGGACATTACAAGTATGTGGGTATACATGTACGGAAATGAACTGCATATGTTTTTGTAGAAGAGAGTTTAAAATTAATTTTTTTAATGAATGTGAACTCAATTTTGAGACGAGACTACATCGAAATCAAAATCGAATGCAGATGAGTGTTTTTCAATCTATGGCCCTTCGCTCTATATTTACGAATGCATTTGTGCAAAACGTGGCTGTGCCTCCAATGGCAAGGAAAACGGTAAAAATATCATAGTACGACTAAACAATAATGATACGAATAATAATAACAATAATACTTATAGATATAAAATAATTATTTTATTTTAAATGAATACTTACAACCTTTATTGCATAACGGACGGGTGGCATTGGCATTTCACCCAACTAACCTTACATCCGCAGACTTGTCATTTAAGCTGTTCGAAACTAATTATTTCCTCATTTGTTACAAATATCGATAGTTTTATCACAAAAAATTAATAAGTTTACACAAACCTTGGCCAACTTCGAAGTGCTCCGTTATCGATCTTGTATGCATTTCATGATTTTTAACCACAATGTTGTATTATCTTTGTGCTGTACATTATGTTCCAATTTCTGTCGGGTTTGATTTGAAAATCATGTCAATTATCGAAATGCCGCATCTTTTGATGTTGGTAAATAAATATTAGGTAATCATAATTTTCCATGGTCTTTCTAAATATTTCAAATCAATCGCAATTCCTTGTATAGCGAATTCCGTTTAAAAAATCACTCGATTAAACCAGAATGCTTGACTACATCATGATTATTGATGACACTATCAATTAGTTTCATTACGCAAGCTATTATTATCACTGGAATTTATTTACATATATTGGAACCACATAATTCAGTAAAAATAATCGCTGCATACGCCTCTCCCTATTTTTGCATTTGCAAATTCATATTCATCATTACCATTCAATTGATTTCAACCAAATTCGAGTCTTTGATTGAAGCGTGCATTCTTTGCTTGCTGTCATGATAAATATATTTATAATAAGGCGGTCCCATAGTTATCACCAAAGTTCAGGATTTTTTGCAATCGATTGACGCAAATGATGACAATAAAAATGATCTGCCAATTTATCAAAGAATTTTGGTGGTATTATTACACCTTAAAAAAATGTCAATTACAGAAGGATTATCTTGACTGGTATGATTGATCATTCTCGACACCGTTGGGTTATCTTTATAAGGAGCTGAACGATATGAAAATTCCTCAATCAATTCCTCACCACAATACAAAATTTGTATTATCGTTACCGCAGTATTCACATTGTCAATCGTAAAATCTCACCATGAAACAATTCAAAAATTTAATATTCACGAGTCTCTTTATAACTTTAGTGCAATTCGGGTTCTCTCAGTCGACACAAAACCCAGAGTGCGGAATCATAGAAGATGAGGTATTTCCGTTTAAAAATTTTGTAAATGCGTGTTAAAATTAATGTATCTTATAAATTGCGTCTTGTTCCATAGTTTCATGGGCTTTGTCCCATTTGGGAACCCGATGTTCCAACTTATCATCCATACCCGTGGGACTGTAGAAAATTTTTAGAATGTACAAATGGCGTTGCCAAGGCGCAGGTATGCAAATCTTGCAAAATATACATATGTATGTAGCACATTAATGAAATTTAAATTTTTTTTGCCAGTGTTGTGCCCCAGGAACTGTGTGGGATCAGGATCTAACTGTGTGTAACCATGAAAGGTATTTATTTTAAAATTTGAGTTAGTTGAATCGATTAATGGAATAGCTTTACTTATATTTCTGGTCACTTTTTTTACTACAGTACGACTCCTTGCGTCATTTTCACCTTGCCAAGTCCTACAACTACGACAACCACACCAACGACAACAACCACACCCACCACCACCACCACCCCAACAACGACCACGCCAACAACGACCACACCAACAACTACCACCCCAACTACAACCACACCAACTACAACACCAGAGCCCACAACGGAAGAGGTACGTATTTAGATTTTACATTTAAAATTTAAAAAATTAGAAACAATAACTTTCCAGAAATTAATACTTAATTTAAAATTAGGACGATCCAATCAATTGGGTTTGCCCAGAAGGTTACGAGGGACCTTTGGCTCATCCATATGTCTGTAATTTCTTCTATATTTGTGATCCTGGAAGACGTCCGTGTCTTATGGAATGTCCACCCCCATTGTTTTACAATCCGGTAAGGTTTTGTTAAGTAATTCAGTTTATAATTTTTACTATGTACATAAATTCGCGAAGAAAAACATTACCACATTTTACAACACTTGAACTCGGAACCATTTTTACTTCCCATAGAGAACTGAAGATTGTGATTGGCAGTTTAACGTACCTGAGTGTGTGGGTGGAACACCTCCACCAGGAACACCGACCCCTCGTCCACCCACCACTAGCAGTCCTAACTACAGAAATTATCCCAGAACTTTGATTGAAGGCATATCGCCCTTACTTCAAAACCCTTGTGATTTGGGGGAAATGGACAAGTATGTTAAAAGGGTGAATATGTCGTAACTTTATTATTTGATACAGTTGTTCGTTTACGGTTATTAACAAAATAATTAATGTCTAGTAGCTTATACTCGTTTGCATTTATATTTGCACTAATGAATAATAAAAACTTTGAAAAGAGGGCTTGATACGAAAGAAACTGCTGAATTTACTTCCCTACCAGAAACATTAATGCTATTTCATCGATATTGTTCCTTACTGGCAATTTGTCTCTCAAATAGCTAAATAGATACGATTGCAATTTATTCATAAGTATTTTTGCTCCTTTATCGTACAATTTACTGAGAATTCATGTGATTTATCGAAATGATTAAATGTATTTAATTTTGCAGACTAAATATCAAAGTCTTCATTGATTTTATTGTAAATTTGTCAGACAAGCACTTGCGTTGTCACATTTTGTTGATAACTTTATATTATAGATTTCTTTTGTTACATCACCACAGTTTTTGGTCTAAATCTTGGCCTCATTATCTTCATCGACATCTTCACCGGCTTCAGGCACAATCTCCGTAACTTCCTCGTCAGGCGAGGCGGTGGAGGGAGGAGAAGTGGGGGCAGCAGAAGTTATCGCTGGAGTGGATGGTGTAATAACTGCTGCTTGAGCAGTAGCAGCAATTCGAACTGGTTCTACTTGTGGTTGAATTTGGGGTGCAACATTTTGACCCGTTGTGACCGGGACAACTTGCTGTACTGGTGCCTCCTGTGGCTTCGGTTTGGCAGCGTTGATCGCATTCACCGGGATGTCCGAGAGTCCCTTGAAAATACTGGCAAGAAGAACTGCAACTCCTTCCAATGTTTCTGAGGGAGTCTCGGCTGCATTTATTGCTTCAATTGCAGCACTTTCTTGGCGAAGTTGCTATGAAGTGGTTCAATTAATGAGCATTAATTGGATTTTTTGGGATTGCAGTATTTTGTATCTTACTGTTTTAACAGGTGTGGTATCGAGAGGGATCGAAGTCGCAACACTTATGAAAGAAACCTTACGTGCATAAATACATATTTATATACAATGCTAAATATGCACAATTATTATTTTTTAATTCGTGTTAAAAATACCAGAAAAATTGGAACGGTTATCTTCGAATCTCTATTACACAGAATCATTTTGGGATGAATGAACCTTGAAAGATGTGATAAGCTTGGATGAATGTAGTTGATCAAAGAATAATGATGCCTACCTAGATTGGCAGTTTGTTTGGAAATAGCTTGCCAAAAATTGTACGTATTAATAATCCTGTTACATATGTGGGCTAATTGAAATGTAGTGGGTCTTATTTTAGCAAAAGTAATATGCATTTATTCCGATTTATTATTCACAAAGTTCTACACCACTTCGGAATGATTGTCAGGTCATGATCTGCAGATACCAGTTGTTCTGATAATGGGAAAATAGAAATTGCTATATTATGCTCCAGGTCGTGTATTATCCTTTGTACACATGACACAGGTGATGTGGCAATTGTTCTATTTGTAATGTGCTGTTTTTATTTATCTGGTAAGAAATAATCATGTAACATTCGCGAAGCTGTGCTTATTGTAATACGTGGGTTCCTAGTATGCACCCAAATAGTATGTTTTGAAATTTCCTGTTAGAAAATACTCTCTTGTTGTCAAACATGTTGAAAATTCTGCATAAAACTTCAGTAGTTGTCTTACTGAAGCAGGGTTAATTATATGCAACGTACTAATATATGCATACAAATATGTACATATCCTTCAGGCTGTGTGAAGTGCACTTTTTATATTTTATTTCATTTAGACACAAAAGTGCATAAATACTTTTATAATTTTCGTACAAGCATTCGATTCTCAATCATTCATTATAGTACAACACTAACAAATATCACATTAAAAATACAAAATACATATAATTTGTACTCCCCGTCAAAAGTTTTCACCCGAGAATCGCAGCATATCCATACTGTCTATTCCTCTCTCTAAAATCATAATCGCTTTCCCTCGTATGGTGTCCACCAAAATTCCCACGGCGTCTGTAGAAAGTTGGTCTGAAAAATCCAGGAAACTGAGCTTCAGAAAAACACACCATGTAGCACAAAATGATGGCCAATACAACAAGAAATAACAATCCGAATGTTCTCATTTTGAATACTGTGGCTGATCCTAGTAGACTTGAAAAAATAAAATTTAGAAATTAATTAAAATTCTCTTTCTCACTAAAGATTATTGCACTTTAATTTTCCTAGCTTACCGATTTTCAGAAAGATTGTTTAAATTTGGAACTCTTAGTCTTTAAGTTTGACTATCACCTCCAGAACTCGACTCATGCTTGACCACCCCAAATTCATGCTATATATACCGAATATTGAATGACGAAAAAGCTTGAGGATTCGTCAGTCCTGCAAGAAGGCATCCGTGTCACCGTTACGAGTTCCAAGTATGAATTACAGATCGGAGACGAAAGAAATATATTTGGTAGCGTTTCCTTTGCTTTCTTAAATTTGAGTCATGATGCGATTAACTTGTTTCCTAGTACATGAGAAAACGATGGTGAAAACCCAAAGTAAATGTGGTCTGATTCATTTACCTTTAATAGTTGGCAGGGAATAACAAAAGCCATCTAGCTCGAGATAATTAGGAGATTTATATTCCTTAAGTGGGATATTATGTGGTATTATGGCTACGCATCACTAGAAATATTTACTGTTTTGCGTGTGCCTAACCTTACGAATTGTGCGAACGATGTGTCACCCAAAATGTACATTCATACATACATAGACATACATAGGTATATCATAATCCTTTTCGGAAAAGTTTCCACAATTTAATTACTGGATGTAAACGACATTAAAAATTACTAAATTATGAATTATGACTACAAAACCTAAATATCTAAATGCATATGCTCGTATTCGTACTTTATAATTTCTGTTAGTATCTATAGTTTGCTTAATGCTATGCTATTTTTCGCGAATTTGAAGACAATGCAATAGATAGATCCACTTTATTTTTATCCACAAATCCATTGCGGATTAGAAATGTGTTTATGCTTATTTAAAACCAAATTAAATTCTAAGTTTCCCTAATAGATATTTTGTCTAAAATGACTTTGAAATAGTTTTCTTTAATACCCTGACTCCGTGAAAAATGACTCATGTGACCATAACGTAAGGTTTTATGTGGAACATACAATATGTACAGAATAATTTGACTATTGATAATTAATAAGTATCCAAAAATTAAAACCATAATTTGTCGCTGGATATTAACAAGAATCAAGAAATCAACAGACAATTTTATATTGTTTGGTGACAAATCGTTTTAAAATCCGTAGAGATACATCGGCTAAATGGTTTCTTCCTTTTCTGTAGCATTTTGATAATTTATCATTTTGCACAACACTCGCAGTAAATTGGTTTCTAGTTTTATATATTTTGTGTCATAATCAGTATGCAATGAATTTATAAATTTTCAGTAAATTCTGAGGAAAGAAAGATTTAAATGGTCTATGAATAAGTTATCATTTCATTCCACATATGTATAAACCAACCAGTTTGTAAGTATGCCATAATTGTATATTATTAGATAATAAATTTAAAATTTGAATTGATGCTTAGATGAATTGTTCCTACCTATCGCATCGTAATTCTGGACTACGAAATTGGAAAATCAGTAGCAACAAATTTTTTAAAAAATTTATCAATGTGGGACAATATCATCCTGCTGTTGCTGCAAACGTTTTCTATGACACTTAAGCTACGTGTCTACTTTGGTAACTTGCGCCATAGTTAAGCTATAACATTTGTGTTGTTAACTTAAGTATATTTAAACGCAAATACATTTATTCTCTCACCTGACTCAACTATTTCAAATCAATAAAATTATATAATTCAACCCAGATGTCAAAATTATACACGAATTGCTTTCACACTTGATTCTCATGCAAAATTAAATATGTTTCAAACCAGACGCAGCAAACGTATTGGTTCTTTTCATTCGCCATAGCCGTAAATAAAAGGGTGTGTATAATTTACTGTGCCGTGCCTGTCTTGATAATCGCATCCGATGCCATGGAATTAGTTGAAATCACATGAATTCCTTATTGTGGAATGAATAATTGCACATGTGACAATGAGTTAACTTCGGATTAGCATAATAATAAAAATGATAATGCCAACCTTTTCTACTTGACGTTTGTGCGACTCATCTTTTCATCAGAAACCTATGGAAACGTCAACCATATTTTCTTTTTTATCCCCACCTTCCTACTTTGATCGATTCAGTTCGATGAGTTCAGTTCTTTAGTCGATCTCACAGGAAGTACATGCACTTTATTTTACAACCTCAGTAAGGACGGAGAGGTAGGCCGACTTGAATTTAGTTAACATGTAATTAATTACTAAGTACATTTACACTTACTTCTTTAAGTACACTTCATCATTAAATATTTCATATTTTATAATATTTTTCTAGTAAAAAATGGGATACTTTAAATTCCGATGGATGGCAAAAGTTGTTGCCATCATGGATCTTTTATTGACCAGTTTAAGCATCTGGAAGCCAATTTTGATTCTATGTTCCGCACTCGCTGCAACGAAACGGTCCAGTCTTGGGAACAGCCTTCCAGATAATATCAACGTCGAAGATGTGGTCAACGAGAACACGAAAGGCCTTGATCTGGAAGGCCGCAATCTTTCCGCCTTCTTGCTCTGGATTGCTTTTATTTTGTCATCAGTTTTCATAATTTTTCAGCTTATCGCGGATGTGCGCCTCCTTAGAGCTGTGCACGTTGTGTTTGACGACGCCAAAAAAGCAAGTGCATCAGCTCGATTTTGGCGTAATGTGACTACCACATTTACCATGTCGACAATGATTGTCATAGCTTTCGGTCCGAACGCATTCAACTACGGTTTCTGTATTACGTCAATCCTCTTCCATTTTATTGGGATTTATATTGTTGTTCAATTTATGAAGGAAATTGAGACTGATTTTGGAAACAGTTGTCATGGTCAGGTTACTAGAACAGTTACCACAGTCGGGGGCTTATCTGTTTCTGGATGCGATAATCCTCCAAGCTATGATCAGGTTAACTCTTTCAAAGTATGAAGATACACCTTATGTTATGATAAAAAAGTTGGAATGTATGTAAAAAGTGCTTATGTATAACACTATTTATACTAAATAAATAATTTATAATATTTATGTTTAATATTTATAATAAATAAAATATTTATGTTTACTAGCGTCGAGAAGTTTTAGGGATGTGCTAATCAAGTTTGTTTATTGTGACGCAAATCACTTTCATTAGTTTACATAGTTTAAAAATGTTTAATGTCCCGATATGCATAGTTAGCAAGAATAGAATTTACATATACATATGTATCATTAAACCATGAATTGTTATAACTTAACTTGATCATATTTAGTTTAGGTAAATATGTAAGGACTTTTGTCGCAAATTTTTCGTATTCATATACTAGGTACATACATAACTTATGAAAGAGTTATGCATATTGCACGTAAATAGGCATAACTAAAATAATTTTTGGATTCGTACAGTTTGAATTGGTTTCATTCTATTGTACGAAAATGTAAGTGGAGTACGAGTTAGTTAATTATTTGTTTCGCAATAAACTAATCTATTTTATTAAACATAATTTTAGCCAGTAGTTTAGCTTCATCATTGGGCATCATTGGGCATTAAAGGCGTAATTGACAAATTTTAGTGTATCATTATCAAAGTCTTACCCCCTCTAACTTTCTTGCCAACAATCTCAAACAAGTTCTTTCTTGGGTCACTAGTCTCTTGAGTGAATTGATCGGTTTGCAAAAATTCTTGAAAATATTGCAGCTCTTGCTCAATTTCTTCCTTGGTCCAAATACCTTTTGTACTTTTGGGAATTTCTCCTGTATTGTAAAACCGCATAGTCTTAATGACAAAGTTTTTACCATTATTTCGTGTCCTGCTACGTGTTTCTGCTTGAACTATCGCCATGACAGCCGTGTTCAGTCCAGACAGCAATGCTTTGCAGTAAATCTCCTTAAGCTTGCAGCTGCAAGTTCAAAGTACCATAAAGATTCTGAGGAAAGACTTTCCAGAACTTATAAAATTTGGTTTAGTAACCTGTAAAGTTTGGTTGATTCCAAAAAGTTCTCACGCTCCTCATTTTCACCAAGGAAAAAAGCCTTTGTCTTCAATTCAAGTCCAACGTTACCACAGTTATTACCATAGTCTATCTCCGAGTGGTAAAGAAATCTGTAAAACATATAAACTGCACTTAGGCATATGCATGTATATTATTTTCAATGTAGTATAAATCAAAGTAATCGATTTTATAAGCTTGACTAACTCGAGTTCGAGTATTAAATTCTAAACAATTAACAATTATGTAATATGTATATCTGTGAATGCTTCCATTAAAAACATTAGTCAAGTCACAATTACCGAATTGTTGGGGTAAGATCAATGTAAAATATCCCATAAATTTTTACACCCATGGCACTGTTGCCTGCATTGAGTACTGTATAAAAATCGTGAATTATTTTGCCAGTGACATGGGACTACAACAGAGGTCACCGGGGTCCCAAACTTCCTGACTAAGATGGCTCTGCGTTCTCTTTTTATGTGCGTGACCAGTCTACGGTCAGAGAGAATCGTGGTACAGAGCGAAGGGGACACTTGTTGCCGGTCGTGCGCCAGGTTGCACTCATGTCGGTTAGGGTTATCTTCCGGTGTCGTAAGCACCAACCCATCCAACGAAATTGGCCTCATTTATATCGGGCCACGACCAAACTGTCGCCATGGACGCGCATCACCGCCCATGGGGTCAACCATATCGGTATATGTAAATATTTCTTAAGTACAATACCCTCGTCTTATACCTGATTTACGGAGAATTTTGTCCTCCGCAATTTTTCCAATCGCTGTGCGTTTCTGATAAGTGTCGTCGAGAGAGTAGTATAAATTCCGAGAGTCGACAAACATGTCATAGATTTGGGCCGAAATCTTCTTCAGTGTAATTTTATACCCACGATTAGACGAAGCGTTGTTCATGATGATATTCAAAGGTCGTTGAGAGCCTAAAAACAAGCTATAAAAAAGTATGCCGTTTATTTAGTACAAACTGCTTTCCTTTGCCAATGGAAATTTTAATTTCTCTATTAACAAAAAATTACGTGTTTCCATTCTTCAACCATTCTTGAATTTCTGCATCCAAAATCGCACTTTCCAAAGCTTCACACGGTTCGTGATGCTTCTTAGGGTTAGAACGGTATCGTTCTTCTTCTTTAATTGCTTCATTAATTTCTTGGCTAGAAATTTTGATTGGTTTATTCTCATGGTAAGTCCTATGTTATATTGGGTCTACGTCATATTCTGAGTACAATTGGGCCTGTTCCTCCCTGTCCTTCGAAAATTGTTGAAGATTCGCCCCAAACTTAGATGGAGTGAATGATTCTGGCTCTTGCGGAATAAGTTTCTCTTCAATTCCCCTCTGGATTAAATTCAAGGGTGTTCTTTCTCTGTCTTCCAAGGGAATTGGTCCCCATTTCCAAACCTCCCCGGCTGTGATGGGTTGTGTGATTTTTGCAAATAAGCCCGTGCACTTTACCTTCACCATTTTTTAAAAAGAAATTAGCTACTTTTTAGTATATTCTGAAAAAGGTAAGGTAGAATTGTGTTTCACTAATTAAAGCAAAAACGTTTATGTCCAGAGCCGTACCATGAAATTACCGGGCCTGGTATGTTTTTGGGCACCGGGCCCTTTCATGAGTTCAATATATTCGATATTATTTAATTCATTTTGGCTATACAATACCAAGAGGTTAATTAAAAGTTCATGCATATATCGCCCTTTTCATACAAATATTTTTTTATTTGCCGAATTGAAATAGAAAATTTAATTACAAGAATAGGTAAGTTTCATATTTCTAGCTCTGTATTCAGTATTGTGGCATATGTATTTACATAGTTGCCGTCAAAATTTTTTAGAATTTATTTGTCGTTTGTCAGCTTTTGAATTTCAAAAAATTCTAGGACTAAAATTAGGTACCACGAAAATGCAATTTCGAAAATCCCATCCCATTTAATTCCACGAATATACATTTTTGATTTCTGCAATCACATAATGCAAAATTTTGAAAAGATTTTATGAAACCAGCGTTCTGTCTTCAAATAACTGTCAAGTCCAACAAAATGCTCAGATTAAAAATCAATGTAAAAATATGAGTCTGCAGGAATAAATTCGTCGCTGGCATTAAAGTAAATTATTCAGAATATTCTAAATCCTTTTTATACGGACAACAAGAATTTAAGGAAATTGGAAATTTATCATAGAACCGTGAGATTCAAATGAATTATTCCGCAATTATTGCACAGCACAAATCTCTTCGGGACAGAGAAATACAAACTTTGGTTTCTTTCACTATGCTTTGAGATAACAGATAAATTTTCCGTCCCATGGAGATTTTTACTTTGCAATAGTGCGATAAAAATGAGTAATTCACAGCGTAGGAGCAAAACTCTATTCTCCACCTCAAGATTATCTATAGTTGGATCCAGCGAATGTACATTTCGTGATTTATAATCTTTTAGATTTTGTTCAAAACTTGAAATAATTTTCACAATTGCAAATTATTTATAACATTGACAAAATCATCATTTCAAAAGTTTCAGAATTTCACAAAATTTCAATAATCTCAAAAAATTACGTAGACAATTACAAAATTTTAAACAAACAAGAAAATGCATAATTGAAAAATTATTTAAATTGTATTATTTGTTTTGTATTAACTTATTTGTATTAACTATTAATTCAAAAATTTGCAAAATGTGGAGGTTGTTTTGCTAATTTGTTTTAAGCAGCTTAAATTAAGCTTTGAAGAAACTAAATCAAAGTTAGTCAAATGCAGTACCCAAATCTTGGAAAACAGAATGCTCTAAATATACACATATATGTAGATAGAATGCCACGATATTACATTAATATCGTGGCATTCTATCCTGGTTAAACTAGGATATGAGCCTGCAAAACTGCACCGTCTCCGCTCCATAATTGCGTATTTCGCTTATAATTAGAACCAAGTGTTCAATTAAATCTGTTAGTTTCACGAAATTATCTGTCAAATGCGACCAGTTTCACATGATCTTGGTGGGACAGTACTTTAGATTCCCTTGCATAACTACATATATATTTAATATGCATTGTTAAATTGCTCTGGTCGGCTACAAATACAGATTATAAATATGTAATTATTTACAATTCAATAAAATGAAAATTGACGAAGTTAAAAATAACTTCACACAATATTTAACTAATCAAACTCATGCAATACTACTCTTTTGTTTGGAATAAATTACTTTAAAACTAACAAGGGACACTCACAACCTGTCGTTTGAGTCCAGGGTACCCACCATGTTTTTTAGAATCTACTAGGACCCCAGATGAAGGATTCATTCATATTTCCGTGTAAAACTCATATTTGGCGTCATGGCGTGGCGCCAAATTCGCCAAATTTGATGGTTTTTCATTTTAAAACCGCCATAACTTTTGAAATCCTGGACGGATTTTCAAAATTTTTGGCAAAAATCATGACAAGGAGTTCAACTTTCGTATTCTATGAAATTTTTTCCAAAATTATCGCTTTTAACTTTTCGCAAAATTTCGAAATTTCGGGTTCGTCGAAAAAATGCTAAAAATATCTCAAAAATTAAAATTTTTGTATTTTTATTTTTTTCTCTAAAATTTCGACTTTTCTGATCATTTTAAGCATACAATTTTAAAAATCCGACATAAACTGCAAAAGTTATGGGGGTTTGAAATTGGTCGAAAATGCAAATTTTTAAGTTTGGCGCCACGCCATGGCGCCAAATATGAGTTTTACACGGAAATAAGAATGAATCCTTCATCTGGGGTCCTAGTAGATTCTAAAAAACATGGTGGGTACCCTGGACTCAAACGACAGATTGTGAGTGTCCCTTGTAAGCTTAAATAAATTATTCGTAAAATCGTCGACACGAAAAGTTCATTTTATCTAGTGTACAGCAAGAGACCCGGCCCGGGCCCCTGCGGGCCCCGGGCCTGGTATTTGGTACCACGATATACCACGGTTGGTACGGTACTGTTTATGTCGCAAGGAAGAAATGCAGTAGTAACTGAAAGAGAAGAACGACTGACATTATATTGCGCAAAAAACAATTCAAGAGCAAATTTAACACGTTCATCCTTTAATATCTGTGTGTTGTATGCATAAATTGATACAGTAATAAAGTTGTCATGCAAAATTTGGCTCAATATGTATGTACACACATACTATACATACATATGTCTGTATGTATATATGTATGTGGATATCTGAGGATGAGATGCATGATACATAAATGTACATACCTGCACGATTCACTTCGACTAAAAAATAAAGTGCAAACTAATTAAATAAATAAGGCTTTTTACTGAAAATAAATCTCTTTATTAATTAATGGAAATATGTAATTATGTTTGTTTCGGTCATTATGAAATTCCTGTACAAAATTTGACTTCATGTAACGAATTATACAGAAATTCGATTAGCCATATTCCAAACAAAATTTATTGAGTTACACGCATGTATCTTAAACAGAGAAGAACAAATCTACCACTTTTCGCAATAAGGTCGAAGATCCATCTCCTGTGTCCAAGCAGACTTGGGTTGCTTGAATAAATGAATATAATTCTGCGCGATTTCATCAGGATTAAGGAGTCCTCCAATCTTGGCTAATTCCTTAGCTCCTGGTAAATTCTCAAAGACGAACGGCGTGTCAATCCCTCCGTCCACCACGACATGCGCCACGTGAATCCCTTCAGGTCCCAGCTCTCTCGCCATGGATTGTGATAGCGACCTCAGACCGAATTTTGCACCTGAGAATGCACTAAATCCAACGCCTCCCCTCACACTGGCGGTCGCACCGGTAAAAATTATTGTCCCCGCACCCCTCTCCCGCATCCGGGTGGCGACCTCCTTGCCGACAAGGAATCCAGAGAAACACGCCATCTCCCACACCTTACACAGATCAAAATATGAGTAAAGCACTATTTCTGAAGAAAATATAAAATTTCGATCTCTGATATTTACCTTGTAGTAAACACGAGCTGTCGTTTGAGTAATTCCAAAGTGAACATTGGCCCCGATATTGTGCACTGCGACCTCGATTGGACCAATGTCAGTCTCGATTTGTTTAACCATCTCTTGAACTTGGTCTTCTTTCCTGCAGTCCACCCCAAGTCCTGTTATGCCTTGACCTTTCCCACTAATTTCAGAAATGAGAGGAGAAAGTTTCTCCTTGTTGCGACGAACGGCACAAATGTGGAACCCTTCATTGGCGAAAGCTCTCGAAATAGCGGACCCAGTGCTGTCTCCAGCCCCCACGATAAGTGCAGCCTTCTTTCCGGCAAATCTTGGAAATGTGCAGGAAAACTGTCTTTTTGTGGTGAAACAAACTAGTGGAATGACTCGTTGCATATTTTCTCACTGTTTAAATGGAAACAATAAACTGTTAAAATATTATCAAATTGAGATGACGAATTTGAAATGCATACCAATAATACATATAGCTTAAATATTGATGAGCTCCTCAAGAAAGTAAAAATTTCAACTTGAGTAAATGCTGCAAAAGTATAGTAATTAGTAAGTAAGGTAAAAGGTAACTCTATATATTTCCATCCAGATTCTGTATCCAGCTGCATGAAATAAATATATGTACAAAGTTGAGTACGAGATAAATGTACTATAACTCGTTGCCGGTTATTCTCTGGACTTTACACCCTACATCTTGTGTATGTATGTATGTACTATGTACATACCTATATGAATGACGTAATATATGCATGCAAAATGTAAATAATAATATTTTCAACATTAAAGCTTACACGAAACCTTTGTTCGTTGTATGGAAGCTCTCATGAAAATTGCTTCATAATAAAGTTGCTGGAAGCAACGAATATACGCATATCAAGTTCCTTAGATAATACCTGATCAAATCAATTATTTTAATCTTAAAAACTTATCGTTGGACTACTCGTAGCCTTGATGAAATTTGCAAAACATTTTACACATGAACGTTTCGATATAAATTAAACCTGATCTTGTTGGTTTGGAAGGATGAGTTCATAAATGCAGAGATTGAACATTGAACATATGTATCTGTGTTAGTGCAATGCAATCAAATGAACAAGTTATACTTACAATACAAAATTCAGTTCGTGTACCAGCGTTTTTACTGCATGCAGATATTATGCTTCGTATGTGGTATGTGTGCATTTGTTTAGTTAGCCTTATATTTATATTAGAGTCATTTCACATTCATTTATCCTTTAGCCAACGTTTCATGTAAAAAATAAGTTTGGCCTTTTCTTGCTAACCCTCTTTGCTTGCGTGAATGCTCATTTAGTTATCACTACTGATTTGGTGAGGCGACATTCTAGCATTTGACATTTGCTACAATATTTCGGAAAAAGTTCTTGGAAAAAGGTATATCCATGTTTTTCATTTCATGTTTTATACAATTTGAATTTCATTCACTTTACATTTAGACAATTCATTTCACAGTTACAATTTATAGTTGCTTGAAACAAATTCTGTAAATTCTCATTTCATGTGTACTGATTGAGATAATTGCGTCTAATAATCGTGTTATTTAAACTGTGTGCTTCCCCTAAAACATATTTAACTTAAGGACGAGCCTCACTGTTAGCTGAACATGAATTAAAACTATTCTCGTGCAAAATTAATAAACAATTCTCATACTTATTTTTTGTATAGATATTCTCCATTTACACAATGGCTGACAGCTCTGTTAACAATTTGGAAGGTACCAGCCTGTCCTCACTACTGCAATGTAGCGTCTGTCTTGACATGTGCACTGGTGGAATTAAACAATGCAAAAACGGTCACAACATTTGCGCCTCGCATGTCCCTCGTTTACATGAGTGCCCCGTTTGTCGAATTTCATTTTCGCAAGGATTATCCCGCAACTTGTTAGCGGAAAATCTTGTCGCTATTGAACGGAGAAGGCGACAAGGTCAAGATACGCGGAGACAAGTGGGGTCAATGGTGGTGACCAGGACCATTCCCATCGTCCAGGCCTCTGCTCGATTACCGAGAAACAATTCCTCTTACACAGTGGTCAGTCCGAGCAATAACAACCCTGGACCTACCAGCCTGATTGCCTGCGAGTACGCCACAGAAGGTTGTACGTATCGAAATACAGCCTATCGAGCACAGCAGCATGAGCTTAATTGTCATTATCGGTAAGGATTTGAAAGCTATTTAAAAATTAAGCATTAGCATAACATCAAATAACATGTATTAGTAAAACGAGAAAAAAAATCATTACTTTCAATTTTGCAGGCCGATTGAATGTTGCCTGAAAACGGACGGGTGTAACAATGCTGAGATACGATTCTCGGAATACCTGGTGCACCTGATAAATACTCATAAGGTTAAACATTTCGAAGGATCCCCTCACTGGAATAATTATTATGTAAAGGATGATCGCAAATTGGTTCGAGGTATGTTTACAACTTTACATGTAAATACATAGATATGTACATATGCAAAATTGTGCATGCTTAGAGTAACAGAAATTACTGATTGTGACAGATGGATCGACAAGCCTCGTAATATTGGAAGTGGACAATGCCAAGTTTCTGGTCCGAGCGAAACAAGTTGAGGACAGGGTTTATGTCTGGGTCGCATTTCATGGGCGACCACAGGACGGTCGCAAGTACGCAGCAACGATTAAGTTTGACTTCCCTGGATCTGATGATGACGATGATGAGGAGGAGGAGGATACTGATGACGATTATGAAAGTGAATCTTCCGAAGATGAGGATGGAGATGTAAGTTAAAAAATTGATTTATTGATATGATTGATAAATGGATAAACAATCTAATTTCTGTTTAGATGGACCCTAACTTTGATTTTGCTGGAAATGTTAAAGCTACGACTCGTATGGACGTAGAGGACGTTAAACAAATCAATAGTTGTCTAGATATGTGTCAAGGTGATATCGAGAACAATTTGGGAACAGAAATAATCCGAGGACGTGAACTTGAAAGTTGGGCAATAAATATTAAAATTAATAGGTACTAATGATAAGTAAGTTTGGTATAAAGCTCAGGAAGTTACTCCTGTTGAAAAAAGTTATAGCGGAATTTTTTCCAAATCAAGTTTGCATAGGGGACTGACTGAGGTTTGTAATCTTAATAGATATACAAATACATATGTATTGGGTTACTAAATAATATTAGTGTGGGTAACAACTGTAACTATTTCTATGAAATATATTTCCTGAATAAGGGCTCGTAAAAAAGAGCAAAGTCATACAAATAAATATACTTTTTACAAATTATTGGATAGGTAATGGATTATTATTGTAAAATTATTGGATACGTATAGAAAATAACATACGTGTGTACTACATATGTAATACCTATGTATTTACAGTGAAAATTGCAATGTTTCACTTAATCGTAATAAAATAAATGCGTTCATAATAAATATATTTGGGAATGTCCATTATTTTGAAAGAACTAAAGTTTAATTAATTGAGCCTAAAATTTCAAGTTTCTTCGATATTAATAATTATGCAATTTAGCGCAGGACCTCTAACAATAAGTTAGACCTTACATTTCTTCACCTTGTCCACCAGACAGACATCTGGGATCATCATGTCCATCTAATTTATCTGACTCGAATAATTCTAGATCTTATCTATGTATAGAGATACGTATGTTAGTCAAACAAACGAACGCAAAACGTGGCTAGTGTTAAAAGTTTCAGTAACATTTGATTCAGAAATTGAAATCAAGGAAGTAAATTTTGGCAGTTCCAGGAAGACAGTAGAGCCAAACGCAAGTTATGGCATACAAATATTATATAACAAAAAAATGCAGCGAAACAAATCCTAAGAAAATTAAATCGAAAAAATTAAACTGCATGAAGTTTGATTTTCTCTCCGATCTTATTGACTACTGAATGGTGAATTTAAATACACATCGGATAATATTTAATATTCACTACCGCTGCATTGGTACTTCACTGGTCCTCAAATTGCATCATTCACTTTACTATTCACAGTGCTACAACTGATGATGAGAGTAAATAACAAGCAGTCGAGTCAAAGATTCATTTTGTTTACAACGTTGTTAAACTCTTTACATGTTATGCATAACGTCAATCGATTTTGTGTCGGCGAATCGCTATATATGCAATTCCACTACATCTCTAATGCCAACGTTACACCTTTTTACTACTAACCTACCTACACAAGCTAAATACCCATCGCATTGCTCACTTTGTTCATTGCCATTGTATGTACATCTACAAATACACATTGAGGAACAAGGAATAATCCTCCTTCGTGTAATTTTTAGAATAAAAGCATTGTTAAATTTACATGGATCACGATGAAATTACTTGGAATTGAGACGAATACGGAACGCATTCACTGAAAGAAACGTTTATCTTATCACTGACTGAACGACCGAAAAACACAAACGAACGTTATGGAGCAGTGCACATTGACGGTGCGTAATAAAAGAGGAGCATTTGTCACTTCCACGACTTGCTCGTCTTGTGAAAATCCATTTCTCTCGTTTTGAAAAAAAACAGTTGCGGTGAACAATTTACTGAATATTCTGTGTAGGTTTTAATTTAATTTTAAAATGGTGAAAGTCAGACTCAAGGTACTAAATCGATTCGGCCACCTTTTAACAAAAATTTTAGACATACATGTTTCTGTGAAATAATTATGTTGATCAAATTTCAGGGTGGAGATTTCTCCCACCTTGACGCAACAGTTGACCCGCTGGAAGAACAGATCCTGAAATATTACGAAGTTGAACCAAATCAAGCCTTTGTGCATCAAATGTCCGAGTCGGATGCGGAGGAGCAAAGTGACGAGTACGAATATCAATACGAAATTGAGAGTCATAAGTATAATCATCTCCAATTATGCCACACACAGTATGGGGATTATTACCCTGTTCTGGAAGAGGATAAATTCCTGCTAGAGGAGGAAGGGGCCATCAACGATCATAAGTTCGGCGAGGATTGGAAAGAATCCGACAATGAGAATGACAATCACGACGGTGAAGAGTTAAAGAAACACAATAACTCGGACGTAGAATCCGACGCAGAAGGTGAAGTATTTTCAGAGAAAGGTAAATGCAATTAACTCGTTGAGAAAGGTCTGCAAAAATCCATCATATAAATCACAGCAATGGTCAAAGATTGCGAGTTACGGAACTCACGGGAAACTGATAACGTGCCCAGAATGTATCAAAAGTGAAAAGTTAGGATGGAATTGAAAGGGTAATTATTAAATTTTTATAATAGAACATCTAATGTAATGACCAGGTAAATTTAGTAGATAGAATCATCACTACGAATATCTGTACAAAATGGTTATTTATTTATGAACCAGTACTTAAGATGAATGAGATTTGCCCGAAATGCATGACTCATCGACTGACACACACGTATTATACAGTTCATAGCGTGCTGGATTCTTTAACGCTTGCCAGATTTTTTACGTTTTATTTGCTAACTACTGATCTCATACATATACATACAATCAACACGTTTACTCTGTCATGCAATATCTAAAAGTTATAAAACATGTGATATTTTGGTGAGCTCATTTAATCTCTCTTTACTTTCTTACAAAGTTAGATTTGTGAACGATTTTTCTATTTTCTAATAAATATACAGTTATTTTCGACATAATTTTATTTTATTCCACAATGTCTAAACGTGAATTATTAGCAAGTTCCGAGAGTGATTTTGACCAAGGATTAGACACAGAATTTTACCAAGAAGGATGTTCTCCTATTATTGCGTTTATTGAGCATGACGAAAAATTGATAAGTACATTAACCGAATTACGTACCAAAATCGAAAATCTTCACGACAAAACGAGAGCCCCAAAGACTGTAGGAACCACAATCAATTGTTTGGCCGCTGGTGCTAGTGTCGGTAGTATTTTGGGTGGTTTGGCCTTAGCCCCTGTCACTGCGGGGATGTCCCTTGGTCTTGCCGTTGGTGGTTTGGCAGGTAAATTATTACATTTAAATTTACAAAATTGTACAAAATTTTAGTCCTCTGTTCAATATACCTAACATTTTTCATTCACATTATGATGCAGGTGTCCTAGTGGGAACTGGTGTCAACCTTACCACCGACGCAATCAAGGAAAAGCGAATGAAAGAATATTTAAACGAATTAAATCAACTTGGGGAAGACCACGACTCAAAACTCAGACAACTTTTCGAGCAATTGAAATCAAGCCAAGATAACAACGCCCACAAAATTATAGAAATTCTCATAAAAGATCACGGAGTTGATTCCCAGTGTGCAAAAGTGCTCTCGACCCGAGGCATGCTTGCGGATGCGGTGACCGTGAGCAGTAAAGTTGGTGCCGTTTTGGACGCGAAGGAAGCTGCCAAACTTGCCGAAGCTTTAGGACACTCGGCCCCACCAGCACCGGCATCAGCATCAATTTCAGCAGCTGCAGCAACGTCCGGATCAATTGCTGTGGCAAGATTGGCCACAGGAATCGCCATCACGGGAGCAGTAGCGTCTGTCGGCTTTGCGGTGTGGGACGTGGCCTCGTTAATAAAACGATGGGGTGATAATCCAACTGCTGACAAGGTGGAAAAACTGAGGATGGAAATTGAAAAAGAAATGAACTGGTTAAAAAGTTTTTTTAAAGTATGATAAATAAGTTAGTGTTGATAATAGGGATAGAAATTATTTTATTAATTTTCGTGACTAAATGAGTGATGGATATTTTTACAATGCATGATACCGCATGCAATACGGGTTGCACTACAAATGTATTTTAGCACAAGTATACGTACTTAATTTACAGTAAAAAATTGTCATGTTAAATAATGTATAGTTTATGACGTCTAAAGCCGCACAAAATGTACAAGTTTATAGTTTTCTTACATGCAGACTAACTCAATAGTGATACCAATAGGACTGATATAATCGTTAACTTATTTACAAAAATGCAAATTGTATTAATAAAGAATGAAAGTTGACGGATCAATGCCAAAATATTTATTTTCACGTGGGACAAAAGTGTCGGTATTTCGGTACGGTCATTTCGTAATAATTTATGATTCATACTGCAATAATAATTTATCAGCGTCGAGGAATTTTACAGAACTGATTTTCTGCTAAAATTTACATGCGAATGCAATTGGCTTATCTTTTTATTACAGATATTCTCGTTGATTGTAGAAAAGTGTGATACAATTTATTTTATAGCTTTCTTTTTCATCATACACGCAAAACCCCATCAACTCAAAGCATGATCAGTAGTACTAATAAATCAATGTGGAATTTGCAGCAGAATTAGGAGCACAAATTGTTTATTTATATAATAAACAATTATATAAATAATAGCCTAACGTAGGCCAGGCTTAAAACCCAAAAATAATCAATAAAGCCCCCACCAAAATTTTATATGCGTCTTTAAACATGACTTTCTATTGAGACAAGATTGCATGACTAAATATAAACGAATAGGTAAAATATGTACAATGTAACTTTGCGTATGTATATTGAATAATTAGACTCCCAGAAATATTTGTCTGATAGCACAAATAATTGATAGTAATAAAATTTTTATTAGTATATTAATGGTACTTATTGGTACAAATGTTTTTCCATTGATAAGAGCAAATTCGGGTACAATTCGTCAAATTAAGCCGGTAAACTAATACCAGCTTTCGTTTATTTAATTGTGTAGTTGATATTGCCGACATATAAAAATGGTATGACGTTCATTATTGTCAAATAAGTTTTCTCGGTTCACTGGGCACATTCTTTTTTTCTCACTTTGCTGAATTATTACCCCAAATATGTTCAAATTTGTTAGCACGCAATTCGTTGTAGTTGTCGCTGTTTGCATAAGTTGGGCGACAGGTCAATCAGGCCAGGCCGGATTTGACGGATATTCCCTAACATGGAGAATTGTGTAAAGATCAATTTTAAATCCGTGGCCACAACCCCGGGGTGGGTCGGAATTGGAATTAACACCAAGCGAGGGATGGATGGAGGTCAATTAATGGTAATTCAAATCTACGCTTTCGCTGTGTTATCTATGTATTTTATACACCAGGTAAATTAATTACAGGTCGCTGGTGTGCGCCAGGTGCCGCTAACCCCAACTACGTTGAGGCCAAGTTCAACGCCAACAACGCTAGGAAATAATTCACTCCTCTACGTCGACGTTAATCAAGTCGATACACCCTACAACCAAGTATAATGCATAAATTTCATCCCAATTTTTTGTGCTAATTCTATATTTTACTTCGTGTTATCCAGCTCTTGATCGGATCAGCAACCGGAATTGTTGGTGTATACGAAGGAAAAGCGTGGGAATTTGTTAGCGTCACTGAACAAGTTGAAACCGTGGGTGGAACACAGGTGAACGTTACAACAATGGAATGGACAAAACAGCTCAATCCCATGGATGGAAATGACATCCAAGTAGTTCGAGTAAGTTCAACATTAGGGATGAATACTTAAGAAATACATAAATTTATGTCTCAGATTCACGAATATCTATCACCATTAGGGACAATCAATCTTCGTTTTGATGGCATTTGGAGATTGTGACGATCTCGATTATCATGGTCAAGAACACAAAGGGACCGCCGTAATTGAGTTCCTTCCTGCAGATAATGCTGCCATGAAGAGTGCTGAGGGCTTATTAAATTCTATGTTTGCATTATTCACATTTTCTTTCCTCATGGGTGTACTGTAATAATGTGCTTAATATTGAATAAATAATAAAACATAGAGAAAAATTATGGTGATTTGACTTATGCCATATTTACAACATGAAAAATTATAGGATATGACTTAAAAAAATTTAATTTTTGAATACAATTTTAATTTTAAGAAAATAAATTAGGTATTTCATGACCTATGAAAACAAAGCAAGAGATGCGAGAATGCCGTCGAGTTTTGTGACTTCATGCATGTGTTATACTGTGAAGTATATATTTACGTATGTGTGTATCTATGTATGTACGACTAGTGTATATTTAATTATGGTACTTGCAGATATGCACGTGAGTTATGCAAGAATTAACTTATCAATAAACACTTGGACTTAGACTCTTATTGGAATTCTTTTAGATATGTCAATCGCTCGATTTTTTTCAGTGCAAACATCATACTCGGATTTAATCTGAATATGCATCTTTAATAGGTCATTAATGGTCACATCGCACCGTGCTGAATATATGTAAATATTTATTACTATACATATTATGGTCCTTGGGCATATGGGCGCTGCGCATTGGAGTCCAAGAAATAAATACCACGGGCACTAGGAAATAAACAATGAATTATAAAATTCAATTGAGTAAACTTGAAAAAACTGTATGTGCTAACAATGAAGGCGTATGATGTCCCATTTCCTCTAGCGCATTGCTATCACAGTCGCCGTTTTTGTACAAATCGTAATCTTCACATTGTCGACCGAAGAATTTAAGTTGCGAAAACACAGACTCCATGAACATCGCTGGGGCTCGATCATGGGCGCAGGAACCTGTGCGATAATTTATAATTATATCGGCCATACTCAATTAAAGAACATTCAAGGAATCATAAAAGTTAGAAGCGGTTACCACTAGGGTCCACACCACATCCTGGCTGATACCTGAATATAGGATAACAAAAAGACGTGAATGTGTACATTTATACGTATGTATCCACTCATGGGTAAAGTACGATTTATAAAATTACCGTCCACCGTTGGGATACCTAAAAAATTAAGTATAATAAAATATGTGCAAGTAAATATAATATAATTAAATTGGAATATGCAGTTTAATACCAATCAATGTGACCTAAAGGATCCCAGTACCCTAGTAAAAAATAAATCTATGCATTTAACCCCAAATACACAAAGATGAGGAAAATCTTACCCAAAATTCCATTTGCAGCCGTATGAATCACATCTACAAACACAGCATCATCAGGACTTGTCCTATTTTCCGGGTGTGCGACATCAAACAAGGGAAGTGCGGGGTCCAGAGCTAGAATTACATGTTAAATATGCAAATTTGCAGTTTTGCCAAACATAAGTTTAACAGACTTTACCTGTAATGCGGTTAACTATGCCTGCCATTTTCTGAATACGGTTTCCAATCTGTCCGACAACCTGACCCCCCAAACTGTACCCAATTAAATGAACTTTATCCCAAGAGGTCTTTCCAAGGTCCACCAAAACCTTTAGTAATTTTGCAGCTTCAGCACTTGCAATCTGAGCATTGGCGACTGCTGTAAAGTAATCGGGGGAGTCGGATAAAATTGACCAATTCATCAGAATCACGTTATAAGTTTCCGTCATGGCATCCGATACGTAGTCTATTTTAGAGACAAAGTACTACTATAATTATACATTGGGTTAATTTATATTCGTTGGACAAAATGAGATCTAACCGACTTGAAGATTTTTTGGAAAGCTATGAGTATAATTGCTACCAAATCCATGAATTAAGAGTTTAACAGGAGCCCCGTCAATAAAATTGGATGCGTCAATTGACTCAACATTATCAGCAAATATTTCATCGTACGTGTCCTTATTATTTCTAGATATTTATAGGAAAGTAGACGTTTAAGAACCAATAACTATTCAAGTTTTATTATTATTTGCCGAGTCGACTTACTTCGTGTAAAGAAGGAAATGGATATCGGCAGGGTTTCCAGCCTGTGCCCCAGGGGAAGGTGTCAAGTGGGCAGGAATCAGGGTACCGTCACCATTTGGATTGGGGAACCAAACGACGTCATTATTGTCAATGCTTTTCGAATATCCAAGTACGATTAGAACAACAAGAACAAAAACCTCACGATATTTCGACATGATGATTCAGAAATACGACTCCAAAATCGTGCGCAATTGAAATAAATTTGCTTTGACCAAACTCAATTCAAGTTGCCTACTTTGTCGAGAATATTCTGAGGAGAGAGTTGTGACATTCTCCTGTTATCTAAATTACAAATCGTGTCTGATAGCACATATCACACAAGACTTGATAGATGTCGAGAATGGCGTGACACCTGATTATAAATAATTTTAATGCTTTCCGAAATATCACATGCGCATGCAGTATCATTTTATGGAATTACTATGCGAAGTAAATAATTTTCGTGGGACAAGGTGCTGAATGACTCTGCTAAGGCCATTGGCAATTACGACTATCCGTTCATTCGAATCCATGGTATCAGACAATCTTGCAGTATGTATGCATAATTGGCCCTTGAATTCTAGTCAGCATTTCCCGAATTTTCTCGAGTTAATCCTTAAGAGCTTATCCTGCATTATGGAATTAATGAACCAGGCATGTTTTAAGGCAGTATGAAGGAATCCGAGTCGCTGATTTGTTTAGACACGTTGCGGTCATTAATTATTCCTGTTAGAATCTACATCTAAATAATGTACAAGAATTACATATGTATTTAGTTTCAATTGTATATTTTTAAAGTGGAGCTGGTTTTAAATATTTGTCATCCCTGGATTTTCACGTCTCTGAAACTATCCAGCTGTCAACGTGGCTGGACAAACGTTGGCCGGAGTTGTAGAGCAAGCCGTAGTTCCGCACATCGCAGCCGTGCACCCTGCCGCCGTACAAAGCGGAGAGACCGTGGTGGTCATGCAGGTTGTGGCCGGAGTTCCTGGTGCAGGTCCACACAATCGATTCGAGCAGGCCGCTGCTGCACAGGACGCCGGACAGCAAACCGTTGCTGAACACGCCACTGCATTGGACCCTCCGAAATTTATTCCTGGAAGAGGCAGCCAGATGCCCTGCAAATTTTGACATACAACGGTTGAAATAGTAAATCGTAATTTGGTAACAGTGCATTTAGCAATTGTGATTTGGTTATTTTATGTATGTATTCTTACTGGAGGTAAGATGCACGCGGCTGGGGCAAGAATTGCAGCACAGAGAATGAAATATTTTGCAGATAACATGTTACAAGTCGAAAGCTTTGATTGAATTCGGATAATGTAAGTAAATATGTAAATGAGTTCCAGGGTCCGGTGAGTGTGAATGGTAGCTATAAGCTGTATTTATAGGTACTGTAGATATATTTTTTAGGTATTTAATTGGGTCAATGCCAATTTTGAGGAAGCAATAGCCAATAATCAATTTGGCTCGTAAAATTCGGAAGAAAAATTTACTAACTCAAGGTTCATTTTGAAAATTTAGCAAGCTGACATATGGCTTATGCAAATATCAATCATCATCAATCATCAATCAATCATCTTGCAAGGATTTTATTTTAAAATTAATCATTAATTCAATAAATACTTGAAACATTTTGCTTTGTTGAATAGCGTATGCATGTATTTATGTACATACAAGAATATGTGCACACACACATATTTGTCTCATGATACTACATATAATATCGGCTTTGCTAACATCGGTTTGTTGGTATGTCACAGGAAATATTTTCATGGTTGCACGCCATTTTTTTTAAATATGTAATTGTTAGCAAAGGTGTTTTTGGAAAGTTATATGTAATTGGAAAAACTCATATTTTTGTAACTTTGACATATTTATTTAAAATTGACTGAGGTCAATGCCTGTACCCAACGTTTATCAGTAATATTTGAAATGTGTATAACATTATATGCATGCACAAGAATCGTATAACATTTTAAGAAAGAAATTTTATTTTCCTTTAATTTACAGTAAATATGTAAATAGGAGTCTGACCTCACACTAAATATCAGAGGAGTGAAAGTCGTACTATGTACGGTTTAATAAGGGAGAAAGAAGAAAAATGTTTAGCTTACTATGTATTAGAAAGTTTAACTCTTTTCAATAATTACACAAAGCGAATATATTTAGAGTGAGATTAAGAATAAGAAGTTTGAAAGCGACGAAATTCTATTTAATTTTTCACAGAAAATTTACGGTACGATACTCTCTGTTCATGAAAGAAATTCATAACTTCTTAAACCCACTGAACTAACAGAAACGGCTACTTTACTTATTTATTGACATTCAACAATATATGCAGATTAATTTCGTAACAGATACTTAAAATACAGTTATACAAGTTAGATAGCAAATATTAATATTTAAATTGAGTGAGAGTTTAATATGGAATACTAATTCACAATTAACTAAATAAATCTTAATTTTTAATTTTTAAAGCTAATAATATCAAAATTTGTCTAATATTCCTCAAGAGCAGATAAAGGTCAAATTCAAGATACAAATTACTTGAACGGCATGGGTACAACGCGATGATGCCGTACAGAATTTATGTTTCTGTATTCATTTCACAATGAAATTCGTGACCTACTTTTTTATGCTGTACGAAATAATGATCTTAATCATAACCACACCTAACCACGAGGGGCCGGTCGCCTTTAAATCTGAGGATGAGTATTTGTATCTTTCATACGCATGTAGTGTTACATGTACTCTCGTGAAGTCCTTTTGTGATGAGTCGATCACCGATTAGTTACTCTGAATAAAAATAGGTAAAATTTACTCGAGTTTGAGTAAAAAAAGAGGATGACACAACCAAAAGGTAAAATTTGTCCAACGTTGTGCAAAATATATCCACCCGCTCGACAAATTTTACGTTTTGGTTGTGTCATCCTCTTTTTTACTCTAACCTCGAATAAATTTTACTTATTTTTATTTAGAGTGTACATATTTATCTTCTGGTTTATTTATTTATATCCCATATTCTAATGGGATAAAAATATATACTTTTCATTCGGGCAAGTTATATTAGTGTGGTCATACGATGCATGGAACAAAATATCTAAGTGAATATCCGTCGGTAATTTTATAGGTGCAGACATGTACATATCAGTAGATACTATTAAACATACATTAAACATACATTTTAAAATACTAATTAAGTATGCATTCTTAAATTATGTAGCAATCGATGGACGCACACAATTCCACAAATCTGGTATCCGTATGAACAATACTACCACGGAATTGAACTCTCTTTTTGCTGAGCGTGTCATTTGGTGTGGCATAAAATCTTGCAAAGTACGAAACGCCTTCTTCTACTTCAGAATTTGGTAGTTCTAGGTCCATAATTTGGACACAATATTCATTGTCGTCCTCTAGCGTAGCGGCAATGTATACGTCCACGAGCAGTGATAATGATGAAGTTGATGTAGCTGGTCATCAATAATCGATCATTTTTTTTTTAGATAATCACACCATTATGTACATAGTGCATACGTTATTCTGCGTTGTCTAAATATATACTGGACTTACTGGCAGTAAAATCTCGAATACAAGGAAATGATTCTCCTGGATGGATTATACACATTTCGTCCCTTATGCATGGACCGCACTCTTCTTGTTGAATAACTGGGATAAGTCCTGCTTTTCCAGTTTTTCGTGTTATTGATGGTCCTCGCTTAATCTCAAATTTGTTGGCACTGAGTGTTAAAGTTAGCAGTGCAAAAAGAAACAAGTACACGCAGTTTAGCATATTTGCAAATTATTTGCAAAATATGCAATATGTAACACAATAACCTACAGTGGTGTGTAAAGTTTCAAATGTTTGTGCTGGATACAAAATGACTCTGAACACTAGAAATGACAGTAGCAAGTAGTTTTGGTGATTGGATCAATGTTGCCAGTTGAAGCCTTATCAACTCTCGATAGATCGCTCATCCATTTATTTCAATGAATATTTAGCAGCTGTATCGTTATCTTTCCATTGCACATTACAGCTTTATCAATTTGCAAATAATGTGATATTCTTGTAACAAATTTAGCATGCTTATGTACAAGTGTAAATATTGAGAACGCCCACGCTCCTAAAAACCCATTAGTTATTAGCTCACACTGCGTAGCACGAGAGCTATTGAATTCCTCCTGTCCGTCCGTCCGTCTGTCTGTGTGTTCACGAGTTTTTTGCATCAATTGATGCTAATTAATAATCCCCATGACCATTATTGAATAAATTAGACGCACCATTGGGGTCGAACAATCCGTGGCGCAAATGGTGCGAATTAATTGTGCAAAATAGTAACAAAAATTTGACACTACGGAATCATCATTTCTGGACAAAAAATTTAAATTATGTCAAAATTGGATATTTATTTTGTCGCCTTATTCTACACCATTGGTGCAAAACTACATGACCTGTATTTAGGTATTCTACCTGATTATCCTGCACCATTGTTGCAAAATTTTTTGAAAATTCTACATCTATTTGTTCCATTATTCTGCACCATTGATGCTAAAACATATAAATTTTATACTTGCGGTTATTCAGCACCTTTGGTCCGAATTTAAATCAAAACCATATTAGCTCACCCTGCAAATGCTTATGCACATATTTTGTCGGCTAATTCGGCACCATTGGTGCAAAGTGATATTCAAATTATTGCAGGGTGAGCTACTTCTAACGTTACTACGGTTTATTATGTAATATCGTTAATCATCAATGAATTTATGTATAAGAGTTAAATTGTTAAATTTAATTGATAGATTTGTTAAAGAATAAATTTAAGAACGGCATATTCAATTGTTATGCATATACATATTAATATTTTTAATATTTTTTCACGATGGATGCATGTAAATAACTAGGTGAGAGTCGTTCTGATTCAGAACTTCTGAAGATTCGCATATGTATGTGTTATCTGTCACGTTTGTATTTATTTATCAGTCTGAATTGTGTCTTCATCTGTCTTACTTATTAGAATTTAAAATATTAAATTCAAGATCAGTAATGAAAGAATATTTATTTCTGCTGGCTTATGCATATGTAGATGCATTGAATTTAGCGCAAAATAAGGCAAACTTTTATTCAGGAGAACAAAATTTTGCAATCACAATAATCCAAAACTCTGATGTTTGGTTACATTTTTTACATAGTTCCAATAAGTATTTAATCACAAAATTCTGCAGTTAATAGCAACACAGAACTCCAAAAACCTGGTATCAGTATGCAAAAGGTTCGAACGAAATTGGACATCTTTTCCAGACAAAATGTCACTCGCCACGACGGAAAATCTGACTGTATAGGAGAGTCCACCTTCTATTGCAGAATTTGGTAGATCAGTATCAAGTAAATGAACACAGTATTCGATATCGGTGCCAAAACAGACGTCAACCTGCATTGTGAGCGATGAAGTTGAAGTTGCTGTGCAATCGAAACCAAACCAGTGAATTAGGCATCAAGGTTATCAATAAATTAATTTACAAGCTTCGTCAACCACTTACTTGCTGTGAAGGTTTTGTCGCAGGGGAAATATTCGCCGGGTGGAATTGAGCACGTTTGATCAGTGTCGCAGGTTCCACATTCCTCCTGGCGAGGAACTGCTCGGAGGATGTTGCTGGGAAAAACGCCCAACCTGGAAACCGACGCCATAGGATTGCCCGCGAAGGTCTCCAGAGCGCACAGGGTTAGGAAAACGGCGACTTTCAGCATATTTTCAGAAATGTGGATAGGTAACTGGTGTTGTATTGAGGTTGGGTAAATTGGATGTGTGCTGATTAAATTGCAATTCTGCTTTTCAAATTTGATGAAATCAATAAATGCGTATGCATAGAGCTAATCATTTATCAAATGTTGAAGAATGGAGTCATTTATCACTGACGGTGGCATCACGATAAGCAAAAACACAATTGACAATGTTATTTCCAAGTTCCTAAATTGAACGTGTTCAAGTTGTCAAGCTTCGCAAGTACTAACCATCGCTTTTAGTGAGCGGTATTACATGGGGTTTGTTAAGTAAGTAGAGAAAGAAATGCATATTTTCATTTTCATGCACTCCTAGAAAGCCCGTCTCTTTGTAATAGAACACAAATGATATATAACTTTTGCACGGAATGAAACGTATGCTTTGTCCGGAAACACAAGAGACAAATTGTGATTTATTGCTACATAAATACAATGGATGCATATGATACAAATTTATAATGGCAATTTTAACATTGGTCCTCGAAACTAAATTTATAGTCTTTTTCTCTGAATTTCTCTGACTTTAAGCATGCAACATGACTTAAGACGACGACAAAAGCTAAACTACTAAACTAAACTTGGATGATTTAATTGTTTACATTATGCACTCAATTCACCAAACCACTACATATATATATGTAGCTACGACTATGTACATATATACATACATACATACGTATGCTTCATATTTACTTTATCATTCCAAAGTGCATGATTACTTTCACTAATTGCATAAGAAGACTAATTGTTTGAACTACACAAAAGTTCTAATGACAAGTGGAGCTCCAATTCTTCACGATCGATGAAGTTGGGTCCAAAGAATTTGATTTTTACGGCTGTGCAACTAATTACGACTTTACTTCTATAATTTACCCTCTCTTCTCCTCGTTTGTCTAATAAAAAATTAGACAAATAAAAAAATCTAATTACTGCCTAGATACCTGAGTACTTTCTATGATTTCATGATGCAAAGGCGAACATTAGCACGCTATTTATTGCACGGAAAGCAACGCAAATATCATGACCCCAATCACTGATACATCTCGTTATGCGAATGAATGCACACAAACTGTGCAGTTGCAAGTCACTTACATTACATCATTGCAGGAGAAAATAACTGCGGCTGGAACAATACGATTCATGAGACAGTTGTCAAATGCATTTTCTAACCGTTGTAGATTTTGATGAATGCAAATGTCCAAATTCACAGATTCAGTACAAATCACTCTAAAATATGTATCCACATTCAGCAATATACAAATCAATCCAATACCCAAGACAATTACCTGGACATACAGCACAGAAAGCTTACAATTCCGGCCATCAGTGCACAAAATATGGAGACATTAGATAAGAAAATGAGTTGCCAGGATACCTACATTTCAAATCAATAAACTACGATCTACAAACTTGCACATACATATTTACCATCTATTCTCCACTCTCTTGCAGAGAAGCTTGGAACAATTGCCACCATAAATTGATGTTCGGAATCACTCAAGGACACCTCTTACATTTCACACCAACATTTTCATGTGACGGACTAAAACAGTGTCATGCATCAAAATGAATACATATGTATCTGTATTGTTTTTGTCTGTCGAAAATCTGCTAGAGCTGACACGCTGACGCGTTTTCGAAATTTGTCATGTATCTATCTACATATGTATATATGCAATTTAATATTTGGCAACCCTTGTGTGACCTTTCATGCCCTCTGAGGTAAAAACGGCCTTGACCTTGGAGGGTGCGACCTGTAGTATCAAATTCTAATCAGGTCTACCCCTTGACGTAAAGAGCTAACGTTCAAAGTTCTAAGCCTGTATGTCGTTGCGTCATGAGTTATCGGCCCAACAGACGGACAGACAGACAGACATAAAGCTATAACGATGTCATAAAAGGGTTTCACCCCTTAATTTACGTATAAGCAGAAAATGCTTGAAATTCATAAAAGGTGTACATAATAAACATTCAAGTTCATTGGGTTGGTTTCATTCAACCAATAATCGTATAAAATATCTTTCCACCATTGAACATCTATATGCACAATATCTTGAATCTTAATTTTTACATAAGGCATGTCTGGACTGGTTTTTCTAGCACAAGTACAAGATTGGAGAAATTGAATTCGGCAACAACAAGCAATAAATTAAGACGAGATTGTAAATAAGGGATAACAAAAACCTGCACGTGTACACGTGTGTAACTTACTGAATTGAAATTTTGCATGGAATTATACTTATACATCTACACATTAAATCACGAAAAATTTGTCGTCCTTTTCCAATATTGGCATAATATAAGCTTCAGTGTATGCATCTATTGCTTCTTATGTAAACGTATGTACATACATACAATACATGCATTACACAAGGAGGAGAGCTTCAGTACTTGCCCTCCTCCGATTTTAATACCATTTGCATATGATGTAATATCCCGTGAACAAGAACCTCCAAATGTTTTGATGTCATTGTCCCATTTACGCCCGCCACACCTCTCAAAGGCACAACAACAAGAAAGAAGCCCTGTTTTTTTTTAGTCCAAATCACTATTGCAGTCCTAGAAAGATGGTCTCTTTCTCAAACCCTATATTAAACTAAACTTTTCTGAAATTTTGATTTTTTCGAAGGACAGGAAATTTTCAAAAATATTTACAAATTTAAAAAGTTACGTTTTATACTGGATATGATAGAACAACCAACTTACTACAAGAATTTTTGAAATCCTAAAAATGTTTGCTTGAAGATGCTAATTTTCGTAATTTTTGCCCTTTTGAGTGGGTGTGGTGGGCGCAAATATGGTCACGGCATCAAACCACTTGGGGGTCATTGTTCACTCATCTCATCGGGTACTGTAACATATCAAAAGGACATCAAAATCTGAGAGGGGCAAATAATGAAGCTTTCCAGCTCCTCCTAGTTTGACCTTTGATCAACTTAAATTCTTCATGTTTTTCTGGCACGCAAATTTTAGTATGAAACAACCGAAAATAAAGCAAATTACTTTCCTTCACCCTTCATCCCAACGGGAAAGTCAAGGATCATTGGTTTTTAAACAAGATAAACTGTTACAAATTACGTCGCACGCTACACAGATTTGCATAACAAGTACGCTATTTAGCAGATGCTTTTCAATTTATCGAAACGTACATACCACTTTCCTGCATGCAAAGTCGGCATGGAGGAAGGACTTAAATAACAATCACATTCATTTTCACTACTATTAAATGATTTTAAACCATGTTTATCCTCAAAAGGTACATCTACCTACTTATATGCCATAAAATTGCGAACTTCGTCATCATTATGATCACTTTTGTCTCCAGTTTGTACATTTTTATTCAAGAAGATCCAGTGTAGCAGTTCCAACTCCTGTTACATAAGAATTACAGATTTTTGTTGTTTTCAGCTACGCACACACTTAAGTATATACAAAAAATGCAAATACATACTTGCACATCTACATAGTTAGCCTGCCTGAGTGTAAATCCGGATTTGAAGGTTGCCCAAGAACTACTTACACATGCCCATTAATTGTCATATAAAAAGGCAACCACTTCGTACTTTTTGGCCCATTCATCTCTCTTATTTACAAAATACATCTATAGATAAAGGTATTTAGCAGGGTATATGATTTTGATTTTTTTCGCCAGTCCAATCCAACCACTCTTTTTCTCTATAAGTTGTTCAACTGCCACGCGCATTTTTTTTCGCACGCAATTAAACCTAACTAGCCAAGCTTTTTGCATGATATCTGCAATTCAGATTTGGTAACATTAATTAAATCAGTGGACGCTGGACCTGCAAAATCGACTGTGTACCTCGGCTAACTGATAAGTTTGTCCACTTGTGTTTACAACTTCGTTACATAAAGACGTATTTATAACTTTGTTATCAATTGTGAAGTACTTTTTGCATAGTGGAAAATGGTTTTCATACTATTTGTGATTGTTTCTGCGCTAATAGTATTATTACTGCTTACGAACAAAAAAAAATACAAGAATCTGCCACCTGGTCCATATCCATGGCCGATTATCGGAAATGTGATCGAAATGGCTATGATCGACATAAAATATCCGCATAAAGCGTTAGAAAAACTGTCTCGGAAGTACGGAGAAATCATGAAAATCCAGTTTGGGGCACATTTTATGAGTATGTAAAAAAAGTATCGATTAATTTACACAACATTATCTGCAATTTTATAAAGATCATTTTTTAAAACATTTTATTACAGTCGTCATATCTTCGTATGAGGTTATGAAGGAAATGCTAACCAAACCGGAAGCAAATATCGGCCGTTTTGTATTTCCCTTTGTGCCGGATCGAGCCTATGGCAATCCTAACCGCGGTATAATTACTGTATTTATGCAACCACTAAAAATTCTCGTGCATAAAGAACATGCGAACTTCACCATGCGATTATGTATTTTTAGGCATTATCTTCAATAGTGGCGAATCATGGCAAGAACTGAAAAGATACACGATTCGAACGCTGAGAGATTTTGGCTTTGGGAAAAAGAATTCGATGAATGGCGTCATGCAAGAGGAAGTTGACGAGCTAATGTCCACAATTAAGGGTGGTGTGCTTGATGGCCTGGGCGAGTGGGAGGTTGACCCTCACCTGCTCGCCTCATCCGCCATCAACGTCCTTTGGAGCTTGGTGGCAGGGTACAGATTTTCCCTCGAGGACAAAAACCTCCAGGAGGCTGTCAGGTTAAATGACGACATTCTGTTTGCATGTGGTCTTTCAAACCGATACACGGCTTTTCCATGGGTGAAGACACTTTTCCCGAAATTGAGCAAACATGAGGAACACTTGAAGTGTTATGCAGAGATGCAAAAGTTTTTGAGGGTATAAATTAAAAATTTAAGAATTGAGAATTGTGTCGGCTAATTTGATCTACTAAATTTCAGCGGATTATCAAAGATATTCAAGAAAAACGGAGTGCACGAAGCAATCAAGACGCCGAGAGTTATATTGAGGCATTTTTAGATGAGATTGAGAAACGTAAAGGCACCGGAGATACCAATTTTACAGGTTTGTGTAGAAAATTTAGAATCTTAACAATACGCAGATTAATTCTAAATACTAATTTGGATTTTTATGTTTACAGACGATCAGTTAATCGTGGTCTTAGCCGACTTGTTTCTCGCCGGATCAGAAACTACGAGCACATCCGTAAACTGGATGTTGTATCACCTCGCGATGAATGGTCACGTACAGGAAAAAGTTTATGACGAAATCTGCAGAGTTATTGGATCTGATGTTACACCAACGCTGGATAACGAAAAGAGGTAAATGAACCCAAGTCACATAACCATAAGAATAATCCCAATTTATTTAGGTAGATATTTCATCTTTTTGACTTATTAGTCCCCGATTGACTTTGTATCTTTCTTTGCAGTTTGGTCTACATGAAAGCCACACTTTATGAAATGTTTCGCATGTCAGACATCGTACCCACGCCACCACCGAGGATTTTAACAGATAGCATTACCGTGAGAGGATACACGCTTCCAAAGGTACGCCACTTCAATAATGATAAGTAAATTGATAAGTATATTCTCCTACTTATAAATCTAAATGTGTCTCTGCTCAGGGCGCGGGAGTCATGTACAACATGGACCCGGTCTTAACCGACAAAGTACATTGGGGCGACCCAGATGTATTTCGTCCAGAACGGTTTCTATCCACAAATGATGACGGCACAATGCAACTCGTTAATACTGAAAGAGTGGCTTCCTTTGGATTTGGTATGCAAATAAAATAAAAATTAATTATTGTAATTTTTTTTGCTCATGAGTTTTATCAAATTATTTATAGGAAAGAGATTATGTCTGGGCGAAACGTTGGCGTGGAATACAGTATTTCTTTACGTGACAAATATCTTTCAAACCTTCAAACTTTCTACAATTCCGGGTAAAATGCCACCGATGGAGCCAATAAATTCTGCCACTCTATCCCCGGATAGATATTCCCTCCACTTTGAGTTACGGAAATAATTTTGAGTATTGACAAAAATTATTCACGCGTGTATTATAAATATGTAAATAATTTTTATTTAAAATGTAATTAGAACAGAAAAGCTTAGATTTTTTTTGAATACTTTTTTAAATTTACTTATGATTTATTAAATAAAGTAATAACCTATATTTATGTGAATTGTATTCACTTTTGATAGAACTGGGAGGATGTGCTTTACACACACCTGTCCTAAGGTTTAGATATTGTTTTTTTATCTTTTGCTATAAATACATAGAGATATGCACAATAATTAATTACTATAAATGTTTAGTTGAGGCAAATATGTATTATTATGTACACTGAATTAAATCATTCACGACTATCTCTGCTTTGTTGATTTAATATATATCTAATGTTTGATTGGTATTTATTTTTCATAAATAATTCACCCTTCCTTTATGATTCCAACTATGGTGCACAAATTTTTCCCAAAAATTGAAACCATGGCTCGCAACAAATTTTTGCAAAGACATAAGACGGAATTTACTTAAACGTAAGATTATGGACAATTAAGCAAACAGCTTCATGTAATTCTAGCTCGTGGACAAACATCCTGTTATTTTAACACTTACAGTTTATAAATTTATGACAAATATTAGCTTAGGATGGAAATTTAAAGCATTAACCAGTTTAATAATTTATGCAGGCAGAAATAGCACGTGTAAGTACTTAGGCATAGATATGTATATACGACTTGCTGATCGATACTTAGGATTAGATTGGTATCAAATTTAGTGATAACGTAATAAGGAATGAAACTTATTTATTTATGGCGCATATTTATTTTTTAGATTTGAAGTTGTTCAACTCCTACTTGATAAGAACTAGGTTTACCGTTTGATTCATGCAAAAATCCTGAATCACGAGTGGAGTCCCTCTGTCTATGAAATTAGAACCGAATTTAATTTTCAAAACAGAGCAGCATTTCGTTCTCCTTCGTTCAACTGGATCCATCGAAATTCCCGATATCTTTCTACAAAACGACTGAAGAATGTCTTGTGACAAATTGTGCACTGATGAGGCTACTGTGAAAATTAAGATATCGTAGATTATTGCGTTTACGCCAATCAGTGGGAAAACTAGGAATCCAGGCATTGGTATTTCCGTGTTTAGGCGGATGCACACGTATTGCGCCACAATTTGCAGCCCAGGAACAAGCGTTATCGCGGTAGGCAAAACTCGATTCATAATGAACGCATTGAATGATTTTTCCAGAACTTGAAGAGCTTTATAAAGTCGGATGCACTCTTTGAGATCGTGTTTCGTGCGAATTGAAACCAGTTGGCTGGGTATTAAAGAATGAAAGCAAATAAGCAATTCTATCGGACCTAGGTACTTTAGGAATTATTTGTTAGATTGGTGCTTACCTATGAATAACATTCAGATAGTACAGAAAACACCCAATTCCTGCACATAGCGCAAAGTACACCCAGATCGACCCTGAGTACAAGGTGTGCAACGCCATCCATAACTCCAAGACATTCACCAATATGCCAACAATTGAATTGCAGCTATGCACACTTTGTGTCGTGTTACAATTTGCCGACATGGACATGATGAAGGGCGGTGTACATGGTTTATAGATGAGCAGGATGAACTGAAGAATTGGTATCACCGGAAGGCTAATTTCTCCCAAAAATAAGAATTTCTGCATCATGTTGGCCACTTTGGATTTACTCGATAGAAAATCTAGTAATTGGACAATTTAATCTATGAGATATATATGCAATATTTATGTATTTTTAGAGATACCCCAGGTAAGATGAGACTCAAAATCCATAAATGCATTGATGATTTGAATCCCACTATTGTCCAAATCGTAATTCCATCGAATTATAGCTTGCCCAACGTACAAGACGAAGAAAATGAACCCTTGCACTTTCTGCGGTAGGTTAAAACGGTCATGACACAAATTGAGAAAGAATGCAGCACAATACAAACTGGAAAGGACGCATTGAACCCTAAAAATTAAAATTCGGCCCGTGGATCTACATTTTGTCAACCTCTTCAACCCATCATCAAATGGAAGACATTTTAGGAATTTGCAAATACGTAAATGCAATTTAAGCAGGGGAAAAACTTTGGAGGTATACATTCCACCTTCGCGAATCTGTAAATTGCACCTGAAAGCATAAAATATTATCGCCCTTGCCCTTAGTTGAAACATGATATTTAATATGAATTTACTTAAGGTGTTATACGATTAAACAAATAATTAAATATTTAAACCTCCCTAGCTCAAATTGTTTACCTACTATGAACTGATTATGCATATGTGCGAAGGAGTGAAATTGAAGGTTAATCGTAAGCTTTTATTATTTTATTTTTAATTATGCCTTCCTATTTAATATGTTTAAATAACCACACTGGTCATTTTGCCACGTTGAATGTTCTTTACATTTTTGTACAAAAACATTTGCTACAATGAAAGTTAATCAATGACTCATGAACAAAAAAAAACTTTCTTCGATATGAAGTCTAAATAATATATTTACTAAAAGTTACGTAGCTCTTGAAATACATACATTTAAGTTTTAAGTTTTAACTTTTAATTAAATATTCACGTAAATGATCTCAAGATTTTTACAATGGAAATACATTTTTATCGACTTGATCTTAAGTAAAAATATTTATTTATCTAATTAATGTTTTATTTGACATTGCAATTCTGCATGCATGTATTAGCACGTATTTAAGGGTAAATTATCTCTAAAGCATAAATATACATATTAAAGTTCTAGAAAGGTTAATAGGTAATTCCAATATTATAGAAGATTGATTTGACTTTACTTAAAAAAAGTCATATTAATATTCATCCTGAGTTGATCAGAATTAGATTAACGGTTTGGCCCATGCAAAAGTCCTGAATTACCAGCGGCGTGCCTCGATCAATAAAATTTGAGCCGAATCTGATCTTCAGAAGGGAACAACTTTTAACCTTGCGTCGTATAATTCTATCTGGTTTCAATCCCCTCTGCTTTCTTCTATTCAATAACTGCAAAGCTTTCTGAGATCCAGAATGAACGCCTGATCCCAATGTGAGGATCAGTACATTATTGATTATCGTGTCAGCAGCAATCAGCGGAAAAACCAGGAATCCCGGTAGCGGAACCGCATCTCGAAGTGAAATGCAGACGTATTGTGTGATAATTTGGAGCGTCGGGGTAATGAATACTGTTAACGGGATTATCCTCTTTATGTGGGGGCAGGCGTTGAAATATTTTTCCAATACTTGTATCGCTCTGTAGAATTGTATGCAGTCGTCTGCATCATCTTCATTTCGAACTGATTGAATTTGGCTGCAATTTAAAACCTCTGCAGATATTATTCTGAAACGATAATTCGTCTCGTATTGAATACGAACCTTTCCAGAAAGCGCAGGTAGCTCAAGATGCAGTCAATCCCCACGAAGAGCTCGAACAGTAGCCACATGGAACCAAAGTACAAGATATGCCAACCCATCCAAGTTTCCGGGGAACGAATTATTACGCCAATGATGCGCTGTTGTTTAGACACAACAATACAACTTGGGATCATGGACATTAGAAATGGGGGTGTGCAAGGACGATACGTTAACATTAAAAATTGCAGAACGGGAAGAGACGCCACAGTCACTTCCCCCATGACGAGGAAATGCTTCATTGCTTTCGTGATCAGATTAGATTTCGGTACGTTAGTTGGGTCTAAATTTTCGAGGGAGTAATTATTTTTAAATTCATATATTTACTTAATTGTATTTTGAACGTAAATTTTGTTGCCTAGAGCAAAATTACCCTTGTGACGAATATCCGCCTCGAAATGCAGGAATGAGTTAATTACTTGCATCGGGGAATTATCTAGCTTGTAATTCCAACGGATCAAACTCATACCCGAATATATTAAGAAGAAGACGAATCCTTCAGCTTTTTGAGTCAGGCTTAATGAACCATTTAAAAGGTTGACCAGTAGTGTGAAACTGTACAGAATCGAGAGCAAGCATTGCACCTTAAAAAATTTGAGACGACTATGAGATTGGGTCTTTCTCAACCATCCCGTGCTGTGATCTAATGTGAATGGAATGCATCCAAAAATATGGGCAATTTTGAGATGAAATTTGAAAATAGGAAGAAAGTCAGTAGAAAACATGGCAATGTGACCTCAATTGATTTAACTGTCCAACTAAATATTTCGGACAATTATAGGATATATGGAAATATGGGAAATATATAAGGGAATGGGTGTACAGATATTTGCTTAAGCCTTTGAATTAAGTCGAGGTTCACTCAATTTTGATGGATAAATACAGATACTTTGCTAGATAGCAAGTACATAATTTCCATAAGTTATTTGATGAGATGTCTCCATTAAACAACAGGAAAGTCATGTTTGTAAATAAATACCCGTGTGTTTGTTTAAAAGTCAATTCATTTTCCAGCTCTTGATGGACTGCATTATTTGTACTTTGTCAAGATTATAGTCAAATCCTCATAATATTGAATAAGTTGGGAAACACAGCACGTGCAAAAATCAATCGGCACCCAATCAATTGTTCGCATTATGAGATGCGGATGGTTTGCACTTATCTTATTTACATTGTACCAGCAATCCGTTATATTTTATCCGAGTTGGTCGACAAACTGCTCGTCGACAACATATTGGTCGATACCGCCTATTTTGTCGACCTAAAATGTTGTCGAACTGGTTGTCGACTCGTCCGGGACCTAAGTACTTATCTTATAAGAACGATTTGGTGAAATATTTAGATAATTTAGATTATAACCACAATAAAGCCAAATAAATAAAATATAATTGTTGTGTTGATATTTTGGTTTCGACAAATCGAAGACAATAAGTTGATGTTGCCTTTTAAAGGCAATAATATAAATAGGCAGTAATATAAATATATGTATGTGATATATAGCGTATATTATGCATTTATGTGCATACTACCCATCCAAACATTCTGCCTCATAACATCTACATACATATGTACATACATACCTATATACCTATAATATGTATTTATGTTATCACTCATCAGGACAAGACCTTAAAACATTCCAGCATTGTGATTCAGACTCTGCTCGTATCATTAATCCATGGGCTTTTTGCATATCATTCTGCGTAGCATTAGCCTAACATATTGCCAAGCATAATAAATTGATTGCGAGTGTGCAAATAACATTTAAACACATTACGACTGGTAATGTACTTGTGTCCATACAACCTGTGAAATACTTATCGTATCGTATCCTTCCCGTGCAGGTTTTGCAGCCAATTCACCATGATCATATTTTTCGGTGGAGTTTCAACGAAAATAATTAGTTTGATTTTCTGAAGCATGAGAATGTCCCAACCTAATGTCCAATTGATTTCAACCCCACACGAACTTCTACATATACATATGTATGCATTTATGCCCGTTCAAAAATTATCGTGAATACGCACAGACAGACAACGCATTCCCATAAATATTTTCACCTTTTAATAATGCCCTTGCTAAATCCCGGTAAATCCGTCGATAAGCATATTGTCGGTGATGCATCATATATCTTTATGATTCACGGTCCTTACTGCTTCCTGCATCATAAATCGATTAATTTTTATCGGCATGATATTTCCACTTGGGGAACGAATGAAGGATTAAGGACTATTGCTCAATAATTTTGGATTTGACTGGTCGAGATTTTTGCATCAATGCGGTGCAAATCTTTTCATATTGAACTATAATTGTTTTACAAGTCCATTGATTTTAGTCCACGTTTTTCTTTTTTCATTTTGTTTTAAAAAAACTTGAGCTATTTTATATGATGAAGTTCTTTATATTCTCACTTGTCGTAGTGTTGCTTCCACTAATAACTACTACCAAGATATCATCAAAGCTGTCCCCATCTCTTTCCTCATCGTTACAAACCGCATCGGAAAATAGTGTATGGAACATTGTCGTCGAAATGGAAGATGGCGTCGAATCTGTATTCCAAAAAACTTTCGCCATCACAAAACTAACTGATTTCACGAGAGATGAGAAGGCGTCACTCCTCGGTCAAGAATTAGCTGCTCATGCATCAACTTCACAAAAAGGGGTGCTAACACTCCTCGCTCAGAATAAAGGAAAACGGAAAAGTGGCGCAGATCCACCAGAAATTTGGTCAAGTTGGATTTCAAATTCCGTCTTTGTGCGTGGTGCAGACAAGGAGTTGATTCTGAGTTTGGAGGGGGCACCTGGTGTTGCCGTAATTACAGAGGAACTTGTTATAGCATTGGAAGTGTTGAAAGAGGAGCCTGTGGTGTGTATATTATTTAATGAAAACGTATACCATTTACATATTCAGCAATATATTTATTTATTTAAAGCGTATTTTAAAATTAGAACACTCTCGCCAACGAATGGAGCATCGAGAAAGTCGGCGCCCCCTTTTTCTGGGCGAATAAAAGCCATACTGGAGAAGGTCCTTATCTACTAAAATACTAGCCTTCAATTAAAATATAGAAAAATAAAATAAATTAGTACCTTAAATAAAACTAAACGCAGGCATATTAGTCGGGCACATAGACTCGGGAGTCCGTTACACCCACATTTCTCTCCGTTCAAACTGGGTGGCTGGAGTCGGAGGCTGGTTCGCCCCTCGAAATTCTTCGTCATCACTCCCATACGAGACATCACGATCAAGTCATGGGACGCACACTCTCGCCACCGCTGTGGGGGCAGATGGGTGAGTAATTTGTAGATAATTTGTAATCCTGTTAAATGATACATAAATTTATTTGCACTTTAAATTTATTTGTGTTCGTTACAGAATTGGTGTCGCACCAGGCGCCAAATGGATGAGTTGTCTCGGATGTTTTAATGACACTTGTCTTGGCGGAGATCTTGCTGCCTGCGGAGAATTCATGATATGCCCAAACAACCCCAGCCAACCTAGCGGTTGTACTGGAGTTCCACATATCGTGTCGAATAGTTGGGGTGGGAAAGGGGGCCAGACCTTCTATGACAGCGTAATCAGGTCCTGGCGTGCTGCTGGGATCATTCCCGTCTTTGCGGCGGGCAACTCTGGTCCAAACTGTGGTTCCATAGGTTCCCCCGGAGATAATCAAGACGTCATCAGCGTGGGTGCAACCACACAGGACGATGTGCTCGCTGCTTTCTCCAGCGTCGGCCCAAACACGCGTGGGTCGAACTACAAACCGGACATTGTGGCTCCGGGGGCACGAATTCGTTCCGCTACAGCTCAGACTGATATGTCATTTGGCGAATTGAGCGGCACGAGCATGGCCACGCCCCACGTATACTTTGCATATTTTCGATTTATTTTATGCGAATTTTGTTGATTTAGTTTTATGGTGGTGTGTAAATTGGTTTCAGGTTGCCGGCGCCGTCGCTCTCCTCCTCTCAGTTATTAGCATTTTCATAATTGATTTACAAATAATTCTCGAGCCTTTAAATCATCAAAATGTTGTTATATTGCAGGAAAATCCACGCGCCTCGTACGCCACGGTGCGAAAAGAACTTCTCGAGAAGGCCCAGAGAGAAGGGTTGCGTGACTTTGTCGGTGCCCCAGATTGCAGCACTGCCCAGGACTGGCCTAATCATAAGTTCGGCTATGGGAGGTTGAATTTAATGAACGTTACAGCAGGAAACGGTGCTGGGTCAGCTGGGTGTTTGGGGTCAGGACTTGTGCTGGCTCTTTTCCTCGGCGTAATTAATATCGTCATGGTTAGACAATGAGCTAATCAAAGTGTAATTCATATGTATCTATAAATTCCTCTGTTCAACCATGAAATGGCAATAAAATTGTATACTTTAACACAACGCTATGTGCATACATTCTCCTTGTTGAATTCCTAAATTTTGCTTCACTTTTATGTGTACTTGGTTTGAGTGTGATAAATAAATCAATTATAAATCAAGGTCGCACAAATTGCATTGCATAATAGGTTAGTTGTTGCATAATACTCTTTCGACACAATTCAGTGCATTGATAAATTTTTCTCGGGTGGTATTTGTACTTCATGAAACATCAACTGGCTGCTTCTCTAAGGATAAGTTGATATGAAGTGCATATGAATTTAGTGAATTTTAGTATGCAAATTGTATTTAGGCTTTGTTATAGTTTTACTTCTCGAATTTCCATACAACCAAAACGGAGCGTTGGTTGGAATTGTTGCAACGAGTATACACGTATAATACGTGTATTATGACACCAATATATGGTACTCTCTGCACATTATACATGAACAGAAATACGGCTGACTACCGAATTCACCATGGAAAGTTTCACAGTTTCTCTAGGCTGCAGCAGTTCACTGCACGGCTGATGCTGAAATCTCCTCGAATTTATTTGATCCACTGATTCTTCTTGTTTGCAGTATTTGTTTTACCAAATTGATCTATTTAACTCTAAACCAGCTTTATTCAAAACGACACTGTTGACAGGAAGGAAAAAGTTATGATGGTAAGTGCATCAAAGCCCAAAAGTAGTGAAATATGTGGTTTTGTGGTTGCTGCATTGCAAATATAATACACTGCAACGACTGAATTGTTTGTCTTTTGATATTCCTTTGCAGCACAGCCACCACTACGAGCCTGTCGTTTACCAAGTTGATGACGACGACGATCTCTTGGGGGAGGCGTTAAGCGTCCCGATAAATATCAAATTGGGCAGTATGGGTCGAGGTGGGGAGCGTTACAACGAGATTAGTGAACTACATGACCAAACCAGGGAAGATATTTATCTATAACCGGTTGAACTGCACCAAAACAGTGTGCACGAAATTTGTTTCGCACAAAGTTCACAACAATTTTCAGGGTTATTGTGCTAGGTTAGTTACGTATTAGCAGTCGTGGACTTTCACAAATTTCGTGTTCACTATTTTGGTGCAGTTCAACCGGTTATAGACATCATTAACGTCATGTGATCATCTCAGAAATCTGGAAGTTGACTTGACGTGGCAGGAAGCAATTAAAAAAGAATTCGGAGTGAGTAGTGAATATGTTATGTATTTATCAAGGTCACATGTATATAGTATTATGTGTAGTTTAGCAATATGTAATGGCAGACAACCAGTGCAGAATACCAAGCTGGTTCATACTCCTCCTTGCTACATACGCTCAATGTATTAGACTTTCAGGCCGGTTAAAATTCTAGATGCCCGTAGGGACTTAATTTGTTTTTTTTACGGTATTGGGCTAGAATTCAAAATTTAAGCATTTTTGACCTTCCTATGCATGACAAAACAAGTTTTTTCGACATTTGACCTGTTTTTCGCCATGCTAAGGCCGCCCCGCTTATATTATGAATTTCAACCCAGTCACCCAACTCCAAGTGGGGCGGCCTTAGCATGGCGAAAAACAGGTCAAATGTCGAAAAAACTTGTTTTGTCATGCATAGGAAGGTCAAAAATGCTTAAATTTTGAATTCTAGCCCAATACCGTAAAAAACAAATTAAGTCCCTACGGGCATCTAGAATTTTAACCGGCCTGAAAGTCTAATACAGTGAGCGTATGTAGCAAGGAGGAGTATGAACCAGCTTGGTATTCTGCACTGCAGACAACTTCAAACAAGTATAAATTATTTATTATCATTTATAGATCATGATTGACTCTAAGCGGTACTTTTTTCGAAGAACTGCATGCAACTCGTCATTGCACAGCGTGAAGTCAAAGGTATAAAGTTTAATGCGATCAGTACTAGCTAATTCTTAAAGGAAGGGTATGCATGTTATAACTGTCTGTTTGAATGTAGATAAGCGAACTCCTCGCGGAATTCAAGATTTCTCCAAAGGGTGATTGGAAAATTACCATAATTCATAAAGAGCTGTATGATTCCTCTGTTGACGTTAATGGGATTAAGGTATGCATACCTTAATATTATATTACATATTAATATTATATTATACCTTAATATTATATTACATACGTTAGGGGTTTATTTATTGGAGCTTGTTTGCTAATAGTCGGCTAATGTTTTCGTTATTTTTTCTATAAATTGATGATTAGACAGAGTCAATGACACCACCGCCTTACCACAATCCTAGGACAATTGCACTTCCAACCAGGAAACACCATAATAGCGATAATAATGATACTCCAATCCTCAGTGTCAAGAACAAGAGTTACAAGACAATGGAAAAAACAGGTCATGACCATAACGGTTACGAATCTACTCGTCGTCCTGCATATGCCGTCACCTCAAACTCAAGACATGCCCTACCACCAGTACAGCAACAGCAAATCTTTAGATGGGAAGGAACTGGCAATGGAGGAAGAGAAGCATTAAGCCAGTACTCGTTCGAAAAAGATGAGGTACATAACTTCAATGCATAGAAAATTTTATTAGCATTAACTCTAAATTTAATTTCATCCTCATCAGTCTGTGTTGCCCAACTACCACACCGCTGGATATCGCTCTCCTCAGCCCCCGACTAATGGTTTTGCCTACGATGATGACGATGCTGCCTCCATGCTCAGCCGGGACTCTCAAGATTCACAAGATTCCCAGGAAGATCTCGACGCCCTCGGAATAGAGCATGAAGATCTCAAAACTGTATTCTTACAAAGGATTCGTGAAAACTTGACTGGAGAGATGGTACATTAGTAGCAGATTTCATTGATTGAAGTATTTAGTTGCTTGCTCCTAATTAATAATTATTTTCATTTCCCTGTACAGATACTAGAAGCAAAAACAGCACTCGAAAATCTTAAGGCGTCACAATCTCGAGCTAATGGAAAACGAGATCGTTGGACCCGATGGTCAATTCAATGTCCATACCCAGTTGCTGTACTGCGAGCACTTTTCGATGTCTAAAACATGAAATGAATTGACAACAACAGATTACCAAATAGAAATTATATGTCCTACCAGTGAAGTCGTGAAATTATTTATGTTCCTATTTATTTTTGTACCGATTACTACATATCTTTCTGAAAAGGTTTATCCGACCCTCATACATTACATACAAGTACAAATTGGTGTTGGGTTAAACGAAGTTTCGAAATTATTACCCAAGGTTTGTCCATCACATATATTATACATACATACATAGATGTACCATTTTAGTGTACTACTTTATGCATGTCAATGAATATTGTTTTTGACACGCTGAACATTTGCTACTGGTTGTTAATAAACTTTATATATAAATACTAAACTGCATTTTTTGTTTTAAATATACGCGTGATGTTATTCCTCTCGTCTTTGGAGATGGAATGTCGGTTTTCAATTTCAGTATGTTAACAAATCCGCTCATATTGAGCATACGTATGTATGTAAATATGTATTTATACCTTATTTATTATATAATATGTACCTAAATATGTACATCAAAAACTACACCAATTCGTGAAGCTGTATGTAGGAGGTGCATTCCATCCTCTATTTACATGGAGTCGTGGGTTTTTGCATCAAAACAACTCCTTCGCTTTAGTTTCTACATAATTCATTGAACCGAGTCCTTGATATTCATGTAGGATAGACTTCATGGATGGGATTAGTCAACGAATTTATGCATCTTATTTACGTAATACCAAAGTTTTCTGCAGTATGTTCATAAACAACTCTAGGCTCTTTGGTAACTTACTCAGCTCTTCACTTGCATAAGAAGTCCAAATAAATAGCAAATATTTACTTTTTCTGTATTTTGCTTATTCTTTAATATCTATTTTAAAATTTTGCATACATTCTAAGGGCAACGAGTCAGCCCGCATTGTAGTCAATTCCCATAGGTATATTTAATTCTGAGAAAAGCATTCATGGTATACTTCCAAGTATATTGCACAATTAATTGATACATACATTTTCCAGCTTTCGCCCTAGTTGAATGACAGCAGTGGGCGTATTAACATTATAGTTTTGCTTGAGCACAAAAGAATATTACATTGACTTACAAGGATTATTTTTTAAATTTATTATACTACCATGAAAAGTATTTGATGAAAGATTTACAAACTGCACATAATGCGAAATGTGCAAAAATCCTAAAACTGGGGCTTTAACAGTGGCCGTTTGGAGTTCGGTAGGTCCATTTTCAAATAATCATATTCAATTTATGTAAGTATTCTGACATAATTATATACTTCAAGTTAAAATGTCCTCTGATGCCGATGTAATGGATCAATATAATTATATACATATTGTCTTTTACAAGATTTCAATTTTTCTTGTGTGGATACTCTTACTGTACGTGTACATTACTCGAGATAGGGATACGTTTTGTAAGTCTGAAACGTACACAACTAAAACCAATTATGCAATTATACGTTATTTAAAACGTCTAAACCAACTACTTTTATTTACCTGCAATTATTTACATGTATTTGCAATTTAGTTTGGTGGGGCGATGGTTCGGCTTCAGACAAGTACTTTATTTGTCTCGGAATATCTTCCATAATTTGGGTGTTCACTACAGCACTGCTTTGGTTTGGATGGTGGGAGGTTTGCCATATTTACATATTATTTGAATTTTTCGATTCCAAAAGTTAATGACTTTTCTCTGCTCTTTTCTCTAGGAACATCTCGTCTCCATCCAAGCATGGTTGGGAATAAATATCTCATTTCTTGTATTGGAAATTATTGGACTTTTGTTCACTGGATTGAAAGGATTTGGAGCTCTAGTCACACATATAATTGCTTTCCTGATGGTGTACAATTATGCCGAAATGCTTAATGAGAAGAAAGGTGGAGTTCCAATGGAAAGATTTGTGTAACTAATTAAATAGATGAGTAAACTATGTGTATGTTTATACGAAAATAAATTAATCTTATACAATTTGTACACCTCTTTTGGGGTCTTCGGCTGCCGTAAGCTACATCAATCTCATCAATTTCCATAAATATATTTACTCCATGAGCTGCTGCAAAACTATAATGCAAATATTATAATAAAACAATTGGTTCATTCAGATTCATTGCAACCATATAACGCCCCTGGTTCTGTTACCGACCGAAGCAATAAAAACTACGTTTTCATAAACTCCATTGGGCATGGGCTTTTGATTCAGGATGCGGGCATGTGGGTTTTGCGCTTTGGGACACAACTCGACCCGGATAATGTACGAGACACATGGACTCCCCAGTTCTCAGTGAGACCAAAATGAAAGTATGAAAGCATGAAACCCTTCAAGTAATACATGAATATATTTGGTACTTGAATAAATAAGTAATGTTTTTTAATGATCTGCATTAAGCAAGAAGGGTAGTCAAAGTCAAGGTCAGGGATAACAATCGATTCCTGATTATAATCGGGTCAACCGTTCTCCTTTGGCGATTAAATTTGTTGTTTTTTCAAAAAATATCCTTCATGAAGATTAATTCGGATTTATTATCGTGCTTTCTAAGAAACTTTTAAAGAGCAGCGACAGTGCCATGACTACAATTGGGGTGCATTGCATATGTATAAGTATGTATATGCAATCCTTAACAACCAATTATTTTACTCCGACATATTTGTCTGGGGTCACCCGGAAATTGGATTTGTCAGGAAGTTGATTATTAAGAGTGACCTTCTTAGGATTAGAGGGTGACAGTAAAGTAACGGCTTTGGTCTAAAGCAATTCAGTTTGAATTGGATGAAGTGAACATTTGCATTTACATAAATATGTGACAACACTATTTGTTAGCTCATTTTAAAAATCCATAATTCTCAGAAGTTAACCGTCTAGATTAGATTCGTTTAGATATGCAAGTATGCCAAGTATCTATGTGTGCAAGGCTGCATGAAAAGATATAGCTGATTCTTATCAGTTAGATTTTCTATCTGGAACCCGTAATTTTAACCAAAGCCCCTAGCCTCCCAATACATGTATTTATGTATTTATATATACAAAGAACATAACACCCTTTAAAGACTTGCTACAATTCTTTATCAGCCTTGAATCTATTGGTGACTCATCTCATAAACACACAAATCAAGGTTGAGAATCGTTTTTAGTTAAAATGCTTCAGCGGCACTTCCTGCCTGAGTGTATTTCTGGCAAACCGGACCCTACCACTACTACTTGCATACACGTGTAAATATAGTACAAAACTTATTATTACAGTTCACAGTACCCTTAGCCTTAGGCATCGGCATAATATTATAGACCAGTTTACAACATACTCCGGTAAGGGCATCATACGCCTATGTACGTATTTATTTATCATTCATGTTTACTCTTGCTGGATCCGAAATATTTTTCAATAATTCAAATAATAATAATAATAATAATAATATCGTGCAAGTCCTAGTTTATAATTATTTCCCAATGTAACCACCGCTAAGAAATTTACAAATCTAGACTTTCTTTTGGTTTTTCTCCAAAGAATAGAATTTTTAGAATCGAAAAGTCAAATAATTTTACACATTCGTATTACATCTAAAGAAAATGGAGGTCCAGAACTACAAATACGATGATAACGACGACGACGACGAAGCCTCCATTGGACCAGTCCTGATCCCCATAAATTTTACGACTGGGAGTCTTGGTCGTTCTGGCAAGACGTACCAGGGAATAAAATCCCTTCATAATGTCACGCGCCTCATTGATGTGGACGAAACGTGGGGTTCAGTTTTATTTGAATAATTCTTAATATTTATTTTGAATTAATGCTAAAAATTTTATTCGATTTGTTTTAAGCAATACAAAATGAATTCGGGGTGAGTGATGAATTACTATGCAAAATTTTAAAGGTGTGAAAAAGTGACAAACTCACTTATAAATCTTTTCTTTATGCAGATTACTCTTGACGAAAATCGATACTTTCTCCGCAGACATGCAATATTACGAAAAATGCCATTAATGCCAGCCTTACACAGCATGAAGTCACGAGTAAGGACATGAATATGAGGCACATTTTGTGTATCCATTGATATTAATATGTGCATTTTTTAGCGATAATATGTAAGAAAGTACTTTATATTTATACAATTAGATCACTGAACTTATGGCAGAATTTGAAGTTGCACCTGAAGGGCCATGGAAAGTTAGTATTTTAAATTCCTTATGAAATTTTTTTACACATTCATGAGATCATTTTTTTGAATTTATTTATTTATTTGATGTCAAAATATAGGTAAACATTATCGACATTGTGCATCAAAAGAAGGGCAGCCATTTCGTAAGATAGCAAGCATACATAATGTTATGTATACACGTATGGGTCATCGATCTAAAATTCAGTATTATCGGCTTACACAGAAATTCTGCAAGCCGGTTGTTGAAAAAAGTGACAATCTGAACTTGTTCACTCCAGCTTTTGGGTTTAATACGGCTCTGAAGATCAAATCTGAGAAAGTTAGGCCAAGCTCCCCTGTCTCAAGTATTTATTCTCATAAGCGAAATAGGACCCCTCTGCCAGACGTTTCTTTCAGCGCAAACTTTATAAAGGGACTTAAGTTAGAAAGAAACTTTACCAACGATACCAACGAGTATAACGAGGTACGTGTTAAATATACTTGTATATTTTTCCTCCATTTTACGTATTTACTTACCATTAGCTTCATGTGACACTTATCTATTCCTTAGCCCATGTCAAGCAGACAAGCGTACAACACGGCTCTACCAAGCTATGTTGACATCGAGGATACAAACTCTGTACACAGTTACGAGTCACAGGAAGACTTGGACGGGCTTGAAATTCCACAGGAAGATTTTAAATCGGATTTTCTTAATCGAATTCAGAATTGTTTGACAGAGGATATGGTAAAGTTTTTTATATTACGATTAATTGGATTTAACTGCGTAATTTGTGGATAAATTCTTCCAGCTTAAAGATGCAAAGAAGGCGCTTCAATCCCAAAAGGGGACGCAGTTCTCTGGACAACGGGATCGCTGGACCACGTGGACAATGCAGTGTCCATACGTCGTGTCAGTTTTGCGATCTCTCTTTGATGTCTAATATATTTATAATCTTTATACATACATGCATGTCCTGCAGCTTCAGATATCTATTTTTTGTTGCTCAATGCGATTAACGTTTATACAATTGACAAAGTTGATATATAATTGTAGACTAGTATTTAAGATTTATTACCACACACTTCACATTTCTCCTTTTTTACTTGAAATGTAATTTAGTAACACGTGCTCAATTTTCTATGATCAGTCCTCATAGCTGGCAGTTTCAATCATTAACATAACAATGATCAATTGTTTAATTCTCATATGTATGTACATATATAATCCAATGATAATTGTGAGTTTGATTTATTAATTTTAAGCATATGACGTAAGTTAATAACCTCTGTTATGTATATAAATGATAGGAATAATATTTCTGAGAATTTTGATATTATTTGTATCTCTGTCAAGCTTAGACTCGGGTTGAACCGAATATAACTAAAATTAGTTCTAAACATAAATTCTGCGAATTATGGATTAATCAGATAATAAATGCAAAGCTCCGAAGATAAAAGATACTTTATGCTTAATCCTCCCATAACTATGTACCTGCTTATAAGTACCAAGGTCGGTACATATTTATGTAAATTCAACTTTTCACTTCACCCAATTCAAACGACATTCCTTGAGCTTAAATCATGGATTCCATTGCTACTATCACCCTCTTAATAATCGCTTCCCACTTTTGCGGAGGAATCCAATTTCAGGACGACCCTGTCATTGAAAGATTTCGAGATTATCTAAAAATTGACACTGCCCATCCGAATCCAGCCAGCAAATATTGTACAGTTTGTTATTTCATAATCAATTTTGATTGTTTTTTTTTTACTTTCTTACATATACCTATTTGCATGTAAAAGTTTGACAATGTATTTCCATGTATTTAGTACCTGGAATAGAATGGATAAACAACCAATCTGTCGACATTGGGCTGGATTTTACTTTACATACTTTACAATTCTTGCCAGAGCAACCTCCGTATCATGACGGGTATGCACTTTGGTTAACATGGCCTGGACGTAACCCCGCCCTAAAATCAATCCTGATCAACACACACATGGATGTCGTCGCCGTCGACGAGGTTAAATATTGAACTGTCAAATCTGATAAAGCTCATACAATTTCACGATAAATACGCTGACACAGAGCAAGTGGGACCAGGACCATCCTCCATTCGAGGCTGTCATGGACGCGAACGGTGACATTTATGCGAGAGGAGCAATTGACATGAAATCCGCCACTGCGGGGGCACTCGAAGCTCTTCGTATCCTTAAAGCGGAAGGATTTGAGCCCCTGAGAACAATTCATCTCACAATTATGCCAGGTATGCATTTTACAAGCCCTGCATAATTCATGCAAGCTCACATATTTATTCACCGAGACACTGTATGCATGCAAATTCTGTCAGATGAAGAAGTTGGTGGTCACCATGGTATGGAGCCATTCGTCAACTCGGAACATTTCGAACGGTTGAATGTTGGTGTGGATATTGATGAATGCGAAATAAACGCTGGCAACGTGTTACTCATCTCTACTGCCGAAAAGGCAATTTGGCGTAAGCAAAGATTCTCCAAATTAAAACTTTGTTACATTAAGAAACTCTACATATTTCAGAGTTTAATATAACTGCGAATGGAACTGCGGCTCATGCGTCCACCCTTCCGGAAGATACGGCAGCAGGGAAATTACAATTTGCTATCAATAAATTACTCCAATACAGAACCGAGCAGTTGGACGAGGTCAACACCAATCCTAACGTTACAGTTGCCGATGTAACAACTATAAATTTAGTCCAGATGGGGGTATAATGATCACAATTTATTTTGCTTATTATGCAAATTGACTGTTAGTATTGACAGTTGTAACAGTGGGAGTGCAAGCAACCCATGTAACACCCAGTAATTAAATAGTAATAAATATCTTCCGTCTCTGATCAGGGTGGTCTCGGTGATAATATCATCCCCGACTTGTTATGGGCCTCATTTGACATGCGGATTTTAATCAAACCCGACTGGAATTTTGGTCATGTGGACAATTTTCTGAATGGCATCATTGCCGAAGCAGGGGTAGATTTAAAATGGATCCAAAGATCAGAACATGATGGTGTCACTCCGACGGACGGAAACGTTTGGTGGGATGAGATTATGAGGGCTTGTGACCAATTGTATGAGCAGATCGACAAATTATATAATAACATTTTAAAGTACTGATTTAACGAAAAATATTATGTCTCAATTTACAGGAATTTAACATGCAATTCGCAAGTAATCAGCGGGGCCACGGATGGCCGTTATGTCCGCAGCAAAGGAATTCCAGTTTTTGGGATTCATCCGTTCCTCAACACGGAAAAACGTGCACATCAGCACAATGAGAAAATAAATGCTGTCGAATATTTGGCTGGCATCCCTCGTTTTACCCAAATTATCAGAAATGTTGCTTCACTCCCAGAAGACGAAAATATTGACTACTGAAATCATAAACGATACTTTTACTCTAGCAATGGTAATTTAACAAGCGTGAGTTTTATTGCCTAGAAATAATGTAACATATTATATTACAGTATTTATCAGATCGATTTCAATCTAGTGTAGTGATTCAAATTTTATTGAAAAAGATTTATAAACTAAATTGAAAATAAAAATGTTCCGATATTTTGCAATCTAAAAAATACAATTACTGTTGCTGTGTACATAATACACACGTATTAATAGTAACGTCACTATCTTTCAAGTTCTTGGCATTAATGATAATTATTTATGTAGTGGGAGAATCTACCTCAATTGGCAATGAAATGGGCGGATGACAAACGCTAAACTAATTTTTAAAAATGAATACTAACCAATATTTGGGGAGAAGTACTTATTTACATAGCTCTAAAAATTACGCACCATCTGCACAGATGGTGGGAAAAATGGCGAATGCATGACAAATTAAAAAAAGTACCATTTCGCATTTCATAATCCTGTTACGGGTAAATAAAAGTTTAGCTGACTGCTGAGGCTTTATATTGTCTTGGTTTATTTTATATATATGAACATGAAAAATTGATTGGATAAAGTTTACAAATTCTAAAAAAATAAGCGTAGTGGATTTCCAAGTTAAAATGTCTCCGTCCTGAATGCGAAGTCATACTTTGAACACAATTGCTCCAACTGCTTTCCCAGTGGTTTAGGACCGCAAAAATAGATAGAAACAGCACCATGATTGCTTTCCTTTATTTTAGTAAAAACCTGCCCAATAATTGGCACATATATTAATTCAACATTATTTGATGATATGTATGTAAATGTGTAAATGCCGTCTTGCAATACCTTCTCCCAATCAGGTCGGCCAGCATTCATCCTGGTCTTTAACTTGGCCAAGCAGTCTCTCTTGTTCTAGGAAATAATCTCAAGTCAAATTTAAATTTACTATCTAAGTTTACCCTGCAAACTACCTTTTCATAAAACAGATCCAACGCTAACTGTAACGCGACGGCCTTCATTTCAGTCCCCTTCACAGCTCTCGTCATGTACATGTGAACGTCGAGAAATCTCTCCATTTCTCCGCCCAACTCTTCCTGTTCAATCTCCAGTTTGGAGATGAGGTTTAAAAACCAGGAGAAAGCGTTCTGCTCCGGATTCAACCAAAAGAAATCCACCTTCTTCAATCGATTTACCTGAGCTTGAAAACCATTGCTAAACTTGCAGTTGCACGAAGGACACCCAATTTTTGCCTCCCAGTGACGGTACATTATCGACTGTAGAATGGAGGCAAAGGGTGTCACGCCAATTCCCGCCCCAATTAGCACCGCATGTTCAGAACGGAATATCTCGCTCGCAGGGGCGCCATATGGACCGTCAATGTAGGCCTGGAGGGGATTAAAAAGGCGTTTTAGGATTAGTTTAAGGCACTCATCATCTGCTGACACGTGCAATTTGGATAAATATGCAAATTATCGCACCCGTATCGGTTTTCCCTGCACTTTCGTGTACTCGTCAGGAAGTCCTTGTTCTTTCTCCAGAGATTGAGCTTCGTCATTGGCAATGCACTCATGTTTGTGACGCTGACCTTGTTCCCCTCTTTGTAATATGTCCTCATTATCCGCAATTATGACCGACTCTGGCCTTCGTGCTTGGTAGCGGTAGTTGTTGGCCGTCAAAACGGTAAACCTTCTCTTAACTGTGGGTGCACCGGTCGAATCCGTGCTTGGTTTCCGTGATACCAAAACTGACTCAGTCCGTTTGACGGACTTTGAGATCTTGCTACTGTGCCGTAAATATACTAGTGCAGATTTAACACTAAGGAGTGCAATGAATATGTATGTATAAGAGTTTTCTCATGTACATATAGCTACCCATGAATAATTAAGTATTTCAAATTACCGTCCTGTTGTTGGACGTCCGTCAGGGTGAATAACTTTAAAGTTAGTCGACAGTTTGAGGTAATTGTAGAAATTGTAGAGATTTTCAGTCCACGGTCCCACGGCTCTTATGTGGAGACTTAGCTCATCTTGAAATTATAAATTATCCAGTTAAATTAATTTACAACAAGGTTTCCTTGGGTTTTAAATTTCTATTAGTCACCCAAATTCTCTGGTGCGCTGCTAATCGTGAAAGCATGCCATTCAAACCTGCTCAAGTGTGGGAGGTTAATGAACATATAATCTCCGGGATTAAATTTGAAGCCTGGTGGTCTTTCGAGAACAAGGTTAGTAACCTTTGACGGAAGAATGACGCCCATTTTCACCGTGGTTCGAAACCGACAAAAGTTATTGTAGATTCTGAATATCTACATTGACAAGAATAAAGTGTTATGTATGTGTTAATCATAATTATGACCCATAGCGGTACTTTCATCGATAGCATATACACCTGTTCGATAATGAATACAATTCCGGGGAAGATGAACCATTTCCAAAAGTTTTTGCTGTGAAATATCATGAATATGTAGTAGAGAGGGTAGCCCACGATATGGCTGATGTAGAATAACTGCAATTTAGGTAGTAACGTTAACGTATATGATAACAACTTAGGATTAGTCACTCATACATAAATACAAAATAAGTCTGTACATACATACTCTCAAATTAAACTGGAATGTCAGTTCATTTGCATGCTTTGACGCATTTGCGAGAGCTGACATGCTATTCTAATTCGAGAGTATGTATGTATACACTATGATATGTACATATATTTTTTACATGAAAATATCCGTTCCTGCGAACAAATGAGAACGTAAAGAAAAACATTGTTAGCAAGATTATCGCTATGACAAAGCCACTGATATAGGCGAATCCTGGAATCAGGCCTAGTGCGGTTGTTGCACTCATGTCAAACATAAAGTTGAAAAACGTGACATGCTCAACTGCTACACCTGCGTCAGATAAAATATATATGTGCATTTACATGTGTTTTGAATATTTGATATTATTGGGCTTTGACGTACCAACATGTATTAAATGTGCTATGGCATGGCCCAAGCTCGCAAAGACAATGAACTTTCCAATAATTCGGTGAAACTCTTTATGATCGTCGATCGGGATGAAATTGTTGTTTAAATGGGTGGATCTGATTCTTGTCAGCGCTTGACGCATCATTGTAAATAGGATGAAACTACTGCTAAAGTCCAGACACCAACCTAAACCAGCATAACAAATTACAACACTATAAATATTTCTGTTCCAATTAAACGAATGAGCATTATTTTACCAAATCCTCTCGCTAATCCCAAAAATATTGGTGCATTCGGTCCATCGTCGCCAAAATATTTGAATATTCTCCCGACAAATAATGCTACGTTTAAAACGTAGAAGGCGGACACCCAGCACAAATATGTTACATTGTTGCCCATCCAGTAGAATAGGTTGTGGCATTTTTTACTGCATGGAACACCAAAAGCAGAAGGCCTTTTCTTTTGAGGTATTGGTTGCAGCCACTTCTCAATCCTATTTTACGGAATACACAATTTCTTAGTAAAAGCCATATAACAATACTAACTAACAGCTTGAACTAACAGGGTTGATAAGTTTTGTATAAGCTCCTTATGCCCTGCAAATAATCTTCGGAAATCTTCCAATTTGAGTACCGAACCGTCTCGAAATGCCTCATCTGGCCCAAGTCCTTCTTCCAACAGGGTAGTACCCAAGTTATCTGCATACGTGCAAAATTAACATCTGTATACTTATCGATGAAAGTTAGCCATGAATGCCAAACCTCACCCAATAGAGTGTCATCCAAAACAAGGTTGTTCTCCTTCATCGACACCCGCAACATGTCCACAATCTCCTTCTTGGTCAAACAACCGTCTCCATTGGTGTCGTAAATACGAAAGAGCAATTCCGTCTTTGAATTCTCATCCATATCAGAATATTTCCCAACAAATGACATGAAATCTGCAAATGTGATAGTGTCCTTTCCATTGTGCTGGTTAATAAGAGAGAACAGTCGGTCGGTGTGGAATTTCTGTATTGAAAGCCATACAATATTTTTTTATCAAGCATATCAGGGTGTTTAACTTAATTTTTAGGCCTCAATATAATTTAATTTGCTTACAGAGTCGACACCAGCAAAGTCCGCCAACATTTCTCTCGTCAGTAGACATTCCTTCTGCCCACCACACTTTTGTAAAAATTTAGAAACTAGTGTTTCATGTTGTGCACTAGGTATTAATGTAGACAAACTCATTTTTTCTTAATTTTCCAATTTAAATCCAAGTAAAATATTAATAATGGCAATCAATTTATTTTCGTATTTCACTTCGACGCTGCATGAAAGTAATATGATGTTTGTGCATATCCATGTATATGCCGAAATCACTGCATTTATGGATTAACTGCGGACTATGTAATTTATTTGTTTTCGTGTCGAATCTAAATAATTCGCGATTTAAAGTTTCGTCACTTATGTATATTCGTATTACTTTGTTCAAACTTCATTATCAGCCCCAGTGCGGATAACTTAATTAGACAGTTTCATAAGCATGCTTTTGTAAACAGCAGGATAAACAAAGGATGAATATGTGAATTGCATCCAGCAAAATAATCTTGCATAGCATTGCATATTGTACCGGATTATTCTGTTTATGAATGAATCACGGCTCTTCTTCCTGGTAAACATGCAGAAACATCAACAAATATTGCCAAATTTTGCATTATTCCTGTGTCAATTAAATTATCTGTGACTTATTTGCATATATGTACGTGAATATTTGTAAACCAATAAATGTTGTGACTCATTTTGATTCATAATAAACCAGTAAAAATTGTGACTCAATTTGATTCCTAACATCATGTATTTAGTAGTCAATGGAGCGGATGCATGATAATCAGCTCTGCAGAAATGGATTTACGGGGTATAATGTTTGTCCTGGTCATTGATGTACATACATAGATGTAAATACAATATAGAAACCTAAGTCTGCATTGCACAATGCAATGCAATGATGATGAATTTAAATTGATTTAATTTGGTTTTAACCTTTATTCAAGAGCTAATATTTTGCTTCACCCAAGAAAAATAGAAGTATGAATTTCATGAATGTGAAACGAATGAACGCTACCTAGAGTGATATCCACTACAACCTTGGTACAATTCGAACTTTGAATCGGAGTCTGAATGACTCTGATTCAAAGTCATCGTCAGCAGCAAATCCATGTAAAATGATATGCTTAGAAACTGTCTATGCATGTATTCCGTGTGTATGTTCAAAATGAAATGACGGAAACTGAATTGAAATATTTTTTGTAGATTTGCAATTTTTATTGGTAATACACAGCATGCATTAACTGGCTATCAAAAAATAGTTGGTGTTTCCATGTATGTAGTAAACCAGAGAAAGTAACAAATTATAATCGAACATACATACCTATGTACATACTCTTTTAACATTAGAGGCTTTATCAACTTAAGCAATTCTTCCATTGTTATTGTTGTTACTAAAAGAACTGCCACCCCCGAGTTCTCCGTTGTTATTGTTAAATTGACGGGCAGCCCTACCATTGTTGTTATGTATTATTGTTAAACTGTCTGCCTATGCGACCGTTATTGTTGTTATTGTTAAATGATACCCTCCGAATCCACCATTGTTGTTATTATTGTTGAACTGACGTTTTGCCACCTCAACTTCGGTAGCGGTGCAAACGTGCAGGAATCAGAGGGTGAAAACCTAGAATTTTAATTTTTTTAGAAATATGAACTTAATGTATCTAGTTATGTCATACAGGACGCACTCAACTTTCATGCTATCACTGACAATAAGCATCGACTTTATCTTGCTTGGCACGAGGGGAGAGTTAATTTTGACATTTGAAAATTTGATGAATTTCAGAGGGAGATTAGTGGATGAGTTTGTTACCAATCCGTCCATTATTTTACACCCTAACTTTCCACGACTTACTTTATGAGAAAGTTATTACTCAAGAAGTAATATTAATCAGCAAGTTAGGTAATCTCTGTTATTTCAAGAACCAATAAGTAATCTCCGACTAGATATTATCGTTTACTTGAAAATGAAGAGTTTCTTGGGATCGAAAAGTATAATTAAAATCAAATATTAATTACTGCAATATCTGTAAAGTTAACGTTATGCCAAAGCTAGGCTAAACTGGTTTATGCTCCAAGGTGACTGTGTAGCGTCTGTGGTCATCCAAAACCCATTAGTTTTATGGATATCTTCATTCGGGTCGTTTATTCGTGTCTAATTGGCATTGGTATCCAGGTCGACTCGTTCAAGAAATATGGCCAAAACCTAGAAAGATTTTTAACAATTTGCATAAGCAGTAGCTTGAGTTATTGTAATTTTATAATTAGATTAGCGTATGTACATATGATTCAAATAGATATATTACTGTTAAAAATAAGCAGGTCATTTTTAGTAATGCATAAAATATGCCTTATGCATCATAATCTGTTGTACTGGTATTTGGAATGGTATTTGTTATGATTAGTAAGATCCGGAGGATGTTTAAGTATATGAATTCATCATGTATATATAGAGGTTATGTGCAACATAATAAAGATTTTTCTCAATTCACAATTCTGAATTCAACAATTACATTAATCGAGTTTAACCATTTATTATTTACCATTTTGTTTAGCTCAGTTTTTTGTTGTTTCTAAATTTTAATTCATGACGAGACATCAAATATACATAATGATTGTGGGGTTCGCTAATTTTGGTCGGTCACCCATATGAACTAATAAATACAAATACATATAGAATTTCTCCCCATGAAGACAGCATCCATTTTCTGCCTTAATAAATAAACAAATCGGATTAAGTACCCGAAATTGCGTAAAATAACTTGAGTAATAAATTTCAATTCGACAAAACCTTACCTCAGGATATGCATGTATGTATATACATATCTGAATATGTAGCATATGACAAGGTAGATATTCCATATAGTAGTAATGCTTATGTCATATATTTATCGTTAGTAGTCATCTAAACCTCATTAACGTTTTGCGACACATTATATCATTACTCTGTTGTTGCTTTTTTCATCACATTTACTTGAGTTCACACTCACTGTTTGCTGTTTGCCCAATCATACCAATAACAATGAAGACGATACTTTTCCTTGTAAGTTTAATAATTTAGCATGAAAATTGTGCATGTATTTTGAAAACGAATCGTTATAGGTGTTCCTTGCGTTCTGCGCTGTTGTCACTTGGGGGTCCGAAATTCAAGACGCTGCCTCTAGCGCAAGAAATGTTCGCGCTACAATTACCAATAACAATGGAGGGTGTGGCGGCCTCGCAACATTTGCGTCCTGGTTTGGTACTGCACTTTCCCTTGCTTGCGTTATACTCTATCAGAAATTTTGGGATTTCATTTGATTAGTCATTGCAAGACCTGATTAATCATTCATTTTCATGTCCTCCATGCAGGCTTGGCCAACTGCCCTCAGAACAACAATAATTAAAGTAAACCAAAATTCAAAATTTCTGTTTATCAATAAGGTTTAAAATTTATAGTATTAATGTGAGCTAAATATATTCAACAAAATTATTGCGATCTGTGTGTAACAAAAAGCCAAAATAAATTATAATCATTATCAAATCATGACTCTATGTATTCATCATATTGACATTATCGCATTCTAATTTATCCAGATCTCTTGCACTTTGACAGCTTTCTGGTTGCATTATAAGCAAATTTCATATGTACATTCAGTAATATGCAAAAATACATTTATTTAAATATGAAACTACGTATGCACTCTTCTCACAGTAAGTCTTCAAGTCATGAACCCTTTAATAATCCACTTACGCAGATTGAGAATTTGACAATTGACAAATCACGTTTACTACCCTTACAGATTATGCAACATTTCATTCACTGGACGACCTCTAAATCTAATTGCAAATGTGTTTATAGAAATCAATGACCGTAATTAGTGAACAAGTACTTATTCTTGTATCATTAACTTTCCTCACCCAAGCCCAAATCGTCCATCCAATAATTACCAGTAAAACATAAAACTGAAATAAAATCTTACCTTGCAACCAGTCATACTTTCTTGGACAATCTGAAGTGTTCATCATGAATTGCTACCTTGTGAGTTATTTCAAATTTTGTTGCTTAGAATTTTAAAGATCCCTTATTCAATTTTTATAATGCTAACTTTGTCCAGGTCGTCCTGGCGCTTATTTCCGTGGCGAGTGGAGCCACAATTACGAACAACAATTTCGGACTTCCTGGTCAAACCATCACGAACAACAATAACGCATTTGGTGATGAAGTCATTATTAACGACAACACTCCCAGTGGCAAATTCAGGTTCACTTCACGAGGCGGAAGTCACGTTTTTACTGAGACCCAGTGTCCTTTTGGAACCATCACGAACAATAATCAAGGCTCGAAGGAAGTTATCTGTCTGCCCCCAGGAGTGCCATCCGTCTTCAATAATAACAACTAAGTTCCTCTCAAAACTCGGAATGTCAGATAATCCATAAATTGAAATGAATGAAGTTTACGCTTGTGGAATTATGTCAGAATATGTAAATTGTATTTTGATTGATGGTCATGCGTGATAAATAAAATTCTCATGCTTAAATTTTTAACCATAACATCTGAAAATTATTGAGTCGTAAGTTACGACTCGTAACTTGAAAATTGACAATAAAAAATAAATTTATGCACATACATATACACCTCACGCTTTCAAATATTTGGAAACCGAATGACTGGGGAAAATTTTTGGGGATAATTCTGAAATTTGTAATTTTCTAGTAGTAAATGTAACTACATAATGACAGAATAAATGTAATTTAAAAAAAAAGTTAAAATAAATCTATTAATAAATGTCGATAGCTGTGTGTATCTATATATCAGTAATATTAGAAATGCTACTTGAAATGTAGAATACCTATTAACACACGTGTACACACATCCCGATCTACAATTTTCGTTAAATCCACGCAAAAATAACTGAGTTGCAGAATTGCAACTGATGGCCGTTTTTCGAACGTGGTTTTCAACAACTAGCATATCAAGAAAACCACGGTGGTATTCACGTTATTTTAACGTAGAAAGTAACAATAAAATAACCGTGGCATTTGCAACAAATTAACAGTAATGTTTACTTCAAAATCACCGTGGCATTCATGGAAATTTATGCAAAATATTAACGGTAGTTTTTTCGCAGTGCATTGGTAATAAAATCGCAATTTATTAACAATTTAAATTATATTATTTATATTAACAATTTATTAAAGGACCAACAATTAATTTTTCATCCAATGACATCAACCAACATTTTGCTTCAACTTGGCTCACATTTACTCTAAAACTCTTTGATATTTTTGAAACCTGATGTATGCCTAAAATAGAACTAGAGCTGGGATATTTGTACAGGTCTTCAAGCTTTTTGAATTTCTTACATACTATGACTTCACTATCTTTAATGTATTCTGATACAACAACAATAAACCCTGATTTTAACTTATAACAATTGTCATTACGGGCCAATTTAAACGAGGTAGAAGTTGTAGACACAGGTTGAGATAAAAGAACATTTTCTTTCTCAATTATCCTATTCATACATTGCTCTAAGGGTTTGTATGACGCTCTCAAAGTTCGTTTAATAAACTGCATATTATTTTCGTAAGGAAACGCACTAAATGAATCAAGCGGACCGAATTTTAGAGCGTCTGCGCTAATGTGTATTAGTGAATAAACATTGTACACTAAAAATTCGGGTGAATATAATTCACTAATTTTCTCAACAAAAATTCGTAGAAGTTGATTGGCATAATTATTATATTCTATAATGGTCGCTCGACTAGAAACTAAAATAGACGTTGCTATACTGAGTAAAAGAAAGTGCTGATATTTCGTTCTGGACAAAACATTTTTTAATAAAACTGGCCCTGTATAAAGTAAAAACGTCCTGAATTCCGTAGCTTTCCATAAATCTATCTCCTTTGCCGTACGTGGTTTTCGATTGAAATTTGTAGGGCAATTGGTGGCTAATACAGTTAAGGAATTATTAATTTTAGAGATATCTCGGGTTGACAATTTGTAGGGTAATGGACCTTTCACCCAACACCTCAATAACTTTCTAACTACGCCTAAGCATACTAAATGCATGTAGTCTATTGGCACACAAGACACTAAATTAAAATCTAAATCTATAAATGGTGATACTCCAATATGATGATTTTTATCACTCTGTTCTTTAAACGTTTTATCTGTTCGCAGTGGAGCGTTTGGATTTTCAAAGATTACTCTTCCTCTAAAATTGCCTTTCTCAGAACATTTCTCACAGCCATAGTAAGCATTGTGATTTTTGCATTGTTTGACAAAACTCCTTGCGGGAGCATCGGCAATGATTTTACACAAAAGTACAATAATTTTTCTATTATTATATGTAACCCCTTCTGTACGGAGTAATTTAAGTTCCCCTACTAAGTCTGCAAAATAATCCGAAATATTCAGAGGTTTTGTCTTGCCGTAATATATTGCGGCCACAAAAACACCAAATTTGCTTTCGGCACATGTGGCCTGAATCGGCCAAAACTGATTTGTATTACTTTTGCTAATTGGAATACCATCAACACTAATAGAAATATTTAGAATTGAACAATTACTCGAAATAAAACCATACTTTATCTGTTTGAGAAGAGAATTTGCTAGACCGAAATAGCAAAATAGCAACCCATCATCAAATGTTTTTTTTGTAAAATTATTTTCCCTTGGCCTGAGAAGCGTTCTGTGATCGGAAGGTAGAAAACTAAAGATTTTATATTCCTTCAGAAGTTTGAGTAAATCTTGAATTGCTAACCCAGTGATATTATGTGAAATTGCCCAATTTCTTAAATTTTCTCTTATCTTATCAATACTCTCTCCTTCCTGACTGCAGTCGGAAGTTACGCGACTATTTAAACTTCTATCACTATCGCTAACATCACTTGTTTCAGTCCCTGAGCTATAATTATTATTATTAATCTGCTGAGAATTTTGACAAAACACTGTACTATTACTATGTTGTGTAGACAACGTTAGTTCTTCACGTAATTCTGCAATATTTTCGCGAACTTTCTTTGAAACTATTCTTCTTATATTTCTTGCTGAAAATCCGGGTTGACACGCCATGACGATATTACACTTTTATAAAACGGAAGAAATGTTTTGCTGTTTTTTCAATGATGTTATCTGTTGCGGCAGGATAATTTTTTCTCACACTTTCTGTTGAATCAAAGAGTACACACATGGAATAAACTTGTAATAAATATTGTGTTACAATAAAATGAAATAAATATAAAATAACGAACCAATTACAACCGAGAAAATTCCCAATGTTTTTAAAGCTATTTTCCCTCCCTTTCCAGTATAATTTATTTGTCGAGCAAGTTCAGGGCTGACTAATTTTTTAAACGCCCTTCGCGTATTTTTCTCAACAGTATCGCCTCCTTTTATCCTTAGGTATTCAATCTGGAAGACCAGAATTATTCAGAATTTGAATAAAATTATGACATTAAAAAATTAATTAAAAAGTTCAAATCTGACCAATAAATCTCGATTTGCATCGGCAAGTTCCAGCCAATTTTCGGTCTGCTCAAGGTGCTCTCTCGTTTCCAGATAACGATGTGGAATAGATGAAAAGTCAACTTCAACTTCGCCGTCGTTTGATATTCGGATATTATGCAGGGTTGCTCTCATCTCTAGAATTTCTGCGTTTTGGCGCTCAAGAATTTTAATAATTCTTGTATTGTAGCCTGTAACAAAATTTACATTATTTGTGTATTAAATGATATAACATGATAAGAACTGTAAAAACTAAGATTTGCCTTCAATTAATTTCTTTAAATCATTTATATCTGTTGATGTCGCCAAAAGCACGCCAATGTCTTGTCCTTCCAAGTTGATCACTTCTGGTTGATTTACTGAAGGAATGTTGTCGCTATCTTGAGTTGATAGTTGCACTTCAGTGCTTCCTACGGGGATTCAAACGAGTGGTTGAAAAATGATTTTCCTTTAGTATTTACTAGTAAAAAAGTTTTACTTTTACCTTCATCGTTCATGGGAGGAGGTGAAACTAAAATGGAATTCTCTTCGTCCTCTTCGCTGCCGCTTGATGACACGTTCGGGTGCGACAATTCTCGACTATTTTTCTTCCTTCGGCCTTCCAAATGATTCTCTGCTGCACTCTCAAGATTTGACGTGTCCTCCGCTATCTTGACCTTCTCGCAAGCTAGTTTCCAAGTATCTGCAATTGAGATCATTTTTACTGAAATTTATAATCAAGTACATTACTATAATAATTGAACTAAATCGATGATAGTCACCATATTTTCCAAGGATTTTCTGATACGTCTGTCTCCTCCAAGAAGGGAGGGGATGAACAGTTCCCTTTTTACTGAAACTCTTCAGTTTAGAAGCTGGTGGCCAAAACACAAACTTTTCTTCTTCTTCCAGCCAAATCGTGGGAGCTATTTCTACAAATTTTTCGCCGTTACAGTCAATTTGTATGATGCAAAATTTATTAACTTGGAGGGATGACATTTTGGAAATAAAATTAATTGAACTGACTTTGTGAGAGAGAAACATGGAGTAGAGGCAAAACTTTGGATCCCGCGCACTCTCTTTGTTAGCATTCCAGGTTAAATCTGCGTTGTTTTTTCGTGCCATGTTTCAGTGAATACCACAGTTGTTATTTGGTTGAAATCCACGCTACTTTTCTCGATGAAATTTTCATGAAAAGTTGCATGAATTTAACTGTTATTTTTATGTAGCAGAATGGTTTGAAGAGTTAACAGTAATTTTTTATACTGTGAAATCACGTTAAAATAACAAACATTTTGCCACCGTTATTTGTTTCAAGTTGCTACCATTTTGCCACCACTTTGCAACAAAAATTGTAGATCGGGATGTGTGTGCATATATTTTTTTGGCTTAAAGTATTCATAAATTAATACACTCTGACAGCAAATTACATTCATGAGTAACATATATTTTATTTATACAAGATTATCAATTTATGAGTTTAATACATATGAACTATTTAGAGAATTTTCCGTTCGTGACCTGTATTTTAAGATTCACGTTTTTTAACTAATTCTAATTTAATGTGACAATATTAATCAAAGAAGGCCGGTACATAACTTGTGCTCTAATTAATTGCTGGACCTTGCTTTACATATTTAAGAGAGCGAGGTCAAAGAATACCCAACTTGATCGGATTTTGCATTTATTAGTACATTTGTTGGGTACCTATTTTCGCTTGCAAACAAACGTTCTAAAAATATGCAATACATGGTTCTAGATCCGCTTTCCTTAGGGAAAGTGGGTTATTCATAGCCCCTTAAAATGGGTCAAGCCTTAATTTAGAAACTTAGTCCTAGGAACACAGGAAGAAAGGAATACATTAAATCATAAGGTCAGACAGTTGTAAGTGATTCATGTTTCCAATAATTTATTTTTTCGTGCATATATGTAAGAAGGCTGAAAGTACATATATATTCTATAAAAACACACATCTCTTATCATTCGACCAGAAAAAATGTTACTTGCACGTATCTTGGTAAGTGCAGTATATATTTTGTAGTTAACAGTATTAATAAAATAGTGTACACAATATTTTTATCTGAATTCTTGATAAGGTTTTCACTGCGTTAACCACTTATTCTGTGAGCGGATTAGTTCTCCCTTTCGTGTTGGAGCCGTCCAGCAATGGTAACTTCAATCCTCCAGAAAATTACTTTCGCCCAGCGCATTATGGTCACAGATTTGTCCCACCGCCCTCACCACCACCAGCAGCGTTACCACCAGCTCCCCATTTTCATCCACCCATTCCTTTCCATCAGCCAGAACAATATCGCCCACTTCCTCCTCGTGGATCATACTTTAACAATAACGCCAACAATGCTGCTCCAGGCCAAGCAATCAACTATAACAACAATAATGCCAACAACCTCATTCGTGGCTCCATATTTAATCACAACGGCAATTTTAGAGGTGGATCCGGGTCCAATTATAATAATAACAATGATAACGGAGGATTTGTTGGGGCAGTTTTTAATCATAATGATAATGGCGTGAGAATCATACGTTTCAGTAGTTTAGCAAATAAAGATGCTGGTGTTGGTGGCCATAACAATCTTAATAATAATAACAACAATGAGGGAGTGGTTGGTTCTATTAATAATTATAATGGGAACGGGTATTTTCATGAAATTCAAAATTCTAACTTTAATAATAATAATCAGAATGCAGGCGGAACTGGATCTGTTTTCAATTATAACAGCAATGCGTAACATTTTTGATTTGTGTGAAAATCATTTTCATTTACTAATTAATAAATACATACCATACTTTTTTGCAGAAAATGAAAATAGAGTCGTTAACAATATACAAAAGCTATCTGCTATGATTCAATAATTTAGTATTATTTACTACCTCACACATTAGCATACAATTAATGCAATAAATTGATGCGAAGTCTTTATTTGAATCACATGAAAAAGCTGTAGGAATTTTAAATTCTTTACTTTTAGCTACACGTCAAACAATATACGGAGAATGGTACTCGGTCCTGGCGAAGTCAGGACCCACTTTGACCATTCTTTGTTACCTTCTTTATTGGAGTTTTTCAATTGGATGAGAGCATTTTGTGCTTTGCGAAGCTAAACAAAGGGCAATGTTCTGTTAATCAATGTCAAATTAGAAGATGATTTGGAAGATTATCATTGTGGGAATTTTACTTGTGAATTTGTCATCGTCATTTCCGCACGTTCCAAAAACTTGGCTTTGACTTCGTTCGGATCCAATCCTTGGTTTTCGAATTGTTGTGGAATTGAATTTGGTCGTGACGCAACTGGTGTTGAATTTCTTTGTTGCAAGTTTAATCCATTTTGATACTCGGATACTGGAGGAGGGGGTCGTGATAAGTGAACCTACAAAAAGTACAACATTTCAAAAAAGTTAAACATACGAACATCATTATGCTAATATTATGTACATCTGCCTGTACGATATGTCACCGCTTACTTGACAAGTCTCTAGTTCCTGATTCGTCATCGTCTCAATCTCAACTACGTTATCTTCTCCAGTTTCCTGTGAAGTTACCTCTTCGATGTCTGTTTCATCAGCACGGTCATTATCCTGCACAGATTTGTGTGTCCTTTGGCGTTTAACTCCATATTCTTGACAGCTCAAATCGTTACGGACTCCTCCAGCCACACTATAAAATGGGACCTTCGCATCAAAACTCATTATCTGCACAGAATACTTTTTTCCTTCGCGAAGTTTCTTAAATTCTGACAATAAAATTGAAATCTGCAAAAGAAATATATTTCTAAATAAATAAAACTCGTATTCAATATATATTGGTTCATTCTTACAGGTTCTGTCAATGTGTGTGGTGGTTCGCCACAAGGACCTCGTACCCTGCGAACGTAATACTTGTTTGCATCAATTCGAAACTGCGGATATAAGTACATAATATTTTTTACTTAAATTTGTCAGTATTAAGTCCATAGTTTTCCATTTATGCTTTATAAACAATTTTAAACTAATTTGCTAATATGTCCATTACTTGACCGACTCACCCCATTAAAACTTTTCTCAATAGCCTCCATCCAAGTGAGATCAATGTGCACGGTCATAAATTGGTCGTGTAGAACTTCCAACTCATAGATTGACCTGGACCAATCGATCATCTTCTTTACGTAAATAGGTGGTCCAGTTCTAAGATAAATCTTGACCAACATTCTAACTTCCTTCCTTTGCAATTATTTTCATGAAATGTGAGATGAAAATGAATAACCCGATCGAAATATTCTAAATAGTTTTCCTTCTTCAATTAAATTTTGCACACTTTCCTTTAGAGAATTGTTTTGTTCTGTTCTATTTATACAAAGCTTATGTAAGTACTTAAGAAGACAAATTAAAAGAATACGAGCAGCCGGGGTTGTTAAATAATAGGTTGTTAATAATATTTCCTTCTTACACTCCGAGACGGGTACGTCGTGTACATCAGGACATGCATGAATCAATATTTAAGTAATAAGTATACAGGATCTTTATATTTATGTAATGTAATTCAGTCTAGGTCTTGCCGTGCTGCTTATAAAGTGATAACTACCAAGTATGTAGTGTTATGTACTCGTAGTACAGAATATGTGCTATATTTCAATAGATCTCTATGTCTCATTGGGAGTCCCGATACGAAGCTTATTTAACCTGTACTATGTATCTAAATGAATGGAATTGGTGACAAAATAAATCATTAGCAGAGAAAATCAGTCTTTTCTGATCAACTATAAACTATAGTGCTTGTAAGAATGCTATTATTTATTCCGAGTTATATTACATATTCTAATGCTTGTTCTACGAAACAGAAACAATGGATTATTATCATTTAACTGCCACAAACAACTGTTTGTTTAAACATGCACGATTATACAGTACAGATATTCATGATTAGTTATAATTTTTCTTAGGTCATGTACGTCAATTGCAACGCGTCAAAAAATCGCACAAGTACATGAATATTTGCCATGCATTTGCCTCCGTGTTTCCATGCCTCATGACCTATGAGTTTAAAAGACTTCCACTGCTCGTTAGAAAAAAAACTGTGAGCTTAAAAGTGTCACTTTCCTTACATATTAGTTTCCCATGTACATATTTTAATCTTCAAATTAAAAATTGAGACTTTCTTTGCTTATATTGCAAGACTTATTATTAATACTTTATTAGGACTCGACTCGTAACACTTTCCAAAAGCAATTCAGTTCAGAAGTATTAATTGGCAATTATGCTGAAGGACTAGAGTCGATTAACTTGTCATGATTTAATTTTAAAGGTCATACGATCAAGAATACAATACATAAAATCTAAAAAATTACGCCCAACCACTTTTTGCAGGTCAAAATTCGAATTTTTTGACTACCTATATACCTTCAAAACAAATACGAGTACCCAAGAGGAAAATCAAGGCATGTAGGTAATTAAAAAACAGCACCAACCAACACCTGAAAATCTAACAGATGGAAAAGTAAATAGATTATCTGAATTGTCCAGAAAAAAATGTCGTAAATTTTCGTGGTGGTTCGTAAAAGTTTTTAACTTTTTATTGCACTTCATCCACTTCTTGACTTGGATAACAAGCCTATAACAATGGCGATATACTTAACAAATCAAAAATCATGAGTATGGTATGTTACCTTTTTTTCTAAAACTCGCAATAGGTAGCAAAAACTTTCATGATTTCTTCGCCTCACCACATCTTACAATTTAGATTAAGCATGAAACATATTTTCAAAGATTTTCTGCGGAACACCCATCATCGTATTCATCGTGTACATCATGATGGCATCGTAATAAGTAACCTTATTGCTTCTCGTAATAGCGAACAATCGAAACCCAAAGATTCCCACATAAAGTGCCTGTGGTCTCAAGGAACGGACTACTCTTCTCAGAAAGTTCCTTGTCCCTCGTGCCTCGCATACCCTGATTTTCGCCAACCATACCCTGATAAATTTTTTTGACATGTCGTTCACTCCTTGTGCAATTGGAATCATGAGTGCAATCACGATTATTACGATAACTGCCGCCGAAGGAAAGAACATATAGAACAGGAAAGGGAGCACATTGTACGTGCGGAGTGTGGCCGAGATGAAAATTATGCTGGAGAGGAGACCAACTGCGTCACGCAAAAATAAAACAGTTACTTTTTTACAAATTATTGACGAAACGGTGAACTTACCTGCAAATTGTACAGCCGTACAGCACTCTTGAAAAGGTGCAAGCATGGCGCAAATAATTCCATGAGTTTGGTAAAACTTGACGCTGTCCTGCATTTCCCGAAGCAGTCGGACATTCGATGTGTTAGCTTCCGCTTGCTTGACAAGTTTGCGCAGAAATACATTTCCATTCTGCAATGCGCTTGCGAATAAAATGTACAAAAGTGGGAGCAAACGGCAACTCTCAATTATGGAGACTGATATGAGAGGAAATCTGACGAATATAGTTGCCAAGGTCACAAAGAAGGCTTGATATTTTGTGGGAAAGTAATTTTTAAATTCTCTAATGTAATAGTAGTAGATATCAAGGTTCAGAAATATTGAGGATGGTATCAGAATTATGGGATATGTTGCCAATATTTTGACCCAGTAAGTTGTCGCGATTCCAGGAAAGTCTATGGGCTTGGGTTTTGCCTTGTTATGGCCATGACAGTCTTTGCGGAAATTAGTAAAATATACATATAGATATTTATTTAGTTAAACTATGTTACAAATGCTCGGTTACAATGCTCCTCCTTACCATTGATCACAATTCTCGACTCTAAATTGTCCAAATGGTTCCAGCCCTCAACGAAATCCTCTCCATAAAGGATCAAGGCCAACGTGACCCCGATTGCGCAGGTGCCGAAGATTACGCTGATGATCATGGCAAATGTGTTTAACCACGGGAGGTGTAAAGTTCCAAAGACGAAGATGCGTAACATGCAGAGCAGCGTGTTTCCAAGTCCAATTAATCCCACCACGATGAATACATTGAAAATCCAAAGCCAAACTTCTCTCGACGAGAGGGGAATGCATCGAAACTTTTTTTTATAAGAATCCCAGTGAACGCAGATTGTTTTGAAGACTTGGAAATATTTTGCATAAAGGCTAAGCGCTTGGTTCATTCTCTTGGTAGGCATTTTGGTTATGATCGGTTCGATTTGAAAATCCTACTATGATATACATTGCACAATAAAAAGGACTTATGAAAAATTTGTAGACCTTATTTATAAATTAGGTCAATTATAAACATTTATTAGTCGGGGGATTGGTTTTCTAGAGGATTTTGATTTCATAACGAAATTGCGTGCATTCTGATTAAAAAACGGGAAAACCAGGCTGATTGCTTCTGAGAAGCATTCCGTGAACTAATTTTGACCGATCGCATTATTGCATTACGACTTTATTAAAACAAAAGATGTAATTACGCGTATTAATATTGTGTAAAACCTTTATCTTAGTAATTTTCACAATAGATTAATAATTATGCATAATGCATATCCTCCATATTGTGTACACAATAAAAATAGAATCCTATTCTAAAAACAAAATTTAACGCCAAATCCTCGATGCACATAACGAAACCCTTAATTATGTACAATTCTACATCAGTGGTTCTGGTTTGATGCACAATTTTACAGAGAACATTGCATAGCGATGACTGCATAATAGATAGATATATTATATATTCATACAAACATATGATGTTTCTTACGAGGGGTTCTTACGTTGTTATTAGTGAGGGATTTTGGTAACCTTAAGTTCGAGTCTATGGTCCCATTTGAGGCCACCACACCCACTCAAAGGGGTAAACAATAGACTAAAACTATTTGGGGGTAGTATCTTATATGACACTACAACATTTCTGAATATCAATGAAATTCCTGACATACCGTATAAACACTGAACATATATGTCTATAATCTTTAAAAATCTATGAAAAATTATGTGCTATGGTTAATATGTTACCACTTTGATCTGTGTACATGGGTGTTCATAATGACAATTAGTGTTTCATAATGCTTACATATATGAACAATGATTGTATTATTTAAGTGAATTCAGTAAATTGAAACACAATTTATGGAATAAATTAAGGAAGTCATCACTGTTTTGGATTAAATTGCCATTGAAATTCACACTTTAATGTTAGTCGAAAGTGTTTAAGTAATTGATAAATTCTCTGCAACCTGAATAAGTAGGTGCACAATTCGACAAATTTAATTATTCCAAATATGCCTTAATTTTCATTTTAATCGATCCCATAATTTTTGGCGTTGCTCTTGTGGTCAGAATAACAATTTGATAATCGTCTTTACTACGATGATTCGCTGTCACCGTACAATTATTTCGGTATATTGTTTCGCAGTAAATTGCAAAACACTGTACATACCTCTCATATTTGTACGAGCATTAGTCATTAATTGCGACTGGTTAATTGCTTAATTGCACCTTTTAAATAAACATTTGCTGGAAACGAAGGCTATGTTATCCTGGAGTATAAATGACCAAGTCAAGTGACTTGACTCAAGTCACGCAGTTCGAACCAGTCTTTTGTCGATCTATTCTTAAATATTTGCCCTATTTTTATCCCAACATTAGTAAACAAACCGATCAGTACAAAGTAAATTTCATGAAAATCGTATTGCAATCAAACTTGAGGATGCAACTCTGCATTGACAATTATTACTTGTAAATTGCAACTTTGCCAGAACACACGGATTTTTTTCAGAAACTTCTCATTCATCCCACAAACAAAATGATAACATCCCAATTTCTTCAAAACTACAGGAAAGCTCATAAATTCCTTGAATTCCTTCGAGCCACACCTTTTATAATAAATGGAAAGACGAACGAGAAAGAGCTTTCCAAATCCTTTCTCGGTTTCAACCTCATTCTTCTCACTTATTTTTTCTATGAGGTCTTTGTCGCGGTTTCACTTTACATGCAAGTCAAATACTTCAGTGACATGAAGCAAGACAGCTTTGACATCATTGTTACCGTCGTGTGGGTCATGGGGTACGTATGGGCAGGCGTTATCATGTTGAATCTGAGCCTTAACAGGGAAGAAATGATGGGAATTTATAATCAACTTCAAGTCCTTGACAGGAAATGGAAAGGTAATTACTTCATTTCTAAAATTGCTGGAGATATAAATCTGCGTGCATTCTTTCAGATGCTGCTTTAGCACGGAACAGAAATCATAAGGATTCTAAACTCCTCGAAGTCCTCCTTTTTCTTATCATAAATGGCTACTTTTTTTGCATTTTTGTCTGGATCATCCTTTGTCTCTTCCTCCCCAACAATCGAATGCTCATTTATTCAGCTATTTCTTCGAAATACAAGAATTTCTTCACCTATTTGGCTTTCCTTTGTTTCGAAATTTTCATAAAGTGTGAAGTGATTTGCCACTTATTTTACGATCTGCTCCTCCTCCAATACTTGATCATTGTTCCGTCTTACTGGATGCGGCAAAATATGTGAGTTACATTAAGTAATGAACTAAAGAAAACTAATTCTTATGTGCTTTAAACGCATGTTTATCCCATATTATTTAGGAATCAAGAAAAATCTGTCACAAAACAAGTCTCTGAATACCACAAATTTCACGTGCTCAATCGCTACATAAATTGTGCCCTTTTAAAACCTAAACTGCCCTGCATTATGGAAATCCTGCTGGGTATGATCCTCTTGGGATTGTACGGAATGATTCGCATGTACGACAAGGTTGATTTCGGATCATTTCTCGTTTTCCCTCAACTTGCTTGTAATTGCTGCATGATTTCATTCCTAATTCTTTGGCCATCCTCGTACTACAATAAAATATCAGAGGCGTATATTACCAAAGTGACAACTTCATGGCCTGTCCGCGGTGGAAATTTTGAGCCCAAATCTTTCAAACGGGATAGAAAAGAGGGTAAAAGTCTTCAAGATTTCGGAATTGGAATAGGAATGTACAAAATCATCAAGTTTTATCATATCGAGATATTTTATTTTTCTGTGACCAACTATATTGTCACGATATTGTGTGCATTTGAAGGATACTGGCACTGACCGGCAACTATAGGAGAATTTGCAAGGAAAAGAATACCCCCGCAATGTTTTTTACATGATAAACATAAATACATACATGCATCCACAAGCGGTTAATAGATATTTTTCGGAAATCTTGCAATTTTTGTTTCATTAATTAGAAATACGTTTATGGACACATCTATAACCAATAATTAGATATAATTCCAACAGTACTTTGATGGCCACATTTGAGTTGTATTAATTTTGATTATATGGGCCATCGAACGAAGTAATCTATGTATGTAGGTCGATTAACGATTACAGAAGACTAATCATCATTAATTTCTGAAGGGAACAAGTACCTAATGGGGGAACTGACTCCTGCTATCTCCAAAATCAAGCTCGATTATTTTCCCGTTGAAGCGATTATATTAAATCGCACAGGAGGATTCTCATATGTATTTATGATGATATAACAATCAGTAATTGCTGAGTACGCTAACGTATTTATTTGGTAACAATTTCCTCCCGTGGAAGTCTAATTTGAGTGATATTGTAACACACTTAGATAAATGGGAGTCATTGTGTTATTTATTTTCCAGGATAACAACATAAACTTAATTATTTGATTATTTTGATTTATTTATATAAGGGGCGCTCAAATTAGTTCAATCCATAATAATTTTTATTACTTAAATACAATTTTCACTTCAATTTTGAATTTATTTAAGTACTCCTGGCTTTGTTTATAATGCTAGATAATCATTTACATATTTACATAGAATTGCAAAGACTTTACAACTTACTAGAAAACAGATATGTAAGGCACCACCATCAAGCAAGAAAAATTGAAATAAAATAATGAAGACAATGGACTAATACATCTATTTGGACTTTCTTTTTGAAAATGACATATGTATCTGTGCATTAAGACATTTTTGAAGACAATTTTATGTTTGCAGTTCTTATGAAGAAATGTCTTTAGTTACATATAATGCGTAGATCCCTATTACATATAAAGTAGTTATGGCATGCATGCGTATGAAAATTCTTAAAGTATGTGTTAGTAATAAGAAAATTGTGTATCTAATGAGTTGCGTTACATATTTCTGGACTTTAACTACGGTTACACATTTCAATTGAAAACTCTACATTCCTCACAAACAAGTGTAATACAATTTCGTGAAGTTGAATGCACTGTCAGAAATGCGTAAAGTTTTTTTTACATAAATAAACATCACTTATAGTTGAACATATGTACATCTATGTATAAAAATAATAATGATCCAGTCACAACTTAACAAAAGGTGACCTTAATTCGTCTAATTTGTAGCTTATGTATGTATAATCCAATTGCGTCTAAATTTGGTAAGATACGCAGTATTAATATTAACAAGTTAATCATGAACTCAGCCACAGAGGGCAAAAAAGAGAGGTTTCTGCTTCCACTAATTACTTTTATTAGTACTGCATTTCATAATAGATACATCTTTTATAGGTATTTACTATTACTTGGGTAAAAAAATAATTAAAAAATTAATCAATACATCAATGACTCTATTACAAAATTAAATATGCAAGTAATGAAGCATCAAAACTGCACTTAATAGGTAAAGTTGTAAGGACATTAATTTTTAAACCTAAAGTTGAACATATATATGTAACTACATAGACAATTCAAGGATAGTTCAAACCTGAGTCTAATAACAAATTAACAATTACCGTCTTTGGCAAATTAACTATTTTGTTTATTGTTGTAAAATTCCAACTTCTTTACGCTTTTCGTATTCATTTCTATCATATCTTTCTTGCACATTTCCTTAAGAACCTAGGAAATTAATATTCTTTCTCGAAAGCAAGATGCCTGGGAAGCAAATGTACAACGCTTTTGCCCTTTACACTGAGACTTTCCAAAATCTCGAGCACATTTCCGTAGAGTGGGATCGCAGGAAAAAGTGTTTTCGATACATCCCCCTCTCGTCTGGGAAGATTTGGCTGTGGGTGTGGAACATTTTCTTTATCATTGGCTTCGTAAACTTTGGCCTTTCCTTCTTAGGTCTGCTTCGTTGCATAATTTTTGAAAAACTTGTCCTCTCCAATTTCAACATCATCACCGTTGTTACCGAAATGATTCTCATTATTTTTGGAATTGGGATCACGTTGGCGTTGATCTTTTACGGAAGGGATTTCGTTGACGGATGGAATCGCTTTGTCGCTGCGGAAATGCAAAGTAACATTTTCTTAAGAAGAATTATAAAATTCTGTAATAATTACAAGCCTCATGGTTTTAAAAAAATAGACAAGGACAAGAAAAATAACGCCGCTGCTAAAACTTCCGACCTTCCTGGATTAGCGAGTCAACATTTCGTTAAAATGTTTGCAATCTATCCCTTCATTCTCATACCTTCGTCAATGGTGCTCAATCTCGACATTTCATACTTTTTCATAAATGAATTTGAAACACACCTTCCCATCAAGTATCAGACATTATTCGTTGTGATTTCCTCGGTATTCATCCGACTCCCGATTGTGTCCATTGGAATAATTGAAATTTGTAGGTTGTTTGCACTTTTGATTATTTTGTTGACAAGCTGCCTCCAGTCCTGTAACAATCTGTTGAGCAGATATCTCAATGAGTTGGTTGGAGACAGGAACTGGCATCAATTATTTGAGTGGAAGGAGTCAAAATTGATTCCAGAGAATCGCAAATTCTTGCAAGCAATACTGAAATGCATGTCGGAGTACCAGCAACACGTCATTATTCAAAGTTCGATTGCCCCCCTTCAAGAGTGTTGTACAAGCATCCTTCTTGCAGGTAAGTATGTGGATTTGCAGTATTTTTAATTTGTGCAACTCATTAAATACAAATTAATCCTATATGAATCATAGCAGGCCTCGTTGCCAGCATTATATTCAACACGGCGACACTCCGAACGTACCAAGTACTCCCCTTCTTCTTTTACATCTATATCCCATCCGTTGCGGTGATGACCATTGTTATGATTGGACTCCTGGTACCCTTCGCTCAGATGACTAATGAGACTTCAGGTAAGGTGATGGTAGAGTGTAAGATGAGGTTGAACTTTAAGGAAATGGTAGGAAAAAGGGGTCTGCTAAAGAGGATGATTCGCTCGATCAGACCTGTCAACTTATACGCAGGACTCTTCGGATTCCGATTCTTTTACATTCAGCGTTCAACTAAAGTGAAATTTTATGCAACCATCATGATCTACACGACGAATGCGCTGGTTGGTATTCCACAGCATATTTTTCATGAAATTGACAAGAAGGTATTATACAACCATAATAGGGATTAGTATTTAATTTGTATTTATTATTTGCACAATTTTTCAATAAATTAAATTGTGCCTATGTACAGATAGGTGTTATTGGTGTTAATGATTACATATTTTATAAAATCGCAACCACAGCGTTTGAAAATTCACGTTTAATTTTGCTCTTACGCCATCTCCACCCAATCAATTCTGCTACCCAGAACAAAATTCCTGCAAACTCTGAAATACAACAAATTGCCAGGATTGGTCCCACGTGATGCATGTTCAATTTAACGGGTCCCTTCTCCCCTCGCCTCCCAATGTCCAAGTCGACACCCAACCTCTTCAGATTGTCCACGGTAAAGGACACTGTATTGTTGGGCTTCCAATTGCTCAGGAACTTGATAAATCCTCCATCCCTTCTTGCATTCAAGAAATACTGGAAAATACCCATATCTCTAAAACACGCTAGAATATGCCATACTTCTCGCTTGAACAGGTCATCAGCAATCCCAATGTACTCCGGATGTAGTAACATTTCCTTTGAGATGCGAAACTCTTTATGTGGCGCTGCTATAGCAACAACACTTTGAATTTTTTCCAAACTATCGCCATTTCCTATCAGCACATCGTTGGTGAATACCATTCTAGCAATTTGTGAACTCAGGTTGCGAACAAAACCACTAGCATCGCATCGCTGAAGATATGAGACAATTCTTCTGTACGCCCTATCGCCCGTGTGGGTGGCTTCCTTCTCCAGAACGAAATACGTCCCCCCTTCATATACACGGAAGGAACAGTTGTGTTTCTCATTTCTAACAAGAGGGAAATATGAAGAAGAATTCGTGGGAAATACGTCCCCTGAGACGAATACGGGACTGTTCGATAAGCCAAGTTCACTGTGAATAATTTAATGTAATTAAATAAGCAAGTAATTATAGTGATTATGCAATATGCATGTGGATTTCAATCATTGCAAGTCAATTAACTAACCGAAACGTTTCCGGAGCATCTACCATCGGCGGCCGAACTAGATAACTGACCAACTCTCCCCGATAAGTTTCAGAAATTATCAAACAATAAAACAACCAAGGTGATAAGGCCACCCGAAAAAAATTGTTCTTTAACGGCAACCTTTCGCGACATTGGTCCAAAACTGCACGGATTACCAATTCGAGTAACGCATATGCACTAACTTTTTTAGCACATGCTTTAACCTGATTCCCGATGGTGACACTAATGTTGAAAAAGATGGCCATTCCAACCGAGCACAGAATAGTCCATACAAAAACGGGTAAACCAATGGGTCCCAAAATCCCGTCGAAATCTAATCCCTGCAATTCGACTGGTACTAGGAATCCGGTCTCGGTATTGTGTCCTGTCGAAAATAGGTCTGACGGGGTCAATGACTTGGTCAAAGCCCCAAAAGAAAATGACGGGAATTTGTACGTGAAATTTGTCGTAGAGAAAAATCGACCAGTAACATTTAATCTAATAACGAGTTCACACACGATTAAAATATCCATGTTGTAAATCCATGGTGAGAGCCATCTCCGATTCGCACATATCGGTTTCTTACTTCTTCTTGAAGCACGGAATATATTAACGTCTTTCAATGATAATACGGCGTTGTCGAACCCCTTTAACAATCGAGCATCGTTATACTGCAATTTTTCGGTAGGAATCTTCACCCAAACTAATTTTACGCTGAATGGTTCATTATTCCATGTGATAATTATTCTGGATTTATAAGGCTTTAAGGAAAACATTTCAGCACTATGTAAACGATATAGGAATCCATTACGTGGCAGTAAATTTGCATATCTCCCGTCAAATATGTCCAAATTATTGGTCTTATTGGTTACTATGATTAGTAAAATGTCTCTGTAAATTCGAAACTCGCTACTTGTAACTAAATCTGTAAAATAATTATTTTTAGTTTCAAACGTGATGAATAATTTGGGATATCGTTGATTATTTAGTCGTTGATAGCTGTTCAGATCTGTGTATAATGGTTCTGACCTATTTGATGTTAGTCGAAAGCATGTGTTTCGACTGACCATTGAGTGGATGGAAGCTTGCACGTTTTCTAGTCTATCTGGGGAATTATGTTGACCAAATAGAGAAATCTCAATATTTTGGAGACGGGGAAAATTTCCCAGCATCATGACCAAATTGTACACATCTTTATTATTTTGGACCGGATGTACTTCATCCGCCGAGATTGACTGATTTAAAATTGGGATGCTATTCGTAAGATGTGGGAATGCTATGAAAACTATCAGAAACATTTTGTCCAAATGAATGTATTTCGACGGTGACTTGGTTCGACGGGAAATGCGCGTCGCGGAAGTGTTCACATAAGTAAATAAGTATGTATGGATTTTAAACACTTATTCAATTGGAACTGTACACATATTCATATTTATTGACGAAAACTTGCTCAACAATGCACTAGAGGGAAAGATTATAGGACACCGTAAAATTAAGTATATCAATGAAAAAACGAAACATTCCGTCATTCATCCATTTGTACACAGGTAAAAAGTAAGTACATAATGCACCTTCACGCATAAATATACATTTGCGAATATATGTTTACCGTCCAATTCATTCCATTCAGAATACAATTAAGAGTAATTTTTTTCACGTGCGGGTTAACGCTTCTTCAGGGACTCATGAAAACTTGGTAGCGTTTATTATGTATTTAAAAAAAAATACAATTGTATACTTTACACAAGGAGTGTGGTGAACATATGCACATACATACAATCCTATCCTGTTATCCTGTATAACTTATTCAATCCTTAATTTAATAAGAATGTCAATTTATGCTGGCCTGCTGAATTGAATACTTATTGAAGAAATTTCATCGGCATCAGAGGACATTTTCTTGAATACTTATTTACTGAATGATTTCGCTTTCACGTGTTACAACTTTTAATGTATAAGCATATGAAATATGTATGTCGTTGTAGGAAGTTTTAGGCTATCAATTCTATTCAAAATTATATAATCAGTTTGTGGAGAAATTCATGAAAAAAAATTGTTAAATGTAATGAGGTAGCAGTTGAAGGCATTCGTTAGAAATATCAGAAAATCTGTTATGATATGTACATACTACACAGAAAATGAACGTTGAAGAGATCCATAATTAACTCTGGTACGTGTTGCATTAGTTTATAATCGGGGAACCTTTTTCAGGGTCTCTCAATGCATTATAATACTTATACATTACCTACCGTAATACATTTAATATGTACACTAAACTAGTCTCGTTGGGATGGCTTTTAAAGATGCAGCAATCCCTGCCCAAGTCTCCTCTACTGTGTCCTGTATTTGTGACGATGGTAAAAGAAATCCCCAGAGCCCAGTGTCCCGTAATTCGAGCGTGTAGGAATATGTCACTCCTACGACCCCCGTCCACCAGTCGTCTGATCCTCCGGCTGCTAAATCTGGTTGACGCATAAATAAAAATGTTATGGATTTCAATTTCTGTGGCTAAATAAATTTATATTTTTTTAACTTACACAACATATCAGACGAACTCCCCACCTCGTATTCGGTTCCATGTACAGCTCTCAGAGCTCTCGTTCCGATCCTGGCTACACGAATCTGAATAAATCCAAATAATGTGTACATATATAATTAACTAACAAATTACTAATCAACTACTTAAATGCAAATTATTACTCATTACTCACCATTTCCCGATAATCTCTTGGCAAAACTGTATTTGTGTAACCCCACGGCGTCATCCATTTCTGCCCGTAGGAATGTAATGTGAAGTACGCTGCCCAATCAACCTCCCCCTTCATTTTCTCCACCCACTCTTTCACCGCCCTCGTTTCCGGCTCGGAAAAGGCAGCATTTCCTCTATAAGAAGATGAACATGACGACCTACTAGCGCCCTGGCCGCCCCACTCATGGCCAAAATTTCTATTCAGATCCACGCCTCTGCACGCAATTAACCAATTGCTTATACTCCTCCGAGACTTGCGCCACAACCGATTAAGTTTCCATGAGTGGCGATACCCGTCTGGGTTCAAAATCGGTGCGATGTAAAAGTCATATCGGTCTAGCAGCCCTTGTCCTGATGGAGAATCTGTGACGAGTTCCTTTATTACCCAGGTAGCTACGGAAGTGGTGACCCATTCCCGTGCGTGGATGGCTAATTAGAAAGTTGAGTGAGCATTACGGATAAAAATATTTTTTACTTATGTATTATCGAGTTCCTTTTTAATTTCATAGATAAATGCAAAATTTGTATATTTATGTACTTAAAATCAGAAATTTTTGCTACGTACTTGCGTCGATAAAGACGCCGCGTTTTTGGAATGACTTTTGGGTAGAATTGTGTTCTTTTTCTGAAGGGGGTGCTGAGATCTTCATCAAGTGCATTGGCAAACCTTCCCAACTTTCACCGATTTTTATAAGGGTAGTCGTCTCTGGGTAGAACTTGGCGAGGTTTTCCATCCACTCTGTTATCTTTAAAAGCATATAAATATCCATTATTACAGATTTTCACGAGTTGTTACGTGAGGATATAATTCTAAATTTTTATAGAAATACAAATAATATTCTAACAGTTTCGAGAGGGTGATATTCATTCCACGTTAAAAATCCCCCAGAAGACTTGACTCTTGATGGAGGATGATTATATTGGTGTTGGTCTTGTTGGTCTAGTAACTTTTTTACGTTGGGAATAATCACCTTGAGCAGAAAATTATCACCCGAGTTCGGAGATGAGGAATTTATCATCAAGTCGGACTTTCCCCTGTCAGTCGAACTTAGGATTGACATGAGGATGGATTCTTCTTCTTGTGAGGAGATCAGAATGTCGGTCCCTGTGCGTGAGGGCATCCCCCAAATGTCAAGGATACCTGAATCGTACAATTCTGCAAGCGACGACAGCACTGCTGAAGAGTTGGTCACGATTCTGTACACTCGCGAACTGAAGAAAGCAAAAACAATTTTTAATTAAGCACTGAAAAATAATTTATATATGTAAGTAAATTAAATTGGTTACTTTAAATAATCTGGAGTTTCATCAATATCCTCATCGTTAGTTGATCTGGATTCAACGTCGCCATTTGTACACTTTCCGTTTATTACACTTGTAACAATTAATATCAAAACGAATAACCTATTGATAAATAAAGCCAAGCCGTTACGTCCTGTAAGACTTTCCCTGTTTATTAATTTCGTAGCAAACGTCGAGATATGCATTGCAACAATTTACGGAAAAGAATTATGTAATTCTTGGGTTTGGGAGTGTGATTATTATTTTTGTTATGCAAATTTCATGTCCTTCACAAATTGAATTATACCCTTCTTCTCTGGTGTACTTACATTATGTGTGTCAGAAAATGGGACTGTTGCAGGTGGCAAAGAAACGGTACTTAAAACGGTCCTTCGTTCCCTTCGTCATATTAAGTATTCCATACAAACATAAGCTAAGCATGTCAACAGTTTTCTGATTCTAATAATACATACGAAAATATAAATGATTTTGATCTGTGCACATTTCTTTATTGCATGCATTAGGATGTACCATTTCAAAATGCGCAAAATGATTTTTTATGATTTACTTAATTTTTACTGGATATTTTAAATAAAACTTTTACCCATATGTACATACGTGTGCAAAATGAGTGTTAAAAGCAATTAGCTATTTACGGCACATGGTTTAAGTATCTGGCATGACGTTCATAAATGATCATTCACACAATCGGTAAGTTGTTTACACAATTGGTAAAAAATGTCCCGACATTTGGGTGTCTTGGTGGAATCTGGAATGGGTCACGGAGGGGTTAAAATCTCAGAATGTCTGGAAGGGGGAAAAATCAATGTCACTTGACAGGTCATTTCGGCTCCATGCATGATATGCTCTGTGTTATAGGAATTGCTACCTTAGTGCTACTTTTGAAGTATCATTTTAGTGAAAGTTGTGTTCGAAGGATGTGGTCAACAAAAGTAATACCATTCTCACAATGGTAAAAGTTGGCATGCAAATTGAGTATATTCACGTTCATTAGTGAATTCTTAATCGATTGATTGCAGTGAAGATTTCAAATTTCACTTGCTCGTATTGTGCACATATTTAAGCTTATAAATAAGTTTAAATAATTTTTAATTACGAAAAAATTCCATGATAAAATCATTTTATCATTTTATTATGATGACAATATATCTTTCGCGTCATCCTAATTCCTAGAAGCTTTTGTAGCGTATAAAGTCATAATTTATGTATGCACACTTGTATCGGATTCAACTAATTGTAGTATTTAATCATTTTAATGATGTACGTTTTGGATTTCTCGCTAGTTGGGTACAATGCAATAAATTATTAAAATACTAAAACATTAATTACTGTTTCCTAAACATCTGTGTCCTGTTTACAACGCCAATTAATTAACCGCACGGGACACACAATTAACCATTTTATTTCTTTTAAATATCCAACCCACTTTTTGTCTAGTGATGTACTAGATCACGACAGGTGGACGCATACGGACACCATGAACGCAGTTCCCTTAGCACCGTTTGCCCTGACGGTTAACACGCTATCATGCTTAATGTCAATGACCAGTCCCAAGTTCGACAATAATGGACGGAGAAATTATGAAGGGTAAGTTATTAAAATACAGACCAGAGGTTATTTGCTACATTTAAATGATTTGCTTTCACCAACAGCTACCAGGTTCTCTCCATCTCTAATGCATCTTCGCAAAATGGCTTGTTTGACATTCAAGGAAACGTCCTCCAGCAACTCTACAGTTCCGACAAGCTCTTTAACTTTATGGGTGAAGGTCCAAACAAAAATGGTCCCACGGATGTCATGATCTGTCCCGAGCAGGCCAATAATGTCAAGAGTTTACTTTCCGCTTACGATATTCCTTTCACCGTGAAATCTGCAAATCTGCAGCAGTAAGACACATATATTTCATAACTTAATGACAGTGAAAAAGTCTAAATTTAGACTTTTTCATTTTTCAGAAACATTGCCTCAAATGTAAACGAAAATAATAAAATACTAGCGGAATCTCAGGGGACAATGAATTGGAATGCGTATCAGAGATTTTCAACCGTACATACAGTTAAACATTGTCCAAAATGTCATAAAAACTATACACGTCATGTTTATAGATTCAAAGCTGGATGGATTCCATGGCTAGCCAATATCCACAATTTGTATCTGTCGAAACTTATGGTTCAAGTACCGAAAAACGGCCCATGAGAGTCATGAAGATATCTGCCAGTGGTAACGACGGCAGCAAGCCAATCGTGTGGCTGGATGGAGGAATTCATGGTACAAACTTTTAACAATTTGTAGGCTTTGATAGCTACGTTAGAATAGTGTAATTTACTTCTGTGTATGTCCCTGCAGCACGTGAATGGATATCCGCCGCAACAGTGACTTATCTTGCGAATGAGATAATTAATCATGCCAAAAGCGGGGATGACACCGACCTGATCAACTCTGTCGACTGGTACGTAGTTCCAAACATGAACCCTGATGGGTATGAATATACCTTCACTGCGGACCGATTATGGCGGAAAACTAGGTCCAAGACTAGTAATCGTCGTTGTTTTGGAGTTGGTATGCTAACATTTTTTTCTCAATACTTACTTATCAAATAAAATATTCAGCACTTGGTGTTCATATTTGTTTTGTCAGACCCCAACCGCAATTGGGACTGGAAATGGGGTGGCAAAGGAACATCAAATAACCCTTGCGAAGAGATTTATCGTGGTCCTCGTGCAGCATCCGAACCGGAAGTTTCGTCCTCCCAGAAATACATCTTCAGCATTAAGGACAGAATCCAGCTGTTTATATCGTTCCATAGCTACAGCCAACTGCTTTTCTATCCGTGGGCGTACGACGACGTCCCAGCTGATGATAAGGATGATTTGGAGAAAGTCGCAAACCTAGGGGCTGAGGCATTGGAGGCCGTGTATGGCACGAAATATAGGGTGGGCACTCCACCACAAATCCTTTATGCGGGTAATATATACAACCGTAAATCGTGAAATACTTCAATTTTTGAAATTTATCCAAATAAAATTGTTTGCAGCTGCTGGAGGATCCTACGACTGGGCGAAAGGCGTTGCAAACATAAAATTTTCGTTCACCTTTGAACTACGTGACACTGGAGATTATGGTTTTCTTTTACCCCCGAAACAAATCATACCCTCTGGAAAGGAAACTCTCGCCGGTGTCACAGCCATGGTACAATCCGTGATGGACTATTACAGAGATAATTGAAGCGGTACAATTTTGGCTTGTAAAATTATTCAAAACTTGATGCACTAAATAAATCAGCATTTAAAAAGCACTACAATTTTTGCGTCATTTACAAGTAATATGTAACATAAACCATGTCATTTTAATTTATGTATGCGGCGATGCATGTAAGCACGTAGTCCTCTAGGTGATCGAATTTCTAACTGTTTTTCTAAATTTCATTACATTCCAACAGAGAATCTGGTAAAGACGTGTACGATTTCCCATCAAAATCTCAACCGTAAAGATAACCATAATGATACTTCCTTCAAGTGCAGCTACCATTATAAAGACACTTGCAATATTAGTCGAAATTTTCTGCGGGTGAAACATTGTCATCCCCATGTTTACAGGGATAACGTTCAACCCTTCGACTAAATCCACCCATAGCTTGTATATTCCAGCTTCTAATAATCTCCTCAAGTCCGGCTGAATACTTGACCTCCCAAATTTTGAGAGTTTAAAAACCTTTGGGTGCTTTCCAAATTTTTTCTTACTCGTTTTGAAAAGTTTCCTAGTTTCGAATGATTTCGAGGTAAAGACGCGATCCAAGTACTGATTAATTTCGGATGACCTCATCACGAAAATAGAAGAATCACATTGACTCAGGACTTTCCGGGCGTTGTGAAACAACCCTGTGTCGACAGCCATTCCAGTGATTGTATCAAATAATAGAGAGGGTTCTTCTTGAACAATTTTTGAACCTGCATTGCAACCTCACGCAACATTTTTAACGCTTTAGAGTTTACATTTGCAATGCTATCGCTTTCATAACATTTCTTAATTTTTTCCAGTTTACTGGACTCGCACATGGTAAGGGCAGCGAATTGCCTTTCCGTAATATTGGGACCAGCGGTCTCAATTTCCTTCGAGTTATTTTGCTTACTTATAAAATATGGTATATAAACCTCTCTTATGTAAACATTACTGAGAATCGCCCTAACTTGAGTGCCGCGTGTCTCATTAAATTTACGAGAATCATGTGATGTGAAATGTCCCGCTGCGGCCGGATCTGAATAAATTACTCGAAACTTGTTGTCCATAACGTCACGAAGGGTTTGTGGCGTTTGTTGTGTTAGTGGTGCTATCAGATCGTTGACAACAATACCTTTATACCCATTGCTTAAAATTATGCAAAATATAATCCACATCGGCCACACGATTCTCAACACGCGGACTTTCAACAAGGTTTTGTCCAGATTGGGGATGACATCAATAACTGCGCAGATTAACAATGTGGCAGAATCCATTCCTGTGACAAACCATCCCAAAAAATTTGTAGGCTCGGAAATTGCTGCACGAAAAACCGCACAAAGCGACACAATCGTGATGAGAATTCCTATCGAAACCCAAACTCCTCCATCGTACGGGCGATAATATGCGTCAAAGCCAAAGTCGTTGCTCGAAAATATGGAAGAACAAGTAAGTGAGGAGAAGCTGCTCTCCGTCCAAAACAGCAAATCTTCATCATTTTTTACTAAATTTTGTTGATTATGGAGCAAGTAGCGTCCCCTTACTTGATTATACTTCTGGTCCTTAACGTAATCAAAATAGTAACGTGAAAATAGCTTTTTGGGCGTTGGAAGTATTCGAATTAAATCGTCTGTCGCCGAGTGTGGATTTAATTTTCTGTGAATACTGACAATCCATACCAAGATATGATCCTGTATGTCGTCTCTGCGTATGCGGAACCATTCCGGATGTGTGCTAAAGTGCTTCAGCGTAATTTGCCAGGGCTCCGGGAGGGACACCTTTGTATAGTACCAGTTTGCATTGATTAAATCAATTTGACTACCTTTTTCTATGACTTGCCCCCCAAGCATGGTTTTCGTATCGTTGAAAATACGAGTTAGCCTACGTGTCACGGCCGGATCGTTCAAGAACACACGGCAACACCAAAAATCGTACCTGATGGTTACGCTAGGGCCTGCATGCTTAAGTGAAAGTAGCATAAACGCTTTATAATATGCTAGAATCCTGGTGAATATTTCTAACAAATTTTGACTATCCGAATTCGAAATGTTTCTCATAACTAGTCCGATGTAAGTGCGGTGAAAGTAGTTAACCCAATTTTGGTCCGGGATGTATACAATGTTTGGACTCGTTGTGCGGGCAGCTTTCATCAGAATATTGTAATCTGGGAGATCGTTAGCAAAAAATAAAATTGCTTTACAATTTAATCCAACTTTTGTTTTACTAGTGTCCTCGATACTTGGATACGCTGCGGATCGATTTTCTCCAATGTAAGCTAGAGGTAATTGTGTTTTTTGTAAGTGAATAAGCTGCAAGGAGGATATTTCTGGAAATATGCTACTGTCAATTAAATCCACCGTATTTGTACCAACAGTAACAACAGTTATTCGACAGTTTTTGAAAAGTAGGAGACTGTCTTGCAAATTCAATGGACTTGTGACACAAAATCTGAAACATGCAGAAATTAAAATCAGTAAAATTTTGTTTGTCATACTTATTTAAATGTTTCAAACTTATAACTCAATTTTTGACAACGATAATGAACATTCAAATACGATGGTTGCTGTTGGTTTGACTTCTTTCAAGGACAATGCGTAAATAAATACCACAACAAAGGCTTTGCAATAAATATTTAAGAAGGGTGCACTAAAATATGCATTTTTAGGCCACTCTCAGCTAGTACAAACCCATGAATTATTAAACGCGACATTTAATTTTTTACTTATTCCATTAGGTATAAAAAATGCATGCATAATATTATATAAGAAGCACTCCTCACCTGCAAATTTATTGCTTTCAAAGCTCAGAGTTTGTAGTAGCTATTTATTGATTTCTCAACGTCATGGGTTTAAAAATATTTATCTATATATGTTCCATCTATAATAAAAATGCACACTGTAAAATTGGTATTATAACGTGTATGTACATACGTATGGACGAATGTTTTATATATTTTTTTACTACTGATATATCAAATCATTAAACGACGACTCCGAGTATTCTAACGAAGCTGATTGCATGAAAATAAATGTCACAAAAGTTGATGATGTATATCACGGATATCGTAAAATCACAGCTAAATATTTTAATAAAAATAATTAGTTATACGTACACATATTTAGCGTTTGGCATACTGTAATCTTAATTTTATTACTTATAATTTATAATTATCTAGATGTTGAAAATTTGAAACTAAACTTATTTATCTATGTATCACAGTTAATTATTTATGGATAATTAAAGAGATTAAAGTATTATAAGCGCATTATACTTTACTTAAATTCCAATCGCATATGAAACAACCATCAGGATGCAAGTGAATGAAAAAAGAAACTTATCGCCCAAAGCTCTGAACCCGTCCCCACTTTGGGTCACTGTACATTCTGGGACAGGATTGGACCATCTCACTCTGTCCCCATCACCGTCACTCAAACAGGTGCTGGAATTCTTCCCAACCAGCGTATAAGATTTGTCCTTATTACAATGAAAAGTAGCTACAGACCCGACAAAAAAATTGTCTGCAGAAAAATACCCATTTTTCGGATTTAACGGTTGCTCACACATTAGCACAACCTTCTCAACAAGTTCCAAAGTTTCGTTGAAACGAAACCAACCTGTTTCGTGTTATTGGCAAACGTGATGCTTCCTGTGTTCACATAGTCAAAAACACAAGCCTGATCATTGCCACATGTCTCTCGAACATTTTCAGGCAACGTGGACCAACCTGGGGTACCAAAACTTGGCAAAAACCCCTCATTTTGATAGCTGGCATGACTTTTACCTGGTCTATAGCTGAACAAACTATCAGCTTCCGTAGTCTTCCATTTCGTCCCGAAACTACGATGAATAGTTTCAGTGTTTGATGTAATTGGGAGAATGTTTCCGTCAGGATCAGTCAAATCATTTGCATTGTCCCCGTCAAAAATACCTAAAAGTCCCCTCGGATTTCCTAACCCACGAAGTTGGGCACTGGCTGAAGCCTCAATATTTATGGATACCCCATCCAAAGAAATGAAATTAAAAGTGTAGCCCAAGGAGAATGCCAGCGTCACCTGCCTTCTCCCAAGGATGGTTATGAAAACACCAAAATGAGAAATAGTGAGGGGCTCCATATCGTCGCTTAACAAGTCAATGGCGACGCTGTCTAAAAGGACCTGCATTCCTCCACCCTGAATCTGGGGGAGTAGTTGGACCTGAACTTTGACCTGACTATTTTGTGCACCCACCTGAGCCTCCCCCTTTACCAGGAATGAAAACCCCGTAAATATTGAGGCATACATGGCTTCCTGCGTCTCTGGGTTCACATACTGCTCCATCCTAGCCTGCATTCCAAACCCTGTGTCCTTAATCATCCAAAACTCACCCACCCCGTTAAATGTATATGTTAACAAGTCAAAGGTAGTAATGTGTGGATCACCAGCCCCATTTCCAGGCCTGGGTGGAACATAAGTCGTACCTGCATCGGATGGTCTTTTGGCGTAATATTTTCTACACGACTCTTCCCGATTGGCACTCCACTTGCAGCAGTAGAACCATGGGCGCACGTCATGCCATTGGTGACCAAGTATGCCCAGAATCCCGTTCGGACTGTACAAATCAGCCGTTCCCCCTCCCGGAGGCCCAATTAGGATTTGCCCCCCTTTGTAGATACACTGCTGTCCAGATTGACCAATGGGGTTCCTTTCTCGGAATGAAGCTTCCGCACCGGGATGATAAAACTCGAGCAAACTACCGGAAATAGTGTCCCGCACAAAATTGAGGTCTTGCTGGGCCTGCTCTAACAATGGGGGACAAGGTCTAATATTAGTGGGTGGACCGGGATCTAATTCATACCATGATTGACACCATGCATCAAAAGTGTTCTCTGTTTTGCCATAGTTTGTGTGGAGTAGACCAGAGTACAAATAATTGTCAAGAAGCCAATGTTGTCCCTCAAAACCTGACAATGGCTTAAGGGAGGCGACGAAAGTTTGATTTATCCCGCTTAAAACATTAACGTTGTTAACCGGTCCTTCGTAAATTCCTGAATTAGGTACAGATACGACTAGGACTCCATGGTCAACCCAGCTAGTCCCGTTAAACTGGGCGACATCCATCTCTAAAAGTGCTTCATCGGGAAAATTTTCGGGGTCCCAAGTTACCTGAACCGATCCCATCTCATGAATTGAAAAATTGAGCTTGTAATCTGGTGGTGGAATGGTGTAAATGTAACCAGACACATTTCGATGTTCGATGCTGGAATTAATTAGAATTTCATACTCTAGCTCTACCGTAACCCTTCCATTCGTATAAAGATAAGGGACGAGACACTCCGCCGTAGCTGGATCCACCACAGTTGCTGGAACCACTTGCTTCTCTCTATCATGAAAAATACAATTTACTCTGGAAGCATTTGACAAACAGGGACCCGTCAAAGTCAGCGGAACATGGCCCAATATCGATATGAAACTGGGGCTCGTTCTTAACCTGAGGGACGAAAGGTCCTCGCCTTCACACCCACCCTGTTCCACCTCGTTGTCAATTCGGAACACCCACTTTCCAGGAGAAGCAACATTACTAGTTTCTGTCACATTAATAACGTCTGCGCTGCAAGAGGTAGGAATTGTGTAGAAGGTTGACCCATCTCCATAGTCGAATCCTGCTTTTGCGGGTTGTCCTCCGAGTCCAGTGCAAGGATTTCCGTTTGAGGCGTGACCCGTTGTCCAAGTGATGTTGTTGTAATAAAATATGGCGAATGAGTGGAAGCCATCCGTGGTCAGGGCGAGTTGGAACGTGTTGCGTTTATTTTTTTCCTTCGCATCCTTCGCTTGGGTTGGAGGCCCCATAAAAGGAGACGTTGTCCCACGTTGTGACAAATATCCATCCAAGGTTGACATGAGCGAGATTTGGGAATGCGTGACCAACATCGGTTCTCGCCTTGGATAGCACGTCCCGATTTGTGGATTCACGGTAAAAGACAGACCCCCCAAAAAATCTCGTGTCGACGTCGGACCAAAAGGGGACCACCATGGGGACATCTAAAGGACCACATATCGGGGTAAATTGGCTTACACCTGAAATATGAGACAAAAAATTGTACAAAAAATTGTACTTCAAGTGCATCATTATTAATTTACATATTATGTAAATTACATAATTACACATATTTATATTATGCATATGTACCTGCTATGAAGGAAATAGCCCCGTTATTATTGACAAACAAACTTCTATGTGTAGTATTGAAGAAAGGGAAGACTGATCCAGGAGAAAAAGTAATGTTGACGAATTGATCATCATTCTCCGGAACTATATTGTCTCCATGATCCACGCCAAATGGGAAGAAGTCGGCCAGTTCTACTTTCCCATTAACCCCGATGAAAATCAGGGATAGGGTACAGACTAATAGAAACAAGTAATTTGTCTTCATTTGAAAGTCAGATACGTGTCTCTCCGTTGAGAGCGATATTAGTTTGGTTATCTGCAAGTGGGCAAAGCTCAATAGCAAATGGATGGATTTCGTTGACAATTATTGTTTTATGTATATGCACAGGTACGCTCTTATCAGTTCCAACCAAATAAGCATCCATTTCCTGTCCATAGTTCATCATTCGGTTCAATTACATGACTGTGAAATGAGATTTTTTGAAGTGTATGCACATATGTAATTGCTAATGAAACAAATTCCGTGTAAAAGCACATATGTACATACACATCCCACTAATGATAAGCCTATCGAGTTACATGGATTCTTAGTGGGCTCCATGTACCAACGGAATGTGAATCATCATATTCGCATTACTTTATAACTCATTTCTAAGAACTTCAATTCAAAATTTGTTGAGCAAAACAATAAAACGTTCGACTACGTTGTACTTAAATTCATGATCATGCTTTGCCTGACGTAAATTCATTCTGGTTATGATTCATTTTAGGTAACTAAATATCTCGGTGATCTAACTGGATGTAAAAAAATCCAATGGTGTCGGCTTTCTTTTTGACAATGCATGCGTTTCATATTTGTGTGGTCGTTCATGACACTAAATGTACAAATTCGCGTGTAATTGATGACCAAATCCAACGATTAAAATATAATTAAAAAGTTTCATATTTCAAGTTTCATATTTCATACAATCTGCTATCTGAATACTAAACCCACGCAAATCCCATCACTCGTTTCTATTTACATACTTACATCAATTCTAATATAAGTAATCTCATTATTTTCGCCATTATGATATTATTTGAAAAAATGTAAGCGTATAGACGTAAATTACGTACGTATGTCTGCTTATCGAGGGAAAGAATAAAATGAAAGAACAGGCTGCTACATATATTCCTTCCGTGAATGTACGTTTGTGCATCTTTCCCGTGGAACTGTGTTCCATTTCTAATCCTAAGATGTCTTTATTTACGAGTATGTAGTAATTTACATGCATCAGCAGATTTCTGACTCAACTATATGTCCATCTTCACAACTCCTACCTGATGAAGCTTCCGAGCATGGAATAAGATAAATACAATACTATACTTGGGTCATATGTACTCGAGTTTAAGTACCTTTACGTCGGGGGTCGCAAATTTCACTGGAAACATGTCAGTTTAAAACTGAAAATCTAATTCATGATGTTGAAAGTTGGAATGGTGTTACTTTGACGCTGACGTATATTTATTGGCTCTAGCGCCTCCTCATTATGGCGACTTATCTATATAATCCAGATGAGGTTACGCCGTCCGATCGAGAGGACAACTTATTTTGGTTTGTTTTCCATATTATTAAATATTAATTTTTACTAAGGGCATGTACATATGTACATGTGTACATATATGTATGCATATAAATGCATGCATACTATTTGTAGTATCATGAATAGTGAAAATGTGCCAAAAAACTTGTCATGAAACGAGTATGTCTTTTATTGCTGGTAAAAGCGCATAGGTAATAAATACAAAATATTTTTTTCTGACGGCTAAAACGCTAAATTAAATTTTCACTGAACTTTACTTCGTTAAAAAACAAATTATGTATCGTTGAATATCTTTGAATATCTCTAAATTTCAGCTAACGTCGTGTTTAAAAAATGTCATGCTTTCCTAGATATTTTGCTGTACAGAGTATTATTAATATAATTTTTTACGAGTTAAACGTCAATTTATTTTTAATTATCCTATTCAATTGTCTACTATGAATAATGTCAAACTATTTAAAAGTGAGCTATTTATATAAAAAATATCATTTTACTCAACTATATCAAAACTATCAAAGTCAGTAACGCAAAAATTTATTTTACAAATATTTGGTAAATGATTTTCAAAGTTGTCATGCCTTTCTGCAGATTGGCTGGCAGAAGCAAAGAATTCGGCCAAGTCTACATCCATTTTGCCGTCTCCGTTATAATCGACGCTGGTCGTTGGGTTAAAATACATTGGAAACGAATATCGTTGACGTCTACCTCTGCGCAAGAAATATTCCACCTTAATCTTCTTTGCGAAGCGTTTGTTGTACTTCACTTCTAACTGAAGACGTTCCTTCATATTTTGCACCAAGTAGTTGAGCTCCGTCCGAAAGTCTCCTTTGGTCCTAATAGCTGTGAAACATTGCAAATTTTGAAATTCATCATTAAAACTTTAAATAAATAATGGTAGCATACTCAAATAGTTCCGACTGCAATTTAGACCTTTGAACATTAGCTTGTCTTCAACTTCTTCGTGGCAGACCCCGCGTGCCAAGCGTTTTGCAGTTGTAGCTTGTTCGTCACCAACAATGCTTTTGAGCCGATTAAAATTTGCGTGGATTCTTAGCCAGTAACGGAGTTGATTGACAAAGATTCCTCCGAATACTTGTTTCACATCTACACCAAGGTCGCCACCAAATCCGGGCACATCACGAAATGGGACACTTGCAGAAATCCTATTAAATCCCCCCCGAGTTAGGGCAGTGACCCCGCATGGTTTATGACTCTTGCAGGCAAGCTTTGCAAGTAACTTGTTGGAGCCCACGCCTCCTGAAAATCGTACATAAATAGTTAGTCTATGCACGTTAATTAATATTAATATTAAGTTATTAAGATTAAAATGGTTTAAGCTAACCAGAGCATAGAATGTCAGTTTCCTCCGTGACGAAAGTGCATAACTCCTCAACGATCCCCAATCCGATTGCTAACCTGGTTTCCTCTTCACTATTGTTCTCATCGCGAGAATAAAATCTTCTTATTTGATTATGAAGCTGTCGACCCTGGTACGATCTGTCATCCGCTTCCATAAAGACGCGTCCAGCCGTGTTAATACGTGAATTGAAGCCATCGTAAATGAGCGAGGTTACAAGCTGTGTCAAGTCCAAAAAGTACTCGTCGTTGCCCACCTTCTCGATGATGATGGGATCAATTTCACACATCGCGGCGGGGAGATGTTCACGGCAAAAGGTCAAAATTGCGGATCGGATGTCGTAACTATATTTGTCCGTTAGTGAAGCGTCCGGTTTTGTAAATTTTTTATTCTTAGGAATAATGATAAGTTGAGGACACTTCAGTCTTGCGCTCCCGACATTATCGTCCCTGCTGACACCAGCTTGTTTAGCCTCCGGAGATATGGACACGATCCTATTAGTTATTAGGGTTATTTTTGTTTAATGCTACAGTTATGGATTACAAAATATTAGTAAAGTTATTAATTGGTCAATTACCTGGCCATGTTATAAATGCTTAGAGCCACAACACAAGGTTTTCCTATGGTGTATGCCCACACTTCCATTTTTTGATACACTTGCACTTCAAAGTGGTCAGCATCTATCACTGCTATTACGCGACAGGTACTCATGTTCAAAGTTGTTAGTGGTTGTTTAGTTAAAAATCAGTTTGTTTGGTGTTAGTAAGAACAAATTACTTTAAAGTTAGGATATTAGCACTGCTAATAAATAATTTTATGGAATTGATGAACTCTTAAAACTCAAGAAAAACGTTTTTGTTAAAATAGATAACAAGGCAATTCTGATATGGGAGAGATTATGATTGGGCATTATAAAGATTCAGTATACATACACACATATATTATTAATTGATGAAACCACTTTCCATTACATACTGTACATATGTATGTCCTTCGTATTTCCGTTGGTCCGTCTACATGCTATGGTTATGAAGCTATGAGTCATTCACGATAGAGCCATGCGGTTTTCGCAAATTGATATCACATCAATAAACTATAACTATGTAGATGCAAGTCTGTATCTTCATATATAGGTCAGTGTGTATGTATGTAGTATTTGATTTATTTCTGAACTTTTTCTACCCACCGATATGGTATAACTTTAATACCGGGGTACACATTACTACATATATTGCTTATTATTACCACTTTTGTAGAGTTATATATGAACACCGTTTAATGCTGGATTTCGAAGGGTGTATTTATTTAAATGTTTTAAAAACTGTTTCTTCCGGTGCAATTTTCCATGAAGTGCCTGTTGTCATGCGAAATGTGCAAATGAATGAATGCAATTTCTTGTTGCCCGGATTTTAAGTATTCGCATCCCGTGTGTAGCTCGGATTGTACCCGAATTTGTTATGTTTGTATGGATCGAGTTCTTTATACGCAAACGCGTATAAAGTTGCATTGCGGTGGTTGACAAATTAAATTATATTATTAAAAAAGAGGTTACAAATTATTGCTTCAAGTTTTTCATAACAAGATTTCAATATTTGTAGCACTACTACAGTGCGAGATCTTAAATGTTACAACATTACAAATGTAATACACATGTACAACATCTTAGCCGGAGAGGAGACGTGTGGTTTAATAATGCAACAAAAAATGCAACAGATGTGCATAAGTTCAATTCTTATGTTTATGTATTACATAAGGTGTGATATATGTATATGCCTGCGTATGCATGTAAATATGTACATATAATCATAAAGCAATGTTACGTATGTATTTCGTTGTCACATACATACGTCGTCTAAAAATGAAGCCAAGGTATTCATGTATTTGTCATTTCTGCAAGAATTTCTATTTAGCTTGCTACATATTAAACAACTCAAGGACCGACTTGTTTATTGAATGAGTACGCCTCGAGCATATTTATTCTATAGAATATGCATGTTTAAATTTTAACGATATGGTGCTCCAGATATTTGAATACCAAAAAATAGAATTATCCGAAAATTGCAGGTATTTGTTATGCTATTACAGCGTCATATATGAATTTTCAATTGTGATATTGACGTCAGGTAAAGTGTTTTGTCCACTCATTTGAAATATTTATAATCGTCTTTATAAAACCGAATGGAAAGTAAATTATGTGGTACGTAATAAAAACATCTGTAATTAAGTAAACCTGGGTTCCTTAATTATATTAATATGTAGGTATACCATCCATATAAAAGTATATAGTCCCACAGCTTTGGACGTGAAAAAAACCACTGTCGGTTAATTTCCTGCCGTGATATAAATATGTATTTATGAGAATTTAGGGTTTTTACAAGATGAGACAAATAAATAAATCCTATAGCATTACTTCGTTTCCGCTCACGATTCAATAATGTCAGCCATTAACCGAAATTAATCGACAACGAAATGATAAATTAGCTACATAACTAGCTCTGTCTGTGAATCTTCGCTATAATTTATTTCGATTAAAAGCGTAAAGTTCAAATATTACGCATTGCAAAAAACCTACGCCTCGAAAACCCAGTGCTATCAAGAAACTTCATTCTCCTTTCTGCATTCTTGAAGTTGGATCGGTCTAATCAGAAGCTCATTTTCTTATTTCTTAAGTACAATGGGTGTCGATGAGTGGTTAAGGGCTGTAAGAAGCGCCAGCAAGTATAGCGCTCTCCCATTCGCGGTGCGAGAGAATAGAATAGTCGTCACGGGAAATGTGAGACAAATCAGATTATGGAAGACGTACGTGTTCTCTTTGGCCGTTTACACTGTATTCGCTCTAGTGAAATCTTATGGTCTTTACCGTCAATTGAAGGCACAGGAAAAGCCCCAAATCTTAATGATTCTGGATTTGAATCTTTGTCTCACGTGGGGATTTGCATCTTCCATAATTTTACTTGTGCATACCATGACTTTACGAAAAATGAAGAACATTCCTGTACTGATGAATTCCTTTGCTAAATACCTCGAAACCTTTACCGGTGCTAAAAAATTAAAATAACGCGTGCATAATGGTAGTAACTAAAATATTGCATTTTAATTCCAGAACTATTTCAAAATCCACGGCATAAGAGAACAAATTACAACGGACACGTCAGGATTATGAAACAATTACAACTCTCTCCCTGGGTTCGTCATGGGCTTAGATTGCTAATGAAATATACACTAGTAGGTTCATATCTAACAGCGATAGCAATATTAATTCACCCTCAATTGGCACCATCTCCGTCCTCTGAATTCGCCCAATGTTCGAAACCATTTAGGCTTTTGACGGCGGGATTATCTGCCGGATTCTTTTATTGGATTATGCGACAAGCATTTGAGAGCTCACATTTTCTCATCCTTGGAGTTTTATACATTCCCGTGGTCTTTGGGAAGATGCATAGCCAACTAAGGTATTGTCTCAACTTGATAAAAGAATAAACATGTAATAAATGTGTACAAGATTCTGATTTTTTTTAAGTTTACGTCCCCGAATCCCTTGGACTTCTCACAAACTCAGGAAGCATCACAATATAGTGATACACATCAGATCGTTGCAAATTCTTCTAAGTATGTTCCACAATGCCAGCACCAATTACTTTATCCCGATCCAGTTTATCGTTTCGAGGTCGATAATTGGCATAATGTTCAGCATCATAAAATACAAGAGGGAAATGCATCCTCTCATAACGCTAATCATGTTTTGCGTAATGGGGATACAAAATCTATTAATTATTTCACTCCTCACAATCTTCTCCGGAGTGCAAATTTTATCCAAAAAGTGCATCTTGTCTTGGAAAGGGAGACATTGGCAGCACCAAGATAAAGGAGAAGATGAGGAATATTTTCGTAGATTCATAGCATCTTACAAACCGTGTGGGATTCGGTACGGAATGTTTTACTGTGTGAAACCAAAAACTTTGCTGATGTTTCTCATTTCCATTGCGAGGGGAACAGTAAGGATGTTAATTGCCGTAGAAAAGCATGTTAATTAATGAATAATATGTATGCGTACATGGAGCATTTAGTGGAAATTCGAAGAAAAAGTTTGACTTTATTTACTCTTTTTTTATCTGATCCTTTAGGACACAATTTGGTGTCGCATTTATTATAAAAAGGTATAGGAAGAAAGGTTAGTTAGTTGTTGAACGTAATTATAATTGAATAATATGCTTATACGGAGTATATAATAGAAATTCAAATAAAAAGTTTGACCTTATTTTCTCGAACTTTTGGGTACTATTCAACACTCATTTTCATGAGTTTGTGAAAAAATTGAAAAATATGCTCATTAATATTTACGTAGTCATGTTGTATAAGTGCGTATAAGGAGTAAATAGCTTATGCAATGATTAAATTTTGCGGCTAGAAATGATGTTCTGAAGACATGTATATGTACGTATACATAGGTATATATATACATACATATCGATGTATGTATGTAAGTATGTATGTATAGATATGTTTGTTCTTCGTTATGTAAGTATACGATGTGAATATTTCTAAATTTATATTTTAATTCCAGACTTTTCATTAACCTAGGGTTACTGTCATGTTTCCAAATATACTCATTTCTTGTTGTGCTCCACAGTTTCAATGGAAAGAAAATATATTTTTTACCAAAGACTATTTAAAGCTTAAATGCACACATACACCTCAATTTTATTAATTGTGAGTGTCATACATATATTTAATGGAACTATACATTGGTCTTGTTGATAATTGTCCGATCGAAATCCTGGTATTAGTCAACGGTAGAATTTGAGTGGGCTGAAACACAAAATATTTTGTCTGACCTTTATTCCGATAATTCTAGACTTTAGGCAATAAATCACGTGTATAACGAAATAAACGGATAAATCTGGTATTACTACAAAACTACTCTGTAGCAGTAATTTGAGCCAATTTGATAAAATTTTAATAAATCGCAGAACTGTTGACGTTTTTTGATGTCTCAGCGAAAGTACCTGTGCAGTGAAAATACAGCTTGTACCAGATAGTCATATGAAAATTTTTTAATTTCTGTTAGAGCTATACGTTCACACATTTATAGAACTAAAATCGACTTTATGTTGCTTATTTTAAAATTTTAAAATTCTCCATCTATTAAAAATGGGTGTCATTGAAATATTAAATGCTGCCCATAGTTCAGGACGTTGCGGTGCACTGCCTTTTGTTGTATACAACAATAGAATTTTTGTTACACGAAGTCAAAGACGAATGCATTTATGGTATTCGTTTATCATAACATTGATTTGCTACTTGATATTTGTTTTCGCAAAATCTTACTTTCTCTACTTAAAGGCAAGATCAGAGCAAAATCTTCCCTTATGGTTGATTATAGACTTGAGTCTCTGTTTGACTTGGGGATTAGCATCATCTATACTTTTTCTAGCACATTTGATGGTCCTACGCAACATTGATGACGTTACGATTTTAGCAAATTCATTTTTTGAATACCTGGAATTGTTTACAAGTAAGATTACGCTAATCTTAAGAGAGTTAGTCATCGCGTATGAAATAAACCATAAATGTTCCAAATTTTTTAGAGCTCTTCGGAAAAACAGGGAACAAATCGGATTTTTATCCACCACTCAAAATAATGAAGGAGTTACTATTATCCCCTCGGGTTCGACTAATGTACAAAGTTTCTTTAAAATGGATTTCGATATCAGCAACCCTAACTCCGATCATAATTCTAATTAACCCGGATATTGCCCCATCGCCCTCCTCCATGTTTACGGAGTGCCCAAGACCTATACGAATATCGACAACGGTTGCATCGGCAGCCCTGTTTTATTGGATGATGCGACAAAACGTGGAAAGCTCCCAATTCATTATTCCGATAGTTATCTATGTCCCGTGGGTGCTTGGGAAAATTCATGGACAAATGTGGTAGGCAATTACATATATTTTATGTTAATTGGTAACTTATTTTATTTTTGTGTACAAAATTGTTCGATTTTCATAGTTTGCTCCTAAAATTGTCATGGACGTCGCAACGTCTCCGAAAACTGCCTGATCTCCACATTCACGTTCGAACTTTACGAATACTGCAAAATAGATACCAAAGCATCTTTGGCAAGTACTTCCTCCCAAATCAGATCATCATATCGAGGGCCGTTATTGGAATTATATTTTGTCTCGTCAAGTATCACCAGGTCCTCCATCCCCTCCTCACTTTTGTCATGCTTGGAGTTCTGATGGTGCAGAATTCTATAATACTGGCACTCTTAATGGTGTTATCGAAAGTGCAGTTTGTCTCGAATAAATGTATCGCATCTTGGAGGCATCGACATTGGCAGAGTTTTAGCCCAGCAGAAAATGAAGCATACATGAAGCGATTTGTTAAATCATGTAAGCCAATTGGGATAAGGTTCGGGATATTTTATGTTGTAAAACCTCAGGCTATTTTAGTGTACTTAATTTCCATTGTGAGAGGAACCGTTAGACTGCTAATTGCGATAAACAATTTAAGCAAATATTGATGTCAGAAAGATATAAATACTGTCTAAATGATAGCGTATTGGTGACGGATAACGATTTTATTAACGTGCGGTGACAGGCGCTATCACCAACGCGGTAGGGTCGCATACATGTTGTCACTGCAATTACCAGATAGGGGAGATACATATGTAGTATTAATAGTAGTAGTAGAAGTTTATTAGCTAAACCTGAATTTTATGACCTTGATTTAAAACAAGAAACAAATCAATAAAAAATGCAAAATAAAAGTTCCTAACAGGAAATGAGGCATTAACGATGAATTATAAATACATATCATAAATTTTTCATGCGTCCGTTGTAAGACTTACCTACATATATAATCGTCCAGACAAGCTATCAAAGCCGATGGAATAGACATACCATTAATGGCTGCAACTCACAATAATGACCTTGTTAAACTTAGGATTAGTAAAACTAATGTTCCTCACAACAGGTAATACTTTCCTCAAATTAAAATTTATAGCAATAGCAAATTAAAGCATCCCTTGCTACAGGCTGTATGTACATGCTAACTAAAAGTAAGTTACACTACTTCTGTAATTAATTGGATATTGTGCACTGTGCCCATTAGCCCATAAAGTTTGTTTCATGGAATGACACTTGTATGAAAAGATGTGCAAAAATATGTACGTATATTGCACTATGTCGCCAATTGTTTGTACAAAGTGGACCCCAGTATTTATTTAAGTAATTGTACATATGATGACACGGTAAAATTTTATTTAACAACATGCACGGTGCATGAACATTTACAACTTCAATTTGACAAGTTGGAATTCCATGCCAAGCATTAAATTCTTATTTTTAGCGGAATTGCACATTACTGATGACAAGTACATATCTAGCTCAGATTAGTAAAACTGCAAACATTGTTCTCTACGAGCACCTCGTATTTTTGGGCTTAATAGAGAGTTGGAGATTTTTTGTACTTTTACTTGTACTGTACTGTGACTACAGTACAATACCAAAATTAGTACAAAAATCAAAAGACCTGGAGAATTTCATTATTTTGTACTCTGAAAAAATTGTATTGTAAAACTCCGCGAAATAGATGAGTCAAAAATTGAGACAAATCAACTCATGATATACAAAATGAGAATCCCTCCAACATGTGCGTTTAAAACGATCAAACCAAAAAGTCGAAATTTTTTACCCTTGACCTCGATTAAAACGGTCACCAGGCTGATATAAGCCGAAATGATAGTAATTTCTGAACTCCTCGCTTCAAAGTGAACTACGTCTGCAACGGTTGAAATAAAATATTAACATTTTTGACCTTTGACCTCGTGAACATGGTCACGGGGTCTTCATACGTTAAAGCTATGCAGATTTCTTAAATTCTCGCCTTAATACACGTCTAAAACAGTCGACACTTAAATTGCGACCTTTGACCTCGTCCTTTCGGTCATTGGTTGGTCGTAGGTCAAAAGTATTGACGACTATAAATTCTTGGTGAAATTTCCTTTAAAATGATACCGCATATGAAAATTAAGGTACAATTTTGCGTTTACTTCACGCCAGGGTGACCTTGACCTTGACCACAGGGAGCCCATCTTCGAACTCGACCTAGGGTCAAAAATTAGAAGCAAAATGGCGAAAACGGCGTCTGATTACATTGAGGCGTTCTAGAGATATCCTAGTTGCCAACCCTTGATTTTTCCACAGTAGTACAAATTGAGCCCGTGTTTCAATTTGTCTACTGTAGACTGTAGAATTAGTACAAAAAGCTGATGACGTCATCATCTAGAGTCCACAGTACAGTCTACAGTCAGAGTACAAGGAATCTCCAACTCTCTAATATATAATGCATGGACTTTTTACTTGCACTACATTACATCACCACTCCAACTGACTCCATGGTTATCTCTACATGTCACAACACGATTTCAATGTACCCAACATGCATATTTGAAATATATTCCCAATATATGCATACTCTAAAAATACAAAATTCTTCTGTGAACCCTGCATTACCTTGCTTAAAAATAACCTGCACTATCGACCTGTTATTATATGAACGATTTTTCGAGTTATGTAGTAGCAAATCAATCGCATTGAATTGGATAAGGCTTCTGCAAATCATAGACATCTAGCAGAATATGTACATAGATATGAATGTATGCATGTCTACGTACAAGATATACGTATACGATATGTCACAGAATACTGCCAACGAAAGTTAGTGTGTTATTTATTCCTTTGTCAATATGTTGTTAAACTGTTAAATTTCTAGTATCAAAAATTATGAAAATTTATGGCATAATTCGTAAAAAATACATACAATTTATGAGAGCCTTGGTATGCTTTAAAAATCAAGCACCACTTTTTCAAACGCTAATCCCTGTCATTCTGGAATCAATGGTAATTTAATGTGGACCAAATCAAAAAATTAGGCATCAAATGTCAAATTGATGAAGGAGAACCCCAACGGAATCGGATGAACATACACCCAATGGACATATATAAAAGTATACCTGCAAAGGACCACGTACCTAATACGAAAATTACTCTATTGCATATGAATTATTATTTATGATATTGATATAAGCCAATAATTCAAACAGAATAACCGCCCCCGTAAGTATTATATAAAACTCGTTCCTCAACTATTATCTGCCAATGTTTTTCAGGCCTAAATCTGAAGTAATAACTTAACGAAATATAGATAAAACTCCTTTTGCGATGAGCTCGTTTAGCATAAAGGGCAAGCGTTCAGTCCGCACAACGAAACGGAAACGTAAACGTGAAGATTTCACCATGGACTTAGAACAGTGGTTACAATCTGTCCAAGATGCTGAGAAAAGTAATGCGTTACCATTCGTCGTGGAGGAAAATCGCGTTAAAGTGTCTAAAAATTCAGCACAAATTAAAAAGTGGCAGTTATTCATGACAATGATGACCATTTATATTGGATTCGTGCTGGTGAAAGGACTCTGGTTGTATCATCACATGCACAATGATGGGACCACTCCGTTCAAACAGATACTCGATTTCAATTTGTGTGTTACCGTTGGATTTACTGCAGCTGCTGAAATGTTGCTGCACGTTCTTACCGTCCTCGGAATGTACGAAATCCCAGCCGTGGTGAACTCCTTCATAAACTATGTGGAACACATTTCTGGTAATTGTCAAATAGCGTCGGTCTATTTTTCAAATAAATTTATTACACATGCACATTTATTGATATTATTTTTATCGACAGTGACATTTCCGAGCTATGCGGCAGACGACTTCTTCACCGATCGAATAAGGACCTTCGGGGTGATGAAAGAACTCCAGTTATCCAAACATACTCGGCTTTCATTAACCCTCATGGTCAAAACTGGGCGTGTGTTACCTATTCTCACGGCAGTGATGGCTGTCCTTAATCCTGCAGTTGCTCCATCACCAGCGTCACATTTTCTTACCAGTAGCCCCACCGTTCGTCTCGTTACGTCGATATTGAGTGCAATTTTCTATTACTTAATTGTCTCAAAATCTTGGGAGAGCGCAAAATTCTACATTTTAGCCACACTATATATTCCTGTCGTACTTGGGAGGATTCATGGCCAATTATTGTAAGTCCTAAACCTTAAGGTGTGTTTACGTATACTTCATTCATTGGTAACTTGCGCCAATGTTATAACTTAACTATGGCGTAAGTTAGCAAGGAGTGAAGTATGCAGAGTTTAATATGACAGCTAAAATATCAAAAAACTTCATTCCAACAGCTTAAATCTTAAGAAACCATGGACGTCTCCGAGACTGAGGACAGGTCGTAACTTAATCCTGCACTTTCGATGCATACAAATTTTGCAAACGCAATTTCAGCAAGCAACAGGACATTACTTTCTCCCAATGCAGTTCCTCATTACGAGAGTCATCATTGGGACCGTGTTCATTCTCATTCGCTACCACACAGTGATCCATCCCGTCATTCAGTTCGGAATGTCGGGGACCATGAGTGTCATGAACTTTGTCATGTGTTCCCTTCTCCTCACGTTTGGGAATGTGCAGTTTATTTCGAGAAAATGTATTCACAAGTCTTGGCGACATCGACATTGGACGAAGGAAATGAGTGGTGTTAATGAAGAGTATTTTAAAAGGGTTGTTAAATCTTGTAAGCCAATCGGCATAATGTTTGGAATATTTTACGCAGTTAAGCCAAAAACACTGTTAAGGTACATGATTTCGATTGCAAGGGGAATTGTTCGATTATTAATTGCAACTCGGCCAAAGTCGGGTCATTAACATTTTTTAAAGTTTGACTACACATATGTTACTAATGCAGAATAATCTGGTTAAGCCAAGGACCATTGATTTAACGGTTGGCAAGAAATTGTAGATAAATATTAGCTATGCTTTATCAAATAACAAAATCAAATAGCTTCAATTTTTTATAAACGACCAATTTAAATGGGTTAAATTGTAGGAATTTAAATAAAGGGGACGAAATTATGATTGCGGAAAAGCATGTAACGTTTATGAACGTTTGCATTTATGTAGAAAATTTTATTTGCACGTATCTGATTTAGCTTTGCTTAAAATTAGATGAAATTTCAATTTAAAAAATAGTCTAAATAGCCATTCTACACTACGTACCCTTATTTGTACAGAGTTTAGAGTATTTCTGTAATAATAACTTATCAACATTTACGCATAATGTTCATGAACTTAATCTAAATTATTTTTGTATATTATGCCATATTTTTAAATCGGTCACTATGTCTAATTGACCACTGAACTGAGGACTATTTATTAAGAATATTTAGTCTTATTTTATCCCCCAATGTGATATCGGGTAAATAGAAATTTCATGTCAAAATTGCATTTCATTAAAGTTATTAAGGTGCGAGAGTGTTAAATAACATTACCTTCAGTGTATGCATGATGCAATACTCATTGTCAGACGTATTCAATATTAAATACATCTGCATTTTTCTTGTACATATCAAATGTAAATAATGTTAATCAAAGAGGTATTCAATGCTAAATTCTCCCTTTTGAGACAGATTAAACAAAAATAATAGAAATACACTAAAACTCTAATTAAGACTGAAAAGAGGATTTATTTAAGTAGAGGAATCTTATTGTGTATTTAAATAACAAACAAAATTCTATTACAATTCAATTCAGCAAATCGTAGCCATGTACATATTTATTTTTACGAGGACATAACTAAAGCAGGGTACAAATAGATAGGTATTTATGAATGAGTACAAAGTTTCCTAAGGAATATTGTCCAATATTGTAGTTTATTAATTCAAGGTAATGGTAATAATCTTCTTGCGTTGATTGAGCAAAGTTGAAAACAGAAGTTTTCGGCTTGAGTAAGTACATGAAACATGAATACATTAGATGCTACTTTGGTCTATTCTCCTCGCATCCTTACTTATTAATGAAGTTGGTCATTCATTCAATTACCAAATTTCACTCCTCAATCACAAGAAATACTGGATTAATTTTGATATTAAGAAGAATTTTACTTGCTTAAATGCAGTTAAATATTTCTAAGTAATAAATTTAAAAGTGCTTGTACTCATTCATTAAAAAATAAAGAACGTCGTCCATAACTGCCGAGTGCTTTAATTCAGAATATCGAAAAACATGATATTAACTGGCATAGCAATTTATTCTATCTTACAAAGTTTTGGAGACGTAAGTGTCACGAAATCTAGTCAAATTCTATTTCCAGGACCGACTAAAAATGAAGTGGGTGCAGTGAGAGAGGTGAAAACGCATGCAAAAATAAATTAATATCTAAATGTTTCACAATGGGCATACTCGCGACGAATCACAACTCATTTAGCAAAAGTTTGCAAGACAAGCTTAAAAAATTAAAACATTCCTATTTGTTGGACAAAATCGAGAACAAAAATCCCAAACTTTTTTACGAAAATCTCACTAATTTGTCAATTAATGTATGTCGATAGGCCTAATTTTCCCAAATTTACGAAGGTGTCACGAGTATGCTCAATATTAATCAGTTTAATTCTATGTACGAATAATTATAGTCAATTGTTATTATTAATTTTTTAAATACAGTTGCAATCTCGTGTCAGTAATATAATGTGGAATGAACATGCCAAAGGACCCACAACAATGCTAAGATGGCTACGATTTCATAACATGAATGTTACTTCAGCTGAGAAAGGAATCAAAGCAGTAAACTATATCTAAAAATCCACATTTAGTATCTAAATGCGAGTATATGTATGCAATTGCTAATTATTTTTAAATAAAATCGTAGCACGTCAAATGGAGGAAAGAAACTCAAATGGATCAATTAAGAATGCATCCTCCAAACCCAAAGTTTTTACAAAAATTTTGGTACAATGTTTCAGGATTTGCTAGAAATGGAGACCCGGGTAAGAAAATTCGAAAACGCTATTCAGCGTTTTTAAATACTCTTTTTTGAAAATGACCAACTGACAATAAGCTTAACACTACTGTATCGTTTACAGTAATGCTGATGTCATTCGGCAATTGGGATATCCGCACTTACATCGAAAAGAGTGGAGATAAGCATAAATTTGACCAGTACCAGGGACAAATGTGGGAGCATGGTTTGCAAGCTGTGGAACAAGTAGAGATGAATTGGTCCCAAAATCCAAGAAGAACCACCTCCGTGCAATATATCATTATATGTGACGTAGAAAATTTGCAACTCCGACAACTGGCAAGCTTCAGAAGTACATAATATTTTCATTGCAATTCTATATATTAGTCAAGTATGCATATGTATATAATTAATTGTTATCTTTCAGCTTTACAATACCTGTACTTGATGGCTTACAGTTTCGAAAATTATTACCCTGGTGTAAGCTGAATTTATTACATAGTTTTACCCAGAATATTAGGGTTTACATGATTTTTGGTTTCTCATCGCAGGTAGTCAGTCGTGTTCTCTTGATAAATGGTAAAGTAACGTTTATCTAATCATAATACGATCAATGAATTTTAGTTTTACAAATTTATCGTTCAACAGCGGACATAATGGTTGAAGTCTGGCTGAGCATAGTTCGTCCCTTCATGCGGAATTCTATCCAAAAACTGAAACCTTTTCCAAAGGGTCGCAAAAATTGGGTGAAAGCCGTGAGGCGTCACATCGACCCCATCGTCCTGCCCTACCGATATGGCGGATATTCGAAGGCAACCCGGAGAAAATACAGCTTAGGGCCTGGACCTGATGACAGCTAATTCAAATAGAAAGACTCCTCTTTCTATGAGAGCTTTCTACCATGGAGATACTTAATTAAGTGAATATGTGTTTAAATTTTAGCCAGCCAGCATGTATAACTTATGCGAATAAGTTGCGCCTATCACACATTTACGCATATGTATGTATGTGCATATATTTATGTACATAAGTACTATTTGATAAACACTTGCGCGTGTTAACTTGTTCAGTGTTTGTCACATGTCCTAAATTTAAATTATATATACCAATCATTAAATACTGATGAAACCATATATGTACACTCATTTGCTCACATTATTTAATGAGTAGCACGTTATCGTGGCGCTTGGGAAGATGTGCAATGGAGATTATGGATTACAGTGTTTAATGGATATTAATTTATTTTGATGTTTTTCAGGTTGTTTTGGTCACAACAATATCAGTAAAGGCGAAATAATTACTACTCTAAGCATTTAGAGATCTAATCACTTTGAAGAATAATTTAAGCATTAACGTTGTAAACAAAAAAGTATCCTTTGATTAAATACTTAGCACATGTATGTATAAGTACATATGCGTTAAGGTATTTTTCAAATAAGTGGATATAAACGCGGATAAATAAACCGAACGCAAGATTGAGGTGGATAACAGTCAATATGACGCACTTTAGAATGACGCGTCTCAAACATTCTACGTTTGCAACACGCAATCCTGCAAATGATTTTCAATAATGACGATAAATCACGATCCACATCCTTCTCTCATCTGCTCTTGCTTCTATGTAGTTATATTTTCACTCACCCTCGTTCTTCAAGTGTGTCTCAATTTTTTGTCAGAAATGTCGTGGGTTCATAAAGATACGAGAACATGGGTGGAACGTTGCATCACAGAAATTCTCAAAGTGGGCGAAATCCCGAAACATATTGCACTTATAATGGACGGGTAACATTGCCAAATTTTAACATAGTTATGCAACATATTTGCATACTTTAGCACTATTAATTAGTTAGTGATTATATTTATTTAGGAACCGCCGATTCGCCAAGGACCGTGGACTTCCTACCAAAGAGGGTCACCACAGAGGGTAAGTTAATTAACCGAAACTTTTAACATATCTAATTGCAAATTAATTGCTTTAATTATTTTGCATAGTTACATTAAAATGGACGAAGTCTTCTGCTGGTGTTCTGCCCTTGGGGTGAAAGAGGTCACAATTTATGCTTTCTCCATTGAAAACTTTAAACGCTCTCCGCAAGAGGTGGCAAATATTATGAAGTTTATCTTGTCAAGAGTAACACTCATGTTGCATAAACTGTAAGCCATGTTTTTTTAAAATTAAATAGTTGTTCTTATCAAGCACGAAACTAATTTTTCTATAAAATCTAGTGACAAAGCTACCAGTGACGGCACCTGCATACATTTCCCCGGCGACTGGTCAATGGTTCCAGAATATATAAGTCCCAAATACTAAAATGAAATACATTATTATGCATTATTACTACGTGCTAATCATATATTTATTTCCTTTCAATACATGAAGCCAACCATGGCAAAACTAATGCAGGATACTCGACACGGAAAACGATTTCGTATTAATGTTGCGTTAGCTTACACAGGTACATAAACGCAAACGATGTAGCAATCAAAGGCTATTTTTTCCACAAAATTTGAACGAATTATGTCCAGGTCGCAACGACATTGCTCGCGGTGTTGACACGTTACGATCAGCCTTTTCCTCAAAACAGCTCCATCCTTACGACATGTCCGAGTACCTGCTGCAAGAAGCGTGGCAACTGATTCCAGGACTTCCGGTTGACATTTTGCTCCGCACTTCGGGAGAAACGCGACTTTCTGACTTTTTGATGTGGGAGGCGACCCATGCTTTCCTTGATTTCGTCGATGTGCAATGGCCCCAACTTTGTTTCATGGATTTAGTCCGTGCCATCCTGAACTATCAAGTTCACCGAAAACGGGTTCCCGTGGTGGGTATTTAAAAATGAAATTTATTCATGCAACGCATTAAATAATCCTTATCGAAATACTTGTTTAGCCCCCGATTCGACGCAATGAATCTGACGAGTCGAAAGAGCGTGTGGACAAATTTCTCAAACAAACGAGACAAAAACTTTGGGCAGAAATTATGATGGAGGCGAAACGTGCTCCTGAGAACAAAGTAGTCAAGTAAATAGCACTGTATTGTCGTCGCTTAGCATAATAAATGTAGAATTATTACAATAAAGAACTATCTATTGAAAATACACAGAAACCATTGTTAATAATTTAATGAAAGTACTAAAAAAATGTATGCACAGTACACACCAATTTTATTGTATGCAATCATAAAGTTGACGTTTACATGCGCATTATTTAGATATACTGTAATTTTTTCCCTTGTCTTGAATATTAGAAACAAATTTTTAAATAAAATCCAGATTTTGATATATTAAATACAATATTTACTTATAACTTTATTTAATTTATTTCCATATTTTTATCTCAAAGAATCACATTTTCAAACTATTATTACTAAATAATTCAAATTAATTCTTATTGCTATTTGTGCATTCCAACTAACTACAGCTCCGTTTCCACTTTATTTATTTCTGTGATAGATAACGTCCGCCGTTTCAGAAAATATTATGCTCGGAATCTTGGGCGACAGTTTGGAAATTTTGTCGCAAATGGATTTGTAGCAAGCTTCCTCGAGCTTATTGTATTCATTCGGGAGCGACAATGATTCATAAATTTCCCTGCATCTCTTCTCGTTTGCTGGCGAGCTTTCCTTCCCTCGGCCATAATTTTCCTATACAATAATTGTTAGTGTCATTTATTTTTTTTCATCAAAGTGCATAAGACTTTTTCAAGTTACTTTTAAAATTGATTTCTGATTCTCATTCGCCTGCTCAAATGCTTTCACGATCAGCCAGGAGCATTTATTTTCGGTAATATCCGTCCCAATTTTTCCAGTGACTTTTGCATTACCGAAGCAATCGAGAAAATCATCTTGGATTTGAAACAACAATCCCAGCTCGATAACCACCGCTTCCATCGATTTCCAGTCATCTTTCTCCGTTTTTCCTGCCTAATAAGGCAAAATATTTGTCTAATTTTCCTTGCAAATTATATACAACCATCGTTTACTCACCAGAATCATGGCTGATGCCACGGGTAGAAAGAAAGATAAGTAGCACGTCTTGTACTTAACGATTTTTCGATATTGGTCCATCGTAAATCTAACAAAATTAGCATAAATTGAGTATGCAAAAGTTTTAAAACACTATAAATTCCTAATTGTCACTTACTCTCCCAAACTCTGCTTTTTGCTACATTGAATGTCCATGCATTGTCCAAACGAAGTTTTGAGATGGACATCGTGGAAAAGCTTAATCAAATCAGAATAATACGGTTTGCTGATAAAGTAGCGATCCAGAAAAATATCCATGACACTTGACAGAAGGAAAGCGTCATTTATGGCCAAGTCTCCAATTTTGTCAACGAGGTACCAGCATGCTCTTCCTCTCCTCGTTTCAGAGTTGTCGATGATATCGCTCGAAATTAGGAAACATGCATGAAACTGGGACAAATAGCTTAAATTAGATAATTCTTCTTAAATGCAAGTTGATGCGCCTCATTGCTTACAATTTCTATGCACCATCCCAAAATGTAACACTCCTTTAAAGCCTCTGTGTCTGGTTCGTCGACTAAGGCACGATACGCCGCGACAACGCCACGACCCCTGTAACAAATTCATAATTATAATATCTTTAACCTGAACAACGTCAGGATTAAAAAATTACCGAATCTGCTTTCCTCCTGTAAATTAACTTCTTTATATTAAATTTGATATAATAATTGAAATTTTATTAGGAATTTAATAAAAGTTGCGTACCTGGGACATTGTAATTAACGGCCCGTCGCAACCATTCGATCGTTTCCTCCATGTCTTTGTAGGTGGAAAACTCTGCGATTTCTTCCATGAGCTCGTCAAACGTGTGGAGAAAGGCATCCTCTTCCGCAATGCTCATGGACTTTCTTCGAGTTGCCATTTCAAAAAGGTTTTGACTGATGCAAGTTTCTGGGTCAAAATTAAGAAAATTTTTGGAGTCAAGACTCGGTTGGATAGAATTGAACCGTAGAATGAAATTGTCTCACTTGTTCATGAGATAGATAAACAAATCAAAACTCGAACCCCATTTCACATCTTCGCAGGAAATATGATCTCTAATGACGTCAAACGAGTACAAGTAAAATGAGGATATTTCAGTTTCTCCATAGCATTACACCTAAGCTTTCAATGCAATTCGTAGTCGTCAATAATAACAAGCTACTTGTTAGAAGTATGTATTGCTGACTTCTGTTGGCGTCACCACCAGGCGTTCTGTTCATGTCCAATATAACACTCAATGTCTTAATAGACGCAAAATAGAGCAATTTAAATCTTTGATTGACGAAAGCCGTCTGATCGGCAGAAGAATAAAGCAAATTCAGTGATATCAAGTTAATTGGACTTTCATAATTGTCACAATATTTTCACAAGAGCACAATTTATAATAAATTTTAAAGGTAGTATTCTCATTTCAACACATCATCGCTATGTTAAATTCGCTAAAATACTTATGTTTTTTTATGATACGATGTTGTTTAAATTCAGTAAATGCCAATTAGCGAGAAATTGAAGATCTTGTAGCACGTCAATGATTTCTTCAAACTAACCCAACATGACAGTTTAAAAAATAACAAAGAGATACCGACTGATTATTTATGTTTTCCACATTCATGAATCCCATCATTATTTGGATCTCATCACGCAAACGCATTTTAATCCAGCCAACAATAATCGAATTCCATACACAAATCCAGTCTATCCAGATCAAGAACTAATGGAAACATACTTGTTATTTTCTCCATAGTCCTAGGAATAAAATTTCAATCTATACAATATTTCTGAGAGTAAATCGAAAATTTCTCCACAAAAATGGCCAAACGCCGACAATCCGTGAGTATTCAGGAAGAGGATGCTTTCAAACTTGTGATTGACGAATTAATGGAGGAAATTGTTTGGCATCCCACCCACGAAGACGTAGATGTTGCTACCTGGCTGCTTAAAATGGTCGACTACAATGTACCAAGGAAAGACACAGTCTTACATAATTAAAGTTTTAATTACAAATAAAAGTAAAATAATATTCAATTTCACTTAATTTTACAGGGGGAAACAGTTAAGGTATGTTATTACTTATGAGAAGAGGCACAGATCTCGATGGCATTTGTTTATGTTGTAGTCTCCCATGAATCAACAAGAACCCCCAAGTGGTTTACCTCCATGGCCCCACTTGCGCCCGCCACACCCACTCAAAGTTGCCCAAAAACGGAGAAAGCAGCGCTTTCACTCATTCAAATCCACCCAAAAATCCAATTTTATTCGGATTTCAAAATTCCGTACACCATTATACTCTCAGATAGTTACTTTCTTATATCCAACATATAACTCAACTTTTTTGATTATTATTTCGCCGAAATAATTTTCTTTGTTTATTAGTACAGCAATGTTCATACAGAATTTTAAATTTTAAAGGTACTACTAATTCCAAAAAGTGTAATTTGATGCTGAATATAAGAAAACAACCATCTGGGAGTATAATGGTGAAAGAAATTTCAAAATCCGACTAAAATTGGATTTTTAGCGTGAATTTGAATGAGTGAAAGCGCTACTTTCTCCGTTTTTTGGGCACTTTGGAGTGGGTGTGGCCATGGCATCAAACCACTTGGGGGTTCTTGTTCATTCATGGGACACTATAACACATCCAAAGGACATCGATATCCGGGAGTTGATATTACACAACCTCTCTTCCTAAGTATAATTCAACAATTTTTGAGCACATCCCAAAAATGATAACTAACTTGCAATGTGAATTTATAGAGGCCGAGGCGTTATATCTGCTTACAAATCATTTGTGGGCAACGTGACCAAGCATGATTTGAAACCTGTGTACATACTTGGATGGTGTGTCGAACTAGTATGGCATATATAATAATGCATGCGTGTATTTGTCATTATTTATTGATAAAAATTTTACAAAGTTTACATAATATATCATAAAATTCCCAGTTTGCTGCCAGTTTCTATATCCCAGAGGACATAATTCGAGGCTCAGTAACACGACGAGGTCAAATATTTATAGAAATTTTCATGATAATTTAAGTAAGGAAAGTAAGGATCAGAAGAATCTGGTAAAAACTATGAAAAACCAAGTTACCAGAGTTGCTAAGGCTAAGAGTTCCTAAGTCGGTTAAGAAATTTGATAAAAAATAATAAATTCATACAGATTTATGCTTTTGATTTAATAGAAGTATTTATTCGTTTATAAATTTTGATTGATTTTCAGGCCAGTTGTGTTGGCATTTGGTCGACGAGGTGGGAAAGGCTGCAGTAAACGACGCCTTTCTCCTCCAATCCGTCATGTACTTTATTCTGGATTTGCACTTTAAGGGAAAAGCTTGTCACAAATATTTGACTAAACTATTCCACAAATGCTTCTTTAACACAACGCTGGGACAAAATATGGATTCAAGGATAGGAAAGGCACAAGGATTCAAAGAGTACGCAAATAAATAAGTAGCGAAAATATGTAACTTTTCAAAAAAGATTTACATATATTTTGCCTTCAATTAATACTTCAGGTTTACAATGGAAAATTACTACCGAATTTCGAAATACAAAGTGGGATATTTTAGTTTTTATCTTCCCATTGCAAGTAGCTGGATCCTTCAGGTTGGACAATTTTTTCACAAATAAAACGAGTGGAATTACTGTACATTTTTATTGTCATGCAGGCCGATGGGACTCCAAAGGAGGAAGAGCTGAAGCTCATCGAGGAGATCGCACTGGAAATGGGTCACCTCTTTCAAGTGCAGGACGATTACTTGGATTGTTTTGGCAATCCCAACGTCACTGGTCGGTATGGAACTACAATTCAAGGAAACTGTTCATCCTGGTTTATCATCATGGCCTTGAAAAAGATGGATTGTGAGCAGGAACGAGTTTTAAAGGTTGGAAAGTGTTATTTATGTCATACACATTATCTTAAGAGGTCAAATATTAAACGGGTCGTTATGTGTTAAGGAACATTATGGAAAGCCTGGGAGCGAGAGGGTGCATCGAGTAATTAAAGTGTTCAGAGATTTGGACCTGGTGGAAGAGTATCGTCAGTATGAGATCAAATGCTATAAAGCAATCATGAAGAAAATCACCAAGCTTCCTGAATCTATTCCTGCCCTCTACTTTTCGGAAACATTGGATTTGATATTAAAACGAGAAAAGTGAATATATGCATACATAATGTTGTAACCATTTGAATCAAAAGTTGACTTTAGTAGCAAATAGGAAAATAGTTAATTGAATATAAATATTACACTAGAAATTGTGTGTATGAGAGCAACTATTTTATAAAGTGCCGATAATAAAAAGTTAAAATGATGCTTGCAAAAGGATTTTATTAAAAGTTTTTGAAATGAATGAGATACTTGAATAAAATGAGGAAGATTGAGACGAAATTTCAATTGTGAAATTTCGCATCGAGGCTTTCCATTTAAGATGTGTGAACAAAAAAATATTTATACAATTTGATCCCAAAAGAAACCTGGGAATGCATAAAATTAGTCATCATCAGAGTGAAAGGAATAGATTGATGAAAATAATTAAAAATAATTAGTCAAGTTGCACCTTTGCTGGATTTGCTTGCATGTATTTTTCTATCCCAACATTGTCAAATGCGTATTTACATACGTGTGCTTACATAATGTTTGCTTATAGCCATTCAAGGGTGCAAAGCCTTCATACAAAGGAGTTATCCTCCACTGTCAACTGTTACGGAAAAGTTTGCGTGGTGATTTGGAAATAATAATGTCAATTTAGCGAATCCCATTTTTTAGTTTTATTTCAGTGTCAATAATTTGAAATTTGCAATTTTCTAGACGGCATGGCTAGTTTTTTATCGTTAAAATATCTTACACATATTAAGCTTTATTTTCCTCATATTGTTCAGCATGTAAAAAATCAAAATCAATGTCATAAAAAACATAATCGTATAGAAATATTACTCGTATTGCCGTTTGCTACAGACATAGGTATGTACATACATACATACGTGCATGTAATTCACATGCACTGTCATTTCAAGGAAAATTAGAAATATTTATACACAAATCGGCACGTGCAAATTGTATTCTATTTATTCACACGCAAATAAAAAAAATATCTAAAAATCAACTCTAGTGAATGTAACGCATAATATGTAATACGTATGTTTACTTTCAATTTTTTGCCAAATTGAATAACAGATTTATAAATTCCCAATTTCAATTATTTGCACTAATTAGATATTCCACATCTAATGTTGTCATTCTCAATCCTGCCAAAAATTAGGTTAAAAATTATTGCAGGCAAAATTTTGTTTGAATATGCGTACTTATTTGCATCTGCCTTCGTCTATTTATTCTGGGAAAGTGTGCTTGGCTAGTTTATTTTTTTATTTCTAATCTTTCCCAGCTCTCTGCGGTCTACTTACATATATCAACCAATCCCCCCCCCCTTTTCTTAAATATGCACTTACTAGGGAACCTTAAGTACTGTCACATCTCGGTTTCCTTTCGGATGGTCTTAATTGATAGATAATATTTAGTGTAACTAAAACTTTGTCATAGAACATACGATGCAAAATCACGTTTTTGCGAAATATTTGGCGAAGCCTGCACGAAAACGTATAATTTAGAATATTTAGCTAACAGCCCTCAGAATAATGAAATGAAGTTTATAAATTATATACCTGTCCGTAATTTCATGCTGATTATCAATATGAAAAACACATGCAAGCATTGGCCATTTTTTCCAAATTGCGAAAATCTGCAAAATTTTCTAAATTTGAATTTCGTCGTTTCTTGATACTTTAACAAAATTTACTTTTTTATTTAAGCGTTGAAAAAAAGTTTTCAAAAGAGATTTTTTTCTCATTGCAATAAAATTAGCAAAAATTTTCTAAAATTCGAACTCACAATTTTTCATGAAAAAAGATAGAATGACCAATGCTAGTCTATTTTACATATTTTTCAAAATTATTGGCTATGTATATTTTTGCAAGTTGCGAAAAATTTTGGAAATTTGTATTGTCAGCTTTTCAGCAAACTAACTTTTCCACACCTCGTTCGAGAGTTTATAGCTATATTTATGCCGTCCTATAAATGCCATTAGTGGAGGGACCCCATAGGGTCCCTCCGAGTTGAAATTTTTCCAGTTTTCTAAGAAGCTTAAACTCTCGAACGAGGTGTGGAAAAGTTAGTTTGCTGAAAAGCTGACAATACAAATTTCCAAAATTTTTCGCAACTTGCAAAAATATACATAGCCAATAATTTTGAAAAATATGTAAAATAGACTAGCATTGGTCATTCTATCTTTTTTCATGAAAAATTGTGAGTTCGAATTTTAGAAAATTTTTGCTAATTTTATTGCAATGAGAAAAAAATCTCTTTTGAAAACTTTTTTTCAACGCTTAAATAAAAAAGTAAATTTTGTTAAAGTATCAAGAAACGACGAAATTCAAATTTAGAAAATTTTGCAGATTTTCGCAATTTGGAAAAAATGGCCAATGCTTGCATGTGTTTTTCATATTGATAATCAGCATGAAATTACGGACAGGTATATAATTTATAAACTTCATTTCATTATTCTGAGGGCTGTTAGCTAAATATTCTAAATTATACGTTTTCGTGCAGGCTTCGCCAAATATTTCGCAAAAACGTGATTTTGCATCGTATGTTCTATGACAAAGTTTTAGTTACACTAAATATTATCTATCAATTAAGACCATCCGAAAGGAAACCGAGATGTGACAGTACCTAAGGTTCCCTTGTTAGATTTATTGTCACAATTATTTGTATACTGAAATATATTTAACTTATTTTAATGGAACCATACATTTAATTAATGTGATGCCAGTTAGTACATAAATAAAATCAATAACCAGTCTAGTCCATTAACAAGGATTTGTCTTTCAACCGGTAGACCCAACAGAGTACCTAAAAATCATGGGTTACAATAATTCGAATGTGTCAGAGATTTGTATCGAATGGTTTGCTTCTATCACAAGTTTTCAAGAAGACATTTCCTCTTAATTTCATGTGACGTTAAGCATTAAATAGAAAAAATAATGGCCATTTCGTGATGTGGTGGTCAAAGAGAATAATCTTGTGATGATATTTCCAAAATAAAGGCACCCACACAAATATATTTACTTATTTATATGCATACAAATATACATTATGTTTCCACCAAGTCGTCTATTCGTCCATAATGACATTTTAGGATTATGACCTGTCACTAAAACAAACGTATTTTTGGCAGCATAAAAATAGTAGTCCAATTTGATTAAGCACATCTATTGCTATTTCCAAGACATAGCATACCGAATTTTGATATGGGTCACAAAGGTTTTAATTACTGATGCTTACTCGAAATTTCTCTGGTCGTGCATTACTTATGTATGTATGCATTTACGTAGCTCCTCAGATATTTGATATATGCATATACATAAGAAAACCATCCAACCTAACTTAAAATTGTTCCCTACTAAATAGTTTGTGCTAGGTTATAGTTAAAATCACTTACGAATTGATGTTCCGGAAATTCGCCCCATTTAGTTCTAGGCACCTTCTGAATGATTTGCCTACTTCCATTCTAATAAATTTAAGTAGGCAATGCAACCAGACAGAACTAATAATCGATCAATTTTCCATGCTCGACAGTAAATTCTCTCAATTAGCCCATAGACGACCCTAATACATAACTGATTTTCTTACTCATATTGTACTTGAGATGCTTCACATTTATAAAAAGGGCTGAGACATGACATAGCACAATTAGTGATCAATCGGTATCCCACCAAAAAGTACGGAAACACTGATAAGTGCAACGACATAAACGACATCCAACATGTGGGCTGTATTATATCACAGAATTTCAGCTCTGGTGAATATCCTGTTCCCCATAATGCTAAATAATTCCACCGTGGTTCAAACAACGCCATCCTCCATGATTGAAGACAGTACTGGTAACTAGTGTTCATATTGTGATTACTCAGGTAAATGCATAAAGCTAGATGATAATTATTATTTTTTATTTAGAATCCCATGTCACAAACACAACAATGGCATCATTCGATCCTGGCGTCCAGGAACGTTCTATGTTGGCCAAGATTGTCGGGTTTATTTGCTTCTTCTCTTTGACAGCTACCGGCGTGGTGGGAAATTCCTTGGTCAGTTGTAACTTAATATGCATATCAACAGAATTTTGAAAATGAAATAAATGAATAATCCTTCAGGTCATCTACACAATATTTACGGACTTTACACTACAAATAAAAACCCAGTTGTCGAACATGCCCATTTTGAGCTTGGCCTACATTGACTTGATAACGACAGGGATATGCTCCATGCTCGGAGCTGCATCCATTGTTTATGATGAGTATCCCTTTGGAAAAATAGTTTGTGGAATTTGGGCATACGTCAATCTCCTCGGGCTAATTACCACAATTGGCATCTTGGCCGTGATCAGCGTTGACAGATTCATTGTGGGTCGCTAAGTAGAGTTTATTTTGAAAAATCACATTTCAACTATCGTTACTCGTTCCAGGCTGTCGGATGGTCGTTACATTATCCGCAAATGGTAACCTACAACAGAATAGCGGCGGGATGCGGTTACGTTTGGGTTATGTGTCTGGCCGTCTCTGTCGTGTGGGTTTCTACAGAGGTAAGTTTTTCAGGAAATTAATTACCCATTCAATAATTGCAAAAAAACTACTAATTTTTCAAAATAATCCTAGTACGGCTATGATTTCTGGGCTGGCGTGTGTGACGTGACATGGGCCAATTTCGGACCGGACTTTCCACGCGAATTCTATTTCGCGATTGTCTGCGCCTTCATCTACGTGTTTATTCCCTCCGCCATCATTCTCGCTTGCAACCTTCTGATCATTCAATTCTCAAAGGAGAAAGGTCATGCTGCCACCGCGGGTTCGGATGGAAAGCAGGATGCAAAGTCAAAGGCAAACTCGAAGGTTTTGAAGGCCATGATAATCGTCATCTTATCTTTTTTCACGCTCACATTCCCATCCGCACTTATCAAGATCCTCAAAGTCATTGGTGGGAAAGATGGACCAGTAAAATATATTCCCAATATTTTCACCACTTTCACCACTTTTCTGCAGCTCTCAGCCTCCATCGTAAATCCATTTATTTATGGACTCTTTCGTAAAGATTTTCGCGATGCATATGCAAAACTCTGGAAACAAATGAAACAAGCATTGAACTTAAAGTGAGCTGAGAAGAGGTTTTTATTCAACTTTAATAAAAAGCAGGCTAAAATAACACGACTCGAAACTACATACCTACCTAAATTGTTGCAAAAACGGAATAAAATTTGACTTATTATTACTATGCTTTGCCACTTAACTAATTATCGGTAATTATTGTCATTATTACGATGCTTAACATATCTATGTAGTATTTGTAACAATCTGCACGGACTAGACAATAGTGAGACAATTTGAGACTGCATAATATCTCGTAGAGTACATATACATTGGCCAATTTCCGTCCAAGTTCCCTTCCAGGACATCAAAATAGTCTACGAGACACTTTTCATCCTTAAACTGTTGTAACAAAACATTCTTTAGCCTTAAATAATCCCTAAATTCTCGCTCCAATAGGTCACAGACTTTCTGCACTGCACTTTCTACACTCTGATTATCCTTTGCAACATAAAACCCTACCAAACTATTAAGATCCGGCTCCAACCATGACTTTCTGATTCCGAGAATATCATTCAGAAATCCAGCGCAGCCTTGGACATCCTCCACCTTTTTAAAACACGGGTGTTCTTGGATACGTTTCGGAATTACAACCGCATTCAACATCATGACAAATTCCACACAAAGAGAATTCGCACACTCGACGCCTCTCCACCTTTGAAAAATGTGGTCTGAATAATTCGACTGAGGTTTGTCGTAACTGCACCAGATAAACATGTCAAAATAGCGCTGATTGATCAGGGCGAAGCTTGGAATGCTCATCCTGTACCACGGGAAGTGTATCAGGCATTTCCTATGAATGTCGAGCATGGCGTCAAAACAGCTTTTAAAGTAGGGGAAGCCAACTATTTCGACGTATTGTGGTCGTCTCCCGGGCGTGTCATACTTTCCCGTAAAAATGTCCATAGATTGTTGCACGAATTTTTGCAGGTCGAGGGGGTCAATCCCTTCAATAAGCGATTGTTCCAAGGCGTCATCTACGAGAAAGACCCAAATATTGTATTCAACATAGAGTTCCATTCCCTTCGAAAACAAGTCGGAGAATGGATCCGTGTAGATGGCAAACCAGCAGCAGCCGTCCACCGTGCGTTGAAACTGGTCTTCTCTGCCTCGAGTGTCCCAGAATTTGGCGCACCATTTGTTCCCATGGTCGAGAAAGTGCTGGAAATCTTTGTCGGATATGAGGGGTCGTTGGGCTTTGGCAGGGATTCGTGGAAACTTGGATTTTATGTGGGTCCTTCCGAAAATGGGGTGGTCCATGGGTTCCATGTCGAACTTGACCCAGTGCTTAAAGGGGGCTGAGTCGTCATGATTTGTGTTAGTGTCTGAAATATTTAATGGGCTAAATTAATCTCGAGATTTGTTCATGTTCATTGTGCGTTGCTAGACGTTCTCATTAAATAAGTATTAACGTATTATTATTAGGACTTGAAACAAAATGGTTCAACTTTAACAAAAATTATGTATGCGCATATTTCAATCTAATATATTTTACCCGAATTTCGAACACGCCCTGAAACAAATCGGTTTGTAACCCACCCTATCAAAGTGCTAAATTTTTGTTGCAACTTACTCTTCATTTTAGTAGATGGATGAATTACCAGATAAATTTGTGGAAACTGTGTTCAAGTTTAGACTCTTGACATTTTAGTGGATCTCAAGTTATATATGTATGACTCAAACAACGTCAATAAAAGGAGTTGCGTGCCGGAAATAGTGAAAATAATTTGTATCTTACACTTCCTCCAGGTAAAGGATTGAAGGAGGTGTATTACTGTTAATTTATTTTGACGTTTTCACTTCTTGATTTGTGCTTTCGACATTACGCAGATAGTTACATCACGTTGTACATATCTACGTAAACATCTCGTGCAGTCATTGTCTCAAAATGTGGAAAGAAAGCAGATTAAATGCATAATATGTAATATGTACATATGCGTTTGTACGTCGTATTGTACCTCTAATCTAAAGATGAATTTGAGGTCAATCATCACTAAAAATTATTTTCCTGAATATTCCTGCCCTCTCAGAACTGACGTCAAAAGACATACAATTTATACCAAACTAACGCACAAAAATTTACTTGCACAAGATTTATCAAAATCGGTAAAAATTGTGCTAAAATTATGATAAAATTGCAAGAATGGGACCAAGCAGTTTAATTATTATTACGCTCGTTAAATATCCAACTTTTGTGAATCATAAGGTCATGAACACATGTATTTATTGTGTGAATTCGTTACAACGATTATGACATTTCAAATATAACATTTGCATTCGAATTATGGATCCAGAGCCACGAAATTTTATGCTTTAAAAAATAATCCTTCCATATAGATGCTATTGTACTAATTTCATATTTTATTTCAATTTTTATTAAACAGTGTGAACACCAGCATTATGCAGAATATGCCACTTTTTCCTTCAAAACTATGCACCAACTCTCCTCTCACAACTACTAAACTTTTGCAATGATTCCAAAAAACTCGCGCAAGTTGACGCGTACAAAGTAGGGAGCCAGCTAAACGGAAGAACGATATATTATACCATCAATTAGCTAAAATAATTAAAACTCATTTAAGTACAAAATTTTCATACTGAATTTCCGTGAGTCGAATATGCCACGGTAGAAAACCCAACGTCGAATTAACATTTCCGAAAACCATCATCAGCTCTGGCTCCGTGTCACACCAATCCAATCCAACATTTTTGTTAATTGCCGTCTCCGAAAAAAAATCAACCTTTTATACATATTTATTCATTGAGTAAACATGGTGGCAGTTTTGTACCTCCCAGGTCACAAAATCCAATGCTTTATTATTAAACGCTTCCGAGAGTCCATTCGTCGGCCTGTAATTTAGACCTTTCTGGAACAAATCCTTTGTAACTGATACAATCCCTTGTTTCCCATCATCCTCTCCGAGCAGGACAATTTTCAAGGTATAATTCCCCTCGAATTTGTTGTTGAATGTGAAATTGCAAAATTTCAGTGACGGTAAATCTTTAATCTTCAAGTTCTTTGCACTCTGGGCAGCCTGCACTTCCTCGAGGAGGGTTGTGATAAATTTGTGCATTCGTGATGCATTCGTCTTAATAATTCCTGTTAATTGAAGGTTCACAAGTTTATACTATATCCGTAAAGTTTTTTTTATTTTCGAGGAAATGTTACCCTTTTCATCATACACCGAGATAATGTGGATGTCCATCATCCACGCCCAAGTTATAATCCTGGCGACCTGTGATATTTTTGATTGACCTTAATTTGTATATGTTATTTTCACATTTTTTAAAATTATTGCCTTCAAAAGTTGTTCTTCCTCAAAATTATGAAACACGAGTGCCAAATGCTGAGGCAGTTTGCGAAAGTCCTCTTTGGAGATCTGGGCCAGAGTTTTTATCTCAGTGTAAATCGAAGGTTCCCATGATTTCCGAAATAAAGTTTGAAATTCAAACTTTTTAATTTTCCATATAAAATGCAGAATTAGCCAGGCTAAAACCTTAATTGGGCCGAGAAATAACTCCAAGTAGCTGCTCATTATGTATTTTGAACACTTTTCTCTGCTAACTTGTGCCAAGAATGGCTTTTGTGGTCCAAGAGAGTTTGTAGAATGTACCATCTCGTAGAAGTTGTGTCTGTTGTTTGAGTCAATCGGTATCTTCAAAAGGAGTGTAAAGTGCTGAAATTGTTCTTTTTACAGTAAAAATAAGGCTATCGTTAGTTTATTACAATGACACTAATGGGTTTCATGCGTCTCATACTGAGCGTGTACAGAACCAATTCTACCTAGCTAAAATAACAATGTACAAAATAACAATAACGATGTACGTCGCATTTGAGTTTTTATGGATATACAGACCTAGGTAGTGCTCATGGATCCGGCATTTTATTAGTATGTCTGCACTAGATCTGTCATCTTTACTTAATCGACCTGGTCTTAAAATATATTTCTCGATGAGACCTTGTCCGAGTTCAAAGATTTTACTAGAGGTCCACTACCAAGGTTTACCGGCGGGGGGGGAGGGGGGTAATTTTGGGAGTTGCAGTAACTCGCCAATTTGATAAATTAAATCATAAATTTGATAAAAAAGATGCACAAAGCAGACGAAATTGACAAAATAAAAACTAAATTTTTCGACAACACTTCGTCAGAGTAACCCCTTCTGGTTTTTGAAGTATCTAAGTCGAACATTGGAACATTGAACACTGAAAGTAAATATGTAAGTGATTTGGTGATAATTTAGGCACATTATAAAGCCATTTTGCAAAATAGTGGTCAATGGGATACATCAAAGAGTGTCCCAACGCTGCTATGAGAAAGTACTTACATCGGATTGTACCTGTTCTGCACTGTGGTCTTACATATGAGGCAGGGGAAGATTTTCTCGATCTGCCATAAATATGGGCCAAATGTTGAATACAATACTCATAGATTTTATTGTATTTTATGTCAGTGTCATCTACTTAATTAGCATCAGAGTCACTAAATAAATTTTATAATTGGTACATAAGCGGTGAGCAATAATAATTGCGAAGAGGTTTCGGATAAGGGCAATATGTTCATAAATGGAGTAAATATCATCAATATCAATCTTTAAAAACATAGCTTTCAATAATTAATTTTCCACAATTTACCATTTATATATACATCTCATTTCGCATTATTTATCAAATTAATCAACAAAATTCAATGCTATTTTAATTTTCTTACCTGATCCATACATGTACGAATGTGCCTACATACATTTTCACATCAAACATTGCATTGGCTTAATATTGCAGCACACATGCACGTTTACATACGCACTTAATTCCACATGAACTTTACCACAGTTACAAATTGCAAACACGGTATTGAATACACATCGACGTATTGGAATTACTAAATCTTTCCTAACGTCATACCCATCATCCTCCCGTTGATATTACTGCACGACTAGTGTTATTTCACTCAAGGAAGGATTAAGCAGCTTCAGCGCTACCATTTATCGGAAATTCTTATTCATTTCACTCAACAATAATTCCTGCAACTATGGCGTTCCGAAGAAAATCCATGACTATAGCGGAGGAGGACGCATTCGTGCTCACCTTTGAGGAACTTATCGACGAAATAGAAACGCTACCCGAGTACCAGGATGATATGCAGGAGTCCTTGGCCATGCTGAGAAGAGCAGTTTGTTACAATGTTCCGGGTGGGAAACAAATTAGGTGAGAAAAATAAATCCAAGATTTAAAATCTGAAATTTAAATTGTGTACTTGGAAAATATTTTAAATTTCCAGAGGACGTGGCGTGGTCGCAGCGTATCGTGCTTTGGTTGACGAACCCAACTATGACACCATCAAGGAAACATATATTTTAGGATGGTGCATTGAAATTGTGAGTGTACACATGTAACCTATGAATTTTGCACATATTTAAATATTTCTCCTACATATTTTGTCATTCTTCTCGTGTATAAAAGTTTCAAACCTGCTTCCTTGTCATCAACGATTTAATCGAAAATTCTGAAAATCGACGAGGAAAATTGTGCTGGTATTTACTTGACAACATTGGAGACATCGCCATTAGTGACGCTCATTTGATGTCGGGTGTCGTTAATATCGTTCTGGACCGTTACTTTTATGACAAGCCATATTATCCAGACTTGATAAAGTTATTCCACAACATTCATCTCACAACCTGCCTTGGACTATGCATGGATACACAATCAAGTAAAACGGGTGGTTCTGAAGGGTAATGTTTTGTCCAGCGTGAAATAATTTGAAATATTAACGATTTCATGTCTACTGTATAAATATTTAGGTATTCCATGGAACGATACAGTAAAATTGTCAAGTACAAAACAGGCTATAATTCGTTCTTTCTACCGGTTTCCTGTAGTATGATCCTAGTATAATAAAGTAACAATTATCACACTGTAGCAGCTCTCGAGCACACTCTCACTGGATAAATTTGCATATTCACCTAGGCAAATAAAACAAATGAAGACGATTACAAAGAAATTGAAGAGCTGGTCTTGGAAATGGGATTATTGTTCCAAGCGCAGGATGACTTTCTCGATTGTTTTGGCGACCCTAGACTAACTGGACGATTCGGTACTGACATTGCAGAAAATAAATACTCGTGGTTAATCGTGAAAGCATTCGAGAAAGCGAATTCGGAACAGAAAGAGCTACTTTTAGTATGTACATAATTCTGAACACAAATTTTTTCTTTATGACCAGCCACGTAAATATTTACATAATTAATTTGTTTCCATCTCGCAGGCCAACTACGGTCTTGGGAAACAGAGTTCTGTGAAAAATGAAAGGACGGTATTGAATATCTATAAAGATCTCGGGCTTTTGCATGATTATCGAAAGTTTGAGGACGCAACGTATGCATCCATTTGTGACAGAATTGGAAAACTTGGTAATCGCATTCCTACATCAATTTTCGCCGAAACTGCGGAAATAATTTATAGAAGGAATAAATAGGTTGTGACATGCGAATATTTAAGAATATGTGGATACTAGTAAAATAGGGAACTACCAGATGAAACGATAAATTTATAACTTGTTTTCAGTGTTAGTTTATGTACATATGTATTTAACCTAATGATAGAGTTTATGAATTTCGTTGTGTTCAAGGTACAAAATTAATAAGCCATGTAATCGTAAAATTGTATCTGTATGCTAAATAAAGTTTTGGCATAAAAATACCTTCCAATAAAAAATTGCATAAAAATAACAAATTCATAAATTCATCATTACGATTTCTTCAACTTGCTCAGAAATTACTACTTAAATCAAGTATGTAAGTGTACAAAATTGTATACATATTTAGCATTGGAAATTATCAGGCATCAGATGTCTACCCAGGCTTCAGACGCACAATTACCAGTGTTGACTTACTTAATCCAGTTCTACAGATAATATTATTGTTCAAATCTAAACTTTTCATGGTGTCAACAATTTAGTATAAATTAAAAGCCGATCTCACACGCAAGGTGAGACCGGCTTGCAATTGATACCTCATTTTGTATCATTGTGCAAAATAAATTGAAGTTATTACTCCTCTGTCGGTGAAATAATGATGTAAAATTCGTCTACTCCTCGCAGCGAGTATTGCAATCGAATCGAATGTTATGACGAAAGTCTTGGCCTTAATAAATATTATATACGTAAATATGGACATACGCCATCAAATTCGAGCGTCAATAAGATTTCTAACTTAATACATACATACATCCATAAATCTGACAGTGCCTTCTCATCTTTTCCTTTACTCTTTCACTCTTCAAAATCACATCTGCTCTTTCAACCATGGCGAAGCGACGACAATCTGTGAGCCTTCAAGAAGAAGATGCTTTTAAAATCGTTATTGACGAACTTATCGAGGAAATAATTTGGCATCCCACACTTGGTGATACCGAAGTGGAAACATGGCTGTTAAAAATGGTTGATTATACGGTTCCTTTGTAAGTGCTCGTTCCAATTTTTATTCACAGAAATTGCTTTAGCTAATTCTTCTGTTGATATTGTTTTACAGGGGGAAGCAGTTGAGGTAAGGAATTCCAATTTTAACAAGTATTAGAGAATATTCATATCTGTGTATGCATTATTTACTCAGGGGTCGTGGGGTAATTTCTGCCTTCAAGTCTTTTCGTGGATTAACGACAAAGGAAGACTTGAAGCCGATCTTTGTTCTCGGATGGTGCGTGGAATTGGTATGATGTGATGTATTAAATAAGTAATTACAATAAGTTGCCAATCTGATTTTAATAAATCTCATCACGCAGCTAGCGGCATCATTCTTCATCGCGGAAGACATTATTCGTCGATCTGTAAAGAGACGAAATCAATTGTGCTGGCATTTGGTAAAAGATGTTGGAAAATCTGCCATCAGTGATTCAATTCTTCTGCAAGACATCATGTATTTCATCATTGATAAGCATTTTTCTGGTCAACCGTGTCACAAGCCTTTAGTCCAGTTGTTTCACAAGTGTTACTTTAACACCTCCCTGGGACAGAATTTGGATGCTCGGATTGGGCGGATGAAGGACATTAGCGAGTATGTCTTCAGAAATATATAATTGCCACACTAAAATAATTTATCCAATTATGCAGAAAAATGTAAAACAGAACTATGTTCGAAATCTTCTTTTACTTAATTATGTAAAAAAAATCAAACCATCTACTTCTAGATTTACGTTTGAGAACTATAACCGTGTCTCAAAATACAAGACTGGATATTTTTCCTTTTACTTGCCCCTTGCAATTGGGTAAGGAATCATATATATAAATATTTACGTAATTTGAGAAATTAGGAAAATTTTAACCATTTAATTGAACAATTAACATTAAATCCAAAAATTAAATTAGGAAAATTATGGTACGTACATAAACTTTTCTTGCCTATTTAAATTTATTAGTGTGCAATATGTAACTGTTATAAATTTTCCTCTTCACAGTCCGATTGTGGTGACATCGACCCTACTGAAATGAGGCTAATTGAAGATATTGCTGTCGACATGGGTCAGCTTTTCATGACGCAGGATGATTTTCTAGATTGCTTTGGTGATCCGGAAATAACGGGACGATTCGCTACGAAAATACAGGGAAATGCGTGCACATGGTTCATAATAAAGGCATTAAGTATGGCTAGTCCAGAACAAGAAAAAATATTGAAAGTAAGTAAAGAATCACGGGAAATGATTACGATATAAAAATTAACCTTCTTAATTTCTATGTACGCATCTTAGGAACATTACGGACAACCAGGAACTGACAGTGCTAACAAAGTAATGAAAATATTTCGTGCCCTCAACCTGGTAGACCACTACAAACGTTATGAAATGCAGTGCTATAAGTCAATCATGGAAAAAATTTCCAATCTGCCCGATTCAATTCCTGCTCTGTACTTTTCTGAAACTTTGGATATAATTCTTAAACGAGACAGATGAGCAGTTGTATAAATTTAATTGTACGATGGTACTGCATCTTATAGAAAATTATTGTTATACAAAAATGGAGTTAATGTAACATCAACCCGATATTACCAAATAAAATTATTGCAAATCTGACAACTTCGAGAAATCAAGTTAGGTTGTTAAAAATGGAGCGATACTAGATGCTACATACTTATTAAATGAAGAAAAGAAACGTACGTCTGACAAAGCATTGATTCAAATAGAATTGATTATCGAGTGTAATATCCCAGAAATTATTCATCTAGAGTTGCTACGTAGACATACATATGTACGTAATAGATGGCAAGATATAGCGAGATTTAATATAAAACTTTGCAAGTATAAATGCAAGGGCAGAAAATATATTACATACACATCTGCACATGGATAATAATATGGCACATACATATTTATCTGCATACTCAAAATTTCGTTAAAATCTACTTGTGGTAATGAATGCTTTTGTCAAACCCTGAATACTGTGGATGAAGTTCTAACCCTGCAGACTTATTACACCGCTTTGTAGCATTAATTTCACGACGTCACCGGTCAAAAAAATTTTTTCCTCCAAACTGGTCCAAAATAAAAGTCTAGCATGGGAATAGTATAGAAAAATTATTTTTAGCGTTCTATGACCCCTGGGTCATGAATTAAGGGCCCCTGAAGGGTCAAATAGCGTTCCCTGATAACCCCATGCAAATGGGGTATCAAATTAATCCCCTGGACCAGGGGAACCAGAAAAATATTTTTATAAATTTTTATGACCCTTGAGTCGTGAACTAGGAGCCCTTGAAGGGTTAAATATCATTCCCTCACAACTAAAGGCAAGTGGGGTATCAAATTAATCCCCTGGACAAGGGGAACCCAAAAAATATTTTTCTGGATTTTTTTGACCCTCAGGTCAAGAGTTAAGGGCCCCCGAAGGGTCAAAATAGTAACCATGGTAACCCCATGCAAGTGGGGTATCAAATTAATCCCCTGGCAAAGGGCAAGCATAAAAATATTTTCCTGAATTTTTTTGACCTATCGGGCAACAGTTAAGGGTCCCTGAAGGGTCAACATAGTAACCATGGTAACTAAGGTGAATGGGGTATCAAATTAATCCCCTGGACCAGGGGAATCAGAAAAATATTTTTTGGTTTTTGTGACGTATAGGTCAAGAGTTAAGGGCCCCTGAAGGGTCAAATAATAACTTATTGTATTTTACTAAACGGGACATTATTTTAAAGTTTTCAGTTTTGCAAGAATGTTAAGTAGAGAGGGGTAGGCATATTTTTGAAAATTTCGTACAAATTTAATGAATAATAATTCTTAACACTATGTACAAATCGGATTCACTATTTATAATATTTATTATGTATTGAATCCATTGAAGTTAAAATCTAGGTTGATTCTGGTGGGAAGGTTAATCTCCTCCTAGAAGTTGCACATTCTTCTTCAGGCAAGTCTTCTTCTTCCCCAGCCTGTGAGTATTCAATATCATTGTGTATTTGCATTCGGAATCTATCAACTACTTCGTCAACATCGTCAGGGTCCTCATCTTCGTCGTCAGACACATCATCTGCTGCTGTAATCTGTATATTATGTATAAGTTATGTATTTTTTTACTAATAGTTTACTGTCACCAAGAACTCACTCGAATGGGGTTGGCTGAAGCTACACGTGTTTGGAAGTCATCAAGGAAGTCATCAAAATGTCCATCATTTTTCCAATACTCGTCCTCCAATCTATTTACAATAATAATGTAGAAATTGCGAATTATTCCCATAATAGCGAATCTTGGTTTTACGAACCGGTGCACATGTTTGATGTGTTTCTGCCATTGTTCCTTTGTGTATGTTGTCATAATTCTCTCAGCCTCAGCTTGTGCAAACTCAGCGGTCCCCTGTGTGTTTGCAGCCCTAACTGCGTGCTTGATGTCTTTCCACACGTACTCAATTGGGTTCAAGTCGCTAAAAATAGTTATTACATGAATATTCTTATTACCGTTACCTATGATTACCAGTTCTTACCAGTTATATGGGGGTAATCTGGAAAATACGTAAATACAGTGTTTAAATAAATATTACAAATTATTAGTAAATTACCCATGAATAGAAAATAACTTTACCGGACAACAGTGTTTCCATATTTCAATGCCTCCTTATCCACAATGTAATATTCATTTCCGTTTTTAAGGTCTTGAACCATTTTCCATAATTCAGGTCGTCTCATTTGCTTTACAGGTTTTAGTTTCAGCTTTTCAGGGCCCTCTAAATTATCATTCAGCCAGTCGTATAGCTCTTGTTTTCGGGATGTAGATTTTGGAGCTTCCTTGGTGCTGTGATACGGAGCTGACAAATTTAAATAAATGAAATTTAAATTAAAATGGAATTTACAAATACAAATTATTGGATGATATTACCGTTATCAATAACAATTATGCATGGACCATAATTATCTTTTATCTTTTGATTAAGATCCTTCCACCAAGCCATGTAAGCGACACCGTTAACGTTTGCGTGGTAATCCATCAGGACTTTCTTCTTTGATACTGGATATACCTTCATAGCGCCAGGTACGAATCCATCCTCTCCACCTGTGAAGATAATTATTATTTTGAAATAATTTCCTATTTAATGTGGATAGTTGAACTGCACCTGCATGCATCACAATGATACGTGGTCCTCTAGAAATTTTCGGGTTTTGGAAGGAGTATAAAGCCGCTTCATGAAATGACTTAATAACCCAGCCTTTTCCAGTTCTAGCATAACTATCGACCCACGTTTCATCTGAATAAATATAATGCATTAATAATTATATTAAATTAAATTAAAACATTTTTGATATTTAATCAGCCAAACCTGTGTAGACAACACATTTTGGGTTCTCGGACTGACGATTTTTAATCATTACGACAGATATTCATATCGCTTCTGCACGATGTCTGATCTCATGAGGATAACTGCTCGCTTATCAACAGTTTTGAATCTAAATCCTAATTGCTTAATGAGTTTTCTTAACGTCCACTTGGAACATTTGAACGCTGTAAGAGTTTCTCCTCGGGCTATCCGACCATCTTCTTCTTCCTTGACTTCCTCCATCAGTTTTGTGTATACGTTATGCATTGTTGGTGCTTGATTATTAGCATAGAATTGATGAATGATTCGTTTAACGTGCTCAGTTCGGAAGTCGTCAAACTGATCCATCACTGGCGTTGGTCTAATACGTTTCTTACCAGGTGTTTTTATACTATTCGTTTTGTAATTCTCCATTGTCTGATAAACTGTTCTCTCTCCAATTCCTAGAATCTGGCTAGTTTTGGTGACAGAGTTTCCTGTTAGTATTTCACACTGTACCTGGTTACTGTCAAAGAATACTTTGGCGTTGACAATTAACTTTTGAGCTGTCGCCTGTAGTGAAACACCAAGTAGTTGGAATGGGAGTTTAGTATTTGGTTGTTTACAGTCGTTTTTCGCTTTCGGTGTTGCTTTCTCAATTTCAAAGGCTAATTGTTGCATAGGAAAACTCGTAGGACTGCACCTCGAAAGACTAAGGTAAGGTTTGGTTCCATCATTCCGTCTAGGAACATCAGATAAAGGAATTCGCATTTCACCTTCCCCCAATACCTGTTCTTTAGCTCTGAGAAGGGAATAGAAATATCCACACTCAGAATCCGGACAAGGAGGACCAACAATTAGGACATCTTGAATGAACTCGTTTATAAGGTTCATCTTTTCGTCGTTTATGGGGGTTGGGAGATAGCCTACCGTGTCACTGCCGGGTGGAACATTTTGGATTAGTGAAAAAGATTGAACTGCTTGATGAAATTGCCCTTGATTGTGTCCGAAGTGAAGTAAAATTATGCAGTACGTCAATGACTCGGCAGGTAAGATTCCTTCGAGATGGTCACTAGTAATCTGGCTGTCAGAAAACAACATATCTGGTGCAACTTGTTTCGATCCGAGGACAAAGTAGAAATTTTTTTATTTTGCGTTGCGTAGTTTGTTTCTCTTGTATGATTGAGAAGATCTTGTTCTGGAAAGATGCGTACATTACTTGGTGGATAGTCATCCCGCCCACAAGGATTATTTCAACGAATCCGTTAAGTGAATTAGTTTTTGGAGGACGAGCGCCTTTTGGGCATGAACATGTTCAATAAACGAAATCTGGTTATCATCATTCTTGGTTGCAAATTCGTTCAAAATCATCCTACATCCCCCTTTGTAAGGGGCCGTTGGGTAAATGTCTGTTCCCACACATGTATCTTCACCTTCTGTACTCTTGGATGCATACTCTGTATTTGAAGTGTCCATTGGTGATTCACCGCCAGGAGCTGACCCTTCCCCTAACTCTTCACGTTGTCCACAGTGCCCACGTTCATCATCTCCATCACCATCCTCCTGTATTGATCAGAACAAAAACGTACATGAGCTTGTTACTACAATAACAATTTCACGATGTCCCCCACAACATCCGCGGTCGCTGCTATTTATAAATATGTTGCAATATTTCTCACAAGTGCGTCTGCATTGGTGTCCATTTCATCCACATTTGAGCATGGCATGACGAGGGAATTCATGTCAGACTGTTTTTGCTAAAAGTGATAAACTTGTATGAAATGCGTCTGTGCTCTCAGACAATAAATCGATGAATCTGAGCTAGCATTAATAGTGCAAAAATATAATCTTACATCGATATGCGGTGGATTTACATTAGTTTCTGGATCCACCGTGTAGCAGCTCCCTAGCCAAATATTTTGCAGAATACTTATCCACTTTGACTCCTGAGCTTGGCCTTCCCAGATGGCACGAGCAGTTGTTAGTGTTCCTACTGAAGTTTTATCGTACACCGTTTCATGTGCAAAATGCAAAGTTAAACTGGGATAAAATCCTGCTGGGTAGAAATATAAGAAGGATGTATAGGACCCTCCAATTTGACTTTCGAAATATTTTTTGGCACTCATTGCGGCCGCAAAAAGTGGGAACAGATCTTTTCGATGTAATTGCACAGTAGTTAGAAGTGCCTCGTCTGCCTCTGATGGTAGAACCCCTAGCAAATAATCGACGTCATGTTTGCGGCATGCTGCATCTGTGAATAATATCAACACAAAAATTATAAAATTAATTTTCACAAATTTGACTTGGTTAGTGTATGAGCATAAATTGGGCAACAATTACCAACAGCATTTATTGGGCCACCGAGATCATCCTGCTTCTCAATATCGGTGGCAGGCCCGCAATATCTTAATTAATACCAATAATAAAATTATGTTAATAAAGAATCATTTCATAAAGATTCCAATCGCAACTTCAAAAATAAAAAAACTCATCCAAAATAACCAATTACCTATATCCAGGGAGATTGAAAGGTAATCCGCTTGGCGCCTTTTTAACTTTAGCTTTCTCCAAGGAAAGTATAATACCACGTGGGCGTCGGAGAGATCCAGGATGGAAAAATGCATCTTGACGAAGATGAAAGCAAGATGGCAATTTACCTTCGTTGGTAGGAATAAACGTGTGCTTTCTGGCAAAGAAGGCTGAATGCAGGAGACTTGTGTAGTTGAACCTGATGCATGATATTTGGTTGCACAGAATTAGAACTGTGCATGCAGAAGGAAGAGGAGTAGTGCCTTGAATAGCTTTAGTTACTGCTTGCTTGGTGGTACACTTCTTCGTTTCAGCCGCTATATTACAATAAGTGTCACTAATTTTTTCCTGAGTTAAGTCGGATAGTTTATTGGATGGAAATGTGTGGTTGGCGTTTGAAATTGTGATGTTATTTAGTAGATAACGGCTGGCATCCACGAAACTTTTAAAATAAAAAGTTACATAGCTTTCACTTCCCCATATCCGTATCTTTTTATTTTCATACTCTACTTCTTCAATTTTGATAGTGTCACTGAAGAACATAACAGTTTCATTAATTTCCATACACATCGTTTGATTACATATCAGAAATCCACTGCAATTGGATGGTAATGTCTCCTTGAACCAGATAACCAATCCACCCAGGTTATCCGTCTCATCACACACAACTTTAACCTGTTTATCTATTTCTATTTTATCGACATTCGCGCAACTTTTACCACAAACACAATGAACTATATATAACACATACAGTGTTCCATAAATTAAGTTATGCAACGTCATCTTCAATTTTAAAAATTAATAATTGAGCGGATACCAGTAAGTACAAACTCCAAAACTTAAATTTCAAAATGTCGACTGGAGAAGCCAGCAAGGATAAGGGGTCTCCCATCACCTCATATATTTATAATGCATCAGTTTTTAGGGGATATTCATCACCCCAACCATTAACCCAATCCTTCCCCAAACAAGATGGTGCATAAAGATATGTATATGAGAAAGGGACCAGTTTATACAAACATAAGTATGCTGCCTGAGACAGGATATGAAGCCTGGTTACCATGGTTACTATGTTGACCCTTCAGGGACCCTTAACTCTTGACCTATAGGTCAAAAAAATTCAGGAAAATATTTTTATGCTTGCCCTTTGCCAGGGGATTAATTTGATACCCCACTTGCATGGGGTTACCATGGTTACTATTTTGACCCTTCGGGGGCCCTTAACTCTTGACCTGAGGGTCAAAAAAATCCAGAAAAATATTTTTTGGGTTCCCCTTGTCCAGGGGATTAATTTGATACCCCACTTGCCTTTAGTTGTGAGGGAATGATATTTAACCCTTCAAGGGCTCCTAGTTCACGACTCAAGGGTCATAAAAATTTATAAAAATATTTTTCTGGTTCCCCTGGTCCAGGGGATTAATTTGATACCCCATTTGCATGGGGTTATCAGGGAACGCTATTTGACCCTTCAGGGGCCCTTAATTCATGACCCAGGGGTCATAGAACGCTAAAAATAATTTTTCTATACTATTCCCATGCTACACTTTTATTTTGGACCAGTTTGGAGGAAAAAATTTTTTTGACCGGTGACGTCGTGAAATTAATGCTACAAAGCGGTGTAATAAGTCTGCAGGGTTAGAACTTCATCCACAGTATGTAGTACATATATTCGCATTGTTGGGTACCATAATCTGCATAGGTATGTGTTTATATCAATCTTATTGAAATTATTATAATGCATTTTCCTAATCATATTTTTTCCTCCACATCGATGGCATTGCATTGAACAAATTGGTTCTTATTGATTTGTCATTTACTTACGAAAATGATGGCTCAAACTTATGTACGCCTGTTGTTTGAGTCACTCATCATCCCTCAATAATATCCAGTAGTATGTATGATTCATACTATTCATATTATTATATGAATAGAATAGCGTATTACGTAAATATGCAAAGGGGGTCAAGTTGGAACTGTTTTAATGGCTGATGGAAGTCGTGTAAATATCAGAAGGGGCAAGTGGACATTTTTTGTAACTTTGTTAAAATGCATAACACATACTTTTGAAAAAATGGAATCGACACGGTATAAAAAAAGTAGCAGATACGGAATGCACCTGCCCTTGTTCGAGACATTTGCACTTTGATACTTCTACTTGTCACTTGTAGCCATTTGTGCCTTTAATAACTGTTTTATGTTTTACATTAGTCCCATAATCGACTCTTGAATGAAAACACTTCCAAGAATGTGACGCATTAATATTATGAAAAGACGTGAAATCCACTGAAAGAAACGCAAACACTCTGGATCTCAAGCTCCTCAACTAAGTACTAGAACATAATGTACATACATATGTACATATATATACCAATCACTACTAATGGTGAGTTTTAATGTTCTGGCTGCATAAACAAGTGCCACATCAAACCAATATGCATAACACTGTCTTTAATACGTGCATGTACGTATAAATGCATATTGTCATTCAAATCAATTTATTTAGCATATTTTAGTTAGATTTCATTTAAAATATTTGATGCTTCCACCCCTGTCAACGAACAATGCAGTTGCAAACTGGCTACACAAACCTCAGAGCACTAAGAGAGAATGTCAATTATTGTATTAGTGGGGCAGATCCCGTCGTAATATTCAAGGCTTAGTGAGTTAAATATGCGTTAAATATTACAGGATTTTAAGCCAGGCTGACAAACTGTGGAAATATCAGTTGAGATAAAACCTCATCATTTTCAAGCAATAATCTCTTTTCTGTCAACTGTAACTGTAGTGAGTTTATTTGTTCATTTTATTACTGACTTACCAATATAGTAACGTTGACTGATTATAGAAACGTTATACCAATAGTTAAGCTATCCCACGAGCCCAGCCACAATCTCCGACTTCATAAAAAAAATCTCCTCTTCGGACCAACGAGAGCAGCATCAAGCACTGAATTTGCAACCCAACTCCTCGCCATCTGAGCTCACAGATTTCGTTCAATTAATTGACTGTGACAATTTTAACAAGGTAAGCATTTAAGTATTTGTATGTTTAAATCATTATCGTACAAGTGTAAACTAATTACTTGTAACTTTAAGTGCAGATTATAAATTTACAGCAAAGCAGACTCGAAATGTCAAAGGTACAACATGACCCCTACTACAACCAGCAGATGCATATGCAAATGCCCATCCAAATGCAACCTACTGCCCAACAATTTTCTGCTGTACCACTGAATGTTCCATATGGGCTCGAGTATTTGGCACATCTTGACCAAATATTTGTCAAACAGAAGATTGAGGCACTGGAAGGTGAGCTCAATTTCAATTTCATAGAATTGTTGTGGTAATTTATATATCACTGATAAATAAAGTGGCATTTCATATTTTTTGTAGTAATTCTGGGTTGCGAGACAAATAACAAGTACATTGTGAAGGATGCCGCCGGTCGGGATATGTTCACGGCGAAGGAGAGCACGGATTTCTGCACGCGCCAATGTTGCGGAAATATTCGTCCTTTTGACTTGCTTATCAAGGACTTCAGCGGACAGGAAGTGATTCATCTTACCCGTCCTTTGGCATGTGGAAGTTGTTGCTTCCCCTGCTGCCTGCAAGTGAGTTGCTTTTATGCGATTATGTATACATAATTTGGCATAGCTTTCACTTTTTAAATACTATTATCTTTAAAAATTATGACCCTAGTCCATCCAAATTTTCGCCGGAAATGGTGAACTATTGGGCACGATTGAGCAAGTTTGGACATTTTGGATTCCCAAATATTTAGTGAAGAATGGAAACGGCGAAGTCGTCCTCAAAATAGAGGGACCTTGCTGCACATGCGCTTGCTGTGCAGATGTTGACTTCAAAATCTTGTCTGTTTCTGGGGATATTGAGGTTGGAAGGATCTCGAAGAAGTGGAGTGGTCTATTGAAGGAAGCCTTTACCGATGCTGACAACTTTGGGATCACTTTCCCCATGGATTTAGACGTCAAGATGAAAGCTGTTATGCTTGGAGCCTTGTTCCTCATTGTAAGTTATCATTTGTTAAATTTTGATAATTAAATAATAACAATTAACTATTATACAATTTTGTGTTTAGGATTTCATGTTCTTTGAACATACGGAAAATTAAGAGAATCATCTGGTGACAACAATCTGTGATGACTTTTGCAAACTATACTTCTGCATAAAACTTTGATTCGCCCAATCTGAAGTCGGTCGGTTGTTACATTTTAAGATACTTCATATTTATTTATGAATTTTCTTGTGAATGATATTAAATTTATGATTGAATTATAATTTTAAAGTTTGGATAGATTTATATGAATTAATTGACTTGTGCACAATACATATTACTACATAGATAGATATTAAATGACGCTTATTCAATGTACAGCACACAGTAACTTTGTGCATGTGTATGTATACTACGACATTTGCATAAGGTTAGGGGTTTAGAGGTTAGGGATTCAAATGTACGACTCCTTTGGAGTTAGCTTTTTTGACGTCAATTTTATAATATACAACAATACAATACAAATATTTATTCGACATGTTCGTATAATATAATCATACAAACTCTTCAATATATATATATGTCCTACATTATTGTTAACAGTAAGCATATCCGTATACATGGCAACACAGCGGACATACTACATATACAAATTTTACTTGCATGACGGTTTAGATGCTAATTTTCATTGTAACTCTACGAAATTTCTTGTAATTAGCTAAACATCACCACCCTGATGTGTGAGAGAGTTATCATTTTACCATAACCTAATAAAAGTAATATGTAGTGTATGTACGTATATATGCACATGTCCAAAAAATTTGTATGTGCCCACTCAATTAATGCAACAACAAACTATATATTTTATTTATTTATCAAACGTAATGAAAGTTATTTGTAAATGTAATTGGAAAACATGAATTTAACTAAATTTTCATTAAATATGATGACGGGTGATCCGACCAAGACCACGTTTAATTGTATTTATTTGCACCCATTTGAAGGATAAGAAATTAGCATATAAACTGACTTTCCTTATTTAAAAATGCCCTGCTGTTTGTATTTGATTATGATTACAAAATACTTTTATCACTTTCCTTATTTCAAGTTAAATTTACGATCGAGGTCGATTTTTGTGGAGATACTTTCAGAAAGCTGTTAAGTTTCAAGGGGAAAAACGCATGATGACGACACTGGACAAGAAGGTAAAAGTCCAAGTGGCCTTGATTCAAGCAGGCCTCATACTCTTTTCTCCGGGGATTATTGTCCTCCTCCTGCTTGGGTGGGTTTGGAGGTGGTTCGTGCTCAAATGGGGGGCATGGAGGGGGGAATTTCTCCACCCCGTGTCCGGCCTAGACCTCATGTTCATCACGGACACGCCACACCAACCTCACTCTGTCATTCTGATGATCCAAGTGTTATCCGGCACTCCTACGAAGGTTTGTCAGACTTGTTTTTTATGCATCTAAAATTTTTTTCCTACTCTTGTTGTTCTTTTCGTTCATATAATTGAGATACTCATGAATCAACGAATGGTGTGACCGACACAATCACACAAAATAATCAAATGTGGTTTGTCATCAAACACAACTAGTTCTATGAAGATTGAATACATGTTTTTGTCTACGCAGGACAGAGTCGTGGCTGACCTCAGACGAGTTTACGACACTCGGGACAAGGATGGAAAAAGATGCTTCTGGAAACTGGGGACTTATCCGAAGGAATGGATGGGGTACTGGGTGAACAAGGAGGTCGACAATTTTGACATAGAAAATCAGGTAATCTACTTACGTACTTATCAAGATTTATTGCTTAGTTTGGCTATACACAAGACAATATTTATTCGTTAGGTCACTTTTCTTCAAGACTGGAAACTCTCAACTCCTCAGGATGTCAACCGTCTCATGGAACACTTACTCCGTCACCGTGTCCTCCCCTGCCAACCCTGGCTTGACTTCATCGTCGCCCCCAATTATCTAGATGGGCCGGGTTCCTTGCTAATTATCCGTTTCTCGCACGCCATGGCGGACGGATATTCCATGATGAAACTGTTCTTCCGCCTCGCTGGGTTCGACTCTTTGCCTCCCGACGTCCCCCAGGATAAAACCACTCCAGTTAAATTCTCCCTCCTCAACTGGCTCGCCCATTCGAAAAGACTCCTCACGGAAGGGCTCACTGTTTACGTCCGGGTGTGGAACTCACTCCCACAAAACAACATTTTTCGCCGAGGTCCACTCGTCGTCGGGGTGGCCGAAGAGGTGACGGGGTATTGGAATTGTGCCATCACGCCGCAATTTCCCTTGGAAAAGGTCACGGTGGCAAGAAAAGCGTTCAACACGTCGTTTTATGGGGTCGTCGTGTCAGCCGTTGTGGGTGGACTCAGGGAATTTGCGAGAGGACAAGGTTGGGAGGATGCTGACTTGCCGGATATTGTGACCACACTGTTGGCCATGGCCAAATCGAACCATCCTGATGGGACGTTATGTAATCATTGGTAATATTTAGTAAATGTCTTAAATAATTGTAGCAATATATGTAGATTTACGTATCATCATCATGTAGGCGTCCCATGATTCTGGATCTCCCAATCGGCAATGGGAGGGACACGATATCCACCCTAAAAGACATGCATACCCTCCTCGAGTCCTGGAAAGTTTCGACCGCCTCCGAATTCGGTACTCTGATTCTTCGCCTGATTGAACTATTTCCCGTCTTTTCTCGAATCGACGACATTCTAAGTTTTTGCGGGATGACGTTAATTAGCTCGATCACAGCAACGGCTAAAAATGTGCCACAAGTCTTTGGGCAAACGGTGGAGGACGTGTACCATTTTATGCCTATACATCGGGAAAATATTGCGAGTGAGTGGAAATATATTTTTATAAACTTGTGTATTGTTATTTTCTGAAAATTATTTTACATACACCACGTTAGCATTGGCGTGGGGCAGTTGTAGCAGCAATGGGCACCTTCGAATATCTGTAACTGCGGAGAAAATATTTTTTCCCAGAAGGGAGCATGTGTATCACTTGGCCGATTGCATTCATCAAGAACTTAACAACATGTACGAACTCGCTTTGGAACGGATGAAACCTAAGCTTGATTAAAATAGTATTCAATGTGTAATGGGTTGTATGTATTGCATTCAGCTGCAGAAACTAGTAACCAAGTAATAAATGGTGATATGCGTATGACAAAAATTATTATAGAGAAGTTTGAATTTTTTGGATTTTTTGAGATAGGAATAAATATTAAACTTTAATACTGGCTTTCCTAAATTCGACCCCCGTATCTTTAGAAATTGCGACTTAATGAAATACTCCGTAATGTAATGTCGTCAACAAACTAATTGCCACCAAGTCGTCAAATGGGCAATAGTTATTTTGGAGGATCTGTATTCTACTTCTACCGGGAATCTCGCGACGCGAGCGAGACAAAGAGTCCAATGGGTTTTTCCGGGCAGACCAATCTCGCTCATCTCGCGTGTCATTCATCAGAGCAACAAATCGAAAACCGGTGTTTAAACGGTTGTACATAATCGGAACACCCAGTTTTTGACGCCCTATTTAATTGAAAAAAATGGGAGGGATGAATTAAACGAAATTACTTAATGGGCGTCAGGTCAATGGGTCTCAATTTTGAATTTCATGCACTAATAAATAGCTATAATTTAGACAAGTAATTGAATTAAATAAAATTGAGTCATGTGACAATTTTTTGATCTACATAAACTTATAATAATTATAATCATTTGGCTACTAGATACGTATGTATATTCCACTGATTTGCATTTAAGTGACTGACTTCAGTATATGAGTAAATGAGTTCTATTGCAATATGTATGTAGGTATGTAGGTATGTATGTATGTATGATACAATATTATGTATGTACATATATATGTACATACATATGTATGTATATAAGTATGTACACATGTACGCACCCATGCTGGAATAGGGGTATGTATAAAGGGTCCTTATTTGCATCTGTATGGAATAAGGGTAAGGATTTTCTAAGGCCAGATGGTACATATTTGTGTGCACTTCAACACTAGCCTAAACTAAACACGAGATTTTATTACTAAAGTCATCGATCAGGTCCTGAATTAAGCGAAACGATAAATAAATCGAATATAGATAGTGTTACATTGAAGTAATTATTTATGACAACAATTTCATACATGAAGTAATATGGAAATAGATCCAGTGTTCGATATTCCCAGCACATTCGTACAAGAATTTAATAATACAAATGTTGAACGAATCTCTGAAAATGGAGACAAAAACCCACAGGCTTACAAGACGATTAACCGTACAACAGGAAACACCAGGTTTGTATTTGTAGTAAAAGCATTATTATTCGCATATTTTTATATTCATTGATTAATCAATGTTCATCTCTGAGATATTTATTCATGTATCAGTATTATGTTGAATACCAATAGAAATGGCCATGATCGAGCTCAAAACAATTACGACGAGTCCGTAGTTCCTCCTGAATACAGGGAACAATCTCTCTGGGATGCGTTATTCGAACTTGACAACTACTACAATTCTCCAATACCAATCGTCCGGGTTGAAAATCATGACATTTCAACAATGTATCCTGAGGGAATCTCATTGGACATTAATACCAATACCATTGGTAATTTTACATCAGCACCACACTCAAACCCACCTCTGCAAACTCAGTCTAGTGAGTTGGTAAGTGCTTCTGTTCAATATCTAGCTATTAGCATAACAATTATTTTTAATATAAGTACATTGCATTACACAATTATGAGTCATTTCCTAGGTTCGAAATTTGCAGAACCGTGTAATCTCGGTCAATCCCTCTACAACTGCGGCGTATCAACCTACTGAGACAAATGCTGTTGCTGTGGTACCACGACCTCGACCCCCTCTGAGAACGGAGACTGATCACCCCATGTCCTCATCGACCATAAACTTACAAGCCATCCAAATTGGAACATATTACTTTGCTCGCAACACTTACAATCAAAGGGACCGATTGCAACCTGTGGCGACTTTTTCGACAAATGTGATCTCATTTGTCATACCACACTCCAAACTATGTACGAATTATAGAAAACCTCCTATGCCTCAAACTAATTCTAAATAAATAAATCACTTTATTCAGGTAGTATACCAGTTACCTGCGCCATACCAGTGAGATGCATTGGTAAAGTGGAAGCACCCAAGTCTGGCGAAACTTTCCCAGCAATATTTATTCACCTGAGCGACTCCGGATGTACTAATTACTTACGAAATTTACTTGGATTTGGTTATGATCCGAAGGATGCAGATTATCATTTCGATCCTGAGAGTGCAGGTAGGCTTACCAATTTTAGTATGCAAATATGCATGCATTTATTTACATACGTATGTGTTAGAAGTCTAAAGATCTAAAACAAAACTTTATTTCAGATGTGAACCAAAGTAGGATCACCTTTGTTGGAAAGACAAACGACAATACTTATGCATCCAGGTTGCAAGATATATTGGCAGGGCAGACTACGCTGGAAATCGGTTATTTTACATTCCTTACAATTTTGCATGATTCCGTCAAATATCTTAGGCAGAAACGAAATCGTTTTTCTATGAATTAGATAGAACATGGTATGGTTTATCATTATAAAGTAATTCAAGTGCTGTTGTGTGCACAATTAATTAATTGCACAGTTTGCAAATTAAGGAGAAACTCTTACAATTAAGCAAAATATCTATGTTATTCGACTGCTATCGCACAGTTCCACTTTCCTCATTCCGTAGACATGTCTTAATTAAGTAAATGACTTAATTACGTGATACTTAATTAAGTAAGACGAGCTGATTATATCAGATTACACAAGGAAAGGGCCGAACCCAGCCATCCTAAAGAGCCCCTCCTACGTACAAAATTTTGTAGTAATATGGATTTATTTATTCACGTCAGGATGCGCAGGATAAATTTTTACTCCAGCGGACATTCGCAAATGTATGTAGAAAATTTACTGATCACCGCAATCCCAAATATTGTGGGAAAGCAAATTATCTAATCCAATAATACATCAGTAATAACAAATGAGTATTGTAAAAATAACGGTTTATGTATGTAATACAGTTGGCCCCACGCAAATTGTGTAGTGTAAGTACTTAGAAGTTGGATAGAAAATATGATAACGTCATAGACCATCATATGCACTACTAAATTACGCCAAACTCATGTGAAGCTTGGTGAAAATATGTGTGTAATAAAGAAACTGCGCATGTTCTGTATATTTAAATAATTCAAATTATACCATGATCTTAACAATGAGTTTATCATTCGTAATATTAATGCATAAATCTTAAATCTTAATTTCGAACATGAATGAAATTGTTTTGATCATACTTACATATTATTTTACTTTATATATTTTCCAAGTTTTTACATACATACTTAATTCTCACCTCGTCATTTTATGCACACAGTAAAAAGATTTACTAGTTGCAAATTTAAATAACATACGGTTTTTATCGTCCCTCAAGAAATACTAAATCTTTAGTTTTTATGCTTTTCAACATTTACTTAGCTCATGATAAATTTCATCAGGCGTGCATCTCAACATTTGATTTGTCCAGCTAAACAAGGTCCGCAAATAATCACTCGAATGCTGTCGCCTCGCCATAAAGGACAAACATTTCAACTTTTGCATGATTAATGAATCACATAACTCACGCATCGATATTCTACTCGGATTATTGCAGATTTAAAATTTAATTATAGGATAAACCGTCTACGCGATCAGACCATGTTCTATTTGTTCCATTAATTTGTAATATCTCGTATAAATCCACGTCACAAACAGTAGCGAAAAATGGGGAAATATGTTCAGAAAATATAGCTTTCCTTATTGACCAACAAATAGCTTGCAATGAGTATTAAATTTAGCATCACCACCCAGTTTCAATGCTTCGCGAACGTGCATGATCCAAAAAAAGCGTGGGGTACCATTCCATTTCGATGAATACGTAATCCTGCTGTCATGTAAAGGAAACAAGTTCAAATGTGTAAGTTGCAAGGAAACCTTGGACTCATAATGTTTAAAGTTGATGTGTGATTTAACAAGTAAATTGCAGTCGGTAATTTTCCCTGAAGGCAGTTTCATAGGTATTAAATAAATTGAATGATCTCGGCCTCACATCGGGAATAAGATTGTTCAAGAAACAAAAATCTATATATATACCTTTTTGCTACAGAATCATATTCCTTCTTTCGCAATTGGTCCTTTATCAGTAAAGAACTGGAACAAATAATTTCATCATGCTTTTCGGTAAGCTTTCAGTTTTCCTGGAAAAATATTACATTTCAAGTTACTCGTGTACTTTTACTAATGCGTAATTACCACGATTCACAGGTTGGGTCACATTTGTGGTCGACAATGAGGCGGTCCCGAAGGCCTTGGTACTGCTCAACTCATTGAGAGCGTGTCATACATCGGAGAAAATCGTGGTGATTTTGGGGAAATCCATCTCTCCAGAAAACATGTAAGAAATTTAGTGACAATTGTGCGTTCATTGCGTATCGATTAAACTTTGGCAAGCATTTTGGGTAATAAAATTCATACATATGCATAAATATTTATAGAGGTCGCATAAGTCATTACGCTGATGATGTTATCCAACTACACTCTCTAACGGAATTAGCTATCTCGCCCGATGTCGCGGCTCGGATTCAGTGCTGGAGTTTACCTGGGTTTTCAAAACTCATTTTTCTGGATGCTAGCTGTGTCGTAAGTTTTCTAAGATATCGTTTTGCCATCCAGAAATGTGATTAGTCAAAAAATCTCGGGTTTAAAATAGGTCCTTCAAAATGTTGACAATTTGTACACCGAGACAAAATCTGGCCGAGTTGTCCTCTCGAAGAACAACTCTGCTGGAAATGAAAGCTCAATACTGGTTTTGGAGCCTTCATTTCAATTCTACCAACGTCTCACCACCGATCTGAAAAGTTCCTTTAAATCCGGTAATTACATCTTAATTAATTAATGTGATACTGAGGATGAGTCAGTGGATAATAAAAATTATGTCACAGGCGACGCGAGTCAATGGTTTAGTCAATATTTGAGCAAATTACCAAACTGTTCAGAATTAGATGCAAAATATGGATTCGAGCTAGGTGAAAAAGAGTCAAAATCAATTGGGTGAGTTTCTACAAACCTTCAGCATGCTGATAAATATTGGGAATAGATTTTGAAGCTCATTTTACCTCAAAGAGAAATAAGCCTTCCTTCCATTGCCATCATCCGTGACTCTGACATCATGAAAGCTTCAGAAGACAACAGTATTATCAAGGTTCGTCTCTCCATATTTTCGGAGTATTTAATTGTATTTTCCAATTTCCAAGTTCAAATTTTAGGACATTCTGCAATACCGAAAAATTTTGGAGGACAATGTTAAGCATACCTTCGCATCCAGCAACGCTCACGAAACTCCGGTAAATTACTTATTTATTTATGTAACCTTAAATTGCAAATATGTAAACATCTTGTATGTACATAAACAACAGAGAGCGCGAGCACAAGGTCCTGAACCGGTTGCAGTTGTCGGGATATCATGTCGTTTCCCTGAGGCAAACTCGATGGATGAATTCTGGGAACTTTTGATTGAAGGGGGGAACGGCATCAAGAAATGTCCCACCAACCGATGGACCGTTGAGCAAGGATGCAACGTTGAAGATCCGGAAATGCAATGTGGATTCTTAAAATGCCCCATTGACGAAGTTGATGCATCGTTTTTTGGATTTAATCCCATGGAATTAAAATATACAGATCCTCAACAACGACTCCTCTTGGAAGTGGCACATGAGGCGTTGGAAGATGCAGGGATCAGCGTGAACGAATTGCACAACCGCCGAATCGGAGTTTTTACCGGAAGCTGGAAGGACGATTATAAAGAACTCATGATTGAAAGTGGCTTCAAGGGAACTGAATTCTTCAGGACGTACATGGGCAACGCGTACTCTTCAACATCTGCCCGCTTGTCGCACGTACTCGGCGTAACTGGCCCAAATATTGCTACGGAGTCTGGATGTTCGGCATCCTTCGCTGCTATCAGAGAGGCAACAAATGCTTTACGATCGGGGGAAGCAGAGATTTGCATTGCCTCTGCCGTCAACTTGATATTGCATCCGTTTAAGCATGAGGACATGAAGGCCGTAGTTTCACCAGATTTCCGCTGTAAAACCTTTGACTCCACAGCAAACGGGTTTGCTAGAGCGGAGGGCGTGGCCAGTTTGGTACTCAAACGCTTGTCGGACGCAGTGAGGTCAGGGGATCGCGTTTATGGTCTCATTCGGGGCATGGGCATGACACAAGAAGGAACCAGTTCCAGCATGGGCACCCCAACAGTCGATACTGAAGCTTTAGCCATGTCACTCGCACTTGAAGAGGCGCACGTTGCCCCGGCCGAAGTTGACTATGTTGAGGCTCATGGGACTGGAACGGTAAAACTCACAAAAAATTGTTTGCTCGCATTTGAGACAATATTATTATGCATAAATGAATTTTCTTATTACACACATTTCAGGTCGTAGGAGATCCTATTGAGGTTAACGCCATCACCAAAGCGTACGCACAACCTCGGCAGAACCCGCTTTTAATTGGGGCAGTGAAAACTAATATCGGACATGCAGAGGCAGCCGCAGGAATGGCGTCCATCATCAAAACCCTTCTGGCCTTCAAGCATGAGATGCTTCCACCCCACCGGAATGTGACCACTTTTAATCCAAACATTGACTTTACCCGCATCCCAGCCACTGTCCCGCTTAAACCGACCCCATGGAAAAAATCTTCAAACCGGAAACGAATCGCGGGAATTTCAAACTTTGGCATTTCTGGAGGCGACACCCATATGATTTTGGAGGAACCACCAGCAATCCCACCGAAACGAAGTATTTTCAGTTTCTCGAGCCCGTCCAAAAATATTGTTACTCTTTCTGCGAAAACGAAAGAAGCTCTCAATACATGCCTCGAACGTCTCGAAGCTACTCTTCATTCCAATCCGTCTCTGACTTTGGACGACGTCGCGTACACGCTCAACATTGGAAGATCACACTACAAGCACCGAGTGGCCTTGATTGTTCCGGACGCTGGCTCAATTTCTGCCGCTATCACAAAAAAATCTTACCTGGAGTCGCCAATAAATTGGAATTCTAACAAGGTTACAAGAATAGGTTTCATGTTCCCAGGTCAAGGCACCCAGTACGCCGGGATGGGTCAAGAATTATGCAAATTATCACCTATTTTCCGCCATCATTTTGATCACTGTACTAAAGTTCTAAAACAAGAGCATAATTTTGATCTGAAATCTGCAATCTGGACAACACCAAACTTAGACCCTGCCATCGTTTCTCAAGTCGCCATATTCGTCTTTGAATACGCAATGTGTCAACTCTGGGCGGCATGGGGTGTCAAACCGGACGTTGTGGTGGGACACAGTTTAGGGGAATTTGTCGCTGCCGTCATTGCTGGAGTCATGACTTTAGAAGATTCTCTAAAATTGGTAGTAAATCGATGCCGTTTAGTCGATTCTTTGCCGCAGGGTGGCATGGCCGTTGTTGGAAAGGACGAAAATACGACAGTGGACCTCCTTAAGAGCTTTCAGTCCTCTTCAGGACACCAACTGGACATTGCAGCTGTTAACTCAAACACACAAACCGTCGTGTCGGGAAGCGACAAGGATATCAATGACTTCATTACCCACGTGAAAGCCTTGAACATCACTGCCATCAAGCTTAATTCCACCGTGGCTTTCCATTCTCGATGCTTGGAACCAATTCTAGCCAAGTTCAAAGCGATTGCTGACACCGTAACGTACTCGAAACCAACGTGCACTTTTATTTCTTCCTCGACCGGGCAGGAGCACACCGACTTTGGTGCTTCCTATTGGGTTAATCAAACCCGAAACTCGGTGCAATTTAAGAAATGCTGCTCACCGTTTGCAGAATGTGGAGATGTTTTCATTGACGTGGGTGCACATCCGATTCTAATCCCACTTCTGCAAACAAACGTTGCCCAAACCCCAAAACCGAAATGTCTTCCATCCATCAATCGAACATCTCCACCTTGGGACACTTTGACAACTTCTTTAGCTACTTTATACACGCTGGGAGTGGACGTGAACTGGACAGATTTTCATAGTTTTCTACCCGGAGAGAAAGTTGCACTGCCGCATTATCCATTCCAACGGAAAAAGTATTGGTTCAATGTTGAAGATGAAGGATCCTCAAACACGTCGGCGAGAGGGGGCAAGAAGGAATTTCCTTTGATTGGCTGGAACATTCAGACACCTTTGGACACAGTCATTTACATCAATTCCCTCAGTCTTAAGACAGTGCCATACGTTGCGGATCACAAGGTATTTTAAACAAGATGCGATGCGATGAATTTGTTTGGAAAATTGTAATGATTTTTTTGAAAATTATGAACTTGTTAGGTTGGTGAACATGCCGTCTACCCGGGAGCCGCATACGTCGAAATGTTCTTCGAGGCCGCAACCAAACTGGGATTTCCGGCTGTCGTGCGTAACATCCGGTTCCGAGCACCGCTTGTCCTAAGTGAAGAAGGTGCCCAGGAGACGCACACCATCATATGCCGAGAAACTGGGAAAGCGCAAATATTCTGTCGTCCTTCCAACATGGCCGCTTGGGTCTGCCATGCTGAAGCCGAATTAAGTGCAGAGCTGCCACCTGCCGTACCGAAACAGTCATCATCTTCCATTTTCGACAACATACAGGCGAGAGACAATAAGACCACGTTGTACGATCGCCTCAAGACCTTGGGCTATAACTTTGACACTCAATTTCAAACCATTCAAAAAGTCTCAGAAGGGGCTAATGGAGAATTTCTGATTGAAATCGAAGTGCCAGTATCGGATAAGGACGGTCACATTTGTCATCCGATCGTCATTGATGCCGTAATGCAATCCTTTGTCGTTACATGCACCGACGACTTCAACTCTCTTCATCTGCCTTCTGCCATTGCTCACTTCGAAATCCTCTCAAGTCCGGAGGGACCCTTGAAATATGTTCACATTACCCCTAGCGTGGTTTACCTTCTGGACTCTAAACTCGGCGTGGTAGCTGTCATGCGAGGCATGGAAACGATGCGTTCAACGTTTGAAAACATTCAAAAAGCGCTTGATGGTGGATCTGAAGTGAAAACCACACCTCTGTTTGAAGAACAATGGATTTCTGCCCCCACAACGGCGTCATCCTTGAAGCAATTCTCATCACTGGTGAAGCAGGACGACATCATTCGACCTGAACGGGTGACTGACACGGCAGAAATTTTAGCCTTGAATCAAGGAATTGGAAAAGGAATCATGTCATCCCTGAAGGGATTAGGGTGGGATTCTTTAAAGGTTGGAGCTACCATTGACGCAGATATTGTCATCCAGCAATTTGGCCTGATTACGGCATCACCATCGCACAAAATTGTTCATCGCTTGATGGAAATTCTAACGGAAGAAGGATATCTTCAAGCCCATGGAAATTTTTTCAAAATTCTGAAAGCCCTACCTTCTGTAGAATCACTGCTCAAGGATATCGACTCTTGCCGAAAAACAAGCCACAACCTCTTGAAAGAATGGGAATTGAGCGATCTGTACTTGGCAAATTTAGTTCCCATTCTAAAAGGGAAAGTCAACGCTTTGGAGCTTCTCTTTCCCGCGGCGGGATCCAATACTTCTGCCGAAACGTTTTACGTGGAAGCTGTAATTTCTTATATTTTTTTATATATTTAAATGTATTCTTGATTAGAATGATTTAAAGTTTACAAATAAATCTATGTTGTAGGAATCCTCGAAACAAATTAACGCCACGCTTCATGCCACGTTCACCGCGCTGTTTGAAAAGGCCTCATCCGCATGGGATTCATCGCATCAGAAAGAAATCCACATTTTAGAAATCGGTGCTGGTACCGGAAGTGCGACATCCGTTGTGCTCCCTCTACTGACGAAATTTGAAATTCCTTTCACCTACACCTACACGGATATCTCTTCCGCCTACTTTCTCAAAGCGGACGCAAAGTTTGCTCGCTGGAAGGAGTCCCTCATTTTTAAAACCTTTAACGTTGAAGAGCCCCCAGAAGCGCAAGGCTTCCCTCCAAACTATTACCATCTCGTGGTAGCATCCAACGTACTTCACGCCACGGTTGACCTCACACAAACTATGACGCACACGAGACAACTTCTCAGGAAGTGGGGTTTGCTCGTCCTCGCTGAAACGTTCACGCCTCAAAGACATTACGACATCACGGTGGGTCACTTGGATGGTTATTGGCGTTACAAGGATATCGATCTTCGACCAAATCATTGCACCGTTACGGAAAACACGTGGCATAAAACGCTGGATAAAACCAACTTCCGGGTTGTTACATCAACTGCAGTGTACAATGGGGGATTGGGAGTCATCTGTGCAGAGGCAAACGAGGAGAGTCGAATCGTAGAAACATCTCAGATATCGAAATGGATTGTATTCTCGGATGGGTCAGAATTGGCGAAGGATATTTCAAACAGGTTAAAATTCCAGGGAAGAACTCCCATTACAGTTCTGAGTGGATCAAGTTATGCCGATGTGGACGCTACTTCAATCCAAATTAAACCCGGGGACAGAGAAGACATTAAGAAGGTGCTTCATCATATAAATGCGGATAATTTTATACGTGACGTTTAGTCATTACGTTCTTTATTTCATTAATTGCAGGTATTTACTCAAGCGAACAAGCTGGAGGGCGTGATTTACATGTGGGGCTTGCTCGACCGCCTTGACATTGCCGATATTTGGCGATCCTATCTCTTCACGATTCAACAACTGGCGTCAAAGTTTCCTCACGACGCCCCAAAACTTGCCGTGATCACCCGTGGCTTGTTTCACGTCACTGACCAAACGCCAGTATTCCCAGCTGCTGCCACACTTTCAGGAATCACGAGATCATTTCTCACCGAATATCCACACTTTTCTGCCAAAGTCATCGACTTGGATGGTGACGCGATGAACAGCATAAGCAACACAGCTGACATTCTAACTTCACAAATTTGGTCACCCATCAAAGGATCAGGAAAAGAAGCACTTGTCGCAGTCCGAGGCAACCTGCTACACTACGGCCGACTTCGGCAACTGAGAAAAGGCCACACTTTCTCCAAACTTTCACTTCCAAAACAAACCGCGTTCTGTCTCGACATGCCAAAAACCAATTCAATTTCCGATCTCAAATTCAAATCTTTCAATCCCGCAGCCCTTCAAGGTGACGAGGTCGAAGTCAAGATACGTGCCATTGGTCTCAACTTCAGAGATGTGTTCCTAGTTTTCCGAGCATTCGATCAAAAATCGGTCGCTCTTGGAAGCGATGTTGCCGGTGTGGTAACAAAAGTTGGAAACGCGGTTACAAAAGTGAAAGTCGGTGACGCCGTGTTTGGAGCGAGGAGTTCACAAACACCTTTCCCAAGCATTGCGACGATGCGAGAAGACGAACTGCTGCATATTCCAGATCACGTGACATTTGAGGAAGCCGTCACTTATCCGGTCGCTTTCTCCTCTGCGTACTACGGCCTCGTGATGCTCGCTGGAATGAAAAAGGGCGACAACGTTCTCATCCACACTGCCACTGGAGCTGTCGGCCTTCGAGCAATTGCTCTTGCCAATGAAAAGGGAGCCAACGTTTATGCAACTGCTGGAAGTCGTAGAAAGCGCGCTTATCTTAAGAATATTGGGATCCCATCAGATCACATTTTCAATTCTCGAGACACCTCGTTCGAACAAAAAATTCTAGCTCTCGGCAAAGGTTCCCCAATAATCGATATTGTCCTCAACTCCGTGACGGGACCTGGTTTCAAGGAGGCGTCACTTGCTGTTTGTAGAAAATCTGCCAAATTTGTAGAACTCAGTGTTATGAATGTCTGGACGAATGAAGAAGTAAAGGAGTTGAGACCTGATGTGACCTACTTCAAACTGGATCTCAGTGAGTCGGCCTATTTGTCCGAGATTTGGGGAACTATTCTTGCCGAGTTGAATAAGACGATTTCAAACAAAAATGTTAAACCGATGCCAATTACGCATTTTCAAGCGGAATATGTTCGAGATGCGCTAACTTTCCTGCAGAAGGCAAAACACGTTGGGAAAATTGTGTGCAGCTTCCCTATCACCGATGGAGCAAAGGAATCGCCATTATTTAACGAGAGAAGCTTGTACTTATTGGCTGGAGGTTTGGGAGGCATCGGTCTCAAGGTGGCGGAGTGGATGGTTTCCCACGGTGCCAAGCATATTGTTCTGACGAGCAGGAGTGCACCGTCTCAAGAGGCTACGATGACCATGGAGAAGCTTAACTCTACTCAAGGAGCTAATGTATTTTCTGAAAAACTAGATGTTTCCAGCTACCAGGAAGTATCCAGTCTTCTCCAGAAACTAGCGGCTCGACCAAACCTACCCATTCTTCGAGGAGTCATGAATCTCGCAGGTGCACTTAGCGACGGCCCGATCTTGGAACAAACTGAAGGAAAGTACAATGTAGTTCTTCAATCTAAAGTGGATGGTTCTTGGAATCTTCACCTGCTAACGAGGAATCTGCCACTGGAGCATTTTGTTCTATTTTCGTCCTTCGCTGCCGTGGTGGGAACACCAGGACAGAGCAATCATGCTGCCGCTAATTCCTTCGAAGATGCTTTGGCCGCATTCCGACATAATTCAGGACTTCCTGCGACCTCCATAAATTGGGGACAGTGGGGTGAAGCCGGTGTGGTTGTAGGCCATAAGATTCACGGATACACGCCTATGCCCACGTCCGCTTGTTTAGCTTCTCTTCAAACCGTGATGACGACACATTTACCCCACGTGATTGCACTAGATGGAAATCATGCCGTGTGGAAAAGTCTATTTCCATGGACGGAGGCGTACTTTAAACCTCTTTACGATGCCACAAAAGCAGCGGGACCATCCAAAAAGGTACGCTTTTTATTTATATCTTATAATTTCTATCCAATACACCATTTTTGAGAATATTATCCACTTATTCATATGTATTTTATAAAAATTCAGATTGAGAAAGGTGGTCCCGACACATTTTGGCGAGAAATGTCCGAGGCGCCTACTGACGACGCGGTCTCATTGGTTGTTTCCAATCAAATTCGATGCGTCCTTGCCTCCCTCTTGGACCAACCGCCCGAGGATATCGCCAACGACCAAGAACTTGGCCTCGATTCCCTTATGAATATCGAACTGCGCAATTCTCTCCAGTTTTTGGTTGGTCCAACCGTCACCGTTCCAAGTACATTATCATCCTGCGCCAATCTGGACGAATTAACAGCAACAATTGTGGAGCTCACTAAAGGGAAACAGGGAAGTCAAACCACTATCGACAAATCTAACGAGTCTTTTGCTACCGTTGTAAAGGAAGAGGTTGATTTAGCGGTCACTGCCATTACGGGCACACCAACGCCACCAAACACAACACCGGATAAACCTGCCTCGCAAATCCAGACTTGCCTTTTGACCGGAATAACAGGGAATCTTGGTCCGTACGTTCTGCAACAGTTAACACAACGCCCAACAATTACTCGAGTCACATGTCTCGTTCAAGCCGAAAATGACGACGCCGCTACACAACGCGCCGTTAAACATCTCTCTCATTTGCAAGTTTTGGATAAAATCGACATGTCGAAAGTCACCATTATTGCTGGGACTCTATCTCGAAGCAGTTTCGGCCTCTCCAATTCAGCATATTCATCCCTTGCGTCCTCAGTCGACGCCGTATTCAACATTGCTGCTGCCACATCTCACGTTGAATCTTATCCTCGCCGAGGTGAAACTGAGACAAATTCACTTCGTCAAGTCAACGTCCTCGGAGTGCGAGAAGTGGTTACTTTCGCAACTACAACAAAGTCAAAATACATTTTCCATGCTTCCTCCTTGGCCACCGTGATGAACTCGGCTAAAAGTGCGTCCGGATCAGACATATTGCAGGAGGGATGGACCCCTAATCAGGAATTTGACAATGCACCCAATTTCGGGTATATTGTGTCAAAATTCGTGGGTGAGAAGGTAATCGAAGGAGTGCTTCGTGAGATAAAACTACCCGTCAAGGTGTTCAGGTTCCCACTCGTGTGCGGTTGTTCGACATCAGGACAACAGGAAGTCTTGAAGAACAATTTTTTCATGAAATATTTGTACTACTTCAAATCCGGCCTCATGCCAAAGGACGACATTCCCATCCCACTTCTTCCCGTGGATCATTGCGCTGCGATCTCGTTGGCTGTATTTTTCTCGGATAAAGCTCCATCCGACGTGTACAACATTGTGAATCCTTCCGTCCCTTCGGAAGTGGAGCTGGTCAGGCTCGGAGCAAAGTTGGGGCATCCGATAAAGCAGGTTGATTACGACCAATGGGCGAAACACATGAAGGAGGATAAGACCTGTCTCCTCGGCGCATTAAAGCATTTCTACACTGACCCCCAAAGATATCCAAAACTGAAGAGTGAAATGAAAATGTTGGACGGATGGAGGGCTAATAAGACTTCTTACTATCATAGCAACAAGGTCGAGAAGTATCTTCCGAATTTGAAACAAATTGTTGAAGATCCAATGATCACGCTACAACGGGATATGGAGTATGCACTCAAACAAGTCAATTAAACTGAAAATAAATTAAATCTATGAAATTATACTGGTGAGCATATATATTCGGGACATCAAATTGGTTTGCAAAAATGTCATTATTTTAATTCAAGGAATAAATAAAATATAAAATAAACAATTAAATTGACTCAATAATTGCTACTGGAGAGTCGCCAAAATTGCAATTTCATGACACTTCAGACATCATGGTACATATGTAAACGAGATTGAATATTATTTTTAAATGTGAGCAGATGATGAAGGCCTAATAAATTTTTCAGCAGTAAACGACGTCATGTATTTTGTAAATTACCATTAGCTTAAAAATTCACGATGCAAAACGATTTGATTGTATTTATTAACGATAATATAATGACCGTCATTTTTTCCATTAAATCGAGAGATTTATGTATAAGATTTAATTTATGGATGAATCAAAGCAGTTAGTCGTACAACTTGCATCCAATCCAATGTAACTTAAACGTATTTTAAGACCATGCTGTATTTAAATAATAGCTGCAATTGATCTCCGGACTTAAATCAAAGTTCATCAGTAAATTAATGTGATATGCATATGTACATATTCCATTAGACAACATACACAAACACATAGCACATCGTAAATGTAGCAAACGTAAAAGGAAACAGGATGCTGCACAGCTTATCCATCTTCCTCGCAAAGGAATTATACCTCGAAATTCTTTCCTGCTTATCATCCTTCAAATTATCCTCCTCATCACCCACAGGAGTAAAAAATATCTTATTCCTTTGAAGTAAAAATGCCACCGTGGCAGTTTCCATAATTGCCAAAACTGCAATAGTCGTACAAAATCCGGTCCAAACGTCAACAGCTTTAACGTACGAAACTTTTGGCAGATTTTGATTCGCACCTTGAATTTGTGCAGTCATCGTTAAAAGAAGAGTCAGGGTTAGCGATAACCTCGCACTTATCGATGGACCAAGCCAGAAACTAATCCAGGTCAGCGTTACAATCAGCGTGGAAGGAAGGTAAATCAGCAACATGTAGACCGTGGAGTGTCGGCGAAGATAAAAGTCGGCCGAGATTTTGCTAAAATCCCCCATTCTCCACACCCCCAATCGCCCAGACGATCGGCCAGATGTTTTAATATCTGTCAAGGTAAATTGGGACAGGCGGCTATTTCTCGACTCGACCAATTCGACAGGGTCGTCACCGTCCCATACGAGCAGGATGTGTCCAATGGTTTCAGAATATTCAGATATTTCCATGGAACAAATTTGGGAATCGAATGGGAAATAGGTGAGATCCATTTGGCAGCCGAATGTGACCGTGATCCGGGAGCTCCATATCACTTGGCCGTTAGGGTAGACTCTTTTGAAAGTGTTCAATTTAAACGTATTGTGAATAGAGGAGGCTCCTTCATTGGTGAAGAAGAGATCTGGTGACCCTATAAAACGAAAAATATTATAATGTTTGTTATCGGGTAACATTTTTTCATTGTAAAATGCTTACATATTTTCTCAGCTACGTCGTCAATTAATGTGAAATAATCTGACTGTGTACCGTTATACATTAGACGCTGATCTTGCCACATCTGACGAAATACGAGTTGCGCAGCAAACTCCATTTTCAGTTCGTCGATTCGATCTATTTTTTTAACTGAAATGTTGACCTTAATCACTGTGGCGTTTCCGGTAGAGTTTGATTCTGTGGGGTTGTTGGGCGTTATTGGTAGGGGGCGAATGTCTTTGGAATAGTGGGGTCCGTTCAGAATATCCAGAACGGGGTGGTGCGAAGGTTGATCAGCAAATATCAGTGGTGGAGCAAATATTAAGAGAAAGAATAAAAACATTTTCCAGTTTCCTGTTTTATGCTATTATTTATGATTTTATGCTCAACAAGGAAAGCTGACGACTGATCAAGTTGCATTAAATGGCGATTTAATTTTTCTGACCTTCACTAATTTTTCAATTATCAAAATTGATAGAATAATTTACCATATATAACCAAAGCTGACAATCATGAGAGCACCAGAAAGAGCAAATTAAACATATTGGTTATCGATTAAACCATTCCGACACGAAATGTGCGCTACACATGTATTATATGTATAATTGCATGTAATTTCTGACGTCTAATTGAGATGGAAACGCATGTATGCATGTGCATATGTACTTGTATACATGTAATAAATATAAATTGAACGTTCTGTTACGTATATAGGTAGATAAATGCCTGTAGCTGTCTAGCAAGAAAAATAAAAATAAAAATTTCGAATAAAAACAACTTATTTATTATTTATCCTTGCCTAATTTTAATACCCAATAACATCAATATCGTAAATTATAACTAAGAAAATAACCCTACGCCACATAAAGCATCCCACGAATTTTTTCGCGACCACCATGTAAATATGTGATCGCTGAAAAATCATCGACTTCTCATTCCGAAAATATTTGTTTTAGCATGTAACAAAAAATGAATTTTCACAAGTTTCTTTTGTGTATAAAATTTCTGGACGTCATCGAAAGTTAAGTGTGATCTTGCCGGCTAGAAATGCGTTGGCATCTGGCTGTGTGCTTCACAACTGTAACGATAGATCGTATTTCTGAAAAATATGTAGGTAGCCAACGAAAATACATCTACAGAATTTGCAGAATAGAGAATACTAGAAGGACAACTCGTACAAATAGCATATTTTGCAAAAAAAGAGAAGGGATTCATTTCAACGAACTATTTAAACTTCAACTTTAGCTAAGTCTTTCTTGGTACTTTTTGTGATAGTGTTGAGGTCGGTTGGTAGCGAGGTGTCACAATAATACTGGTGTGGACTTGGTAAACATAAGACGCTAGAAGGATTAAGAGACTGACTTTACTTTGGCTTCACGTGTATATCACGATTAAGAAAGTATTTAGAAACCACCAAGTAAATATTATTTTACTCCGCAATTCATACGTAACGAGATAATGCTTCATGATTCTCTTGTTATTTGAGCTATTATTATGTATCTCCCTATTATCAAACTTGCGGAGGGTGACCGTTGAACGGTTTCAAATTTTTGATTGATGGGGGTTGGAGTTGTGTCGCAAAAATGTACACGGCGAGGAGACAGTACACCGAAAAGATGAGGCTCACTCCATCCACTAGTCCGGGCTGGATGGTAGCTTCAGATCCAAGAACGACAAATGCGACCAATGTTCCAAGCGTGAAAAGTGCACCGGATGCTCGAAAGCCTAACCAGGCCTTGAGAAGGAACACCCTTTCCTGGATGACAAAATGAGCACAAATGTTCAACTGAAACAATTAATTGTAGCACAAGAACCTGCGATCCATACCTTCGTAAGTCCCCAGATGAGCAACCCTCCAAACGCAATTTGGAAGATGCAGTAGACAATAAAGAGTGCAAGAAGTAATCCAATATACGTCACTATCGTTCCATAAGTATTTTTGCACTTAATTATGTAGACGTTAAATAAAATAATATAAAATGGTATGTAATTCACTCACTGGACGGCTTCTCCTCGCCACTGGTCGATGAATTAGACTTGGTTGGTGCTGTTATTTCCGTTGTTGGACGTGCCGTGGGTGGAGCAGCAAATGCTATGGCGAAGATTGCAAATATCCCTAAACCCGCTCCCAACGCTCCGATAACCTGATGTCAAATGTAGACAATTACTGATAGTTACATAAACCACGTGGATTTCATGCTATGCTAAGTAAATCGTCATTTACGTACAATATCAATAATTGCAATCAACAAGACCCCCTTCCTCAGAGGGATGCAGCAGCACGGATTCTTGTCCATGAACATGATTAAAGTTGACGGAGAATAAGATATGCGAGATATTATTAATTGTTGAAAACCTGGTTTAAAAAATAAAGTGTAGAGAAAAAAGGCACTCCTCCTACACAAATAAGTAGATCTGTAGGGCCCTTAATATTAATTACACTTTGTACTTATCACCACCACCCCACCCACAAATAAAAATATATCACAGGCAACTAAACAATATTTTTGCACTGTTTCCTGTTCATTCCAAGTGTGGGAGGAGTTGTGCGTACTCCACTTCGACCAGTTTAAGATTACGATCAGTGCTATTACATAGCCATGCAAAAAATGAGTAAAGTAATAAAATAATGACACCAACTCGCTAACTCTCTCTTCCTTCGTATACTTTTAAAGTCTCATTGCCATGAGTTGGACCTCACCAATTGGCAGCACCACTGAAGAACGAAATCACGCAACGCAAACCAAAGTTATCATCTGCATAGGACTGCGTGTATCTATGTATATGCAAGATTAGAGAGTGCTGATGCTGATGCGGTCGTTGTAGAATAAAGCAAGCTTTTTATTTGTGGATGAATAGATTCGATTTTGTTGGTGGAAAAAGTGAGAGGCAGTTCTGTCAGTGTGATTGTTATTACCACTGACTGAGATTGCTCCTCAACTAAAAATACTTATGCATTATTATGCATGTGATTCAGTTACGCTTTGAATTCGACGAGGATTGTATAACACACTTAGCGTAATAATGACAGAATGCTGTAGACGCCATAATTGAGCCCCTCATTTAAATGAAATTGCAGATTTCGAATCATGCTACGTAATACGTTGAGTTGTGGACGTAAATATCTGACCCCCGACAAAATGCAGGATGATTAATGATGACAATGGTAAAATGGGAAGGGACGGAAGGACGAAATTACTGCCATTGTCACTTTATTACCACCACTGCAGTGATTTTTTACTTGATCAAGAGGGGTGTAATTATGTATCTTTATTCTCTGCATGTGACATGAGAAATCTACATATTCCAGAAATCCTAGTTGAATGCATGAGAGAAATACGATTTAAAGTGCACAGTCATCAATCGCATACTCGATCATGCGAACTGGACAGGACGCGGATTAAATATGCACAAATAAATTATCGAGCATGCGAATGACAGCTTATTTGTTGTGGTAGGTTTATTCATGCAAAATTTTTCGGCCAATTTTTTCAAGGTTGACCTTTGCATCGTTATTTCGCAAATAAAATGTAGAAGAAATGGAAACATAAATTATTATTAAAATGTTATAAAAAAATTAATTAAGTCCTAAGTAAATATAATTCTTGACACCTTTTACTTTATATTTTCTTCGATGAAATCTTTGTAGTTGGCAACTTTTGTGTACACCCCTGGATATTCTAAAGATGAGAATAAAATATAACGATATTTTCCCATGGACTACATAAAATATTTATAGATCTGCTCTGATTTTTTACCTGGTCTTGCACAGCCATAGCCCCAACTGACAATGCCAATCTGGTGATTTTTGACCAGACTTTCCTTTAGTAACATACCGCCCCCGGAATCTCCCTATGGAATCGAAATAATAAAAACTTTACTATTGTCAACTTTACCATCACTTCAAAAATGCGCTAACCTGACAGGTATCAATGCCACCAACTTTTGGTATTCCAGCACAAATCATATTTTTCGTAATCTCTGAACTACCATAGGCAGCCTCGCAATCGCTCCGACTAACAATTGGAACTTTAGCAACTTGCAATTTCTCTGAAATACTTCCACCCTCCGTAGTTGTCCCTACATAGAAGATACGATATTATGGATTGTGCCAACTTTATACATATCTGTATATACAATTTGGCAAAAAAGTCGGACAAACCCCATCCCGTAATAATACAGTCTGCCCCAGTTGTGGGGTCATTTCCCAATCCTAAAGTTGGATATGTTACAAAGTCGATTGTAGGACCGGGATGCAGAACTCCACTTTCTAACTGAAAAGATTAGTTATTCTTAAATACAAAGAAATAGATAACAAACTAAATAGGAAATGCGCATTACCACCAAAATTGAGATGTCATTATCCACCGTTGATTCAGTGTAGTTGGGATGTTGTCTAATACCAATTACGTTTACAATGGTGCCATCCTTATCGTGGAACGAAGATCCAGCTCTAACTGACATGTCAGAGGCAGTTCTACCATCAGTGCAATGCCTGGATATGTATATACGCATAAGTAAGTATTTTAGTAAAATAATTAAATCTTAATATTATTATATAGGGGATTACGCAGCAGTAAGTACACGATCCTCTGATAACAGAGATCCACCGCAAAAAAGTCGTCCATCGTTTAAGATTGCAACTTGATATGGATATTTTTCGATATCGGTCTCCTGTCCTCCAACGATTTTGTTCCCATCGCCAGCATTCCACTGCTTTGATGGAGTCGTAAAGTTATGTGGGAGTATTGGCCACGTGGATGCCGTGGAAATTGCTGAAAAGGTATATAAATTGTTGATTTGCATATTCTATGGACACGCAGATCTCATTTAAAGAAATTGCAGTAACGTAATACTTACCTAATAAATTTGAAAATATGAGGATTATAAGTGTAACTGGACGCATATTGAGTTTATTGAACTTCTATTTAACTATAAAATGCTTTTAAAAAATGATCTGGCCAAATGAAATGAGATAATTTCAGATTTTGACGAGCGGACAGTTCAGAATGTGGCCATCTTTGTAACTATGTATGTGCATACTCAAGGCGTATGTATGTTGGATTTATTTTTAGTTCGGATGTTGAGAAGACAAATATTTCAATACTTAAGGGATCGTAGTATTTTTTACCTGTGAAACTAACATTTTTAATATTATATCCAGCAGTAATGCAGCATGTTCAATATGCTAAGTGTTGATTTGGGTAAATGGCCAACCAAAAAAGCATGCATAAGTATTTTGACAATGGTTCTGAAAAGCAGTTAAAAGGTACTTTTTAGGTTTTACGCCGAATCATGTTAAAGGATGTGAGATAGGAAAGCTTGCGTTTTTAAGGGACGAGCATATTTTTGAACTATAATTATACCTTTGTCGTGGCTTTTATTTAAGGTAAACGCTATGCTTGAGTAACAGTACAGTATATTTTAATGGGCATTGGTTAAATGTGTTAATGTCGATTAAAGGAGTCTCCCTTGCTTTTTTTAATGCATACATATTTCAAGTTGAACCCTTTCTTATTTTCCACTTGAATAAATATGCTTAAGTTTATTTACTGAAGGAACTAAGGCATTTAAAGCATTTCATTCATCTTATAAGAATTAATCATTGATAAAGAAAGTATGCATTCGCAAGTTTTTTTTGTTCCCATAAATATTTTGACTTGCAGCCTGAGATTAATAATTTGACAAAAACCCAGATATGATTAGATATTTTTATTTTACACAGTTTAGTTGTATTTCTTTCATAGCATGAAAAATATGATAGCAATTCTTGAATAAACATATGTATGCACGTAATTATTTACTCGTTATGTGGATTAATTTTGTATGCATTTATTGTTGCTGCAATATTATGGAAAACATGAAACCATTATGATTTGTTAACAACTTATTCATATGAGAGAATGAACTCTCTAAACTTTGTAACTTGACGAGTCGGCGTCGCCCAGTAGTCGCTACCCCCACCGAAAAAAGTATCCACCGCAATTCCATCCACTGCCAGCTGAGGATACTGCGGAATTCTGTAGACAAAGTTATTGTACCGAATAACCTCAGCCCCGTTGACCTTAATCACACAAATCCCATTTCTCTGTCCGATAGAATTCATTGTCACCCTGACTTCAACATTACTCCATTCTCCTCGACGAAATCGGAAGGCTCCAGTGCTAAGTGACCAGCCAAAATCAGGATTGCAATAATTTCCGGGCGTGTTACAAATTTCAGGATCTTGTGCCTCTCTGTTTGCATATAGGTACAGCTCACCATCCCCATTTTCACGCCACATGACCTAAACGTGCATAGTTTTGAAAATCAAGCTCAGCTGAATATGTATTTAGTTACTAAATTTTACATATGTAATACTAACCCGAACCGACCAGCAATCCACCGCCGGATCTCCACCAGCACATGACTGTTTTCCACCATACAATCCGGGAAGTTTACCACCATGGACAAAATTGAAATCGGCCGGAAAGAAAACGCCGAACTGGAGTATAGCAGTATTTGCGATGTGATGATTAGTCCAAACTCCAAAGCCGCCAACTATTGGTCCTTCCGGAGAATAGCTTCCTGCCGGGTAGACGACATCAATTCCTCCTCCAGACGCCCACAGAATTGCATTGTTCCCTCCGTACTTGATACGTGCCCCACCGAAGGCAGCTGAGAGTGTCGGCTGACCAAAGTCGGTTCGAAATATTTCCGTGGCCGTTATTGCGCGACTTGAATTTTCCACTAAAACGCCTCCATGGGAATTGCCGACTAAAATGGCGCAGACAAATGACAGTAGTTTAGCTGCTCGAAAATGCATTATTCACTCAAGTAGCTAAAAAGTACTAGAATTATTTGTACCAACGACTGACCAAAGTCAAAGCGGCATGAATCAAATTTATCCATTTTATACAACCAAGTGACAATTATTTTTGTGGTACTCGAGATTAAATTTAATTAAACATGTGTCAAATCAGTGAATCATGGTAATAATTACCCGTATACATATATTGAGGGTATTCATTATTCCGTGGTATTCTTTTTTATTCGATAGGTTACGACGGCTACGACATTTTGTAAGATTCGTAAGATTCTGTAATAAAAAATCACATTACTAAGTTTACGATTTTACGAAGCTTTAACCCCTAACTTTTTCTTTGTGAGCTATTTTACGATATTAAGGACACAAAGACAATGGTGAATACCCTCATCGTACTTAAATTAAATAAATGAATAATGAGCGTACTCACGTCAACCTTCGCATATCTCGCATATCTCGCAAATTGAGCATAGCAACATAACTTGCGAAGTTTTACGAGATATGCGAGATTTCGCAAAAATTTTGCTAGATAACCATAGGATTTTATTCGCAAATTTATCCAGCAATTGGGCATGTTCTTATTTCGCAAAATTATTTCGCAAACTCATCTCACCATCTCCAGCAGGAGAAATTAAAGAAATCCATGGAAACAATACCAAAATGGGTGTTTTTCAGTAGATTTGCGAGATTAGAGAGATTTGCGAAGTCATATTTTTGCGAATCCCCTCACGACAGAAATATTTTGATCTTCGCAAGTTTGCTAAATGAGTTGCGATGCGAAATAAGAAGTTGTCGTGAGTACGCCCAATATGAATCTTTCGGCATAATAATTAATTCAAGATGACCAATCTTGTTTTGTTTAATCAATTCACGGGGGAAGATGATAAGCATGATAGTTGTTGTTGACAATGTTGTTTTCGATTTCGATGTCGTTGTTTTTGATGAGCAAATTCTTACGGTGTTGGTGTATGGTGATATATGTACTTACTTAAATATTAATTAAATATATTAAGTTCATTGTCATGGGTGTGTATGCACTAATGACGTCAATATACGTGTCTATGTATATGCCCAAATTAAACTCATAAAAATCAACATCGATTAAATATATTAAGTTCATTGTCATGGGTGTGTATGCACTAATGACGTCAATATACGTGTCTATGTATATGCCCAAATTAAACTCATAAAAATCAACATCGATTAAATATATTAAGTTCATTGTCATGGGTGTGTATGCACTAATGACGTCAATATACGTGTCTATGTATATGCCCAAATTAAACTCATAAAAATCAACATCGACAAACAACTCAATTCATCATTGATGATCGCTTTACATACCTGTGTGCGACGTCATATCTTTAATTAGCTCCACTTTTTTTAAATACTTTTTGGAGGAACGAATTACAGGCAGGTTCGGTCCACGTACATATGTAGGAATAAAATTTGAAATGCGTACGGTATGAACTTTGAATCACACAATGTGCACTGTTCTGGAATAAATCATGGAATCCCCCTGGAAAAGTTGTTTATCATTTGAAGTATGCAACTACATTCCCACATAAATGTAGCGTTGTGTATTTAATTAATGAATATCATCTGAATTTTTGTACGAATCTTTGTATAAAATCAAATCGCATGATTGTAAGGGCCACACCAGTCTTTGAATAAACCAATCTATCAAACCTGTAACTAAATTAAACTAATGAGTATCATTTGTCAATTCATGAAAATTGTCCTTAATTGATAGTAGCTCTAACTAGAGTTTGTTTACTGCAATGGAGATCGATTTTCGTGCAAGAATACTGGTTGATATCAATCTCCAGGAGGATGGATATTAAGATCACATCCGCTTCATACATCAAAAGTGCATCATAATGCAAGATGCTAAGGCGCCGTCCATAAATTACGTAACGCTGGCTGACATGAGCAGGATAGGGAAAAAATCCTATCTTGCCCATGCTAGCAAGCGTTACGTAATTTATGGACGGCGCCTAAGCACTACAACCATTGCAAATATTTACGTAGGAAATTAGACTAAAATATGGAAAACTAAATTATCTTTCGTAATAAGCATTCCGAAAGCCGGTGTCATGTTTACAATAAATACCATACCATGTCCTCAGAATCCATGCATTGTTCTTAAAAAAAGTATCCATCTCACGGTCACTGATATGTACATATATGCTTTCAAGAAGAGATTATTTATTCGACTCTAGTTTGATAGTTAAATAGATTAATTAATTTATCCCCATAACCCTCTTCGTCATCTTGTGAACTGCTGCTGGTTGATTTCCCCATTTCGTTGCTACAAACAAGTTCAATTATCCGTAATTGTAATTTTGTACGTTACATATTTATTTAGTATATGTAACTTATAAAAGTCTCACCAAAGGAAGCCAATCCAGTGTAGCCAAACCAATCCTGGAAAGGAAAAATAAAAACATAATTTCATATTTTCTGAAATATCCTTCATCGTCATGGACATACCCAGCATCCAACTGGACTGATCAGGGTGGACGTGGTTTGTGGATACATGACAATAATATCGTTGACTTCTGCTACATCGTTGTATTGCGTCTTTGTGGCAAATCCTTCTCCAACAATGTGTCTGTTAGCATAAAAATACGCTTGTAATAAATGACAGAAATCAGGAAGCCTGACAAAGAATCAAGACTAATCCCAACTAGAAATTAATGTACAAAATTTTGCTTGCCCTTACTCGTTCGCCATGCAGCCGTGAAAGGCTACGTGAAATCGACATCTTTTGCTCCAGTCTTTGCATGCCTTAGGAACGTAGATTAGTCCCTTGTACGCCATGGAAGCTACGATTGGATCAATGGCAAAAAATTCGCCCTGATTGAAGTCCAAAAGTTCTCCGTCGGCCACAAACCCGGGTTCAGGTCGGACAATATCTTCGCCATACATGTGCCGAAACATTTCATAGGCGCCATTGTAGCCACATTCATTGACAAAACCGTGCAAAATATTCAGCTGTCCACACGGCCCGCCAAATCCATTACCATCGACGGGCTGCCCATGACCTGCTCCAATGTCGAATTCATGCGCGATGTTGGCTCCATAATGCTTGTACATTGTCTCAATTTTACGTCCACCCAAGGGATCAACAACAGTATCGAGAAACCCGTGGAAAATGTAGACTTTTGAGTCTGCAAGGTGACGAACGGGTTGGATTTGATTGGCTGCAGCTAGAATGTTGGCTTCCGAGATGAGCCAGGGGACGCTGATGAGGGAAGGTGTCAACATGCACGCCGCAGCATCTATAGGACCGCCGTAACCACACAAATACGGGCCCCCCGCAAAGATTCCGGCCCCCTTGACCTCGCTGGAGTAGATGAAGTGGTACTGCGTTGCAAATGCACCGCCGGACGAAATTCCAGAAACGGTGAGAGAGTTTGGATCAACGTTGTATGTTTCTGAAAATTATTAATGAAATATGAAAAAATATGTATAGAGATTTAGCCTATATTGATAGTTGACACCTACGGAGTCGTGGGGGTATGAGAAATGGATGGGGGTTGGCCTGGCAGGCTAAAACCGATAAGGTGAGCAAGAGTCCGATCTGAATTAAGCAACCCATAATGATGACTGATATTCTCTGAAGGTTGAAAGTTAAGTGTGATGAAAGTCCGAGAAGATGTCCATTTTTATGCTAATTTTTGAAGTGCTTATTATTTACAAGGAATACCTGATTACACGGTCGTTCGTGTAATCAATCGTCTGTAGCAATCATCCGATGTACGTACACTTTAATCTTACCAACAACATGCTTTTAATTGCGAAATTGAGTTAATGAATCCTGTATCAATTATGATAAGTACAAATGAGCCGAAATAATCTTGTCACTTGACACTTGATTAGCATGCTACATTTGTTTGGGCTTATACTGGCTACTTCGTATGCGACACATGTAGCTCAAAAGGTCAAACTGTAGATATATCAAATAAACTTGCGTCGAATTTTCTCCAATCTTTCTTATCCAATTTTTCTGAGAATTTTATCAAGGTTTTAACAAATTAGTGATCTCATTGTCGTATGTCATACTCGTTAGAGTGTAATTAGATATGATTAATAAATTGATTATTGTCGTCCAGCTAAATACATGTGTAATGTGGACTTTAACATCATAAAATGGCAAGCAAAAAGAGAACAGGTGCATGGCTTTGTTCACTTATTTATACACTTTAGCATTTCGTCCATGATAAATAATACGAAGCTGCTGATATTATTTAAACATCTTACAAAACAGCATAAGCAAATATGCAGTTACATGTATACACCACAAACAACCAATGCTCTCGAGCATGCAAAATCTTACAAATGATACATACACAATTATACATATTACATAACTCTAACTACGAGATTAACCGATCCCACGTAACACTGAGGAGCTAACTTTTAACATGCAAAGGTTGCATTGTCTTTATATCCAACAAAAGATCAGCAATGCCTCCGGCGATTCCAATTCGCCTTCCACCAACACGTTGAATCAACACCGGTTATTTACCGGCTGGATTAAAGCAATCGTTTCGCGAGAACAAATTTTATTGTACATTATTAATTGCAAAACATTCAATTAATTGAAATGGGAGTAAAGCAAAAAGTTAAAAAACCATCCAGAAAAACAGTAGCGTCAGAATCGAGTACCAAATTCAGCTACTTGAAAAAGCTGACGAAAACCCAATTATTTTTTGGGTTTCTATTCATTCTCGGATTTGGTTTGTTCGTAAAGTACTATTTTACTCCAGAACCATTATATAAGCCAAGCGACATAATTCGTCTTCATTTGGACGTTGCGAATCTCATAATTGAGCAAGAATTGCAGGTAAAAAACATTGTTCTAAAACCTGGAAAATTGGGTAATAGATAATTTCATTAGGCGCATAATTACATATGTATTTAACCTTCAGATCCGTTCCCATCTCTCGGAGGATCCAACCATTGAAATCGTAAAGAATGGATTGAAACCTGTTCAGGAAAGAATCTCAAGTTTGATGGTGCAGACGAGTCAGTATGAAAAAATGGATCAGATCTCAGGTGGCCCAACCCAGTTTATCGATTCGTCAATACGAGAATTAGATCACATAATTAGCACTCAACTAGTCAAACTAACCTTTGAAGTGAGTCCATGTAACTACTGAATGATTTGAATTTGCACAAAATACCAAGTGCGTCTTCAGTCGTTGATTATCACTGCTTAATTTGCATATTCAGGCATTGACTTCCATTGCTGAGAAGTACAGATCCATCTCCCAACTCTGTCGAGGCAGTGAAAATATCGTGAAGGAGAATAAGAAAACCACGGATGACATTATTCTTCGTGTCATGATAATCGAGAACCTCGTCCTTATTCCAATGGACGACGAGAAAGAAGAAATTGAGAAATTGGCAAACAGCAATTTCACAACAATGGAGGAAGCAATGCGGAAATTGTACCATTTAGCAGAGATGTACGACGAACTGGGACGGATAGTAGAAAAAGTTAGTATGTAAAAATTAGTGTGTACTTTAGGGAAGTTTCATATACATTTATCTGCATTTAGACCTCGGTCGAATTGGGATTCGAATCAGGATCAGAATTTTTCGAATTTCTGCTAACTGGGTCGGATGAGGATATTGAAAAGATTGAACCAGTTATGCAAAAGTTAGTCAAGTGGAAGGAGGTCATTGATGAAGAAAAAAAGAAGAATATGGTTTACTACAAAATATTTTGGGTGCTCAAGGGCAGAATTTTGGACAATATTTTTATGCTCATTGAAAAAATGAAGTCATACGTAAGTTGCTCTGAAATTACTTATGTATTCTCACATTTTTACTACAAAAGGGGCCTAAAAGGCCAATTTTTACTTTTACGCATACGTATTAAAATAGGAACACGAGAAGAGAGCCCCATTTAACGAATTGACGACCATGATCATTGGGGAGATAAGAAATCTAAAGACAAGAATTACCAATTTGCAGTACAAGTATGCAAAGAAGAAGGTGGAGCTCTGACAAACTTGAGAAGACGCACAATGAAATCCGGCACTTTCTCTGCATGTTTTCAAATTCATGTATGCATTTGAAGCTACCATTGAGTTAACCGCAGTGATGGTTCTAATTAATGCTGGACTATCGGTAAAATTAAATGAGAATAAATTGTTGATGAGTGACGATATTGATAAGAGTACTGTATTGCTATGTATTTTCTCATGCAATCATCCAAGTTCCATTTCTACTAAATGAACTCTTTTCTGTATGTACGTTCCTCATACTATACATACTCATTTATTTATGTATGTCCATTCATATGTGCATAAATACAGATGCATATAAAATACTAGCATCCCAGATAACAATTCGAGATTTCGCTGTAGATTCCCTATCGAATTCGCACCGAAATGTCCGCCGATTCGCTGGCGAATTCGAAGCGAACTCGTAGCGACTACATGAATTCGCAGAGAAGTCGCAGCGACTCCTCTCCACGAATTCGCTAGCGAATCGGCGGACATTTCGCTGCGAATTCGATAGGGAATCCACAGCGAAATCTCGAATTGTTATCTGGGATGCCAAGTTCAAAGATATTTATATGCCTGGAACGGTCGAACATTGCAAACAAGTATTTAAATCATGTGAAAATAATAAAATCAAGTTAAGTCAGGGGTAGATTCCTTAGAAATGAAAAAATGGTTTATGCACATTCATTTTTTTCTCAATGCATTAATTATAGCATATTGGCCTACATACACTATTTTCGCCATACAATTTCTGAAGAACGTCATACGAATTTATGTCCTAACCAAACTTTTTAGTAAAATTTAATATCAAGTATTTATCAATTTTGATTGGTATATTTACATTTGAATACTATTACTTAAATAAGGTTTTGGAAAGTTGTACTGGAGTAAATAGTCATAAAAATCAGAATTTATCACAGTAACTAGAATTAAATATCGTGTTGTCGCCGTGAATAATTTTAATGATTTGAATAAGGATATAATTTTTATCTGATAATTTAAGGTTTAACTGTATGTAAATTAATGATTTGAGATATTGGGCATGGGCAATGACACGTTATGAAACAGTTTTATGAATATGAAATTCTTGTATGTATGTATGTATGATGGAAAATGCTTGTGTAACAAAAAGTCAAGACAAAGTTGTATGTAAACTCGGGCCACTATTTTAGCCAATGAATGTAAATGTAAGAATGATGTGGCATCAAGAAAAGAGGAGTTTTTAGTCAGGGAAAAGAAGAAAGAAATTCAGACCCAATCGAGCCGAGGAGGAGGAAACTTACCTTCAAACTAATAGCCAGCTTTTAAATATTTCTCGATATTTTTTAAACAACTAAGGTCTCATGTCGATATAAAGTCAACCTTAAAGTAATCGCCCTATGTAAAATAAAGCTCCGTTTTGAGTTTGTAAGCCCAATTCAAGTAGTTTTCGCGTATCATTTCGCACGAGTGCATTTACGCCTACTTCGAACTCGGCATAATGTATGTATGTATGTATATCTTTATTACTGTGTCTTTCCCAATTCATTGCATACATCGTACAAGTACAACAACAATGGTCTACCATTGGTGACACACTGGTCAATATACCATATATTTAACTATTCTAATATAAAAAACAAGTAAAGATAAATCAGTAGGTGATCATAATCATAAAACAAAATACAATTCCAAGTAAAGAGAAATAATAAGACGGAGCCACCCCCCAACGCCATCAATAAGTTCCTGAGGTCAAACTGAGATATCCCCCCAATGAGCAGACAGCTCACGCCCCAAAAACATATCGGATAAGGATAAAAAGGATAATAAGGATAAAAATTATTGCGGAGGCAAGGATAACGATTGGAATAGAATTTAATACGTCAGAAGTAGTGAAGCTAATACTATGTTTGCGTGATACATATTTATTTCTTGCAAAACAAGCAAACATTTCAAACTCGAAAAATTTATTACCATCAACCATGCGTATTGAAGCAAATTTTCGTTTATGTATATGTAATTTGCATGTTTCAGTTTGTTTGTCTGTCCGTCTGTGCCACCATGGCTTATCTGATCGAGTTGAAATTTTTCATACATTTATTAGAATCAAAACTAGGAAAGTTTGCATGGTTATATGGGATAACGTATCAAATTTCATTTTTTGTAGAAACACGAAATTTTACATGAAGGTGAAAGTACATTTCAGACTTATTCAAATTAATCTAAGTCACAAGACATGTTTCCCAAATCCATATGTGGCTGTCTCCATGAAAAGGGACCTTGTTCATACTTTTCTCATTTTCTACAAGCGGCAAAATACCAAAACAGGGCTCTTTCAGCGAAACCCATTTCGTCAAAAAGCTGAATTGGCAAAATAAACATTAATGTTAATCATTCCACTTCAAATTTAAAACTTCAGGTTGTACAGGGTTGACTTACCTAATAAAAATAAAAAATTTGCGCCTTGACTTTTTTCAGGACCTTAACGTGACCTAGACACTTAACCTCGGGCGATAAACCTCAAATTAAAAACTTAATGTCATTCAGGCTTGTATTGGCCTAGACAAATCTAATATTAGCGCCATATGAGCTACAATATTAAATTTTAAAATATTATTCTAAATTTGATCAGTATGAAAATTTTCGCCAAAAGGTCGTTTTGCCATATTCTCGATGCAGCACTTTGAATTTAAATAACTTTACTTGCAGTTGACAGATTGAGCTGAAATAAATGGCAAATTAAAGCCTAAGGCAAGAACTTTCCTAACAAATTAAAGTCGCTAAAGTAGATATTTGGTGAATAAGGTCCCTTTTCATGGAGACAGTCACATATTTGTTTTATGAATAACCTTGAAAAGTTAAAGCTTTAGATAAATTGAGACGTAGAGATCCCGTACTATATAGTGGCGATGGAGAACTTTGACCTAAAAATGGTCAAAAAATGATTCTAGAAATCTCAAATTTTGGGATAATATCCTAAATATATCCAGCCACAGATATTCGGGAACAAAGAAGACTGAAGTCCATTGTCCATCTCGTATTTAGTCTTTTTCGTCGAGCCCGCCATTACTGCTTTTTCGGAAGACTTTGCAACTTAAAGGGTACTTATCTCCTACCTGAATTGAAATTTTCTTAAAGTTTCGACTGTTTCACAAAGCTGGGAGTATGTCTTCTTACATATCGCCCAAATTTTTTTATTGCGTGAAGATAAGGGTTGAATGTGAGGTTTTCATTTTTCAGCGTCAAACTGAATTTTTTTTCAATTTCTTCCTTGATAGTCATTGAATTATGGATTGGTCCAAGGTCGGTCCGAAAAATTACGTTTTATATTTTCTGATACTCCTTGATGAAAGGAATCAGACGGTCTATCTCACATTTCCGAAAACAAACTTGTGCCTCCACACAGCCATTTTGAACTGAGGGGTCCGAAACATGCCCAAATCTACCCAACACCTGCCAAACATGAAATTTCTTGAGAAATTTCGAACAACATTTTAATTTCTTTTCGGTTTTCAGTTGAGAGATATATTTCCCACACAAAAAATTCCTTTCCGGAGTTTCTGTCACGTTTTTGAAGACGTAAGACTCGTCGCCAATGACCAACTATTTTGGTAAAATTTTGTTGTAAAGCTTGGGAGGGCTTGCGTTCACCATTTTTTCTTGACCTCCCGAATGCTTTGCTGCAGATTTCTTTGAATACGCTTTGACCCACAACTTATGAGCCCTCATATGATGCGCATAGTCTGGATTAATCTTCGACTTCATGGCCGCATTAGGCACAAACGTGGAGCGGTGCTTTCCAAAAATAAATTTAATCGTTTTTCATTTTCAAGGGGTCAGTATGATGGTTTTTTCTTGTGGTGCGTATTTGAAGTTGATATTTTCGGATTCGCCATACTTTTTTATGTATGTCCTAATTTTTGCACGGCCACACCTCCGTTTGTTGAAATTTAGTCAAGCCTTCTTCGAGTCTTTGTCGCTCAGATTTTGGTACTTACAAAAAACTCGTTTCCCGACTTCCTCGCTTTGAAGTTGCGTACGAAATTTGTTTTTCAAGGAAAGCTTATGAAATTTTGAGGACACGTGGTCAAATATATTTGACATGTTATACCAAAATTTAAGATTTCAATAATCATTTTTTGACCATTTTTAGGTCAAAGTTCCCCATCGCCACTATATAGTACGGAATCTCTATGTATAGAAGATGCCACTTTATAAAATTTTTGTAAATTTTGTAATAAAATATATATGCAGGTTGAACTTTACTGATTTTATCCAAATAAGAATGGCAGGAAGAAAATACCTGGCTCGGGCCATATCTGTGAACTGTATGCTTTTCAGTTATTATTATGTATTCTGAATAGCAAAGCTTGTCAATAATCTATATTATAATTTCAAAAAGTCCGTCCCGTGAAATTTTCCGTGACATTCCAGCATTCTGATTGGCTATCAGCATTCCGGCTCCACCAATTACAACACGGTTACGATTGTTTGATAGCGTCATTATTACGGTTATGATTTCGGTTATGATTACGGTTATGATTTCGGTTACGATTGTTTGATAGCGTCATTATTACGGTTATGATTTCGGTTATGATTACGGTTATGATTTCGGTTATGATTTCGGGTATGATTTCGGTTATGATTTCATTATGATTTCGGTTATGATTACGGTTATGATTTCGGTTATGATTTCGGTTATGGTTTCGGTTATGATTTCGGTTATGATTTCGGTTATGATTTCGGTTATGATTACGGTTATGATTTCGGTTATGATTTCGGTTATGATTTCGGTTATGATTATGGTTATGATTTCGGTCATGATTTCGGGGAAAAATATCTTCAGCAACATTAACAAATTTCCTTAGCATCGTTATACAATTTCCCTAGCAACAATAAAAGAATTCCCTAGCAATGTTAAAAAAATTCCTTAGCAACGTTAAACAAAATTTCTTAGCAACGTTACAAAAAATCCTTAGCACGTTAAAAAAAATTCCTTAGCAACGTTAAAAAAATTCCTTAGCAACGTTAAAAAAATTCCTTAGCAACGTTAAAAAAATTCCTTAGCAACGTTAAAAAAATTCCTTAGCAACGTTAAAAAAATTTCTTAGCCACGTTAAAAAAATTCCTTAGCAACATTAAAAAATTCCTTAGCAATGTTAAAAAAATGCCTTAGCAATGTTTAAAAAATTCCTTAGCAACGTTAAAAAATTCCTTAGCAACGTTAAAAAATGCCTTAGCAACGTTAAAAAAAATTCCTTAGCAACGTTAAAAAGATTCCTTAGCACGCTAAAAAAATTCCTTAGCAATGTTAAAAAAATTCCTTAGCAACGTTAAAAAAATTCCTTAGCACGTTAAAAAAATTTCTTAGCACGTTAAAAAAAATTCCTTAGCAACGTTAAAAAAATTCCTTAGCAACGTTAAAAAAATTCCTTAGCAACGTTAAAAAAATTCCTTAGCAACGTTAAAAAAATTCCTTAGCAACGTTAAAAAAATTCCTTAGCAACGTTAAAAAAATTCCTTAGCAACGTTAGAAAAATTCCTTAGCAACGTTAAAAAAATTCTTAGCAACGTTAGAAAAATTCCTTAGCAACGTTAAAAAAATTCTTAGCAACGTTAAAGAAATTCAAATAAGGCCTGTCTTCAAGACAGGCTTAGAGGCTAGTTGTTTAATAAATTCAAATATGTGTACATACTACATATGTACATCCATAAGATACAGGAGTTGTTTCGAACCACAAAATATGGTTGATATGTTATACTTGTTGCAACCTCTCCACCCCTTAAAATCCTACATGTTTATTTACCTGATGTCAACTTGAATTAATAATAAGTAAATATATCAATAGTACATGCAAATTATCTACTACACAACTACAACTACATAGATACGTATGTAGTGCATACTTCGAGCCCTTGCTCCGTCATCTAGATATATTTTGTATTTCATAACCGATTGATTATACGTACAGGCTCAAAGTTATGAAAATACATATCTACTTGTTCCGCTGTACATAAACAACCTCTGACGGAATATCCATCCCAAAATTTTATTTATTTCAATTCTGCTGCTGCATTTCAGATGTATTCATAACCAACAAAATGGTATTTTGGATCCCCAAAGTGCAAGAAATTAATGAAATTTATAAAGAAATTACAACTCCCCCACCCAGATGTATTTAATGCTCTCAAACGGTACGTTTTTGTCTACGAGAGTCTCTATGCCCAATTTATCACTTGGGATAGGCAAACTTGGAAACCACTACCAACGCCAAGGGCTAAATTAACCTTCTGGTTCGTAACATCGACAGTTGTCACCATATTGTTATTTTTCTTTATATTTTTCTCCATTCGTGAGCTCATCGCTTATCAGAAAGACCCCAATATTTCATCAACACACGTTCTGTTACTGGCGTTGTACATCTGCTTGCAAGTCTTGGCTCTCGCTGCGGTTTTTACCTACATTCTAAAGGTGGATGAAATTTGTTTTCTAATTGGAAATATTGAAACACTTACTGAATTCTTAGAACCAAAAGGTATGCATTTGGTTATTTTTTGGATACTAAATATTCCAGTGTGGATAGAAATTATTCATCAATTGTTCTAATCTTTATCAGGACAAGAACTTCCAGAAACCTCTGCACTCTTTCTCGGAATTTTCCTTCACATCATGATTCCTATTCCGTTAGGAGCATCACTTTCTGCCGGATCAGTGCCCGCCTTCCTGAACGATATCGACCCAACGTATTTCCTGTTCCGAACTCTTCGCTGTATTCCTCAACGGGCAAATATACGAGTACTTTTAGGTGCAATTACCATCTTACACAGCTGTAACCTAGTTATGAGTTTTATTGTGTACCTCGTAAATGCAACGCTGCCTATTCTGTGCTGTTTGAAATTTATGACGAACCAAAGTCTTGACATAATGCACCAATCTTGTAGAACATCTCAGTTCGTTCACCATTTTCGAAAATATCGTCAATTGCAAATTTTGATACGGGTAGAAAACCAAGTATTATCGTATGTTTTGTCATTAGCGTTAGTGGGTGGGTTATTATCTTGCTGTGCGGCAGGATATTTGTTGGTTAAGTTGAGTACAAAAGTTCCCCTCCCGTTGACGCTCCTTGCTGCATGCTTCTTTCTGATAATTATTGCCTCGGCTCATTTTTTGTTCCCAATAGCTTCAAACATTTGCATGACATCGAGGTCATTCCTCCGTTTATGGAAACTTCAGAAGATGTCGACATATAGAAGGAACCAGTTGAGGAGCTGCACTTTGCTAAGAATTTCGGTGGGTCGTTACTTCTTCATTGAGAGGGAAGCTAGGACAACCTTTATATCTTTGTTATTATATTATACTGTAACACTGGTCATTTCCGTGTAATTAGACCTTTGTGCCCCATTGTATATTTCAGATGTTCATACAAATGCATACCTTACTTTATAGAAAAGAACAGGACGAAAAGTATCACCATTCACTAATATGCAAAATAAATTATCAAAGGAAAGGTTTATAACTTTAGAGTATAAAGGGTGCATACACATAAGACTCAATGCTTTGGGGGTGATAATTAATTAAAACGCCTACATATTTATACATGTGTCACATGTCGTATCACACACATTTTTAGCCCAGCACCTCAACAAGAAATGGGTTTGCTGATGACATTGCCCAAAGAAGTGTACAATGCAGCATGGTTAGAGTTTCGTGAATTTGAGAAGTTTTTTAAGGTACACCGTTCCTCGAAATGTATTTATATACCTAATGAGAATTACTGATTAAAACCCTACTTATGCTTACTAATTACGTATTATTTGAATTCGAGTTACGATAAATGAAGTGATTGCAACAATTGAAAGCATGCAAAAATAATAAAAAATAGTAATAAGCTCCAAACTATTCGAAATATTTATGTGCATACGAGGATCTACATATATAAGCATCACAAGCCACAATAATACCTCTTATCTAATAATATTTGCCTTGCAGATTTGCTTATGCCACTCATCTCGTTGCAAGTTAATTGGCCACATATGTACATACATTGTATGTATGTACATATGTACATACGTTGGTTCAATGGGTCTAATGCAATAACAAATGCATACATTTAAATATCATCATATTTATTATTGCTTAATTAATATGATCGTCTCTCTATTTCATAATAGTATCATTATTCCGGAGAACTTATTGAGTTATGTGCGTTTCTGCCCATTTACCTTAAGTTTTGGCTTAATTCTTCTGCGCATTGTGTACATATTTATATACATATTTATATGCGAAATATGAAAATTCGAGTAAAATGTCTAAATTGAGAAAGACATACTCAAAATTGTATTTCGATTATGTACCCAAGGTACAAATAATCTAACTTGTGTAACTTGTACATATACCAATTTCTTATATTAGTGTCACATTATCATATCAACAGATGTTAAAACTAACATAATTACTCATATGCTCATAAATATTGAAATATGATCTCCAGTGCCAAATTTAACACGCTACACGACCCATATAATATTAGAAGTAGCACGCTTTCTGTTGTTACACAAATCAAGTGTGCACAAGCTTTTCAGCACTGTTCCCATTATACTTATCGATAGACATCAAATTAAAAATGAAGTTCGCAATTTTCAAATGTATCCTCGTGCTAGCAGTCTTTGTTGAGATGGTGAGTTTTTAAATTTTCGAAATCGTTCAAGCCCAAGAAGGTTACCAAATTGGTTGGAATTATTTGCAGAATAAAGGAAACGTACTATCAAATAATAACACACAGTCCGCAATACTACGACAAGAAAGACAGCGGAATATTCTTGACCAGGTAATTTATATCTCCAAATTTCGTCATGATATGCTAAATCATGGTTTGGAATAAAGCACATCTAAATATGCATGTAGCTCCTCAACTCCATTCAAGGAATTCTTGGACAACCGAAGGAAAGTCCAATAAAAACAACGACAGAACTGATCGTATTGGGCGAAGAGGAGAAAACTGCCACACACGCCTCAGCACAAATTTCGGTACCAATTCCGGCTCGATCCAAGCCTGGAACAACTAATAATGGAGGATTCGTTAATCAGGTGTGAAATCCGGCTAAAATGTTAGCATTAATTCCCAAAATTCACATCCATTCGTCTTTTCTACAGGTTGTTGCGACCGCTTCGGGAATAAGTTCAGGACTTTTTGGCTCCCTGGGCATCAACATTGGCCCTCACTCTGTACCCTTTCTCAATTATCAGACCAGCCCACGCCCAAGTGGCTCTGGTAAGCGTCCCGTCCCACCCACCGTCCGGTTGGAGGGGTTGATTACTGGTGAAAATAATAAGACACAAATTTCGTCCACGACTCCATCCGAGTCCCAACGCATTTTTACATCCTTAAATTTTCCGTCATCAGTTCCAATTCTGGACATTGTGAAAGGAGTCTTTGCTCAAGCCTCGGCCTGCAATGATATTAGGAAGCTGCTGGGTCAATGCCAGTAGAAATACAAGGCAGGTAAAGGCGTCACAAATTTGTATTAACGTTCAGCTGAAATTTAATAAAAATATTTTACATAGAAATCTCGTGTTAAATTATGTTATGTCTGCTAAACTGATTATTAGGAGAAACATACTCATATTGCTCATAAATGTGTATTTTAAATTTGTCTTTTGTACTTATTTGCACTATGCATGCAAGAGTTTGCAATCAATATTTATTGGCATTCTTGAGTAATGCAATTGACACGAAAGATAATTAGCGCGTACTCATGCAGGTCTTACATACTCCATTTCTAGAAAATTGATTAAAAACTCATGAATGAGCGAGTAATATTGGAAATCGTTCCAGCGTCGTACGAATTTTTTTTTATTTACAAAACTCGGTAATATGGAGTTGCTTAACAGTTGCATTATTTCATACGTTGACGGGCGAGTTACATAAATTACTCATTGTGGAACAGTACTTCACTCAGGATCAGCCACCAAGATAACGAAGACATTTGTAATGAAAATCAAGCCAGTGGATTATGCCGTCACATCTGTGTCACTAGTTTGTAAGTATTGTTGATAATTTTCATGGGATCAGTTTAGGTATGCAGAAGTATGTTCAATACATGTTTAGTAGACTTAGGAATTTTATGATAAACCAGAAATGAAACTCCACATTGTTCTTTGATAATGTTATGTGTGAAATCAAAGTGCAAATGGTTGAAGAATATGCAAGAGTGGCTTTGATTAGTAAATATTTAGCTATTTCATGTTAATCGTTGATTAGGTCACTGTAAATATCTCAATTGTGACAATTTAAATCCAGTATGAGTATGAAAAAAATCACGTTAGTTGCCCAAAAATATCCTGTGACGTTACAAACGTGCACTCATGAAATGAAGTCTTTGCACGTGACGAAAAGTGGATAATTACTCTTCACAGTGATTGCAGCATTGGTCTTCTGGAAAGAATTGCATGCGAAATCAGAGCCTAGGATGAGTAATACATAAGTACATTTTATTACTTTGTGCATCAACATTTTGTAAATTCAGTCTCCTAACACATTGTTTCGTATTTTGCGTGTCCTCTCAGTCACCAATTACGTCCCTTATCTGGTCTGGAAATTGATCCATGGCTTTAGTTTCGTTATCCATCAAATCTGAGGAGAATGAGCACCATAATCCTTAAGTTCAGGATAATCCTAAAGTAAATACTGAATCATAATGATGAATAAACTCCGTGGATGTCGTTTTTCAATCACAGTCACCGTAATGGAATACCCATCTGATGAGGAAACATACATAATACATAATGCGATAAAATAGTTCCAACTTGACGGAGCTTAATGCTTTCAAAAGTTTCGGATTCTTCTGATAAAATCTTTATAACAATGACAGTGACGTAAATCGCTAAAAATTACCTTACTTTTACTTACAATGTTTCATTCGTCTTCCACAATTCACTCAACGACCATATTACCGGAGTGATTGCAATTTTAGAAAAATGAGACACCTCTACTTTCTCGTTTTTGGTTTACTTTCCTACATTGCACCAAGTCTTTCCCAGGAGCAATTTGTCCGATTGTTTACCGAAGTCGGTTGTCAAGGGAGTAGCAGCACGCCATATCTTGGCAATAGCTACGGGCCGATCCCAACTGATGCAGCATATTTGGCATACCAAATTTTTGGACTGTAAGTACAATGGCATTTAGTGACGTTGTTTCAGACTATTTGCAATTATTTCAAGTTTGGAAATGTTTTAACCAGAGGTTGACACCGCCGCTCGTACGTCGCCGCTAATAAATTTGATTTCCTATTCCTTTAATATAAGGACGCCGCGCCGCAGCAAAATTGGGGTGTCGACCTCTGGTTTTAACAATAATTTGATTAACCTCATAATTAAATGCAAAACCAAAAATTATGGTATTGCATATATTTCATCAGTCCAGTGTTTGATATCTTACAACTTTTCGACATTTCTTGCACTGTACTGCAAGAAATATGCACCGTACTTTGTACTGCACTTCATTATAAGGATTGTATTGTCTAAATAATAACTTATTTATGCTTAATTATGATTTATACAGTTGGATAGTCAATCCCTGTCCTTTGTATCCGTCATGCGACGCCTTCGATAGTCCTCCAACACTCGGACAAGAACCTGTTTGTGAGGATTACACATTTCCTACAGGGAGTGGAATTTATGTCTCGCGTTTTGGTGATGCTAACCAAGCTGCAAAGTCCATCGTATTTAACTCGGCGGCAAATTTAGATGGAACTCCAAGAACAATTTCGGAGTCGATTGAAGAACTAAATCTTAGCTATGTTTCTTATTTTCACACTGGAAATCATAGTTGGACGTTGTATGAAGGTCCCAATTTCGATGGAAATTCGAGGTGTATCACAGCCGACCCTGCTGTTAATGAGCGGGGTTACGGGATAACTTATGTAGCGAATGAGGCAGGTACCGTCGGGAGTATTCGAGAAGGGTGTGATCCTCTTGTAACAGATCCAACTGCACCGACAACCATGCCCACAGCAACACCCCCCACGTCCCCAACTACAGATGGCCCCACTTCAACTACAGAAAATCCAACCAGTGGTCCAACTACGCAAGATCCAACTAGCGGTCCAACCACGCAAGATCCAACCACCGGTCCAACTACGCAAGATCCAACCAGCGGTCCAACTACGCAAGATCCAACCAGCGGTCCAACTACGCAAGATCCAACCAGCGGTCCAACTACGCAAGATCCAACCAGCGGTCCAACTACACAAGATCCAACCAGTGGTCCAACTACGCAAGATCCAACCAGCGGTCCAACTACGCAAGATCCAACCAGCGGTCCAACTACGCAAGATCCAACCAGCGGTCCAACTACGCAAGATCCAACCAGCGGTCCAACTACGCAAGATCCAACCAGCGGTCCAACTACACAAGATCCAACCAGTGGTCCAACTACGCAAGATCCAACCAGCGGTCCAACTACGCAAGATCCAACCAGCGGTCCAACTACGCAAGATCCAACCAGCGGTCCAACTACGCAAGATCCAACCAGCGGTCCAACTACCGCCACTACCAAGATCCAACCAGTGGTCCAACTACGCAAGATCCAACCAGCGGTCCAACTACGCAAGATCCAACCAGCGGTCCAACTACGCAAGATCCAACCAGCGGTCCAACTACGCAAGATCCAACCAGCGGTCCAACTACGCAAGATCCAACCAGCGGTCCAACTACACAAGATCCAACCAGTGGTCCAACCACGCAAGATCCAACCACCGGTCCAACTACGCAAGATCCAACCAGCGGTCCAACTACGCAAGATCCAACCAGCGGTCCAACTACGCAAGATCCAACCAGCGGTCCAACTACGCAAGATCCAACCAGTGGTCCAACTACGCAAGATCCAACCAGCGGTCCAACCACGCAAGATCCAACCAGCGGTCCAACCACGCAAGATCCAACCACCGGTCCAACTACGCAAGATCCAACCAGCGGTCCAACTACGCAAGATCCAACCAGCGGTCCAACTACGCAAGATCCAACCAGCGGTCCAACTACGCAAGATCCAACCAGCGGTCCAACTACGCAAGATCCAACCAGCGGTCCAACTACGCAAGATCCAACCAGCGGTCCAACTACGCAAGATCCAACCAGCGGTCCAACTACGCAAGATCCAACCAGCGGTCCAACTACGCAAGATCCAACCAGCGGTCCAACTACACAAGATCCAACCAGTGGTCCAACTACGCAAGGTCCTACAAGCGGTCCAACTACTACAGATATCCCATCCACGGCGGCACCATCCACACAACAATATGTCCGGATATTCCTGGAAACCGGTTGCCGAGGAGAAAACATTCATGTGACAAATGCTGGAGGACTTCACACAATTCCTGGAACTACTAATTATGCATCGTTTGAAGCAAGTGGACTGTAAGTATGATTTTCGGCACCTCAATTCACCGAAAACTCAATTTATTCTCTTTATACTTTTATATAGTTGGGTAGTTCATCCCTGTCAATCTCCCGTCCAATGTGATCAGCCATACCTTCCACCGGTACTAGCGAACAGTCCAATTTGTGTGGAACGAGAATTTCAGAGCGGTACCTATGTCTACGTCACCCGATTCGGGGATGCTGACCAGACAGCAAAACAAATTACTTTCTACCAGGAGACTGAACTTAACGGAACCCGACGAGTATTATCTGGGGATTCGGCGGACGTTGGGATCAGCTATGGTTCATACTTCCTCACAGGAAACCATGTGTGGACTCTGTATGACAGCTCTAATTACGAAGGGAATTATCGGTGCATTTTGCCAGAAACCGTGGTTGACGAGAGGGGATATGGTATCACATATCGTTCAGATGAGTCCGGTACCTTGGGAAGTATTCGTGAGGGATGTTGGCCTTCTGTGACCGACCCAACTGCAACAACAGGGCCTACAACACAACCAACCAGCGGTCCAACTACACAAAATCCGACCAGCGGTCCAACTTCCGCCACCACAACTTTAGTCCCCGACACATTTGACTGCTCAAATCGCACCGACGGTGTTTATCCACACCCTTCAAGTTGCGCGTCGTTTGCCATTTGTGAAGGAGGAACAAGCACCTCTTACCAATGTCCGGAACCTTTATTATTTCATCCCATTGAGTTGCGATGCGTCCTCTCCGATTGGGTCATCTGTGAATTGCAATGTTCTGGAAGACCAGATGGAGTTTATCCGCATCCCACAGAGTGTGCATCATTTTTCATTTGTCAACAAGGTTATTCTCAGGTTTTTCAATGTCCTGGGCAGCTTTTGTTTGATCCAATCGAACTAAAATGCAATCTGCCGCATTTGGTTGATTGTACTCCAACCGAATCGACTACACAACCGACACAAATGACGACCGTGCAAACGACAAGTTTCCAAACAACAACGGTTCTGACCACGACTACCACCGTACCTACGACGACCGCACGAACGACGCCAACAAGCGTGACTGTTCCAACATCTACTGAAACTTCTACGGAATCTAGTGCACCCACAATTTTTGGCAGAACTGTTTTTCTTGTTCAAATAGCTATTATATTGTCGAGAATGGTATAGAAATTAGAATGTCATTAATCGTAAGTCTACAATTATATACATCATAGGTGATACGTAACTAATAAATCAAACTATTCCACAGTAATGCTTGTTCTTAAACTAAGGACTTGACACTTAAATATTTAGAAAAACTAATAAATTACAATAATTAATTTAAAAAGTTAACGATCAAACTGCATTTTACGAAGTATTCACATTCTTCATCAAAGAATTTAAATGTCACACTCAAGTAAATAATAATGGTGTCCCAAATTCGATCGCATTTTTTGTATATCATGTTTTTTCTACACTGTACAAATATTTGACCATTTTTGACCCAACAAGCTAAACATCAACTTTAAGTTACGTACACAACAACATATATGTAATTATCAGAATTTAAAAAATTAGCATATTCATCTGTATTCTAAATATTTTCAAACGAGTTAAAATTGTATTCTGTAAATTTGCGTTACGAAATGAATAAAAAACTACTAGAAATTTGTTATATTTTGTTACCAAGTATTTGATTTAAAGCTCTCCTCACGGCTAATAAACTATTTTTCTTAGGTGAGGCAAAAGTAAACATGGGTGCCCGCAAAAAAGCGTCACCATGGTTACGGCGAAGCCTAAGTATGCTTTCGTATACACCCTTTGAAACTGTCAGCGAGGCTAGAGCCTAAACGGTTAATCCTACGCAAATGATGTAAAGAGCAATCGTGCAGAGGAGAACGAGGAGATGCAGTTTTTCAATATGCCCGATAGAAAAGTTTTATCCTTGGCTCTCAAATTTCGATTTGAAACTTTAAAATCAAAATTTGAGAGACTTGTGCCAAAGGACCATGTGCGAGAAACCTGATTTTATCACGCAGAAATCGATTGAGCATTATTTAAAACAAATCCTACTGAAATCGGTCCAAAACTGAAAAAGTTTTGATGGATGCATCTGAAACTATTTATGTTGCTAAGCATTCTTCATCAGAATTTCAATACTCCAAGCTAGTTGTTACTAGCTACCAATATAATTTTCTAGATACAAATAGCTGTGTTTACGAAATTGCCATTTTTGGCCAATGAGGAATTAGAGGGAAAATAATTTTGCGACCTTCAACTAATTTTGTAACGAAAAACAATCAAATGTCTTCATTTAAAAAAACTGACAATATTTAAAAAATAGTGTAACAATTTTGAGGAGTGCAAATAATTGTCTCAAAATGTGTATCACCTAAAATCCATGAAATAAAATAATTTTTAAAAAAACATTCTTAGGCGAGGCGCTGCTAAAAGTGAAAAACAAGGCCTATTTTTTAAATATCTCGTACCTTTATCTTTGTAACAGGAGTTGGTGGCTTTGCATCACCGCGAGGCCAAACATTTTACGCTAAGCTCTTAGCAAATAATAATATATTCGCGAGAATTAATTCGCAGGAACAAAATCTGGGTTCTCAAAATTATCATTTATCTCCTTATTCATGCGTCGGCATTTTAATTTCTTCAAATACAAACCCGTCGAAATAGTCCCACGCAACATCCACATTATAGAACCTTGCATCCCCCCATGAAATTAGGACATATATTCATTAATTACACCAGCCTCCTGAGACAGAGGGGAATTTTAAATAGCTAATGTTTCAGTATCAATTACCTTTGATTTCCTTGCACAGGTCGTCAAAACAGTAATTGTAAATGCAAACCGTGGGTCTACAATTTAAGGAACGAAATCCTATACCTAAATTAAATCCTATACTATTGGTCCTCTGCAATAGTTTTTGCAAACTCCACTTATAACCCTTTTGAAGCAATATTCGTTTATTTTAATTAGCAATAATTGAATTTTTTAGCAGCAAATTTTTATTTGTGTTGCTACTCGCTTTTGTAATAAACCGTCGCAAACGCGCATACGGAAGTAGCTTCAGACGTACTTCACCCCAAACGGTCCCACCACAACTCGGGAACACTTAATTTCACTCTATTTCACCTATAGATTAATTTTTTGTAAAAATCTCATTTTGCCCCGACCACACCCCCTGGCGACGAGGGGGTGTGGAACAACTCGGGAACACTTAATTTCACTCTATTTCATCTATAGATTAATTTTTTATAAAAATCTCATTTTGCCCCAACCACACCCTTGGCGCCTAGGGGGTGTGGCACAACTCCGGAACACATAATTTTGCTCTATTTCACCTATAGATTAAATTGCACTAAAAATCTCATTTTGCCCCAACCACACCCGCTGGCGCCGAAGGGGTGCGGCAAAATCGGGGAAACACTCAATTTCACTTAATTTCACTTAATTTCATTTAATTTCACTCAATTTCACTTAATTTTACCCATAGAATAAATTGCACTAAAAATCTCATTTTGCCCCAACCACACCCCCTGGGGCCGAGGGGGTGTGGCACAATCGGGGAAGCACTTAATTTCACTTAATTTCATTTAATTTCACTCAATTTCACCTAATTTTACCCATAGATTAAATTGCACTAAAAATCTCATTTTGCCCCAACCACACCCCCTGGCGCCGAGGGGGTGTGGCACAACTCCGGAACACATAATTTTACTCTATTTCACCTATAGATTAAATTGCACTAAAAATCTCATTTTGCCCCGACCACACCCCCTGTCGCCAAAGGGGGTGTGGTCCGGTTGCCCCCAAAAGTTGATAGGATCCTCCCCCTGGGGTCCTATGTATGATGGCGAAAACCGATTTCGATTATCTCGATCCGTTCTCCTGATATCCTGCTGACAGACAGACGGACAGACAGACAGACAGACAGACAGACAGACAGACAGACAGACAGACAGACAAAGTCTTCACATAAAGTAGCTGAAGCTACTTAATAAACGGAGTGGTATATTGCACGGTCAATATGTTTGGCCTCGCGGTAATGCAAAGCTAACAACTCCTGTTACAAAGATAAAGGTACGAGATATTTAAAAAATAGGCCTTGTTTTTCACTTTTAGCAGCGCCTCGCCTAAGAATGTTTTTTTTAAAATTATTTTATTGTAGAGTCAAAATGGCCTAGTAAATAAATTATTCATCATTTGCATTGAAATTGACTCATTGTATGTATTACATAAGAAAAATTGTGATATATTTTACATGGAACCGTGTGTACACTTTGGATAGTATTTATTACAAAGGATGTACTACTACCGAATAATTTCTTTTTCTTCTAGGACTCAGTTATCTTACAAAAGCCCAGTAGGAATTTAGAATAATGAGTGGTCCTACTTACTATTAGAAATACACACTAATTAACTGTACGGATACCATAAAATAGCGACTTATAGTCACTAAATTGCACTGATCAAGGAATAGCATGTGAATAAATGACGACCAACTAACTAAAGAACGATCGTCGAGTTACTGGTAGACTAGATATACTACACAAATACAGATCTTTATGTTTGCAAGGTACACCCAAACACGTAATATTTATCATCTCATGCATTTTCATGTCATTTTATTATCAAATCCTTCAAGTCACATTAGACTTATTCAAAACACTTTACGCCATAATCCACAACAATGTTACAACCGATGTTAAACTGTATATAATATTAAAGTTGACTCTTCCAGCTGCATTAGGGTTGAAAAGGTCAACAATCTCAGTCTCTCTGTGCTGAGGTTGGTGATAATTTATTACATCATTTACACCATATGCCATCATAAGATAAATTGGTTGTCCCTGTTGGTGGGTAGAATTTATTAATTAAACACCAAAGCAAAGATAAGTCTTAATCCCTTCCTGCCCAACTTACTCGAGTAATTTGTATATCAGACTGGTCCGACGTGGTCAGATCTCGTTCCCACTCAACCGTGGTAAAGGTTTCTAGGGGATCGTCGGCGTCATCTTCTCGCTCGAGTTGCTCAGTTCCGGTCAAAAATCTCCATGCATTTCCTGGATATACGCCCCCGATATCGTTAACAATTCCGACGTAACGCTGCAATGTGATACAAAATTGAGAAAATTGTGCATGCCAGTTAATGTATTTATTTACTCATGAAATTAAATGACAATTACGTAATCATATGCTTGGTCCCCTCCTTGAAGAATGTGGATTGCTGAGGATGAGGATGAACTAGTTGTGCTTGATTCTGGAGTAGTTGTTGGAGTCGTTGATTCTTGAGTCGTTGTGGGACTGGTTGTTGTTGTTGCTTGAGTAGTTGTGGGGGTCGTTGATTCCTGAGTAGTTGTTGGAGTGGACGCTTCTTGAGTCGTTGTGGGAGTGGTTGTTGCTTGAGTGGTGGTGGGAGTGGTGGGAGTAGTTATATCATTTGCCTTAGTTACACCAGAAATCATAAGCTCAGCTCCTTCCATGCCTCGCTTCGTATTGAGACCAATTCCCACCCACCCACCTGTTTTCACCCTCGCCCTGAACCGAATCTTGTCTCCAGTGATGGTCCATGTGAGATCGTACTCTTCGAAATCTTCATGACCAACTTGTGCCGAGGAAAAAGATACAAGGATCACTGCTAGTAGAAGGGAGAAAACCAAATATTTCGTCATTTTTATTCTTGTCGAGCAAACTAAATTATTTCTGTAATAGGACGACGAGAGAAATTTAGCAACTGTTCCTAAAATCATGTCATGTACCAGGTTTTATTCATCTTTTGACAATATATTTAGATATATCTTTCAATCACCTCTTATCTCTATTCATACCCAGAGTTCTGCCTTTTGTTCCTTGGCTTATCATTGTCCAGTTGGACCCTCTGGCTAGCATGTATAATTAGAAGCAGGTACGGATGAATCATGGTTTGAATAGTGTTGTAATGACGAGAAACGTTTAATCATTGTGATAGGGTATAAGCAATGGCAGCATCATGTGATCAATTTCTATTATTTATGTACACTACATATGATATATGACTTCTTCTTCAGTGAGGATTAGCGTAGATTATAAAAATAACTTTAAATCATGTGGCGTTCACTGAATAAAAACATTTCGGATTACTAAATCTAAAATGGAGTATGCACTTATGCATGTAGATAAGGTAGAATTCTGACGATGAATTGGTGAGTCACTTCGTTTGTGGGGCTTTAGGTTTAAGTTCGTGGGTAAGTGGTCCATCACGTCCAGCAATTACATCACCACAATATGGAATAATTTTATTGGATTCAAATTAGTGAGTATTAAATATAAATTAATTTGAAATTTCGTGAGGATGCTACTTATTGTTGGACCAGTCAGATACGCGATGTATATATGAGACGTGGAACTTCGCAATTAGTCTTTAATGGCATGAGTGTCCTTAATTATTAGTAGTCTGGCAACGAAGGAAGTGAATGAAGGCCCCCCCATTGAAGGGTCACTAACTTGTTCATAATTGTGCATAATTAATGAAAGTCATACATACATATGTTTGGACTGAAATGCAGATGCTCCTCCACGTACCAAAAAATATTATTTTAATATAATCTTTGCAACGTGATAATAACCAATTAAGTTTGAAATTTCGTTAAAATTTCTTTGAAAAGTTATCTATTTCTATATTAACAAAGATTTATTTCGTAAATGAATACCCAATAATAACTGAGAACAGTGAGAATCATCAAGATACAAACTTTTATTAAAGAAACAAAATAATAATATTATTATGACAAAGTAGCTGCAATGCAAACTCAGTTGCTTAAATTAAAGTTTGAAAAAATAAATTGTGCATGAAGTAAGTAGCAATAATGAACTGTAGCTCCAGTTCGAAGAAATTGTCCTCGTTGCAGAATTAGTCGAAGTTAGGAAATCGACTACGACAGCTAGTCTGTGTTGTGCACCGTGATCTGCGATAACGTCATTTACACCGAATGCCATCAAGAGGTAGACACGTTGATACTGCAAATTTGTAAATAGTTGGGTATTCGAATTCAACAAATTCAAAAGTAAAATATACCTCAACAATCTGAATGTCCCTAGTATCGTTTGATGTCAATTGTCTCTCCCACACGACCGTTGTGAACCACTCGAAAGGATCTTCCGGATTTAGAAACTGGTCATATGTTTCGACTGCGCTAACGAACTGCCACGCAGTTCCAGGGTACTGACTGCCAAGTCCGGTTGCAGATCCGATTCTTCTCTAATAATTAAAAAATAATCATAATGACAATTTTGCTTTTTATGAAGCCATAAAATAAATACATTGTACAGCATCCGGTAGAGTCACATATATACTCCTCGCTGATATAGATTTTCTAATAACCTCGCACTAGATTTGTAATAGTTCGTTTCTGAGTGGTACATATTTCATTCCACAACATTACCAAACCGAAATGATCGTTATTACTATGCCGGTTGAGTTATATATGTACTCCGCCTGGTAATAATTTAATACCAGTTGCCAACGAGTGTATAAATTTTATGAATATATGCAATTACTTCTGTATAGATTTCGTCAGATTGAAGCAGTTCTATTTCTTTGCTAAGATGAGCTTTCCCATCCTTCAACCCCAACCGAAGGAATGTCGTGACCGGTGGCGTTACGGATGTAGATGGCGTATCGGATGTAGGTGGCGTATCAGATGTCGGTGGCGTATCGGATGTTGGGGGCGTATCGGAGGTTGGTGGCGTATCGGAGGTCGGTGGCGTATCAGATGTCGGTGGCGTATCGGATGTTGGGGGCGTATCAGAGGTTGGTGGCGTATCAGATGTCGGTGGCGTATCGGATGTTGGGGGCGTATCGGAGGTTGGTGGCGTATCAGACGTCGGTGGCGTATCGGATGTTGGGGGCGTATCGGAGGTTGGTGGCGTATCAGATGTCGGTGGCGTATCGGATGTTGGGGGCGTATCGGAGGTTGGTGGCGTATCAGATGTCGGTGGCGTATCGGATGTTGGGGGCGTATCGGAGGTTGGTGGCGTATCAGATGTCGGTGGCGTATCGGATGTTGGGGGCGTATCGGAGGTTGGTGGCGTATCAGATGTCGGTGGCGTATCGGATGTTGGGGGCGTATCGGAGGTTGGTGGCGTATCAGATGTCGGTGGCGTATCGGATGTTGGGGGCGTATCGGAGGTTGGTGGCGTATCAGATGTCGGTGGCGTATCGGATGTTGGGGGCGTATCGGAGGTTGGTGGCGTATCAGATGTCGGTGGCGTATCGGATGTTGGGGGCGTATCGGAGGTTGGTGGCGTATCAGATGTCGGTGGCGTATCGGATGTTGGGGGCGTATCGGAGGTTGGTGGCGTATCAGATGTCGGTGGCGTATCGGATGTTGGGGGCGTATCGGAGGTTGGTGGCGTATCAGATGTCGGTGGCGTATCGGAGGTTGGTGGCGTATCAGATGTCGGTGGCGTATCGGATGTTGGGGGCGTATCGGATGTAGGTGGCGTATCAGATGTCGGTGGCGTATCGGACGTTGGTGGCGTGTCGGAGGTTGGTGGCGTGTCGGAGGTTGGTATCGTATCGGATGTTGGGGGCGTATCGGACGTTGGTGGCGTTGGAGGCGTGTCGGACGTTGGTGGCGTTGGAGGCGTGTCGGACGTTGGTGGCGTTGGAGGCGTGTCGGACGTTGGTGGCGTTGGAGGCGTGTCGGACGTTGGTGGCGTGTCGGATGTAGGTGGCGTTGGAGGCGTGTCGGATGTAGGTGGCGTATCGGACGTTGGGGGCGTGTCGGACGTTGGTGTCGTGTCGGATGTAGGTGGCGTATCGGACGTTGGGGGCGTGTCGGACGTTGGTGTCGTGTCGGATGTAGGTGGCGTATCGGACGTTGGGGGCGTGTCGGACGTTGGTGGCGAGTTTGTAGTTGGTGGGGCGCCTGTTGTCGTTGTTGAACTTGGGGTTGTTGTTGTTGGCACAATTGTAGTTGTCGTAATGTCAAATGACTTTACCACCCCCGCAAACCATTAGTTCAGAACCATTCATCCCTCTGTTCTCACTTAATCCGATTCCAACCCAGCCTCTCGTTCTTGCTCTAATCCTGAAAATAATTTTATCCCCTTGGATGTCCCATTTTAAGTCGTAATCGTTGAAACCGGCATGACCAACCTGTGCTGATAAACAGGTTACAAAGGTAAGAATGAGAGAAGTTGATACTATTATTTTCTTCAACATTTTTAACTTATAATTGAACGCGTTTTATTGCAAACGATGCGCACTGCCCAATTAGAAAAGGTTAACTATTTCTCATAATTCCCAATCGCGTCCGGAGATTTATCCGTGAAAGTTATTTTATTAAAATGATAATTATTGTTTTGGTGTTGAATGTAATCTTAAGCTCCGTGATTTCCCCGAGCTTAATATGATACGCCATTCCGTCAGGATAAATGATACACATGAAAAAGTAAGCATCCACTTTATCTATTGCTTCTGACCTTAATCCCTTCCTGGTTAAACAGGTTAACGATGCCGAGTACGCAAATTATAAAAATGTTGATCAAGGCGACTGATGTCACCATTTGCATATTTGGAGGCTCCGAGAAACGATTATTTATAAGTACGTACGTCTAATTGTGATGGATGGTCAGCATGATGTAAAATTTGTTAGTTATTTATTGCAGGGATTTATTTCGAAGATCCATAAACTTATTGACGTCTGGAATTTAATCTATGCATATTATTCAATTAAAATATTCATCAGACATCGTCACCTTTTTATGCTCAACTTCATCATTCATTGCTGTGTACCGAGGTTTTGAATCACCAGCAGGTAAATGAAGAGGCCCCAAAGAGACGGGCATGTGGTTTTGCGTGAAAATTTCCAAATTGTGTAAATGTATCTTGTAGCCCTTGAGGTCGCGAGTAAAAGCTGTCATGCCACCTAATATTCTATGCTGGGCAGCAAATCAAGGTCAAAGATCAATTGATTTGCCCTGTTTTTTTTCAATTAGCTCTCATTTCCCTAAAGCTGCGTTTATGCGTTACTCCTGCATAACTTGCGCCATAGTTAAATTATAACATTAGGGCAAGTTAACAAGGAGTGAAGTATAAACCCACCTTAATCGTTGATAAGTTTTTCCAATTCTTTATTTCTGTTGTAAAATAATTATAACGAGCTATATTTTCAGATTGGTTTAAATCTTGAAAAGTGTGTAAGAAAGGATGAATAATTAACATTGATCATAATTTGTAGGTGTCCATTAATCAATTGCAGTGATAATGCGTCAAAATTTTTATACACATATCGTGAAGTAACACATAGTATATTGTATATGTATTATTATGTATGCATCTTATTATCAGACATTACTAATACGGAGATTGGACCACTTCAGCATTTTGTTAAACCAGGTTATCTAATAAATAGTTCTACTTCTGACTCATTATGCGAGCAGATAGGATAATATATTATAAATAGAACATCAACCTATAAAATTCCTCTGATTTATTATATACATATGCTCGTTTTACGCTGTGTACATAGCTAATTAAGTCTAAATTCCAAAAATAAGTTATATATATTTAACTTTCGGGATACTTGTGAGAGTTTTAGGCGCAGGATATTATAATTTGTAAAATTTGACCGACAACAAAATTCATGGGAAAATTGCATACAATCTCTGAACTTTTAATTTTGTGAAAAAATTCATCCTTGCATCACCCCCTTAGAAAAAACCACGGAAAACAAAATGTTATGCACCCTGTGTGGTCATATCATGTATAATATAAAAAAAACATTAGTTTCATTTAAAACACGTCGCTTTAATATTCTTATGACTCTAAGGAAGTTTTCCTGAAAGGGTTTGTTTCGAAGGTATAAACTTGTCCAGAAGACTTCTTACAATACAATCATTTTTACAACTGAAACAAAGATCATGTCATGTTGATGAGTTGGAGGCAAACCCGTGGTTAAAATTATATACTTTTGTCGGTCGACATTATCAGCTCAATATTACTACCGTATCTTCTGATAAGAAAGGTAATAATTCTGCAACATGAGCATTAACTAGTATACGAATTACTATCTTCATGAATATACTTATTTTGACCTTGAAATGTTTGACGTTTATCGACACTGAAAATTTTCCACAGTTCGTACAAATTTATTAAAGTTAACTGCGGAATTCTGCACATACGTTTTGAAATACTTTCAGACAAATAAAAATCGTACGAATAGAAGGTAACTTTGGCCAACGCAAAAATCAATTATAAGGTGTCCATAAATACGTATAATGTATAAATATTTCTGATTAAAATGAATCGAATTCGTTTTTTATGGATATTTTCTGTCTTCCTAAGTAATATAGGGAAAAATGTTATTATTAGATAGATGTATCCTGTATATACATCAAAAAATTTCATTACAGAATTAGTCAGTACCCGAAGAATTATGTTTACACAAGGTGAGACCCTCTGCTCACAAGTTACCAAACATTTAGCATAATTTATTTAACCAAGCACTATTTCATTCATCTAAATTTCACTAATATTCATGACCATAGGGCGGATATGTATGTACTTAAATTCCTCAAAATATGTATGTAATATGTGCTTAAAAAACACGAAAATATGCACATAAAAAATATTTTTCAATTGCAATTTTCTACTGTATTTATATTTAATTGTCCAGACCTTTTAAATTGTTAGCACCCTTATCAACGAAGTATTAAATATTTCATTTTAATCTTCAGCTAATGACCCATAAAGCGACATTAGTTATATTTAGAGGTTTTCAGGGGTAATTTTTTGACTTGAAAAATGGGGCAAACTGGATTTGCTAATCGTTCACATGAATTGAACACCACTATCATTACTTTAACTACTCAATAAAGAGAAATATTTTCACATAAAAAACCTTGAAATGTATTAAAATATGTATTTTTGGAAAAAGGCTCGATTATGTAGAAAAATATGTGCATGTACGAAAAAAAACCTCAAAATATGTATGAAAATATGTATATGTAAGTATACTAAAATATGTAAAATATGGAAAACCATGTTTGAATTTTTGAGATCACGCTTCGATGGGATGTCAGTATACAAAGTTTTAGTACGATCTGATTTGATATGAAAAAGTTAGAAATACATACATATCCGCCCTCTGTTCATGACTCACAATCAGTCCCAGAACTTTTCTCCATTACCACAGTATTTATCAAAATCCATTGATACGTATTCGTTAATCCTAATCTTACTCTTTAAAATATAGAAATGATAGAAAAGTTGCATGCAAAATTTCCTAATGTACATCAATCAGTTGTCGTATCTGGACCAGGTTGGTTTGAGAGAAGCTATGACGTTCCCGATATTTTAAATTTCTACAAGTCATATTTCAATATTGGTTATCACCTCTTCCTCGTCCCTTTCCGTTATCGCTTGATTAAAGGAAATATCAACGATGTGGAAAAATCTACGGTTGCAGGAAAAACTCATTGTTATAACATGCACCAGAATAAAGCTCAAAAGGTAGGTCTGGCAAAAATTAATTGCATATGCAAAACCATTGTTAATGACAAAACCCATTTAACCTACAGATATTAACTGCAATTTTCACACCTGTCGTATTTTTTGGGTTTATTACGCGCCTAAGAAGATTTCCATACTATAAATTAACTCGTACCGTCCATCCAGCTGCGTATTTCAAGGTATGCATCGATCTGAGCGACATCCTTCTCAAATTAATCTTCATGCAAAATATGTGGTTCGGCTCGACAAAGTTTCTTAAGATTTCACAGTTTATCACAAACAACCGACACATGAAGATATTTCAAAATAAAGAAAAGGTACTCTTAACAGATGTTCAATTTCAACTAATTTGGGCTAAAAACAAATTTATTTACCACAGATAACTTCAAAATGCTGCACTTACGTCATCTGTCTGGCCCCTTTAATTGTGGGATTAATTTCTCGTATAATGTACGAAACGGGACAATCTCACTCAACCCCTTTCATATCTCGCTATGTCGCAGAGGGTCGGTTTAAATTCTTCTTGGACAAGGCGGCGTCTGCGTCTGTCCGTTCTTCAAGAATGCAGGATTCGATGAATTCACTTGATTACGTGGTGGCCATACTCACCTTATTTTTCTCTATAATTTCGTCAACATCAACCTATTTTGCAGAAGGTCTACTTCTCATGGGGTGCCTCACTTTATGGACAGCGGTCATCGGGTTCGAGACCTTCATAACAAATCACGGAAGTCAAAGGCCAACCTCAGTCCTCAACGAGTACCAAGTTTTAAAGAATTTTTGCCGTCTAATAAACGACGCGATATCTCCTTTGGTTTTTGTATATATTTTAAACGGAATTGTTTATTATTCAAATTATATCAATGGGGTTTTCATCGTGGATAATTCGACATCCGATAAACTTTCTACGCTATACTTTGTCTTTAATTTTATTGTCATTTTATATTTATGCGGCGATCTAGCGGCAAGACCTTCTAACGTCATAAAGAAGTGGTTAGAAGGCCAGACTCGGACGGACCAAAATGGTGGCCTTGGCGTAAAGGAATTTATCATGATTTTGTACGACTCGTCTCATCATACGGTGGCAGTTAACGGAATGTGTTTCACTTTGCATTGGGCAACAATTTTCGGCGTAATTAATTAAAATCTAATATGAACTTTTTGAAATGAAGAGCTACTTACACATTGCATAATGTATTTTCTTAAATATTACAGATTGTTGGAACGGTTGTGACTTATTTTGTCATATGCGGAACTTCTGACCTTAGGGGAAAAGAATGGCCGCAATGAATAACAAATTTTCAACTATAAATATGTGCATACTAATTTACATAGACGCTTTTTCATTAATCATTGATTCTTAGGAGGATTCTTAGGCCTTGAAATCTACAATCAGCGTACCCACAATCTAATAACAAATTGTTTTTAGCATAGTAAAATTTAGGTTTGATAGTAATAAAGCAATTTTAAATTTGGAAAAGTAAAATTGGCCTTAAAAATATGCATTCGTCCCCCCCACCAACAAATATTTACTTTCGTACAGTTATTATATATACATAAGTACAGTACAATTCCCAGTACAACGTCATGCTCAATAAATTCCCAATGCATATATTTAGCACTCGATTCGTACACCCTAATTTCTATTTCTAGATATTTACATCACTCAATTACTTAAGAGCATGTTCTTGTGTAACTTATTGAATTTCTAACACGGAATTCAATCGATCATTGTTAAATCTTTCTTTATTTTAATAGGCATGCATATGTAAACTCAAGTGTGTAAAAGTGTTTGCGGTGGAAATTTATGTAATTATTTGAAATTGAATTTCAAAAATTGTAATCCATTATGATGACAATAAGTTGTTTACCTGGTTTAACGAATTATATTGCAATATATTGATATGACAATATATTGTCATAATTTGTTTCATGGTATCATAGTAAGCACTGTGAACAAGTCACTAATCAGGGGATACATACATAACTTCCAGAGTAAAGCTGGTTTTAGGAAAGTAGGTAATTTTTAAACTCAAGTACCCATAAGAAATCAGTAAGAAGTATTAAATACTTAAAAACAGTATACATGAATGTCATTTATAAGGTATCTCACTTTCTGACTCTCCAATTATTTAGCTTTACATATTTTTCTAATTTTTCATACCAAGATCTTCACTACAAAATTTTATTAAATGAAAGGCATAAAATCGTGATAAGTGTTCCATTATATTTCCAGATAATAAATAAACAACTCGAAGTTGAACAAAATGAAATTTACTCCAGAGCATCTTGTAGAATTAGGAATGGCTCAAGAGAATGAAGAATATTCAGATATTCTAAATTTGTACACGGCGTATTTCAACATCGGATACTACATCTGCTTTATCCCATTCCGTTGTACTTATCGTGTCTGGGACGTAGTGCAATACAAACAGGTTACACGACTAGTCCAATGTCAGATAGTTCGACATAAAGCATTCCTAAAGGTTACGTATTTTAAATAGAATTCTTACAATGCTACGTGCACAAATTAAGAAGTTATTTCATTTTGCAGATTATTACTTTGATAGAAACATTTATCGTACTTTTCGGATTTTCCACATCTGCCAGGTCATTTCCATACGACAAACTAACCAGTTCTATCCACCCAGTTGCATATTTTAAGATTTTTACCGAAGTGAGTGAATTTATTTACAAAATAATGTTCATCAAGAGTTTATGGTTCGGATCGACCAAATTTCTCAAGATTTTCCAATTCATTATAAATCACCGACATCTGGAAACGTTTAAAACAAAAAGAGTGGTAACTTTATGACTCATAAATTATGAGCTAACTTTATCGAATCTGTAAACTACAAACTAACAAAATATATGAATTTCCCTTCAGATTACATCAAAATGGTGCACCTATGTCATTTGCATGACACCATTACTTGTGGGATTGGTCATTCGCTTATTGGACGAAGTAGAACAGTCTCATTTGACCACATTCATATCTAGATACATAGCTCTAGGTCGATTTAAATTCTTTCTGGAGACATCAAATTACGCCATCCCGCCATCAATTGAACAATTAAATTTCTTGGATTGCATAGCTGCCATCGCCAGCTTTATCTGCACCCAGATTTCCGCATTTTATTCATACTTTGCTGAGGGTCTCCTTCTCATGGGGTGTCTCACTTTGTGGACGGCAGTTAAAAATTTTCAGACGTGGGTGGAACTGAAGGGTGGAACAACGTCAATAAATTTGGTCATTAAAGAATACGACGCATTAAAAGAATTTTGTCATTTGATTAACGATGCGACATCCAACATAGTTTTCGGCTTCGTGTTAAATGGAATTATGTATTACTCAAGTTACATCAATTTAATTTTTATAGTAGAGAATTCTACGTCAGATAAGCTTTCTACTCTATTTTACGCTGTCAACTTTTGCACAATTTTATTTTTTTGTGGTGATCTGTCAGAAAGGGCTGGGTGCATGAGAAGGTGGTTGCAATGCCAGATCCAAACAGAACAGAACCATGGAATCAGGATGAAGGAATTTGTGATGATTTTGCATGACTCCTCTGATCATACAGTAGCAATTAGTGGGATCTGTTTTAAGCTTTATTGGACAACAATATTCAGTGTAATTTTCAGAATATCACATTTTGTATATTGGGAAAAGTAATTCGTTTCATTATTTGCAGATTGTTGGGACCATAGTGACTTACTTTGTCATATGCACAACATCAGGTTTAAAAGGGCATGAGTGGTTAGATTAAAAGTATACGTAATCGTATATATGAGTTAGTTTTGGTAGTCTAATAAATCAAAAATCATTGTTTTAAATTTAGTAGTAAGGGATAATTCATTTACGACTTTAAAATGTTGCTAAATATTTTGTTGCTAATAAAGGCTATTATAGTTAAATTAACTACAATTTGAATGCATTACAAAACTATTGAGTAGAAAGATACACAAACGTTTGCCTTGACAAGGACAAAAGCGAATACATGAATGTATGCACATGTGTGTAAGGTTGTTATAAATATTTAGGAGACAAACAAAACGGTTCTGCGGAGCATGTTTTCAGTTAAACAAGAGAAAAGCTAAAGAGATTAAGATAAGAATTTACGATCGGAACTAAATATTTGCACATTCGGATTCAATGACGACAAAATCCAAGTTCAACGAATTTTTGGTTTATGTAAATATGATTTTCATTTGTCATAGTCATTTACTGTGAGATAGTCATTTTCTGAGGATGAGTCCTGCATATGCGTATCCAATGTACATATGCACGTTCGCTCAAGCTGAATTTTAATTTTGAATATAAAATTAAATAATGCATTCTCAGGTCTTTGAATTGGTATTACATGATACAACTACATCATCAAAATGGATTTATATACATATTTATATCAATCAAACCAGTTATTTATTCAATCTTCACAGAGATGTACAAAATTTTGAAAATTATAAAACCCATTACAAAATCAAGTAATAAACAAGACAAAATCAACAACAGCAAAGTTTCAAGTTTTCCATAACATTTAAACTCGTAAATAGTACGGACTGGAGTGGAAAGTTTGTCGCTGGTAACGACTCCCACCTGACGAAGGAGGTGGGGCACCCCCACTGCTGCTACTGCTGCTGCTTCCACTGCTACCACCACCGGGTGGGAGGAGTGGTCCCTGGAGTGGTGAGTATGGCTTGTCGCTCGGGAAATGAGCCACTGTCTTCTGAACAGGCTCGTACTGCAAATTAACCGTTGGTGTCCCTTGTTGAGACTTGATGTCATCCTTCTGAGCCTCATAAGTCTGATCGGGCTTCTTCAGCTTCAAGTTAATCTGCGTTCCTTGTCCTTGCGATGGCTTGAATCCGGCCTTGATGAGTTCCTCAATCTTGTAGTTGGGGATATCGACATCGATAACTTGCTTCTGTCCGGCAGGTCCTTCCAACCACAAGATGTGTTCTGAGCGGAGAGAAATTTGGTTGGGGTCGACTCCTTCACAGGAAAATTTAAAGGATCCCGATCCTGGCGCAGTCTCTTGTGATTTGCATTGGACTTGCAGATTTCCTCCAGAACCACCGCCGCCGCTGCTACTTCCGCCATCGCCACCTGAGCTCGGAGCTAATCCACCAGAACTGGATGATGATGATGAGCTGTAACTCGGTGCTGGGGCGGATGGTGGGGGTTGAGCAGCGGCAGGTTGGGGGGCCGGTTGTTGAGGGGCAGGACCTTAATTATCATGAAAAATCGTATATTAGAATTTAGTAATCATAATATTCGTAAGATACGTGCATACCTGCGCTGGCATAATTTGGAGCAGAACCACCACCGCCACCGCTTGGGCTCGAAACAGCCACGGCTGCAGAAGGGGCACCCCCACCGCCGCCATAATATTGAGGTTTTGGCAGAGCCGCCACCACACCCACGGTCACCAGGAGAAGAAGTACTCTCTGAAATAGATGTGATTTTAGACATTACAATTTTTTCCGTATGAAAAATATCCAAAATATTGCACACCTTATCCATCATTGTCTACAAAATGAAACAAAATCTTCAGTTTTTCTTGGAATCAAATGCAAACAAGGAGAAGATGAGCACGCTGAATGAATGTTGAATGGGCTGTTGACCAGTGCTTAAATACACTGTATCAAAGGTAATGAAGTGCTTTAATTATCTGGTTTAAATTCAAAGTACTTTCAATTAACATAACGACGCATGGAACGACCAAGAAGCGAATTTGTGCCAGTGTCGAATTGGTCAACATCTTTGTATTATGAATTCCTCAGGCGAAACATTACAATTGTGACCACAGTGACCGAATGCATGACACTTGTCCACATACTTGTCAGGTGCATGGAGAAGATGCATAGTTTAGTACTTAAACTTGTAGAATTGCGTAATTGGAGATGCCCCATATATTGCATAACTTGTAGTAATGTTCCCTTTCGATTTCTCTGTTTATGTATTTATAATTTAGCTTAGTGTGTCAATGACAGCTAAACTTCTGTGTAACAGATTACTATGCACTTAATTAGCCTTCGTAACTGTTACAACTTCACACAACGTGAAAAAATTGTCGGGTACAATCAACACTACAAAACTTGTCAATTATCATTTGTTAACTTGTGCAAATAAGATCGTCATGAAATGCAGTGGGTTTGCTCTTTACTTCACTCAATCTTTCAGATGGAAGTGCAGTCTAGACTTTGGTACTTTGGTAAACATTTTGAGATTTAAATTCATCATGGAGAATGTGACAAAACCTTAAGTTATGATCATTCAATCTTTATAAAAGTAAACCGTACCTAACGATTACTCCTACTTAATGGGAATTTATGTAGTCTGCAATTTATAGATGCAAGTCCCTTAAGAGAATATTTTTACAATTCTATTAAGGATGAAACCTGGCCGAAAACCGTGTCAAATAATTTGGAAGGTTTACTTTTGAAAAATAGAATAAGAGCACAATCCTTTATTATTTGATTGATGAACTGTTCGTATTTGAGCAGATAAAAACTAATGCTTTTATCTACGTATGTATAATCAAATCCATAATTACAGGGTGTGTGTTTGTGAATAATGAAACCTTCCAGTATATGTACATACGATCCTTATGAGAAGAATGGACAGCAGTCTAATTTTGTTGTCATATTGAAATTGATCTTGACCCAAAACGTGTGATTTATGTATGTATAAGTTGAAGTACATTACTTGTTACATACTCCAGTCATGTCCCATTTCCATGCACCGTGTGCATTTTTTTAAATTAATATTTACAATTTTCAAGATTCATGCTCATTACTTCTTTTCCAGCCCATCACGAATTTCCAAAATTCGCAAATTCGATTTCATGCATAATATTTAAATAAGTAAGCGTGCATAAATTTAAGACAGTAATCAACTGTCAATACGAAATTACCTTCATTAATAATAACTGCTCTCTATGAATGCATGACATGCCTCATATGGGTATTTTTTCTGCATATTTAAATTTTATAAATACACAATTCAACATTTAGGGGGAGGAGATAAAGATTGGCAACTCCAAAAATAGGATGACTAAATTTATTTATATAATAAATTCAACTTTAAGTGGCTAATAATTTTAATTTTTTCATAAAATCTGGACAAACTAATACGAACAGCATAATTAATTTCCAGCTCATTTCTTCTCATACCTCAGATTCGTTAACAAGTCTGAAATTGAATTAATGAAATATTAAGACTAAGTTAATAATGCCTTATTCACTCCCATCAGGAATACTGGTTTACCGTTTTGGTGAAAGGGGAAGTGGTTTCAGATCAAAAACTGGGAAAGTACTGGATTATTATGAAATTAAAAAAGGTAATTCATATAAATTCCATGCATAAATTTCATCCAATAAATATATAATTGATATTAAAAAGTGTAATGAAATTTTACAGAAGCTTGTGGCCCATCAGGCAACAAATTATTTACCGACATCAATTTTCCCTGCGAGGATTCCTCCATCTTCCCAAAGTCGCCCGTCCATCCTCCCGTTGAGTGGAAACGACCGTCGGAAATCGTCTCAAATCCGGCCTTCTTTTCCGACGGTGTTTCGCGATTCGATGTCTGCCAAGGTGAGCTCGGAAACTGTTGGTTTCTCGCAGCCGTGGCGAATCTCACCCTCAACAAGGAATTATTCCACCTCGTCGTCCCTGAGGACAACGGCAGCTTCTCAGACAAAGGTTTGCTCGATGCGTATACTTGAAATTTAAAAATTAAGTGATGTTCTACATACACATTTTCAGAATACAATGGCGCGTTCCACTTCCGCTTCTGGAAATTTGGCCGCTGGGTCGATGTGGTGATTGATGACCGTCTTCCCACCAGAAACGGTCGCCTTGTTTTCATGCAATCCCAAGATAAGACGGAATTCTGGAGTGCTCTCATAGAGAAAGTATGTGCTTATTATTTACATTTCTTTTAGCTTGTGAAAAATGTATAAATAATCTGAATTACAGGCTTATGCAAAACAGCACGGGTCATATGAAGCATTAGTGGGAGGAAATATGACGGAGGCGATGGAGGACTTTACCGGAGGAGTGACTGAGATATGCAAAGTCGCCGAGGACAATGAAAAATACCTGTTTCAACTGATGACAAAAGCATTCATGAGGTCGTCATTTATGGGTTGCTCGCTCGATTCGGAGCCTGGCGTGATAGAGGGGAAGGGACCGCTGGGGCTTATCAGAGGACATGCATACTCCATCACGGACGTGAAAATTGTAGAGATTCCGACAACCGCGACTGCTGCAGTTCGGACGAGACGGTATGGGGATGGGTTATCAAGTGGGTAACATTTATCTATATTGTCATCTAAATTGATTAAGTTTGCCAAATATCCATATTTAATTGTTATCGGCTCCAAAGTGCACTTTTTTACAAATTGTATCAAATGAAATCTACAGCCTCTTCTTGACTAATTCAGGTAACCGATACGTCCCAGCGACAACAAAGAAGAATAAAACTGTGGAGCTCATCCGAGTACGAAATCCTTGGGGAAAGTCCGAGTGGGAAGGTGCTTGGAGTGACTCGTCGAAAGAGTGGGATCTGCTGAAAAACACACCTCACCAAATCGATTTGTCTTTCAAGTCGGACGGAGAATTTTGGATAAGTTATGCAGATTTCAAGACTCATTTCACAAATCTGGATATTTGTCACCTCGATGCGGATGTTTTGGATGAATTGGATAATTTGAAGGGAAAGCAGGAACAGGAGAATGTCGCCATGGGCAAGAAGAGGAAGTGGGTTTCCAATTCCTTCCAAGGTATGCAGAATTAAGATGAAAACTGACTAAAAAATACGTACATACATGCATTTACTAATATTTGAACAGGATCATGGGTGAAAGGCGTGTCTGCCGGTGGCTGTCGCAACTTCCGTGATACGTTTCCCCTTAACCCGCAATATCTAATTGAATTGACCGACCCAGACGAAGATGACGATGACCCCGATTGCACCGTAATTGTCGCTTTGATGCAAAAATTTCGCCGAAAAATGGGACAATCCTTTCTACCAATCGGCTTCACTATTTACCCTGTAAAAAAAGATTACCCAAAGCAGACCACTCCCTTAGATGAGACCTTCTTCCGACGCAATTTTCCCATTCAAAATCCCCTCAAATTCACAAATTGTCGCGAAGTTAGTGCGAGGTTTAAACTTTCGCCCGGCACCTATTGCATCGTCCCATCGACCTTTAACCCCAACGAGGAATGCGAATTTATTCTCCGGGTCTTCACCGAGGCAAAGGTTGACATGAAGGAAAACGACGAAGCTGTCGATGTTTTTCTTCCCGATGACGCAAAGCTGAAAAATGGGGACGATGATAACAAAAGAAAACAACTAGCAACACCCGCAGGTGGAACTACCGACAATGACGACGGAAAAGGTAGCAAGAAAGCTCTCGCATTTTTCAAACTAGTCGCAGGACCAGATCTAGAAGTGAATTGGGAGGAACTAAAGTCGCTGCTGGACTCGACATTCACGACGAAATTTGAATTTCATGGATTCTCCAAGGACGTCTGTCGCTCCATGATTTCCATGATGGATGCTGACCGTTCTGGCAAGTTGGGGTTTGATGAGTTTCAGGATTTATGGAATAGTATTGACACATGGAAAATGGTTTTCATTCGGTTTGACAAGGACAAGAGTGGCACCTTGGACTCATCTGAGCTGCGTGAAGCATTGACCTCGTCTGGGTTCAAAGTTAATCATAAAACTCTGCAAACGATTCTGCTGAGATATGCGGATAAGGATGGAGTTTTAAAATTTGATGATTTTATCATGTGCGGACTAAGGTTGAAATATTTGATCGAGATTTTCAAAGAAGGTGTGCCCGATGGAGGAAAGGCGTGCACATTTACGATGGATGAGTGGATTGAGAAAACCTTGTACTCATAAAAACATGATTTGATTCAGTTTTTATTTCTTGACTAACTTGTAGCTACATATTTTTAATTAGTAAAACCCATAACTTAAATTTTGAGACTAATACCAAATATTATCAGAATTTTTTAATCTATGCATGCATGCAAATAGTTTCATTATTTAAACGTATTAAGAAATTAAAGCACTTACATTTTTCTTTCAATTAAAAGATGTTATAATTACGACACTTGTTAACATTTCCCATAATTTAATTAATTGAAAAGATTAAAAAATAATATAGATTAATCATGTTATTCAAGAATTAAACTTGTGATAATAAAGTAATATAAAACTACATTTAAAAAACAGCATTCTTCGGTGAGGGTGCGACTAAAAACTTTTAAACAAGAGCATTGAACAAATTTTAAAATTTAATATTGACCAACTTTTGCCTCACCGTGGGTCCAAAATGATTCTGCATTTAAATAAATGCCCACGGTGAGGCAAAAGTTGGTAATATTAAATTTTAAAATTTGTTCAATGCTCTTGTTTAAAAGTTTTTAGTCGCACCCTCACCGAAGAATGCTGTTTTTTAAATGTAGTTTTATTTTCTGGTTTTTGGGTTGGAATTGTTTTGTTGGTTACCAATAGCAATAAGATAGGTAAGGTGCAATTATCATAATATGCGATTAAGCAGCTTAAACGGCTGCAGATACCTCCATCAAAAGTTTCTCATTTTTCAACCGATTTTGCTCGAACGTATCTTAAATGGTGTGTAATCAGTGCCCGCACAATAAAATCAATATCCGACATGATCATTGCATGGTAAAATTGAATTTCCGGTTCATTTTAAAGTTTCAAAGGTCCTAAAATTCTTGTAATACTAGAGTTTTGCAAAAAGAAAATTGAAAAGACACTAGATTTCGTGATTGTCTGATTTTTTTGTTTCAACAATTTTTCACTAAATTCAACCGTTCGAGCTGTGGCCGTGGCGGAAGTTTTAGGACCCTGTCTTGAAAGCATACCTTGGCTTCGCCGTAACCATGCGCTTTTCTGTCGTGAGGGTAGCCCTTGGTTACTTTCCTCACCTCAGAAAAAGCTGTATTCATTATCGTACAACACAATCATACCATCAGTAACATAAGGTTATTTAGGATAAAAATAAAACTCACTTAAGTAATTACAATTACATGTAGACATGAATGTTTTATAATGAAGTTTTGAGATTACAATTCGTTCCAAGACATAAACATGATTAATTAATTTGTTTTCAAAATCTAAGGAAGTATGCAAATTTAAAGGTTTTGCACGGTTTTGCATCAAAATATAAATCCTCCGTAGAAATTGCAACATATCTTAAATATAATTAATTATAATATGTATATTAGCAAGAACACATACTTAAAAGTAGAGAATGAAATATTTTTTTGACAAAGTGTTTCTACAGCATAAAAGAAAGTACTTTATCGTTTCCGTAAATATTCAAGTACGCAGTTACGATAATCATGACTAAATATAAATAATTATTTCCATACTCACTCATACATTATATTCATATTATTAAAAAACTTGCAAAAGGTACGTAGAAGAAGACGTAGTGCATAGTTACATATATTATCATTAGCATATGGTATCTATTAAAATTTATAAAATATAAATTTAATCCAAATCAAAATTAGTGTAAAAATTCAATAATATTCATTTCACACCTCAGTTTTCCCACGCTCTTCGTTTTTCTTACCTGGTGATACAATTTGTCCCTCGGCCGAGCCATAGGCAGCAGTGAATTCAAAGTACCTGCATGAGGCAAAGGTAATTGTTCTGAAGTACAAAGCCATTATGATCACGAGGCAGGAAATATTGTCCGGGAGTGGAATGGCGCATCCTGAATTTGGGATGCTTCCAAATAAGATGACAATCCACAAGACGGCCCAAATACAGGTGAAATACCCACCGGCAAGCTTCACAATGAATCCCTACAAGTTGTTCAAGTGGAGAAAATTAATGACGTTTTTTTTTAATTTACTAAAGAATAATTAAGCTCGCAGGCTGAACCTCTTACATCATTAAACCTTCCCCCCAATCGCCGTTTCATATACCAAACTGCATCGTAGCACGAAAAGTAACAAGCTACAGCAAAGCCAGGCCAAGGGTTTTCAGAAATATGGTTCCAGACGGTCGTAGTCCAAGCGTATACAAATTCGTCAAGTTTAGCATCCAATTTAGCATCCCATTGCCAGAAAGTGACCGCGGGATGCACAATTAAAGTGAGGACGATCCCAGTAATTGTAATGTCTGCAAGAGTTCCCTGAAAATAAAGGAGCTTTTCTTGTTTAACTCAACACTTATACTTGTATTTTTCTTATGATTTGTATAAATTGGGGGATACGAAAATTGTAATTAAAATATGTGTATGAAATTATTCCAAGTCATCAATTAAAATTATTTATGCAAATCGCGTTAACGAAAATAGCACTGTATTCTTTTAACATATGGGCAAATTGAGATTTTCTCAATTTGGCCCCTTCCAGGAAAATAATAGCTTGCAAAAAATGCAAATCTCTGGACTTTTATAAAGCATGACAATAAATTGGCTAACCTTTGTCGTCATGTACATGTAGTTTGCAATCTGATTATCGATCTTCGATATTTTCACGGCCATAGTGTAGCAATGTTAAATATCTTAGATCTTGATTTAGGGTCGCTAATTGTAGAGTTGATGTCTTTGTGGTCTGAATTAAATCCGGAGAGAAGCAGATCCAAGAGTTGTGTGAGGGTATTGAATGCCGAATCTCGACTAAGCTAATCTAGACGCCTAGCTGTATGCACCTTAGGAAAGCAAATTTGATCGGTTTAACTTATCCGTGACTCAGTTTACGCATTCTTTGAATCCAGTAAATGGAGATTGCGCCATCGTCATAATGTCTGTGCTTCATCATAAGCGTTAATTTTAATCTAGGCGACAGTTGGCTAGACTGCCACATTATTATTTCTCACCCTCATCAAACGCCATAATTGTTTATAATATTTATGGATGTAGGCATGTACATTTCGTTTTCCAGGGAGCTATAAATTCTACCATTAAACAATGACTCGGGAATGAAAGGAATGGACTTGACGTTAGTACGTATTCAAATTAAACGTTTGTCTTCAATATTAATCCTTCTTTTCACCTTTTCCTAAAAAATAATCCCACGAGATCCCATTATTTTAGGTATGCAAATTTCCCTTCCTGTACATACAAAATTATGCACACATAGAAAAATACTGGGCGCAAATCTATCCACAATTGTTTCGTACTTTGCATTCGGATTTATGTATACTATTCTGACTTATCAGAATGAAATGATGAAATGATGACTAATGAATTTACCCATCGTTCAGAAGTGGATGAAATATCATATTTCGCTAGAGCGTCTAACCGGCGCCACTTGTTCGCACTGATCTTAACGACCAGTTATAATGATATGTTCCCTTTATGAATAATATTTACCAACTGTTAAGTACATATGTAAGGAAAATTCGTCAGTTATGGGTGTATGTACCTATATTGAAATTTGGGCATTGTCCATGTGACACTCACTTATTTTAAATATATGTATGTACATACATACATGTACTAATACACTGGAACGGTTTATAAATCTGCATGGTCTTACATTTTGCAAGCTCGGGCAGATCAGGGACCTTCTTATTTTGTAAAAGTTTCTAAAATAATTTTACAAAATGGATAGATTTTAGTAAAATCTGTCCGTAAAATCATTTACCATACGTTATCAAGGACTGGGCGAATTGTCTCACTCTTTCATTTGTTTAAAACAGGAAGTTACCCTGTACATACTGTAACGCTCCCTATTCGATTATGGGATTGCGTGTCCTGATTCACATCCACTTTCGCGGATGCCCCTTTTCTTTGTGACGTTGTGCAAGAAATTTGTAGTAGAAACTCACTTTTTTACAAGAATAATGAATAAATTTATTTACATCAATACCGACTGAAAAATATTGACTTTACAGAAATGCTCGTATTATGAATACGTGGGAGAGCTAATGCTATTATTTTAATTTTAACTAATTATCTAGACAGGAACTTATTATTAAGTTTCCGAAGATTTAAACCTTGAACTTGATCTTGATGATCACTAAATCTAACCTGCTGATCCTGAATCTAAAACTACACTTTCCTTCTCTTCTCTCTCTGCTTACTCTATATATACGTGATCACATAAGCCACGCCTACTTGATCACTACCTTTACTTACGCTACATATGCACAAACTACGCCCTCATGATCATGATGATCATGATGACGTAGGCATCATTCTGTGCTCCTCATTCCTATCCTCTCTTCCCCTTCGTGATCTCCTCCTGCACACAATATGGTTTGGACACACATGAGAGGCGAGATACATATGAAAACTACATCTATGTATTTTGAATCCCTTGACCTTTGAAATGTTGATGTCACATTTGCATCAGCGTTCCAAAGGTTGCAATACATAGATCGCTGCATACATATAAATACATACATATGTGTACATATACATATGTATGTACATACATTTTCATCACAAAGCAGCTACCCATGTACGAATTTTATTATGAATATGTAAATTGTATGTCTCTTCCCATTTCATTCATACTATACATAAACTGAGATAAGTACAATATCTAGTCATCTGTATAGATAAAAGATGAGAACGTGTCCAGTTCTCCTGAGATAGTGTGGTCGTTCTGTAATGTAGACATACTGATATTTTCAAGTTATAATCAGACAACAATTATCTTCAAGGGTGGTACATATTTGGTTGGTGACTCATGCAGCGCAATGAGGAGACAGACGTGTCAATATTAACATGATCCAAATATTCTTAATGTGAAATAAGAATAAAATAAAATACTAATATGTCTATGTACAAATTAACCACATTTGTACATATCAAGCTGCAAAGGAAGTAAATCCCATGGGTGCATGAAAACTTTCCTAGCTTTAACACCAATATGAAAACTCCTAGAATTTCAAGTAGAAATATTTATGTAAATAAAAATCGCTCGTCAGGAAATTATTTGTAAACAACCCTGGATAACTGGTGGTTCATTAAGATGCCCATTATTTTCGACAAGAAAGTGATAAAATTTGGTATTCGGTCCTATGACTCAGTTCTTGGCCAAAGTTGTCATATTTCATAGGTACATATTTATTTAGGATTGATTTTTTCATGTGAGCTATGTACCTAACATTCTTCCTATGTTTAGATAATTCTGACTTTACGAGTTGAAACCGTGGGATTTGTATTTATAATGTAGCTTACTTTACAGTCGCATTGCAGATATTTAGGATTAGTACATATAATAGGTAATAAATTAAGTATAATCTTAGCGGAAAGATGAGCTATTCACATAATGCTAGACTACTCCCATTAAATTTATGTAGCTGAAAGGGTTTGTTTTTACTTTATGTAAGTTTCATATATTAAAATGCTGATGGATTAATTTTGCATACTGAATTTGGGTATAAATGTGTACGTACCAAGGTTTAAGGCCATATTACTGCCAATTTCATAAATTCGTCGTTAAATCTTAATGATAAGAAGTAGACGAGAATGACTCAGCTTGGTTATGCCCGTAAAAATGTATTGTACGAAGAAATCGAGTGAAATCTTTATAACTCATATAAAATGTATATTTTATGTAGCTAATTATAATTGTAAAATAATGGCCCGAATATTCCAAATTTTGTTGGGAAGAAAAACTTGCGACACTTTATTCCCGTCACTTCGTAAATGGTTTGAAGTACTACTTATGAGTGCGTTGTACAGGAAAAGAAAGCCTTAATAATTGCAACCACGTGCTAAACATAGCATTACTTTACCTACAATATAATTTACTAGTGAACCAAAAATTCGACAACATTGCATCAGCTTATACCGGAAAATCGAAATATCGTTCAATTAGTTTGTACTTATAATAAGTACATTTAAACAACGTTTCTCAATAGATATGTGTATGACGTAAACTGGTAAATTAAGAAAACATGTCCAACAATCTCGTTATCTTATCGACCACACTGAAAGTGATGACGTGTATGAATGAGATGAGCAATGCTTGTTACACATCATGTATGTACAATGTTACTGGTTGTGTTCCTTATCTTCTTCATCAGTCGCGACCAAAGCCAAACCTTTTGGTGAGCAAATATAATACCTTGTTTCTCTCTGTATTCGCTTATTTCAGAAAAATTAGTTGATATTCACGCTTGCAAAACACTTTTAATTATTTACTTAGCTATACATAAGTATTTGTAGGTACTCGGAATATTTGTATGTTTTAAAATGTCAACTTTTACAGTGCTTTCACTAATCGTACTTTCGAATGGGCTACTTCTCCTCTGCCCAGCGGCAACAAACGCAATTCATAAACTTTTGGCTTTCCTCAACCTGTACGGGAGACGCATTCGCGAGTGCTACGAATGATGCAAATTTCACTCTACCTTTGCCAGACTTAACCTATGTATACTCAAGAGTTAATGGATTGTAAGACATTCATAATTACGAAATTTTCTAAAATGCTTTGAAATTTGATTTTCCTATTGAATTGAAAATGACTAGATGGGAAATTAAATTTTGCAAAAATGTCGGACCCTGTGACACTATTTATACCGAGTACGGAGCTAATGATGTCTGCTTGCCAAGAATTGTTGGGATAGGAAATACCAGGTTACACGTGAAACGGTTCGGTGATGCTGACCAGATTGAGAAACGTATAACTTTCTTTGACCAACCGTACTTTGGAGGCTTATCTTTCTTCGTGGATAAGGTCGGGGCTAATTTTACCCTTCCCAGCCCAATCAGATCCTACTTCTTTACTGGAGTCAACACCTGGGAACATAAAACGGCGAAGGATGCCCCAGATGGAAACTGTGTCCGTTATGCACCTAGCGTGGGTGAGAAAGGGTACGGGTTTACCCTTGAAGCTTCAGTGCATCATGTTGTAGGGGCTGTAAAATACGGCTGTACGGGAGAAACAGTTCCGACGACAAGGACAACCGTGACCCCGACTTCGACCACAAGCTCGGGAACTATGAGTAGATTTGATTATTGGTTTTCGACTAATTTAATTTTCGCATTAGTATACAGATTCAGATTGCGGTAACAAATTCTAACTTGATATATACTTGGGAGTTACGAATGTTAAAATAAATTTGAATTATAATGTACATATTCAAATACGCATGTTAAATTTATTTTCATCTATATATTTACATAGGTTCTTATTTTTTAATCGAAATAATATAATTTCAAGTTCATTATCCTAGTTTTTCAACTTGTATGAAAATAAAATTTCAGATGTTTTAGAACAAAACATAAAATAAAATTTGTGTCTCAAGTTGAGACTCTCAACTTCCATTAACGTTATACTTAGAAATAGACTGATTTATTATTATTATTAGTAATTACCAACACTGCTGATATTCTAAAAAATAATATTTTATTTATTTTTGTAAAACTGCTGGACAAAAGAGAACTATTTAAAATCCATTAAATCATGCTGTCAATATCAACCCTTGCCATCACATTCGCATCCTTTTTCAAGGTATGCTTATAAGCATACAAAATCCAAATGGTGTATAAATTACAAATTTCGGCGACCATTTCCATCGTGTCCAAAAAGAGCTCAAACTCCAGGATGGAAATTATAACTATTCCTAGCAAGTAAATTGCGGTGTACCACGCCATAATCTTCCAGCACTTGTTCACAACGTCATAGGCCTCCTGTAGTAAAAATATATAAAACCTTCTTAATGCAATTCAAAAATATTCAAATGTTTTGTGTCGTGAAGATAGAAGACATACAGTTTTGATCCCTCTGAGCAGGTATACGTAAAGGATAAACTCCAACACAGAAATCAAAAGCGAAACGAACACGTGACCCGGCGTTATAATTCCTGTAGATACGAAATAAAACCATTAGATCTCAATTTCGTGTTTCTCAATTTATAACATATACCGAGAAATGACCTTATATTTAGTTTAACTTTTGGTGAAAGTAGCAAAATATTTAGTTAGCACAGACTAGAGTGAATAATTAAGAAACTAGAAATCTAATAAAACTCACCAAACACAGGATGACGACCCGGAGACGAATTTTGGGCATTATTGGGATGATTCGGGTCAGTACTATTTGCACGGGCAATCTCATTATGAGGGGACGAGGAATGAAGTATATAAGCGAACACGGTCAATCCCAGGATCATGATCAGGGAGAAGACCTGTCGGAATATTTGTAACAATTATTAAACTGAATTATTTTAATACAAAATTCCATCAAGATACATACATCGGGATCGCATGAAATTTACGAAAATTTACTAATTCTCACCATTTGCAAAATTACGATAAACTTTGCCCCACCCTTGATGGTAAATGGAAAAACCGGGTTTGTTTCTCGAAGAAATTTAAGAACTCGGTCACAAATGGTTTGGTGTACGTTGGCACATTCGTAACGTAAAGGCATGTTGATGGCGAATTTGATTCCGAATCTGTAGTGGAGAAAAGTGGTATATGTAACTGACAAGATCGAGGAGAGAGGAGAGGCAAGATGAGACTCGTTTCTTTAAGGAAGGTCGGAAATGATGTGTGAAGGAATTGGAAAAGAAAGGAAATTCTTACATATCCAGAGACTGTGTCATGCTAAGAATATAAATAAGTACACGGTCCTCAGTTTCAGTACCAGTAATGCTATGAAGTGGCACATTTTGATAACATTAAAGGGAAGTATGGATAATTTTAGATGTATTAAATGGTTCCATGTGAAATTGCATAAAACACTTTTGCATTACACCCTTATGGCATAAAATTTATTGCATAACTACCACTTACCATAAGAGAGCTTTTTACATAACTCCATTTCACATAACAAGTTAAAATGCACGATTGGTCATGATCATGCATGCAAAGACCAGTGTACCAGTAGAATCTAATGTACCCAAGGTGTTTTTTGATGATTTTTAAGCATTCGGGGAGGATACAAGTTCCTAAATAATTGTGTTTCTCGCTCGCCTATGAAGTAGAGCAGACCTTGTCAACTGGGCAAGAGTGCCCGATCTTGGTACTCTTTAGATTTTCTTGATCCTACATAAATAGTTGTTTTATCATGTTCAACATTAACAATTAAGGTAGTTTTTCAAATTCAATTTTTGATGAAAATTATTTAATTTTTAATGATGAGCGGGGAAAAACGGATTTTTCGCGTTTAGCATTTTGTGAATTTGATTGGGTGTGGTGGGCGCAAATTGGGCTTTGGAGTAAAATACTATTTCACTTTTGGTACAGTAACCTACATAGTACTCAACACATCCAAAGGGCATCAAACCCGGGCACTTCTCGGTAGGTAATGTCATCTCCGAAGTGTTCGTATTACTTGTTATGCTTGAAGCACAGCCGATTATGGGTCAGTTTCAGGGTCATCTAATACATATTTAGGTATAATAAGATTTGCTCTACCTAATTCCTTCCTAATTTATGAATTATACTAAATGGGATTATGCGAACTTGCTGTTTACATAATTGGGAAGTATGCAAAATGGCATTATACGATAAAGGTGTTATGCAAAAAAAATTATGCAATTTCACCGCACACGGTATTAAATATGTACATATAATGCTTATCTTGATTTTCATCTATTTATTAGTTTATTACTACAAATAGACAATAAAAGAATACTTAACAGTGATGCGACATTATTTAGAGCACGAGATAAAATCATGGGATTTTAGATAGATACTTAAATGAAAATATCCCAAGTATCCCAATCATGACAAAATTAAGTTGAACTTAGAATTTGTAAAGCAAATATTTTAAAATAAATTTAATATCGTTAATTATTCTAGCTCAAATTAAATAATATGAATTTATATCATCATAAATATCTGTATATACTTTTTGTATAATTCAGGAAGGTTGATCCTGAAAAAATATTGAATCAATCGGTTATGGTTACTTTTTCACTACCGTTCACACAATTTAAACAATTTTATACTATACCAGTAACCTAAATAATTTTAAAATTTAAAATTTGCATCCTGTGCATTTTAAAAGTAGAGCACATTTAGTAGAGCATATTTTTTATGAGAAAGTCTTATTGGGTAAATGCTAGTCTTTTCAAGTGGAGTGAAAGTCTAAATATGAAAGCCGAGTGAAAGTTCACTTCTCTGCGCATTTGAGAATATGATAAATGAGACGGAAGCCTTTTGTAGAGTTCTTTATCCGCACAAGTATTAGGAACCTTAGTTCATGTAAAATCTCCGAAAAATCCAGAAAAATTCGGACGGAAAACCCGGAATATTCTCTCGAACAACCCGTTCAACTCCTACTCGAATGTCTCATTTCGCAGTGAATCTGCCGAATACTTGTACCATACATACATACGTAGTTCCACGACTACTGGTTGCACGTTTGGAGAAAACCCAAAATAATACTGGTTACTTTATTTTCCATTTCTCCAAGCTGTCCGTAAAATATGTAGCTAATGGTATTAAATTACTTGGGTGTTCATATTGAAGTTGAACATTATTTGCATAAACTAATTCTAGCATAATTGGTAATGTTTGTGATGGTAAAAATATTAAATGTCACTAGATGTACATATATATTTGCCCTTTTATTTGAGGCTATCTTTTCCGTCATATTTAAAAGGACTTCTTTTTAAAAAAACATATGAAAATATTCTCATTAATTTGTAAAATAGATATCAAGTTGATTTTTCATGTTTCACCACCAAATCAAATTGTTCTGATTTTTAGAATATTTTTGAACATTTTTTGAACCACAAGTTCACGTCAAGTTCTTCCTCGCCCAAAAACTCGGAAGTTCTCCTTACCCAGTTTAACGCTTATTGAATAGCTCAATTCCATTTACAACATGTACATACATACTGTACTTTCCCCTGCCGAATGCACACTCTGAAGTTCCACAGGAAGAAGACAAACTCCAAAATGTGCACATTTCTCACTTCTCCATCCTTTGCTTTAAAATTTGTGGTGAATGATAAACGGCTCCCATAATGTCAAATATTTTGCACGTATCTATTATTTTCTTAAGCTAATTATTGGCATTATGTATACCCATATATTGGCAAGGTATATTCTACCTATTACGCCAGTTTTATTTGAGGTTATTGTGCGCATTATGAAGGAATTACATATATATGTACATAAATATGTATGTGACAGAAAACTACGAACTTTTATAAAACTATGACATTTCTAGAATATTTTTGAATATTTCCTGACTGGGGTAGGTTGTGCAGAAATTCTGAAAATCAAACTCATTTAAATATGCTAATCATATATAATTCAGCAACTATAATAAGTATCCCAGAAAGTGTGATCAGGAAAAATTTGTCACTGCCTACAAATAATTGCGCTGGCCCCAAATTATCTAATTAATTTAAAATTAGGTAATTTTTTTAATACTGACATAAATATGTTGCTACATAAACTCACAAACATCATGACACTAAAATGAGAAGATACTATTAAACATATTGCGTTTCCTTTTTATCCTTAGTGTATTTTTAAACTAATGAGTCTTCAGTCTAAACAGGTGCAAAGCGATAAAATAATTACAGATATACGTTACATATCTAAACAATGCGTAATACAAATATACTCTTATTGTCAATTGCCTATTGATACAAAATCAATACGAAATTGACACTCTCCACCGACATGTAACTTACAAATACCTTTGATAAGCTTGATCTAGATAAGAAAGATGCAAATTAATATGCTTGATTCAAGTATCTATATACAGCTTCGTGTATCACTCTTAGTAATTGTTAAAGAACGGTTATCATAAATTAAATTATTCCCAATTAGTTGAACTCAAAATGGGTGTGACTAAACCACTCCTTCTTCACACACTTGCGTTTTCACTCGTTCTTGGCTGGTTTGGGCTTGGGGTGTCTGCAGTGGTCCAACTTGGTATGTCAAAATTATAACATTTGTACATATATGCAGATCATTATTATTGCACAATTATCCTCTCAGAGGGATATAATGTTGACCCCACCAGCGTCACAGTATCTGGTCTCTCCGCCGGTGGGGCTATGGCGACGCAGTTTCATTTCGCCTTTTCGTCTGAAATATCTGGTGCTGGAGTCTATGCAGGGCGTAAGATTATAAGAATATGCACCTCGAGAATATCTCGACCAAAAGTGAATTGTAAATTGACCCATGTTTATCATCACCCAGTCCCATACACTTGCGGAAAAGGTGGCATCGCTGACGCTTCACAGTGCATGTCCATCCCCGACTTTTTCGCCCCTATCAACAGCCTCATCGCCGCCGCACAAGCCATCTCCGACCAGGGAACAATCGATCACATCTCAAATATTGCCAATAGTTCAGTATACGTTTTCCATGGAACGGCTGACTTCACGGTCAATAAAGGAAACGGTGTCAAAGTTGAGCAAATGTATAATCATTTCGGGGCAAGAGTGGAAAGCAATCTTGGAATGAATGCGAATCACGGCTTCGTATGATAAAATTACATTTAAAAAAGTATCATATCATTAAAAATTAGCTGAATTTTTTGCAAAACCTTATCTTTTTTTAGCCCACTGACTTTTATGGCGCTGCATGTTCCGCCTCCTCCGCCGCAACGCAGTACATTAACAACTGCAATTACAACGGAGCATTTGCCATGTTTGACTTTTTGTACGGAGGTGGCCTTATTCAGCCCGTGACTGGTGGGGGTCTCCCGCCCGGCGACCTGCTCGAGTTTGACCAGGCTGAGTTTATCACTTCCGGTAGTCCAGCCTCCATCAGTATGGACTCGATTGGCTTTGCCTATATTCCGACAAGGTGTAAGGACAGGAGTAGGACTTGCAGATTGCATATCGCATTTCATGGTTGTGTTCAGTCCAGGTTAGTTTATTTTAAAAAACTTAAGTTCCCAGGGTTGTATTTTGTTTTGAAAATATCATATCTATGTAGGACCACGGCGGGTATTGGGGACGCTTACGCCACAAAAACGGGATATATCCACGCGGCCGAGGAGAATAATATAATCGTCATCTTTCCTCAAACTGTGGCAATGGGGACTACAAACCCTAACGCATGCTTCGATTGGTGGGGTTATCTTCACGCAAATTTCTGCATGAGCAACATATCTACATACATAAAGTTATAATTTTAGTACTCTATATGCTTACAAACCATTGTTTTACACAGTAACGAAACAAGGAGCCCAAATGGCAGCAGTACAAAAAATGATGCATCGCGTTCTGGACTGGTAATTAAATTCGCAGCATTAAATAAACAAATGTACAAATTACTATTTTTGTATGCAATGTCACCGCAGTCCTACTTGTGTTCCTGTCGACCCTTCCACCACCACCACGACTCCGTCCCCCGGGGGATCTTGTGGTCCTAACGAGGTCGTCTTTTCCCCATATCCGCAACCCGGCATGTGCGAATTTTACATGCTTTGTGCCTGTGGGGGAAATCCTGTACTACTGCAATGTGCACCTGGTCTTCACTATGACGATGCCATTAAGGGATGCAATTTTCGGCAATTGGTCCAATGTGATCCTGCCTTGAGGAATAATAGTAGCAGCATTTACTAGTGTTCTACAAGTCTATTTAATCGGAACTCAAAAATTCCAAACCTATCTATTATACACCTCCATCGCAATCGATGTACATACACTTGTTAACCATTTCCACGCGTTTTATTTCACCTTAGTTTGTCAATTCATATTACAAATTACAACCTTATTAACCTTGGCATTAAAATATTTATGAATTTAATCACTTGTTTGATGCGCAATTTCACCAATGTATTTGTCCTATTAACACGATATATTTAGCATCCTGCTTTAATATTTCCAGGAAATAACCAACCTCTGCAATATTAATCTTGCGTGTCACTTGTGATTAAATTCAATTAATATGATTTAGTCATGAGACTTTATGATCTTATCTCCACGAAATTCACTCCACATCCAGAATCGTGTCCGACTGAATACAATCTCGTACCCATCATCACCGCTGCGCATTTTTATGCAATTCTATTACTAAAAAATGGTATGAAACGATTGGTCATAAACTCAAAGACGTTTTGTTATCATTCGAATTGTTGAATGGTCACGTAACTTAATTCAAATTCAATTAGACTTCCTTTATAAAACGGAAACCCTCTCAGCACCAGAATCACTCCTCACTCAAAATTACCATCACTAATACTTCCCTATCCCAAATCTCCACAACATGCTCCGACAACTCATTTGCGCCCTCGCCCTCGTCGCCTTTGTTGGCGTCGTGGTAGGTTTACAAAATATATCTTTGCATAATATTTATTACACATTTGTAAGTATGATTTTTGCAGGTGGAAGGTGCTGGAATCACTTGCTCGGTAAGTTCATCAATAAGACGATGCTTATCTAATAATTATCTAAAAATACTGTTAAATATTAGGCCAAGAAGGAGCCAAACCCTATCGGTGTTGCCACCAAGTTTATGAAGTGCGCAGCACACTCCAAAGAAAAGGGGGTAGGTGGAAAGCAGTATAGGATCAAGTCATTAATGAAATGCAAGTAATTTTTCAAACGTTTTCAGAAAGCCGGCCGTTGTATCCTTACAACAATTGACAAGGGCATGGACTACGCTGCATGTATCAAGTACTTGAAAAGTGTTATACCAGCCAAGGCAAAGGCTAATTGCGATAAGGATTTGGCACCGTGCGCCTCCAAAGTGAAGGCATGCAAGTCTGAAAAGGTACACAAGCACACATCATTTTGCAAGTAGTATGCAGCTATTCAGTGAGACACGTCCTGTCCAACCCAGCTAAATAATATTGAGCGAAAATGAAAAATTTGCCAAAAAATGGATTAATTGATGCAATTTTGAGTGTAATTGGTTCTAAATCATTTATAGGACGATGCAAGTGGAAAGACGTGCGAGCCAGCAGCTACATGTTTTCTGGATTGGTATAACGTAAGGATCAACTAATAAGCATTTATCGAGCGAATTTTTGTATAAATTGTTTCAAAATTATGTGTTTAATATTGTAGAAAATGTGCAAGTAAATGGATAACTATTTCGTGCCACAAAATATTCTATATTCTACCATTTTAAACTCTACAAATTTGAAGAACTGACTTCTACTTTATATATTCTACGAAAAATCCGGTTAAACAATTTTTTTGGTAATTTGTGTTCCATTATAATCTGTTGCTTCTTCAGAAATAAATGTTCCCAAAATATTTTTTACATGTATGATGTACCCAGTGAAAAATTATTTGGTTAAAAATTATTTAACACATTGGCTATTTTTACGCGAAAGAAATTATGCTTATCTTCAGTATAACTTTTATTACTGGGTTTATTTGTGGATTGATCTATTTATTGTGGAATGGCAGGTTATGTAGATTGAATTCCTATAGGCCTATCGTGATCCTAGTCATCAAATAACTATATACATATATTCATTTTAAAATAATTTCATTGGTTCAGCATATTTCCAGTGAATAAAATTAATACAAAAAAGTTGTAATTTAAGAAACAATTTTTTTTGATAGCGAGATCATATTAAAAGTCATCTGCACTAAATTACTAGCTGGCTTGAGATCCAACATTTTCTCATATGGAGACTGCATCGCAAAATCAAAGTTTCATTTTAAATGCCTGTAAAACAAAAGGCACCATTTTACTTGTCAAATATTGTATGATTTGCGTAAGGTTATTTTGATCTCAAGGGGGGTGTATCCGCTGGTATTTAACCCATTAAGAAAGTCAGTCTCGTCACTCGTAGGAAATTCCAGCATATATTTATGGTTTCTCTGCAAATGAGAAATATTCACAAAAAGTCCACTACGTATATAGGTCCAAGAGTCCGAATTTGCTGAGAAAGTTTGACCTTCTAGCCAAATCCCCAGGGGTAAGGATCCCCATGAATTATTGTATCTGAGACACATAATAAAATATCTGAAAATATGCCGTGTATTATAACCAGACATTAACGATGTATTATATTTACCTATGCATTTTTTAGAACTGGAAATGTACTCCATGCATCGTGTTGTGGGGACGGCTTGCATGTTAGTCCCAAAGTAATCAATGCATCACTAAACAGGCATATTTGTATGTATCTTGATACACAAAACCAAATCTGGCTTTACTCACTTATGTATTTGTTTATACCCACCTCATTCGTGATTCTTGCAAAATATTTTGCTGATTCGCCCCCAAGTAAATAATTGGTGTTAGCCACCAACCAGTTTATGATATGTTCATGTCCCCCAATAATTTTCACCTTGACAAGAGTACTTTAAAGTACTCTATAGATGATATCCGCGCCGGTGATAACAGCGAACCAAATTCGCTAAGATACAAAGGGTCACGTTCCTTGAGTAGATTTACAAGCTTGATTATGATTATATAGTCGACGCGGCTAGAGGCCTCTTTAGCCATACCATTATTTTCTTATGGGTTTTGACGACAATTTCTGGGACCATGTAAATACTAAAGAATGAGACATAGTCAGTCATTGGTCATGTTTTTCCAAGTTACAACATGGTAAGAATTAGCTTTTAAATACATAAATATTTATATGCTACACTCATTTCATTCATTTCCAGTTTATAATGGACGATTTGAAAACAAAACTTTTAAGGGTTGATATATTTATATTAATATTTCACAGATGAAGAATTTTATTAAGCAAGAATCACAAATTAATGTACTTAGATATTTACATAGTTTACTTTTGCAATGACCTTTCGGGAATCGTATATTATTATCCACATATTTAAATATAAGTATGTATCAGTAAAACTTAAGAATGATAATCTCTGCGTTAGACATTAGCATTTATTACTCTCATTTATGCAAATGTGCATAAGGAACAGCTTTGGGGTCATCCGTGAGGTTTGTGTATATTACAGAAAATAACTATATGAAAACAGTTTTTTTACCCAAAGTTGCAAGATTTTCCTATGCCAATTAATTGTCCCATATCATAGCGCAGGGTAATTTTATGTAAGTACACAATGTGTACTATATTCACATACCCACAAGCTCTTTAATTATAATTCGAACCGATTAACTATTCTAACTAATTCAAGCCCTGCAACATATGTAATTGTGCTTGATAATTAATGTGTGCGCATCGTCCTTGTAACTAAAAAATATTTTATCCGATTTTTTTTAGTTGTATTTCCTAAATCTCCTCCAACATGAACGAAGCAGACAAAAAGTCAGCAGTTAGACGACCATAAATACATGTGCATGTAAATATGTTTCTGTGTATATGGCTTAACTCTATATTTTATTCATTGGAGTATAAATTGTACGCATTATCATAATTTTACATCGTCATTTAGAAAATCTAAATGACCTGCGCCACACACAAGTGTAACTAATTTAAATTTTAAAAACCTTAACCTATTTCGTCGATGTATGCATACTTTGTCCGTATATATGTATTTAACTACCAGAAAAGCCTATTTTTTACTTGTTCATTATGATTACAAAGCTTCCTTGACCACTTCAAAACTAAGGATACGACCGTTAAATTAAACCCATTAAAAAACAACGGAACAACCCTCCAGATCATGCTCATACTCTGATTTAACGACACTAAAAATGACATCTCCCTTACTGTTCAAAGCTTTTGAATTGAACGCCGTTATTTATTCGAGAACTGCGACAGCCCCCATAAAATGGGATGGCATGGGTCACACTCTCGTTTTTGATCACTTCTTGAAAAATAAAACTTTCTTTTTCGTCAAACTCGCGATATCTTTCTGCATTTTTTATTTGCCGATTTATATAAAACTTCAACGCCTCACGGTCATATACCCACTTCGCATGATTTTGCTAATTTTCTACATAACTTTACTAGTTTTGGGACAAATCTTAAATTATATTCTGATCGTTCATGGAAGAAATTTAGTGCATAGCTGGAAGTGTGTTGACAATGCTGAGATTAAGCTACGAAAGGGTAATGCAAAATTTGCTTTATCGAAACCATAATTAAGTATTTCCTTGTGAAAGGAAAATAATTAATTTTGTTCAAATTTTGACCTAGGACATGACAATCAGAATCCACACGGTCAGTTGGACTACTATGTCTACTTTTTCGTTATCGGACTCGCATTCTACTTCCTTTGTATTTATACCGTTTTGGGCACCATTATAGAAGGAGACCCACTTTATTACGTTATGCCAAAAAGTGACAACATTTTAATATCCAACGCATTCTTATCCGTTCGCATATTCATATTTTTCATCTGCAATTACGAAACTTCGTCACATTTCTCCATCAGTTGCCTGGTTGGGATGTCTTTATTGAAAATGTTAAACTGCTTCTTGTACAATGTGACCAACTCTGACAAGTCGGAAAGAACGTTGTCTCGAAATCTGGTACACGGCCAGCTTATCATGCAAACCGGGATGGTGGCATTTCAACACTTGATAAGCGTCGGGTTTGGATTTATTCTTCTGATTCATACAATTTTCAGCTACATGATCTTTATCTCATATTCACATTGTGGGTCACATAGACCATACTACTCGTTAGTGTCCCTATGCTGTCTTTCCTGGACGGTAATGCTGACGTTTGGAATCGATAAGACACTTTCCTTCATGAGTCGAATAAATATGGTGTCACACGAGTTGATGGCAGAGTTGGGACGAAAAATTGAGTTTTATGGGGGTGGAAGTTGGAATAAGAAGGTGGCCAGTAGGAGGGCGAAGGCGATAATTCCAATGTGTCTGGAAACCGGAGTGTTCGGAAATAGGTTTTTCTTAATTAAACAGTCCTTTCGAATGAGGTATATGCAAGCTCTCTTGATCAATACTGCTGATGCGCTAATGTCATTTCCGATCTACAAGTGAATACATAGATACGTTTGCCTGCTAAATATCGGTAGTAGTATAAAAATAATAAAAACGCCACTGATGCTGGTTTGATGCCAGGCCTAGCCAACTTGAATTTCAATGGATTACAGAGATTTGAACAAACCATTTTAATGTGCTAATATTTTAGTATACTAATTTATTAATAATTTTTACAAATTTATATTCTCATATTAAAATTGCATAGACTTTTTTTAAAGTTAAAATCGTGGAAGAACGAACGAACAAACGAATCGTACAAGTAGTAATAATAATAGCGATATAATGACGATAGTGACAGATTTCTAGCTTACAAATAATATAGCGATTCACGAAGACTTGTTCCAGGTGCGGCGCGGATACTGCCTCCGACCAGGGACGCCAGCTTGTGGGCATACTGAAATTCAATTACAAAATTAATAATCTTCATTCATCAATCTGAGTATATTGAATATGTTAAAGAATAGAGTTACTTGTGTCATGGCTGGCACGCGGACTGTTCCTGGCCAATTGTAATACATGAACGAAGACACGTATGCAAATTTTTGGCTCAAATCCGGCTTAGTTTCACCCACGTCTTCGATCACGGTGTAGTGGGTTGGAGTCACGGTGCCCTATAATTTAAAAAAAGTTAATATTAGTTGATTATTTATATTTTGCTTAAACTAGTAAAGTAGTTGAATGAAAATGTGCATGCCTGTCGCACAAGTTGAGAAACGATATAAAAATCATACGAGTCGAATCTTGTCACGGTGTGGTCAATGACCGTTCCAGGATGTGGATTCTCCCAGTTTCGGCCAGTCTAAAAAATTAATTTAAAAAATACGCATGTAGCAATCCAGCACACTTCAGAGGTCAGAGAACATCTTACAATTTGGAAGAATCTTTGCGGAATTCGCTTCTGAACAACAACATAGCTGAAACTTGTGTTCGGGACACACTTTTCTTTGACAACGTCCAGCACTTGCTTAGACTCGTGTTGATTAAATGTCTTGGGATCCGCCAAGCCACCATCGCGCCAAACAATGACTCTTACTGGATAGCATCCTTGTTCCTAATGAAAAATTAATTACGTTAATTAAGCATAATTGAACGAGAAATAGATTCATGTCACAATATCCATACCACGTTGAAGGCTTCCATAGCCTCTTCAAAAGCACTTCGTAAGTTGTCTGCAACCTCCTGATGCACTTTAAGCACGCGACAAATAGACACGTAACGAGTGCACTCGTTGTTGAGAGTAGCAACCAGCCCGAGAACGGAGGCGTCCTTCTTCAACGGATCGTGGGCCACGTCAATTCCGACGAACATCATCGGGTTTTTCTACAATTAGATAGCAACACATCTTGAAAACCTTTATAGAATACCATTGACGGACGGAGTTGTGTAAAACTTAAAAAGCAAATGAGATTGTTTAACTGACGAGATTTACAAAGTTAACAAAAAGGTCTCAACAATATAGAAATTGAACCTACAAACGGGAGGGAGAGTGACCACAAAGAGCCTCCGAGTTTGCAGTTGATTTGTAAGGCGATCTTCTGGACGACCGAGTTGAACTTTTTGTCGTTTGAGAGAGTCTTTGTGAGACAACACTGCGACGGGACCTCCAACTCACAGAGGGAAAGCTTTTTGATCATTCCATAGACATCTTCTCTTTGCTGAGGCATCAAGACGAAGAGGAAATGGTATTTCTAAAAGTTAAACAATTTTTCAATAATTACGGGCGAGACCGAGTTATTAAGTATTTGGCATTTTAGTTTACATCGCGCGTCAAGTTCGATTTGATAGCTTGACGAAAGTCGCTGATCTGATGTCCCTTCGTTGCAACGACCTCGGGAGCCGATGCGACCTGGATTCCCAACTGCATACATGCTTTCCGATATTGATCAACGAACCGGCGCGCCTTGTCACTGTCGCGTTGAGTGCAAATTAGCAAGTACTTGTTCACATGCACCTGTCAATTCAAAATTTAGAAAGTTTAATTGATGTTAACGAAATAAATTATCAACATTATTTAACATCTTGATTATTGAGATCTTACTGGTTGCACAACACCGGACAATGCATCACGGCTGAAGTCAGCTCCAGCAGCAGCGAGCTGCTTCTTGCCAAAATTGAGAGCTGGTCCAGCGTGGATCCGCGCCTTCATCGTGAGTGGGATATTCTCCATCTCCAAATTCCACTTCGTCAGAATGGCCTTCGCTTCTGGGGTTCCTAAATACATCAGAACCACAAAATTGATGATCATTACTAAAGATTAACCAACGTAACTCATAATTCCTAGTTGGCAGGAAAACTTACCATTAACTTCCTTGATAAATTTCTCCAGGGCGATGCGTCGCTGGCCAGGGTTCAGTCGGGTGTGCTCCCCGAGGTCTTTCATAACGGTAAAGTTTGACCTTTGGTCTTCCGTCAAACCAGTGACGAAGCACAGCTCTGGGACCAGAACGACCAACTTGTCCTCCTGGATAGCATCCCCTCGTCTTGGCTTAATCCGACTCACCAACATGGGCTGGTCTGGGTACTGGATTTGCAAGCCGTGGTGCTCCTTGTAATACTCTGCGTAGGTAACCTATACACACATTTAATACAAAACATTGATTATTGATTAAAATTAACTTGCAGCACACATTGGTCTATGCTAAATTAACTAATCACCATTTGATCTTTCCTTAAGAACTCGTCTTTCGGAGATGCGTGCCACCAAATGTCGTCGATTTTATAAGAAGCGTTATTAAATCGGGTGAGAACAATCTTTCCCACGGCAAATTCTGCAAACTTGGCCTTCCAGTCCGGACCAAGCGTTCTCATTGCACACCTAAATAAATTAACAACAAACAATTAACTTTACCTATGTTCACTTAACCACTTTAAAATTCACTCACATCTGTTGATATATGGTTTCCTGCCGAAGGACACGATGGGATGCATCCAAACACAGCATTAAGCCACCTTCTTGCTCATCCACGGCGATGCAATATCCTGGCCAAATGTCTAACCTGTGATCAGAGCAAGAAAAAATATTAAAACTTCGAGCTTGAATTTCACAAATAAGAGGAGCCTCACTTGTGCTGTGGGAGCGACTTGACGCCCTTGACATCGTAGTAGTTCCGACGCAGCATTACACGACCCAACGCCTTCATCACTCCTTTGAACATTATGTTGATGAACTGGATCATCGTGTAAGCTGGCCTCTCCTTCACGTAAACAGCAATGATTTTCAATTCGGTATCTGGACTGTTGGGATGAAACCCTTTCAGCTCGGTAACCTAAAAAAACAAATCAACCAATCAATTTTTAACCAGTTTTTATTCTAAGTTCTTGGTAATAAAATCAGTCAAGCAACTTACATGATCATCGAACTTGACGGCGGTAAACAGCATCGTTCCGTCGAAGGTGTACGTCCTATCTCCCATCACAGCCCGCACCGATCGCTTCTTCATCGTAGTGCTGTCGAGGGGAGGATCAAAATCCACATGGTATTCGTGAATCGTGCAGTTGCCGATAAACCTTAGTCGAATGTAATTCGTAGCCACTGTGATTCTGCAAGCAAACAATTAATCAGGCAGTGTACTAATTTAACAAAAAAGTTGAAATGAGCACGATTCACTCACTCCTCGCCCTTCGCTCCTCTTCGAACCATTGGAGCTCGAGCTTGAGGCGCCAATGTTGGGGCTTCCTCTGTCCGAACAGCGGCTGCCGGCTGTTGTCCCAATGGAGCCTTGGGAGCCTCGATTCCTACTTCTTCGGGAGCCATTTTGCCACGTCCGCGACCTGAACTTGATGTCACGACCGCCCCGCCACCACGCTTAGATTTCGAGACAGTCGGTGTAGTTTGGGAGTCCCCATGGCTGGAAACTACCGAATGACTGGACTCTCCCTCGTCACCAATCGGGTTGGCCTGTTCCTGCTCTTGTTGTCCTTCTCCAGGGGCTTGTTGTGCGACCACGACAACAGGTTCCAAGTCTTCAGGAGGAATTACAGCTTCGATTGGTTCTGATGATTCTTCTTTGAGAAGAACAACAGGTTCATCTTCAACCACAGCTGGTGGAGGAGGACGAGGAGGTCGGGCAGGTGCTGCAGGTGTGGCTGCTCTCATCCCGAAATGAAATGGTTTTGCCACACCGCTAGTCGGAGACACCACCTTCTTGATAGGTTCGCCCACATCCCCCATGGGCTTCGACTTTGGAGCTGACCCGCGACCGAATGTTCCACGCCCTCGTCCTAAAAATAAATCATTTTTGCATTACTCAGCTTCAGCATATTTATTTGACGCAATTAATCGAATCAATAAATCATTAATTAACAATTAATTTCTCACCAATGGATGGGCCCGTAACTTCTTCGTCATCACTCTCATCGTCTTCTCTGATTCCAACTGGACGGCCTTGTCGTTGAGGAATCGACGAGATCGAAACTTGCTCCATGCCTCCAACCGCCTCGTCAATGTCCACTTCTTCTTCATATCTGGCTCGCAGCTCTGCCGCGCTCAGTTGTTCTGGCGGACTGGTCGTCACCGCTGGCGTTGATTCGAACTGAAACTCAACATTGGTCACCTGCTCCTCCTCCTCATCTGGCGGATTATACTAAAAACATGGAACGAAAATAAAAATTCATCAAAATAAGTTCAATCAAACAGGTAGCGAACCGATCAAAACAAAAATAAAAACTTGCTAACTGCTAACTAGCAAGTGTGCACCTATGATAATGACTCATTACTAAAACTTAACTTACACCGCGGCCACGACCCAGACCTCTCCCCCCGACCGAAACCCCCTCGACCCGAATCCATAACTAATTGTGTCTAGTGTGTTGAAAGCTGCCTTCAAACTAACTGCAGCTTAGACAACAACGGATTATCAAAAAAAAAGTTCACTCTGAACTGAAAAAACGAAATAAAATAATAAATTTTTGGTGGGAGCACGAGCGAGCACGTCTGCTTCGTCCGAGTTTTAGAAAGGAAGTGAAAGAAATGTTTGCTTGGTCGACCACAATGTGTAATGTTGTTGGTTGGCAACCCGACTGAAGGACTTTCCTCCCAGCGCCAAATTCAAATGGTCGACACACACACAATGATCTAGGCTTTCCCACGGGACGCACATTGTAATATTAGGCCAGGTCAGGTCCCAAAAGTCCTAGGGGGCGTAACTATGTATATGTATACATATTTGTAATTCATGGGAGGCAGGGAAAACACTTTTAAAAAAATTTGGGGACCACACCCCCTGTGGGGGTGGTTAGCCCCCCAGGGGGTGTGGCCCAAAAATGTTTATATTTTTACAATCAGCAACTCATATGGACTTTAGGTGCAAAATTTTGTGGACTTAAAAAAATATCTGACCAAAATATACCATTTTATATGCCAAAAAACATGGGTTTTCGGGCAACTTTGAGGGGGGGTGGCGCATTCGGTCGGGACTTCCCGACCTAGTTCTTCCGGTTCCTGATAGTCATAGTGGAGTTCTATAGGCACCATAAAAAAGTCCGTCGGGAACCACCGACCAAGGAAGTTATTAGGTGTCAAACTTCTCAAAAACCTGTTCTGCGATTTTACAGAAAACGACAGTTGCTGTCAACGTTTAAGAGTTTGAGTCGCATATATAAATTTTCTAAGTATGTGCAAGCTTAAGAAACTCATCAATTTACTTAAATTCATCAAAGTCTTGCATCACCCCAAAACCTTTGGAAACAGTTTGTTACCATTTCAGTGTGCAGGAAATAATTTTAAGCGTCATTTTGTTTAATTAAAAACACATAGATACAGTCAATGGAAAAAGTATTGGCAGCCCCAACGCTAGCTAGATAAAATTGGCTATAACCTTGGAATGCATTATACAATTGGCATGAAAATTTGTACGCATTTAGAAAATATAATGTAGTTTTCGATTATAATTATGCTTTATTGATTAAAATTAGATAAACACAGTTTTTTAATAATTTGTTGGAAAATTTGCAAATTTAACCCGCAAAAAGTATTGGCAACCCTTAACTTTAAAAGCCCTTATCAAAGATACGACAATTTTATTTCGATAAACTGCTTCAAGTACTGCGTGGCACTTCGCCTCGATGCAATAAGAGCAGAAATACGCCTTGGAATTGACTGGGAAAATTTCTTTATAACGATTTTGGATATGGCTTCCCAATCTTCTTTCGAACTTTTGACAAGCTCGTTTTTTGTAGTGTGATTTCCCACCAGTCCCTCTTTTCTCATCCCGGACAATCAGAATCACATCGGGAGTCTGTGCAGCTAACAATAGAAGCTTAACCTTTTCGGTCTCCAGAAATGTGCATCGTTAATGTGGATGCATGTTTTGGGGCCACTGCATTTTTGGATTATGAAATTCCTCCCTTGGTCAGGTTTTTGTCAAATGTTTTCAAATTATCGTTTCGAATGATTAATTAGACCTCATTGGTCATTACTTCATCGATAGTGACCAGCTAACTGCGCAACGACCTAGTCATTCAACCCCAAACCATAGTCGATCCTCCTCCGAGCTTGACTCCCAGGCGGCAGCAATCATTTTTGAGAGCCTCATTTTACATCCTCCAAACTCAAACCATCCCACCCGCACCGAATAAGTCAAATTTACATAGGTGAGACCACTAGACCCTTCTTCATCAATTGGAAGTCTATTTAGGGTGGTATTTAGCTGATTTAAATACCTTGAGTTGGTTCGTTTCGGGGGCCTTCTCTTCTATGGGGCTACTGAACCCTGAAACCCCATGGCATGATTTTTTATTGATCACCAAATTGTATGAAATATTGACTCCACAGTTGGTTCTCAAATTCTAATTCGTTTTGGGTATTGAAATCTTCCGATTTCAAGTAATTTGTTGCTTGATTCATCATCTGCGTTTGAGCCTAGGTGACTTTTTCTTCTGCATCATGGAAAACCAGAAACTAAAATTGTCATTTTATATTTGTTGGCTACATTTCCAATAGTAAATATGAAAAAGTATGTTTTTTATTGATTTTTAGATATCCAAGTTTTTTTGCGAAAAAGAAATGAATATTTCTCGCCGCGACAAATACAGCTCGTTTGGTGTCGCCATTTTGCTTCCAGACAACACAACTGCTGACTTAAAATGTAGCTATCCTCATATTTTGTCACCTAATTAACTTACCGTAATGAAATGTGGTAGGTGATTAAGGAAATTGTTTCGCGTAATTAATTTGGCCACATGTTGCCAATACTTTTTGCGGGTTAATTTTGCAAATTTTCCAACAAATTATTAAAAAACTGTGTTTATCTAATTTTGATCAACAAAACATGATTATAATTGAAAAACACATCATATTTACTAAATGCGAACACATTTTCATGCAAATTGTATAATGCATTCCAAGGTTACAGCCAATTTTATTTAGCTGGCCTGGGGGTTGCCAATACTTTTTCCATTGACTGTAAGTATGTAAAGGTTTCGCATTTATTTTCTCCCCAGTAAGTTTTCACTTATCGCGCGGAGACAAATTCAGCTGCTAGTTTGCTAGTTTTAAATAGTTTGCTATTTAAAAAATGTTTAAGTGCTGCAGAACTAAACTTCTTATCAGGGTTCTATGATCGAGCTATGGTGTTGAACTTCTCATGGTAAAATTTTCAAAACTAAGCATTAACAGGTTCAGAAATAGCGGCTGAATTTGTCTCCACGCGGGCAGTGAAAACTTACTGGGGAGAAAATAAATGCGAACCCTTTACATACTTGTCTATGTGTTTTGAATTAAGAGGACTGAGCAAAGTTGCAAAGTAAATAATTTTTCAAATCGCTGACATTTCAAAAATCTTGGATGAATATTCCTCGTTTTTGTTGAAAAATTATCTGAATGAGTTGTATTTTCAGATCCATTGAGAATTTTTAATTTTTTCGAAGGTCAAAAAATTGAATGTATTAAGGACAAAGGTCAAGGCTCACAGCCCCATAAATGGGGTATCATGGGAAAGGTCTTGATGAGAGCATTCAGAATATATATACTTTGTTGGCTCTGGGACCACGCCCTGATTATTCAGAGGCCAGTGAACATTTTTGAGTTTTGGTTTTGAAGGTATACAAACGTTAACACAGGAGCAGATTGAGAGCTAACACAGCAGAAGTCCGAAGAAAACTCAATAATGCTGATCGGTTTATAAATAATCAGAGGGTGGTCCCAGACCCCATAAAGTATATATATTCTAAATCATCTTGCCAATACCTTTCCAACTATACCCCGTTTACGGGGTTATGTGAGATTTGACCTTGCGACCTTTGCCGTTTGCTTATTAATTTTTTTTAACTTTCAAACAATTACAACTTTGATAAATAAATTTAAAAAAATAAAACTAAGGCGAGAGGCGCTTTTACAAACACGAAACAAGCCCTCCCATCAACACCCCCGTCTCGCCGTGGCCCCATTAATATTTTTATATTTGGGGGGTGTAACCACAATTTTATTTTTACAATTCTTTCCTGTATCGTATGCAAGAATTTCAAAAACCACGTGGGGTATATATTCCAACATGGGTGCATTTCATTTTCGTGTGTGTCGCACCAATGTCTGAAATCAAACTGCAAAAGTTTATTTATCGTTTACCGGTGCAGCTAGCTCAATTCTGAAATATCTGAATGCAGATTTGGAATGTATTTAACAGCATGGCAATCATAGCATGATTGCCTATGTTAAAATAATTGTTTTTAAGAAGTAAACATTTAATTTTTTGTACAATAGTTGATAGAAAGAGTTCGGTTATTCTAAACTGTTTCAATAACAACCGATTGAATTGAAACTTTGAGATCTTGCTTCTGGTATGGATCTTCTTTAAACAAATCAATAAAAAAAGTTTTTACACATACTTTGTTGATTCGATTAAACGTTTTACATAAATATTTCGGAGATTTTAATAATTTATCCAGACTCCGTTGATGAATGCTACATATTGCTAGTGCTACATATTGAAATTGAAATTAATGCAAGAAATGCAGACAATAGATTTTAGTGTATTGTCTATTTTCTTGCCTAATTTGCAAGTGATTTTTAAAAATTAAATGCAATATAAAATTTAAACATTTATCAAATTAAATGCAGTTTACATTAGTATTAATAGTTAAAAGTTAAATTGTGGTTACACCCCCCAGATATAAAAATATTAATGGGACGACGGCGAGACGGGGGTGTTGATGGGAGGGCTTGTCTCATGTTTGTAATAGCGCCTCTCGCCTTAGTTTTATTTTTTTTAATTTATTTATTTTGTCGTTTTTAAGTGAACAATTTTTTAACGCCGTCATAAAAAATCCAAATCACCCTTTAATGTCCCTTCAGTTGAAAATTTTCTAATTTCAATTCATATTCGTCCAAACGGACCCATTATCAACTCTGTAACAAATTTCAGATCGATTGGATGATTTTGAAAATCACCCTACACACCACCCCTCGCGTTGAAAAATTTTAGAATTTCACTTCACAGGCTTTCATTTGGACCCATTATCAAGGTTCATGTCAAATTTCGGCTTTCTGCCACAATTTTTAAATTTTGGGATATAATGTACCCCATCCACTTATGTATATGGCCCCCACAAGTCCTAATCTTGTTTGGCCCCATCTTCGAACTCGATCGTTGCATTGCCCAGGCAAATGTTTGTACAAAAGTATGTCTAAATCGAGCAACGCTTCAGAGAGTTATTGAAAGACAGACGGACATGACGATAAGCCCTGGTTCCACGATTGCTTGACTTTTGGTATCTTAGGAACTGGCATTGTAATAGAATTCCTAAGATACCAAAAGTCGAGCAATCGTGCCCTGGTTCGGGTCATCATTTACACATATAAAAAATTTCTTAACAAAAGTTGCTATGGATGTAACTGAATTTTAAAAATTTCAAACCTCCATTACTTCGTCATTTTCCATCCGATTTTCATGACCCTAAAGAATGATCTTAATATTTTTTTAAGCCCTTTCGATTTCCCTGAGCCGATTTTTCACTTTCAGCGGAATATTTTGAGATACAGAAAAACAAGTCACTAAAACGAGAAATACACCATGAAGGTGTGAACCGATTAAGCCCAGAGATAAATCTGCAACACTACAAAGAATTTACTACCCATTTGTCGAAACATCATGTCTCTACGACATATGGTTCTCTCACAATCCCGTTTGACTGTTTTCAAGTGGGCACTTAACTGCATACTATGGCTTCGCCGTAACCATGCACGTATTTTTTTTGGGTGCATGGTTACGTTTGGTGTCTCGCCTTAGAAAAATGTAACTCATTCAGATCCTTTTTCAAAAACAATGAATAAAATTCATCCACAATTGTTGAAATGCCAGCTGTTTAAAAAATAAAAACTAGGACCTAGGTCACAAGAAAATTTTGAGCGCCACACCCACTGGCTTCACAGACTTGGTTTTCGTCTGAAAATAAGCTTCAGAATATTCTTCTTCTAATCCCGGCCATAAACATTTTTTAAAAGTTGGTCGAAATGCAAATTATTTTTTTTTGAAAACTTTGATACATTAATTCAAACATTTTCAGCAACTTTTTAAAGTGTTTATAGCCGGGAGTAGACGAAGAACATTCTGGAGCTTTTTTTAGACCAAAACCAAGTCGGTAGGGTCTGACCCTAAATCTTTCTTGTGAATACGTTGAATAACATAAAGCGGTATGGACGGATAGGTGGCGTGGCATATTTCGCCTGTGGGCTTAAACAAAATGACGCTTAAAATTATTTCCTGCACACTGAAATTGTAACAAACTGTTTTCAAACGTTTTGGGGTGATGTAACACTTTAAGCTTGTACATGCTTAGAATAATTATATATGCGACTGAAACTCTTAAACATTGAGAGCAACTGCCGTTTTTTGTAAAATCGCAGGACAGGTTTTTGAGAAGTTTGACACCTAATAACTTCCTTGGTCGGTGGTTCCCGACGGACTTTTTTATGGTGCCTATAGAACTCCACTATGACTATCAGGAACCGGAAGAACTAGGTCGGGAAGTCCCGACCGAATGCGCCACCCCCCCTCAAAGTTGCCCGAAAACCCATGTTTTTTGGCATATAAAATGGTATATTTTGGTCAGATATTTTTTTAAGTCCACAAAATTTTGCACCTAAAGTCCATATGAGTTGCTGATTGTAAAAATATAAACATTTTTGGGCCACACCCCCTGGGGGGCTAACCACCCCCACAGGGGGTGTGGTCCCCAAATTTTTTTAAAAGTGTTTTCCCTGCCTCCCATGAATTACAAATATGTATACATATACATAGTTACGCCCCCTAGGACTTTTGGGACTTGACCTGGCCTAATATTACAATGTGGGACGGGACAATCCCGTCCCGTCCCGACGGGACGCGGGACGAGACTCGGGACGGAACAAGATTTTTCGTCCCGAAGAATCTCGGGACGGGACAAGCTTCGGGACGGGACGAGGTCATCCCGTCCCGGTCTATCCCGGTCGGGACGGGACGTCCCGAACTTAAATATTTTTCTCAAAACTCTCCCTCGTTATTGGCAAAATAACAATATCTTATTGAAATCTTTCCATGCGTTGACCCTAAATAAATACATGTTGTAATTTTGTATTTCATGCATATGCATACAGTTGAATAATATTTAACTATATGCATATCAGACATATTAAATATGTCTGATATTTATTTTACCTTGAGCCAGTTAAATATAATTTCCATCTCATGTCCAACATTTTCAAAATTTGAGACGTGTGTGGTTAGTTGCCCTGGTGAAAATATCTAACTTATTTATGCATAAAGTTTATGTCAACTTATGCATAAAACTTATGTCGCAAATTGGCCCAATTTTATGCACAATCCGTCATGCACAATCTTGGAGCGCATACTCCTTTATGCACAATACTGTATGCACACATTTTATACACATACGGTTCTGTACAAATCTCAATGCAGTTAAATGCTGTTTAGTTATGCATAAATATTGAAAAAGTCTTTTCGTATCGCATTCGAAGCTATTTTCATTTTATTAGCAATCTTCTGCAAAAGTAAATATGCTAACAATTATTTCTAAAGAAATCATGGACTAATTTTACGAGCCTCCGCGCGGAGAAACTCTGAAAGAGATTTGATAACTTCTCTTCGAAGGGCTTTCTTCTTTTTTGAGTAACTTTTTTGCTCTGATGCAGTTAAATCAGCAGGCGGAGGTCCATCTAGTCCAGCTTCGTTGAAGATATAACCTATAATTAATTAAAAGTATTTAAAAATATGCAATAAAACTTAGTCGTACGTATTTTATTTTTTCCTACCGATTACAGCGTTTGACCGCACTTGATCAATTCGAGGAAGAGGAACTGCATCCTTGTTAGCGTTACACTTTTTCCCAAATAATGAATGTGTCGAAAGTTCCTCCACGGTAAAGAGTCGACGAAACAAATTACGAGCGGTAACGGTGGGTTCATTGGACACCAATTTGATTGAGGCTAATTCTCCTGCATTCATTGTGACACCACTGCCCGGATAAATTTCTATCTGCAGATTGAGAGAAATTAATTAATTGGGAAAATATTAAGGTGAAACAAATGAGTATTAGTAGCTTTTATTTACCTCTGCCTCAGTGCTAGTTGACTGTTGTAGAGATTTGTACGTCTTCTTCAGGTCCTTGTATTTCCATTTGAGAGATCGATATTTTTCTATATTAAACATATATAAAATTGGTTAATGCTGTGATAAAATGATCGTAAAAAACATACCGTACCTTCGTAGTCTTTACCACCTTGACCTTGTTGTTCAGTGTTCAGAATTGGCTGATTTTCTGAAGTATCAGCGCTCTGATCCTGAAAATCAGCATCCACTTGATCGAGTTGACCCAGTACTTCATCAAGAGCACGGACGGTATCTGTGGCAGCCGTTTTACGTGGTCGGCCCTTTGATTTTTGTTTAGCGGAGGATCCACTCACTGGAAGACAAATATACCAAAAAACTAAGTTTTAAATTCTGCCAAAATTAATTTACAAAGTCCCTTTAATTCAACTTTAATTACCTGATTTTGGTGCATTCTGAATTTTGGAATCCGTTTCAGCAATTGATGCTAGTTCATCAGCCTTTCGAGTCAATTCTCCTTCAGTTTCACCTAAAACCGCAAAATACATTAAGTTGAGGGCATTTACATACATTAAATACTGTTTTTATACAGTATGAGCAAGTTTACCAATTTCTAAAATTTTACACATGAAGACCTTCTTTCCTCTCCAAAAGACCCCAGCCACTTTTCCGACCAATTCCTGTGATAAGGCACGTAGTGTACCGTCGACAAGTCTGTCCTTTGACACTACTGAGTATGTCCTTGCCTCCTCCACCCACTCAACAAGAAGGAACTCCATCTCAATTAAATTTTCAATATTTTGGGAATTTATTGTGGTCGACAAAGATGAGTGGTAAACTAATATTTGGCACGAGTTCCTTATTTCAGTGTAGGCGGTTCAGTTGAGGGGCTAAGAGAGATTGAGGATTTGAGATCAAATATGTAAAGTAAATAATAATGTCAAAAAATAAAAGCTATAAAACTTATTTTCGTTCCCCTACTGGAGAAGGGGGGTTCAAACTTCCCCGTAGGACAACTCATCGTATCTTGGAAAAGGTAAACTTTATTTTTAATGTGAAACTATTTAAAAAATAGCTATCTTTATTATTTAGTCCGGCCAACATAAAACTGTACCTTCTTCCGTTAAAAAGGGCCAATCCCCAAGGTCAATCGAGGATGTGGATGATTTACAGCTTAATCGAAATGTAATAATGATGGAATCATTCCGGTTTAAAAATAGTCCTGATTTTTTGTCAATCTGTTTAATCAGGAGGAAGCATTTCAAGAGCCAATCGACTCAAGCGAAGAGGAATTAAGTGATGATGAAATTCCCCGTTCTGTTAGTTTAAAATATGATGTTATAAATAGTTAAGAATTGTCATGTCATATTAAATTTTTTGCGTATAGACTCCTGCAACGACACACTCGCCCTTGTTATTTGATGGAGCGAAGATTTCTGCAATAGAAAGCTATCTTATGGTCTATGGATTTGCAAGTCGCCACCAGTTATCAAAATCTGCTCTATCCGATTTGCTCACTCTTCTTAATTTTCATTTACCAATGGGGGACAGCATGCCAACATCACCCTATCTGGCTGAGAAATTACTTGGGGTGGATATCGGCGCCATAAAGAAAATTTTTTATTGTGAGAAATGTAGTGCTGTTTTAATGTCTGGAGCGTGCCAAACTTGTGGAGACAAGTTTAACGTTCAACAATTTGTCAAAGACGGAAAATATTTTCTTTCGTTCGATGTTAAGCAGACAATTGAATCTGCTCTGCAGCATGAAGATATAAAACGAGCTTTGTACAGAAGTCTTATCGACCGAGGAAACAGAAACGAAACACAGCTCAGGGACATTATGGATGGATCGTCATACAAGAAACTGGGTCTAACAAATTTTGATATAACCTGCTGTTTTAACTCGGATGGAATTTCGGTCTTTAATTCATCCCGTTTTTCTATTTGGCCAATCTTGCTGTCCATTAACGAGTTACCTTACCAATTACGCCGGAAGCACACATTATTAATTGGGCTATGGTTCGGCGATAAGAAGCCAAATTTCGATATTTTTCTTCAACCATTTTTGGACCAGTCAAAGGACCTTGCAACACACGGTATTAGCTGGACTTTTGACGGTAAATCGATTAAAAGTAATGTATACTTTCCAATGGTTGCGGCCGACTCGCCAGCTAGATGTCAACTACAAGGTATAAATCAGTACAATGGCGAATTCAGCTGCCCGTGGTGTCTGATAAAAGGGGAGACGTATTGGATTGATGAAAGAAGGCACAAATGGATATTCCCAACTAAAAAAGTTCACCAGTCAAGAGGTCAAGAAAATTTCACATCACATCTTCGCGAATTACGGGATTTATTACACAATGGCAACAACAACGTCACCAATGTATTCGGAATTAAGGCCCCATCAAAACTAATCCTCTTGCCAAAGTTTGACATTGTCCACGGATTTGTGTTCGACTACATGCACACTTGTTTGCTTGGTGTTGTTCGTACTTTAACGTGTGCATGGTTGGATAGCAAAAATCACAATTTCCCGTTTTATATTGGGCACCAAGAAGTTGAAATCAATTGTAGAATAAATTTGTGCAAGTTTCCAGTAGAATGTCAGCGAATTTTGAGAGAAATTAAGGATATTAAATATTGGAAAGCTCACGAGTGGAAAATTTGGATGATATTAGCCGTACCTTTACTAAACGGAATCTTAAGCCAACCTTATCTTAAACATTTCTCGAACTTTGTTACAGCTATCACTATTCTTTGCAAAGATGTAATTACTCGAGCAGATTTAGAAACGTCAGATAATTTAATCAAGCAGTTTTGTGTAGTTCTTCCAGATTTGTATGACAGTTCGTACTGTTTGTTTAATGTGCATCTGGTCTCTCATTCGGTTGATTGTGTAAAAAACTGGGGACCCCTTTGGGCGTACTCGTTGTTCCAATTTGAAAATTATAATGGTGTTTTGACTAATAGCTTCTCTGGGACGACAGAGGTCGGACTACAAATTGCAAAGAAATTAATTATTGCTCAGAGAATGTTTGCTTTGTCAAGTGTTTCTTTTTCAAATTTAATGGCAAAAAACTATTATTTATCAACAACGGAAAGGCGGAAATATTATCAGAAGTCACTTAAAACTGAATTATGCACTTTTCTCGGTGCCAAAAAGTTATACATATTTAGCAATCATGAAAAGAAACTGTTAGTAAAAATAGGATTCAATTGTAATGATGGATTTTCCTATAACTCTGTTGTAATTAATGGTAAGATGTTTCACACCAGTAAAAAGGAAACTAAAAAGCGAATCAACTCAATTGTTAAAATTAGTTCCAATTTTTATGTAATTCTCCATATTGTATGTATTAAGGAAGGCGATGGTGTTCTCCTAGTTAAACGCTTAAGCGTAACTGAGTATAAATTGTCAACGATTTCATATAAAGTTCTTCAAATTGGACAGCCAGTAAAGATAGTGTTAGCTAATTTGGTTGAAAATACGAAATACATATGTCAATATGATAAAACAAGAAATATTGCAGTAGTCACAGGTTTGTTAAATTGTTCTGAATTAGAATAAATTTATGAGAATTTTCCTAAAAATCAATTTAAACGGTTTTAATTATTAAAACTGTGCTGACAAAAAGCATTCCTCAACTAGAGGAGCAATTTAAGGCGATGGTGTCTATTTTAGCGTTTATATTCATAATTCTGCAGAAAAGAATATCCACAAACTTAAATGCATATTTGTCTGGCAAAATTATGCGTGTTAAATCACGCATATAGGTAACGACATAAATGCTCGACATAGATGTGCACAAAGTACAATGCATACTTTAAACGCCATAATATGTATGCATAACAATGCATAGATTCGTATGCACAGTGTAATGTGCAAGGTCGGTATAGCGTGTTATGCATACTTCGACATAACGATTTCTACCCGGGTGAGTTTTGGCGCTGGTTGTCTTTATATTTCTTAATAATTCATATTTGCATGCTACCCATCATAGTTAAAATTTATTTTCAAAAAATTAACAAATTTGGATTTTAAAATTAAAAAAATAATTGTTCTGACTTTTGATATGCAGGTTATATGTAAGTAGGTCGAAATGATGGCGATTTCTCAACTTTCCACTATAAATAGTTAAAAATTAAATTTTGAAATTATTGGTATTTGGCCGGTCGGTGGGAGTGGTAATTGATATTGTGTAATTTATGCAGTAAGAAAATAAAGCAGCAACCCATACTGACAGCCAAGTATGTTTAAATTGATAAAGAATTAAATTTCAATTTAAACAAAAAAACCTCGGGATATCCCGTCCCGTCCCATCGGGACGGGACTCGGGACGGGATGGCCTCCATCCCGTCCCGTCCCGAAAGTCTCATCCCGGTCAATCTTCGGGACGGGACGGGACAGCGAAATCCCGTACCGTCCCGTCCCGTGGGAAATCCTACAATGATCGATATATCAATCTCGATATTTCAAATATGAAATCAGCTCAATACTGAAATTTGTAAAAAAAATATGAAAATTAGAAATAAACACATTTTTTTGTAAAATAGGAAGAAATAATAAAGTCAGATGTTATTTCCATCACTTCGCTTCCGCCGTTTCATTTTTGTCGTTGCTGTTATAAAAGTTTATTACTGAAATTCATTGACAGCAATTCAATTTTTGTTTACAAATTATTAAAAACTTAAAAACAGATTAGGATAACTATCCAACATTTTTCAAAATTTCTTGAAAATGCACATGTTTCTCTTGTAGCATGGTAAGAGTGATACACCTCTTTTCTCCCTTCTTTCTCCGCGCTTTCTTTGGAATAGTTGTCTTCCTCGTTACAAGAATGTGAGACTTTTTAGCGAATAATTTGTTCGTATTCGTGTTGTGAAATGAGGCAGTTGGTCGTTTCAGAACAATAGCATCAGCATAATGTTCGTTCTCAAGTGAGGGTAACATCCTTGATCTCAGTTTTCGAATGAGTTGTCCATACTTCTTGCATTTCTAGGGGCAATATGCATGTTAATGAGTTTCACAATTTTAATCTTAATTACAATTGAGTAAATATGTATATACCTTCTGCAATTTGCTGACCTCCTCGCCCCGCTGGTATTTATCCAATTTGAGCTTATCTTCAAGTTCTGAAATCCTCCCTTGAAGATGGTCAATTTTTTCGAGAAACTGAGTAGTGGAAGTTCTCAAAGAATAATTGGCAACTTTTCTCAGCATGGATTCCTCCCAAGACAACTTTTGATCAGTGCTGAGCCCTTGCTGATGGCTGAGTTTCCCTTCATCCTTGAGTATCACTAACAATTGAGACTTGTCAGTCGACAAATCGGTCCCGACGAGTTGACCAGGTTGTAATGCATCTTTGCAAATTTGGATACAGACTTGACCATGGTTAGATATTCGATCAGAACAAAGAGCGAGATTTTGTCTCAACTTGTCCAACTCATTGTCCAATTCCTCATTCATTTTGAGCAAGTCCTGTTTTTCTATTTCCAATTTCTAGAACATTTTCAAAGATATGGTAAAAATTTTTTAGTTTATTCTTGTAATACTATTTCTAATTGAGTAGTAAATTACTTGTATCGATTCAAGGGAATCGTCCATAAAATTTTTGACATGGTCTTGAGCTTTTAGTAAAATGTTTTGATTTTCATCGTCCTTATCACGTAGCTGCTCTTCCATTTCGGAAATGTATGTTTTCTGTGTGTTCATGCTATCGGTAAATGCTAAATATTCATGAAAAGCAGAAACCAATAATTAAGTTTTCCAATAATTCATCATATCATATTCTTCTCGATATATCTAAGCTCACCTTGAATTTGCTTGCTGAAATGGTCATGTTGTTGTAACAGTGATAATTCTAAGTTGTGAATTTTGTCCCTCAATTCTTTATTTTTGACATCACTTAGTTCTCTCATGGTATCAAATTCTTGTAAAATTCGTGAATTCTTGTCCGACTGGGATTGGAGCTCATTTTCCAAAAATGAATTCCGAGACTGGACAGCTTTGAGCTGGACTTCCAAAGAGGCGATTTCCTCATGGTGTGGACTATTTATCTGTATGTATGCAAAATGGGTATGAGAATGAGTTAAGTTGATGCTAAACGGAAACAAGGAATATATTTCTTTAAATTTTATAATTTCTATGTACGTACGGCAAGAGACTGAAACTTGACTAGGTCCAATTCTCGAGTCAGAGAATCTAACGTGATAGATTTGTCTTCCAATTTTCGTCGGTTCTCGTCCAATTCGTTGCGTAATGTCTGAGGATAAAAAAATAAATGTTCTTATGCACAATTTGAGAACTATGTAGAAAGTGGTAAACCATACATATGTACACAAGATTTCTTAACTTGTACAAAATTAATTACTAGCCTTATTCCTTATCTATGCAGAAAATTATGTCCAAATACTAATGACCTACGCGAATCTCACACTCGTTGCAACTCTTGTCCCTCTGCAAGTCACGATTTGAAGCCTCCAACTTGACCTTTTCACGCTCAAATTCACGCCGGATTTGCTCATTCTCTGCCTCAAATCGAGCAATCTGTTCAATGTATAAATTAATTGTTAACCATAAACCGTACATCATATTTTTCTGCAGACCTTCTCTTCCACTGCTCTCCCCTCGGACTGGATCAGAGTGGTCATGGCCGACTGGAAATCTTCAAATTCGCGAAACAGTGCAAAATAGTCCTTCTCCCACTGTGCCGTAATCTGGGTGCAAACTTCCTTCGTCTTTAAACCAGAAATATGACGAGCCTCCAACTTTTCCATAAACATTCTCAACTGTTGCATTTCCTAAAATTTATCAAAAAATAAAAGCTCCTTCATGCTAATTGTACGTAAAACCCTATATAATTTACTGAAATATAATTACCGTGTCAAATTGGGTTACAACCGGTTTCGGTCGACCAGTTCGATCAAACTTTTTAGGAAATTTTAATAAACTTTCAGCATCCTTCTCTGCTCTTTTTCTTTCCAAGAGCTCGTTGTGGGCAGTCAAGTCGCCACCAATTACTGGCAAATCTAGACCAGTCTCCATTCTGGAAGTAAGCAATTTTTTATTCAAAATTAATTTATGATTGTGTAAATAAATATCTATGTTTATTAGTGTGGGTAAAATGATGGATACCTGGTGTTAAGGGCTTTGAGCTTATCATAATGGATAGCAAACTGATCTTGCTTCACGGCCTCTTTCTGCAACTTGACCTTCACTTGGAGCAACTCGCTATTTGATGTAGTAGTGGCCCTCAATTTACTATCAGTAGGGCTCGCCATATTTCAAATTGGGCTACGAGACAAGTATTTTAAATTTTGTAGTAGCGTATATACAGCAAGAATTAAAATTTTAAAATATAGGATGAAATGTGAAAGCACATGATGAAATGTTATTATTTTGATTCCTGAAACTTCAATGTGAGAGTTTCGTTGCTAGGAGACGCCCTGACCTGGGCACAACACGGAACTTCTCTCCCCTAATTCTTTTTACGTACCCAATATTCATACAAGTTATGCAATAGAATTTAATTTTGCATGCAAATATATAGGTGTAAAAATAATTTTAAACTAGCAACTCTTTGTACTTATCTTCATTTTAAAATTCTTATATGGGAATGTGTTCAAACTTTAAGGATAAGATATGCTTTTTGTATTATCTAAATACATAAATATATCCATTTATAAATCTTAAGTTCACTCCAATTTATATGTACATGCACTGGCTGGAGGGCCTGTTTGAAAGTCTCATATCATACCTTCGTACAAATATATACTGTTTGTTAGGGACTTGAGCCAAGAGAATGCATTTACATATGTCAAAAATGCATGAATCCAAGAACCACACTCAAATATGTATCCGTAAAAAGAAATTTCTTTTTCAGCAAACTTAAGTTTGCTGAAACATACAAGTTCACTGTTCTGACTTGTTTTTCCTCCAAAAATCAATTCAAATGAAAATACATACAATTATTAAATCTTTACATCAGATTTGAGATTCGACGGAAGAATTTAAAGCGTAAATAAATTTAAAATAGATAACTTATAAAAGATACTGAACTTATTTATTGCATAACATATCCTTGAACTTCAAATAATAATTTGGAAGGAGTGAAAGGATAATTGGGCCAAATTATGAGAAAATAATTGATTTACATTTATTTCACAAAAGGAACACATGCATATGTACATTATTATTGTATCATGTAAATTAATAGTTGATAGCTGAAATTATTCTGGGAGTCGAAAATTGAATAATTGCTAGTAAATAAAACTAATACACACTAGTAAACTTTTTGATTTGCTTTGTTCATTTAATCAACTGTTCCGAGAAATAATAATAGGCTGAGTTAACTGATTTTAAAAACATTAAGCGTGTCTGGTTCGATTGCTTTCCTATCGATAAGTTTCGAGAGATATCTCTTTCATATAATGGGATAAAAGATTAAAGTTTTCATGCACAACGTGTTCAGCAAGTAAATTCTGCTATTGTAAATACGAATATCTCTACAGTTTTCTATCGGTACATACAAAGAAAGATTCCAGACGCCGCTGACTCACATTTTACGTTCTTTATGAATCAGTAGCTCATTTGCAATGAAATCTGGCATGGACATGAAACCCTGTATCATATTACCGGACGGAAGACTACTGATAAGATATTGGTGACAAACACAAGTATTTATTCCACCCTTGCCAAAAGTTGTCACACAACCATAATGTATCGACTTGTAAATAATTCGCAATGGTGCCTAATATATCTATTCAATCAATGGATTCAAACAATTTGATTTCAGAAATATATTCCAAGGGTCGTACATTTATGATTCTGGAAATTATTATTCTAAATATTCAGTATATAGATAAAATGCATTCAATTACACAAATGCATCACATTGCCCCGTCCAAGTGTATGCATTTTCTCAAAGACATCTATGAAATTTAACGAAATAGATATGTATATGTATGTATGTAAGCTGTAGTAACTTTTCATCCATATATGTAGTAAGTTGATATTTTGTAAAATAATTTTCGGAAGATTTTGATGTTATTATTTGAAAATATCTTACTCAGACTGTGGATAATAAAACTCATAAAATCATCAGGAATATTGCAAAAAAACGTTCTTTTTAATTTTAAAATCTTGCAAATTACTTAATTGATCTTAAGTGCGTTTAAGCGAGATCCAAATTGTGTTAAAACGTTATCCCGGTTGGAAGATATGCACATAATATCCATGACATAAATATACATATGAGTGACTACCTATGTCACTCAGATCTATGTCAGGCCTGACCAGTGCAAATTTAGGTAAGTGCATGGAATAAGTTTACAATACAGCAGGTCGCTTTGTGATCCTGATGACGCAATAGAGTGGACTGTTGTACATATTTATGTATTTGTGTTAAAGACAAAGATGCATTTGCCAAGGATATCTCACTTTGATCCCACTTCAGTTCTGTACCATTGATTGAACCACTTCCTTCGCACGTTCCTTTTTCCATACGATGGCTCAACCCGAACCCGTAAACTATCCAGGGGTCAAATTTTCGGTCAAGATAAAGTGTGGCCTATCGAAGCCCTTCAGGGCTAAGTGCGTTACCATTTTTCATGTGGTAAGCATTTACAGAATTCCTTAGGATTAATTGTATTTGTTGATATTTAGTTTGGTTGTGCTTATACATGCATATTCACGTAAATACATATTTAGGTTTTCATGACAATTTTGGTGTTGTGGTCCCTCGTTTCCTGTTTCGAGCCTGGCATACACCGTAAGTTATCGAAAATATGTTAGTATTAAATGTACATATGGTTAAATAATTAATACCGCTCTCTCATTTACATAATCTCTACAAATTAAGAATGCCGTTGGGTGTTAAATTTAAAAATAATGACCTCAAAATAATTTAATTTTAATACTTGATTAATAATTTTCGCTCTATTCAGATATTCAAATTGTGTGGATGCGGCTCACAGTTTGGCCTATCGTCCTCTTTCTTCATTTTGTTTTACAAGCCACCATATTCACTGCAATCCGTAATGTAAGCTATTAATTAAAATTCCAATATAATAAAAAATAATATTAAATTCTTAATAATTTTTTTTATTCAAGGGTAAAACCAAAATGTTGGATAAATGCTTAGTGATTCTTGGGGCGATTGTGGTCACCGGAGTGCTGCTTATTCTCGGGATGTGGTTCATGGTCTATGTCCAGGGGTGCTTCAGCTTGGGGGTGGCGGTGGTGGCATCACACTTCCTTCATCTCTATCTGATCTTTGTCCTCTTCCAGTTCAACCAGGAGCTCAAGAACAACGTCAAATGCAGAGATGATCAGGTAAACTTTATTGTCTGAGGTGGAGATTTATTTAGTTGCTCAGATAGCAAGATTATATATTTCTCAATTTTTCACATAAATTTATTTTCATTTTGAGATGAGAAGTCGGGCTTATAAATAATTGCCTAATTATTTTATTTTGTATAAGAGATTAGATTTTGTGCTTAAATTTTCCTCTATTTTTGTACGTAAATTGCACTTGAATATTATTTTACAGTTTTCATGTACAAGTAGGAGCATCCTCCGTCCATAATTTTAAGCATTCGGTTTCTGGACTTTCTCTCATGTACATATGTAGAATTTACGAATACCTATGTCAATTACCTATGTAAGCTAAACCTAAAATAATATCTCCCTTATACTTATGTACGTATGTTTTACAAAGTCCTGTAGAACGTACCACCTACCATTACTTATGTAAATTTGTTCAATAGTTTAACACAATTGAAAACGCTGATACAATAAAACGCTACTTTCAATCTACATATGTACTTGACGTATTTATAAACAGCATAATTTATTGTTTCATTAATATTTGTCATTACATGCAAGATGCGAGACATATAGGTATGTAATTAAGAGCGAATAAAATGCCAAGTATCTCACAAGTCATATGACCACAACGTGTTGCATTTAATTACTTTACAATCAATAATATATTAATATTACTATAAATATCCCCATCATTCTCCAGGTTGCAACATTATTTGAAGACGGCGATCTATTATTCAATGCGCATGCAAGTGCAGTGCACATGCAAACATTAGAAATCTAATTTTATGTAAATGTTTGTTTTGGTTGATAATCACGTTATCAGTGCTCATAATTCATGTAGCTAGAATCAAATCATATTATCGATGCTTTAGGAGCATGCCTTCGTTCGAGTGAGAGAAATTGAACTTTTTAAGACTTTAGGATTGTCAGATTTTTTTTTTAGTTTATGCGACGCGTTGTTATGAAACTGGAAATTGTGATAATATAGATTTTCGGACGTATGTAATTATATGTATTTATGCATGCAATAACTGTGTATGTCAATATGGTGCTTTGCGATATCTGTAAACGGAAAGGTGTCAGAATTTATAGAAATCCTACCCACATACACAAATTTTATCGTGACATGATTTCCCAAATTTCACAAACCTATAAAAATAGTCGCCTTTTCCTATTTTGATTTAGTTTCCATGAATTTCTATCGCTTGTGGTAGAAGATGAGTTTTTGAAATAATTTATGTACAAAATAAAAACATGCCCAGTTGCTGGGTAAATTTCGAAACTCTTCGATACGTTTTCCATCAAATGTTTTACGAAATCTAGAAATTTCAGAAAACTTAGTAAGTCATGTTGATATGATCATTTTGCACGATATGTAAATATGTTAGATACATACGCGAAAGTTCTCATTAAGCACACCCAATATTTTTAGGTTAAAATTTCACATCGGTCTTACATATGTACATACACACGTCTGCACGCTTCATACAGATTCCTCATCACAAATAAATGCGACACGTTTCATGCTAGTGATAAGGAGATTATTCAGACTCAAGGAATCAAATGTTCTTTCAACTAAAAGGAAATTTGATATCTTCTCATTGTCGAACTAGGAGAATACTTGGGTATTAAATTAGTCAGATGGATTTATATATTGACATTTCAACCCTTTGCATGGCATGAGCAACATCGTATGTATTCACTGTTTAAATTATTTATATATATTTAGCTAGCATGGAATATATGTAATTACAATTATATTATTTATGTATCATGGCGCCTGGCTGCCATTATTGCTTTGTCCTAAGAAATAACTGGACTGGAAAAAGTATAGATTTAAACTAAATGTGTTGTATCGTATTTCGCTCTCCGTCCTGGATACTCCATCAATCCAATTTTGACGTATTCGCATCTTTGATCTTGAATCTGTACTGTATGTATAACTACTTATTAGTCTTATGTGTACATACTTATTTAACTTATCCAGGATATTACATGTTCCTACGTATGTATTCATATTGCATACGTTTGCAAAATAACCAACGACATTTGGCCCTCAAGCATTCCATCAATCGCAATCCCACTTCCAACCGAACTTAATTTAGTTCGTTTCTTAGCACTCTTCTCTTTGCATATTGCTATTAAAAATCAAAGCGTGATTTTATAAATCCGTGAACGAGATTAGTTTCCCAATGTCCCCGATTGCGGATAATAGCTCGAATGGGTCCACAACATCTTGGTCCTTCCACCAATTCTTCAGTTCATTCCCAACACCGAGTTTCCCTAATTTACGATTCGCTGCAATGCTTGTCACCATCGTCTCAATTGTAATTTCTCAAATTTATTTTAATCCGTACATTGATAAATCGTGCCTAAAATACGCAAAGCTAAAGACTTCATTCACGCTCCGTACATAACTTGGCTTCAAGATCCAGTGGATGTAATTCCGGTTCACATAATTTTTCTGACAAATTTCAGGCTTTCTACTGTGTCGTGTGTGTACTATCAGTCCACTTTTTGGTAACCGGTCTTAAGGGAGATGATAAAAGTAAGTCGTTTCAATTTCCTAAGTTCAGGCTTATCAAGAATTGAGAAAATTGTACATAATTTTTTTCAAATTACTAATCAAGTTAGCACTTACTGCCGACAAAAACTGATTTAGTTAATTACCTTAATTAGTTTGTTAATTAGGTTGGTCTTGTGCTGAAATTCATGCACATTCGTATGAAAGTTATTAGTGATAATTTTTGCATGCAAATTATTAACATACATAGGCCACGAGGCATTTTGGACCATCCACTTGTTGCTTGCCATCTCGTCTGACGTAATCAGCATCTTCCTTTTCTTTGGCATCTACGCTGTGAGTTGAAAGCTTTAATAAACTAATTTCAAAAAGTATGCATATCAGAGTCCCTCGACGTAAAAAATATGTCAATTTTATTATTTCAGGGCAACTCCAAAGTAATCCACAACTGCTGGAAAGCATTGACAGGGATCATTTTGGCTGCAATTCTGCTATTCGTTGGGATCTGTATTGAACGCAATGGTAAAATTGTCCTTACTCTGGTGGAGGTGGTCACTTCTGGCTTATTGTTGCTGGGTCTTCGAGTTGTTTATCTCCATGACGTGGACCTCAAGAGGAACGAGGACTCTCTCGTTATTTAGATACGGTTCGGTCAGACCATATTTTAAAGACAGCACGATATGCATTTCGCTTTATTTGATTGGAATATGCAAACTTTCTTGAAAATCCATGAAGATGAAAGCTTGAAGCTTTAGCAAAAAACACATTCCGATACAAGTGATTCTGTTTGGCGTGGAGTGAAATTTAGCTTACGAGCAGTAACATATGTATGTACCTCAAGAAATTCGTAGAATTGGTAAATACATTTTTATCAATGTGCTCCATTTTCATTTGTTGCAACGCGAGCTATCTGACGACAGTGAATATCCCTATCAATTTCTATTTCAGTACCTTCGTAAGCTTTACCTAACTCCCGAAATGTTATTCATACATTTTGTTCACATATTATCAAAATTTATCTGTAGATTCTTCAAAGCTGGAATAATTCTTTATGGATAATGATAAACTTACGTATATCTACAGATATGTACATGTATATAACTAATCAAATTATATGAATTTAAATACATAATTGGCAAAATAGCTTATTTATACTGTGCAAATATTTTGATTGAAGCTTAAGCTTTTTGTGGTTAAATAAATATATCAAGTAAGTTTATGACTGTATTATTTAACAAATTTTATTTAAAATAAATAATAAAAAGTGTGCTAAATCGTTCCAATTTGGATTTCTTGAACATATTGACTAATTGGTATCATTCTCTCTTGGAGATTATGATTAAATACTTCTCAAACTTGGTATGCAAATAGAGCATCTCGAGGAAATTAATTGTACGTGGTTAAACGCACCATAATTCGAATTGAAAGCTAGATGGAAATAAATACATATAATTCTCATCTTCGCCTTAAATCCTTTATTTTAGAGATTTTATTTCTTTAGCAACTTTATTGAAACTATTAAGATCTGTGCTTAGAGAGCAGTGCAAAAATATCTTGGGTAACATGTTCCGATAATTCGGTAGCACATGGTGATCCCATCCTCTTGAAGAATTTCGATCCCTTTTGCTTCCTAATTTTCCCTTCGCCGAGGCCCAAACTTGCATCTGTAAAGAATGCTTCGAACTGGAGCGATTCGCCCACCCTAAATGACATAGCTTTAATAGAAAGCTACTTAATAATTCAACTCTTTAGCTTTACCTTTTCGTAGTGACGTTATGTCGTCGAATCACATTTTTCAGGTATTCACCATCAACAAGTTTGGAGAACAGGCAAATATTTCTCAGAACGGAGTCCATGCGATGAATATGCTTCACCTTTTTGGCTATTCTGTCCACATTTGACCTCTCGCGCAGTTCCTGGCAGTCAAAACGATTACTAGTATTGCGTAATTTTCAGCATAAGACTTCCTACCATGACCCGTTCCAGGGCGAATCCCGTGAGCAGATTAAAGTACGCAATTGTCACGCAAATTAAGAAGGACATGAGCAATAGGAACTGCATGATGCGATTATTCTTCTGAGTTGTTCCACCTTCTTCAGACTTTTTATTGAACAAGTCACTGTACTCTAAATCTCCAATCATCATTACGAAAACCTTTTCAAATTGACCCGGAAATGTGGCAGTTAAGGTGTCCACCTTATTTTCAGAAATATATACATAATTTATCCCACAATTAATCTTCTAAAGTGCTAAAAACTTTTCAAATATTAATTCTGCATACATTGTCAAACAGTACTACAAATGCGTATGTGAATCCAATGAGCAGAGGGGAGCAGGCCAAGAGCACCTTCACAGTTTGTATGAAAACCTGACGAGGATGAAGTAAGTACATTTATCACTTAATACAACATAACATCCGAGAGCTACCTGTTTTAGAACTTCGACAATTAATCCAATTTCGTCATATACGTTTCCGAGCCCTCGCATGAAGAGGATGTGTGAAAATATAATTCCTATCTGAACATACGCATACAAATGATCTATTTAAGTAAAGATGATTTTCTCGTGTTTACTATAAATACGTAGGATAAATGGTTATCTTACTGCAGCGCAGTTTCTCGCCTCTACGAAAACCTCGGATCCCATCAGGACTGGGTGTAATGCCACCGACGCTAAACCAGCTTCTGTCAGTTTTACAAAGTTCGTCACATTGTAAAAGTATTTCCATTTGTGCGTGACCACATTCAATGCGTGATAAAGTAAAGTGCAAGTAATGTGGATCGTCATAACTGTGGCCGAACAATATTGAGTTTTAGGTGAGTTTAAGGCATTACAGTAAGTTGTCAGTAGCAGCAATTGAAATGAGGCAAGCCAGATAATCTGCATCAACGGACAACAATTAGAAAATGTTAGGACCTCTTGAGTATGAGCTGCATTGCGCTGCCACAATTAATACCTGTCGAACAATCCAGAGAGAAAATATTACCCGAAGTTTCTGGCATTTCTTGGCAATGAAAATTTGAACAAGAGGATGTTGAAGGATTTCCCTTTGGGCAGAATAATCCCAACGATGTGCATGTTTTATGTATTGAGTCTCAAGTTGCGGAATAGGTTTTCTCGAAAGGGGATCGACATAGCCCGTTATTGGCCTGCAATCAATTTCTTTATTTGTAATTTTAATTCGAGTATTTATGCATCATATGTACGTAAACATTATGCTACTACTAATGTATCTATTTTACCCAAAATCTATCACGATTTCGTCAATTTTAGACGACATTGATGGTTTACTTTGTGAAAACCCTCTATCCATTAAAGCTTTAATTGCGAGAGGACATTGCTTATAGATCACACTCATTTTCTTTGTAGTCATCCTTTGAGCATTAACGTGGGTAAATTATATAATTATGATGATAACTTGGATAAGCATACGTACCAGCGATGAGGTTGAGGAGTGGCTGCAAGGAACTTTTGCAATGTTTCCACGCCACAATTTTTTAACGCGTATCGAAACGACGATATTCCATTCATGTCTTCCATGTCATACAAATAATAGAGTTTCCATTTCATTTTAGGAAACTTCCGACTAATGAGGTGTTCCACGCAAAGGCAGCCAGAAGGGTAAGACCCTAGCACCAAGATTACCCCGTGATTTACGTCAGTAAAAGGTTCAACCATTCATCATTAAAATTTTTGTATGCACCATTTTCTGCTGCGTAATGTAGCGCAGTTCTTTGAGATTTGTCGACCTTGGCGATATCCACTCTGTCATCGGCTACTAGAATTTCAGTAATTTCTGGCAAACGTTCCATGGCCGCGAAATGAAGCAGAGTCCTCCCATCCTCATCCCGTTTGTTTAATTGCAACTGTGTACACGCGGAAACAATGAGTTTCATAATTTCACAGGATATTTTAGATCTGCCTGAAAGAAGGAAATATTGCCATATTTTGAAAATGTTGTATAAATTTCTGCATGTTTATCCATTAATGTTTTTACAGTGTTGGAGGAAAATGTTCTCAATTTTGGCGCCGATAAGTTCATCTAGGTCCAGTTTGTAACGCCTGTTAAGAAAAAGTTTAACCATTTCCTTCAGTCCTTCTTTAAAACTGCGATGTAATGCGGTATGTCCTTCCATATTTAGCATGTTATTAAGCTTTCCGGTCAAATTGGGCGAATGCTGAAGTAATAACCGGGCACACTCCAACGCTTCATCGGTTTCCTCTGCAAGATAAGAAATTACTTTTACATTGTTTCAAATTAAAGTTTAATTTAGCTCGAACTTCTTGCGACGAGGTGTAGCGGCGAATTTCCGTAACAATCTTGGGCGTCAGGTCGCATTCCAGATTTTAACAAGGTTTTAATCAGTGCTGGATTGGAATTCTGTGCGGCTTCGTGCAACGCTGTGTAGCCCTGACGAGAGGGTCTGAGGCACAATTTCTTGAATTTGTGGATTTTATCGCTCCCTATTTGTTCATGATTGCTCTATTTAGTTATAAAAATTACGAAGTTGTTGTGGCTTAATTTACCATAATTAATTACCTTCATTTTGTAGCATGCAACTATCTTCTGATTGTTGTAATGATTCCTCGTCGTTCGAGTCCACGGTGATAACGTCATGCTGTCTTTCTGAATGTTCTGGAGGGATCTGAAATGCAGTAACTTTGTCAAACGTTTCTTGCATAATTGGTCATTGAGCTGGATACTAAATGTAAATGACTAACTTCTAGAGTGTACCTGCTGATTCATCACATATCAGTCAAACTTAGGATTAATAAAACAGCTAAATACTGATAGTATACATATACAGGAACATGTACTCAAATCGCCAAATAATTAATTTCACAAAAGATGACTAAAGTGGTAAACTGTAAAAATCTCCATGTGATACACGAATAATAAGTAAATGCAATGCTGACAAAAGTTAAGAGTCAACTGCATTAACAATTTAACCACATTTTGTGGTTTATCCTTCATTTCATAAAGCTTTTTTTGTGGTTGATACATAAAGCTATTGTAGCAGGTAATATTAGTGTTTACCATGTTGTTAATTGGCGACTAACTTCACAGTACAGCTTATACACGCACAGATATAAGGTCTCTTCATTTGAAGAGGATACGGTGTCTCTAGTCTGCAAATTTCTGAATACTTACTGTAATATTGCTAAAACCAAAACCATGCAGGTGTGCATAAACCATTACTTATACACACTTATTTATATTCATCCTGCATACTGTAAACTTTCCAGAACTTCCTAAATGTATGCATAAATGTTGCAGTCGAATGTGCATATGTATGTATCATGTCCATAAAGTTAACTGCTATTTATTTTCTAGTTCATATTTTTTTATAGATTATGTGGTTTATTTTTTGTCCTTTTATTCTCACCACAAATTTAAAACAACTGTCAAACATGCAAAGAAAGAGCAGATCCAGTTTAATTCAACCCGGAATCCAGCCGAGTTATCACTCCTGGAATCCAGCACAGCAACAGCTTCAATCTCAATCAACGCATCCTACAATTAGTACACAAATAAGTACACGTGCGTATGCAAGTATTTCATGATATCCGTAAATATAAGAGGTGAATACCAATAGCAATGAAGACGTTCCAATTGTTGCACGAGCAGGATAATTTTTTGGAAAAACTTCAAGTTCATAATATTTATATTAGTTTGCAGCTTGTTTACCAATCAATAAAATATAACGCTCAGTTTTTGCCACTTTTTCTTACATTCGGAATAAACATTATTCATTACAGCTGCATCGCTAATATTTTGCAGGTACACGGTTACTTTTACAACTGGAACAAGAACCAGCACCACAAGTTAAGCCCACATTTCTTCAGAATTTACTTATATTTCAGATATTTCATTTACTGTCTTCAAATTTCGCCCCTACCGCGGATAAGACGTGCCCAATATTTCGTAAAGTTTGGCGTGTTTCCGTTTCAATTCCTCCAGGCACCATCAAACCCTCCTTATTAAATCCGATCTGCCCGGAAATGTAGAGCGTAGAGTCGACAAGGATTCCATGACTATATACATGCATAAACATCAAAAATGTGTTAAGTATTTCTGCCCCAATGATGTATTGGTAATGGACGCAAAATTATGTCCACCTGTATTTTCCTATTTGTGGAAGCTTCGGACTCATGATAATTGTCCGATTAACTATTTTGAAATAAATGTTAACCGCAGGACACGAATAACCAAATGTATTCAGTCAACTTACCTTTTTGTGCATAACAAAAGCCGAGAAACATGAACGCAATTGTTAGAAATCTAGTTTTTGCAGATGGCATAATTTTACGTTAAGTAAATAATTACAAGTTCAGGGATTCAGGGGTACAATTGTGTTTCCAAGTAGAAATTAATGACCTGGAGAGGTGTGTCGCTATGTTAAATTACTATTTGTGATGAAAAGTTTTAACACGGATTGTGATGGAGGATTAATGCGATACTCTGATTACTGCTATCGCTAAATATCAATGTCATCCTCAGATTATTACTTTTGTGAATAAAGTAAAAACAATGTGTATACATAGTTAAGTTTGGATTATTATTCCACTAATGTTAGAAAAGCTAGTTAAAAGTACATACAGCATATGTACACATTTAAAAATTTAGTCGCTGTATAATTGAGATTATGCAAGTCCATCTGCACTCTTGCAGCAATTATATTTACGTCCAGTCACACACATAAATCAATTAATACAGATTTAAAGTTCAACTCAGATTGTCGCATGGAGTAGTATTTGTTAGTATAGCATTTAATAAATGCAGTGCATTTAATACCGCAACCATTGTGAAGCCCCAAAATGAGAGTTTAACCTATACGTGTGCATGTACATATGTATGTATGGAACTGGAACTACATGCACATTTTTTGAGATGTGAAACAATTGATGTAATTTAGTAATACACAGTGAAGAAGATATTGTCCAATTCTTAATTCTCCATGTTAACTATATAACAAATTAAAATAGCATTCTCATAGCAAAACAGACAAGAATTATGGTCCAGTTCAATTCAGTACCATGAGATGCAACCGAGGTAGAACTCAAATCCAACACAGCGATACCCTCAATCTCAACCAGAGCATCCTATAAATCAGCGAGATGTATAAATGCATAAATAAATTTAGACCTGTAAAAGGAGAATTTATACGATTTGCATACCAAGTGTAGCTTGGCGATTTGAACAGTCGCACGAGCAGGGTAATTTTGAGGAAAAACTGTACAAAATTTTATAACTTGCTCAATACAAATTTTCATTTCCATAAAATACTTAAAACAAGACGTATCTTTCTTACATTCAACATACACCTGGTTCATTATTGTAGCGTCGCTAATATTTTGGATGTACACGGTCGTCTTCACAACTGTATAAAATATAAGTACAAAATTTCAATTCCTCGTGAAACGGTTAATTCTTATATATAAATTATTTCATACCATCTTTAAATGAGCATCCAGCAGCAGTCAGGACATGTCCCATATTGATAAGTGCTTGTCTTGTTTCATTTTCAATTCCCCCAGCTACCATGACGCCTTCTTTGTCCATACCGACTTGCCCAGCAATGTATAACGTATTGTCGACAAGGACTCCATGACTGGATAAAAGTCATCAGAACTATAAAATTTACCTAAATTATGTTCTAAATTATTTTAAGCTACCTATATTTTCCAGATTGTGGTAGTTCTGGACTCATGATAAATGTTCTATTGCCATCGCAAAAGACTACCAAGAACAATATTGTCAAAGTTGTCGTTATGATTCCCATTTTTTCTGAAATTTATAACTACAAATGAAAAATGTGTTGCTTCACTAACGTTCTGTGCACAACTGAGATGACTATGTAAAATTTTCGGCTGGGTTTGATGTCTGCTTATATAACTGATTATAATTTTTTGTCAACATGTTCCCAATGCCATTGTGGAGTTTCGTTATATAACAAAGATTGTGCAGTTTTTCATGACTCGGGCAACCCAAACGTTGAGATCAATATAAATACTTTTATCGGTCCAAGTGCATTTAGTAGTTTCATCCTACATGCATCGTCATTAAGTGTTGTCTACAGTTTATTTTGTGATCGCTTTGTCCGTCCGTCCGTGGGCAGGATATCTGCAGAATGCCTCAACATATGACATAATCAAATCCCATTGTCGGCGGTCGGCATTATGCTTCTAATTTTTAGTTCTCGGTCGAGTTCGATAATGGGGCCAATCAGACCACCCCCCACAGTGGCAGGGGTACGTGCAGAATTAAATTTTACCTTAATTTTCATATTGGGTGTCATTCTAGAATAAATTTAACCACGAATTTAACCACAACGCAGTCAATATTTTTGACCTCCGACCATCTCAATACCGTGAGAACGAGGGCAAAGGTCTTAGATCGCATAATTTTCATGTGGTATCATTTTACATTTTACTATATGACGCCACCTTTTTATGTTCGTTTAATACGGTTTATCACGTGAAATGTCCGTACCTATGCAGTTAAGGAGTGCGGCGAATTTTGCACACTTGTCATGAGTGGCATGTTTACAAAAGAGTAAAAAAAAATGATAAACTTGAGGAATTTAAAGTACGCGATAATCAAGCTGATGGATATTTCAATTACAACTAGAAATTACCATATGCTATTAATTATTAATCCAGACTTTGTCAACTCATGGATATTGCTGCAACTACGGTCTAAAAAATGGGTGAAATGGGAATAAGTGGAAATTGAAAAATTATTGTAATTGAAGCTCTGCGGCATAATCGCCTAGAGCCATGTCCTATGTATGTATTTACATATTTACATAGTCGTATGCCAATTTTAAGTACCTATTAAAGAGAATGTGTACCGAGGATGTATGTATCTTTATATTTATTAAATTGAATCTTTATTTCTGAATTAATTTTTAAAAATTTAATGTCACTGAACATTCGTAGCTACATATTTGCACTAGATTGGTAGATTACTCAATCTAAGCCAATTTTCAGAAGATTTAGAACAAAATAACATTAGGTGATTATGCACATGTCATAGTGTATAATTTGCATACATGAAACACACCATATCCGTTTCAGCAACAAAATATATGTACTGGATACGCACTACGCAAATATACATAACTAATTGCTAAATGTTACATCATACAAATTTGAGTCGCAACCAGGATAAACCTCCCCATTGAAGTTAAATATATCAATTTGAAGCACAAATAAGCAATTTTCACTCAAATTGTTCCACATTTTACAAATGTTGTGCAATATTCTACTTTAAAAACCAAAATACAAATTCAGTTTGTAGATGTGTTTGCATTGTTCAAAATGCAAATTGTTGCAGAATGTATTGAAAAATCTTATTGTTGAACAATATACTAATTTTTTGTACATTATGCATTTAGAAAACTGACTTATCCCTCTCAGGTCCTATAATTTATTAATTCAACTCTGTCAATATGAAAGCAAGCATTTTGTTCATAGTGGTGGCAATTCTCTCCTCAAAAATTGGTGACTACAAATTTATCATACTTAATTTTAAGACCACCAAGCATGTGTCAAGCACTTACTTCTTTTATCCATTGATTAGCAAATGCTACTAATATAACTGGATATCAATCTGTTATCGAGGACTCTAAAATTGTTGGCGGTCAGCCTGCAACTCTTGGACAATTTCCTTTTCAAGTTTCCATAATCATTGGTGGATCGTCGCTTTGTGGCGGTTCCTTAATCTCAGATCGGGAAGTTTTGACAGCTGCGTGAGTGTTATCATGCAACAATGTTATCCACATGGGAAAGGTCTCCTTGTATAAAATGCTTAAATTTGTATGCATACATAGGCATTGTACATATGGTAATTCCGCTGGTGCGTTTGTGGTTCGTGCAGGATCGCTAAGAGCACGAACCGATGGACAATCTCGAACAGTGTCACAAGTCAGGCAGCATCCCCAGTACAACGCTAACACCGTAGATAACGACGTGTCCGTATTAGTGGTAACAAAAATTATGCATTATGTACAAAATTACGGTAGTACATACGTACTTTGTATTGTATTTTAAGCTCTCCTCACCTTTTACGCTAAGCAATACCGTGGGGGTAGCAACTTTGGCAACATCTGAGCCATCGGCGTCCACGGCGTGTCAAGCTGCTGGTTGGGGTCAGTGATTGATTTCGTACATGCAAAAATTTTCTACCTTGTGTGATCTATTTGACAATTATTTCAGGTCTGCTAATGGAGGGAGGTCCATCGACTGCCTTTCTCCAGTATGTCGACTTGCCTATTGTGAGTCGAGCAGGATGTGCAGCAGTTTATGGGGTCGGAAGGATTTCAGCGAATCAGATCTGTGCCGGACACAGCGCCGGTGGAAGGGACACGTGTCAGGTGAAACGTAAAGAATGGTAATGACAAAGTAACACATGAATATGTTTGCAAATGAAATATTTCAGGGTGATTCAGGCGGGGGACTTTTCTTGGCCGGGACAAACACGCAAGTCGGGATTGTCAGTTATGGAAATGGGTGTGCCAGGCCAAGTGCGTATATATTCCAATCGTTTAATTGTTGTCGTTACTTTAACACTAATTTCGAATTTCAATAGACATTCCCGGAGTGTATACCAACGTGGCACGTTATTCTGCCTGGATTAGAGATGGGACACAGCCAACAACGCTATGCACTGGACTTCTTGACATTTGTAATCGTATCCCGGGTACAATCTTTTGTAGCAAGATGAGCCTGCTTTGTAATTTGGGCAATTTGTTTGGATAAAGTGGAAGGAACTGCACAAAGTGAAAAACATTGCACAATTGAGACAAATTTATTTTAAAACTTTTTGTTCAAATAAAGTGAAAAGTAGTTCCGAGTATTTGAAAGGAATCCTTGACATTCACTACAATTGAACTTCTAATTTCCTGGATAAGTCGCCCTTGTATTGCCATATTTCACACTTATGCACCACATCATCTGGCACAGACTGCATTAATTATACAAACTTGTTCGGCATATGAATTTGTATTCTCCACAATTATTTCCTTAGTTATTGTCATAATTTCACATATATAAGAATTTCACAGCACACAACTTTTACTCGTGATTTCAACAGACTGAATTCGTCATTTTACGATAAACTCCTGAAATAAGTATGAAGCTAGCGATTTCCGGCCTGATTTTAGTTTTGATGCATCTCCAATGTTCTGGTTGGTTTTATTTTTTATTTTTTACTGAAACATCACAATTAAACGTCACGTTTTATTTTATTAACAGTGTCAACCAATATAACGGATTTGTATACTAACCCACCTTATCAGGCTAAAATTATTGGAGGCGAGGTAGCAGCGGAGGGACGATTTCCTTACCAAGTCGCGATCATCATTGGAGGAATTGGACTTTGTGGCGGATCTCTTATATCGGATCGAGAAGTCTTAACAGCAGCGTTTGTGTTAAATTTAAGCAGACATTAAAACATTATTGATAATTATTTGCCTACGAAATTCTAGGCACTGCACGAAAGGACGTAAGCCGTTCCAGATTTTCGTGCGGGTCGGATCTTTGGATTATCGTTCTGGTGGAGAAACTCGAAAGGTGTCACAAATCAGACAGCATCCTCTGTTCAACTCGATAACCCAGCAGAATGACATCTCCATGCTTGTGGTACTAGTTTAATGAAGGCTAAAATTATCAGTTAGTTAATTAATTTTAGATCCTTCGCATTTAATTATACAGTTATCTTCGCCCGTGACATTGAACGAGATGGTTGGCGTGGTGACGCTACCAACAGAAGAGCCTTCTGCTGGGGCCATGTGTGAGACATCCGGCTGGGGTAAAGTGATAGTTAAAAAAACTTACTACTTTTACTGATTACGTTTTATGTGGACATAATTGTTTCAGGTGTAACGGCGGAAAATGGACAACAGTCGTCAGCCCTTCGGTACATAGAACTACCAATTATTGATCGAGAAACATGTCGCCAAACCTACTCTTTCCCCGGATTGTCGGGGAACCAAATATGCGCCGGGCTCAGAGAAGGTGGAAGAGATGCTTGTCAAGTAAATACTTATGAAATGACTTTTATGAGACTGATACACTTTGCGAAATGCATACATACAATTTCAAATTTTAGGGAGATTCAGGCGGAGCCCTTGTGTTGTCTGGGACAAGCACGCAAGTTGGGATTGTTAGTTATGGACTTGGATGTGCTAGGCCAAGTACGTATCGCAAATTTAATTTGTATCCTGTGCCATGTTTAACGAATTGTTTACAGACGTTCCAGGAGTGTACACGAATTTGTTTAACTATTTGAGTTGGATAAGATCCGAAATGCAGCCCAACACGTTCTGCGCTTCCATGCTCGACGTATGCAACCGTCTGCAACTTTCACTGGTCTGTAAAAAAGTTCAGCTCCTTTGCAATCCGAATAATGTATCCGGGTGAAATAAAAATAAATTTACTCGGTAGTTTTAATGTAAAATATGTACGCAATTTTTGAGATTCTATCGAGATTTTGAAGATTTGGATATTCTGCTTCTATATAATCTAAATTTATGAAAACCTATGTATTAATAATTTATATATGAATAACTACTTAAAAATGTTGCGTACGTTGTATCAAAATAAATATGCATTTATTTAAAACATTTCTCCAATTCACGCATGTTTTAATTTACATGATTGATGCTTATCCACAATTATGTATTCAGTAACTGCTCATTTAGAGAACGTTAAGGATAGGTCGTAGACATACAGTAAATCGGAAAATTTAATTTCCCCAAGGGTCTCGGATATTATCTTATTATTTGTAATGTGATATTTTTATATTTTATAAAAAATAACATGTCAAACTTTTTTTTAAGAATTTTTTCTTACTGGTATTATTACCTTTAGAAAAATCAAAATATTTAAACAGCTTCAAGATTAACATTGGATAAGGCTGCATTTAAGTAGTCTTGGACCAAAACATAGCAAGAATTTACGAAAACGCAAATTCGAATAATATTTAATTTAAACAAATGAAAACTATTGAAAACTGTTTTCTTTATATGTGTCACCTGTATGGTATCTTAACAGGTGAATTAGAGTTTAATTAATATTCTTTATCTATATTCTAATGTCTGTACACAATGCCAAAAACCAATAAAATCTGGCATGCTGTACCTCGTGTCCCAATTACATATGTACGTACGTACGCATGCATTTAGAGCCTTGAAAAACATCAAATAACATGTAACCCATAGCAAATTTGGAGGTCATCTGGAACACTGATGAATGTATGTAATCCCGTTGAAATTTCAGGCAGGTTTAAATCTGCATTAAACGGAAGTTAACCTTTTAAACTACTCATAATTGTAGAAATTTGTTCATTGTTATGAATTCATTCATTCTTAACCACAATCTGCTACAATAATGAGACTGCTCTTTTCTAAAATACAGATATAACCTTCAAGCTTCATATTTTTAAGGAACTTAACCGTATTATAATGCGAAAGTCTAATACATGTGTACATATGTATGTATATCATTAAGGATTTCCGGGTTGAAATTGTCTTACACATATCTATCAAATACAAATTTGTACTATATAAACCGACCGAAATATCCAAATATTTATCAACCCATACAACCATCCACAGCTTACCATTAAGTATTTTTCTACAATTCCATACAATGCAACGAAGATTATCATTTATTTCCGTTATTATTTCGGTCCTATTTTATTCCCAAAAGTCCGGTGAGTTATGTTTAATAAATTAACCAACAATTTTAAAATCAGTCCTTTTTATGGTGATTTATAAATATTCAGCCTCCTAAAACACCAGTGAAACACAGTCTTTACTCAATACGCCGAAAATTCAGGGAGGGGATGCCGCAACTTTGGGTCAATTTCCTTACCAAGTCGCAGTTCTTGTTTTGAATCGTTTCATTTGTGGTGGTTCATTGATCTCGGATCGAGAAGTTATCACAGCAGCGTGAGTTTAGGGTACCGACTTCGATACTCAAATGTTTCCCATTTTATTTGCAACATTTTCAAATCACAGGCACTGCACTTTTATTGCAAAACCTAAATTATTGTCAGTAAGGGTTGGGTCATTAGAATCAGGGTCGGGCGGAGAAACTCGAACTGTATCACAAATCAGACAACATCCCCTGTTCAACCCGATCACTTTGGCCAACGACATCTCCATCCTTGTGGTATCATTCTAAACCTGTAAAAACAGTGGTAATGAGCTCACCACGTATCACAATTTTTTTTAGTTATCGTCGCCCGTAACCTTGAGCGAAACGGTGGGAGTGGTCACTCTGGCAGACGAAGAACCGGAGGAAGCCACTTTGTGTCGAATAGCCGGATGGGGTAAGGACTCTAAAATTTATGGGGTGGGAATAATATAAATATTTGATATTACGAGTCCAGGGATCCGAGTTGAGAATGGAGAACCCTCACCTTCCCTCCAATGGGTAGATATTCCCATAACCAATGTCGAAAGATGCCGTACACCACAACTTCCCATTAGCTATCAACTATGTCTCGGCTATGAAGAAGATGGAAGAACAATTTGCCAAGTGATGATGCTAATTTATTTAATAAACATAATTTACATAATTTTGAGCATTAAGGAGTTCTAAAACGTTATTAATTAATATATATTTAATGATGATAATGGATAAGTGTGTTATACTTTTAGGGTGATTCAGGGTCCCCTGTTGTTGTGACTGGGTCGAGAATTCAAGTCGGCATTGTTAGTCGGGCAGCAGCAGTACCACCGTGCAGAGCGACGGGTACAAAAAACAACATAATTGTACTGTTGTCCCTGTGGCTAATTTGTTTTCATGTTAATTTAGGCTCTATGCTGACCTTGCATACCAATATTGCCAAATATATTGGTTGGATTAGAGGAGAGTTGCGGCCAAATAAGCTTTGCGCCCTATTTCTCGAGGGTTGCAACCGTCTCCAACTTTCCCTGCTTTGTCAAAAGATACAACTTTTGTGCAATGCGAACAATATTTTTGGATAAAATTCAGTAGTAATGTACTTACATTTTTTATTTACTATTTAACGTTGTGTGCATATTTGTAAGGCAAAAAATATCGTAAGATTAATTAAAAACGACTAAAAACTACAAAAATGCTTGTTTCATGTAAAGTTTTTAAAATTTCTTGGTTTCTATATTTCATGATTGCAGAAGCGGAATTAAAATTCACTTTTCTTTAAAATCGTTAGTCAGAGTCAGGGCTTATGTACATAATGGTTTCTAATGAAAGAATATAAAGTGAAACTGTAAAAATTTTCATCTGAATGGGCCCTTGGGGGTGACCCATATCCATTTTTAAAACTCGTACAACGAAAGCTGAAATATAGGAGTCGCTAATTGGTACTAATCCAAGAATATGAATTGAAATATGCAAAATCACTATTTATTAAATTTATTGATATGCATTTACAATAATATTTCATGCAACAAAAGTCGGATTGAGTGATAATCCTAAGTCTGACTCGGGCTATATCAAACCTGTAAGTTATTAGCTTTCTTTTTTTAACCTTTTTAACCTTTCTTAATCTAGTACTGGATTATCGCATTTTAAAGTTAGAACTAAAAAAAACTAAAATATGCATAATTAAATTAGGACAAATTGGTAGCATTATTGGCCAAAGCTTGTATTGATTACAATGATGCATGTATTTTCAGTATTGGGGCCATAACCAGTTGACTTTAAGTATTATTTTTACAATCACAATGTATGTACAAACCAGCCAATAACATTGTACCTTCGCCAAATTAAAACCCAATTACTTTTTGCCTTAGCCGTGACACATTTTATCTCGAGTAAGACTATTTTTGCTGGAATTCTTGGAATAATTTATACATTTCCTGAACCCACGTCTTTCAAACGTCTCACTGTGCGAGTTTACTTTTGTACAGTGGACAAGTAGATACATTAAACCGTTCCATGGACACCCCATCCTTCAGGAATCCCATTCTCACCAAATCTGCCAACATTCTCGCCATATTTGTCAAACCACTCCCACCCATCCCCATTTGCTGGAACCCCACGTCTCAGAAATTCGTCTTTACCTCGGCCCGACCAAAACTCATGGTCTGGCACCTTTCTGTCTTTATTGCATTTCTTAACACGTTTACTGCAATTTTCCTCCTCGTGCGACAACTCTTTGTCCAGGATGGATTTCTTCAATTTTCACACATCGTAATTTTTGTGGGTGGAGTAATCATGGGAATGTATCAGTCCAGCGTAGACTTTTGCCTCCTATCGTATGGAGCTGAATATGTCCTCGTGCTTAACAACTTGGTACCATTCTCTACAAAACTACAAAAAGCATATTCATCATTTTCGATCAAATCAAAACCTCCAGAACTAGGTTCACGAATATCTACATTTATTTTCAATTTGGACAACCATGTTTGTTCCATGATTGTCATATTTCTCGGAGTGTCAACCCCTTCCGTCACTTTCGGCGGTGTATATTTGCACAAGGATCCATTCTATCATCTCTTGCGTCTTGTCGATCGGGCATTCCCCACGTGGAAATTGGACACGTTTCTTCATAATTCGATCCCCAACCTGTTATTACGATTCCTAGTGATAATTCCTTTAGTCGTACACGTTTCGACGTCTCTTGCCCTCGTCATCATAATATTCTTGTCTGCACTCCGATTTTCTTGCAACGTGTTTGAAAGCTTGATTCAACTCAGTGGAAATGGAGTACCCATAAATTTGAGCAAACTCATCCGAATTTACTCCTCATATGCGATTTTACTTCGAGGAAATTGCAATTTTCAAGAAACAGTGACATTCATCTTGATGGGACTTGGGTTGTGGGTCCAGGCCCTGTTCAACTACGGAGCTGTCATAGGTTTCGGCGTCGTGCCGATTTATTTGTACTGGTACATTTTTGGTGGTGTAATCCTAACCTTTACAGCGATCAACTTGCTCATGTTTTACCCCTATAAGATGAACGATTTCTCGGAAATGCTGTTGAAATTGTGGAAACTTGCAGGTGTTCAAATTGCGAATCGATAGACAAGAATATATTACAAGAAGAAGCTGAGAGCGATGCGAAATGTCACGATTTATGGAGGGCTGAACGAGTTCAAGTTTTATGCAATGTTAAGGTCTACAAAGTTTCAGTTTTTTTCCATAATTGCGACGACAACGATTAATTTGTTTTTGGGAATTCCGAAGCATTATGTTCGCCAAGCTATTGTGAGCAGTAGTTCATTTTAGTGTTGTAAATATTGACATTGTTATGCATACGTGTGTGTAGTCAAATTCTAAATTATGATTTTTTTGCCTTAGACAAGCTAAATTTTATTTACACAACTTTTAAAATTGAGCAATTATTATACACGTGAATTTGTTTTTGCATACAAAGGTGACTTTGCAAAGCCACGTATTCACATAACCACTGCGAAAGTCGATAAAGAAATACAAATTCAATAATAACTTGGTTAACTAATCAAATAAGGCAAATCTAAGGAAAAATTATGCGCATCTAAAATCGTACCTCTGTTCTTCAACATTACTTTCTAAAATTTATTCCATAAATATAAATATAATGCTTTAAGGTATACTAAAAAGGAATAATATCTATAATATATACATATGCAAGGTATGGATGTATGTGTTTGTATTCTTGATTCCATCAGAAACCTATAATCCTTTATTTTATGGTATTGCCACTGACAATTTGTCATCATTGGTACTAAAAAAATTTTAAGCGAGTAGACATGATTTTAGATTTTAAAATGTTTTATTTAAAATATGAATATATTAAATAATTTAACAGGTAATTATTTTGTATAAACAACTTTTAAAAAGCTTATAAATTATTTTAAAATACATATTTACACCTTCAAAGAATATCCACATCTACAAAATCTATGTAATTTGAAGGTTTGCCTAATGTATCCAGTTTGATTAAAAATGTAAATGTACATATATGGACATAACTATATAATACTAATTGTAGGTATACATATATTTACGACGCATTATTTAACCTCCAGTACAATTTATTTACACATTCATAGTGCTATTAACACCAACGGTTAGGGAATCTTACAGTATTTATGTATTAAAATTATTTATAAAATTATAAAATTATATATTAAAAAATATGTATGCAGATTCTTTACGTTATGGATATCGTTTTAGTACAAAAATGGTACATTTATGAAATATCATTACAAAGTCGTTACTTAATGCAGAAAAATAATATTTCCTTTGTGCTCCTCAATCCATTTGTGCATCTTGGGAAGACTGCTTCCACTAAACTAAATAAAATTTTAACAAAAGCGTTTCATTAAAAACTGCGATAAATTAGGTACGTACTTATGTCAAGTGAAAGAATACGGAAGGAAATTTACCTCATATACGAATCCCTGCAAAGTAATATTGGGTATGACGGGCGATAATCCGTTGCACAATTTTCCATACCCCTCATCCTTCACAGAAGCCTGATTAAAATTACAGTTGACAAGTTTGAGAGTTTTTAGCCCTGTAAAATTCAACAAAAATTATTCCAACTGTACACAATTAAAAAAAAGTACATTGTATAAAATGTAGTATTTTATAAAATATTTCTGCCAAATATTAACTTACCGGAGAATGGGAGAGACGTAACATAAATTAATTCTGGTAAAGTGATTTGCCAGTCCAATCGAATTGTCAAATTTTCCAGCTTCTTGAAACATTTCGATAAAGAGACGAGGCAAGAGTCGAGTAGCTGCGTTCCTGCGCCACTCCCATTGCAGATGGTCACGTCCAAGTGAATCAGGTTTGGAAATATTTGGCCAATCTTGGGAAACAATTGTGCTGAATAGTCTGACTCGTCGTAGAAAAGTTGACCCAGTGAAAGGCTTTCCACACTTCGCCAGCAGGTCGAGATATTGAAAATTGTGCCGTCCAAGAATTTTCGCATCCCATGGTCGTTTTCACACAGCCTTAGTTTTCGTAAGGACGGTAGCTGTTTCTGCGTTGCATGCTCAAATTTGATTTCGTACAAATTTACAGAGTCGAAACAAAATTCTGTAAGGTTGGGGAAATAGGGAAAACTGAAGGAATGATCCTCGACCTGCGTGAGAATTTAATAATTAATAAGTTAGTTAGTCAATTAAGTTAATTAAGTTAGTCTTAGTTAATTAGTTGGTCATTTACTTATTAATTAATGTAGTTAATTAATGGTTAGAATTAGGTTACTATTAATTAATGGGGTAGTAATGGGGTAGTAGGTTGGTTATTTAGTATTAATTAATAGTTAATATAGGCTTTTACCTCAATTGTGGGGAGCTCCATTGAGATGAACAAGTCCGTGGACGATGAAATTACCAATTTTTGGAGAGAATTTTTCACCTGTTCCGTCATTTTGAAAAATTTCGCCAAGCTAAAGTTGTCCTCAATCCCCCTGAAATTCAATTATTTATAAAATTAGTATAAGACAATGACTTTGAGCTAAATGCACCGCCTGCAATTCAATTAAATATATAGAGTGTAAACAAAACTGCGTAGTTTAAAAAAAATCTAGTCCTCAAAACCGTTTGAAAAATCATTGTAAACTTCAACATGAAAGGATGGAAAGATGTCAAAATAGATAAATTAAATATAAAAATAAATCCTTACACTTCAACAAGGTCATCATTTCCAAAAATGTCATCCTTCAGTGATATTGGATTTCCAGTCCATTCCAATGTCTTTAGTTTGCCACAGGTTGTCAAGTCAGGGTAAAAATGATCAGTAATCTTCAACACTTCCAAGTTTGGCGACATTCTTATCAACTTTTGCACATTTGCGTGATAAACATCTCTCGATCTGCTCATTTCTTCCACATGGGTTTCTATGCACCGAATGTTTGACATATTTGCAAGCTCGTTTGACAATAAAGGATCAAACCGAGGAGTAGAAAAGTCCACGCTTTCATCAAACTCAAAGTCTCTTTCACATATCACAATTTTTTTCAAGTTTGGAAATCTATTTCGAGTGGAGAGCGAGCCTGTGAAGCTGGATAAAAAGTCAGAGTTTGCATACAACTTAAGTTCATGAACACTTTCTCCTCGTTGATTAGCAAATGCAAAAAAGTCATGCTCATTCGTCTCGCTGCCAAAGTTATCACTTTCGCAAGTAATGCGACGAAGTAAGATTGGTTTTTCAGTCGATTTGGACTCAATGCAATAATTGTTTACAGAGAAATACGTCCTCTTGGCAAGTATCGGGGTGGCAACTTTTTCCCATGTTCGGCAAACTCTGCGACACCTCTTGAGTCCGGATATGGTTCGGAATCCGAAAATTATGTCCAGAATCTAAAATTTGAAGATAAATATACATTATAATTCTACTCGTTATACATAATTTTACATAATTACAAAACATATACATGACACGTGTAATAAGTATCTAGTACTATCTATTCATATTATCTAATTTATTTGATTATGTGACCTATTTATACGAAAATTATGCTCTGTGAAATACAAATATGTATATCAGGCATAACTAGCTTGTAAAGAAGCTAGCTTAAATAATAATAATATTATACCGTATTTATAAATTGATAAAAATATATTCAGTAATTATCTCTATAGTTTAAATGCCTTACCACTGGATTTAGCAACGCCGGATGAACGCCAGAACCTCCCAAATTATCCTCCATCAACGAGTCACTATATTCACTCAGTGAATTATTCCCCTCACAATCCCCCTCCATGGTCTCCTCCATTATGGCGTTCATAATTGTAAGTGTAAATGTGCTTGAAGTAGTTTTACTTTGAATTGAAACAGAGTTAAAGAAGTGCTAATACAAAAATCTTATGGCGTTTTGTGTATAGTTTCGACAGTGTTTAACCGTTGATGTCTAAACCAACAATGACTCAGTTAAGTAAAGCACTGGAAATATTAAAAACGTGTTGCATGTAATGGCTGCTTTGGTGTTGAAAGATATGTGAATGTGAGAAAAATATCGACGAAAACATGGAAAGTCAAAGACTGGACAAGTCAGTCAACGCAGCAAGATTAGCCGAATTCCATTCACCAATCGACTTATTATAGGCATACTGATTTTTCTTAAAAATTTATCAGAACCATTATTTGCCCAACCAAGTAACATGCATGCCTGTCATGGACTCATGGATTAGTGTTAAGACATTCATTTCATGGAAATATGTAACTCTTTAGGGCTGGAAATAATCCGGGTCAATACATCCAGGATTTTTTTTACTCACGTCGCACACAAAGGTTCGTACATTATTTTTAGCTTTTAACCCTTACATTGCACTGCACCTGGGTTTTAACCCTTGCATACAACATTCGCATTTAAAAATAATATCGTTTTATGATAATTCTTAGTACTCCAAAAATGTATGTAAATACTTGACCAAGTAAATTGTAACGTCTACTTTCACAGTTTCACAAGTAAATTATATACGTCAAATTTTTACATATGTACGACATGTCTAAACTATATTGTAATTAGAAAATCGAATATCATGGAATGATATTATATATACGAGACGAGAGTATGCTCAACAATTAGATGATGTATTTATTTATTTCCAATTAAAAAACTTTAAACTTAAAGATATTATATTAATATTTCCGATAATTATTAAATCATTTACTTCTATAACGACATAAATCTACTGTTGGTTGTCCCACGGTATAAATGACACCAGCAATTACACCCTCAACAGATTTATCAGTCCGGTTTGAAACCCCTATGGCTTGACTATCTATTCCTTGTAACTCCTCTTTATCCAGCCTGGATAAGTGCGCAGATAAGTCTGCCTCCTCCTTGTCGCCAGATATGGCTGGTACATTTTGCAGTCCAGCCAATCCCAGCACTTTCACCCACTCCGGACTGCAATTCATAAAAAGAAGCATTCTCCCATTTTTCTTCATCCCCTTCACCAAAGAAACAAAAGTACTCGCTCCCGAATAATCATAACTTGACCAATGACAAAAATTGAGCACGATAACGCGACAAGATTTATGTTTAAGGCACAATTTCTGAATTGTGGATGAAACATGATCAATTGACGGGAAGTGTATCCCCGATTTAGACGGGGTGATGACCAGGTAATTTATGCCAGTTCTGCTGTCCGTCCTGATTTCCGGAGTGAGTTCAGGTTTCAGGGATTTGAGCAGAATTCCACCCACCGAAATGCACACACCGATCACAATGCCGTATTCCATTCCGAGGAATAAGGAGCATGCGAAGGTGATTAAACATGCGATGGCGTCCATTTCTGGAATTGGCAAATATAATTCCTTACAAAATGTACATAAATATGTCTCTAAAATGACTCATCTCATTAAACATATAATCTCACTTGAAATCCGCCACATCGGAATGATACTCTCATACTCTATCATCACCATCACGGCTGCAATTATCACGGCAGATAAACTTGCTTTCGGTATGTAGTAAAACGACGGGGTGAGAAATCCAAGGGAGAGAATTACCAAGATTCCTACATATGTATGTCAAATACATCAAATTTATCACTAAAAGTTTTTCATAAAAAAAAACAATGCGCAATTTGTAGCTAATTGCCTGCAAACAATCCACCCATTTGAGTCCTGACCCCACTCGCATCATTCACCGCTGATCTGGAGAAACTTGCAGAGATTGGCATAGCGCTACAACATCCACCCAACACAGAAGACACGCCCAAAGCAATCATCTCCTGTGGATCGAGTAAAATAATTGCTGATTTTGAATAGTAGAGCACTTTAAATTCAAGTTATACGATTTCAGTATATTTTGAGCAATGTGATTTCACTTAAAAGTCTGCTGGACTAAAAATCTCACTTGCGTAGCATCAACTTTTCCCCCGGCTCCAAATGCTTTCGAAATAGCGACATTTTGAAGGATTGAAATTAGAGCGATTACTAGTGGTCCGGTTTTTAAGAGCTGACATGATTCCATGAAGGAGAGGTAGGTATCGTCACCACCTTCCGTACTTATTGTCATATTCAGCATGGATGTCTCATTATAAGTCTGATTGTTGAGATTATAGTAATAAGTATCTTCCACACGCTTGACGGGGAGGCGAAATTGGGGCAGTGCAACTGAATTTTTTTAATAAGGAAAAATGAGATCCATTATTTTTTACTCGCATTGCATTGTCTTTTTTTATTCTCTCACCAACCTGAAGGAAATCCACCCTGCACATTTCCCACGAGCTGGAATGGTGTGTGCCCTGACCATGCCCACGCAATTATTGACGTGACCACGATAACAATTACATTTCTGGACAATGAAGTTAGCCAGAGTGTTGTTTTAATAAACTTGTTTTCTGACGGCTTTATATCCTTCAGTTTCTGGAATATGAAATAAAATCATCAACCTTCAACTTCAACTTCCATTGATTCTGTCAATACCTTGAGCAAGATCAATGTGACAAAGGCACAAATTCCCATGACACTGTCGGCCATGCTAATTGTTGGGTAATCGGAGAAAACTTTTTTCCAGTAGCCAAGAAATCCATTCCCTTTGCTACCTTTGATGCCAAAAAAGTTTTTAATCTGTGATGAAAGTATGGTCATTGCGGCTCCTGCGGTAAACCCGACTGTAACTGGTTCAGATATGAAACTAACGATCCAACCTAGAATATGAATATGTCAATGTCGATTAAGTAAGATAAACTTGGCATCAATTTATACTGAATTTATACCAACCTAATCTTAACATTGCTAAGAGAAGCTCGAAAACTCCTGAGTAAAATCCCGTCAAAATTACGCAAGCTGGATAATTAGGTCCACAAATTTGGAACGTGAGCAATTCCATAACTGCAGTTGGTCCTATTGTTGCTTGAGCACATGTTCCTAGCAGAATATACGTTAATACTCCCACGTAGGAGGAGTACAGTCCATACTGGTCCATAAATAAATTTAACAAATAAACAAGTTTCCCACATTGATTTAATTTAAATATATGTAAATTCACCTCGGGAGAAAGTCCCACAATCGCAGCATAAGCCATCGACTGAGGAACGACGGTTAGGCCAACAGTTATCCCAGCAATCGCATCGCTTATCAAGTCCTTCTTTGTGTAGCGGCGAATCCATCCTATAATTGGGAGTCGCCGCTTGACCAGTTTGTGCGCTTTCTTGCGCCATGATGTCTTCATGGATTCATCTGGTTATGAAAATATATAAATATATTTCAAATTTAATTTCCTAATATTCAGGAATTTTTAATTTCTAATGATTTTGAAAGGACCCCAATTTATTAAGTGCAATTAAAAATGACTCAATCAATCTCACTGGCGTAGACATTTATGTACTATTTTCTCGCTTTGCTGGAATAGATATTTAAATTTACAATAGACAGCATTGTTGCATGTTTAGCTGAGTAAGCATAATTACGATATTATTGCTGGACAATGGGACTCTCATCGTGCGATGTTCATGCAAATTCACTCACATAACAATGAAAGGAGTTTAAAAACCTTTCAAATATTAACTTGCAAAAGTATGTACGTTGGGTTCATGATTTTGATCTTTTCATGACTATCTACGTTTTTATGCTTTGTTTGATTCCGATATTTTAAAACTTATTACTTTTTTGAATTATTCTGTAATCAAAAATTGAATCAAAAGATCCGTCAGCATCAATTTCAAGTGTAATATTATGAAAATGTAAATACACTTATAATTTTTTAAAGTAAAATTGCAATACCTTTACCAAATTCACTCGTATCCTTCATAGCGCTCGATTTCCACGACGGTAAAATACTAAGTAAGTCACCCGAACAGTTTTATTTTAATCTACGATAACACAGCCACCCAGTTTTATCCGGTTTAAATTTGTCTAATTACTATTTTTAAAATTCGCATGTGCAAAATGAGGAGTTGATGAGACTTGAACTTCATTGCAATGCAGCTAAATTTTGGTTAGTATTGAACTCACGTCATCGCAGGACTGACCTGCTACCTCGTCATCATAATAATATGCACTCAATCCCAGACTGGCTGGACAAGAGCAGCTCCTGACAATGGATAAATTCTGAATCACAGTCATCATTTTAATATTGTAAGGAACAAAAGGTCCGACAATATTTGGATTCAATGAAATTCATACACGACCAATTTTTCTGCGGAATTGGCATTCTGGGTGGAAATCAAGGACAGAAATATGTAACAGTGTGTCATTAAGTTACATAAGTACTTATGATTAGCATGAATTATTAGCGTATGGAAAAATAATAGTGACTATGCATTCACTGACAAATGGGATAAATTTAACTAGCTAAGCATTTACTTGAAGTTACACACTTTCATCTGTTCTGAATCATGCATGTCTTTCATTAAATTATCAAGTTTTGAGTTCATATTTCGTGAAATTACGTTTTCATTCATTCTATTTAAACAATCAAAGCTGCTAAAAATGCATAATTATAGAAGGTCTATTTTTATTTGTTGTGCATAACCAGACTTGGTGTAACTGATATGATTTTGAAAATACGCCTAGCCCAAATTTGCAGTAATCCAAGTAATATTTAATATTTATCTTGATTTATTTTGCAAGTATGTATAACGGCAAGCTGTTGCATTTTATTTTATGAAATCTCAACTTGCCTCAAAAATGAGACAGTCTCACTTCCTCAATTCCCAACTACTCGTCAACTGTAGCTCTGCTCACTCATCCTCAGAAGGAAACTCTGGTTCACGTCGATAATCATACGAATTAGTATTCATTTAAATTTTAACCAAGTTTGCAATAACTGAACATGCTAAACTATTATTAATTAAGAGATGGTCAATCGAAACATGTCTCATTCATGATTGAATACATTAAATGTGGACAAACAAACACGTTTACAAATACGTTTGATTGCATGGCAAATCTTACTTTTCGCTTCTCTTTCTCTACAAATCCCGGATCAATATTTTTCCCGGCCCCGTTCAGCTTATTCGCAAGCAAGCAAGCAACAACCTTAACCTTGACGGCAGCTGCAGAAAAGTGCAAGCATGCAGGACATATATATTCTGCAAACCAATTCAGAAGGGAAGTAATTTAATAACCACATAAATTTTCATATAGCGCTTCCAACCACGTGACTAGAAATTAGAACCACCTTTCAGTTTTTAATTATGGATAACTACGCAATAATAGTCGGTTATTTTCTCCTTCTTGCGATTGCACCCAGTTCATTGGGCAAAATTATTTCTGCAATACCACAGGATGTACATTGGAGGGTGGATTATAGTCTTCTCACATTTGCAGCTTATTGTAAGACAAACAAAAAAATTGACGAAAATTGCATTTTGTTTTGTTTCAGTCGTGTATAATTTTGACTTTTTCAGATGATGGATTTTGTCGCGAAGGCGAACAACCTGGCTTGAAAGACTTTGAAAGGGTTGCGTCTGTCGTGGAAGACCTCGGACATGATAAAAGATTGAATATAACTTTTCTCAAGGTTGATAGAAAAGGGGATCCAGGTGCCATACGAGATTTCGGGTATGAAAATGCATATATAACTTAAAATATATAATTAGATTTTCTCAAATATGTAATTATAAAATCAAATTGGTCACTTGAAATTTAACTTTTTGTTATCAGAGTTATGTACTCCTTCTGCTCTGGAAACCCCACTTTCACTCTGTATCGGTACGGGCTAAAGAAAGATTATGGATATCAAGGATCCGTAGAAAAAATGCTGGATTGGCTTCGAAAGAACGCAGAACCATCACTCACGATTATTACCACTCGGCCTGACTTGGCATCCTTTATTGCTACCAAGAAATACAGCGTGGTTGGTTATTTCAAAGTAGGTTTTGCAAGTACACCCAACCATAATCAATAGCATTACCCTGAAATTATGAAATTATTATATATTCAACTATTTTAGGATCCGAAACTCTGGCGATATTTTTACACTGCTGCAGATTCTGATGACCTGCAAGGGATAGATTTTGCAGATGTGCAAAATTCCGATTTAAGATCGGCCTACTCGAAAGACACGGTTGTTGTAAATCAGAAGGTGCATAATTCGATATTTTCTTAATTCTTTTCCATACATTTACAAAACTACATTTCTTACAGTTTGGTCAAATACAAATCGCTTTGAATGAGAATTTGACGGTCGAACGAATAGCAACATTCGTCAAAGTGAATACACACTTTATCAAGCCAATCTTAATGCATGACTGGAGTCCAAGTGAGCTGATAGATGCCGTCCAGAATACGTCCGTAATTTTCGTCCAATTCTGTAAGAAACGTTAAAGTTAAAAATATCTACATATGTATCTCATAACATTTTAATTAAATACTTAAATCAGATACTAATCAGTGTCCAGTCGCCTCATTCGTCAAGCAGGCGGCACAGGTCGGTCACGACAACGGGATGCTAGATTACCTCGACATGAAATTTGCATCTGTAAACATGACGAAATACCGTGACAATTTAGAGACCTTTGGTCTAACGCCAAATACCTGCCGCGACAAGTCACTCTGGAGTGCTCCGCTAGTTATGCGATTGTTCAGATACGGGAGAATGATTAAATATGCCGATACATTCGTCTCCCAACAAACGTTTACTTTGGAGGGATTGCTACAATGGTTGGAGAAGAATACAAAACCGGCAACAAGAATGGTGGAGGAACCGGAGGACCTCAACCTTATTGTCAACTATCATGAAACATCAATAATAGGATATTTTAAAGTAAGACAACAAACTCTATTACGTAAAAAAACCATGTCACTTTCATGATTTATTCTTGTGTGGGTCGAGTAAATGGAAAATTCATTTTTAAATAGGATGGATCAGATGCGAGAAATGTATTCAGACGAGTTGCAGAACTATTTCCAAAGTACACTTTTGGTGAGATTGTTTCACCCGATATGAACCCCTTCAGTGAAGACGTTGTAATACTGTACGAGCTGGTGAGTTTTTAATACCCACAGAAACCGAATAATCAGAAATATTAATGCGATAAAATATTTAATGATTGTGTGCTACATAGTACGGCGAATCGTTTAAAAACTTAACGGGAAATTTCACCCGCGACAAGTTGAATAACTTTGTTTCATCAAATGTCCATCAAGACTTACCTGTCAACACTCGACCCACACCGACCCCAGTGCCCGATTTTGTTTACCGAAGCGCAAAACAGATTGCAATTTTTGATAAGATTAAATTTAAAGGTACGCATTCCTGATTTTTAAAATTATTTGTCTCAATTTTGGGTTGAAATTATAATAATATTTTATGTAACTAAACTACTCAGGAAACTCATTGATCATCCAATTGTCGGATAACTGCACAGAAATTCCTGAAACTTGGGGGCGAGGTACATGGTCAATTAAAACTTTTGGAGAGTGTGTGGATTTCTTTGAGGATGTTGGGTGTCGCTCATCCAGCAAAAACTTCCGTCTTGATATGACCGAGAGCAGACATTCTGACATAGGACCGGTAAAACCCCCCAGTGGATTCCGTTCTATGGATTTTTGTTCTAAATGGAAGGATGCAACTAGCAGTGCTTCATTTATCCAATACAGTGTTAGACAGCCATTCGTTGTTTGCTACTTTTTATTGCGCTTGATGTTAAATGCCTAAATAAGTCAAATAGACTTTGCTTAATTTCGGCCTTATGAATTTTACGAAGCTGGATCTCACTAAACAATGCCGTCTAATTTGTCAAGTATTTATGTAGGTTATACAATTAAGGATTAATCTCGTTATAACAAGATTCAAGAAAATGTTAGAATTAAGAGTTGTTAGAGTGTATTACACAAATCATTGCCTTCGAAAGTGCCATTCATTTGCAATATATATTTATATATATAGTGCATACATACAATCAATTCGCTCTTTCTCTCTTTGATATTACAGAAGATGTTTAATACAAATTCTGGAAGGATAGTTTTTTAATTATGTGTAAATAAGTACTTCCGAAATAACCATTGTATTTTAATTTGTACGACACACTCATATTTATGGCTGCTATGACTCGAGATAATTTAATCTATTTTAACCAGGTTGATATTATTCGTCCAGTATTTGGATATTTTTCTTTAGTAATAAACATCCTGTTACTTTTATCTTCAGAATGATTTGATCGCTTACATAAATTATTACAAAACTTCTAAAACCTGCTCGTCTCACCAAGTTAAATACGATCATGAAGATCGCAATATCAAATTATTCCAGGGCACTATTCCAAGGGATATTTCTCTGAGGGCGCTTAAATGCAAGAATGTTCTACCAAAGGCAAAATATGCACCTCATTTACTTGCATTCACGAGACGAAGTAGATGTCATGCTTTTCATGAAATTTTTGATTGGATAATGTTGCCTAGATCGCGACATCAAATGTACAAAAGTTCGGGAGAACTTCCTGGAATTATCCGGAAATACAAAAGCATTAAAATCTTGGAAGAGAATGATTGAGAGATACTTAAATACAAATCGGAATAAATAAAAACGTAAACTGTTGTCACACTAGCAAACCTTGAGATTAATATAAATAGCAGTCACATTCGCATTGTATGTACATATTTAGCTACATAAAAGCTACACCCACCACTTCATTATTATCAACACTTCAACTAAATACAATTCAATTTATTCCTACATTTTACAAAGCTTATGCAAAAACAAAATCATTGAAGTTAAATGACACGTGCTAAAGAAAAAAAATTGACGAAGGTAAGCTCGATAAGATATTAAAACAATCGTATCCAATCCAATTCACCTGCCACACTCGGACACACACTCTGCTTTTGTGAGTACTAAAAAGTAGATACGGAAAGAAGAATTCATAGTTCAACGCACAACTTGAAGGGAATATTATCATTATAAAATTTCAAACTTTAGAAATTATGGCAACCCACGGTCTCCTCATTTCTTTCATACTCTTTTCGGCAAGCATACTGTATGCAACTGGTAAGAATTGCATGCACGGTGTTACACAAATAAATATTTTCTCCACGCATACTTCAAAAATAAGTACCTCGCCAATCCAAACTTTTACAGGACAAGTTCCCAACGTTCAGTATGGCGATGGTTCTGATCCTGCTCAAGTTATGGATATTTATTTGCCCTCTTTGGATTTTGGAAGCATCACAAAAATCATCGTCCTTATTCACGGAGGTGCCTGGGGTGGGGGTCAAAAATCTGATATGGCCGGATGGGTCCCCTTCATGCAGGCATCCTTTCCAAGTTATGCCATCGCAAATATGGAGTATCGATTAGGTATTTAAGAAGAGAAGCAAGATAATATTTGCATAGACATTCACTCTTTTGAACTTAAGTATATCCAATTTGATAGGCACCCATGCTAGCCCCGGATTTCCAAAACAATTGGAGGACATACATTTAGCCTTGTCTTTCCTCAAGTCCAGTTTTACTCGCAATGTAACATTTGCCCTGATCGGATCCAGTGCTGGAGGTCATCTTGCCATGCTGTACGGCTATGCATGGGACAGGGAAGCCAAAAATGTCAAGGCCATTGTGAGCCATGTAGGGCCGACGGATATCAGCGATTCTGGATATGCAAATGAGCCAGGATTGTGGGACTTATTCTTCAACCTGGTAGGTCCCTGCACACACACGCAGTGCCCAGACCTCTACACGGCGGCAAGTCCAATCACCTACGTTACTGCTGAGGCCACCAAGACAATCGGATTCTATGGAAACGCCGACTATCTGGTGCCAAGTAGTCAAATGCCATTGCTAAAGGAAAAATTGGATGGGTTGGGTGTTCCAAATAATTTCACGGTCTACCAAGGCGGTCACGGTGACTGGGTCTGGGAAGACATCGAAGATATGATCAGACAGGTTACCGATTTCTTTAATACGCATTGGTAGGAGGGGAAGAAAATCACACATTTCATTGGACGCAGTAATTTTATATCAAAAACTTGAATTCGTTAGTTAAGCTCCACCTAATGATGGCATGATTTTTAGGTGCCATTTATTAAGCCTAAACGTAAAAAAATCTTAGAAGGTTTCAAATAATGATGATATGACAAAATTAATAAAATACGACATTCAAGAACCTATGTACATAGATATAAATATTTACATTAAGTCGGAACTTTCACATAAATGTTTATTAATTCACAATGATCTGTACCACGTACGTATAAATCAGCAGCTAGAGTTACATACATACATATTTACGTGTACGTATGTGTAGTTTAGTTTAATAAATCTTGATGAAAACAGTGGCAACTATTCCGATTAGGGAGACCATCACGGAGGATTGAAGAGTATCGGAGGACTTTGAGGGGGACGTTGCGGGGGGAGCTGTGGTGGTTGAGGGCGTAGGCTGTGGGCTTGGTGAGGGCGACGGCTGTGGGGTTGGCGAGGGGCTTGGTGATGGTGAGGGGCTTGGCGATGGTGAGCTATTTGGGTTCGGAGTGGTCGAGGTTATGATTGTCGTACTCGTAGTATCGCCTTCTGTCATTGTGGAACCCGGCGAGGTAGTCCGTGGCGGTAGCGTTGTTCTGGTTGTGGGACGAATAGTTGTTGTAGTTGTCGTAGTGGTGCTTGCATCTAGCATGGTCTTAATATTCACACCCACAATGACGGAAATTTGTGACCACTGCAAGTTTTATCAGGCAAATATGCATTTACATTTCATATAGCATGAATCTCTGCACTAAACACATAAGTATCTGACTACGAGTTCTTACTACTGGGGTGCCGGTTGATGTGGTTATACTTTTTATTGCATAATATCTACTTGCTTCCCTGCCAAAATCGTAAGTGACGTTTTGTCTCCTTCCTGGTGGTTGGGTATTCGGCACCTTATTTGGCGGTATGTTTTCAGCGTGGTCGAAGTCGAATAACAGTTTATCAACCTCATCCTGATGTCGAATTTCATAAAAATCAACTTGGACTATTTTCAAACAGTTCATCGGTCATTGATTGATTTATGAATGCTTAATTTGTATTATGAATCACCAATACCTGGATGGCCCCTTGGGTCTTTAACTCGCGGATCGGTCCATTGTAGGTTAACCATATTGTTCTCAAGTGGAGTTATCACCAAATCCTGTATATTTAATTATTATTATTATTGCATAAATATTCCACCCGGTTATTAAGTTTCGAAGAAGTGGGGTTCATACCATTATCCTTGTGGGGACCGCCTACAATAAATAAATCTGATCATCTTTCACCAAAACAGTACTAATTGCTCTGGTTAATGAATAAATTATTAAATATACATGTGCATACCTCAAATAACTGAAAATTGACGAACTCTACGTCCTTCTCGAGATTAGAGCTAATAAAAAAAAATTCTTCTGGAATTTTACTCCAACAACCTTGAAATTTTGAAACCGTTTTAGTTACGGCATGTTGCATCTTAAATAATAATTTATTACCCAGGTAACCACTCCCACACCCAATGTGTACTTGATCCACTGGGAACAATCTCCCGATTGAGGAAAATGATGCAAAGCTTTGACTTTCGTCTACGTCGTCCTTAATTTTAGTGGGTGCAGTTGGCTCAACAAATTTTGCAAATTTTGCAGTGACAAAGATTTCGTACATCCCATTAAATGCCACCATGTCGCCAGTAACCTCCGGGAGAAATTCTCCTGAGAATATGCCGTCGTTTGTAGTTATGTCCGGTGACGCACTTCCATCGTCTTTAAGTTCTACAGACCACGCGTGCATTCCTGGCGCGTAGGGACTGGATATTACGGCAGTCACTACAAGACCCGGGCTTGACTGGAACGGAATTCCGTCTTGTTCCAACTAACAGAACGCACAAATTGAAATTATCTTTGACAAATGTGACTAAGATTTACTATTCAAAAATCAGTACTTTTGCATAAATGGCAAAAGCTGTGCCGGTGTATGACCCAGCGTTCGCTTCTGAAAAGTCGACAACGCCATTGATGGCTGAGGTTGTAACTGTGAGCTTGATATCTTTGGGGATTAAGTCCAAGTCTTCAACTTGCACCAAAACGGTGATACGAGCTATGCATTCACCCCAATCACACCCAATGGAGACACGTGACCATCTTACATTCTGTCAAGTATAAATTATTTTGGAAAATTAGGACTTGTTGCACAAATATTAGATAATTCCGTTTCATAATCTCACATCCAATGGTTCTTCCTCTTCGGGTGATGAAAAGTAAAAGTTTTTCCGAACATATGGAACCGTTTCTGCAGAATCCCATTTCATCTCCTGTAGCGCAACATCTATGTAATTTCCATCGGTTCCATTCCACAGCTTAACGTCAGTAAACCCTCCTGCCAACGGCATGGCGAATACTTCGAACTGAGTTATTCGAGAAGTCGATTCGAGCCACACGGCCCTATTGTGACGAACCATTTCATCCATCCCAACAACATATTTTTTGCTTCGCGTGAATGGGGTTTGTAGCGTGGTTGCTAATTCAGTCAAAAAATCGTCAAAGGGTTTTAGCAAATCGGATGGCTCCGAAACAGTCAAATGCAATCCTTCCGACTTTTCGACAACTCGCTCTAGCGCATTTCCCGAGTGGATTGTACTTCCATACACTTCCACGGCAAAGACTTTCACGTTAGCGAGCAAGAGAGGAATCATCACTTGACTTTCCATTGTTAGACCCCCTGCATATATAAATGAAGTAGAATCTATTTTAGAGGTCCGTACGATTGGACCTCTTAAGTTAAAGTTTGGCAGAATATTTAAAATCTAGAGCAATGATTACCTGTATTTAGTTCTGGGCTCATTTTGACAATTAAAATTGCAGCCCCGGATGGATGCTTGCGTTGGTTAAATGAGAATAAAAGCTCTCGTAATGCTCCAGCATAGTCTTTGAATCCAGATTGAGAACCAAATGTTGTGTGAAATGCTCTATTTAAAATACAAGATTTTTTAAAGCTAACAATAGGCATCCAAACTTTTAATTTGTATGACCTCACGTTACAAATTCCTGAGTAAAGTTCCCAATTGGAGCCCAGGGTACAACCTCAGTAAAACTTTCACTAGGATTCGTGGATGGAAATTCTCCAAGCCCAGCAACAATACTGCTCATCTCACTAGCTTCGATAAAAGTTGAAAGACGAGAAGCAATTTGGCTTTGAACTGGTGCCGGTACCTTTTTCATTGTTTTCAGGATGAATAATTAATAATTAATAAGACAGTCTCATACTAATTAAACTACGTGTTAATAAATATGTACTTGCGTGAACCCAGAATCCAGAAGAATATAGAGCATGGGTTTTGGAGACTTTTTGACAATTGTGAACTTGACAAGACTGGGGGTATTTTCTTCTGTCACCATTTTCCAATCTGGCGTAGTCTCAATCACTTCCATCACACTTTTATGGCGACAGTAGTAATTTTGTGGAGTGGGTTTAGTCCGATCGTGTGTATCAAAATTACAGAAAGCTTCAAATGTAGGTAAATAATGGTAGCTCATCAGAGATGATTTTGCTGTCTTGAAAGATTATTTAAATTTTCTTGTAAGAAAATATTTACATGATCGAGAGTAAATAAGTCTGATACCTGATTTGCATTTGGGAAAAATCGACAATCGCTGGGTGGTGGGTATAAATTGTCAACATCATCAGGATCTGGCCCACAAGGAGTACCGTCATATCTTAATAAACACAATGGAAAGAATTACTAGAATGTTTATATACCGATTTAAATAACTTCGTGATCATTGTTACATGTTTTTGTAAACTCCTTCAATTGGTGCATCTGTGCAAGTGTTAACTTCCCATTCCGTTCCAAGCAAACGTTTCCAGTAATAAGGAAATTTGTTGTCTCCAGGAAAGCCATGTTCCTCCCTAAGAAGTGTGTAATTAATTTATTAATTTAGTGCTTTTACCAAGAAATAAAACTTATAAGGAAATTACCAAACGCCAAATCGAAGTCGAGCAAATTGTGCAAGCAACGCTTTCCCCAAACGCCCATAACTTCCTGAATCTCCAAAGTCAAAAAAGTTGTATGGAAGTTGCATGTCGTGACCCGGAAATCCGCTGATAATTTATTTTTTATGAATTGCTTATAAAAATATCATGTAACATTGAAGAGTTTTTTATATAGGTATACGCTGTTTATTATCTCACCAAGCGTTCGGATTGTCCACGAAGGGAAGAGAAAACGTGTGTGAAATTTTAAAATCTGCTCCTTCATAAAACTGACTGAAAGTTTTAAAAGCATTTTAAGTAAGGTTCTAAAGCTTATTAGAAGAGTTTGAATTTATACAATGTGGATTTCCCATCAATCTCCACATCCCAGTGATCTGGGACTAAAATGTCTACGTTTTGTATAGAAAACCTTCCGTTGGTTGCATGATGAAGCAGGTCAGAGAGGTCTTGGACTCCCATCTGTTGAAGTCATATTGGTTTTAAAGTTTCATATTATAGACTCATAAGATACATTCTAGTTTGCATACCTTTATAATATCCGTGTAGTTTTGCACATCGTTCTGTACTGTTCTATCGTCAATTGCAACAACAATATTTTTGTAATAACCAAATTCATCCAAACTTAATCCATCTGAATTGACGGCATATTTGATCAAAATTGTTAAAATAACGTTGTAAAATGATTTGTGTATTAGTTTCATTTTGCATAAAATGAAAAAGAATTGCAATATCTGATTTCTAGTTTCTAATAAATATATATATGCACATTTGTTGGTAGTTGTCTCGCATTCACTGCAGTTGTAATAAGTTTGTTACAGTTTTTAACTTTTAGATGCCTGCGTGTTTTTCCTGTAATCAATTGACGTACACAAGTATTAAATTCATACATGATTAAACAACAGGCTTATAGGATGTCGGAACTGTAATCAGATTTATGATTTATCAATTACTATGAATATCGATATGTATGTATGTATGTATTAGTCGAACGTATCTGCTTACATAAGCTAAATTAATCGATCAGTGTGTTATCTGAAACAAGAGCTGCAGTCATCTCCCATAGTACACAACTGATCGGCCCAAATTTGATACAGATGCAGCCAGTTTGAAAGACTATTGCAGACAAAATTATCTATAAAGTTTTAAATGCCAGAAGTACAGTATTTGCAAGAATGGAACATTTATGATGAAAAATATTTTTAAAATATAAATTAATTGTTAGATTTTCCACCGAGAACGAATTGGAAGATATGTATCTATCATAAACGGAAAAAGAAACCAGACCCAGAGATACAGGCGTCGCATCGTAGATGGCTAACGATAAAGATTTCCTAGAGGATGGATGGAGGCAATTGGTTATGCACTTTTAGTGATGGGCAAAATTACAAATATTAGTAATGATGCATATATAAATACATACAAAATTCGGTGTCTTGAAAACTGACCAAATACAGACAGATAAACTCAACTCGATTTTATTGCAGACTATTTATGCACCGAAAATTACGCATATCTTAATATATCATACATCAAAATCAAGAGTGAAAAAATACTTCCAATATTTCATTGTGTATTATTTTTATATTAATATGCTTATTGGCGTTTAGACTAACTATACATAAAAAATTACGTGATCCGCTCGATCAAAATTGTTTACTCACATATTTTTTATAAATTTTTTTATTCTCAAAAACATGTATGTTTTTTTACATATAATCTCCAGTTTCTGTCCTTGAGGAAAAACTGTCTGATGTCGTCCCTCACATTGTTGTAGCTTTATTGTATCACTGCTGTTTTGTCCGAGGATGTAATGACACCGGTCTTCCACCTAATTATGCATCCTCACATTTTTCATGTGATATCTTCCCTCAGCATTTGTAGACAGTCCTCAGCCTTGAAATCACCCCAACGATAAATTCATTAACCCAACAAAGTATTACTATCAATATGAAGTCATTGTCAGTTGTAGGCATGGAGTCTCTCCTTCATATTCTTCTCCATTACCAAAATCTGAAATTTCTACGACACTGAATATTTTATTAATATTTAGTAAGGTCAGTTGGATTTTTACAATTCCCATGATTTTGTCATTAATGGCTGTCATAGCTGTGCTTCACACTCTGGATAATTTAAACATGGTGGACCAAGTTGAAATAACTGGTCAATTTCAAATGAATTCTGAAAAACAGGTAAGAAATTAATAAACAATTGTTGGAAACTGCTTTCTAAAAAACATTTCCATAAAATTTCACTAAAAATTTTAAATATTTGTTATAAATAACTTATCAAATTAATTTCTAATCCAATACATAAATATGTACAAAAAGCTTCAGGCTCGCGTCAGCAAAATAATGTGGAATGAACACGCCAAAGGACACTCAACAATGCACAGATGGCTACTCTTTAAGAAAATGAATGTAAACAATGCAGAAAAAGCAATACGGGATGTAAGTACATCCATATAAAACATGAAATTTTAAAATTTCATTAAAACGAATTTATCATATTAATTTGTATACAAAGCACATCAGGTGGCGTAAAGAATTCGATATTGACCGACTCCGCTCTGCTCCACCAAATCCGAAATTATGGAAACGGTTCCAATACAATGTCACTGTTCATGCTCGAAATGGGGACCCTGGTAAATCTACTATGTTAATTTGGCTAGCAGAATATCTTTCAGATTTACATATAAACAATTATGGCCAGTGTTGCTAATGCCATTTGGAGATTGGGATGTACGAGACTACATCACTGCCAAGGGGGATCAACACACTTTTGACAAGTATCAAGGACAAATGTGGGAGAAAGGTTTGTCCAGATTTTGTCTCGTATTAGTACCGCGTTGTCCTTATTATGCCCGGAACCCAGGTTTGGCAGCTGTGGAGAAAGTGGAGATGAACCTCAACGACACGAAAAGGTCAACCTCTGTCCGACTTTACCTCGTTTGTGACTTGGAAAATCTCGAATATCGTCAATTGGCCAGTTATACTTGTAAGTGACGAAAATTGATAATTCTTGTTGGGCATAATCACGAGCATGCAAAATTTTCCCAATTTTAAAGTTTGCTCTGGAAAATCATTTTTCTTATCTTTCCTCAAATTTTTGCTAAATGCGAGAGTTCTTAAATTCTAATTATGTGTTTACCATAAGTGCATACGACTTACGGCGTGAGTAATAATTTGTATAGCTTTGCAGTACATCTTCTCTATGGTGTACAACTTTGAGAATAATTATCCAGAGGTAATATCAATACTTACACTAATTCATAGATAAATCAGTATTTAATTTTTGTGTAATAGAAATATTTGTAATTCAGACTGTACACGCAGCGATTATGATCAACTGTGAGCAACTATTCATGTATGCACGTGCAAGAAATTATTAAAATTACTAATCCAACATTATTAAGGCGACTGGGTGTTTGAATCACTTCTTCGCTACATCAGCCCCTTCTTGCGCGAAGGGTCGTTTGAAAGATTGAAAATTTATCCGAAAGACCGGTCAAAATGGATGAAAGATGTGAGGAGGCTAATCCACCCGAGCCAACTGCCTTATCGGTATGGGGGCTATTCTAAATCAGAGAAAAGAAAATTAGCAACCCGTCGACCCTTCTTCGTACGACAATTGGGCTTGAAATAGCCAGTGAATATATGCAAATGCTCATGTAAAATATATACATAAATGAAGTAATTATTAAAATTAAAAAAAGAAGCCGGTAATGTGAAGCTTACTATGTCATCTAATTTTTATCGATAAAATTATGATTAATTGCAAAGTTTGGAGACTTCCAGATTCAAACGTAGTTACGTCTAAATTTGCATACACATAGTACACACGCATGCATGACTTTCCTTGACTATTGTTATATAGATATTTGTAGAATCCACGTTATGCATAAAGAATCGGCCTACCAATCATACTCTTCAGCTATAATGTAACCACACAGAGATATTGTACTATTTATGATGAAACAATGCTCTCTATATTTAATTGCAAATTTCACTTCCAGATAACTTCATTGAAATACAAAAGCTGCACTCCTTCATGGTTATCAGGTTTTCGTACTTGAACCACGATAGTTGTTCGGAAGTCGTGACACCGTGTCACTGACACGATTAGATTTTTTTCTATTTTCGCCTAAATGTATTTCATTCATAGATGCGAGAAACCAAATCCACGATAAAGTACAAACAAATAAGTTACTAATTTTCCGAACAACGTCATTAAGATAACTTCCCATAATAAATAGACAGGAAATTAATACTTGATCTTTGTACTTTTGCGCTCGGCATTATAGTTCCCAGATTTTCTATCACAATTCCTGCCAGTGATGCCAATAAACCAATAAATAGTATAAAAAATACGACATAAACATCCGCCGCTGCCACACTATCCCAAGAAACCTTATTTGTCTCACAAACAAAATTGTTGTGAAAAATGTCATATTCTTTAGAATACTTGTTGTGCAATCCTCTTTCCCGTATTCGAATCAACCTGGAATTAGTAGGGGACCACAAATTAATTCATATTAAATTCATGTTATCCAGACTTATTCACCCACCCGTAATTGAAATACTCCTTCAATTTCGATCCTTTTGGTGCCACGAAGGATGACGGGAATGGTTTACTGTTTGGTGAGACAAGAATCCTGTCGATTGTTCTGCAAATGTATGTCGTAGAGTAATTTTGCTTTAATGCTTCTCGATAAAAATAGTCGAAATAGGCCAACGTTGCGACACGCTTTCCTTCCAAGATGTGACTGATTTGGTGAGCATTATCGACCAGATGTACTTCTCGATGCGCATTTAATACCTCCAGTCTAGTCTATTAAACAAATAAATAAATCCCTGTAGCTGCACTTTTTATTGAACTTTTTCATTTAATGTACGAACCTTAAGCACATTTTGCATTGGTTGACTCAAGTGATGTGTGCTAAATTTGTAGCCTTGTTCCAGCAAATCTTCGAATGATTGAATTACAGAAATTGGAACTGACAGGGCAGAAAGGATTGTTGAAGAGTAAATTATATTGATTAAAAGCCCAAATAACATTCCAGTAATGAAGCAAAGTCGCAGAGAAATCGGGTATTCGTATTTGTACAAGGATTTCTTGGTGGCGTGGGAAGCGTGACAACCTACGTACATACATAAAGACATAGGTACATAAAAACTTATGAGATGATTACTAAATTTTTGAATTTTAAATTTAGCAAATTTAAAATTTGTTACCCTGTCCAACCATAAATGACATAATCCACCATCCCAGATTGAATCTGCAAATGTCTGATGAAACACAGTATCTCAAAGTAAACCTGATGATGACTAGTATTCCGGCAAATAATCCCCAAGTTACGAAGATCCCAGCCCAAGACATTTTTCTAAAAGGTTTGTAATGCTCATTTCTGAAGAAGTTGTGACCAGGCTTCCGAAAAAATGTGCCATACCTGCAATTTATTTATAAAATACTAGCGTATAAGCCCGTCTCCCGCCGGGCGCGAGCTTATTTGATTTTCATGAAAATTGAGTCGAATTTTGGAAAACTCCAACCAATTAAATATTTTAATCTATATAATAAGCTCAAATTCTGTCACCGACGGAAGTCAAAGGAATTTGTAAAGAACGTGAAATTGATGTTTTGAGTTGATGATAGGAAAATTAAGATATTTAGGAAATATAAACAGTGCTCGTGGCATTCTATATATTCTAATTTGGTAATAAATATATGGTCACAACGAATGGATCCATAGAAAATCAACATCATATTGTTATACCTGATTCAAAATCTGTTAACAAAGAGACGTTTGACGTGTTCGACATATTTTACTTGGTCCACACGGTCACTGGTGTGTCGAATGTCAAAGCGCGTGTGATATTATATTCGTGCTCAGATTTCAAAATATGTTCCAGTAAAAGATTTGACTAATTCATCTGAGGCCTCATTCCCTTGATTAAGGGAATGAAAAGGGAATGGATTCCATTCATTAAATCTACGTAGTCTGCACATGAAGGGGATGGAGTTTGTATAACATGGGCAGCCGATGGGAGCATCGAATAACCGCGGGAACATATGCCCTCATCCCTGTCTTCACCCTTCCGGGGCTATTGTATATTTTGTCTGTCGTTGGGAGAGGCATCTTCCTTATGTAAAGCTGCAGGGAGAGCTGGAAAGAAGTCTTGACAAAATATTAGAGGTGAGTCGGACCTAAGATTTTCAAAGCCCGGCCCGCCCAAGCCCGACTCAAAAACCCTATTCAAAAGCCCGACCCGCCCAAGCCCTATTCAAACCCCAACTCAAAAGCCCGGGCCCGCCCAAGTCCACATTTTCTAAAGCCCGAGCCCGCCCAAGCCCTATAGGGCTTGGCCTTGAGAAAGCCCGCCCAGGCCCGAGCCCGGGCCCATAGGGCTTAATCGGGCTTTTTTGTTATGGCGTGACAAATTATTTATACAATTAAAAATAAGATTTGTAGAGCGTTCTAAGTTACGCATGACGAAACACGAATTGATAAATAAAGAAGTTCAAATTATTTAACAAACACATTTCAAAGGTTTAGTAAAAAATAAATTATTTTCACAAGGTACAAAAATAAATAAACCCAAAACTGTTAGTGTCAATGATGTTTAGTAAGCAAAAAACGTAGTTTTTATGAACGAATGTCAGGTTGGATAAACTACTGCCGCTAATCCTAAGTTCAGTGCGACTGGTGGTCAACGTTAAACCGGTGCTTTAAAACACTCTCTCATCACTAGCTTGTGATGCGGGGATTGATAATATCCTTGGAGTAATTTTCTGCATCAGTGGAAATTGTGTGGCGCCACACCAAAATTTCAGGATATGCTGACTTCGCTTGATCCAATAGCCTTACCTTCTTTGAATATGTATCCTCTTGCACAGTAAGCTTATTTTGAATTCTCCGTCCTTTCACACTTTAGATGTGCAACCCTGCTAGTAATTTTTTCACACCAATAACAACAATCATTTCCATTTTGAAAATTTTTGATATTGGAATTACTTTTTAATGAAAATACTATGAGAATACAATAATGCATTGTGAATTGCAAGTATAAAATACAAATGGTGCGCTTTTGGCCAAACTTTTGACTCTCATATTACTCCTAACTCCACGAAAAGTATTAGTCGGGCTTTTGAGTAAAGCCCGAGCCCGACTCAAGAAAAGCCCGCCCAGGTCCGACCCGACTCATGGGCTCAACTCAAAAGCCCGGCCCGCCCAAAGCCCGTAGGGCCTGGGCGGGCTCGGGCTAGCCCGATTAAAGCCCAAGCCCGACTCACCTCTACAAAATATGAAATAGCTACATACTTCTTCTGAAGTGTATCCAACGGGAAGGGGATGCCGTTCCCTCTCCTTTCCCTTCATGCAAAAATATCACTACTTCGTCTGAAGTATACCCAACGGGAAGGGGAATCCGTTCCCTTTCCTTTCCCTTCATGCAAAGATATCAATACTTCGTATGAAGTATATCCAACGGGAAGAGGGAAGGAACGGAACCCTTCACCATCGTTCGACGACTTCACTGCGGCTCCAGCCCGCACACCCCCACCAGAGTGATAGCCACATCCCAATGGGGTAAATTCAAACAGAGGTAGTGGCCGGTTAGGTGCGCTACCCCACAAACAGATCACACCCAACACTGAGGGTGTAACCACTTTCCATAGGCAAACTCCTCCTACTAATATCCGGCATCCCCTATGCCTATCAGCATAGCGATAACTGTGTAGTCCACACACGAAGGGAATGGAATTCCATTCCCCTTCCCTTCCATCTATGTGAAGATTTCACTACTGCGCCTGAAGTATATCCAAGGGGAATGGAAGAGGAAGGGAATTCCATTCAATTGTGTGTAGGCCAAGTAAATATATTTTGTAACTTAAACAGTTCAATCTAAATATGGTCTACCCATGAAGGGAACGGAATTCGTTTCCGTTCTCCTTCCCGTCATCCATACACAGATAGCGAAATTTATGTCACTGGTTTCCGAACGGGCCTTAAGGGGCCTGAACGGAACAGAATGTTCCTTAAATATCCGGAACAAATGTCCTTTCGGAAAGTGACCTCACCAACATTTCACACCCAGCACTGGGATAAAAGGCAAATATCCATGATAATGTCTGGCATACCACTTCCCCCTAGAGCGATAACCATATCCAAGGGGGCACACCCTCCCTTTCCCCCTAACAAAGCGATAATATCCCAATTGGGCACACCCTCGCTTCCCCCCCAGCAGAGAGATAACCATATCCCAGGGGGGCACCCCTCCCACCCCCCAGCAGAGCGATAACCATATCCCATGGGGCACACCCTCCCATTCCCCCCAGCAGAGCGATAACCGCACTTAATAATTTTTGTTAACTTCCCTTCCAGATAAGCTAACCAGCAAATCCTGGATAACTGACTTATCGACTTTCCAACCCCTTGCACCAACGCAGTTGATATGTAAATCACTTTCTCCACTTTCACTTCCGTCACGGAAAATTCCTTTCACTTCCGTTGCCAACAAACATTTCCAGCTTATAAGATAGATTGTACCGAATTGAATTAGAATAAATCAATAATTAATCTTATTACGGGACATTTTGCAACGGCTGCAACAATGTGTACAGCTTAAATCTGTCAACTGTCTGACTGGCAAAATATGTGCTCATATCAGCAGCGCTTCCATCTTTATCATTGTCTGAAAAGAGTAGAAGATCTTCCCCATCGTTAAGCCGAATTAATTTGTACCTATGAATAAATTCATTGATTTTAAATTTTAGGACTGATTTGAATTGAACTGCTAAAAGTGAATAATACAGTTTACACACGTAAAATTGAGAAGAATTTTCAAGTCTAGAAAGCAATCTCCCCCAATTCTTGTTGTGAATTTCAAATTTTCATCTTCCTGGTTGTCCATTTCTCTCCATCTTCTGAACACTATTGCCACTGGATCAACCTGAAATATAAAATGAAATATAAAATGTATCGGCGTACAATCCAATGAGAAATAAAGCATTAAAATAAAATATTTATTACGAAGACTAGAAAATGTAATTGGGTCCCTTTGAAGTCCATCCTTCTTGGGAGTCTCCGTAAAAGTCGATACTGAACGAAATCAGACCAATCGAATTGATCGAAATGTTGAGGTTTCTGTAGAATGCCAACTCTGATTTGGTAGAAATTTTGCCTTATCATGTAAGAATCCCATACTTCTAAACCTTCTTCGTTTGCAAAGCAGATATAACTGTTGTCAAAGTTAAAGTCGGATTTGTTAACGAGATCGTAAGTTGATTCCGTTGAATTGATTCTGAAGTTTTGTATGAAAAGAATAACTGGATTTGTGTTATCTTTGGTAAAATTTCTGTATAAATTATTCATGGAACTTTCCAATGTCTTATTCTGAAATGTGTTCTTTCATAAAAACAAAATCAATGAAGTATGCATGTGCATACATACATAGCTATTGCATATTAGTTTGAGTTACTTACTACATCAAGCATATCCAATCTGGTGTAAGATACGTAAAAATATTGATACAATTCAAAATCGGGAATTGAAGAATTTTGATCAAATAAAAATGAAATATCAGTAGAACTCGAAATTCCAAAGGTTGAAAGACAGAAATAAATCCGTAATATGTACATTGTGGCTTTTTTAGTAGACTCACTGAAGAATATGCAAACCGTTTTTTTCTGATTTTCTCTAAGATGTTTTAAAACGAAATGACACCCAATATGACCTGAACTTCCCAGTACCATTCACTACAAGTTTATTTGACAAGTTTAGCTTCATAATTTTTTCGGAAACTATGCAGCAAGCTAAATTAGATCAACACTTACTTATATTCTTCGTACTGCATGTTTTCCCATCAACCTATACTCGTATTAATGACTTACAATTCGAGGATAAGCTGTCAGTCAGTCAATCGTGAAGAGAACTGCATGGGAATTACACCATTAAACAGAATTCGATAAACTATATATAATAATTGTTCCCCATTTGCTGCATACTTACTTCAAACAGGGTGACGTTCAGCAAACAAAAGTGCTGAATACCTAGAAACGTGTCCCTTTTTCATGATTATATTTGCCTTACCCGGTCGATAGAAATTGTGCTGGGAATAAATAAAGTCAATTGTTGTAGGTGTCAAAACAAATAATTATGTAACTTGATGGATCAATAGCTAGATAAGTAATTGTATATATTTGCAACAAAAGAGGTCGAGTTGTTGGACCCAAGGAACCCTTGTTTTCTTTTAATACACAAATGGCTTTACAGCTCACTTGAGTCATCCTCATTGTTTGATCGGTAACAATAATTTCATTTTATTCTAATATTTGTTGTTGATGAAACTTTTTTGAAATAGTAATTGTATACCAGAATACGTATTCGGTTTGTCATAGACTCACATACCTGTATCAGTATAAAAGATCGTGAATGAATAAGTTCTGTATTATCCCATTAAAAGTTGTGAATAAGCTGCATATTATTAAATTGACAGATATGTACATAATTAGATATGTCCACGTAATTATATTTTTCGTTTAAAGTCCTGTAAAATTAGAGCAAGCAAAGTTATATTAATCTGAAACTTATAGATAACGAGACCCTGTCAAAGTTGTACTTAAAAATGTGCAACTCAAAGTATGACATTGTCCATTTATTCATCGTTAAATGATATGAAAAAAAATGGTTAGAAATTTAAAAATGTGTCATTGTGTAAAGTAATTTATTGTAATATGTGCAGATCGTGCGTTGCATCCATCCGACCACGCTGTAAAGTATGCATTTTCTTGTATCTCATGTTAAAGATCATACACAATTTTATGAAGAATGCGTCATTCATACTCATCCACCCACCCAAACATAAATACCTTGTTCAACATACAAGGTCAGTTTATCACTCACTTTTGCCCGTGAAATATTTGCACGACTGCATAATGATTTATCTCAATACAACCATGAAAGGTTCTCTTCTGCTGACATAATTGTCATCGCTACATTTGTTTATCACACTGCATGCTTTCCTAATCAACCAACCGCAAACCACGCCTAACTGACTTATACTGCATTCCCATACAATGCTCTCATCTGAGCATCATTTCATTATCATATTCACAGTTTGTGCAAATTATATTGGAATCCATGTCCAGGTTTGTATCCATTGCATACACAAATAACACTGCTGTCAATCTTCACGAGCTGTAAGGTGTACTTCATAACATTCAAGTTGCAGCTAAAACAAAATAAATAAAGACAATGTCAAAACCAAAGACAACGATTGACCTTGTCGGCGACGAGTGGAAGCTAAGTGTTGATGAAATTTGTGCACGATATGGCACAAATGCAACTACGGTAAGTAACGATGTTATTTATATCTCTTAAAATGTAATTAGTTTGCCATGCTATCAAAATTTTACTAATTAATTCTATTTAGGGACTCACCACCTCCCAGTCCAAATTGAACAGGAAGCAATACGGAAAAAATGAGTACAAGGACAAAAACGCCCCGAAAAAGTCAAAGGAGGAGAAAGAGAAGGAAAAGCAATTAAAGGAACAGCAAAAACTTGCAAAGAAGGCTGCAAAAGGGGAAAAGAAAGAGGAGAAGAAAAAGGACGACGTTAAAAAGATGGATGAACATTACGGCACTATTTCCGTCCTCCGAGATGGTCAAGTTGCGCCCATGTCGAGCAAGAAGTTGGTTGTTGGGGATATTGTGGAACTCGCAGCCGGACAAGAGGTTCCTGCAGATGTGCGAATTATCGTGTCAAATGGACTCCAGGTTCGGAATTTTGATAGTTTGTAAATCAACCAATTAGGCAAAACCTATGTAAATAATTTATAATTATGTAAATTTCATGAAAAGGTTGACCCTAGCGCTGTAACGGCCGGAAGTCCAAAAACGATGGGGATTAATTCCACAAATGATAACCCCATGGAGACTGACAACTTGGCATTTTTCCACTCCAAAGTGGTGGCTGGTAAAAAAAATCAAGTCGTATGTTTATTCATTCCTAGGCTGAAATTGTCATTGTGTGATGACATAGGATCCGGGAGAGGAGTTGTCATTGCTGTTGGAAAAAGTACCAAGTCGGCCCAGCTACAAAAATCTGCCAAACTGGTCCAATAATGTTTTTGGAGATGTAAAATAACCTTCCATAAATTTTCTTAGTTAATACAAAGATTATAAAATCGTCGAAGTGAACACATAAATGCGTATATGCATATTCTTTTATAACATTACATGTGACACCTGTTATACAAGTATTTCATATGCATAGAATCAATTATGTAGAAAGCTTATTCTTACATATACATACATAAGTAATGAACATGATGATACCAACGATTTTAAGTTTTTCATTAGAAAATATGTCTATCGTGGCATTTCGTGACATATTCACGAATCATGAGATGACTTGATTTAGGCAAACAAATGCACGACATATGTATTATTTATTAGTTATCGCATGCCAGGAAGGCAACAGTTTTACACACGAACACGAAGACTTGTGCGCTCGGCTTATTTAACATTGATTTTTAGCTGCATACTAAATATGTATTACTCAAATTTAAATGGGACTTTTGAAAAATAATCAGCTCATACGTATAAATGCAGAGAAATTTGTATAGCCTTAGTCAGACACTAAAAGACTGCTAGTAATTTTTGAAATCGTTGTCAAGATCAAGAATGTTTCTTATCAAGACTGTCTTGTTTTTTGCATTTGCAAAAGCGCATGGATTCATCGATTTTTCACCCTTTGGCCAATGTGTTATTCATATTAAATACTTTGAAGATATTAGATTACATGACATCTCGATAGTTCTCATGAATTTACTAATGGAAGGGCACAGGAACTTTATCTTTGTTATATCATTTGGGAAAAATACATCTCACAGTGTCGAGTCAGCAATTGATTTCCATGAAGAATGTGCACTACACGTTATTCTGCCTTTACAACCCAACAAGACAAACCCTGTTGATTGGTCACCGATTCAAAATCATGTCACAAAGAACCCGAGCTCATATCGACCCGATAATCATGCGACCATTGTCTTTCTGTCAACGATAAGTTCAAACCAATTGCTTACATTCAGCGACTGTGCCTCTAAGCAAATTTCCATCCGCATATTTGCCCTACTTGCTACTTACCCTCTTCATGAAGCTCAACACATTTGGTATTTTTACTGCCATTTATGTCCCGTCAAGTGGAGAATGCAACACGGATCTGGTTCACATATCGGAAATATTGATCACTTATCTTTCCGAAATTCATGGAAATCTTCAAATTCATTCTTTTACATGGTCACCGCACCAGTCGGAAAACCCAAGAGACTCAAAGGATGTCAAGATTCACCTTGGGTTAAACCCAAATCGCCCTGTCATCCTCAATACACGCTAACAGAATTCCTGGCCACCGTGCTAAACGTGACACTTCGTCATGACAGTGGTAACCGGTCAAAAATATGTTTTGGCATTTTGACGAGTCAAGTGGCCAATCCTAATGAGATTTTCGCCATTGAAAACGTAAATAGTTATAGTTTCAGGCAAGTAATATCTTCACAGTTTCGATATTGTGTGATCAATCGAAACCATGGCTATGACACCGGGCTACAATTTTGGGCGTGGGTGACCCCATATAAACCACAAGCTTGGGCTTGCATTCTTGTTGCACAGTTCGTGTCTTTGATAACGATAACCTTGCAAGATGGACCCGACAAGAATATCATTTCTCATTTATTTTACAACTTACTCACAGTCCTGGCGATCCACGTCAGACAAAACACTGGTAGCCAGACTGTCCTTAAGTGGATACTTCACCTCGTAATGATACTGATCCTGGGAGTATATGAGACATATTTCACCAGCCAAGTAATTGTGCCTCCCGTGCGCGACAATACCCTCAGCTTTGTCACACTTCTAAAGACAGGTTATAAGGTTGGACATTCTGCTAATAGTGAAGGATTTTTGCTCCGATATGAGCTTGATTTTAAACGCCTTGGAATCAGCGAGTGGATAAAGGAGGAGAAGCATTCAGTCCGGCTAGAAAATAGAGAAGAATTTTCGAAGCTAAAGCATAATGAAACCCTTAAACTAATGGTTTCAGATGTTGTCATCGCTGCAGACCGTAAGTTGGAATCCGCGACGGAAGAATATAGAAACGTAGTCCGCAATAGCTGTAGACTTGCATCAGATAAATTTTCCAGCACGGAGACGTATGACTATGTCCATGTCATCATGCGGAGAGAAGCATTTGCAGCATTACGAGTAACGGCCGAGTTTGGTTTCTTTGAAGGATTTTGGAGAACAATTCATCTAAACTTGAAATTGCGAAAGATGAAGAGGAGCACGATGAAGGAACAGCGACGGGGTAAATACTTTGTGGATGCGAGTGAAACCCTTAAATGGGCTGATATAATAAGGCTTGACGATCTGCACAGTTTGTTTCTAATATTTGGTGCATTGTTGAGTTTTTCGTTATTAGCTTTTATAGCTGAAAGAGTGCAATATTTTTTCTGAGGAAGTTGTTAGAGGGAGGATGATATTTCATTAAGAAATTTAAAAGTGTTAAATAATTTGATTGGTGCAGCCAATGTTTAATCACGTCGTTTCTTTTCGTTTCACATTTATCAATATACCGTAGAATTGCAATTTGCATACGTATCAAAATAAAGCTATTGAATTTTATGTATGTGCTTATGCATATGCTACAGATGGATAATCAAAATTTCCTCTAGAGTTTGTTGAATGGAACAATACTTTACCTTAAGTAAATTATTCGAAAAAATCTTTAATGTTATTAACTATGAATGTACTTGGTGGGGATCTTATCATTAAAATTAATTGCTACAATTCTGGGAATAAGTTGATAAATTAATAACAAGTTAGAAATCAATTTATTTCACAAAACGATTACATTTTGTCCGCACAATTTTTGTCCTGAATTTTTATCTCATTCAATCTGCAAAAATTAAATCATTATTAAGAATTGTATAAATTTAGCTCTGCTCCGGTAGTGGTCCGCAAATTTCATCAATTTCCCCAAAATATGATTCAGGAAGTATTTCAGAGATTAACGCAGTTTTTAAAATTTTATTAAAATTCATTGTTACCAACCTAAGATCCATACTTTCGCTCTGGTCCTGCATAAGGTCAGATTGCTGACTTTCCTCATCATCATCTTTCTTCTCCTCCCCAATTTTTTCTTTTGGGACAAGGCGTTCATCCACTTTTGATTTGACCTAAAAATTTATAAAAATAAATAAATATATACCCATTTTTCACATTACAAATTGATTTGTCTGGTAAGATAGCCTAATTAAATTCACCTTTACATTCGTTTTCGTCCCTTTCTTGACAGATGGTCCAGGTCCTTGATCAAGGCGTGCTCGCTTTGGTTTTTTCACACCCACCGCCTTTGAGACTTCAAATAGACCTTCTAGCTTTATCTTCAAGACAGCATTTTGTCCTAGTAGCCGGTTCTTGAAGGTTGATGCAGATGTTTCTCGCTTCAGTTTTGCAGGATTAATACCCTGGGTGATAAGTGTTTGAAAGAATATAAATAAATATGCGGAGCAGAGAATCGTACTGGCAACATTATCTTCTAGATATTCTTCTGGTCACTCCTTACCTTCGCTTTGCGTACCAAAGGAGGGTTCTCTGCTGTCTCATCCTCCACGTGGACCACATATTCGTTCCTTTCATGCTTAGAATCAGCCGTCATAACTTCAATCTGAAAATTGTGTCGTTCATTTGGATACTTTGCATAAGAAATACCGCATCTTCATACCTTTTCCAGGAGGCCATACTTCTTGAAGCCAGGACGACGAACAGAGTAGCGAGCTGGGTCCACGGTAACCTCGAAGTGATGGAGAAACGCTTCCGACCACGTCATCGTGACATCCATTAATCCCGAGGTGTTGTTCATCCGTTCAAATTCAGGGAGAATGACTCCCCCATTTGAAGGTCTCACCCGAATTGCAATGCACACCTTCTTGCATGAAGGCGAGGGAGGGTTAATCTGCGCCTAGCGAATTAATTAAGCCGACAGTTAATTAATCAGAGTCACAAAATTATGACCAAACAATTCAAATTTTCGTATAGGTCTTTTAAATTAAAAATTGATTACTCCATCAATGAATTTACTAACTAACCATTTCTCTGCGTAAAGTGGGATGGGCCTTATGTACGAGTGAGATGAAGGAATTTTCTAGTGATTTTAGTATGCAACCAAACACAAAAGCTGGAGAATAATAGAATGCAAGTAGTACATACTTTTAAGTTTAAGTTCGTGTATTCTGCGTCATTCTGCTTAAATGTTATGAAATATTTTCTAACGTATGTACGTATGTATATGTATATGTACTGTACTTAATTTTAGCAACGAAACAAACGAATAGGAATAAATAACGAGAGTGTGAGAATGTCCGGGTCGTTCCGAATTTAATGCTGCTGTTTACTGCCAAGACATTAATTGTAATTTGAAACTTGAATACACTTTTATGGTCTTATTGTGATGGAGGAGAAAATAAGGACGTTACTTGTCTGGTGTGACTCATGGATATAAATAAGCTTATATATTTTAGCGTTATATATTTATTATAAAGAAACCTTGCATCTTAAAAATCATAAATTTCTATTAATAAGTAAGTCCACTTTGGGTAAGTATGTATGCATATGTACCTGAAGCTTTGATATCGTTTCCATGCAACTCAAATCTTGTCCGAATTATGATATACATTTATTTATTTATATATTCAATTAGTGAGAATCTTATGTATGTAAATCAATACATACTGTCTGTACGTACATCTTTGGACAGCATAATATAGCAAGATAATAGACTATATAAAGATAAAAAATCGCTTATTGGCATCACACAAGATAATTAAAGTACGCAATTGTATCAATCATTACATCACATCACTAATCCATTCATACCTAACTTTTATGATGGAAATTAATGTTAAAATTGTTATAATGAAGAATCTCAAAATTTCCCTCTACATTATGTCTTACAAGGGAACATACCGAGGTGTCCAACGAGTTAAGGGTCGACACCTATACCAAAATGACCACAACACATGACTTATTAAACAAACTGAAGGAATTTCCGTGTAAAATTCACTTTTCGTCACGTTGTGACGATATTTGCGACGAGCGCATGACCATCGGGTTGCCAGCGGGATAGGTCGGCCGCTGAGGCTGAACGATCAGATCGAACGCATGTTGTCTTCAGAGATTTCAAACTTCAAATAACTTACACACCTCTAATTTTTTCAAAATTTTGTAATTTCTTCAAAATTTCAAAACTTTTTTCAAAATTTCAAATTTTTTCTCGAAATTTCAAATTTTTTTTCGAAATTTCAAATTTTTTTTCGAAATTTCAAAATTTCTTTAAAATTTCCAAAAGTGTTTCAAAATTTCAAAATGTTTTCAAAATTTCTGCAAAATTTCAAAATATTTTCAAAATTTGAAAGAATTCAAAATCTCTGAAGACGACGTGAAGACGACGACGCTTCTCTGCGGTCGACCTGATCGTTCAGCGGCCGACCTCTCCCGCTGGCACCCGATGGTCATGCGCTCGTCACAAATATCGTCACAACTTGACGAAAAGTGAATTTTACACGGAAATTCCTTCAGTTTGTTTAATAAGTCATGTGTTGTGGTCATTTTGGTATAGGTGTCGACCCTTAACTCGTTGGACACCTCGGTATGTTCCCTTGTTAGAATTTCACAGTGCATGAATAGGTAAATACATATAAATATATCTATGTACACATATTTGTGCACATTCGTATCCTCAAATATCTGGCATCAAATAATGATTTCTGCATTTATACATAATATGTACATATGTAGGGGAAGGGTCATAAGCGTTAGCCAGCGTCATCAACTTGCAAAATAATAATGAAATACAAAAATGTAAATGATTGATCCCGTATTGTTCAGTCAATTAACTTATCTAAAATAAACTTATCTAAAATGTATGTATGTATGCATGCAACACGTATAAATCCCGTGCCTTACAACACATTCAATTTTTTAACGCCTACCCGAGCTTTCATCCTTTAATCTATGGATAAGTAAAGGTACATACAAATCATAAACAGTTACGGTAAAACTGAATATGCAAACCATCCACCAACGAAACTAACCCAATTAACTGATAAACAACAATATGATTGATTGATCTCTGATAATGTACAATTTCGCACCACATTTACTCATCACATGGTCAAATCTTTTCCATTCCACAACTCAACGTCGAACCCACAAAAATTGTTTCATATTTCACACTGAGTTTCACATTTGCAAATTCATAATGAACCAATTTGCGAAAGTCGCCCTTCTACTCCTCACTGCGACAGCGTGTCACGGATCACCTTCTCTCGTCCGAACAATTGCGGCCCCGTTTTCCTCCAGCGGTGTATCTCCATTGGGCGTGGTAACCCCGACCACTCGCTGCGGTAAGCTTTACACATATTTCGAGTGTCTTATCTGGTTTGGTACTTGGTAAGTAGCAAGTATTGCATTTTCAGGCGGGGTTGGGACTCAACGCCAACTTAGAATTTCGGATTGTGAAGGTTTCTGTGAACTTCAACCTGGAAAAGTTTACAACTGCGAGAATGACTTCATCCCAAGTAAATCTTACTTTTGATAAATTATTGGGTTCTTGCTAATCATCAGCATCTGTGTTAATTTGAACTCAGGTTCTCCATCCGAATCGTTGTCTCTCATGGTCGAGGTCTGCACCAATGCCGGCTTCTGCATTGTCATTCTCCAGGTCGAGCTCCCTAATTCGTCTGTCCAGCCAGGATTCCTCTACACGGCCAAATACTCCATTGTTCCAAACGTATGCAAATAAAATGATATATTCATTATGTGCAACCAATTATGGGTAATATTTAATTAAGGATAATTGTGTAATATTATGTTTGCGCAGGATATTTTGACCGGACAAACTGTTACATTCAAAGCCAGCTTGTACCAGACTAGAGGAAGTTTGGTGGAGATTTGTGTTTCTTCTTTAATTAAAATTTTGTAGAATGGATAGCATTGCAGTGCATATTTGTAAGCGGTATGGGAAATAAATTGTTTCGAAAGTATTTAAGACTAGTCCCAGCTTAAAATTATTTAATCCTAAGTAGTTACGATTTCTTACATAATTATTTATACCTTAATCTAACAAAATTCTGGACTAAAATTGCAATGAAAGCATGAAGTATTTACGTTTTTATTTGGAAACTTATTTTCGGACTTGCATGCGGTGTGGTTGCTTTTAAACTTAAACATAAAGTAAACATACGACACGCATATTACTACCTTTGGTATTTACGTAGTATTTATCTTATTGTCGAATCTGACAGCAAATAAATATAAGCTTACATATGTCTATGCTTTTTACACACATTTCCAATATACATACGTACTTATCATTCGTCATGGATGTTCTTCGGCGAAGTTTCATACACCTTTTAAAGAGTTCTTTTCAGTCATGTCAGTCGCTGACTGAAAACAATAAGTTGTCCTTGATAATGATAATCATCACCTTACGCGGATGAGGTTAGAAGGAACTTAGATTAAGAAGAAACTAAGATTTGTAAAATACAAGGTATATTTTCATGTGTAAATTTAATTCGAAATGTGTCCTTGTTGGCAGTACAATTATATAATAACGGCTAAGAAAGTTTGACCGCTGTCTTTCTCTTTTCAATTTCATACACATGTCTGCACACGTACATATGTACTCATGCATGCATATGTAATTACCGTAGAGAGACTCCATCAAGCACTAACATTTCCACTTAAAAAGTTCTGTTTATTACATTTAAATTGTCATAGATAAGTAAATATACATATCCTTTTGTTGGAAATGGAGTAATTTTCTATGCAACCCGTGATTACGTTATCTCTATTTAAATCATTTCCTAAGAAATGAAGTGCAAATATTCTGCTCGTTTTTCTAAGGTAAGGTAAAACATCCTGGCAGCTATACAACTTTGGTTTGGTAGGGGTGGAGAAATGGTTTGGGAAATTTTCCATTCTCTGCCGTCCAATTGCATGTGAAGTGGAGGTAAATTTTCACGTGAATAAATACATGGGAATTCTAAAGTGGATATTACACTTAACTACATATGTGAATTCAGAAATTTCCGTAAATTTCATCCTACCTGGAACCCAACCTTAGATTGGCTACTTTCAAATTATTAATTTGTTATTTCAGCAGCATTTGTATACAACGTTTACGGAAATATAGGTATTAAATCTACTGCAACGGAGTGGAAAAATAAATGATATACCTGTAAATTCATGCTCAAAATCCAGTTATCTCGATTTGTGTACCCAATAACCCTCAGATCAACTAAATAAATCGCCACATGACCATTATATACATATCTCCTCAATATGTTCAGCTCAGGATTTCTCCCCTTTTTAAAATTTCAATTGAAACTGTGCAACCTTTCGTACTCTATTCCTTACGCGTGGAATGCAAATTCACACCAGGTCACCCTCCCATTGAAAGGTGGAATCAGGCGATTTTACCATGCACAACTCGTCCTTCATATCTCCTACCTTGTCCTAATGGGCGGTCACTTATGCAAAAATTATTTGCGTGGAGATACAACCAACCTGGCAAAACAATTGGCAGGAGTCGTCTTTCTCTGCATCTATGCTACTTGTGCCGTTTGCCGTGTCACTCTTTTACTCCATGAGAAGGATGGATGCATATTGATCAACAACTTTGTAAATTTCGAGAGAAATTTTATAAAAAGTGCTACTTAATTTCATGTAAAGCCCATAAATTTGGAATTAATTAACAATTTCTTATGTTTTCTCAAGATAATCCTAGCTTTCCCATGGGTGGACCACTCATGGTGAAAATAGTATTCGTTCTTGGATCATTGTCAGGTCTTTCATTCCCATTCTTGATATTTCTCCTACTGGTCACCAAACCATGCACTCCGCCATACTTGAAATGGATGCTGGGCTGCTGTACTTCCCAATGCCAAGTTAAGTCCATGTCTTTTTGTTCATTTTCAATAAATACACTTTTCGCCGGATTTGACGCCTGGATGTGGACGCATGTAGCTGGACCGGCAACATTGCTCATTGGTAACATCGTTCTTGGCATGAACACTTCCTTCCTGGCATATTTGAAGGCTTTGTCAAGGTTGGTAATTTTCTGTAATAATTTGGAGAAAATTATTTTTGGAATTGACTAACCCCTTCGTGATTGACAAGTAGTTGCAAGCAAGAAGAGCACACCCACCACAAATATATCAGGATTTACAAAAATCTCCAAATTTTGGAAATTCAATTAAACACGTGCACGAGGATGGTCTTTCTTCCAGGAATATTGACATGCGTCTCTGCCCTTTTTGTCTTTAGCTTTTTTGTCAGCACTAAACTTGTTCATGTCATTGCACTGCCTGGGTTTGCATTCTTCCCTTTAGCACTAGTGGACTGTGCTGTTATTATTCTATTTGAGCTGACGATTGCGGGATTTGTTCATGCTAAGTCAAACCAATTGTTGAATAGCTGGGAGAAAGTTGGGAGAAAGTCGGGGATCAGAATGAGCATCAAATCCCTTACTCCGCTCAAGGTAAGGATGGGGTCGAATTACGTGGACAAATTTACAGCATTGGTAGTGCTAGATTTTTGTGTATCACAAACTGCTTCTCTCCTCATGATGTCCTAATGCTTCGGAAATACATATGTAAAAGCACTTTTTAAATCTGTGGTGAACTATCTGCAGAGTGAGTAAGAATAGCCTATATTACAATTTTGTTGATCTATAAACTTTCAATATTATCCTCTTGCCTCTAACCCTATTTCAATGCATAAATTGATGAATTAAATAAATTCAACATCAACGTATGTATTTACATGTAGAATGCATAGATGACTAAGGCATGTCAATCCTACATGTTTTTTTTCTTGTTTATATATGTACCCACCCATAGGATTAAGCTTTGTCAAGAGAATAAAAATGGCATCCTAAATTTAAATGACACTTTCCGTTTGTAAATATTGCAGCACGCACAAAAAAATACTATCATTAAATATGACTAAATGTCGAATGGAATCAGACATTATTCTTATTTACATGCAATTTTTAAATTAATTGCTTCACAAATAAATGAATATTTGACCAGTCCCCACCTTTATTATCATTTTACACTCAATATAATAAATAAGCAAATCCAAATCATACAACACAATACGAATATTTGCAGCAAATATATTATTATTTTTAAACGTCATGCATTGAAAAATCTTCAACCACCGACACCTTCTTCTTATCCTTGCTAACCTTCACAAAGTAAATTTGAATCTCATCCACACTTTTCCCCATCGTCTCGGGAATAAAAAAATAAACAAATAACGCCCCAATCGAACACACAGCCGCAAAGCCCCAGTACGTCACATCATCACCAATGTCTTCTTTTATCCCTTCGAAAAACTTGGTGACGAAGAAAGCGAATCCCCACCGAGACATGAGCACGACGGATGAGGTCAATCCCTTCATATAATTTGGCAAGAGCTCTCCCGTCATGACCATGCAGAGTGGACCACATCCGAGCGAATAGGCGATGATAAATGCGATGAGACAGGCCAACGGGAGCCAACTAATCGTGTGGAAATCTATCCATCCGAACAGGACTAGATTATTCGCCTTGATGTGAAAGTAGCCACCCAGTCCGATCAGGGCGATGGACATGAAGACTTCAGATATTAGGAGGAGGATGCGACGCCCGGCGTGGTCAACTAGCACGGCGGCAGGGATAGTGGCAACCTAAATACACATTTTTGAGTATTATAAATAGGTCATCAAAGCGTTTGAAAACAAAGATTGTGTCACTTACAACAATCACAATTCCGATGATGATACTGCTCAAATGGGAATTCATCTCAGCTCCGGCACTTTCAAAGATGTCGACCGTATACGCAACGACGGCATCGACTCCGGACATTGTGGTGAAAAACATGATGCCCACCATGAGAATGGTTGGTTTTATAATTGGTTTTCGCAGTGTGTCTTTGACCGTTAATTTTTTCCCACGCAAGTCTCCCACAGATTTTTCCAACTCGGACAACTCATACTCGATGAGTTCTGGAGATGTTTTCACTCCTTTGAGCCAGTAAATGGCTTTCTCCGCTTTGGCAGTTTTCTCTTTCTCGACCAAAAATCGGGGCGATTCCGGGACAAAAAACATCAACAGGTGGAACAGGATTGGGATAATGGCGCAAGCATAAGCTTGCATCCGCCAGTCAGCAAATGCTCCTATAACGTATCTAAAAATTAAAAGTTTTGTCAAAAATTACAACCAAAAATTGCACAATATAATATTTTCGGGATTACTTACATGTAGAGCATTCCGACCGATAGTAGTAAATCAAAGAGGGATCCAAGCCCTCCACGAATTTTTGGGTCAGCAGTTTCTGCAGTGAAGGCTGGTGCTGCCATTGAGAAAGCACCACCACAAAGGCCTAAAATTTTAAAAATGTGTCATATAGCTACCACATGCAGAAAAATATTAGCAAAAATTCACACCTGTCAGAAACCTCCCACTATAAATCATCCAAATATTCTGAGCCAATGCGATGGACAACCATCCCAGAACAAAGGGAAGAGTCAGATAAATCATGACCTTTCTCCTGCCAATTTTCTCAAGTCCTACTCCAGCCAGAGGACAGGCACAAAGGGCTCCTAAAATGGCAAGCGACCCGATCCAAGAATCCTCCTCTTTACTCGTATCTGGCATTCCGTCATGTTTATTGTGCAGAGATGCGAGCCCCGTTGCACTCCAAGCCATCACAGATCCGAACGCGAGAGCTCCCATGTTTGCTGAATTATGCAAATATAAATCTTATTCTATGCAATTATTAATTCCACATAATTCAGAAGGTATGCTTACCCGCGAATGCAGCAATCACCTGCGGCCATTGCTTTGAATCATAGTCATCCGGATTAAATGGAATCACGACTTGACCAGTTTTGGATCCAGGACAAGGACTTTCTCCTCCCACGGGGGATGCCAACTGCTCATGCCTCTTGCCATCCTTATCCTTCTCATCAACTTCAAAAGTCTCGTTAGCAACTCCATCCGCAAGGCTGAACCCGTGCGGGTAGAAGACACTGGTTTTTCGTGACCTCAACCCGTCTCCGCCTGACGGAGTGGGCGATGCGGTCGTGCCCGTCCCGATGTTCTCTTCCTCCTCAAACTCGGCAGGGGTGGAAAGTTCTCGAGTGCGGAAGGATGACTGTGGTTTTCTCGGGTAGTGATGCTGATGATGCTCTACGACGTGCTTAATATGGTAGTCGGCAGGACCCTCGCGACTTATGCGTTTTATCCTGAACAGAATAAAGTAATGCTGTTATTGTCAATTATTTTCGCAAATTTTTTTGCAAAGTGGATTTTTTCGCAATTTTAAAAAATATTAATTTACCTCTCAATATCATCTCCACTAATTTCCACTCTGCTAATCTTCTTAATCCTTTCTCCGCCATGACCATGCTCATCCTTCTCCTTCCTGGATATCCTCCTCTCTGGTCTGCTCCCACTGGAGAAAGCCGACGCTCCGCTTAAAGTTCTCATCAACTGGGCAAGTCCTTCTTGTCGCGAAGTCTTCCTCGTCGCATGTTCCCCCTCGACGTGGTGACCATGTGCCCCACCCACACCCACGACGGATTCAGTGCTCACTATTGAGGGGCAAATGCTGGGTTTCTTGACTCGGAATACGTAATCGTCTTCATCTCCAATTTGAGAGGACGCCCTTCTTGAGCAGATCTCCTCATTATGCGGAATATACTCATTTGTGATGGTCGAATTTTTCTTGACACGGATTAAAAGGTCTTGACCGTCAGGGATTTTCGCAAGTTCCGAAGCTGGGATTTCAACCGCGACGGGAACATAGGAGTCAAACTCGTTAGAGATGGAGTCTCTTGAAAAGATCTCCATTGTTGCGGATAAATTGCAACTTTTTTCTGAAGGGAGAAGTTATGTGGACTTGGTCAAGTTAGTCCAAACCGACAATGATGGAATATAGGTTTTGAAACTTTAGTGTAATTGGACCGCCGGCATGAATGAAGTGGAAATTTTGGTAAATGCAATTTGTGGTATTAGCAACTATTTGCAAACCAACTCTCACTTAGCCACTTTAATTTGACTAACTAAAAAATAAAGGTAGTTGGAATTAGCGAATAGTCCAATAATTTAAATAAATGAATTATGCAATAGACTTTGAAGAAGAATTCAACAATTTGAAGGTTGCTACCCTTGCGAAAAAGTGGGAATGCCAATCCACGCCAATTGCTAACATATTTGTACATATGTATATCTAAAGAATAGATTAGAATTTCAGACCAATTTGAATTTATGATTTCTAGTAATTGTTGTTTAGCACAAAGTTTTCTAAATTGATATCTGTTTTCTGATTTAAAATCAGATTAAATCCATCAATTTATTGCGCATTACTTGAGCTTCATTGTACGAGGTGATCAATTTATTTATTAATTCGATAACCAAATTAAAAATAATTTTCCGATAATTCTCTAACGAATTATACAGTCATCATCATAATCATAATTTTAGATGCGGAATAACAACAAAATAAAATAGCAACACCTGGCACGCATTTTCAATCCCATGGTTCCATGATAGTGATATTGAAATTAAGTGGAACAATGTTTTTTGGCCCGCGTGTCTGCCTGAGTTGTTAAATAACGTGCTGTAATTTTCCAACGTCATAAATTTCAATCTGTAATTTATTTTGTGTAATGGAAATACATGAATAAATTATGTGCAAAATATTCACCAGGTTGGAGGCTACGTGCGTAATTTCGGGTGCAACTTGTTTACCACTGCTTAAACATATTTAATTATATAATTGTCGGTTTCTTTAGCACCTTGTAGTAATTATTTTGCGTTATATCTGCGGCTAATTTGTTGTTTTGTTAGGCACGCATATTGTTTATAAGGGGCATGGTTGCATGGGTTGCACCTCAAACGGACGTATGTATTGTGCTTGGACGAGTTGACTGGACTCAAAATGAGGCAATATGACAATTTGATAATATGAGTTATATGTATGTATGCACTGATGTATTTGTAGGTGAATTGTGTGAAATTAATGTACAAGAGCATTGGCCACCATTGTGAAATGAGACATTTGATAATTTAATGGATTTGGGTGACCAGACTGAAACTTTAGTGAGTCAGTACCCATTAATATGCTTGATGACACGGGCTAGTGTTTCATACATACCGTAAAACCTCTATTTGTAGCCCTATTCTAATTATAGCCGGTCTCCAAATATAGCCGGGTCTAGAGACCAAGATTTTAAAATTTTAGCCGGGTCTCTAATTATAGCCTGTCTTTCAGCTCTGTCCCCGTTCATTCAAAAATGTTGCACATTATGCTAATCAACGAATAAGTTGAACTACTAATTTTTGCCCATTAATTTCAAGTTAATAATGGATATAATCATGACAGAAACTTCAGAAAAACCTGTTAAATGCAGATTTAAAGTGAATGGGTTACTAATAACATATCTTGCTAAATAAGAAAACTCAAATTAATTCAGCCTGATCTTGTGACATCTAAAATTTTGGGCGGAACAAAATTTAGCCGGGTCTCTAATTATAGCCGGTCTCTAATTGTAGCCGGGTCCGTGACCCTCAGTTTTGGATTTTAGCCCCGGCTATAAATAGAGGTTTTACGGTATGTAGATATGCCATTGGACGATATCGGCATAAGCTTATCATTTGTATCAAATTATTACTTTGCTCATGCACTATTGGAATAAGCATACCGCGTCGTGTATTTTACGAATTTTACCGTCACGATTTGTTAGTGGCAATCAGAATTATGTCATTCCGTCAAATGATACATATTTACTCTATGTATACGTATGTACCTTTACACTGTTAGGCAAAGGTTGCATATGTTAATAAGGAGTATCTAAATTAATAAATAATAAATCTTGTGAGGAAGAGAGAAGGTGATCTTGAGAGAAGATGATAATCCTTGAGGTGTAATGTCCTACATAGTAGGGTGCCTTATTGTATGAATAAATTAAATTAAATTTAAATTAAATTGTAGACAAGTCATAAAGCAATACTTTTAACAGAAACCCATCCAAATTTAACGAAATGACGTATTTAGTTGACTTCCTGTTCAGATAAGTAGTCTACGTTTTTTGATGAGAAAAACGATCGGTTAGGTATACAAACACACAAAAAACATGAACTGAACCAAGTTTCATTTCAATTCTGGACTTGAACGTGAAACATTGTAGTCGCATTTGTATGTTTTACTTTTGAAAGATGGAACAAGAACCAACTTCTCCTAAATTACGAGAAGCTATCGAGTGCACAATTTGCCTTGATGTTCCTCCCTCGCCGATACACAACTGTGACAATGGACACATTATCTGTGGAATTTGTGCTAAAAAAGTTAAAAAGTGTGGATTATGTGGATCTGACCTTCAAGTTTCTACTCTTGCAGAAAGACTTTCTCGACAAGTTAGTCTGGCAATAAAATAAAATAATTTTACTAAAATTTGTATCACTAATAATTTTTTACTAATTTGTGTACAGTTTGATCTCAAATGTAAATGTCCAAACTTGTCGGCTGGATGCTTAACTCCAATATCGGCAGCAAATCTATTAAGTCACCTAGTTAGCTGTTATTACCGGTATTTACTAACAAATATTCCACCAATATACTCATCTTTAATTCGCTAATCAACTAAAATATTTTAGCGACGCAACATGTCCAAAAAAAAAATGCGACGGATTAAAAATCCCATTACAAGACTACCCCCAGCATCTACTCCAGGATCATAAAGTAACCTGTGTAGGGGGACATAATACACGATTTATTCACATCGTCCATGGAAAATTTAGTAAGATTTGTCACTGTTAACTTTAACAAATTGATAAATTGTGAATTGTAATAAGCAATGTTCAGAAAGCACAAGTTCACGTGCCATCCCTATCGAAATCACGTACAAAGATGGAAAGACTTTCCTCCTCCATTGTTTCATCCAGACCGATGTGATGTATTTCTGGACAACAATTTTGGGAGATTCTCAAGAATCTGAGAGGCACTCGTACCAGTTCAAAATTTGGAACGAGACGAAAGGAGGCAGAAAGGTTCGTGCAAAATAGTTGGGCTAACATAAAATTTGTTTAAATTTTTATGTTAAAATAAGTATGCATTTGCAGATTGAGTGTTGTTGGACACTTCCCGTCTTTGCGTTCCATGACCACTCCAAATTCAAGGCTCCTTCTCCATTCTACGTCTGCATTCCTGTTCCAATGCTTCTCCAGTTTTGCACGGTCAGCGAATCCGAACCCCCTGAACCTGACAAATACGAATTTAATACGCAACATTTGATATTGTGAATAAATCAATTACGATACCTATTTAGACTTTTTTAATAAACGGGTTCTTGAAATATATATAAGTATGTACATATGTAAATAACTGTAAGTAATGGATTTATTCATTCTGCACAAAGAATACTGTACCAATACCAATAATATGGCAAAATTGGAGTTTACCTTGACACAGTGCTTTGTGCCTGTAGCTTTTTGTATTACGTTTATTTTTTTGAGCATTCTAGCAAGTCATTAGACGCCACGACATTAGAATATGTACACCAATTAAAAAATGAAAGTAAAAAATACATGCATTTTGAAAGCAAATTTTGAGAAATTTTCAAATTGTATTTCCTGTAATTCATATTCCACATAATTTAAAATATTTGTATGCATTGCAAATAAAGTGTCGGGGACAAATAGCATTACACTTGAAATTTTATTGAAATGGTTGTACATAAAATATAAGTGTAAAACTGATTTCAATTACAGAATCACGATTCCCTCTTAACATGAAGGTATCCGTGTCGATTTATATCTGCTCTCCTCGTCATGGTCCCTCCGGTCGTGATAGTTTGCATATACTCGTCCACAGAGATGATCACGGTGCCAATAGGGTCGTCGAACTGGACATCGCGGTCAACAAGTTCAAAGCGCCATTGCTATTGGAGCAAATATGTAACAATTAAAATTCTCCTGTCTCCCATGTTTCACCTAAAATGCAAAATTCAAGCATGTACTTGTACCTGGCCCGTTCCTATTGCATAAGGGAAAGTGAATCTCTCTGGGAAAACGGGGTTCATATTGTCCGGTATCATTTCAACCGCTCCGCACTGTGTCCACGGGGATGCAGTAGATGAACAGAAAATCGTAATTACAGTGTCACATCCGGAAAAGCCATCGTAATTAAGCAACTCTCTACATATACACACTTAAAAATTATGAGAAATTGATCAACATGACTGATTTGAGATTTCACTTTAAGTACTTACGTTGCAGACAAACTGATTGTTACTTCGGATTGGGCTGATGCTAAAGTGACGCATGAAACAACGAGAATAAAATACCTTAGCATTTTAAAATTATATTTTATGCCAAAGTCTAAATATTTCGAGTGAATATCAGAACAATCACACGAGCGGGTGCAAATAGCGACTGTATTGGTCGAATCTATTTATAAGGGAATTTTAAGTTCGATAAGGTGCATGTAAGATAATGTATGGCACCATTTTTGTTTATTTATGTAATGGGTAATTGAATTACTTGTAGGATCATGTCAAAACAAGATAGGAGTTCAAAACCATTAAATTATGTAATACATCTCGTTATATAATTGTATTGTTAATATTCAATAGCACAAATTTGTAGAAATGGGAGGCGTGATAATGATTTGTACACTTATTGAGGTGCTTTATTATCCGTACACACATTGCACACAATTTATTGGTATCAGTCAAAATAATTTCGTAAGCTAATCTCAAAAAATTACAACGTAAACTTTAGAGATTGCAGGTGTTCTGTTCAATGGGAAATGATCACTCAGCGTCCATAATAAAAATTTCCTGCAAACAACGAACAAACAATTTAACATTTATGCAAAATACCCATGATTGATGAGCATTTTGCTACATGAATTTAATTATTTCGACTTACGTCTTCCATAACGTCGGTATTTCTTCCTGAATCCAATTCCAACATAGAAGTCTAAGTATCAGGAAATTAAAATTGCCATTATAAGTATGTCAACTAAAATTTGTTCCAATTCAATACTGTGATTTAAGTTTTTTTTTATTTATTTAGCTTATAAGAAAAACTTACTAAGAAATCGTTTTCTCCTCTCCGACGCGTCATCCGTCTGTTCAACGTTCCGAGGCAACTCTGCAAATAAGATTGAAATCAATGAGCATTTTAATGTAAATACTTAATTTGTAAAATATTGTTTTACACAAACCCTCATCGTCGTTCGAGAACGAAGGAAAGGCAGGCGTTAAGATGTAATCGCTATACACTACGTCATTACTGCCATTATCAGAACCAAAGGGATCCAAGTCCCAAAGTTTCTGACTAGACGGCTCGAGATTTGTGGCACCAATTTCTCCAACTTCTTCCTTTTGAGGCGGACTGGCGGTCACTCCATGACAAAGAATTGTTCCCACTAATAGAACAAGTTTAACTTTGTTTCTCCACATTTCGAAACGATCCATGACAATATTTTCCTTAAGTCTATCGATATGGCTTTTTCAATGTGCTTTCGAATGCTTATTTGGCACTAATGACCACTTCTCCCTCAACTTTCATGGATTTTATACCATTTTTTAATTGACGCAAATAAATAGTGGTACATCATATTTCAAATTTTGCCTACTCATTCATTGTCGTTCAGATAAGAAACAAATAAATGCATGTACCTGAAAATGTGACTGAACCCGGAGGGTTATTTTTGGAGGAAGTTTAAACGTCAGAGCATATGAATATCGCACCCAAGGAACGCCAAGGAACAAAGCCTGCAAAGGTGAGAAAAAAACCCTTGCGTATGAGAAAGAAACATACAATGCACATCTCATCAAGGATCTTTAGAAATGAGTCAGTTTGTGATATGAATGGGATGAAAAGACTTTGACAAAAAATGTGAATCTTATGATTATACACAATGTAAAGAGTTGTGCGATTCGTTGTGATAATGCTTTCGAGGAGAGTTTTGGAAGATTCATGATGACGAATGAATGAGACACTAATCTTTAGGTATACAATATTCACTGCCTGCTGCTGGATACAACCAGTATTATACAAGGTACATATATAATATGGCTAATGGCTAAAAAATGGGTAAAAAAAATGCGATACTTCAGCCTATCTTATTTTAGTTAATTAAATTAAATGCATAATAATACCGATGTTAAATTGACTTTCTGGGTTATCTTACGAACATGTCAAAATAAACGTGAATATTCTGATTAGCCTACATAAATATTCTTATAATTTAAAGAATTTGACATATGTACATGGATATGTATGTTATGCTAAGAAATTACATACTTGGGACAGATATGTATCTTACACTGTGTAAAGGCCAGCATTTTATGCGGAGCAGATTACGATTAACTTTATACATTAACAGCCATGTTAGATATGTATGGTAATATCTATGTAAATTATTGTAAATGTGTACATTCATAGTTTCATTATGTAGTTGCACTTATTATCTTCACGAGCTGAGCTGACACTAAATTGTATTCAAAATTCATAAAAGTTTCTGCCAACTTTCTCATTTTAAACACCCAAATATACAAGGTAATTATTCCAATAAATTATTTCAGCCCTTATCCGATTCGTGGATTCATTCGAATCTTACATTAAGAAGTTTCAGACTTCCTTTACAGGAAATATTGAACCACTCTCATGGATTTGCTCCAAGAAATAACGGATCCCGCAGGGAAAACATGGTGCGAAAATATGTCCACCAAAATGCACACTGAAGGTTTTGTAAAATTTGGGCCAGAGAAAATTGTTGTGCCGAGAGGCTACATTCGACTACACGAAAAGATAAAGAACTTCAAACTCCGACCAGATGATATCTGGGTGGTCACTTTCCCAAAATCAGGTAAGCAGATTTGCTAACATTTTAATAACCCACACAAAAAAGTAAGGACACAAATTTCGTCAAGGAACAACATGGACTCAGGAAATGGTATGGTGTGTCGCAAATGATTTGGACTATGAGGCTGCGAAACAACCTCTCCTGGAAAGATCACCGTATCTCGAGTATTAAATATTTAAAATTTTTACTAAAAGTATGAAAATTGGTTTATGCGCATTGTACACACATTTTCAATTCTTCAGAGTTTCTGCATTGGTACCAACCCTGGAACCAGAACGAGATCCATCCCTCATGGGAATGGTTATGGACAGCGTCGATATCGTCGCACAGGCCAAATCTCCTCGGGTCATCAAGACGCATCTACCTCTGTCCCTTCTTCCTAAGGAACTGACAGATTCTCTCACCGCAAATGACCGCACTAAACCATTCCCTTGCGGCAGAGTTGTTTACGTCGCTCGGAACCCAAAAGATGCTTGCGTTTCATATTTTCACGACTTGAGAGCTCTTCTGGGATATAAAGGCACATTGGATGAACTCGTTGACGCATTCACTTCCGAGAGTGGTACGCTTACAAAATATACATATGTAACCTGCATTGCAAAATTGATATGAATAGTGGATTAATAATTTCTAATTTATCCAGTTCTTTACGCACCTTACTGGAAGCATGTCCAACCTTTTTGGGAAATACGAGACCATAAAAACGTTATGTTCTTGAAATACGAGGATATGAGCAAAGTACGAACACATAATAAACTGCCTATATTTCTTTGAAAAAATGTAGCTTTCCTTAAAAATTGACAGGACTTGTCCTCCGTGCTGGAGAAACTTTCAAACTTTCTTAAGAAACATATACCACCAGCTGCCATGCCAGAATTGTTGGAGCATTTAAGTTTTCACGCAATGCGGAATAATCCTGCCTGCAATTTTGAGGAAACGGTAGCCAGGCGGAGAAATGTACACAAACTTGGTGAAAGTGAAGAAGGACAAGAACCGTTCACGTTCATGCGGAAGGGCAAAGTTGGTTCTTGGAAGGAAGAATTGAGTTCCGAAATGATAAGAAAATTTGATGCCTGGGTAAAAGCGAACAAGGTCGAGGGTCTAGAATATTAGGCACCATTATTGATTTGCACCATTATTGATCTGCACCATTCGAATTCATGATATTACGAACATGGTCATATTATGTATGTACATAGATATGTACATATGTTGTTGTAGCTCTGATCATGCAAAATATTAAGATTCTTTATGCGACTAACATTAGTGACTATGTAAATACATACATATGTATGTACATATACTTATGCTATGGTTTATGCTCCACTTAATAATTTTTTTGGTTAAGTTATCTCATGTACGAATTGACTTAGGAGGGGAGCTTGCGAGGTTGATAATAACAGATCCTGATGCCCTTTGGATATGTGGTAGGGTCCTATGAGTGTACTAAAACCCTGAAGTGGTTTGACTCCATGGCCACATTTGCGCCCGCCACACCCACTCAAAAATACCCAAAAAACGCTTTCACACCAGTTTTCACTCACTCAAATCCACGCCAAAAATCCAATTTTACTCAGATTTTGCAATTTCTTTCACCATTACACTCCCAGATAGTTGCTTTCTTCAATCCAATATCAAACTCAATATTTTCGAAATTTTTAGTATTTTTAAAATTTAAAATTCTGAATGAGCATTGTTGTAGTAATCAACAACGCAAATTATCCCTGCGGAATAATCATCAGCAAAATTGAGTTTGATATTGGATTGAAGAAAGCAACTATCTGGGAGTGTAATGGTGAAAGAAATTTCAAAATCCGAGTAAAATTGGATTTTTGGCGAGGTTTTGAGTGAGTGAAAACTGGAGTGAAAGCGTTTTTTGGGTATTTTTGAGTGGGTGTGGCGGGCGCAAATGTGGCCATGGAGTTAAACCACTTCAGGGTTTTAGTACACTCATGGGACCCTACCACATATCCAAAGGGCATCAGGATCTGTTATTATCAACCTCGCAAGCTCCCCTCCTTAATAAAAGTGATCCTTTTGAATATGCGTAAATGTTCAGAAAGTCGAAATTACCAAAATAATCTTTGACTACGAAACTTATGCTTGTAAAAAATTAGTTTAAGGGCCTGGGGGAAGTTGCTTAGAAATCACGTCAACTTTGACAATAAAATTCAGCAATGCACAAGAGGGCACATTTTTCAAATTATGTTTAATTTGTTAATCATATCTTTAGATTTTACGTACATTTTTTTTGACAATGTGCCCTCTTGTGCAGTGGAGATATTTGGTCATAAAGAGAGCACAAATTGGCTTAGAATTGCAAAATTGATGGCATGAATTGCATTTTGAGTATCCATGGAACAAAAGAAAACAACCTTTTTTCAAAAACTTGAGGGAAAAGTGATCAAACAGAAGCTTTTGGACGTGAGCGTGCCATAGAAACGGTGTCAATTAATCGTGGTCGTAACTTTATAGAGTGATAAATAATCTTAGATTCCTAGCAATTATTGTTGCTAACATAAAATCAATTTTCGAAAGTAAATCTTCCCCCGGGCCCTTAAAGAAAACCCCACAAAAACCCTTACGCGTCAGGGTTTTTCCAAGATTTTATACCCCAAAAATCCCAACCCACAAAGGCTCGATGGTCTGGCATATAAAACAGACATTACAAAATTATCCTGAGATAATAAGATTTCGATTGTTTTAGAACCTGTGGTGATGAAAATGTTTGACTGAGATTTATGAACATGTATTATCGATTTCTGGTTTTTGGATAGTATTTGAAATCTATGGGACATTTACATCCCTGGTATTATGAATTTCCGTAAGTGCATATAAAATATATTTCCACTTAACCAGTAGTACATAGTTTAACTTAATTTACATAATTTAATTTATTCTTCTTGATATTTATTTCTTTAAAATACTGAGATTTTGGATAATTCTATAAAATTAAATCTGGCTCGGGCTGTGCGAAGGTGTAAAGGGAAATAGATAACACTGTGAACATATTATTCTTCCATACAAAACGTTTTATGCTAATCACATTGGTATCCAATCGTTTGCTCAAGAAACGCGCCTCAAGTCACGTGTCCTATCCCACATTGTTAAATACCATAGGAGGATATGGCACGTGACGTGCAGCACGTTTCCTGAGCGAACGAGTGGATAATCCTCTTATAACTCTACGATAATACCTAAGTGTTATTGTGGTGGTTTATTTACTGTTCTGATTGTCTGTGTTGTGGTAAACTTACCTGCCCTACCTTAACTCTTGCAATAACTTTTTTCGCCAAAATTAAATAATTCGTAATTACACATATTTCCAATATATTCTCAATAAATAAACGAAGTTCAAGTGGATTGGTCAACATGTCATTGGAAGGTAGAAACTTGGCCAAGGTTGCTGGCAAACTGATACGATTTCCAACTATGTATAAAAACTGGGAGAGCTTTTGCAAAGAACTTGACACCCCACCTGAACTGACGGAGCAGTACACCCGTGGGGAAATCTCCTTGTTCAGGCTATTCCGAAATAGCCTAGAATCATGGCGCACGCAAGTTCCAAAGGCAACTGTGAAAGATCTGTGCTTACTTTTAAGACAAGTACAAATTTTCAAGGCAGTGAGTAAAGGTAAGCGCAAGGATACTATAATTACTTTTACTTACAAGGTATTATATATATTACATAATTTCTTGCTATTCTAAACCTAGAGCTTAAGAAACTTTGGAAAGGGACTGATCTCTGGTATCTAAAATCAAGCGGTCAAGACTTGGACTCGGAAGCGAAGAAACTTAGTGATTTGCACATTAAAGAAACTGCATTAACTTCACAGTCTCCAGACTGGATGAGCGAAATAGAGTCATCTTGGCTGATAACCGAAACTGAGTGGGCCGTACATCTAGCGCGCATGGAGCGATACCCAAATGAAGCAAATTATCATAACCACACTTTCATTCTGCTCGAAGGAAGTCAAACTGGGGACAATAAAATGCCTGGAGTCACCTACTTGATGGACTTCGTGCAAAGGAAAAGCAAGAAAGATGGCCAGGATCACGCAGGGAGGATCAGACTTTTAAACTTTGAAGGAGGTCGAAACACGTTGTTCAAACCCCAATGGATGAAAAAGGTTGGAAACGGATTGGACGAAATTACCTACTTGTCGACACGGTTAAGCAATACGGTGGGTCAAAAGTTGATTGAAAATGTGCAACTGGATTTCGACTGCCCGCCCAAATATTATTTAGTTGGTAAGGAACCTGTACCTGGAGATTCTACCGAATCGCACAACTGCTATAGCTGGGCAACATGTCAATTAGGTTTGGCACTTCCGGATTGGAAACTTCCTGCTGAGACTGATCCGATTTGGGAGACTGCGAAGAAGAAACAAAAGCGAGCAGGCACTGGAAAATCGGGGACCTCGAAGATTAAGAAATAATGGAAATATGATGGAACACGAGAAAAATTAATTTGTTGAAAGAAATGTTACTTGATTTTGTTATTAGTTGTTTTATTAAATTTTCATGAAAGTATGTAAAGATTCAAACCGTATGAAATTGACTTACAGTCATTTTTCAAGTAATTAATAAATATTTCATAACCCAAAATCAATTATCTCAATTATGCACTTATTCCAATACAGCACAACGTTGTCTCGCAGGTATTTACATATATATATATATATATATCTATATACAATTATACAAAAAATGCTATCCTCCATGAAAATGTACATATGACATGTAAATAGCCACCTAATTCACTCTAAACTATCCTTATTAACTTAATCATAACTTTAGGCAAAGTGGAAAATTTTTCCACTTATACTCAAAGCTATTTCCAGGAAAAAGCTTTTAGCGTAAGTAATTTGTTGTGACTCTATCACATTGGTATATAGATACATAAGTGCTCATAATTGAATTAAAAAGTTGTATTGAAACTTTAATGCTTTAGTATTTATTTCAAGAAGTTCATAAACGCCATGAGTTCAATTAATTTCATCCAAGATTATTAGGACCAATTTACAAACTCTGGAAGCAGAAAATGGACATAAATACTGAGCAATGTTAAAAACGGGGGTTTCTTATGGAGCTAGATATAGCCACGGCTCAAAGTTGCATGGATAAAGAGTATATGTACATCTGTTATTTCCTTCTGACGTACTCCAGTTTGAGATTAAACTAAAAAGTTTCTCAGTTTCAGCATTTAAAATTTTACAATAATTGCGAAGATAGTGACCATTCTGAGTAACGTCAATTGAACGTGTGACACATGTACATATGTGCAAATACGCACAACCGTATATTTGCTAATGTAACTAATCCTAAGAATATGAAGCTACACTGAGGATGAGTGCACATTGCATAAAAATGACCATAAAGCAGTATGACTACTCCAACGACTACTCCACAATGCTACACGAGGCACCTGTTTTGCCTGCTGGTGAACATGATCAGTCCTGTCTCTAATGCTACCACGTCATCTTCTCAGGAATTATTATTTTGCAGTTTTGCAGTTTTGCACGCAATATTTATCATGACTCAGGAGGAGAGATTGTCAATGTGTCAGTGCCCGATTTTGATGCCCTTTTAACATGTTATAGTAACCGATAAATATGCTAAGATCTGATTTTACTCCATGGCCCCATTTATGCTCACCACACCCACTCAAAGGCAACAAAACGCACAAGAAAACTATTTTTGAAGTTTAAACCATTACCAAAAATTCAATCTTTAGTCTAATTTCGACATTTTTTATCAGAGATAATTGTTTTATGATGTCCAACATCAAACTCAAAACTCAACTTCTTTTAAATTTTGATTGTTTCAAAGATATATAAAGGATATTTTTTAAATATTTTTTAAAAATCATAGTAGTAAATTAAGTTTCACGTGAGACATGATAAAATAACTGTCCCGGATAAGGAAAATCCAAAAATGATCAAAATCGGATTAATTTTGGCAAAGGTTTGCATCCGACCCTCTTCGTGGTTGTACTGCTTTTGGGGGGTGTGGCTCTCACAAATGGAGCCATGGAGTAAAACCCTCCTTCACTTTTCAAATACTCACCCATATCTCCAGCATATCCAAAAGGCATCAAAATTGGGAATGGCACATTGACAATCTCCTCCTCAATCATCAATGAAACCAATTTTACACGTAATGCCACAACCGCAGGCGAAAAGCCGACGTTATCGCACGTTTGTAAGCAAGTAAACAACAATTTGCGAATGTATGTAGTGGTACTGTGTCAAACACGAGCAACAAACGTTGCTGCAACGTACATAAAGTGATCCATTATTTACAAATGTCAATGTCGGGAAAAAGAGCGTGCTCTACCCTGCTCATCCTTAGTACTTGTTCAATTCCGGTGGAAGGATAAGTAATTCCTGGAAATAATTCAATCTCAAATAAAAGTTGTCTGAAAAATATCTAGCTTAAAGTTAAATCAAGTAATCAGCACTATGCATTTTCAAGCAGCAAAAGTAAAATCAAATGTTTCGGTAAGCCTTACAATTTAATACGTTGAGTATTTTTTTATAATACAATTTTTTAATTTACAGAAATTTATAGTTGGCGTTACTTCGATTGTATCACTTTTCGAATTTTTTTTACTTCCTCACTCAACCGTAAATTCCATAGACTTTACTCTCATATCTAGTCACATTCAATTGTTTCTAACCCTAACGTTAGCTCTCAAAGTATTTAGCGTTCCATTTTTAAGTGAAATTCTCGAAATTGAAAATGGAAAAAATCTTATATCATGGATACTTAGATTATTTTTAGTCCAAAATATAGTCCTTTTTTACAAATTCCTTCAAATCCTTTCAATTATTGAAGGTGATCAATCCACATATTTTTCATACTGTTATGTCACACTTTTAGTCAGGTATGTATCCGTAGGAATTTTATTATTAAATGAACTATACGGTCAAAGACTAGTCGAGGCTTATCAAAAACTTGAGATAGCCAAATCAATCGCCCACACAAGAAAAGTTATATCTCTTCTGAAGCCATACTTTATTCCAAAAAGTTATGAAGCGAGAGTGTCCGCAGGAGTTTGTATACTTTTAGTACTCATTGACCTACCCGTCGACTTGTTCCAGCAAATTTTGAATAAAAAAATCAGTAAGAAAAAATTGATAAAGTATTTTTTTGTGAAAAAAAATCGATGGGAAATTGCAACTACAAATATTTACTCATTATTGATTTGCTTAGTGGACTCGATGACTTTCTCCTCATCCATGACCAACAATTCCGATAGCCACACACAGGCCAAAATCGAATTGAATATGGCGAACTTTCGCTGGGAACTACTCCTTCTCACGGCCTTGTTAGACGTGACCTCGTGTTACGGGATTACTCACAATATTCGCACCTACTTGTGGAGAAATGTCGAATCTGATTCTGCGGGCAGAATTCAGGTAAATTTTCTACCCCCTAAATATACACATTATTCAACAAAATATTCACGATCTTAAGTTAAGAGTCTTAACATGTACTCTTTTTGAACCCAGGTCGAAATTTACACCAGACTACAGCATCAAAGTGTTCGATGGCACTTGGAACAAGGGACGGGGGGTCGACTTACCAAATTGCAGTCATCGTCCTCAGACTTTACCTACTTTATGAAAAACATTTTACTCAGCGTAATTCCCCAGTGGTTAAAACTCTACGTCTCCATAACGCACCTCGCCATTCGATATCCATGGAACATAACTTGCATCGTCATTCTCACCACGGCTTTCCTCGTTGTCGCCAAATTTCTATTGTCCACGTGGAGAAGTAAATTAGAAAAGATGGACAAGGAGGATTCCAAAGCAAAGATGAAGAAATCCGTGGATGCTCTGCTCAACTATGAGACGGTGAAATACTTTTGCAAGGAACGTTACGAAATCCACAGGTTCAAAGAAGCATTTGAAGAGACGACTCAGCTTAAATTTAATTCAAAATTTGCCTCGACTATGTCTTGGTTTTTGGAGAATGTGGTTCGAACAGTGGGTCAGACGGCGGCGAAAATGTGGTGCTACTGGATGGTACTTGGAGACTCTGAACTCACACTGGGCGACTTTGTCATGCTAGAAGCGTTCTTTTGGAGTACGTATGCGCCCTTTGATTCTATGAGTTGGATGTATGAGTAAGTTGGGTAAAAATTTTGAGTATCATTATGATTTTGTGGATTATACAACTCTGTAATATTTCACAGATGGGGTCAAAAAGTTGCAGTTGATGCTGCTGATGTTGCGGAATTACTGGAACTAGCCCCAGAGATTGTGGATGTTCCAAACGCTCCTAATTTAGAAGTCACAGATGGGGAAATTAGATTTGAAAATGTGTCGTTTAGCTATGTGCCAGAGAGGGAAGTCCTCTCTGAAGTAACTTTTAGAGTAGAAGCTGGGAAAACTATGGCACTGGTATGTATATAAATAATCTGAATTTTCGTTTTGTACTTTGCTTGATTAGCAAAAAATAATTAAATACTTCATTCAACACTTACTTGTGCCACAGGTTGGTCCAACTGGCTCGGGCAAATCCACCGTCATGAAATTAATATTTCGGCTTTACAATTCATCATCTGGACGGATTTTAATTGATAATCAAGACGTAACCAAAGTCACACAAGCTTCTTTACGAGGAACAATTGGAGTTGTTCCTCAAGATTGTGTATTATTCGATGATACTATTACGTAAGTATGCTTAATTTTATTTGATGCGCGCAAAACTAGGTTTTATGATATGTATTAATCTGCTTTTAGCAATAATATTAAGTATGGAAAACCTACTGATGAAATGGAACAAATTACGGAATATGATGTCCAACATGCAGCAAAATGTGCCTGCATTCATGAAGCAATTTTAGAATTCCCAGATAAATACGACAGCAAGGTGAACTGCGCGTTAAAAAATTAAAATACTTGATAAATAAAATAAATAATATAAATTTTACACCTTTTTCAGGTGGGAGAGAGAGGTTTAAAGCTTAGCGGAGGGGAGAAACAGGTACATACATACATAAAAATATTTTAATATTGATTTTCATACTAAAATGTTTTGCATCGTGGATCGTATTTAATCCCATTTATAGCGCATTGCAATTGCCCGAACTGTTCTGAAAAATCCTCCAATTCTTATCCTCGACGAAGCCACGTCGGCTCTTGACACAAAAACTGAGCGAAAAATTCAATCCGTCATTAAAAACATTTGCAAAAATCGGACGAGTCTGATCGTGGCGCACAGACTGTCAACGATAACGCATGCAGATGAAATTGTGGTACTCAAAGGAGGACGAATAGTTGAAAGTGGATCGTAAGTGAAAGCATATTCTGCTTTAGAGCATCAATTTCATTCATTGTCAAGGGAAAGCGTGAGCATGTAACTAAATTATAATTAATTTCCAGGCATGAAACTCTCCTGGCGAAAGGTGGGGAATACGCGTCCATGTGGTTGGAACAGTTGGAGAAGAAAGACCATTCAACTACGATTGGTTGATTGACTGTTTGACATATGTCATGAAGTAAATATTAATTTTTTGAAACATGTTAGTTAATTATAAGTCACAAAATAAAGAGATTTTACACATGATATAAAAGTCCCTGCAACATTGCAGCACATTTAATGCAAGGGAAAACGATTGAGTATGCAGAGCTCATTTTGCATACGTATACATGCATATGTACATAAATATATACATATTTCCATGCAATATTTAACGGGACCAATCTGCACTGGTGTCCTGTGGTGTACGTGTTGAAGCATTATGATATAACTTACAGCACTACCTATTTAGCATTACAACTACAGAAAATACTTGTTATGCGAACGACTTTACATTCAATTTCCATGAGTAAGATCCTGAGCGTGGTCATATCCTATCCTATCTGTAGTCACAATTTATTATACATCTATGCAATTTATTCACTAAACGTATTTGGTCTTTCAACCGGCATCACGTTTTCGTTTTCGTTTAAATTAAAACTCAACTGTTAAGTTAGTCAACTAATATTTTCCATTGTGGTCTACATGTGCAAAACCGACATCATTTTTCTTTCATCAGTGTAAGTTTTCTTAAAGTTAATTTTTTATCATGTATTGATACTTACGGTTTTTTTATAGAATTGGATAAAAATCCTACGAATTATAACTAAAAAAGACTGGAACAATGGCTTCAACCGACTTAATGCACCGAATTGTGGCCCTTCAGCAATTTGACGGCTCTTTCAATTTGGACCCTACAGTTTGTGCAGCAATTAGTGTCAACCACACTGTCGTCAGTCAACGTAATGTTATAGAAAATTGATAAGTGCAAAAAATTGGGTCAAAAGTGATACTAATTTTTTTATATCCAACATATTTCAGGAGCACAGCAACGAGGCTGGGATTCTAAAGCATTTGCAGTTACTCTTGTCCTTGCCTTTCTTAAGGAAAAGCTGGCCTCCCTTCAAGACGATTGGGAATTGATCGCGGATAAGTCTCGAATCTGGTTGATGCAGAATGCTGCTCATAAAGCGGACGAGATGTTCGACGAAGCTGTAAAGATTGTAGCATGAAATATAAGTACCGAACAAGTGAGTGTGTATTTATGAAAAATGAGGTAATTAATTAGTGCGTATTATTTATTGTAATAAATATTTAATTTAATTTCTTCATATTGCAATAAATTTCGAATTTGTGAATGCCAATTGTTCGTTTTCCAGTGCACGTACTTAACTGAGCTGTTTATAAAATATCATGCATATATTTCATCTCTTTATTACATTAGTTTCCACTGTTTCCATTTAAGAAATCCAGAAAATTCCGATTAATATGGATAGAATTTGCCATCAATACGACCCGTCCAGTATGAGCTGAGCAGGGCCAAGTCTGATGGGCTTTAGGAGAGCAGGTTTCTGGGCAATTTTTAGTTGATTTAAAATCTTGGACTCAATCTTTTCATCATAAGTCACAAATTCATGCATGCCACCGGCGTTCTCAGCTATCCCAATAACCAAGTTCCTGTCGACGCCAGTTCCAATTCCAAGGGAAAAACTTCGAGAATGTGACACCATGGAGGACACCAAACTCAGAACCGCATCGCAATTCTCAACCTAAATAAAATGTAGTACCAGTTATACGGTGCGTAGACGAAATTAAAATTTATCAAGCAATGCAAGATATGTACCTGGCCATCGGTAATGGAAAAAATCTGGGTTAGATATCCTGGAATCTGTCGTTGTGAATAAACATATTTCAAAGGGTTGTATATATCTGTTCCCCCGCAGGCATAAATCGGATGCATCAAACTTGGAATCAGTTCAACCTCATTATACAAATTGTTTAATTAATTGGTTAGCAGATCTTACCATTCACAAGTACTTTAGCGTTCTGCAAGTTTTCCCCATTATATGGAATGGATTGGGAGAAAAGTGGATGAAAGGACGAGTTGAACGTGATAATGTTGAAATAACAAGTGGCCGGCAATGAGTGCAGGATGAGCTAAAAAACATACAAAAATCTCCAATAGCTCCAGTGATATTTAATTTTGATAGTGTTATTTCTTTGAAAAGCTAGTCAAACATTTAAAGCTTTCTTCGCCAGTTCTATTGGTGCTCCTGCCATCGATCCTGAATTATCCAGGAGGAATATAAATTCAAATTTTTGGTCATCCAATTTCAGAGCTGGGAGAAGAAATGAGTTTTTAATGATATCCATCGTTCCTTGTTTCCAGTTGTGGGGTTTGTATCCTGTAATTATAAGATAATTATTTAGTGCTTATTACATATAATTCTGCAAGAAAAACTATGTCTGCAAAAGCTGAAGCATGACATGCATACAAAATAATAATGACTAAATAAGAAGCCACAAATGAGGAACCTACTTCTTCACGATTGTATCCATCTCCATCCTGAGCTCCGTTCCCTGATTTATAAAACCATGAAATTCACGAAAGATTATAGTAAACCATAAACCATGTTGTTGTTGAGTGTAAAAATATTTTTAAGAACATACCCAAATTTAGAGGAGAATCCAGAAACATAAATAATTATGCAATTAAACTAAATATGCCTATCATTGAATCAATAATTGAAATGATCATAATATATTGAACTGTATGAGCCTGCTTAGGAGAAGATTGTATGTTTTACTATGTTTCACATCAAATAGTTTTTATTAATTAAATAATTATGCAAAATACTCTTTCAGAGTGACAGAAAAAATTGGTAAGTTATTCATACTTTTTATGATTTACTAATATTATGTAAATAATTGAAGTAGTCAATTAAGCTCCTCCTGGTCTGGCCTGTAAATAGTACATCAACAAAAAAATTGTTAGAATTGCTATGCACTCGAAAAATGTACTAAAAACATATGCGGTGTAAATATGCTGACCTCATCCAAAATCCGTTTAATCTGATCCTTCCCCATCCTTCTCTTATACTCAATTACTTTTATGGAATCCTTATCCCCTGTGCTCGTGCAAACAGCAGTGACATGCAGTACTCCTTGCATATTAATTTCCATCGTGACATCTATCTTCTCCTTGCCAGCATCCTCCGGTGGAATATTGTTCAATAAGAACTCTCCCAGCCAATTATTATCTTTAGCGACATCAGCTTCTCCTTGGTAGACGGTAATTTGGACCGAGGTTTGGTTATTATGCGCCGTCCTGTACTGCTCCTTGAACTTGATCGGGATTTTTGTATTCTTTGGAATAATGACAGAAAATCCTCCGCCATAAACCTCTATGCCAAGCGACATTGGAGTAACGTCCTGAATGTTATTGAAATCCATCGACTCCTGTGCAAGTTTTCCATGCTGCCGCCTGTACCGCAGCCCCATAAGCCACTGCCTCATCCGGATTTATCGTATGATTAAGGGCCCGACCCTCAAAATAGTCGCTCAGCAATTCTTGCACTTTCGGTATCCGTGTCGACCCACCCACCAGCACGATATCCTCAATACTCCACTTGCTCAATCCAGCACTTTTCAGACATCTGTCCACAATCGTAATCGTCCTCTCGAACAAAGCTGAATTCATCAGCTCAAATTGTTCCCTGGTCACGTTGACCTTGAGATCTGTCGAAACACCTGCCTCGTTCCAAATTCCGTCTACAGCCACGTCCACTGATCGACACGATGCGAGAGCGATTTTCCTCCGTTCGCATTCAAGCTGGAGGCGCTTGAGGCGTTTTCGTACGTCAACTCTTGTCTTGTCGCTAGTGGTCGAATCCTTCCCATCCATGAGGTCAATGCCATGGTCTACCTGGAATTGGAGGGCGCAATATTTCATCAAGTTCTGGTCGAAATCTTCTCCACCCAAATGCGCATCTCCATCCACTGCAAGGGTCTCTATCTTTCCTTTAGAAATTTTGATAATGGCACAATCAAAGGTGCCTCCGCCTAGGTCGAAGGTCAACACGTGGCGTTGAGAGTCGTCGGTATGTTGCAGTTTGTATGCCACCGTAGCTGCGACAGGCTCTGATAGCACGTTGAGAACTTTAAGTCCTGCCAACTCACCAGCGTCGATCGTTGCTTGGCGTTGCCCGTCGTTGAAATAGGCTGGCACAGTGATGACTGCGTTCTCCACGCTGCAGTTCAAATATTTTTCTGCAGCCGTCTTGATTTCTTTCAGTATTTCGGCGGAGACCTGTTCCGGGAAAAGTTTCTTACTTCCGATCTCAATCTTTGGGACTTGCTTCTCTTCCACGACGGTGAATGGCCAGTATTTCATGTCATTTTGGAGGACAGGGTCGTCAAAACTTCGCCCAATGATTCGTTTCGCGTCGAACACGGTGTTCTCGGCGTTATCGTAAGAAGTTTCCTTGGCTGGAATTCCGACAGCTGACACGCTCCCATTGTCTTTGTAGCTGACGTAGGAAGGGAGCGTGTTTTTTCCTTGGACTTGGCCGTTCAAATACACTCCGACGCATGAGTAAGTAGTTCCCAAATCTATCCCGATGGCAGGGTCGACAGGAACATTCATATCATTTTGCTCTCGGTAAACGTCAAAGGTTTCGAGTAAAGCTGCCTCCAAGTCTGCGAGCTGGATTTCGGATATTGGTGCTTTCTCCTTGGCTTTGTCAATGGCGAGGGTTGACATGCTCTTGTGCAGCTCCTCCAAATCTTTTGGACGCATGAACTCGGCATTTTTGTAGTGCTTTTCCATCTCTTCTCGATAAAGCTTTCTAGCGTCTGCGATAGCGGAAGTGGTTCCGATTTCTCTTTCCATTAGTTTTAAGTCAAACACGTCCAACAGCTCGTCGTTGAAAGTTGTGTCCATGCTGTTATTGAGTTCCTCTAGAAGTGGGTCAATTATTGATGAATTCAGACTCAAACAGCTTGTCTTAAACGATGTAATCGCTGCAGTGACAGCTTCTTCGTGAAGCGCCGTGAAATGATCTTCGTCTTTGGCGAGATTTAAGTTATTCATCATTTCTTTCTGATAAGCTTGATGGTGTTCATGAACCGCATTCTGTGCTTTTGATATGGCGAGATTTCTTTTCTCTGAATTATGCAATTTGTTTTCTTCATAATATTTCTCAATTTTCTGATCTAGTTGAGCCACGAATTTGTCATGATTAGGGTGGATAGCAGTCTTGAAGTATGCGGAGAGAGTTGCGATTGCTTTTTCTTTCCAGTCAGGATGCTTTTCATCCAGTTCGTCCTCCTCGCAGAAATTACTCCCAATAAAATGTACAATATCTTGAACGTAAATATCGTACCCTTCTTCCACGGCGTCTTTGTAACTTGTTTCGCATTCTTGCCGTTCTCTAACGACGTCCTTTTCGACCTCTTCAAATTTTATAGGGAGTGTCTCCCTTAATTTCTCCAGGAGCGACTGGCCAATTCTGCTTTCAATTGGAATACTTAGTCTTGATTTTAAATATTTCACGGCGACTTCCGTGTTCTGGAGTTTTGCTTGTTCCTTTGCGATGTCGTTATCAATATCCAATTCTGACCGGAAGAATTCGACTGACTCTGTAAAAGTTTGATCCAGAAGGGACGATGTTTCGGCTTCCACCTTATTGAGCTCAATTTCTTGGTTATTCTTAATCTTTTCAAATAATTGTTGCAAATCAGAGTCCAAATTCTTTCTAAAGACATGAAATCTTTGGGTCCTAATTTTTTCACTTTTTCAAATCTCTTGGCAAATTCTGGCCGACTTTCTTTATCATACGCATCCAATTCTTCTAACGTTATGTACTTATCTTCATCCAAATGGTCTGACAAGTCTTGTTCGTACAGGTCACAGATTCCCTTTATAGCTGTACTAATCTTCTTTTCGGCCGTTAGTTTCCTAGTTTTATTGTCCTGCAAACATTTTTCTTGTTCCTCTTCCAACTTTTTTTCCAGTGCGGACTCGGTTTGCTCCAACAATACGTCGTCACATTCTATCAGATTTTCTTTCAGTTCTGATAATGCGGTCGATTGATGAGACTGTGCCAGATTTTTAAGCTTCTTCTCCTCCAGAAAAGCATCATCATCTTCAAACTCGGACTGCAGTGCTTCTCTGTATGTTGTGACAGAGCTCTGCACCGCACTGTCAATAAGCTTTGCTCTCTTTGTCTTGTTGTCATTATCGAACTTGGTGAAAGCCTCGGAAATTTTTAAGTTAAGATCCTCCTCGAAAGTCTGGATGGATTCCTTACTGCCAAGTTTTCTAGCCGACTTGAATTCTTTCATTGCATCGGCCATGGCTGCTTTATGAGAAGATGAGAGTAAACCATCTGCCATGAATTGCTTTCCCCTCTGCTTTTTCTTCATAAGTTCTGCATATTTCTTAACTGAATTCGTCACCAGGTGACCATTCGATATTAGAGCGGACGCCTCCATTAAACTCATCGGACTTGGGAGCTCATCCTGGTTAAATACTTGTACATACTGTCTGAAATAGTTGGGCATATCGACGGCCTGGATTTCATTTCCAAACACACTTTTTACCGGGAGGTCATCAGGGTTGAGAACATCGTTAATCATCTCTTCCAATTTTTTGCAAAAGTTGGGAGAAAGTTGGGCCAAGGATCCGTTAAACCCTTCTTGTGTGGCTTTCTCCCCCAAACCGGGAAGGAGGCAGCAATCCAACTCAGAAAAACAGAGGCGCAACGATTCCTCACATGTTCCCCCATTTCCGTCAGTTTATCCTTAATCTTCAACTTCTCCGCCAGATACGCTTTCCCCCCTTTCGAGCCATATGGAAATTCTGTTGGCATATTCCAATCTCTTATGAGAAATACAAGTTTCTGGAACGGGGTGACTTTGTCTTGATCGACCTCCATATCATCGTCGTCACCTCCCAGAGCAAGTTGTCCGTACTTGATGTACGTGTCCAGCGAGTTGAAGACGTCTTCTTGAATCCCGTTGAAAAAATTGAAGATGAGACAAGACGAGGAGAGAAGGGTGAGGCCGACGATAGCAGACATTTCGCGTTCAGTCGTATACTCGTCGTACGTGCCTTGAGTGTCCATCAGCAGTACCGCAATCTCTTTACCGTTCGCCTTAATGATGAAAGGTTTGCTCCAGATGACGATGCCAGAAGTTTCTCGCTCAATCGAAGTTCGCCAAGAGAATCCTTCGAGGGGTTTGTTCTTATCGTCCCAGTCCATCCAGTCGGAGTCATCCTTTTCAAAAGCTTCCAGGTAGCGGATTAAGAAATCGAGGAAGAAAGATTTCCCTTTGCGAGACGGGCCTGCAATGGAAATTATGGCGATGCGTCGTTCTCCCGCAGCTTGAAATACGGTTGAAAGGACATCTTCGTTCAAATGAAGCATCCGGTTTTTGTTGGAGGGGTCAGGGTTTTCGACAAAGTCGATGATTTGAAGTGGACCGTGAGGGTTTTGTAGGCTGGTCATGTTTACGGAGATGCGTTTTGTTGTAGTTTTCTGTTATATGGAGAGAATGGATGCCAATATAGTTGCAGTCGGTGTGATGAGAGATGTACATATGTAGATATTTTAGTTGGATAAAAATGTAAAGCAAATTACAAGCAGGTCGTGCTACTCGTTAAAAATGATTAGAATTACATATGCAGCAGAAGCAGAAAAATACAGAAAAGTATAAAACAAAGATTATTACTTACCAGTAAAGCGTTGATCTCTTGTGTCTTGGGTGGTGGACTTGTGGTATGCCGGAAAATGAAATGCTTTGTACTTTAATCAATTCCAAGTAGGCGGTAAAAGTTGCCAAAAATCTGTATAATTAAACATACGTTAAAGTTGATTTCATTAGTATCTCATTAATGATATTATGTAAGTAACATAGCGATATTCGCAAACAAAAGTTTGCATGGACTGCCGAAAATCAATTTACAAAACTATGAAGTTTGTTCTAAATAAGCTCCCACGTAAGCTACTTACATAATCGTATTTATGACGAAATTATGATTTTTAATCGAAGGTTGAAAGACACAGATTAAAATGCAAGGAATCTTAACCAACTTATTAAAATAAGAAAGGAAACTTAATATTTTCTTACCAAATTTGGGAAAAATTGCTATTTGAACGACTCAATATCGCCGACAAATTGACAGGGAACGAAACAAAATCTGTAATAAATTATTATATATGAGCTATTCAATTTTTTATGGAAAAGTGATAAATGCTTCATTTATAGAATCATATCAAAAGTCACAAGTTTCTGGAATTTAAATTGTTCAAATAATTCGTTCTAATACCTTTTCAGCGTCTATGCACACTCACAAAGAAGAAAGAAAGCCTTGATGAAAATCTTAACAGCAAGTCCACATCCAGATTGCAACTGTGAAGAAGTGGAAAAAATCAGGCTGCTTGTAAAGCTAGACTTATCTACCGCTACCAACATTAACTTGAGCTAGTCTGAATTTATTTAGAATAACGTTTTGCATAAATTGGAGACGAATACGACTAAACAATGAAATTGGATGCGTCGTTTCGTTTAGTTTAGCTATGCATCATGCACATGCACAACGATATCCAGCTCTCAGTTTATTAGTCTTTGTCCTCCACAGATTTGGCTCCACATTACTTAACGAAACAGCTCGTGATTCTGATTACATGGGCACATTCACATTGGTCAGTCATGAAATATGAATGATTGTATTTGGTTCAAGAGGAGGATGTCATGTAAAGTGATCACGTCCACAAATCGTTCATTTACTAAATAATATTATCCGACATTATTATTGCCGGTGTAAAAGAATGGAATTAGATTACGGGTCGAGAAGTACGTGGAGCCATAAGGTAGACCGTACACAAAATATTATGCGGTCTAAATATGTGCATGACGAATAGGTCCAAATCCGTTCTGAATTCTATGCCTACGATTCCTTTAGTAATTATACGTATTCGACTTATTTCGTTATCTGCTAAAACTCAAAATTGTATGATAAGGGCAAGTATGGATTTATGTACTTGAGAACGGTTGCATTGCAACTTGCATTACAACAAATATATAATGGTTTAAATTTGTAAATAGCATTGTGAGATCTTGGTGCAGGAAGAAGTGTGCAGTTGGACCAGGCCATGGTAAACGTTTCATGAATTTATTTAATGCTAGCTACATACATATGACATATACTGGAAAATCTGCTTCTTCTTGATTCATGCACATATGTATGTATAGGTATTATAACGAGTTCTGCATATTTCGTGCTTCATAGTAGTCAAATTAGTTGCAGTGACCAAACCGAGAATTCATTGGACAGGGTGAAGTTGGAGAAATTTCAGTTTCTTGGACTTTATGAAACCATTGTAAACTCTGTTTTAATCAGATTCGAAGGCAAATATCAAGCTGCGTTATCCGCAAGGTAATTAATTATACAAACAATATTTTGCATGCAAAGGTTAGATTTTTAGTGTATTGAGACAGAAAATGACAGTTATTTTTGAATGCATACTTATTTCTGTTATTTCGACATAAAAATTAGTGTTGCGTTTGCTTTGGAAATAAGTGTCAAATTTCATCTCATGAACATATTTCCTAGGATTCCAAGTCGATGTGTGTTTTTCTGTTTGTGCAATATTTTCAGAAAATTAGAATAGCAACAAGGTGTTGCCAACACCTCATAGGAAAACAAGCTCTTGGTGTCTATGACTAGAGGGTGTAGCTAGGAAATGACCACACCCTCGAGTAAAAACTAGTAAATACTTATCGTTCTAAATAATAAAGCCTTCGTAAGCTGCATAGATTTAACCAACCACAATAAAACTTCATTTTCTCGATAGACAGATTTTTTTACTTGATTTAAAGGTTAAATATTGATTATTTTCGTGTAATGGAGGTTCCAGATTCATCTAGGGATCGTCCATATATTACGTCATCAAAATAGTGGGTGGGTGGTTTTCCGAATTGATGATGATTGTTGACTTGGTGGGTGGGTGGTTTTGCTCTTGATGAATCTCTTCCAAAACAGAAGCTGTCAAGTTAATGAAAATGGAGATGTCAAAACTGGAACTTAAAATCTCCTGAGGAGTACGCAATAGCTTTGGAAAGCGACATCGAGAAGGACTGGGTCGAAATAAAGAAAGAGTACGAGAAGCGGAAACAGAGAGAGGAAGAGTACATCAGGACACAAAAACTCGCTGAGGAACAACAAATGAGAGAATTTGAAAAAGAGGAGAAAAAACGTGAAGCAGCTAAAAAGATGAAAGCACAGGAAGAAGAATTTAATCAGCAGAAAAAGAAAGTGTCCGCATCACCACAAAAGCCTACCAACAAAATCAAACCTCAACAATCGTCATCTTACACTTCATTCAAAACCCCAGAAGCAGAAGTCAGGCAAGAAATCCAAGGACTGGCCATTGAGTTTGGATTCTCCAAAGTCAGAGTCGGACGAGTGGTGAAGAACAAGGTCGAGATTGTGCCCAATCCGTGGGGAGAGGAATGGACCCCCACAATTTTATCAGTCACTGAAGAAAATGAAATCCAAATTGGAGAAGAGACGATTACAAATCAAAACAAGATACGAATAGCAGAAACAATTACGAGTCCAGGTTCTCAAATATTCAAACTCTTACTTCATGGAAAATATCAAGTTGTGGCACCAGAAGTTGTGATCGCATTGTTTCTCTCGCGAATTAAGACTGACGTTGAGAAGAACATTGGGGGCAGCTGGACCCGGACAGTCATTTCCGTGCCTCTATGCTTGACAAGTACACAACGCCAGGGTATGAAAAATGCAGCAAAATTAGCCGGATTTGAAGAGATCAGACTAATCAACGATACTTCAGCTGCTGCTCTCTGCTTCCAAGAAATGAGAGACCATAGCGTGGACACGTGCGTCCTAGTGGGAGTGGTACACAACTTCGATTACTATTTTGATGCCGCACTATATGGTTGGTGTCGAATTCATGGCTCAAACATGGAAATGGAAATGATAGGCAGTTGTGGAAATCTACATTCCACGGGATCGCCTAAGCCAGGATTGTTTGAATCAGTTAAAATCGGCCTTACTAATGTAATGAGAGCATTGACTGGAAAACAAGCAGATGAACTAAGATCTATATTCAAAGATATGTTTGGAATGAACAAGGACAATATCACGGCAAGCATTTGTATCAATTATGGAACTAGCACAGAGATAGAAAATTTAATTAGACATTATGGCCGCACAACAGAGAATGTGAGCATCTCTGTATTGGGTGGCGCCGCAATACTTGCTGAGAGGCTGTCGAAATGTTCTGAAAATGCTCCATTGTCAACATATTATATCAAAGAAAGGGCAACTTACAGATTTGAAAGGAACTCGCTAATCCCAGGCAAGACCAATATGCCCAGAATTTTTGAGGCATATAATTCAATTGTCGGAGCCACAATTTTCGACGATCATACCATCGGGTCTTTATCGGAAGGACAGCAAAAAATTGTCATCTGGGAAACGTCACAAAATCTAAGACATCACGTTGGTACTATTGTCGTGGAAGGAACTGATTGCAGTACTTTTAACCCTCGTCCTCCGGAATATAGAGTTAAATTTAGTCTGAGCAATGAGGGGATTTTCAGTATTGATAAGGTTTATTATAAATATCTTGCACAGGAGCATACAATACAGTACGAATGGAAGACGCCACTCATCCCAGAGTCCGACTTGGTCAAGTCGAAATCATTTGTGGAGTCCATGGCGAAAGACGAAAAAAGGGAGTTGCTAGAAAAGACAAAGAACGAATTGAGCGTCATAACCGACAAAATCAAGGAAGGAATGTATAAAGTTGAAGGGAGGATGATCGCTGAGAAATTGCTACGTGAAGGAATATCGGAAGCCGAAACAATGCTAAGTCATCCAAAAACAACCCAAGAGATGCTGAACAAAAAACTCATAGTTCTATCCCGACTTCAAGAAAAGTATTTGTCAAATTAACTCAAGTTCAAAAATTCTTGGTTTGTTAATTTGTCACAAATGTTTTAGATGACGGATTACGTATATACATTCATCCTACTCAACTGGTGTCATTTTGTCTAAATTGTGTACTTATATGTGTGTACTTATAATTATACTTTATACTTTCATGTACTTATTGTAACTATTTTTGTTTCATGTTGCGATATAGGCAATGTATAAGTACATATGCAAGTACGAGTAATGTGATCAAATTCACAGTTATCTTTCATTGGACCAATAAAATATAAACCTCTACAGAATACATAGACATTTGTACATAGTGAATAATAGTGCGCAAGAAAGCTTAAGATTTTTTGGAGAAAGTTGAGTAGTGTAATTTTGGCCTAATTTCTAAGATGAACAAAAATTGACAGGAATTCTGTCAGACATGAGAAATTAAATAAACTGATGGTCAATATTTAAACTAAATAATTATTCAACTTGTTTTAATGTACTTCTCAAATTAAAATTATCCAATAATAAATTAATTGTATATGTATTTAATTCCATTACCTTATTAGATTACAGTCACACATACATAAATTTCATTTTTATCATCCAAAATAAAGCTTTTATTTCATCTGCACCATAAGCGCAACTATGAGTTTTAGTTGAAAAGCATCCAACTCTCAACTCGCGTTCGTAAATGTGGGATTTGAGTGGATTTTTAGGCTGGCAGTGGCATTTGTGTTCATGGAGAGCAGGGCGATCGTACCTCGCGAAACGACTGCTTCTCACTCACATCTTTCCATACATTCGCGAAGACGCACACACGCCCCACGTCACATTTATGACCAATCCAACATTATAAGTATTTTTACCAGAAATAATTTTGGTCTAAACTAAACACTCTTCATTTTCATTAAATCCGCTTTTTATTCATGTTTTCCAAGTGTAAAATCCGATATTTGTAAGAATTTGCATCAGTTTCTCCCTCGAATTGCACATTATTATGTGCCTTAAATATTTTAAAATGGTTAAATGATAGTAAATATCGAGCCAGAATTAGTTTGAATTACTTTCCTTGTGGTCACCATCCTGCATGGTGGCACCCCTCTTGCGTAGATGAGGGGGACATGGACGTGGGTCTTTTTGCAAAGTCCGATCTCCGGGCAGAAAGTGGCAACTATATTTCTTCTCCACTCTGCGTGAGTATGTTCCCACTTGTTTGTTACCCGGAATCCATGGAAGTATTCCATTTTCTCCTCGCGTAAACGAATGTACAAAAGTGATATATATTTTTGAGTTGCGCATCAAAATCATGGAACTTGCAATTTTGCAGGTCCATAGAAATTGAGTATTACGTTACGAGAAAAGTGGGCAATTCATGTCAAAACGTATTTATATGCGTGATGCTTTATAAATTGGAGTACAATTCGTCCAGCTAAACCTGAGTAATGTGCTGTGTCATGGCACAGTATTTTTGCAAGTGGGATTTTTGCAACTTTTTAAGTTATTGCATTGCAATTATTTTTAGTAAATCCAATTTTGATCAATAAATAAGTACATCACTATAGACCATGAGCTTGTCATGTTATACTTATTATGCGAAAGCTTGTTGCTTTGGTTTTTGAAGTTTTTGCATTCACCATTGTAGCTTACAAATATCGCAACATTTCTCAACCGTTGTCTCAAAACTTGCAATTTTTTTCATTGATGACGGTATATTAATCACTACGAATGCCTGACTCGTATTATTTGTAACATGGTTTACAATAATTTACGGCAAACAAAATTATGGGGTTGTCGGTTATGCACTTGGTTAATCCTTTGTCATGTGTCTCTCTGTTCGTATTTTTTAATAAAACAATAAGGTCTCATTTATGTATGTAATACTTTCATTCGAGTAGGTAAAATGATAGGCGTGCTTTCAATTCAACCCCAAAAATCTTGATATTGATGAATGAATCTGGATATAATTGAATGTTTTAAAGTAGTTTATGCAACTTAAAATGGGATGCAATTAATTAATTTAATATACTTGGCAGCGATACATACATTCACATCATTACATATTATAATTAATAATATATAAATTCTCATTTCACACATTGTCGGTTAAAATCTTGAGGTCCGGTCACAACATTTTACAATTAGACACAACTAAAGTTAATCTCAGCCTTCAGACAATCCCCTAAAATAATTCAATAATTAATATGAGTAATCATCTTTACCATTCACCCAAGAAAAATCAAATCTTACAATTTCCTTTAATCCAATCCAGCAGGGTGCAGTCCTACAGATTAAACATGAATGAAATTTCATAACACTCATTCCATTTTTACCTTAAAATAACATTTTGTTACTCACATTTACGACATGGTCCAACATGCACTTGTATTGACCATTCAAATATTCTCGGGTTACAGCCTCATTCCTCAAGTCGACAAGCTCTTTCCCCATTCTTGAATTGTACTCCCAGTCCTCAGGTCCAAGCTCATCCCCGGTGAAAACGACGAAATGTTCGAATTCCAACTGGACTGAGGCAAGGTCAACCATTCCCTCGTAACTGACCACGCTCATCGGTCCAACCGTTGGCATCCTCAAAGTGATCGCTAAAGACGACGAGGGAGTTTCCATGTCGACAAACCATCGGCTAAGACCACTCGTTGTAAGCACGATCGTGTTGCAAGCTCCGTAAAAGCACAAATCTAACTCGTATCGTTCTTTGAGCTCGTAATTTCCTTCAGCCCGGAGTCTGCTGGGTGATGCGGCGCTCCAAGTAATGGTTACCGTTTGGTCGGCAGTACTATACGCCACATTGAAATCATCCACAATTTCAGAAACACCGTGAAGAAGTATGTCTTGCGCTGCGGCAAAGCCGTATGTCCTCTGGCCGGGGAAGGTACCGCTGTCATACTCGAGGGACAGGTTAAATCCACCCAGTTGTGCTGGATCGTTTAATTTGATGGAGTGCAAGTTCTCTTGAATTTGAGGGATGGACTGCTTCAAATGCGTGATAACTTTGGGGAGGAGAATCCCTTGAAAAACCTTGCTGAGGATGACACTCTTGTCTGTTTGGATATATTAAACTTGATGATAATAAATAACCTAATATTTTATTATTAGATAACACAAGTATGAGTACTTACCCAGTTGAGCATCGTTAAGGAGTTCACCGGTTGGACTGGCGCACGCGATGCCAACGGCCAACAATAGCAAAGATGAAATTTTGCAGTTCATGGTTTATAGCGATTTAAGATTCTCTTCGGAGAATGCCAATAGTAGTTTTGATGTGATTGAGTCCATTATTACTTTTATACTGATCAAAATATCGACTGCGTCCATAGTTTGTCATTGCTTCAGGTTGCTTCAGCCACACGCCACGATGGGACAAAATACTTGAACGACAAACTAGTTGTGCATCATTACATAATTTTGTTATCACTATTAGTAAGCACGTAAATAACTTGCAACTCGGATATTTTTGTACCCTGTAGTGCTGGTTTGTAGTACTGGACTCTTGTCGCGTGTTGGAAAAAGCAATTATTGCTTTGATTTTAATCCAGGGTACAAGTGGTTGACACCAGGATGGTGTGTTGGTGATGCATTTATTACATAAACTGCAAGCGTAGGTAAATACATAAATGCGTAATGATGTCAAAGTGTCCAAGCTAATTTTGTTTAATGGTAATCTCATTTGTTATGACTAATTCTACCATATCCACGTCAACCCTTTATTCTGCAATAAAACTTAAAACTTAATAATTTTAAACATTTCTTACAAATTAAAATATGCTCACAATACTACAAATTATATCAATTTTATTTTCCATGCTCTTACACAAACTAAATTTGTGAAGTATGTAATACGATAAACCACATAAACCTTTCATATTTTTGAAATCTTCAAGAAATTTTTACTCTAAAATGTCTCTTGAAATTAGAAATTAGAAATACCGTGATCTGTACTAATTTGTTATGTATTAAATCATTTGAAACTTCGTACTAATTCAGTCAAAATATGCGTCATGAAATACCTTTTATGAAATGTATATTTCAATATTATGAGACATTAACAATTCGCCACCAAATTAATTTTACATATTTTATTCCGAATCGATTAGCCAATTACACAAGAATATCTGATTCATCGTAAAAAATTTAGGCAATGCGGGCCTGGATTCGGCCGCACATCATGATACCGGCGGACGCGGCGTCGGAAACTTCTGAAGAAACGGGGACGGTGTTTCCGCTGAGAAGGGTGCTGGGGGTGATGGACCATCGGAGAGTGTACTGTGCTCCAGCCTGAACGGCCGAGTCAGGGACGACCGAGTCGATAATGGTGACAGGGAAGCCAAGGTAGAGGGCGCTCACTTTAAGATGAAGGCCAGCGGACGAAACGGCAGGGATGATGTCCCCTTCACAGTTGTATTCAACCGCGGGGACCATGTCGGCAATGGCCCCCTCGCAGTCGCTAATCCTAATTTGGACGACTCGTCCGGCTCCACCTACACAATTGCGACAAACATTAGTAAAAATTCGGTCCCCCCCCCAAAAAAAAAGAAACAGTGATTCAATTAAGCCATACCACATGCTTCATGGTTTACGACGCCAGCGGAGGCAGCAACGACGCAGAGGGCGAGAACGGCGAAAACCTTCATTTTTGATGTGGTTTGATTTTTTAGGAATTTTACTGGAGTTGGATGATTGTAATTTGAATTGGAGAAGCAGACTGAATTTTGAACGTGCATTTCCTCTTCTTTTATACCCGTCTAATTTCCCTTGGAACGAATTTGTTCCCATTGTTCTCTTAACTTCACGCATATGAACAGTTGCATTATTGATAATCCGAACCCTGTTATGAACATGCCTCTCAAGTGGGAGTGGAATTTGATCAACGATAATTGGTTTGTTTAAAAATGATTTACGCAAAAGCATAGGCAAATCATGTTTGCAACGTTAATCCGGTAATCCAACCTATTAAATTAAAGGGTAGCTAAGAGATTTTACATGGAGGATCATCCTCCATATAAAAATGAATTGTTTGCGTATTTCATCGCATTGCTATAGATTTAAGCACGATGCACTATGTACCTATGTGCATCCATACGTATGTTTTTAAGTAGGTGACGTGGGTGGGTCTCGTTTGAGTGTCTTTGTTTGTGCATATTTTGATATTTGCAATATGGTGTCGGAACGGTTTGTTAACGGGCGATGAGTACCTTGGACTTTAATATGATCGTTGTAAATTATAATTGGACTTTGCTAATGCAGATTTCAAAACATGGAAAGCATGAACTTTGCTACTAATTTATTGATGAGTAGAGCAAAGGTCTTTTCTGCCTAATTTGAGAATCGCCTATTATTTCCATGAATTAGTAGAGATGCAATTTAAATTGGCCGATGTATTTACGTCCGAGTTGTGGGGCTGAAGTCTGGCAGTCGAATGAGTGTAAGATTTTAGTGAAAAAGCTACATAACATACGTCTTTTTATATATTGTAAACTCTTGAATCTGGAATGTAGGTAGGTCTATTTAAAATTTAGTTTTCATGTAAATATTCAACTTATGTAAATACGTGTCTTATTTTGCATTTAATGGAAAGAAGTTTGCATAACTATTTGTTTGCTAAATTTGTAAAGAAATTCACGTTTAATGTTTGTACATTAGGTAAGTAATTTCAAATGCATTTATATATTGCTAAAAGATCTTGAGTAAATAATTAAGATTCATTTCATCGGAGCTCATAAGTAGGTATAAAACTTGACGCTTATTTTAACACGGGGTTCTGAAAACATGCTTTCCTTCGTAAAATTGGATTTTAATAAACAACATTTGTACAACATATTAAATTTCATAAGAAAGTAGTATCTTTAAATAACCTTATCACGTGATTAATTATACAAGTAATAAGTAAATAGTATTTTTAAATTTTTGCGTATACATTTGCATAATATAAGTACGTCACAAAGTTGCAATAAAAATAATCTAGATATTAGTAAACATGTAGTCATTTTACTAATTATCAGGTGAACAATATGAGCGGATCAGAATTGTTAGGTACATGTTTGGGTAATTATGCAGAGATTGGTAAATTTGTACCTCGGAATGTTTATTCCACAAGATCGATAAATAAATGACATTTTTACATAAGAAATAAACAGTATTCTGACAGACTCAAAATATATTTTCGGTTTGCTTCTTTTCCGAGTTGCGCTTTTCATTGCATACATTGTGGACATTTGTACAATTCCAGCCACATAAAAACTTTATATTACGTCATAATTAAAGGAAAATCAAGAGTTCAATTTATGACTGTCATACTGCTAAAATAATTTCTTGCGCATCTCTACCAGTGATACGAATGACTCATGTAAGAGTGCAATTTTTACGTATTCTATACGCATATAAACATACATATGTATTTACATACCTATACGTTTATTAGATGTATGAAAACATGGAACATAACAGTGCATTACTGATGTTTAGAGAAAACGCTATTACGTACATACTTAGGTAATATTATGAACTATTACGTACATACACATGTGTACTTATGTGCATCTCAGATGAGTAAATTAATGTCGATATCCTGTCGAACACGACTGCCTTCGCCTTATCAGTTCCCATCAGTCCGCTGCGATATCAGTCACAAAGAGATTCTAGATAGCTCGAAATAATTTGTCTATCTTTGATTCATCGTCGATTACCGTATCAATTTTGTTGGACAAAAAAGTTGCATTTGCCTGAACAATTTGACTAAAATGAACACTGGAGCACAAAATTCTCCATCTTGTCAAATATCTATTTGTAGTGAGATGTATACAATAATCATTCGTCTCCATTCTCCGTGATTTCCTATCAGTCCTCTATGATATCGATAAAGTGGCTCTCCTTAAAATCCCAGATTTTATCCAACTTCCATGAGATGACCAACTCTGTGGTCACGATGAAGTACCCCATTTTCAAATCTGTCAAAAAAGTAACATTAGAAAAAATGTTTTGATATTCACATAGCTTTTATGATGTAGAATATACAGTAAGAAGTGAAATTTACCTGGTGACACTTGTTGGTGTATGTCATCCAGAGTGTTTGGTATTTCCAAGTCGGTTGACGAATATGATTTTGGTTGCTAACAAAAGATTACATATTCATTAGTTGCATTTGCATGACTTCATCACGTCAGGAACATACACTTTCATAAAAATTGAAAGGTACGACAACTAATTAGTTGGATGCTTTTACTATTCTGCAAATTCGAGACTTTGAGAAGCATGTGATCGATAGGGTCAAATCGTCGGAGTAGATGCTTTACATATGTATGTACATGCGGTCCGTGACTAGAGTACAATGGGTAACTAACTACAATGATCTTGACACTTACAACATATTGATGAGAAATAGCACTGCGAATGTGCTCGGGTAGTGGTGGTTCGTATCAAACTGGATAAACTGCACAAGGAAACATCAACATTATGCAAGGAAAATACATTTTTATATAAAACGTGCAGTACAAACCTTTCTGAGCTTCATCCTACTAATTATGTCACTCTTTAAAAAAATGGAATTTCGGAAGTATATATTTTTATATTTTGAGAGATGCAACAAGTAAAAATCCAGAAAATGTGTCCAGTTGGCCGATGCGAGTGATGAGGAGTAAATACGAGGAGAGATAAAAACGGCGTCCTTCCCGTCCGAAAATATGTAGAGGCAAAAATCCTATAGAGATGCGTGGGCATAAATTATCAATTTATCGAGTTTCTCCCAGCAAAGATCTTCCTCCAGTGTCGACCCAGTTCTGTCCTTACGTTCGGCTTTCTTTCATTCAAACCTTGTCTAGCTCGTCTCAATTTGAAACTGGGCAAACAACTTGTATTTCTAAACTGCGAACTTGTCTCTGTGATGCATTTTCTTTAAATCAGTTTTCAAGTTTAACACGACTAAACCAGAGTTGCTAAATGTCGGCCTGCCTCGTCCATTTCGCAGACCGAGTTCGTTAGCAACAGGTTGGCAACAACTCGGACCATCCATTATTTTCAACTCCACTTTCACCTCTCATTCCAGATTGTCACTCCATCAAAGAAATTGCATGCGCATTCCTACTCTCGAACAAAGATGAGATTCTCTACCTCGACCTCTAGAGCATGGAATGTATGTAATACAGGTTTTTTAGCCCATTATCATTGCACTACAGAAAGATGCCTAAAGTTTAGGTAAGTATCTGAAAGACAATTTTTGCCATAACCACCCGTGCAGCCCTATTAAATATTCATTAGCCGGGTGCTAATTAAAAAATATACATTCTATTTAAAAACTCGAAATTATCTATGTATATATCTACATATGTACGTGCGTACTTCCCATACAATTGGCTAAATATTATTAAGAAAACCTGCTAGAACTCATTGATTTCATTATTTGATTATTTTTAGCTTTGATTGGTATTAACAAAACACGGGTGTTTCAAAAAATATGTACTATGTAGAACATTGTTACTGGCACAGCCCTTTATTTATAGGAGTAAATTTAAACTCGACGTGCCTTAATGAATATTTTAAGGAGTAATTGACAGGAAATAGTAATTTACATTTATGATGCCTTTATAATCTACACATCTTAGATATGTATGCAAATTGAGTTACCCACGCACATACGAGTATGTTCTAAATATTAGGGTTGGACATACAAAGGATTGTCGCTCATTCACCAAAACCATACTTGAAAATTAATAAGTGGCTTGTACCCATGAAATCAAGTGAGTAAATCATTACTTTAGTTCAGTGGATAGCATTCGATGTATTTATTTAGGAATCCGGAATTTTTCATGTCTAATGACATGTTTTTACAGTGTCAAGTTTTATCTACCTTCACGTGGAATGACTATCTGGCTTCATTGTTGCATGCAATATTTACTGGTCCTGATTCTACATATACACCATGAACCAAGGTTCATGATATACACTTTCTCCGACACAAATAAAAACGTTACATTTTCGCAAATTTGAGGTCTTTCTCAACCATGACGGACGCTATTTGGTTATTTTATTTGTTCCTTTATCGAAATAATGCAAAATCCAGGTTCTCTTAGAAAACGCCGTCCCCGTACATTTTCTAAGGTAATAATCCATAAGTGCAAGTTACATAAACTTTAAAATATTATGTGGCCCGTTGGATATATATTTTAAGAGTATTTATATATTTTTAAATATTGGGGATATTCATTACGAGGTCGCATAGTTGGCAATGTTCACAAAAAATTTTAGCGAATTAATTTGTGAAGTTGCACATATCCAAGGCTAGTATTTAGTTGGCAAAATTTGTATTCAAAATTATGTTCGATGCGAACATGCGAACTCGTAATGAATGCCCCCATTACTCCTGAAATATAAGGTTACATCAGACCCATGGAAATTTTGCAAGCTCGAAAGTGACAACCGGAAAATAATACGATCCGACAAGGAACAACAAATCACCCACTTGGATGATAAGGACACGATTTCGTCAAGTTTCGAAGAAGGCATACCTAAGCGAAATTCCGCTAAAACTTGGGGAGTAGAAAAGCCTTATCTTATAAGCAAGCATCGCATCTGGCGACTTCGCGCAGTGATATTGCTTGGTCGAATTGGCTTCATGTTGCCATGGCGGTGGACTGAAAATAGATCCCTTGATGGAATTGTAATAGAAAAGTTTTCCACATTTTGGGAACGCGTATGGAATTTGGGGTCACTTTTCATCTGCTGTTTGTCTTGCGTTCTTACTTACTTTCACACTTCAATTGCCTTTAAATCATTCAAATCTGGGGAGAAAGGTATCGATCCACTTTCTCCAGTCTGCAAGGAACTGCTTGGCACTCACACGCCGCAATTTTGAGCATCGTCTTGATTATTTATCAGGACAGGATTCGTGTCTATTTGAACGCAATGTTTCTGTTTAACAGACACCTTGTAGAGGAGTTATGTCAAGGTCAATTCGATGACGATGATGAGGACGATGGAAGCAACCTCTTTTACAACTGGGCCTATCCGTTCTTATGGATAGAACTCTTTTTATCATTGTCCAGATATATTGTCAATTATGATGCTCCCCTTTACATGACGAGCTTCTTGGGAACTAGAGATCAGATTCAGTGGTGGTTGGTCTTGCTTGGAGCATTGCAGGATTTTATGACGGGGACTCACCTAGTTGCGGGAACCTTGATATTGGGATATGTTACGGTCACTCATGCAGTGACGATCAATTTCTGGTTGAGGGAGGCACAGTAAGTTCTAAACATACTGACTACTTATGAGGTACGTATGTAAATAATCTCAATTTATGAATTTTTGCGTGCAGCAGGGACAATGAAAATGTGGCGACGAAAGAGCATCTCCGGTCTCAAGAGAGGGCAGTGCAACTATTTCGTGCGGCACAAGTCTTGTCGGGACATTTCAATTTAGATGTCGCCCGTTGTTCGGTCACTCTTTGTGCATTCATCAACTGGTCGGCTGCTATAGTTTGCGGTTTCACCTTTGTTCGATCCTTGAACTATTTGATGATCTCTGAATTCCCGGGATCCATTTTGTACCCTGTTGGCGTCATTGTTACAAGTTGTTCAGCAATGTCGCAGCTGTCGCAAGCCGCGGCGATTAGGGACGTGAGCATGAGCTTCCTAGATTCGTGGTGTAACGGAGCGAATAAAGAATTCAGACGCTTTCTCGCGTCATGCCAGTCGGTCAAGGTGGATGCGATGGGGGTCGTTGTCTCTCGAAGGAGTTTGGTCACCTTCTTTAAAACTGTAACGGATCATATTATTGATTGTATTATTACTTTCCGTTAAACACAAATTAAATAAAATCTTTTAAAAAACCTACATAATTTATTTAATAATAACCTAATTAATCCACTTAATTAACAACCATTAAATAAAGTATACGGTTCTATAGATTTAATTTTTAAAATCTTTTTAATTATCATGAGAGTTCTACTACTGACTTGACTATTCTTTTCTTTCTTAACAATAAATATGCAATGTATGTACATGCTATTACCTAATTGTACTGCTAAGGTATATTTATGCTGAGAATTTAAGAAAACCTTTACTACATGATGCTATAATTTAAAATGACACAATTTGCTATCATTACTGCAAACAACTTATTTCTCCAGGAGCAGCAAATTAATTAATCTGTCCACGCAGAACTGCCAAATAATTAATGATGTCAATCCGTCGAAAAACTTGCCATCTCCCATTCCCACTTTTATCGGAGGACATGATGCCAAAAATTTCTTAACCCAAGCATTTCGGGACCTCAGTCGTTTCATGTGTTTTGAGAACTTCACCGTCGCAACGTATGATTTACTAAGAGAATCCAGGGTGATATGAATTATTAAGAAGTAATTCATTCCCATCAAGCAGAAAAATGCAGACACGCCAAAACTAAGATTATTCCAGGATGTTATGATAACATAGAGTGAAAGTATTTCAGACACGATTGACAGGAAGGCGAAAATACTGATGAAAGGCTTACTCATCACAGAGTTGGCCAGGTTTTGGAATACTTGTGCGACGCGAAAGGCCTCTAATCCATGATTTGCAAAATGGTAATGATCCAGTTGTCTAAATATTGTAACATTTCAGTTTTTAAAAAGGTGAAATTTTCTTAGCAATAAACAGAACAAGGTGCAAAACCTCACCCTTCAATCATCTTGATCCACAATTCCACCATTACAGAAGGATAAATTAAAATCCGGCTAATCGTGGTAATCATAACTCCTGCCAGCGAAAGCCAAACGTACCCCTGCGCAAAGCCATTGATAAGACGCACCCATACCTCGGCGTCTTGGTCGCCCCATCGATCCTGACACTCGAGGAATAAGGTGCTTGCAATTGAGGGTGGCATGCAGGGCAGAAATAATCCTACCGCCCCCATCATTCCAGGGACGGCAAATATTGACAATTTTACGCAATAAAGATTGGAAAATATGCTGATTTTCGTGTATTCTGATGCCCCTGAAATTTGAAAAAACTCTGGATCAATGACTCCAGTCACCAGAATAATGAGTAAAACTTTGATAAGCATATAATCTTACCTCTTTCTATGCATTTCGTCTCAATCCACACACAAGTTTTCAGTAATTGTAGTAGTTCTTTTTTGCGAAATAGGAGACAAACGTGCAGACCAAATATCGGAACATAGTTGATAAGAAAGAAGAATGCAATGACTTTTTGCCAAACGGGAAGACCTTTGCTTCCATTCGAATTATAGATATTTTTATAAAACCAGAACGAATACACGAGGTTGTAGAAGAGCCATAAGAAAGCAGTGCAAGCGTAGATAACCCAATGGCTTGTTTTATTAATGACTGAAAAACGTCTTCCCTCCTTGCTTACAGATTCTGACTTTAAAGGAATTGCAAACGACCTTAACGTCCATTTAGTCAGCCAGGTCATGATGGATAGGTATGAAGTCTCCGAGAGCGAAAAAGGGGTCGCAAGTTTTCGCAGCAAATTACCCATGTTGTACATTTCGAAAGTCAATGCCTCAAAGTTGACGCCTTCAAATTTTTGTTTAAAAGTGGACGAGAAAGACGTTTTCACATCCTATGAACAGAAATTATTTTTAAATGGATATGGAAATAGTAAAATAGCCGTCAGAAGGAATTTGTCGCTTAAATTACTGTAATCCGGCACGCTATTACTACGTAGTATCAGTAAATTACTATTTCGTAAAAAGAATGGTAATTAAAATTGCGCAACACGACATTCATTTTGCTCGTGAAAATTCATTCCGTAACACGCAACAACTTTATTGCTACTCTTTTAAAGACTTTCAACTATGTAAGCGACTACTTCGTTAATTGCAGCAAAAATTATGGCTTAAAAAGTTGTGTCAACGACTGATTTTTGTTTTATAATCCAAATATGACAGCAAACACACCTTAATTTTACTACTGGCTGCATTCTCTGGACAGCAAAATTATTAAATGAAGTATCGCAGAAATATTTATGAATTTGTTAGCTTTACGTTACGGGTTGTAGTGAAAAAAATTACGGTAGCAGCATTTCAATATCTTTTTCCATCATTGAGAAATCGGATGCTCCTTTGTGATGTTTTGTAACTTTCGCCCAAGGGGTGGAGGAGACCAAATTATTGCTACTGATGAGCTCGAAAAAATCAGCTCTAAAAATTGCAATTCTTAACAAAATCAAATTGTTTTGTGTCGTTCGAAATTCCGGTTTCGATTGGTAGACTAATGTGTATAGATTTCAGTCATCCGGAGTGCGGACACAACAACACCATGCAGCAAATTATATAAACTTATGGATTTCGATATGCTTTGCATCCTGATTAGTAATTCCATGAAAAACTATTGTTGTTTGTACATAAATAGAATACATGGGTCAATTGCATTGTGTTCATAATACAATTGGATTGTCAATTATTCCAAATTCGGTAATTGAGTTAATTTGCCCGTTAAATTACAGTGAACTACCTAAGTTACAAGTTAGAGCTCGATTAATTGGATTGCATTACAAGTTACAAATTGGCTTATTTGCCTACATTTCCTCACCAAAATCGTGTAACTACAACAAAGCTGCTAAATTGGTTGTCATTTGCATCACAATTAGAAAATCTCTATTAATTATTCAGTTCATGTGTCAACACTTTTGTATTTTATGGCTCAATAGCCCACATTAAAAACGAAGGCAAACCAGAAACCCAGGGGCGAGTATGGATGCAAAATATAGAGTGAATTGTCGAAAAATATGCATCTAATAAATTCCGATATAGAATGAATTAAATTTTTACAGAAATTTGCTATGTGATCTGCCCATGGGGCTATAGCGCTGACAAGTACTCGCCGCATTAGTCGGGAAAGTGTTACAAAATCCCCAGTGGGTGTTTCGTGAGACACTATTTCGTGCGACACAGTCTTGTCAGGACATTTCAATCTGGATGTCGCCCGTTGTTCGGTCACTCTTTGTGCATTCATCAACTGGTCGGCTGCTATAGTTTGCGGATTCACTTTTATTCGATCCTTGAACTATTTGATGATCTCTGAATTCCCGGGATCCATTTTGTACCCTGTTGGCGTCATAGTTACAAGTTGCTCAGCAATGTCGCAGCTTTTTCAAGCCGCGGCGATAAGGCCCTTATCATACGGGATGTGAGTATGAGCTTTTTAGATTCGTGATGCAAGGGGGCGAATAAAGAATTCAGACGCTTTCTCGCTTCATGCCAGTCGGTCAAAGTGGATGTTTGGCCACCGTCTTCAAAAATAGTTAGGATCCGATTACAAAAGAAAGAAACTTTTGAAAAATGCCTGTAAAATCCGAAAAACTTAATTAATTACAAACAAATTTTCATGAGTTATAAACAAGGTTCCTACCATTCAATTTTTTGCTTCATACGGTCCATAGACCCTCATCCTTCCTATCTGGCGAATTTTTTGTCTCGCGGTCCCCATAAGTGCTTTGCCACTCTTTCTCGCTACCTCTTTTGAGGTGCGTGACAAAATCTGACGGAATCTTACCAAGTTTTTGGCTGGTTTTGTTCGACGACTATATTCTCTCTTGCATAATGCCCAAAATTGTTCAATTGGTCTTGCCCGAGGGACGTAGGGAGCATATTCCTTTTTTGCAACAAAATCGATTTTTTTCGACCACAGGTAGTCCAGAACAACTTTTGAATAATGAAATGTTGCTGTGTGTAGTCTGAGAAGTACATTACGATTATTGATAAAGAGGATCAAGATCTTCTTTACACAATCGTTCAGATATCTCTCCGAGGTCATGGTGGCTGTGGTCACGAACGGCTTTGAGACGTCCCCCAATGAGTCCAATGCTTGCCCAATTATGTGCTTTGTGCGGAATTTTGACTTCGGCGTGTATTTGAAGGAATCTTTAAACGTTTTCTTATTAGTACATGAGTAGTACTTCCTCACAGGGACTTCATCTGGATCAATCGAGCACTTGGTCTCATCATCCATAACCAGAATCACGGGCATGTTTTGCTTGACGCGTTTTTCAGCAATCTGCCGAGAGTTGGGCTTTGCTCTTTTTTGCTGACCTTGGTTGTACTTTGGTGCAGGGGTCGCCTTATAGGATTTGACCCCCAACTTCGTAGGTTTAATGTCATGTAAACTTAATTTTGCTATTTTCAATTTGTAGCCCAAATTACCGTCTGATATCCCAAGGTTATTTTGGCATTCCTGCCGAAGTCTACGTGTCACTTTGGGGGTCGCTACACGAGCAGGACGATTTTTTAATTTTTTGAATTCAGCATTCCTGCTCTCCTCATACATATCTAAAACTCTGCAAATTGCCCAATTAGGAATTTTTGCTCTTTCGAAGTGGCTATTAACTATTTTCCGGACGCGCTCGCACACATTTTCGTAGTAGTGGCAAATCTTTTTTGCGAGTTGTTCCCGATTTTTTGTTCTCATTTTGGAACTAGTCGAGATATCGACTTCCGGTTTTCTAATTTGGGTAGCTAATCGCATGGACTACAAAACTACGGCGTTTCAATTCAGTGGCAATTTTTCTTCCATATGAATAAATACATTTTCCAAAAGTTTCTTTCTTTTGTAATCGGATCCTAATTTAATAATAACCTAATTAATTAACTTAACTAACAACTAATAAATAAAGTATGCGCTTCTATAGAATTGTTCTTAAATATTTTTAGTTACTATGAGAGTTCTAGTGACTAAATAGTGACTCGACTATTTCTTTCGTTTCTTCCAATAAATATTCAATAGGGTCTCCCAAGTTTGTAAAAAAGATCTGAAAAAGCGAAAAGCTAAAAAATCTGAAATCCGCTTTTTTCGCTCAATACTTGACTGTCCCGATTTTTTATCGCTTGAATACTCAGGAGCAGAGAATGGGTGGTCAGGAAACTTTCGAGTTTCTTTTAAAATTTAAATTTGCTTCATGTTGGATATGATAAAACAACTATCTAAGATCATGTAAATCCAAAAATTACCAAAATGGGATGAAAATAGGATTTTTGGCAAAGGTTTGAATGCGGTAGTTTTAGTGGTTGCAATGCTTTTCAGGGGGTGTGGCGGGCGCAGGTGGGGCAATGGAATAAAATCCTCCCTCACTTTTCATACACTCACCTGATATTGCAATATATTCCATAGGGCATCAAAATCGGGCGATGTCCCCTTAAACATGTCTCTGAGAGACTGATTTTTCACTCAAAGTAGTAAAAAGAGCGAAAAAATCATCTTAAAGTAGATTTTATTTTTGAGCAGAAAAGGCGGAAAAAAGATCGGAATCGCATGCGCAGTGCGGTTTACAAAAAGAGCGAAAAAATCGTGAGCGGAAAAAGCGATTTTTTTTTACAAAGTTGGGACACCCTAATGTATTCGTATCTGTTATTAAGCTTAAACAGATATAGATTTTTCCATGAAAGTTCGTATTTATCCCAATTCTCAACCTAAATAATTAAATATGCGGAGAATAAAAAAACATTTACTACAAGATGCTATTGTTTGCCCTTATATATTTCAAGTACCATTCAACTTATCAATACAAAATTAGACTGGCCTCCCTAGGGTGACACGATTGACATTATAATTATTAAATTCATAAATTGCAATAATAACTATCGTCTTATTAATTAATTACACAAATATGTATAAATTAAAACATAACTTAAAATTACATTACTTACAATACAATTTCTATTATGACTTCAAACAACTTATTTCTCCAGGAGCAACAAACTAATCAATTTGTCCACGCAGAACTGCCAAATAATTAATCATGTCAACCCGTCGAAAAACTTGCCATCTCCCATTCCCACTGTTAACGGAAGACATGATGTCAAAAATTTCTTAAACCAAGCATTTTGTGACCTCAGACTTTTCATATTTTTTGAGAAATTTACCGTCGCAACGTACGGTTTACTGAGGGAATCTAGCGTGATGTGAATTGTTACAAAGTAATCGATTCCCATTAAACAAAAAAATACAGACACGCCAAAACTTAGTTTTTTCCAGGATGTTATGATAACGTATATGACCCTCAATCTCCTTTACGAACCGATTCCGGTCCGTCCTTCACTTACACTACCTGTGACCCCGACTCAGCCCTCCCTGGATGTTGCGGATGACCCAATATTTATGAAATTGATGACCACGACGACTATGGAAAGATGAGAGGTGCTGGATGCGATGGGAGGATGAGTGCCGACCAACAATTAGTAGATGGAAGAAGAGATGGTCACAATTGGAAGGTCCATTTATTACTGGCGAGATTTTACCTTGTACACGAGAATATATATTACAGAAATGGCTCCAGCTTTACTCCTCCTTCAATGCCACATCATCACTTCTTCCCCTTGTGCACATAGATGCACTGCTCGTGCCCAGAGGGAGCACGAGAGGAGAGTGTGGGTAGAGTGGTTACACCCACCCCCCCTAAAAGAAACTACTTTTACTCGGTGAAAGTTAGTTTGTACCTTAAACTCATTACTCATTTACCCTCTTAATACTTATACTCTTTCTCTGTCTCATTCTACTCTTTGTTTAACCATTAACATTTCATGATCTTTGTCATTTTTAACATGTTGCTTTCTTAACGTTTAACAATCAATATTAGCTTCAAGTTTATCTTGTTTTCTTAAATAATTTTAAAATTCTGACATTTCAAACAAAATTATCATGTTTCAATTTTCTTTTCCAACTTAACAATGATCTTGAAACTTTATCTTTATCAACTGTGCATCATATTAGCATTAATCCATTTTCGACTCATCTTAGCTATTTAATTCTTTCAACAAATTACATCTATTTCATCGACTTCCTGTGACTATGTCTGCACCGTCTAACAGGCTCAGGAGTTTCTCTCCTAAAGGAAAGTCTGCTCCCGTACCCAAAATACTGGTATCATGATCAGGAGGTGTCTCCGAGAAGTCAACTCCCTCAATCACCCTGTATTCTACGGTGTGGACCATCTACTATCTTAACATCGTTACCTTTAATTGATTAGGATCATCTTGAATATTATAAATCATATTTTCTAGATTATAATTGTACTATAATCATGACTCTCAGACAATATTTTATCAAATTTTACTGTGAATGACAAATTAATATTTTGACAATCTAACCAAATTAAGTACATTTTAGCAAATAGTACGAATATTTTCCTATTTAAGCCTTTCTCTTTTCTTTTAAAGTCTTTCAAAATATCATATAAAACTTAATTTTGCTCTTTAAAACCAATAATCAAACATTTCTTATAATAAACTCGTGTGAAAATATCAAAAACTGAAAACTTTTTACTTGCTGAATATGAAATTCTTAAGACAAAATTTGAACTCTATTTACGAGACAAAATACATTAAAAATTCAATTGCGACTGAACCATTCAATAAATATTTACCTATTCGTTCTCAAATTATCAAAATCATGTTCTACTGTGTACATATCAATTACGAAAATACATTTTAACGAAATTTGTGAAGTAACGACTTATTGTACCAATTACATACATAAAAATTAACCAATACGAAAAAAAAATCTGTTACAAATTACGAATCAAAATAATACGATCATCACATTAAATTCAACATTTACGAGACATTACTTTTCCTTACGTACCATTTTAAATATTCTAGAAGATTTGCATTTGATGACGAAATCCAAGTGATGAATATGATTGACGAAAATCCAGCGACGATTTTTATTGCAGCGAATTTTAAGACGATGAGACTCGATGACTTGCTGATGACGTTGTGGTGATCGAATTTATACTAAATTCCAATTAAGACGATTAATTTGATGTAGACAATATATTACGCAGAGTTTCTTAGGAGCACGACCCGACATAGGAGTTTTGTCATAAGACATTCACCCGAATGGAAAACTAAAGATAAGAACAAACAGAATAGATTTTACAAAGTATGATATATCTCGTTAAATGGATAGCTTAAAAATAAATCAATTTGACAATATTATCTCTCTATTTTGACAACTTTTTGACACACATTACTTCGAATATTACATATACCAACTTTTCTAATTAGAATATTTTAAATTATTATTATCTGAATGTTAAAACATATTTTATCATTGATGGAGATGATTTTAAACTGTGTCAAATGCTATATTTTCCAAATAAAACTGAATCTGACAGATAATATTGTGACTTTTTAAGAAGATGAACAAAACGTTAGAATGTTTTTGCATTTACAAATCGATATGTGCTCATTAGATAGAATCATTAAGCTTAGAAAGATATTTCCTTGAAAATATGGTTATGTAAATTTAAATGTACTAAAGACGAATTATTATTCAGAAATCAGTGCGTGAGTTTGAACTGATAGCAACTTGAGATGACTTTTTTAGTAATAACCAAACGTATTATGACCCATTTTACTGCAAGTAATTATTTCTTAATAAAATATTTTGATTTATAAGTTGCAATTATTGACCAATTATTATTGATTTGACTATTGTGATACGAAAAATTAATTCTCAAAATTCAAATTATGACACTGACCAGATACTGTATCATGTCAATTTCCCACAAATTCAAAAATATCAATTTATGTGCCCATTCTTCTTAACTCTTGTTTAAAATTACTCAGTGTAAACTATACCAATAAAACTCATCAAAATAATTAATAATACTTTTGCTAATGAAAAATTAAGACGCGCGGGTCACCATTCTTCTCATTTTAACCTATAATTGCAATTTTAAATAGTGCATTTGTTTGAAATTCATTTTGAACGTTTTTGGTTTTGCTTCTCAATTTCAAATTCTTGACATTCTTGTAACCAGTTTTTCTTTGTGTTGACGTGTACTAAAAATTCTATTCAGAAAAATAATGGTAAAATGAGTACCAACAAAAAATTAAACTTACTATTTAAGGAGGATTATTGAGCGTGTGAACTCTAAACTTTACCGATGTAACTTCTGCGGCATGTGAACCACTAACTCTTTACTTTAAAGAAAACTTATTAACGTTATTTAACGTATTGTGGGTGTGTGAACCCTAACATTTACCAAAAACAAACTTTAAAATTATCAAAAATTACTCTGTGGGTGTGAGAACCCTAAAAACTTAACAGAAACAACCAAAATTTTATCTAACCTTAATAATTTACTTTATTTTAATTATGGGTATGCGAACCCTGAAAACATTTAGTAAATCGAATCAACTTTCCCTAATCTCAATAATTTTATTTGTGGGTGTGCGAACCCTATTTCAACTTTAATATACTACCATAATTTCATGGCTTAATGGGCGTGCGAACCCTTAAATATACTTCTTTTAAAACTTACTTTCCCCTTTAAAACTTTAATATGGGCGTGCGAACCCTTAATTTACCTTATATCCGATTAATTTCATCGGTTTGTGGGTGTGCGAACCCAAAAATTTGGCGTGCGAGCCTGCTTTATAAACCCTTTTAACTTAACCTTTTGCAAAATTAACTTAATTTAACCTACTAGGCCTTTCTCTCTTCATTACTCTTATTACCTCAAAAACTCTTCCTTTACCTTTATCAACCCAAAATTCTCTTTGATTTATATAGCGCTTTCTTACTTCATTCTTTATTATTATTGCAATTGCTAAGAGCGTGCGAGCTCAGGTCCAATTATTACTATTCTTTTATCCTTCAACTTTCCTCCTTTTTCCTCTCTCTTCTTCTATTTCTTTTAAATGAGCGTATGAGCTCTGGACCTTTTAGTACTATTTTCTTTCTCTTATCTTTTCTTATTTTTCTCTCTCTCTTACACATTCAGAAACTAAAAAAAGACATTCTCTATTGCGCTATAGAGAAGTTTTGACAGTTTGTTAATCAATAACTGTGAATAAATTCGACACGAGAGAGTAACTTCTCACACCAACTAAACTCAATTATGATAAAATTAAGTCTGTATCGTATAATTGTGAGCAACTTTCAATTTCCTGTTATCGTAATTTTGCTAGCTAAATTACCATATGGAATTAACTTTCTCTTGTTTCTAATTGAGGTGATCAATCTCAAAATGAATACTAGATAAATTCTGCTCCAATCAGACCTTGGAAATAAATACACAAACTGATAGATGTTTTGAAATCAAATAGAAATATATACTGAGCCTAACTGTCTCGGGAGCGGATTTACCTCTGACTAGTTAAAACCCTTCCTACCAAAGGAGATATTCGCACCTTCCTTTAATTACTTCGCACAAAACCTTCCCAAATACGTAGAATATCCGAAATAGTTCAAAAATAGATTGTTACTTCAAAAATAAGTAAAATATACACAAATGTTTAAATCAGTCATAGTTTTTTAAAAAAAATACATGTCAACTTCCTCTTAAACGTCGTTGTTTGAAATATTTGACTCGGAAACTTATTGTACAATTATACAATTCAAATTGAAAACACGAAAAATTGAAATTTTGAAAAAGAAAATTTGAAAAATATGCTTTGAAATATAAAATTTTTAATTGAAATTTGAATTATCTATGCCGAATAATAGTTCGACTGTACTGGAGAGCTGAAATACTGTTGTGGTTGATTAATAATGTTATGATTGTTCGCATAAATTACATAAGGATTAAAACATTGATTAGGAATCACAAAAGGATTTTCGCCACATGGTGTGACCGAATTTTGAGACGTAACAGGATTTTGAAGGGGTCTCAACACTGGTAATTGTCCATTGCAATCCCTAGCGAAATGTCCTAAAAGATGACACCTTCTACAAGTAACATTAGCATAATCAACAACCTTGTTCTCTTTTCTTCTATTCTGCTGACTTACAATTTTAGAAGTAACCCAAGTATTTTTAACGTGTGATGGTTTTGACTCATTTACTAACCCTGCCTTAACTTTATTCTTGTTCCTAACAAAATTATTATCCTGTTCTGCATAGGGAGCGCCCATAAATCACGTGATCGATTAGAGGGGGGGAGGGGGTCTGAAATTTGTCACGAATTATCACGGGGGGGGGCGGGGTAGATGGTCAGATGTCACGTGACATGAGTAAAGTTTTTTGCCAATAAATGTCATGAGAGTTTATATCGTGCGTGTGGTATGATACCACACGCACGTTATATAAATTTGATTTTCATTTTGCATATTTATAAACTTGCTTCGACCTAAATTCTTATGTCTGACTGGCGTATTAAATAGTTATTTACACATGTGTGTAATGTAGCTCTAATTTGATTAATGATTTAAAAAATATTGTTATTCCGGACATGATTTAATTTGAGCATCATCTCGTGTCACGTGACCGGTGGGTGGGGGGTAGCGAAATTATCACCACCGGTCACCAAGGGGGGGGAGGGGGTCAAAATTGTCCAAAAATCGATCACGAGATTTATGGACGCTCCCATACCTTTGTAAATTTTCTAAATTTTTACTAATTTGCTTAACCTTTCGTTTAAATGACAGAACTTCTTCTCTACTTACTGAATTTTGGCTTCTACTTTTTGTAGGTATTTCCTCATCTACAGAATTTAACATTTCACAAATACTTGTATAAACCTGATCAATTAAATTATTCCCTAATGTTAAAATTTTATGTGTAATTTCACTATTACAATTCTCAACTGTTTTCTCTAGTTTTGAATGTGTCTTATTTTCCCTACTGTGTAGAACCTGACTATTCTCACCTACCTGTTGTGAAATTTCCTGCTTCAGTTATTCTACCTTTGCTTCTGTAAGACCTTGAACACTAATAACCTGTGTCTGTGCATTTCGTTGCGATGTTGACTCTTTTCCTGAATTATTAGGCATTTTCCAATTCTTGAATAAACAAAGCGACTGTCAACTAAATTCAATTGATTTCCTATTGTACGGTCTTATGTTGCTACCTATTCAGGCCAAAAATTAAAACTCCCAAAATTACTACTTTCTCCAATTTATTTAATTCTGTAAATAATTTACGCTTAATATTTATAACTTACAGCCAAAAAATTATAACTCAGTTACTAATCGAAACTTGTGAAACTCAAATCTGCCACCCAAATACTTCACCAAAAATAAAAATTTTCATTTTGAAATTATTTGAACTTTTAAATAAAAAATTGCATCAACCACTAAACAAATCAAAAAATTCAAAACCCGAATTGTCAAACTCAATTGTATACTTGCTGTACTATTCGACTATTGTGCTGTAATTGTAACTAAACTTTAGTATGTATGTACATACGTAATGTTTCCTAAATTTTCTTAATTTTCCTTGCTTAAAACTCGAAATGTAATCTGTTTGCCTTTAACTATCAATTCAAAATCAGCAAATATTCAAATGTATTGACTACGTGACCAACGAATCGTACTATAAACTGAAAAATGTGAAATATCTACGTTAACCTTCGACTTTAGGATAACTATGTAGAGAATACAATGACCAAAAATACAATTTTCCTATCACAACGCGCTATTCAACCTGAACTTGACTGTATATTGAACCTTTATCTTAACTTGTAAAGCCTCCTTCTTAATTTAATATGTATGTAACCAAACTACAGAAATTTTCCACAAAATAACTTGAATTTGACTCTAAATACAATAAACCTTGACTTATAACATGATTAGATGACCAAAACTCTAGACAAAATTTAAATAATGCATATTGTGAACCTTCAACCTAATTTCCATGAAACCAATACGAACCAAACTGACCGACAGAATGACTGATAAACCAACTAAACTGATAACAAATTGTTTCTAAAAAAATACTGAATCCCAACTATTGTTAAATGAATATCGAACAAAAATTTAGAAAACTGTACTGACTAGACTTTAATATGTATGCAAATACATTCCTTGCATGAGTTTACTTTGTTATCGCCTTGCTGTTTACTTTGTATTGTTCCTTTAGGAAAATTACAAGAATTCAAATGTCGCTTCGATTCGCAAGTTCACTTTGCTTCTGTTCCTTTGCTCTGCTTCTCCTTAGTTTGTTATTTAAGGTTCCAAAGATACTTTACCTATTAGCATATCTATTCAGAAATTCAAATGACTAATTACGTGACCAAAACTTGTCTACAATTGATTTTAACAACTCAACCTTCTTGGAATATGTAAGAGTTTGCTGGAGAATGTTCAAGATAAAATTTATCAAATATGTAAATATAAGACGCTGCACCAAAGAGTTCAATAATCTGAAGCACTTTCAAGGACTTCCCGTTCCTTCCTTTACGTAATTTTTAAAATTTGAAACAACAACCAATTGCTAATTCACCCAAAATTTGAGCTAAAATGAAATATTCTATACCTCTTCTTTTTCCACTATTTTCTAGCAATTAAGGAGCGTTTGACATAAATGCACACTCCCATTTGCTTACCTACTACCCAATTTCTTGCATATACATACGTACTACAATTAATTAAATACATACATATACCCTTCGAGGAGCGTATCGGATAAGCGCACACTCCCCAGGTTTATAATAACTAAGTCAACAATTAAAATAATAATCAAAACTAAAACGAAACAACTAGGAGCGGTGTGAATAAGTCACCCCACATCCCGAATCTTAAAATATTAATACCAGTTAAAAAGTAATAAAGACCTCTTACGCCCATACAAACCTCATCTCTGTAACGTTTTGACTGCGTAATCTACTTTTATATATGTAGGGAACCAATTGACCTCCAATTTCGTGGTTGACCTTGAGGGATTCTGCGATAGATCGTTTTCTCCAAAATTATACTGTCGACTGAATGGGACCACCTTTCACGAAACGCTTTTCTGTGTTATAAAATAAAAATCATATTAAAAATTTTCCCAAAACTTCACGTACATTTATAAATGCATATCTCAATCCAACAATTACAAAAAGAATTAAGATTCCATACGTATTTCCCCAAAAACCCGTTAAAAAAATATTTTAAAAAAACTCAATTTCCCCACAATAAAAATAAATTTATCCCACTTCGGCAATTTTCCCATACAATAACTTAAAAAAACCGAATCCTGGTAGGTCGTCACTTTATGACCCTCAATCTCCTTTACGAACCGATTCCGGTCCGTCCTTCACTTACACTACCTGTGACCCCGACTCAGCCCTCCCTGGATGTTGCGGATGACCCAATATTTATGAAATTGATGACCACGACGACTATGGAAAGATGAGAGGTGCTGGATGCGATGGGAGGATGAGTGCCGACCAACAATTAGTAGATGGAAGAAGAGATGGTCACAATTGGAAGGTCCATTTATTACTGGCGAGATTTTACCTTGTACACGAGAATATATATTACAGAAATGGCTCCAGCTTTACTCCTCCTTCAATGCCACATCATCACTTCTTCCCCTTGTGCACATAGATGCACTGCTCGTGCCCAGAGGGAGCACGAGAGGAGAGTGTGGGTAGAGTGGTTACACGTAGAGTGAAGTGATTTCTGACAGGATGGTCAGGAAGACGAGAATAGTGATGAGAGGCTTACTTATAACAGCGTCAACCAAGTTTTGAAATACTTGTGCGACGCGATAAGCCGCTAATCCATGACTTGCAAAATGATAATGATCCAGTTGTCTAAATATTGTAACATTTCGGTTTAAAAAAGTGGAATTTTAGAATAACAATAAGACAAGATGTAAAAGCTTACCCTTCAATCATCTTGATCCACAATTCCACCATTACAGAAGGATAAATCAAAATCCGACTAATCGTGGTAATCATAACTACTGCCAGAGAGAGCCAAACATACCCCTGCGCAAACCCATTGATAAGACGCACCCACATCTCGACGTCTTGGTCGCCCCATCCATCCCGACACTCAAGGAATAAGGTGCTAGCAATTGAGGGTGGCATGCAGGGCAGCAATAATCCTACCGCCCCCATCATTATTGGGACGGAAAATATTGACAGCTTTAGGCAATAAAGATTGGAAAAGATGCTGATGTTAGTGTATATTGATGCTCCTGAAATTTGAAAAAACTCTGGATCAATAACTCCAGTCACCAAAATTAGGAGTAAAACTTTGATAAGTTTATACACTTAAGTACCTCTTCCTATGCATTTCGTCTCAATCCACACACAAGTTTTCAGCACCTGTAGTAATTCGCTTTTACGAAAGAGGAGACATACGTGTAGACCAAATATCATTATATAATTAATAAAAAAGAAGAATGTAATTGTTTTTTGCCAAATGGGAAGAGCTTCGCTTCCGTTCGAATTATAGATATGTTTATAAAACCAGAACGAGTACATGACGTTGTAGAAGAGCCATAAGAAAGCAGTGCAAGCGTAGATAACCCAATGGCTTGTTTTATTAATGACTGAAAAACGTCTGCCCTCCTTGCTTACAGATTCTGATGTTAACGGAAGTGCAAACGACCTTAACGTCCATTTAGCCAGCCAGGTCATGATGGACAGGTAAGAAGTCTCCGAGTGCGAAAAAGGGCTCGCAAGTTTGCGTAACACATTATCCATGTTATACATTTTGAGAGTCAAAGCCCCGAGGTTAACTTCTTTAAATTTTTGGGTAAAAGTAGAGGAGAAAGTTTTCACCAACCTGCAAACAATAATTATTTTTAAATGGATAAAAAATATTAAAATATCAGTTATAAAAAGACATTTGTCATTTAAATTACTGAAATCCGGCATGCTTTTATTAGTAGTAAAATAAAACTTCGTAGAAAGAAAGGTTATTTAGTAAAATTGCACAACACGAGATTTAGGCTACTTGTGAAAATTCATTTCGTAACACGCAACAATTTTATTGCTACTCTTTTAAAGATTCGATTATGTGAGTGACTATTTCTTTAATTTCAACAAAAATTATGGGTTAAAAAGTCGTGTCAACGACTGATTCTTATTTTATAGCCCGCAAGAATGACAGCAAAGGCAACTTAATTTTATTACTGCCTGCATTCTCTCCAAACTGGACAGCAAAATTATTAAATGAAGTATCGCAGACATATTTACGAATTTGTTAGCTTTATGTTTCTAGTAATGACAAATAACGAAGCAAATCTAATTGTAAGTACGTAGGAATTAACTAAATTGAAGCAATACCAAAATTGTGAAAATCTTGTGAAATTTATAAACATTCATAATATTTTAAAATGCCCGAATTTAAAAAGCGTAATATTAAATATTACGTAAGTAAAGCGGCCATTATACAATGCAACCTTTGCGATGGTGTAGATAATGGTTACTGGAGTATTTTTAAATATTATAATGTACGATTTAGTGCACTTTAGTACATTATGCGTAACAATAATCAAACTCGGAATTTCGATTTCGAACAGCAAAAAATTGATTTTAATACATTATTCCATCATTGAATTGATGACTCGAAGATGGAAAAAGATATCGAAATGCTTACTAACAACCAAGAGTGGGTTTTTCAATAATTCGAAAAAAATTAAAGGAACCACAAATATTTAAATTTCTCCGCGTTATTTGTTTCTTCTTTTTCGAATTTCGAAAAACCTTAAGAAAAATTCGACATTCTGGTTTTGATTATTGTTATTAGTATAGTAGACTGATGTGTATTTCAGTTATCCGGATGGCCGACTAAACAACACCATGAAGTGTTCGTGCAATAAATTAAACTCATTAAGTACATAATATGGATTCCGATATGATTTGCGTCCTGATTCGAAGTAATTCCATGAAAAACCATTTTTGTTTCTGCATAAAGGCCAACTGCATTGTGCAGTGTAATTGGATTACCAATTATCAATTACTTGAAATTTAGTAATTGAGTTACTTTGCCCGTTAAATTGCATTGAACTAAATACTTGCGTTGCAAGTTACACTTGAAGTAATTGGATTACATAATGTAATTTACATTACAAGTTACAAATTAGCTAATTTAACCCATTCGCCCCCATATTTCCTCAGGAAAATCGTGTAACTAGATACAGCCCAGCTGCCAAATTGAATCAATGTCCTTTGCACCCACAATTAGAAAATCTCTAATAATTATTCAGCCGATATTTCATGGGCATGCCACCTCTTTATTTTATGGCTCGTTAGCCCACGCTAAAAACGAAGGTTTATGTATGTACCTGCAATTATTCAGCCAGTGGGAACTCTTTATTTTATTGCCCAAAAGCCCACATTAAAAATGAAGATACAACCAGAAACCGAGGGGTGGGTTTGATCACAAAATGTTCAAAAATATGAGTTATAAATTCCGATATGGAATGAATTAAATTTTTACACAGGAACTTGGCTGGCAAGCATCACTGCCCATTGTGCTATAGCGCTGAAGACCAAGACTGGTTTCATAAAACGAAATGGCTAATACTTTCAAAACCAGTCGTCCTTTGTCCTAAAACTCAGAAAATCACAATGCATGGATTTGCATTATCCCAGTAATTTTTCTTGAACGGTTGAACACAGTCTACGACACAAAGAATCTGTATGGCTATTCTTTAGTTTTGGTTGTCGAAATTTGTGATTTTGTTGTACTATTTTTGGTTATGCACATAATTCTATAATTTTGATCCACGCCCCATCGTGTTTCTAAGGACTAATTATCATTACACTTGACATTCATGTACCTGGAAACTGTTGTATGCACTAAACGATTGTGATGTAACACAATTACATGACTCCCTACTCATGACATTCATGCAATTGGGAGGTAACTGGTTAAAAAACTATCCCTTTACTCTAGTTCGCATCACATTTATGTATATATTGCCAAATAAGGGTTTGCATTTAGCATTAGCAACAACTTCTACGATGCATAAAAAACCAAGTAGCCAACAAACTAAAAATTATAGTTGGTGTAGAATATATGTAAATATATAATTGGGATTCGGGTTTTAAGTAGGTAAAATAGTATGGTCCACCTTCAAATGTGTAGTAAAAGTAAAGTTGTGCGAGCGATCCACGAATTTTTATTTCCGATTTACAAGTGTTAAACTTCACTTTTACTATTTATTAAATAGTACAGTAGAACTTTAAAAATACATAAACATGGAAAACGTATTATCTCTGACAGATTCAAAGAATCCAATGAATAAATGTATTACATTGTCATGGAAACATATTTACATATGCATTAAATACACGTCTCCTTAATTGCAGGATAATTCTTATTTCTAAAGCACATTGCTGCTTTCACGCATGTATTCAATGCATGTTAGATATTTTAGCCAACGCTGAACTATAATTACATGGATTACATACATGCTTACATCCATCAGAATTATCAACCATTGCTGGGCATAACAAAAAATACTTCTTTCTTAAAACGTGGGCGAGTTAGTCTCACTTTTTGTCATAAATTAAATACAGATATTCTTCTTTATCCGCATCCAAGTCCGACTTGCACAGGATTTTGCAAGGCGAGAAAGCGGAGAGTCTATTGCAGCCGATCCTCCCGTACGACGAGTTGTGGACGAGTCTAGAGTCAACCTAAGAAAAACCTGTGAGGATTTTGTACCCCTCAAATTTCTTCCGTCTCACTCCCATAAGCCAGCAACGATGAATTCCCCTCATTCACGATCATCCAACGCCTCTCGTACGTACCACACTTGCCTCACTCTCCGTATGCAGAGGCAACTCGTGCAATTTTCCATCATTAGTTTGCATCCGTCCATTGTGTAATTTGCAAAGTTCAAAGCTTTGCCTTGTTTTGCTGGCGTTTTCTCAATTTTACTCAATTTTTAATCAAATACTCCGGTCAGATATTTACAAATTATTAACATTTAAATTCTTAATCAAATAGTTTAGAAACAATTGGAGTTTTATATTGTACAATATAAATTATACGCATAATTTTTTAAAAGAAAATTATGCATAGGATATCATTTTCATACTGTAAATTTTATTCGGCATTTAGAAACATATCAATTCAGAAAAGTTATTAGACATCAGTTACTTAACTATCTCGAATATCGCTAAATTAAATGAATATTTGCATTTTAAATATTCCCTAAAGCAAAATCTTTAATTTTGTAAAATTTCATGGTTCGAAATCTTAGCAACATTTCTTCCACACGGCAGGATTTTGCTCTTAAAATATCAGGAAAATATATTATGCATTAGTACTAATAAGAAAACTACGATAAGCTAATTAATAATTAAAATTGCAAACTAAAATGCTCATTCTATGGCCCGCAGCACGTCAACCAACAACCAGCCGACCAACAGCCCAACAGCCAGGATCCAACGTAAGAAAATCTTACTCGGAGATTGAACTTTGCAAAATTCTTCCTTCACACAGCACCCCAAATCCAATCCTCAAATAATAGTCCAAATAATAGTCGGAATACAATAGTTTCCGTCTTTTTCCTTCGTTTGCTAGTGCAGCAAAGTCAGTTTTTTACCAAATTGTCGTGTCACAGTAGTAAGCATATCGTTTATTAGGAATGAAACACAGTAAAAAATATATGCTGTGCGTCCCAGCTATGTACATACAAAGAGCTTGCGGATAATAAAGCTTTATACATGCACTATATTTTGCAAAATCTTAATCTAAGCCATTCTGCGAGTAAATTAGTGCAAATTCATAATGCAAGATAAAACATTATGAATCTCATACTTTTCAAATTACCTCGATTAGAATTTTACGTTGCATTTGCATTAAGTATGTATAACCTACATTACATAATTTTCATTGTCTGTGGAGATTGGAAGAATAAGTTGGAGCAAACACGCATGTACCATGTACGCATGTACCAATATTTATCTAGTTACATAAGGCCACTAACATCGGATACCGGGTCGGATTTTAAAGCCAACTCGAGTAAAGATTTATTATCTTGTTATGTAAGGTTGTGAGTCACTAGTTCATCCAATCACCAAATCTCCGTTGCTGTCACAAATGTAACTCGCAAACGTTTATTCTGTTGTTGGTTCACACTATTTAAAACCAGAGTATTACACCGATTTGCTTCAAAATGTAAAACAATTAAATTTTCTTAATTATTTTTCCATAAAAAAACGATCTTAAATTTTCATTGTTTTTCAGGATGGACGAATTAATCGAAATCATGTTGAGCCAAGTGGTTCAGAATTACATTCCATCGATTGAGAAATCAATCCTGAATAAGTTGCGAGCTGAAATGCATTTGGAGAGAGAAACGAACAATCGGATAACAGAATTGGAAAATTCAGTGAAATCCATAGAGCATCGAATAACAAATTTGGAAAAGTCGGCTCAAGAAATAATACAAAAGACTGACGAAACTCGAAACCTAATCAATTGCTCGTGGGGACAGATTGGCACCATAATTACACACGAAATTGCAGCAGTAGAAGAACGCCAATGTATCAAGCTAGAGAAATCAATTACAGAAAACATTGCAACAGTAGAAAAACGGCTATTCAGCAAGCTAGAGAAATCAATTACTGAGGAAATTGCCAAATCGGAGGAGATGAACAAGGAAGTCAAAAAATTAAACCAACACATCCAAAAAACGAAAAAGACGATCAAAAAACAGAACAAAGGAGCAAATCAAATTCACAAGGCAAATGAAACATTAATTTTGAATTCGCAAAGCCTACTCAGGGAGAGAATGAAAAGAATAATCAGCATTATCAAGAAGAAAGCAGTTGTCACTCTTCCAAGTTAGCTGTGTTTAATTTTTTTAGTTGATTTAATAATCTTTACACAATTTTTTTGCACAAATAATTCTAATTTAATCAACTCGAGTGAATGGTAATTTTTTAATAAAAGATGATCCTGCTCAACCCGATAATTCCATCCCGGTTCATGAAGAGAGCAATTCCGAGGAACCGAATGCAATCGAAGCTGAAGAAATTGAGACCGTAAACAATGAAATTCTACAATTGGACGCTGACAGTAAGTTACGTGCAAATACTTTTACTTTATCATTCATTTTCTCATAATTGACTATTTAAATTCCAATAGAAAACCATACTCCCAACGAGGAAAACAAACCCAATAATTTCCTTTCTGGTCATACGAGTATGCCAAAATTAATTCCGGAACAACCCATGCGAATTTATGGAAGGGTTATACATAATTCTTCCTCTGTAAGAAGTTGTCAGTACTCGAAAAGTTCAAAGTCAAATAGCACCAAAAACCGTGATTATAGTATGCAGACTTAAATATTCAAATATGTACATACAGTGCTATACATACGTTTAACATTAATTAATGATTTTCTACCAGATCAAGCCTTCAAGTGTAACATGTGTCCCAAATCGTTCTCCTGCAAGTACACCCTTGTCCGTCATAAGAGGAAACATGAATAATTCCATATCCAGCCGAAGGTATGTACAGTATTACATGCTAAATATACACATATGCACATGCATGTACTGATGCAAACCTTATTTAATGCCCTACATATTTGTCTAATTTTTATTATTGCATTTTGTTCAGGATACCGGAACTCATTCTCTGTGTCAAATAAGAATTTGATTTGTAGACGGGATACATAAGAACTAATAATACGACTTTCAGGTATAATATGCAATATTGGTTTATATACTTAAAATTATTAGCGTCTTTATAATTCAAAAGTAAAAAATTGATCATAAGTGTTTTTTATAAATGTTTACATGCATGTGCATAAATAGTCAAGTTCACCTCAAGAAAAGTGCATTTATTGTATCTAACAATTTGTTTTAGCTGTAATTTTAGCATCAACTTTGCTCTCTCAACGTTATCAAATTTGTAATATATACATACGTAAAGTAATATATACGTACTCATTGTGAGTATTCATTTCATGCGAGTTGGGAGTTATTAACAGAGTTATTAACCCGGTTGGAGAATGGATAAGTGGAATTCAACGAGATCATCCGGAAGGTGATACCCTCCCAAAGTTAGGTTATGCACACAACGGGAATGAAATGATAATGATACCTTCTGCCTACGTACACCCACTCGCCCACTACCGCGGACAGTAACATGTTCTCTTCTACACATTTCTGTAGTGTTGGATCAGATGAACTCCTCTTTCTCTCTCTGCCCGTCAAAACAATGGCTGCGTGATGGAAAGATAAACGAAACCAGGGTTAAACCAACATGAAGCTGAGATTGAATTTTTTCTTTTTCTTTGTTTCTCTCAGTCAGCAGTCAGTTGCACCTTGTTCTGTTCTGCTGCATATTTAATAGCGTATTTTTTATGCGAGTTCCAATTACTTAGTTGTGCATATTTTCCTTCCTCTTCTGGTATGTCATGTATCTTGAAATGTTGGTTGTAGGAAAGTAGTGAACGTGGTGGTGGACCGATTATCCCGTCTGTCGCATTGAGAGAAAGGAAGGAATGTGCTCAACGCAGCCCTGATGCTGCTGCTGCTGGCCCTTCTTCTTCTTCTTCGCCTGCTCTCTCCGAAAACCGGCAGGACCAGATCGATACTGTTTTCTTTGAGTCAATATTATACAAAATTCTAGCCTTGCCACCACCACCACCAGCAGCACCACTACTACGACCATCCATACTACTCTTACCCTCTTCCTTCCTCTTCCCGTGGTGGTCGTGGTATAAGTATAACAACACATCAGCAGGACTTTCACTCTCTGAATGCACATCCACACTACCCACTTACTACGACTCCCTCGCCTTTTATCTCTTCTGGTCTCACTTCAACTCCAGCTTTCTCTTCCTCTCTCTCTCTCTCTCTACTCGGAGGTTTGGTATTTGGTCTCTGCTCTCCTCTCACTGCACACACAAACTATTTGCTTTCTCCAGCTGGAGGACTCTATGACGGCTGGTTACTTTATCACACTAAATCACACCCCCACCACCCAGGACGTTCGAGTGAGTGGTTGGTTGAAGGGCATCCTCACGACTAAAAAAAACTATCCAAGTATCAATGTAAAGTGACCCCTACGCATCCGCCTTATTGGACAATTTCGTCAATATTTTTAATACCAAACTCTAAAACTTGGGCAGTTTGTGTTTAGTGTGGGATTAAAATTTTATGAGGGGGTCACGTTTCCTATGGCCACCAGCAGCAGCAGCAGGTAGAAGGCAAGGAAGGCTGGGAAAGGAATGAGGTAAGAGAGAATGGTTTCTTGGTTGATGTGTGCTTCCATGGCTGGCTGGCTGGCTGGCTGGCTGGCTGGTGGCGGTATGGTGAGTGCCATTATGTTTACAACTGGTAATAACTAACGAGAACACAGCTGTTGGGGAAACTTGAGTTGACTTTCTCCAGCTTAAATTTACACCTTTCTCCATCTTTACAACCCATTCACTCCTTTCTTCTGCCTTGTGTTGTGTCCCACAATATCTACAAAGTATGTCGTCGTTTCTCGGAAATTATAAATTTGAGCATTGTAATTTTTAAAATTAGATTTAACTGCGCCCGGATTATTTTGCAGCAATGATGTCAATGAGCAGTTGTTGGTGGATGGAAATACGGTGAAGCACCACGAGGCCAGAGTGGTGGTGCTGGAGAGAAGTAATGCGATTTAGCTAGAGCGGAGACAACTGCGACTAAAGAGACGCCGAGGAGGACGACCTATTTTATCTCTTATATCCAACCCATTACATTACATTACATCCACCAACAGTAATGTAATGCAATATCCTTCAGTTTAATACGCTCCGCTTCATTCCAAGTAAAGTAAAAATTCCTAAAACTTTCAACATTCAACAACGACTTTTACTCTCTTCTGACTTTTTCCACCACGAGGAAAGCATGACGACGACGATGATGGCACGCAGCGGTACGTGGTTTTGATTTTATGAAATTTTACAACATTCCAAAATCCGGATTAGTGCAAACTTTAGGTGCGGAGAATTGACACAAAATTCTTGCATCCTCCATCACCTGCCAATTCAAGCCACCCACCACACACACTCGCGTACCGAACGTTGGAAGATGAAGCCAAGTGAACCATGTCAAACTCTGCCTACTTTCTTTCTTTCTCTCTCTCTTCCTGTCTCTCTGGTATGACCCAACATTAGCAGCCAACTAACTTTGTGGCCAATTCCTCCCCAACCATTTCTCAGAAGTCGGACCAAATGACAATCACACAAAGAATGGCAAGCTTAAAACTTTTGTCGAAATAAAAAATTATGCTATAATAATAATGGATTGGTTGGTATGGTTGGTGGTGGCGGCGGTGTGATCTTCTTCTTTTTATTCCTCTGTCAAATGCAGCTATCCATTTCGGTTTCGTCATCGCGATCGTTGGAGCATATTATTTTTATTCCGCCGATCCGTCCTCTTGGCTACATATGGATACATGGCTGAGCAGCAGTGCGTGGGTAATTTGTGTAATAGTTTTCTACTTCTTCTTTGCTATATACAGGGTGTTAATAAAGTCCGATCCCATTTTTCCTGTAAAAAAGTGAAGGCTAGTATAAAAAAAAACTACCCGTGATACTTACAAAAAATGTTCGACATATTTACCTTAGTATTTGGTCTTGTTACCATTTACTTTAACCATGCCCTCAACTCTTTGTTTAAGGCTCTGTGCTAATTTTTCCAATGTGCCTCTGGAAATCGAATTCCATACATCTTGAACTTTTTTTACTAGCTCTTCCCTCGTCCGGGGTTGTGGCTCTTTGTATACATTTTCCTGAAGTATGGACCACTGGTTCTTCAGGGGATTCAAATCTGGGCCGTTAGCGGCCCACACCCCCTTGCTCCAGACCGTTGAAACTTGCGTCTTGATGAGACTCAAACTCGCTTTTGCTGTATGGGCTATAGCACCATCCTGCATGAAAACTATTTTTCTTTCATTCGGAAATATTTCCTTGTTCCCCATGCTATCGAAATAGATAGGTAATATTTTTTCCATATAATGCTTTGCATTGACTGATTGGCCTTTTGGTATGATATGTAGAGGGGTCACGCAACGTGCACAAAATCCACCCGCTACCATAACTTTAAGCCCGAATTTTGGGATCGCTCTTGATGGTACATCCGATTTGTTTTCTGTCCTGTAACGAACATTTTGTTGGTTCAATTTTGGATATAGTTCAATAATAGATTCGTCAGTCCAAAGGATGTGACTGCGCAATTCTTCACCAAGTCTTTTTTCACTCAAATGGGCACTTTTCTGAAGGAGTTCTTCAAATTTCAGACGGTCATCGATATATTTTTGTGACATGAGAGGTTTTTTTGGTTAGTTTGTAAGCTGTGTGACCCCACTTCGTAGTTTTCACAAATTTTTGCACGGTCACACAGTTAATTTGCTTCTTCTTCTCTTTATAGCGTTTTGAGTCATTTAACTCCCTTGCTCAATTACGTAATGAACTACCGGTTTTCTTGCAAAGTCTGTTTTTAATCATTCTTTTTGTGGTAGGTGACACCTTTCTGGGTCGCCCTGGTCGCTTTTTGTCGTGGACAAAATTTTTATTCTTCCATTTCCAAACCGTTCTGCGGCTGCAGCCCAATTTTTGCACAATTTCTGTAGGTTTAAGCCCCTGCTGATGCAATGTTTGTATCTCAACTCTAAGATGCTCATGACTTACACGTTTAGTTGTTCCTCCCATGGTAAAAATTTGAAATAAATAACTTCACTGGTTCAAAAGTTCCAGCTGAATTTGTAACAACCACGCTCCAAAAAATGCATGGGATCGGACTTTATTAACACCCTTTACATATGTAACGTAATCCTCGAAACCGGTTAATTAATAATTCTGCATATATAGTATCTTCTTCCATGATTACATGCATGTATCTATTTACTCGTATATTGTATATGTTCAAATGCGCGTGTAAGTATACATACATACATATATTTATTAAGATGAACATTAGTTAACATTTCTACTGAATGAAAGTGATACTTTTAGAGCAGGAATTGTACCAGCAAATTTTATTTCCATCCTCCAGTTTATTAAATCACATTCACATTTAGATGAGTGTGTTCTTAGATATATCCAAATATCTTCCCAACAACTAAAATAATTTTTATTACGTACATATTTACATTGTTAAAGTCAAAGTCTGAAATAAATACAATCGAATTTACATAGGTTCAGATAATTAAACGTTGCACCCAAAAAATATTTGAAATACTTGGATACATTCAAATTTTCATAAATGCAGAGACAGTCGGGTTGCTTTAATCCCACAAAAACCTGCGATCGGGTTTCGAGAATTCCAGGGAATTGCCGAGTCAGCTTTTGTATTTCGTCCAGGTTTGTGATTGATTTAAGACTATAACAATTACGCTTAACAGATCTTGCATAAACACCAAAATATTAATTGTGTGATCAATATTGTCCATTTGTTAGATATTTTGCCAGAATGTTCAGTTAGTTATTTTTGTAATTCGGTTTAATTCCACATATGTACATTGGCTGTATTGTATGGTTTTATAGTTGACCTCTTCAACATCCAGATAACAAGCTATGCGGCAAAACCGCTGAAAATTTCTATTTTTTCATACCAAATATGAGTTATGGATTTTAATTTTAGAAATCGCGCCATATCTTAAAAACCAAGGCTTATTTCGAAAAAGTCAATCAGTCGAGGGCACTAGCCGGGACCTTCCCCAATACGATCCCGTTTAGTTTAGGTTACCAAAATGTATCGTCTAGGCTGTAGCTCAGTGGAGAAATTGGTAGCCGAAATTGCAAAATTTTTCGGAAATTTGAACTTACCGCCTGTACCTAGCATTATTTCGAAAAAATTTTCGAGTAAATATTATAGATAATGCGGTTATGAACATATTTGCTATTACATACAACTTTGTGTTATGCACCCAATTCATTCAGCGAAACATTTATGATTTCGAAACCGAAAAATCGGTTTTTATTGAATTTCTTGAAAATGGTTCAAGATACCATGAATTAGAAAAAAGTCATTTTAAAACTTTTCGAGAGGCATCTAATGCACTTTACGGCATCTCTTTACGCCCAACCGTTTTTTTGTACGAGCCCCCGACATTTCCCATAAGAGTGCCTGACAACATACTATATGTTCCACATATAGCGCCAAATGTCTCAGGTTGCCCCGACATTTGAGCTTATGGTGGAAAAAATAGAAAAATGCTGGGTATGAAATGCATGTGGCGCAGCTCCTGTTACTTAAACGCTATGTGCGCAACGCAAATGCAGTACCAAACCCACCACCTCCGTTCAGTTGTCTCCTCGTCAGTGAGCAAAATTTGATGTGGAGTGATGTAGTTTTCCTGCTTAGAGGAACGATGGTTTTGATAAATCCAACCCGGAGACGATAATTCGCACAACGTCAACCTCAGTCTCATTTTAAGAGGAAATTCAAAACATGCAATTTTATAAAGCTTTGTTAATTAAACAGTATTCCCAAGACAATTTAATACACTTGTGCAACTTGTACGTGCGAACTTATGCGCTTAAACTATTGGAATTTTAATTCAGAATTAAATCATATTGTTTCTTAACATGGAATTGTAAAACATTCAAATTACTTATTTAGCTCGATTAATTCCGAGAGTAAACTTGAGGTTGAGATAAGGTTCAACACAACAGGGATACACTTTCTCCTCCCTGATGGCTTCATTCTTCGTCACTGCATACTTTTGTGATTCCAAGTGAGAGGTGTCCACCTTGTCTTCCTGCAATGCAAATACAAATTTAATTTAAAAAAATATGAAAATTCTATCAAGAATTTAGTAATCATCTCAAATTTATATCTCACCCCGTCGAAAAATTCAAGTCCCATCGTTAACGCATCGAACGTCCAGCTTCCCCAGTTCAGTATGCATGTTTGCTCTTGGCTGGTGTCAGTGGTGAAATTGCAATGTGTTTTTAGCTGGCATGGTGGAATCCATAGAACTTTTCCATTGGGGTAGACAATCGCGTTGGTGGCTCTGCATTCCATTGACGGTCTACATGTTTCATTAGTAAATAGCGTCCTAGGTTAGCAATTTGTATGAATTTATTGGTAAAAGTAAGTTAGTATAAACTAACCCGTTGAACAAAAGCGTATCCGGCAACCACAACTGGTCAGGTGAAACCCTCATATTTTTTAACCCACCATACTCACTCGGATCCCAAGTTAATCGGGAATCTGTCCAAGTAAACTTCAGCCAGGCGTCCGAGTTGAGCATATCTTTTTCTGGATCCTGCAGTACAATAGCCATATCTCAGTTAAGTAATCACATTTTATGAAGGAAGAACAACTAACCAAATCTAAGTTGATGAGATACATGCCAAACTGGACGGTTGTCTTGTCTGGATAATTACGCTTTTTATAATTCTCAAAGAGATTGTCCAACAGCCTGTCGCGATCGGCGAAGAGGGTTTCATCATGGGAGTCAATCTTCTCCGCCTCCTTCTCTTTTCCCGCGACGACTAGAAACGTTTACATTTATAAAGACGTTTTCATTAGACGCTTAGTTATTTGAGAATTTCCATAAAAACTTACCCGCAACGGCTACGACAAGAAAAACAAAGAGCTTCATCATTGCGAAACTGTCCTGCCCACCAGAAAGAATGTTATTTATGACAAGGTTTAAAATTGATGATTGCGTATATATACGACTCCATGAATTAGAGCATATTGTCTTAATTGATAAATTCTGATGCGGTGTCCAGTTTAAAATAAATTGAACTTATGCAGGCAACTCCAATGTCAAGTGATATGACATGACCACAGTAAATCAACAATTAATATTGGCTCAAATTACGATTAACAAAAGTGTCACCACTTTACTTTTATTTGCGTCACGTCCGGAGTAAAGCAAATCATACAATTGTACATGTTTAAGATTTCTGAAGCCTCAAATGCACCAGATTAATAAATGTCCTTAAAAAATAGCAGTGCACTCAAAAGAAATTGACCCTCACAACGTTTTATTTGTCTAAATGGCAACGTATCTACATAAATAACTGGGCTTAATGGACAATACATACTTTACAAAGATGCGCAGCAAGTTACGTTATGGCATCTTGTAAAATACATTTGCAATTTATGAAAAACCAGTATTTATAACTAATAAAGTGGATTTCTTCTTATTTTACACGTTCGTCAAGGTGAGCTTAGGATCAAGCCTTTAACGACATATGTAATAGCCTTGTTTACAAAATAGTAAAAATTAAAAGCCCATCCAAAGAAGAATCATCCAGCAGCAAGCAACAACAGCAACTGATTGAACGCAGAAGCGTAAAGATCGCAGGCCATTCAAATGGTGTTGCTAACTCCCAACTCGGATTCAGTGCAAGCTTGCGGGTTCCTAGGGTTTGCAATTTGCTTTCAGAAAACCCGTTACACGGGGATTGTACTTCACAAAAAGACTCATTCTCACTCGGGTCTCCCAATCCATTCATTCTCTGCAACACTTACATTCCCAAAACCGACAATGATTCCAGATTCTAATCGGAATTATTACTTATCGTGTTCTTGTTTGGAATCACGTAGTATAAACACGATGTAAATTAGTATTTGTGATACCAACCAAATAATTCCCCTTCCAATAAATGCTTGAATATCAAATGCTGCCATTCTGCATAGAAGTTACAAGGTGCTTAATAATTGCAACGCTACCCAAGTAATCCCCCTCCAAATAAGTGCTTATCAAAGTCTTACCACTAATTTTGCATTTTATTTCAATTTTTAATGCATATACATAATTAAAGCATGCTTTCACCATCCCCAGAGTTACGTTGAGTCTCCATGTCCCCATTATTGCTCAATTGTCTCCAAAATTTGAACACGAGAAATATCCCATAGGCAGGAATGGGTGGGATGAAGGTCAGGACAACTATAACAATGGGAAGTTTCATCTGATTGGAGACAATCCAAATCCAGACGTTTAGAATAATTGCTACAAATAGGGTGAGAATTATGACATTTGCGACGATCCAGATGAGACATTTTTTCTTCTCAGCCTTGAAAGACATACATAATCTTTATTTAATTTTGTACTGATTTATGAGTTGCAATAAAATATATAGATTGCGTACATTGTGAACTCCTGCATACAACAGTTTCGCAAGTATTAGCGATATAATTGTGAAAATTAAGAGGAAGATAATTATCGCTCCTCCTGAAAAACTAGGAAAGTTTAATTTAAAAATGTCAAGGGTAGATTTGAGTATCGGATTTTGTCCGACACGATTTCTTACCACCCAATCGGAAATAGCCAATTTGATAAACTTCCCCCACTTTTGAAGCATTCTTACTCCCAAATAAATTTCCTCCGATTTTAGCCAGTCCATAGACAACAACCACAATTACACCAATTATTGAACAGATCTGCATAAGAGAAAAACAAGGAAATATGCATGTATGTAACTACAAATATTTTTTATGTATGTATTATGAACTCACTAGTTGAATCAAGGTTATGCCAACAACAAGTCCTTTAAGGGAACGGTTGCAAACAGATTCTTCCATTTTGCACAAATACGTTCACAAGTACGGGAATTAGCCTGAATTTTTAAAAAATTAATTACAACTTAAAAATCATCTGAAGGTCTGGTACTTTATGGTTTGGGTATTAGATAGTATATTTGTACGATGTTAGTGTTTTTTTTACTTGCATGGCTGAAATGAACTGAGCTTGCGGAAAAGAGAACATCATTTTGGGCAGAAAGATAATAAATATTTACACCTCTTGGGGATTTGTGGTTGGCAAAATATAAACAAAACATCCTGCTAAGAGTTTGCAAAGTAATAAGTAAGATTACATGGATAATGATTTTCTCTTCGAAATTTGCATGCGACGATTTGAAACGAAATCAATCATTAAGTAAAACAACGTCTTTCTTCACATACACGACTTGTACGGATTGAATGTGAAAGTAGGTACATATTTCTGAAATAATTGATGATGACGATTAAAAGCATTCTGGGATAAATCTTGGGTCTCCGCCCTTGATGACCTTCATCATTGCATTTTTAAGTATAAAGATCGCATCTGCAAGTTCGTAAAGTTAGTTCCCAAGTACTTCTTGAATTTCTGAAACACAATTTATTGTTTTGAATTGACGATTGAGACTAAATCGTCTTGGGCATAAACAAGCTCAGCTCAGAAATGGAGGATTTAAACAACGATAGCTTTCTTCAATAGAAAATTCATCGCATATTGCCCAATATAATTGTGATATACTTATAATTGTGACCTTTAAGTGTCTGCTTTGATAAATAAATAAAGCTCAAAATCCCAATGAGTCATTATTCTTACACGGTCAGTATTTGACATGAACATCAAACTAGGGCAAGACTCGTAACAAGTGTGTACATATGTATGTTTAGGCATATATTTTAACTTCATATTTATGAATATAAATACGTATGTAAATACTTGCATTTTTATCAATTAAATAAACAATTTTATCACCTAAAGAATGTTGCGACAATATTCTGTAACTACGCATATACATAAAATTTCCTTGTTACTAACTTAAGTCCACAAGTCAAGTCGTAGGTTGTGGAAGGAGCTGAATGGAAATGAAGCAACTGGACTTTGACAACTTTGGGGCTGATAACAATAAGAAGTAAACAATACTCGTAAATTGTGTGCATTGTTTACTTCTCATGAATCAGTAAGTCGTAATAGGGCAAAGATGGCTAAAATCTCGTACGACAAAATATGAGTTGTGCAAGGCATTTAAAGCGTTTAAGTCTCTGGTGCATCAATTCTTTCTATCTTGACTAATAACGAAAATGCCAAGGATCTAGTTAGAAATCAACGCAGACAAAATATCCAGCGTTTACTTCTCGTACAACATACAAGGCAAGTTTCAGTGCGTTTAGTGCAGTACTCAGAGATCAGAGAGTCAGAAAATTACTTTTTTCATACGTTCACAAGTGACACAGAATGTGCGAAATTGGAAATGACGCATCTTTCAGAAATACTGATGGGTGGGGTTTGCATATAAAAACTTACTATACAACTTTTAAAATTAATTTGCATACGTTTGTCATATTAAAGATTTCCAGATGACGATTCTCCATCATACGTTAAACCAGAAGGTTGTCCACATCTATATCATCGATTGGCGTCGTCTCCAAATGAGGATATGAATCCTTCAAACATCCAGCAAATATCGACTTTCCTTGGAATAATGCTACCCACACTGATAATCTTATTCGTAATACTCGCGATTTATTGCTGCTGTCAAAGACTGAGGAATCGTGTCCCCAACTACTTGTCGATGCATTGTAAGTTATTTACAAAGGTGTAAATACTAAAATTTGTTTATTCGTCAACACGGACGACATCTTATTAATGATAATTTCAAAGTTAAATATAAAATTATAATTTTATGAATTTTTTCAGTCCCACTTTACGACGACGGGGCTGAAGAGTGTCATTTGAATGCGCCCATTATGGGAAGGAGGACGTTATCGGTGCCAGGGTTGGAACTCCCTAGAACGTTCAAATCAAGTTTTGGATTTGGCCGCAATGATTCACAGCAATTTATTTAAACAGATTGGGAAAATTTTTACAACGAAATATTTTATTTATAATTGAGAAGGAAGTTCGAATTAATTTGTTAAAATTTTAGTTGATAATGACTTATTTGATAGTCAATGATCATATTAATATTGGACAAATCCCTTAACCTGCACCATGGATTTGCTACCTTGACCTTTTGAAACAGCATTCAAACTTCCAATCTGATATCCACCACCTGATTAGAAATAAGTTTTACGCATTAAACTTCATACATACATACATATTTACATATTTACATATTTACTGATTATTGCTTATTTTATATCGTGAAAAATAAAATCATACTTGGATGAATGACATGAACCGGATTTTCATCGATTATGGTGATATTCGAATGCGTAGTTGACTCTGGCACAATTTCCGTTGGACGTGGTTTAGGAGCGTCTGTAATGATTGGGACAATTTCTGTTGAGTGTGGTTTTGGAGCGTCGGTAACGACTGGAACAATTGTCGAAGTCTCAAATGTTGACGCCTCACTTGTCGTGAACGTTGTAGGGGCTGACGTGTTTTCTAATAAAAGCAGTCTCTCAAATTTCATGTGTTTCATTTTCATTTTAACTTTGTACTTATGTACCTGTTGGGACAGATGAGTGATTTTGGCCTTCAGTCGGGTGAGGCAGAGTTTCACTTTCAGATCCAGGGATTGGAACATGTTCTTCGTGAGGGGCTGCTGGTGAGACTTCAGTCACTGGCGATGGTTCGACAGAGCTAACGCTGGACCCTGTGGGCTGATCTACATGAAGATTTGAATCAGGGACAAGGCTCGAAATGGGAGAATCGCCCACAGGAGTAGCGTCTGGGCCGTGGTTAATAGTTTCCCATGGCTTCGAATTCTGCTCGGCGACTGCCGCAGCTCCCCAGGGGGCTTGATCTATAAAGTGGCCATTATTTAGCATACGAGATTTTATTAGTTAAATAGACGTTACCGATTCCATCTTTCACATCTCTCCTTAAATGTTTTCCTCCTGAAATAGATAAGAATTTAATAATTGGGAGCAAGTCTCAGTAAAATAATATTCGTGAATTCTTACCACGAGCTCCCGCAACCACAACGACATTTCCAACCTGTACTAAGGACTGACCATGTGACTCGGAAGATGCATCAAACTTCTTAACTAATAAAGTTTATAAAAATTGTCATCATTTATTGAGAAAGATGCAATAATGGCTAAATACCTGAAGGGTCCAAATTTTCTATGAACAGGTCTCCGTTTACTCTAACTTGAGAAACCCCTTGTTTCTTCGACACCGCGTTAAACTCTTCCCCAGCTAAATAATTTATTAAAATTTACGAAAATCTACAAATTTCTTAATATTTTCTGGAATATTTTCTAACTCCTGTTTGTAGCGAAACCATGAACAGCACCGCCCACAGTGACAACAGCTTGAGCATTGTTTTCCGATTCTGCGTTGAAGTTGTTCCCTCCTAACGATCAATTTTATCATGAGTTACGTATGCATATTTTAGTGTTATTGATAATTAGCTACATACCTTTTCCAGGAGAAAGAATCACATCTTTTTCTATATCTACAACAGCCATACCAAAGTCATCTGCATGAGCGTTGAAGTGTCCTAAATTTCGGGAAATTATATCTAAAATATTAGCATGCGAGTAACAAGAGAAATTGAATTTCATATTACCTGGTGAAATGGGAACGCCAAATGCAGCATGTATGAAAATGGTTAAAACAACAGTAAAATGCATGATTGATTTCTCAATAAATATATTCCAAGCGACAAAAGCAGACTGCACTACTGACCGCACAAGACTTTATTCAATATTATCACTCAAATTAGTGAAATTGACCATTGTCAATACATATGACTCACAAGTAATTAGCGCATCATTAGTACACCCGTAATTAGGAAACCAGTGTATATCAGAAAATTATCGTGAACGCTGAGATGAGATGCATACAATCTAATTACCCACGAGGATTGCTGCATCGCCCAATAATTTCTTCTACAATTTCGTCATTTCATCCAGACACCAGAATGCAAAAATTGGGTTAAGATGATTTGTCTTTTTCAAAGGCCACATTGTTCTTCGTCAGCTAAATGGCTTACTAATACGCGAACATCGATTTTTTGATAACAATGATGACAAATTTTAAGTCGGGTTAACAATAGCGTCCATTATGATACCGTTGACGTCAAGAATTCTATTTTTGTAGATTTCTTCCATGAATAAATATATGAAAAGCACATATTAACTGAACTATTCATCAATCAATGAGGAGTCCGAGTCAATTCCGAACATTTTTTTCTTGTCTTTATGAATGTAGGTCGGTGTGCATCTGGTGGTGTGATGCAATGGCAAGACGCCAGACCTTGTCCCCACTAACACATAAAAGTAGAAGAGTATGACTCAAGTTGTAACGTATGTATGTACATATCTTATCCTTAGAGGCATTAAATACAATTCCATACATACGTATCATTCCAATTTTTACTATGTGCATACTTAACTAATGCACAACAGCAATGTCCCACAGAATTAAGCTATTGTGATCGTGATCTGCATTAATAAGGAATTTTTAGCGTATAAATGAAAATTCTAATGATCATGTGAAATCATGACTGGATCACCTGATTTACTTAACTTGGAGTAGGATCAAATTGTCCTTACACGATAAATTGGCCGTTTATGTTTTTTGTGATTAAACTGCAATAAATTTACCAGATTAATTATTACCAATATAAAGTTACCCAGCCAAGCGGATACTACGTTAAGTCTCAGACATTTGGCAGGATGGGTGATTGGGATAAAATCGACGACCAGTAAGTCAATTTAATTTATTATCATTTAAACCTTAAAACTGCAAGCAAAATACACATTGCTCTTATTATTTTCAGAAATATTAAGGAGGTGGCAAATCGATTGGCGATTGAGCAAGAGCTCAACTCATTGAGGTCACAACTTCACCAAGTTCAACAAAACGGGGACAAACGCATCGCCAACTTGCAACTGGAGCTGCATCGCTACCATCGTCAAGTCCTTTTTTTGGTGAGTTGTTGAGTTGTCCATTCGTGTTTTCAAGTAATTAACTTCTCCTGAAACCAATTTCCGTAGGGGCGACAGCTACAAAAGTTTACCGAGGAGAGGAGAAAGTCATCCGATTTGTATAATCACATTCTCCTTTGGGGGGTTTTCGCCGCAGTCGTTCTTGTAAGTGACTTTCATGTTTGAATTAATGCTGTCAGTTTCTCCAAGTAATTTATATTTTACTACTTACAGGGAAATTTTGTCACATTAAGAAAGCTTGGGCATCTCTAAAGGCGGATATTATCATGTACCACAAATGTTTACAGCGAGTTCTATCTTAAATACATATATTTTTGCTTTCCAATTTTGTTTATTCATATTCTACATATAATCAGCTAAAATAAAATTTATTTCTTGCAAAGCGGATCATGTTCGTTGGAGATTTCAATAAATTCGGCATCAGTAATTATGTATTTATCCATAGATTTGTATAAATATTTTGGGTTGTCAACGTCATGTACTCTTGTAAATATTTGAGCATAAGTGTAACATACGAATAAGTCGTACCTGTCAAATATGCCATATCAGAATAAGATGCATACTTATTTACATATTTCTACACTCCGATGTTGGAGCTGTCAGGATATCAAAACCAAGTGCACTTTAAGGAGCTATAATATGTTTGAATATTTAGCTCATGATAATCCATAGATATTGCGCATTTTTAAGACATTGTAATTTTTTAGAGGTCATTAAGCACATACAAATATATATATACTCATACATAAATTTTAGAAATAGTTACTTCTTGACACCTGCATTAAGAAGCTGCGTATTTCTAGCTTTGTATTATGCATCGTATCCACAATTATATTTCCCTATTTATCTGCATGCAATTTATCCAAGGCTTTGAAACGTGTACTGTAGCTATTAAATCAAATCGACCTTTGCAATCTGAACAAGGCAACACTGTTCTGCATAAATTGCTAATCAATTTCCACCACAACCCACAACAAACGTGGACAATTGACTCCATATCTCATAATCTGTTCCAATCTTCATACAATATGCGCTATGTAATGAAACATTCATTTTTGTGCTTCATATCTCTAATAAATCCTGACATTTCATTCAAAAACAATTCTCAACTATCTTTGGCGACTTTTGACACCACCAGTTCACTTACAATTATTGCAGCTTGTAATTTTTCAAATATCGCAAATATGGAATATTTTTTGGGACAAATTATTAGAATTTGCGAAAACAACCATTCCAATGTTAAGTACTACAGCAAGCTGGGTCAAACTTGGCTACATCTTGAAATACCTCACCACAAGAACTTCAGAGACTTCTTGCAACCCGACTTTGTCAGGAAACTCAACCTCAACTTTTTTGGTGCCCATGTCTGGACAAAATTCGTTTGGGTGAGAACACCTTGTGAGACGTTCTCAACCGCAGCCAAACTCGGTTCGCAAAGTCAAAGCTCGACATTTATAGCAACCAGATGCACGGCGGATGCTGAAATAATACTTTTGTTTGAAAAATACCTCAACTTTACGGCCAAATTCACGATTGATCACAAAACCTGGGTCAGGCAAAAACTGCGAATTTCCGTAGAAACCAGGGTGGCGGAATTATTCGATTCTGCGACATCTAAAATAATCGTACCTCCAAATCTGCTGGGATTTAGTGGTTCACGCTACAATTTTATCGCCTATTGCAGATTTCGGGAACGCTTCCCAGTTACAATATTTGCCTGGCTGCTACCTTTTCGTCCTTCTGTGTGGTACTGTTGCATAGTCGCATTTCTACTTTGCCCTCTCGTCGGTGCGACAAGTGCACAATTTTATTTTTGTAAAATTTTCATCAAAATTTCCCATTTATTTGGACAATCGGAACAAGTTGGGACAATTCCGGAGCTATTATTTGTCTTTTCATGCATCATTTTGTGTGTTGTGTACTCTACTTTTATCGAAGGGAGCATTATCGCACCGTATTCAGCATCAACCTTTGCATCTTTACAAGATTTTGTAAACGCGTCCTACCAGATCATTCATATCAGGGGACAGAGCATCTTCAAACTATTGTACATTGAAGGACAACTAGAATTTGCACGTTTAGGAATTAATTTGGAACATCAAATTTTCATGGACTTTACACAAGCCCAGTTTCAAAATACTACTAGGGAAAAATTCATCGCTGACGGAAACCGGGCAGGACATTACTCGTACTACACAGATTTAACTTCTAGGGACATGGTTGTACAAAAACTTGAAAATACTGTTCAAAATTTCAGAGGGGATGATCGAATGCGTTGCTTCGGGTTAGATTATGGGGGAACGGTGCCAACTTATTTTGTATTTCCGATTGAATTTAGATATCATGGGATGAGAGCATATCAAAGAATTGTTGAGTCGGGCTTATTGTTTGATTTGTGGGTTAAATCTGAAAGTGGATGGACAATTAGGAAACACATTGTGAAGCAGAAGCAAAAACTTGGTGAAAGTAACATTTCACACGACATGGATATTATTGGATTAAAGAATTTGTCTCACTTTTTGGTATTCATTTTCCTCATTTTATTTTCTTCATTTATTGCGTTCACGGTTGAAAAAGGGATATAATCAATATACCGAACATGAGGAAAAAACATTATTTAGTACTAAACAGAAGAACAATATATATTTCTCGTCGTTGCTCACATACATATGTAATTACACACAATCTTCTCAATGTAAATAAGTATGTATGTACATATGTATACCTAAGATGATGCAATCCTTCAATTAAAATCTGTCAATTAATTGAAATAATTGTTTATAAAGGAGAGTACCGTTCAAGGGGGTTTTTACGGCCTGAGCGAAAAATTATTTTTAAACAATTAAAAATAACAACGCCGTTGGCAACAAAAATGCAAAGAACTTCATTTAGCCCGAGTCAGGATCAGAGTCCGCTTCTAAATTTTTGTCCTACGACCTGACGATTTCCACCAAAATATTTGTATTAATTCTAATTCAACGACGCTGGTTATATCTATCTTATCGTTTTCTCGGCGCAAATTGTCATACACCCGACATAATATTCTCACTAACTGTCATATTTATTGAACATGAAAAATTTCATTTTTTACCAATTTAAAAAAGAGACAAATGAAGTATTTTTTGAAAACCTATCAGTGCAGCTTTACTAAGCCCGAACCAGGATGGATTAGTAAACCCATGTTTGTCAGAATGTTATACTATTTTTCACTAATTCTTGCATTAACTAAAGTCAGGTGGTATTATTACTTGGCACCAAATACCACGAGCAGTGGAGGCTGTTCCTATAAAATTTCGAAATTCAACCCTCCTAAATTCTAATCTTAAGTTATTTCTCGACTCCTTTCTCGATAACCTTTCAGATTTTGTACTGCATATTAAGTTTGAATGAACAGTAGTATAAATTCCTCGTATTGAATCAAGTTCTAAAAATAATATTTTTAATTAAAATATTGCCATCCCTTCCTCGTGACTATTTCCCATGACCAGTGGAGGTCGCTCCTACAAAAATTTCGAAATTCAACCCTCCTACATGCTAATCCTAAGTTATTTTTTTATTCCATACTGATTGTATCAACATGGGGTTACCCCCTACTGCCACTCTGGTTACTTTTTGTTAATATCTTACGTCGTATTATTTCATGAGAAAGCACTAAGGACCATTATTCCAAATTTCAGCTTTTCAAGTTAATTTCTGAAAATCGGAGGAGGTGACCCCATAGGGTCCCTCCGGATGAAAAATTTTCTAATTTCAATTTATACTCTTCCCTTAAGAGCCATATGCAAGTTCCATGCAAAATTTCACCTCGATATGACGATTTTGAAAAATCGGTATGGGTCACCCCTAGGGTACATCCGGTTGAAAAATTTTCAAATTTCACTTCAAATTCTTTCATTAGAAGCCATTAGCAATCTCTGTACCAAATTTCAGCTTTCTACGACAATTTTGAAATTTTGGTGCGTAATTCCCCAAATCCCCACCACTCCGATGACCCCCACCGGTCAACCACTTGACCGATTTCGCCTATCTTCGAACTCCATTCCTAACTTTGCAAAGTTTTGGCCAATATGCATATGGTGAAAATTTCAAGTCAATCGGTTAGGCCGTTTTGGTTCTATCGTGTAGATGGGCCGGACGGGCGAACGGACGGACATGGGGGTTCCATAAGCCCAGACTCGGGCTAAAAACTAACTTTCATGAAAACAGCAGAGTTTTGTTGACCACGGGGTCGCATGACGACAGTCTCCTTGGTCTTTTTATAATTTGTCCCAAATATTTTGCAAAATTTTCAAAACCCACACCACTTTGACGGGCTGAAACTACCAGAAGCGAGCATTACGTTTCTTAGCTTTTTTGCACACGTACAGATGAGGATATGACTGATTTTATGGCAAAAAAGCTAAGAAACGTAATGCTCGCTTCTGGTAGTTTCAGCCCATCAAAGTTGGCATTATCACCTCCTTGTACGGTACTCATCTTTAGTAAAACAAAAAAGAGATGCAATAAGCTTATATATTATTTAGTAAAGGATCATTTGAGGAGTGTAAGAAAAATTCAATTCAATGTAGAATGAGACACTTAGTTTTGTCAAATTGGCAATCTTAAAATAAAGTAGCGCTATATATGTTCATTGGAAATCCCCGACTTTGTACTTTATTGCATAAAATTTTTCCTCAATTATTTCTCATTAACTGACAGGAAACTTGCAGTCTTTAACTGGCATTAAGCACAACTTTATGATATGCTACATTCAAATAACCATCAAAATTCCAGACGTCCTTAATCTCTTGAGGTTGTTGGTTGTACCCTGAGTCGACCGCTTTCACCCAGATTTCATTCCGTCCCACTGATAAAGATACATTACGCTTCCAGAACACCCACGACCAGTTCCTTCGCAACTTCTGAACGTAACCCAAATAATCGTTACAAAAATTTTCTAGCGTATTAAATATTACATTATAATTATTATCCAAACCAAATTTAATGTGCTACCTTTGAGGTTCTTTCCGTCACTTCCGCTAAAATCCAGTTGCTGCCAAGATCCTGTGATAATTCTACTCTCTGAATGTGCCTTCCTGTGCCAGAGTACGCGTAACCTTATTAAAAACACAACATCACTAACAAAAATCCTTTGCAAACTTCTACATATATTTTTATTGAACGTTTATGTGCTTACCTTCTACTAAAATCGTCCCATTTTCGACAATTTGCCCATCCGTATGTGAAGCCAAATAAGACGTCACTGGCAGATCCATGATTGGGTCCGTATTATTGTAGTCTTCTTGTGTCACCGTGGCACTTGTAATCGAGGGTGAGAACGCCTTATATTTCTCCAGCTGATAAATCGTCTGCGCTTCTTGAGTCGCAAGGGTAATTTTTTGTAGCCATTTAACGTTTCTCGCCCCCACAATTCCGGGCAGGATTGCTCTCACAGGAAAACCGTGGTCTGGTGTGAGGCTTTTTCCATTCATGGCATAGGCAACGAGCGGTGTGAAATTGTCGTCTAGGATGTAACTGACTGGAATTGAAGCACCGTAATATGTCCCAGTCTTGGGGTCTTGATCCAGCCCTGTTAGCTGGACGGGTTAGAAGTAAGTAAATAATATTCCGTCGAGAAAATTACCAATCAGACAAGTCACAATTATTAAGAATATTACCTGAATGTGGAGAGTGTTCAATACATCAGGTGAATAATTCCCTCTTTGAAATCCAGCCAATGCTAGGATATCCCGTAAATTGGTTCCAGTCCAGTTGGCATTTCCAATCGCACCACCGGTCCATTTCGTCCCAGAAACGGGTTTGACTCGGTTCATTTCACTCCTTCGATTCCCAGCACATTGCAGTACGGCCGAGATGGTCGTCGGGGAAAAAAGTGTGGTCAGTTGGCGTAGCGTCAGTTGGACCGTGGTCAGATTAATGCCACCAACTTCCAAACTATAGTTTCCAACATGGACGCATGGGACGGGAAGATTGTTGCGCACGTAGAATATCTCGCTGCACATGAAAGAATGAGTTACTTCAATTAAATGTTCATATGTGTCTACATACATAACTCTGCAGTGTCGTAATATGCATTTGCTACATACTTTGGGGTATAAAATTTCTCAAGTAGTAGATTCGATGGTGGTTCTCCATTGTAGGGCTTGATGGATCTCGATATAAGTCTAGAATCTCGAGGAGGGTCGTTGGCATAAGGATCAGTTTCATTTAGAGGTGGACCTGTTGAACATTATGAAATGGGGGATTAATTATTTTACAAAAGTAAAAAAACTACAATCCTGCATTGCTTACATGTTACATTATTTGGGATGAAAATATTGGTGTACTCGAGACAAGTAGTATTATAATTGGATGCCAAATCTATCGTTGTCTGACTTTCCTCGGTGGTAAAGTTGCTTATATTCTGAGTACAAGTAATCACACTGATTTCACGTGCCGTAAGAAGAAAATTAATTAGTACAGGTATCATTTTTCTTTATTTATTGACTAGTTAGTGCCTTTTAGGAGATACAGAAGTGTAATAGTCAGCAATAATTATAGCAGCTGTTATGCATCTTCTTTATGTATTTAGTCAGTGAATTCATCCATTCTAATGACCTTGTATAGAGACTATGTAAATACATGTTTAGTCGAGATTTGCGATGAGCGTGTGTCTCTTTGGTCGTCATACAGACGGTGAATGTCGCACAAATGTACGACTACGTATCTTAATGTTTAAAAAAAATTGTAATTTTGTCCCTTCCAAGTTTTATTTAAGAAAATCCGGATCCAATACTCATTACCCATCCTTCTTGCATATGCACACTTAAATTAAGAGAGGGAGGGGGCTAAAATTAGTGAACTAGATAGATTTCTTCCAGATATTGGCTGGTGAGAGACGGAGAGGATACAATTCCTGTTATGCATAAATAAATTGTGTAGTTAATAATGCACTCGTTACGTAATTTTGCAGTTGCATGGCAACAGTGTAGCATTAAATTGATGTCATCATGATAAGTAACTGATGTCCTTTGACATGTGTTCGGGGATACTTTTACCAAGAAAAACGATTAATGAGATGATTATGATTAACGTTCATGTAGCGAAGTACACAATTTCCAAGAAAGATATGTAGATATTCGTTAACCTTTGCATATGTGCTAAAGTACTTGTGTAGATTACATCCATACGCATAGGCATAAGCATGGTTTATCATCCCAGGCTTACATTTTCTCGGAAAATTGACTAAAAATGTCGAAATATCATATCTTATCATCTTGTGACCAAGAATTTTAAATCTCAGCGTTGTTTCTGTTGCTGCTGCCAACATGAAACAATATGGATAACTTTGACTGGACCTAAGGCATCCAATGCCAAGCAGTATTATTCACAATTTATGCCGTCAGGATTTATAAAAAAAGTATTTATAAAGAACACAAGCATGCAATTTTATCAGTCACTAGTTTGTCACACCAGGAGTTGACACAAATACGTCCCCTGCATTAAATATTTCTCAAGATAGCAGTCTGTCTAAATCAAATCTTAATTAGAGGTATGATTTCATACACATAATCTACAAGTAAAATTTTTACGTAAAATTTTCAAAATTTACTTTACTTATTTAGCAACTTACCAGGGAAGATGACGAACCTGTTGCGATTAGCAATATGGATTCTCCTCCTCGTTCTTGTCATCTTGGAACTCTGTCACTCGTCACCACCGCTTCCTTTGGGGACAAAGCGGGCAGGACAGGGTGCCGCCACACCGGCCAAGAAGAGGAAACTCACCCCAGCTGCAGCGAAAATTTTGGACAAGTACAAAAACGCTGCCGCATTCAGGACAACGTTTGACAAGGAAAAAGTAAACAATATGGACGCCACTATTAAAGCCGATGCCCAGGAGTCTCTCAACGCAGCTCTTGGACACGGTGGGAGATACGACGTCCTCCAGGCAGTCGTTTCCCGAGATGAACTCATTGAGTCCGACCACGCCCCACACTACTCAATTATGGAATACCTCGAAAACGTCAAGGATCTCCCGACCCCCCTCAAAACCGATATTGATGAGCGACTCCGGCTCAAGAAAGAATTAGGCGAGTCAGAATTTGGTAAAAACAGTGATAAAGTCAAACAATTGGAGACGGAAATTGAGAATTTAAACAAAGAAATTTTCGGTGCGAAACCACCACCAAAATTGAACAAGAAAGACTGGCCGAAATCCATCAAGCAGGAATATGACGACACAATTTCAAAAATCAAGAAGCTGCTTAAAGAAAAGAAAGATGTGAAGGACCAATTGAAAACATTAAAATCCTGTCGAGAAAAGGCGGTGAAGGATGTGATTGACAAACTTGACCCTGCCAAAAAACCTGACCCCATAAAATTGGCACAATTAGAAAATAAGCAAAATGAAGTGGTCCATCTTACCTCCATCAACGCGGAACTGTCCCGAGGTTTGGAAGAGTTCAATGACAAGCTTAAAGGTAAAATGGGTGTGTTAAGTATTCCTTATGAGAAACACCGCCTTTTCCCATCCACGGGGGGGATCGGAATTCCTGATGCCATCAAAGAATTAAAAGGTGGAAGTGTAGCTGACGCAAAGACGCGAATGGACGAATTTAGGAACGACTGGAGACAAGAGATGCAAAATGGGCTGAAGCTGAAGTAAGTATTTAAAATGCCAGAAATCGATCAATATTAAATTTGAAATGTAAAACTACATGTATTTTAGGGAGCATCGCTTCACTGGAGTTGATCCAGACTTTGAAAAAGGGAAACCAACCGAGGCCCAACGAGAGGCGTATCATCGTCATCTGTGGGAAGTCAACTTTCCTACAATTTACGAGACCTGGTCGGAAAACAAGGTCATTCCAACAAAGGGGAGGACACCTACCCAGCACGTGCTCGCCAACCATCAAGAATTGCGACGTCGCTACGCCAGATATTGGATGTCCAAAGTTATCTACTCTTTAAAAGCGAAGGATTTCAAGGGTATGATTTCTCTTTTCATTTCCGAGTACAAATTGTACTTGGGAGAATATTTTAATAATTTCAAATCCGGTCTGCAAAAACTATTAAAGACTAACGAAGGGATAGGCTGGTTAAAAAACAGCGAAATTGACGATTTAGTCAAGTCACATGGGTTAGATGAGCAAATGTCATCCTTGCCAGGCTGGGATAAAGTAGAAAGTTTAATCGTTGCAAAAGAAGATACAAAAGTTGCCGGAAAAAGAAAGCAGAATCCACCCGTAGTCCAATTAAACAAACTTACAATAGCTTGCACTGCTAGCACCAGAACTGTTAGAGCAGCCTCCCTGTCAGAACATAACTGCATTTTACTAGTAAAAAATAAAGGTCACGATGAATCGGTGAAAGTCGAGAAGAAGGAAGAAGAAAGTATATTTCCAAAGCCACAAGTTATCGAGGAAAATCAACAAATAGTTTCCATAGACAGCCGAAAGCTTTCCAAATATTTAGAGTCGTTTCGTGACGAGTTAGACTTTGAGTCCGTAAAAGAGAAAGAGACCGTGGTAGAAGTTGTCTGTAAAAACCAGGATAAGCTAATCGGCGATGAGGAGTCGATCCGCAGGGTGAAAGCGATGATTAAGCAGGAAATTCTAGAAATTCATAACAATCAAAACTCATTGTCCAAATCCATAACGCACATCACGGACCAAATCGATCCAAAGTCAATGTCAAATTATGATCGGGTAAGAGTCAGTTCGAGTCGATTTGCCAGGCGGGCATCAAAGTTCACCTCTTCGACTGGTGAGTTTGGAGGCGTTTATGGCAAAGTCATGTTGGCAAAAGGGGTCGTATCGGCCCTTCGACATGGGGACTACACCTCACTTGAAATAATGGGAGGTCGGATGGGATTAGATGGGGGACTTCAAGCCGTAGAAAATGCTGGATCAGTTCTAGTTAAAAAGGTGGGGACTAAACTTGCCGTAAAAATAGGGTCAAAAATGTCCTCCATAATTGCCAAGGTCACCGGACCTATTGGGGCTGTAGTCGACATTGGAATTAGCATTTACAGTTTGACCAGCTCCGTGAAGGCACTGAACAATCCGAACGCCACGAAATACGAGCAGAACGACGCCATCGCGGACATTGTCGCTGACTCAATCGACATCGCCGTCGCGGCCACGGCTGCAATTTTGTCGATTGCTTTTCCCCCATTGGCTCCCGTATTTTCAGCCGTGGCGTTGATCGTTAACATTTTGACGACAATATTTGTCTCCGTTTATAAAGCGGCAAATCATGTAAACCAGTTAAACGATGAGATTCCTCTTCTCGATTATGAAAAGGTAGACGAAGCATTAAGATATATGAGTGGTGCAGATACATCCATATATTTGGAGGACCTCATAAAAACTAAGAACTTAAATAACATCGTGGTCAACATGACGGTTTTGTGGTTGAAAGAAAATCCAGACTTTATTGGCAAAGTTTTCCCGTCACAAACCCTCCTCAATCCGGAAGGAGATTGTTACCTTCAAGAGAGAAAACATACTTATGTGATGGGTGTACGTGTCAATTCGTGGAATTGGCAGCGATGGTCCTGTGGCAAAGGTCCTCGAAACGTGTGTCAGGAAGGCTTCTACTGCAGATACAAGTCCAACGATCTTAGAGTCCTCGGTTCTGGGACACTGCAAGAATATTTTTGCGAGTGTGCTCCCGAACCTGGTTACTCGTTTGATGGGTATGACGTTCTTGATAACTTGGTCGATTTCCGGTCTAAACAATACATTTTCTTGGAGCGATGGGCCCCTGATCATTTGCTTCCCTCTGATTTCTCGTATTCTTGCAAACCCGGAAGTTTGTCGTTCCAAGGTGACCGACTTTCCCGACGGGACTTTTCTAAAGGATTTCTCTGTGAGGGTGCCATTGGGGTTGAGAGATCCAACGGAGAGGGAAAGTATATGTTGTACGATTTGAAGAGAGGTAAAGATGCAATTTTCTTGGATGAGGGGGACAAGAGAGACTCGCTTTTCTTGGTGGGCGATGGGGTCAAGACTTTCGAGGGGGGTGGTGGGGACACCTTCATGTTGGACGGACCCTGCTCTTCTGTTGAAGGCAAACTGGATGGTGGCGGCTCAAAAGATGTGGGGAACTCTTTAATATTATCGAGTAACTGTACAGCTGGAAATCCAATTACGGTTCACCTGCCCAGGCAAAAAGTTACCCTCAGCTCGGGGAATTTGGGAGTTTTCAATGTCGAGAGAATAATTGGCAGAACGGATCAAGTCGAAATAATCTACGCCGCCTGTACCACAAAACTAATCGCGGGGCAGGGAGGTCGAAATAGTGGAGGGGAGGAGGACCAGATAATTATTCCTCATTGTTCCAAAGGCCAGTTAGATTTAGCAATTTTAATTCATGGTTACACTTTTGTAGAATTCGCATCCTTCTCTGAGGGAAAAGTGGTTATTCTGCTCAACGAGGGGACACCATACCTCAAAGCGCACATCCCAACTTATTTAAAGGATGCCGAAATTGTCCTCAAGGTTGAGAATGTCGGAGGTTTGAAGGACATTGAGATTAGTGGAAAAAAAGACAATAAAACAATACTTCTTCATCTTGGACATGGAGGTTGGGCTGATCTGAGAATTGATTGCGATACAAGTTCCTGCAGAACAGGGGGAACATTGTCGCATTTTTCATGGACAACGGCACCCATCCATTCCGACTCTTGGTAGATATCGAATCTTCTAAAACACAAGCCTTATTCTGGCTGGGGTCATCTTCTCCTCCTGATGTTAGACACGTGACAGGACTGGCATTTACGGGGAATTTGTTCTACCTAAGCGATGGCCAAAATTGGGTGATTACTGGGACGGAGAAAGACAACGACATTTTTTATTTGCAAAACACTTCTTTTTCTGGAACAATTTTCGGTGGTGGAGGCAGAAATACGCTCATCCTAACGAAGGAGTTGGATCCGACTGCTACGCTTTACATCGGAAAGGGTCAAGTGACGGGCGGCGTCACATTTGAACATATTGACTCAATCGTTGGGCGAGAAAATGATGTCGAAGAAATTACTACATTTTGTGAACTACGTCACTTAAGTTTAAATGGAGGGTCGGATATTTCCCATCCAGATAAAATCATTATAAAACGAAACCCTGAGTGTGTCTATGACCTCACCGTGTTCGTGCGTGGGTCAACTTTTATCAAATATGAGATGGACAGAGGTCAACTATTTATCCAAATGGGGCCTGAGCTTGGAGAAGCTAATTTCACCTCTAACCTAAAACTGGACTTGACCCGTAGAAGTATCGGGACCATTGTGATGCTCGTGAATTACAACATTGAGGAAATTTCCTCGATATATAGTACACCACTCAGTCATTCCATTGTTATAGCTGGGTCTCAAATTGACGTAACTGGGAGATTTTTAGACAACGATAGCATTAACTTTCCAATTGGCGAGAATACTGTACAGACCGTGATGGTCCAGACAATTGACTCAGATCTGATCGCATTCCATCTGCTGCCCACTTCCCCTCTTAATCCACCGCCCAGACCGAGGCTGGTGAAAGGAATTCCATTCGTGGAAAACAGATTTAGAATACAAAAAGGAAATTGGAACGTGGTTATGTCTCCTCTTTCAGAAACGGAGCAGGATAAAGATGACATTTTCGTTATAGAAGATTCCGAGATTTTCGGTAGCATTGACGGTGCAATGGGAACTAATACGATCACTTTCTCTGAGAAAATTTCAGGTCTCGTTAAAATTAGTGAGAATGGCACAATTAGTTTAGCATCTCGGGGAAAAATTAGTACACGAAATGTTCAAGTCTGGCAGGGCAGGGCTGGAGGGGTAGAACAGGTCAGAGTTGACTTAGATTTGCATAGTTTTAAAGTAATCTCACTAAATGGAGGGAGTGAAAGTGACCCGGATGAAATTATTATTACCAACAATGCCACAGTCAAACCGTACCCTCATAATCTCACCATAATTGCCACTGGAAACACTCGGACACATTTCTTTGAAACAGGACCTGGAAATTTTGAGATTTATGTACATACGTCACCCTCGAATTTGACTAAATTCTCAGGAGATTTTAGCCTGACGAACGAAACCAAGTTTTCTATCCCCATCAAAATTCCTCCCCACAAAGTTCTCGATAGCAAAGTGAAAGTTGGGCAGGATGCGGTTGAAATCGAATTAGATTTGGGCAGAGGCAATTTTATAAAGTTTTCCGTTCATCTTGGGAATATATCAGATTCGCAGATTTCCCCAATTTTTGTCTCGGATGCATACAAACCGGAAGCAAATTTGTTACTCAACCTAAAAACAGCAGAGGTTCTGCTACTGCACGCATTTGAGGATGAGAGTCAGACCATTGCGAATAAGGAGAAATGGGGTGCAATTGGCATCAAAAATATCCATCGGGTGGGTGACTCCTTCAGAATAGTGCACGGGGGAAAGTACGATGACAGTTTTATACTGGAGAATTCCAGATATTCCGGGCAAATTAATGGCTACGGAGGAATAAACTCGCTCATTTTAGATGACAGAATAAATTCAACCCTTGTCACGATTAACTTGGCTAAAGAAACTTTAACCTTTGACCAGGATGTCGCATCTGTGAAGGGAATCCAGATCGTAAATGGGAGAAAGCAAAAGTCTGAGCTTGTCGTTACAGACTGTTACACAAAGTTGGTCCGACTGGAGGGTGGGTTTTCTCTCGAAAATCCAGACGTTATCCAAATTCCGAAAAATTTCTGTACTCCAAATATCACAATTGTTACCAATAATTTTACCAAAGTTGAGAATCATGCGGAAAGAGGAAATTTTACCTACGTTGTCAATGACCTGGAGAGTTTTGACGTAGTTTACGTCCTTGGCTCCAATAATATCACGCATAATTTTAAACTTAACATTGATCTGGAGCAACAAGTTAACTCTGTATCTTTCAGCGGAAATAATTTTGTGATGCAACAATCCAATTTTGTTCCTAAATTGTTTCGACTCATCCTAAATAATGGATCTGAAAATGCTATTCCTCCAAATTTCCAGCTCATCAGCGATGGTGATGGTAAATTATTCGCAGATTTGTCATTTAACCTGCAAGTAACTAATGGAACCATTGACACATCCGTTTCTCTCATCAGCGCCACAATAATTGCAAAACCATTTTTTTCTGGAAACATTACCAGTTTGAATGGAGCCACTAACGACCTCCTCATAGAAACTGAGGAGAAAGTTGGTAAAATATTTGGAGGTGATTTAGACGACAATATATTCTTAATAGAGTCCACCCTCCTCATTGACGAGATTGATGGAAAAGGTGGAACTAATCTGCTCCAGTTAATGCCTGGGTTTTGGCCTGGCTACGACTTGGAAATTGATTTGCGCATTAATTCTTCATCATTGAATATTCTCCACAAGGATGACGAGGAAGAAAGTTATTCTCTTCAAGTGGTAAAAAGCATCAAAAACGTAAAAATGTTTGCTGGACGAGACTCAAGTTTTGAAAAAATCTTTGTAGCCTGTGACACAATGTCCGTTGCTAATGCAGACTTGATAGTGGTGAGCGATCCGGACTGCAATTATAATTTGTGGGTCACAATTGGCAACGGAACGAGAGTGAGTTTCCAAATTGATGACGGCCAATTACCCAGCAACAACGCGGGGTATAATGACACAGGTTATAATTCAGACTTAATTAACGGTCATATTGACGATGGACACAAACCAGAAGTAAAAAATTTGCGTAGCTCCATTTTCTACTACAATTTCATCGAGCCCTGTACCTTCGACATAGAAATTGATTCATTCTCCCGACTTGCCAATACTCGCCACATTTTCAACCTCAAATTCAATCTTTCTGACATAAAGTCCATCTCTATTTCTGATCAAAATGAGACCATTACGCGTTTAGTTTACACATTGCATTCCAGTGGTTTGGAATATTCTCACATTTTGAGTGATTTTGATGAAACGGAAATGTTTTACTCAAAACCAGAATTTATGACGGAGGATGGGTTTCAAATTTTGATTACGAAATATTCCGAAATAATATTTAGCTTTGGAAATTTGGAAGAAATTTTATCCTCCGACGTAATCCGAGCTACTTTCATTCCTACAATTTCCCAGCTGGCGACGAATTTAGGCGTCAGTTTTATCATAGAGACAGCTCGTGACTTTGTCTATTCGGGAAACCCCATGGAATTATCGACATTGACAAATCGGGAGAATGTGACGTCTCACCTTGTCGGATTTAACGGTACGACCTACGTAATTTTTACTGGACTTGGAGACGTGCACATTTATCCTCAAATGTTACCAGGTAGTAACCATAGCAACCAGGTTATCGACTTGACCGATATCATTTCCCAGATAAAGAACAAAACTGGAATTTCGAATTATGTCCCGAGTATTGCTCAGGTGGAAAATAGTTCCGACTTGAAGATTGAGTTTCCAGGACATTCTAACATATTTCCGAACCGTGTGATCATTGTGAATGGCACAACATTGAGAGCAGGAGACGTTCAAATTATTTTACGAACAATGCCGATGCATATTTCTTTCACGAACGTGGAAGGAAATAACGACCCGGTTTGGGGTTTAGTACCACAAGTGGTAAAAATTCCTCACGGTCACGTCTATCAGTTTGACCCACAGGATTTCGAGCATGGCACTGAAGTACATGACGAGCACCCCAACATTGGTGTCAATTATACCTGCGCAAAGGATGGAGACGACTTGATTGTTACGAGCATCCCCGCCTTGTATGATGTGGAACATCACTTTATTCCGACTTCGTTCATTATTTCCAACTACTACGAATATCGAAGTAATAGTAGTAATAGTAATATCGAAGGGTCACATAGAGTTCACATAAAACTGGGAACTAGCAAGGTTAGCATTTGTGGCCTTAAGACTCTTCTTGCATCGGGCGGTGGCACCAGTACTCAAAGGGGAATGAGACCTGTGGTGTCGTCGTATCAAGATATTTTGCGTCGGGAGGAAGACAAGATTTTGATCGAGTTTCCCGACATTCCAAGATTTTTCAATTCCTCTTTGGTGTGAAATTCACACTGTGAATTGAATAAAATAGTGGGTTACTGAGGTATGCATACATGATTCAAAATATAATAAAAGTATGTTTCAACTCGAATTGAGCAAAATACTGAAGGTTTTCACGTTTACGTATGTGCGAGAATTTCGTTGACACCTGACCTAAACTTTTCAATCACGATTTATGGGATACTAACTATATGTGTACGCACACAACAATATGATGCCCCTATTAGATCCAAGTCAACTATAAATATTTAAATTAATCTTATCGTTATTGTCTATGCTTAGATATGTTGGAATTACTTAAATCAAGGAGTTTTTCGTCAATAATCATATTCAATTATATATTAAAACTACAATTTTTTGGTTCATTAAAAATATGTATGTATGTAAATATGTATCCACGATGAATTATAATTGATAAAATCTGTGACTAAGAAAACCAATGTCATCATATAATTACCGGATAGTTATATAAATATTGGGTTTTGTCTTCGTTATTAATTAGCTTTAATTCATTTCTTTAATTGACTTGGATTACTGAAAAATTTATAGCAACAAAATTTTAAATCTAAATACATACAAAATTACAGGTACAAAATTGAAAATATAACATTAAAAATGTTTATAAATAAAGTGTATTGAAATTTTCCTTGAGCACAAGAGAAGTAGGAAGCAAGCCAAAGTTACATAAGATACATAGAATTGTAAATGGACTGAATAATCTAGCTAAATACTTCGACGTAAAATTGAATGAAGCGACAATTTGATTTATTTAGGATTAATCCATTCGCATGAGGCCACTTAGGTACATGCATGCATACATTTGTTGAGAGAATCGATCAAGACTGAATCGGAATGTTCGCAAAATAATCTAAATATCGTATAGTTTCAACACTAGTACGCTTGCATAATTTTAAATGAGTACAATAATAAATAATGGTATAAATTCACCATAGTTGATAGTCAGGCCATCTTACAGACTATTTTCTGAATTATTTCGGCTTTCTCAAAACCTGTCGGTCTCCAAAAATTTGCACTTATTGTTAGTGTCAAGTAAAAAAGGCATCATTGTTCAAAATACCTCACGTTTTTAATAAATGCATAAATATATGCACATCTCTGACGAATAATGACGCCAATATTTCCGAGGGCTGCGTTTATATTAGCATGAGAGTTATAAGCTGCTGAATTGCAAATTGCCAAATTTTCAGGGAAGTCAACTGATCAAAAAAAGTACCATCCCCCATTGACAACTTTAGTGGTTTGATACTCCTCAAGTACATTTTGAGCCACTTGTTCATCTGCGACTTCCACGTGTCTCGCAACTTATTGGACCTAAGATTTGGATACGCTACTACTTTAAGCCCAACCTGGATAAAGATAGAAAATGTCGTTGCGACGGTGCAAAATAAACCAAATACCGGTGCTGGTAACTCATGCGATGATCTTATCAGGGCGTAAATAGAAGCCACCTCTGCTGTTATTGATCCTCCGAGATATACAGGCATTGCTGGTGATTTGAAGATTTCGTTTTGCAAAGTCGACACAATTTGTAGCTGTCTGTACTCGCTGATGCTCGTAAGAAACCCTGCTTCAATTTTGCTAAAAATTAAAAAAAATTGCATGGGAATTCCATTCAATTAAATGTGTCAAATTACATACGTAATTTCACAGGTTACCCTTTAATTTTGTCCAACACTGTGATCTGAACTCGTCCAGGATGAATTAGCAGCATGAAAATGATCACCGATGTCATGCTCCAGATAATGGTCCACGTGTACCCTTCCATCATTCCGACCAGAATTTTTCCAAGTATTCCAATATGGACCTGTTTTCCCGTGCCTCGACAACTCTCCTGCGTTAAGCTGGTCAAGAGGGGCGGCATGCAAGGGTACACCACGCTGAGCACAATGTATCCGATCGGTGTAAGGAAACACCCACTGAAAATGCTATCAGCCAACAGGAACACCATGGCGTCAATTTTTTCTGTAATTATAATTCCCATCAATTTATCACACCATATGGTTTTTCATGCAAGCAAATACGCACTCGTAAACTTGGCTCCAATGCAGAAATTGATCAACTGAGCTGCTTCAGAAGCAACGATTCCTGCCTGAATCGTGATCAAGATGAATACTGCATAACAGGTGGAGAAATAAACCATCATGATCAATTTCCAGACCGGTACTTGTGTCTTGATTCGATTATCTATTCCAAATGAGGGTCCAAACCCCATGTCCCAGAACCACTTTAAGAAGATGGAGAAGTGCAGGGAAAAGTTTATTATGTCAAAACTTAATTTAAAGGCGCAGATTTTTTTACTTAAATTGGACTTGAGAATTTTGGAGTCTTTTGTAAAGTTGAAAGGGACGGGGTGCGGAAGTAGACATATCTTTAATAGAGCAACAAGAGCTGCATTGTAGTCGTGAAGATACTTTTTAAACAAAGTGAGAAGTTTTGACATTTTCTAGGACGAACTATTTGTGAAAGAAAATTGAGAAATTTTCGGACAATCCTTTCCACTGGTTGTGGTATATATGTACGTAATCGGACCTCAGAAACCAGACGAGTGGCAGCCAATGACCATACATAAATATTTATATAGATCGAATAGAGGATGTTTAAATAATACAATCGTGTTCAGTTAAGTACGTAAAGAAACCCATTAAATTTCACAAGCCTTTGGAAATTATAAATTTAACTTGAATACATGTAGTGTGAAATAATTAAATGGAATGTTTGTAGGCACGTGGGAGTTGGAAGCAGTTCAAGTCATAAGCTAGCAAATAGCCCATTTTTATTGAGACTAACCTAACAAGAGACCATTAAGCCTATGCTAAAATTATCAATAATTTAAATGCTTTAGCCAAGTCAATGTTCTACCGATAAATGAATTACTCATTCATTAAACGTTAAATGGTGATAGTACGTAACAAATACTTTCTCAAACCTACATTCCAGTCTAAACTGGAAAAAGACTTTTAATTTTTTGGATAAAGTATGCCAGTAGGTAGATACGTACTTATGTACATGCTTCATATTGCTCTGTTAAATAAGTAGTAGGGTAGGATTAGTGAAACTAATGATTTTTTCTGCATTTGATGAAAAGTTTATACTTTCTCATTTGTGTGAAAAATAGAGCTAGACTAGCTAGATATATGTATGTATATGTATATGCACATAAATGTTTTTTTCTAACTGATAATGTAAAATGAAAATAATGCTTACCCTGCACACGCGATATGTACTCCAATGAATAAAGATCTAACTAGTTTATTAGTACTTCATAATATTGCAATTGAAAACCCCTCTTAAGAACAACCAATTATTTGTAATTATAATTGTATAATTTTTCTGTTCAAAATAATTATCTAAATATTTTGTCGATTACTGAATAACACCTTAGATTATTATTTTATATTTATAATCTGTAAACCTTTTAGCTGTACTGGCTCGATATACCCATGGATGTGCGCCCATATCATACCAAACACACGATTTATAGCATATTCTGAACTCAATTATGTAACAGTCATGTAAACTTTTAACTCCGGCTTTTAACTCCGGTGATGTATTGCAAAGTAAAGCCATTCATATTTTTATATAATTTTTATAAAATTTTACCTTCAGAGAAAGAGAATGCGAAAGGATGAACGGGTTCGAGAAGAGAAAGTGCGAGTTATGAAAAAGCTCGGACTTTCTTTTAGGATCTTTACGTCCCGACACTCGACCTTGCTCCACTTGCTTTGCATCTGCCCATTCTGTCGCTCGACTCCTGCACCCGGTTTCTACACTTTGCATGTGCATGCAGTTTTTTCCTAACCCATACAAATCTCTCTTGTCTAGCAACTAGTCAACAAATAAATGCACATTATTTCAAGGCCATGTCCAGCCTGACTTGGATCATCTTGATAATGAAGACTATTTAAATTCCCAATAAATTGTATCTTTACGATTTTTAAAATAAGTAAATACACGAGTTAGTGATAAATTTTACATTTGAATTATCGATCACCTTAATACAACAATGTTGAGCCACAAATAGTTATTTTAGCGAGGAAAACATTGCTGACATCGGTGCCTGAGTTTGAATGCTTACTTATTACACAAATCCATCCATCTGCTGTTTGCATAAGAAGACAGTTCGTCCAGGAATTTAAACAAATTCAAACATTTAAACGTAAGCTCAATTTTAACACTTTTCTAAAAATGTTACACAATGTTATACATTTGACGTATTCACAAATGATTTCATAGGTCACTCGACAGCTAGCCTTACGTGCATTATACTAAACAATGGAAACTGTGGAAATGGAACCCATTGTTCCGTCCGCCAACATCCCACCCACATTTTCCAAAGAAGACGTCTCTCTCTTTATGAGCATTACGTCACAAATTTCACAAAATGGAAGAAACCCCATTGAAACGCAATGTCCTTACTGCCACACCCCAATAACGACGGAACTCGTCATAACAGAAAATGAAGCAGCGTCTTCTGACAGGTCAACTGGCACAACGTGTATCTGCATTATTGTCACCGTGCCTGTAATCCCGGCCTTGATATTTGTCGCATGGAGGACTGGACAATGGCTGGCCGTTTTGGTGATGGGGGCAGTGTTGTTCTCATTCTTCGCCTTCATTTTATGGTGTCAATCCTGGTGTCAAAAAAGTGGTCATCATTTCCACGACGTGACGCATTATTGTCCAAATTGCAAAGAGAAATTGGGAGTCAGTGACGGACAAAAGGAGTGGAGAGAGTACGCGAGAAAGAAATAGAATGGGTTGGATTTTCAATTTTACCAATGTTTACCAATGATTATTATGTGTTACCCTCGCTGGGCAGGTTACTTGTAATCGGATTAAAAATGTATTTATGTACATAATCTGATTTCTTTGTGTATAATCTGAAATTTAAATTATGAACAGAGAAAATTTTATTATAATTTTGTTTAATTATTTACTACTGACTATATAAATACATAAAGGTTATTCAAGGGAAACATAAATACTTTCCAAGCCACTAGCTTTCCAAGTTTCGAAGCTACTCAAAACTAGATATTTGGGCAGCTCTTTTTTTAAATTCTAGATATGTACTTATGCACTAAGCATGTTTGTATGAATATTATCTACATGACGTATGTACTTGATATGTGTCGTCTGCTTGTACATATGTCCTACCTATTTCAGTTTCTAATAAAAAATATTGCATAAAACCAGACTCATTTGTCCTATACATGCATACATGCATATTTACGTAATGGACTGCTGAATGCACATGCATATTTAGATAGGTGCTTAGAATATACATATGTATTTGGAGAACAATTTCTCATTACAAAAGTACGGATCCTGTCTCAACTGAGGTTTAGGGATGCAGAGCTACGAAATGTGTAATTTTTAATGCTTTACCAATGTTTTTCCTCGATTGTTTAGGAATTAAATCAAGAGGAATCAATAATATTTAGTTCATAGTAAATTAATTTAAACCAGAACATACGACTGACTTAGTATTACTGCACTAATATGCATTTCGTATAATAAATTAGATATTTACATATCCAAACCAACATCATACTTGCTCCTTACCCAATACCCATGTTATGATCGCTGCCTATCAATGCCCATTTATTACATAAGTGTTTCTTAATTTATAAATATTTGCAAATCAATTTCTTATACTCACGCATTGCAATGCGAAGTTGCATGCAAAAAATGCACTCGACCTCAATCAATTCCACTCCAAATTCATACAGGAAGTAAACAATTCATTAAAATCATTAAAGTACATGACTCTACAAACTCTATGTCATCATTATCTCACCTGTCACTATAAAAAGGTGACAAGGAACACATTATTCATCAGTGTCACCTTATCCGTTGACAAAATGACATATTATCTTGTGCTTCTCGGGGTAGTAGTGTCCCTCTGCCTGCTCGACAAAACCGTTACTGGACAAAATGCTGTGACGATACCCGGATTTCGAGGCACTGCACATCGCGTTTCTTCCGGTGATGTTACCATCGTTGACACGCATACTGTGCGCATTAAGAACTTCCATTACGACGGATCTGCCCCTGACGTGTATTCATACATATTTATTTTCTTTATTTGTGTCATAAATACATATTTCATATATATTTATTTTATTTATTTATGTATAGTTATTTCTGGGTGGGGAGGGGTCGCCCTAGCCGGAATGGGAAGCAGATACCAGATGAGCGTGGCGTGTCGGACAAGCTGAATGGATACAACGGCAAAGATATCGAGCTCGCGTTGCCGAATGACATCTCAGTTAAGGACATTGACTACATCTCCGTTTGGTGTAAAAGATACGGTACAAATTTTGGACATGTCACAATACCCAAAAACCTTAATGTTCCAGTCTATCGGAGAGCTGGTTGATTTTGATTGTTTATTTAAAAAACTTTATTTAACTAAAGCAAGTTAATTTTTAATTAATAGCTAAACCAATATTTACAATCTTTATTGTAGATTAATTATTTAAATAATTATTAGTATTTCGTACATATATTTTGCTGCCTGGTACAATGTATAATGTGACGTCTAATGTGGGGTGTGTAATGAATGAATGAACAGTGCAACACCGACAATACAAATGCAGCACTAATACACATGTAAGCAACATGTTTTTCAAAGATGAAGTACATCTCATGTTTTATTTTAAACAACTAGACTTGAAATAGATAAATAACGAACAAAATAAAGAAATACATACCTATTAAAATACCAAGATAACTAAAAATATCGTCCCTTGTGTTACACAAACTATTGCATGCTATTTAGTTCTATTTATGAAACATGCCTTTGCTTTCCATACGATTTTACTTGTGTAAACATAATCGTCTATCACGTAAAAATAACTAAAGCTGTAATATTAATGTGTGTAATAAAACCTAACTAGGTATACATATTTATTTGCGATTTTAACTGGATATTAGATATTTAGCAATCACCATTTTTTCACTTATGCACTAACGAAATGCCACCAAAAAATTTAGCGTGAGTTGATTCAAGTTATGAATACTCACAATGAGGATCGACTCCTCAAAGGTGTACATGCTGCCTGCCGTGCACTTAATACTTCTGCACGACCTCTTAAACCGAGCCGCCCATTTGCCCCCACTCGTCTGCTTTCTCCACTTTCTCAGCAACGATTTGCTCTCCTGGTTCACCCTCCCAGCCAACGCAAGAGGTGACATTGACTCAAAACCACATCGAATTCCACACGTGGGAAAAAGCAGATTTGACCTCGGGTCGAGATGCCACAACCGAACGCAACCAAACAGGAGAAGGCTCAACACGGTGAACAGAATGGTGGGGAAAATGGTCAGATAATATTTTAAGCTCGAGTTCAGCGCTGTGGTGATGATTTCGACATTTCGATATCGATGCAACCCTTGCATTCGGGTAGTCTTTATTTCTCGCAGAATCCAAGTCAGCCCCAGGAATGTGAGGGACCAGTTGAACGACCATGTGAACAGTTTGACCGTGATGCCGTAATATTCTTGGATGATGAAGGGCATCTGAGTGTAAAGGGGATGGTCAGAATCGCCAATGGATTTGCACGGGAGGAGGACTGAGGACAAGAATTGGGGAGCGCAGGGTGCCGTGGGGACTATTAAGGCGTGAATGAGAGGGTTAATGGTAAGCAGAATCATGGCTGTAATTAATTGCTTTGATAGGCCCGAATTTGGTTGCTGGGCAGAAGATGAAGTTCCAGATGTCCTTGCACTGCTAAATCTTGCAGATATTTCATGTTGCTTCCAATCCAATTGGTCCAGAATCGAGTTGGCAAAAAGCATCATGTCCTTACTATGCAAAAGTTATATTAGTTGCAAAATATTATAAAAAACTGAAATATGTAACTTTACCCAAGAATTTGATACTGCATCATAAGAATTGAAGTGAAAGTATAAGCTCCAGTCCAAATTAAATTCAAGATTTTGATAAGTAATGGAAATTCTGATCCATTTTTGGAAAGGGATTGAATTAGTCGTCCAGCGCAGTACACGTTCATCACAAGTATCACGACGAAATGGAGGTAAAATGAGACCATGCCTGATTTACTCTTATTTTGTCGTAAGTGTCGTTTCTGCTCGTCCCAACTGAATGCTGAGAGAGAGGTTAGGACTTTAAAAAAAAACATGAAAATTTAAGTAATTGTCTCAGTAAACTTACGAATCAGATGTGTGTAACAGCCAAACTGCAACATCCACAAATAATACTGGATCGCCGTTTCGGTCAACATTTTAGGGCTTTCTTTTTCTACGAAAACCGATGCATCAGCATTGCTCCTGAGAAAGAAAATGTCACCCTTTGTGGAATGAAGATCTTTATTTTATACATATTTTAATTTAGGTTGATAATATGTGCATAGGTGCTTATTTTCTAATAATCCAAAGTTGAGACTGGATTATGTTTGGATTTAATTGCAAGTGGGGGTTATCGCCGGTGTTTAATTACGTAATTTAACTATTGAAATTATCCCAATTAACTTTGTGACTCGAATTTTATAAAACTAGGGCTATTATATTCGGTATGGTAGACACACATAAATGTAAGCAATGATAACACTTGTACCTATGCATTTCCATTGATCCAGATAAAAGAAAAGATAATCTACCACTATCGATGACTTAATTGTCACCTTAATTACTAGCTAACGCATTGTTCTGTTATTGTAGTTTGTCCTCAAGATATCCTTCTACAATATTAAATGACCATCTTTTTCCTAAGTAAGGTTATGGTGACTGATAACAAGAAAACTAAATATGCATGGAAATACAACGCTGAGAATGTCGTTTTTTGTCATCACACTTTATTTTGCTTCACCTAAGCAATCGCGTTTTCAGTTTAATTTATCTGTAGCGCAATTATAATAATTACGAGCACGAGCTAACTCTTTAATTGAGAAAATAATTGATGTCGCCTTGGTACGCAGGTTAATCTGCGTTTTGGTTCCTACCTGTGTGGCGACAAGGTGAGGTATAATATCTAGGATCAACTTGCGCCTCATGTTAGGAGTGTACTCAATTTATGTATGTACAAAGATGTATTTATACTTAGGATCAGGCAGTACATCAGTCCAACGATCTTAGGTCAGTTTTAAATACCCTCCGCCTTCCCGTCTTCTTTGAAAGCTATTATGGATACATATTTATATACGCATATAAGTACGTAACGCAGTTAGAATATTTATTAATATATATATATATCTATGCATGTAGATACATTCCAAGCGTGTGGTTAAATATAGGTTAACTCCAGACTATCAATTTTCGTAGTACGATTTACAACAATTATCATAGAATAAAGTCATTGGGTATTATAAATATGGGTAACGGTAAATGAGTTCATGACTTTGCTCGTAAGCGTAACACTCATTATTATTCAGAGTTGTAGCTCGAATGATCAGACACTAATCACAAATGTTTGCTAAGACCGTGAACTCTATTTTTAAAGTAATTATAATAATTGAACAACTGAACAAAGATGATATTACGTAAGTCATCCCTCCAAAAGTAAGCTTGGATATTTCTGACAGTAGTTTACTTATTTCAACAACCTGCATTTTATTAACACTCCAGCCAAAGTCGTTGTACTTCTGGACGAAGTTCTACATCGACCAGTACAAATCCCCGTACATGACTTTACGACTAGAACTAGAGTCAAGTCAATCGTAATTTAAGGGATAATCGTTTTGCCGTTAAATCTATCTAACTACACTACTTTCATGAGCAAGATTCAAGCTAATGGTGAGGTCAGTCACATCCCTCCTGTGAAGAACATGCAGAGTGGGCTATCTACAATTTTTGCACATCATTAGCATTTTATTGCCAACGATATGCAACTGCTCGACTATGTTCATGTTTCTTTTCCCTGTAATTTATCTGCTTGTCGAGGTGTTGGCGTCGCTGCAACGAGTAGGGCAAATCCGTTCCGAATTTTCAAATTCGGATTTCGGATTATTAGGTCGCCATGCGTAGCATGGGAGCTATTGAATTCCTCTTGCGGACGGACAAGTTAATAAATAATTAACATTCAAATTTTGAGTAAAATGGAAAATGTTTTTTATTAAGGGTCAAAATGTAATCTTTAAAATTGATTGGTTAATTTCTTAGGTACGTTATTAAATTCACATTCACTCAATGTACATAATTTATGCTCAACTTTTTACTTAACGGTATTCCTATCCTATGTATAATGTATTGTTTCCCTTGGACTGGATAGGAATAGCTTTGAGTAAAAAGTGAGACATAAACCAGGCATAAATAAGTTAAGATTATCTAAATTATATCACAGGGTTTATTTGAATCAAACGGGTTGTGTATGTCATTTGACAGGGAAAGACGTTAAGATCGATATGAGTATGTAAGAGTTTCATCAGGAACAAGGTTTAAACTTTTGGCATGGGCATTGGTGACCTAAATCCTTCCGGAGGATAGGGACAGATGTCGTCGTCACTTCGAACATCAATTACCGCTCCTCCATTCACATTTGGTGGCATGTCTGCAGAATTTTATACCCAATTTCACCTTGTTATTCGTTACCAATTTATAAACCCATTTATTACAAAGTCTTACCAAAAGTGCACATTTCATTCCCACCCACGCCATCCGTTCTTTCTTCATCTTTCTGTTTTAGCTCTCGTAAACATTGTGCTTTCCTTTTTCGAATTTGCAATGCGGCACAGAGCCAGCAACAGAAACATGTCTGAAATATGTTTATTAATGCAAAATTTTAATGAAAAAGAATCCTGGAACAATCAAGTGAAAGTATTTTTATCCAAACTCTTACCCCAGCAATGCCAACTATGAAACAAAGCATGACAACTCCAGCCCAGCCGGAGACAAAGCCTCGGAATCCCCCTCGTATTATCATTATTGCAAGAATTGAAAGAGGCGACGAGGTGCAAAAAATTGGCACAAATGCACCTCCACGTAGTAGCCTATGATATATTGTAGGCTCTTCCTCTGAGATGAAGTATCTCGTCACGCTGGTCCAGTCGCTTTATTGTTTGTGTGGTTGAGTGAAAGAGAAAGTTGTGTGTTTTCCCATGAGCCTGTTTTGGCCACAGGTGGAGAGCATATAAAGGCAACAAAATCATCTTAGTTCCGGGAGAGAAGATGTATAACCCTCGACTTTCTCCGGGATTTATGTAAGCAATCCGAAGTACATAAAAAAACACTGATCTTTACCCAGTAAAGACGCATGATCTTATTACGCTGAAAAAAAAACATGGTCTTTTGGACATGAATGCACAAGGGATGTATGCATAATAGTTTTACGTATGATGCTAATACGGGATAAAATGGGGCAAATTTCTGTTAAAATTTTGCCATATGAATGAAATGGTTCCGTCACAAAGGTTATTTGTGTATTGCATGGTCTATTTGTATGATAATAAAGTTGTTTGCGTGATACATGAACTTGAAGATTTCATTGCTATTAATACTTTACATATTCATCATGATTTCATCCACTGGTGTTACCAGCTGTAGTCAATCATTGTATAATTGCATGTACTGAGCATATATATAATTACAATATTGGCTTGTCGATACAGTGGTTTAACATGCAGCGTTTAGTAATTTCCAGATTTTATTTTGTAATATTTTTAATCATCTTTTCCATTGGAAATTTGCTTGCAATGGAAACTGACGAAGGTTACACCACGTACATTCACATTAAAATATTCAAACTTTGTATTATAATAATTTCACAAATATGTTCACTATTCCTAGATTCTATCCTAAATTCGACATCAACCACTTCCACCGATCTACCATCAACAACATTCGTGTCCCCATCAACTGCTAATATTACCGTAAATATACAAGTCACTACCGAAAACATCGACCCAGACGACCCTGCACCGCCAGGGTTCCAAGAATTTGTTACCAATATCAAAACGAAGCTGTCATCACTTTACGCCAACATTTCCACTTACCTGAAATCACCTGGATTCACGCCCGCTTCCGAAATCCACGTAATTTTTACCAACTGCTCTGGCATTAATCATTCCCAGCCGGGAGGAAAGTTTGGCGTAATTCTTGCTTCCAATGATTACTACTTTAAGCATCATAGGGAGACTGATTTCTTATCCTTGATAAATGCGATGGTTCGTATAATTCAAAAGTATTCTAAGCCACCGTTTCTTGTGTATGGCATATCGAAATATGTGGGATTACTATTTGGTGGACAGGGTAGGTAGATTTTCTAATTTTTCTTTGTTTACAATCATATAAATACTATGTGTATAATGACGTACGCAAGTACTACAGATAATTATCTGAAAAATCTGTAATAATTTAAGCCTCAGGAAAAGGGGACAATTTCTTTCGATACATCAAACCGAATCTTGGGAACAAGTGGAGTAGCAAAAAAATACGGCCAGCCGACTGGGTCTCCTTTCTCTATTAAGAACAAAGAAAAGTCTTCGGAAATGAAGCGTCACGAAGAAGAGGTCGAGCTGGGAATGGATTTAATCCAAATATTGAACTGGGAAGCACGAGAAAATGCCTACAATGAAACCCAATTTTGGAAGGATAGATTTGGGACAAACGTTGCTGACCTGTGGGATGAAATGGTGGAGGCAAGGAGGGATAAGCTTATCGCGAGAAAGATTAAGAATTGTACAAGAATTAAGTGAGCTAATTTTTGCCAAGTAAAATCATTATTCTGATAAAATTGGATAATTTTAGATTATATCATTGTCGAATAGAATTATAAATTTACATTGTTATGAATTGAGTATGATAACAAGTAAATAATAAAGAATTTATCGCAAGAAAGAATACGACTAATTAATGTATTTATTTAATTATCCATCAGTCTTTAATCAAGCGAATTTACAGCTTTTGAATACCGAATTGAATCATGAAATATTTATAATTAATATTGTCTTCCAAATAACATGAAACTTTGCCGCATTTTATAGATTTTTCTTCGATTTTTCAAAATCTTTCTTACCAGCCGTATTCCTACGGACACATTTTCTTCCCAACTTCCTCACGACGACAAGTAATAAATAAAATACGGTGAATATTATTCCACAATATAAGAATATAGCATCAAGGGAATGGTACTGGATAAAGTTCAGATTTCTTGATGCGCTTCTCAATTGTGGTGCACCTTGATGATACAAAGTAAATTTAACCATTTACCATTAAATTTTACATCATATCATTTCATAATCATCCACTACATAAAATTCGACCCACCTTTGTGGCGAAGAACATATTCTATCCACCAAACACCTCGCTTAAGTGGATCGTCTGGTTGGTCCTTGAATATTTTCGATAATTTTGCCACATTCTCCCGGTATCTATGTACAAGCAATCGTTAAAAAATATCGTTTATTCCATCGCTAGTAAGAAAACAAATATCCCAACTTACTTGCTATTGCTTAAAATCTGTTGAATTGCCCTCATCAAATCTTCCTCCGTCATAGTATTCCAGTCAAGTCGGTACAAAATTCCTTGGTCCTCCCCCTGTTTCGCATTCGTACCTTGGTCACCAAATAATGGAATTGCGATGAGAGGAACCCCACTTCAAATCGAAACAATATTGTCAATCAAACTATTCAAATATAAATAAAATATGCACGAATTAGTTGTGCCCACTGATAAATTGCTTCTTCCAAGCTCCCAGCCCCACAATGAGTGATGAAAATTTTTATACTTTCATGGCCCAGGAGCCCTTGTTGAGGCAACCATTTCTTTAGTAAAACATTTTTCGGGAGATTTTCCATCTTTTCGCTTTCCCATTTCCAAATTACGGTTTGTCTCAATTTCGAAAATACGTTGAGGAATAAGTTGCGTTTCTTGTCAGACATCATGTCTCCTTTGTAAGCGGATCCCATACTAAAGAGGATAAACCCTTCTTGTTGACTACTTGAGACGAATTCTGCCAGGTCCTGGAAATTGTCCAGAAATTAAGTAAATTTGTATTGTACATACCGCAATTAAATTAAATCAGCGTTGTGGCACCTTCGGTAAAGCCTGAGCTGGGCTGGAATGAAGTCCCCCAATTTCCACCACATCTGGAAGCAGCGGTTTTGGTCTGCTTATGCTAAAGTGTCCATTACTTAATAATAGGGATGCGTTTCTCATAATAATCGGAATACTTGGCACATCTTCTCCCATTTTCTCCCTGTACACAGACGTTATGTAAGGTTCATAGTAGAACTTTAACATCCCTTCAAGTAACACGTCCATCCCAAAGTTAACTAATCTTTCGAGAAAGTTCATATCATCCGAGTAACCCAAAAAAACATTTCCCACAAAGGACGAAGGAAAATATCCTCCTAGTTTATTGACGAGTATACTCGGAACACTAACCGGACTGAAGAGGACGAGTGGAGCCTGAAGTCGGTAAACTAATCCTAAAGCACACTCGTTGAAAATTGGTTGCACAAAAACCAAGTCAAACTTTTCCTTTAGGAGCCCTTTAACTTGTGGGAGGTCATACGTGGAGCGACAAATGTCACCAAATTGCTCCAACATCATGAATGGATTCATGGTCTGACCGGCCTCCTTCATTTCAAAGACGTTTAAACTGTTCCCGTCCATGTGTTGCTTCATCGTGCATGGCGTAGCATTTTCCAGGGTGAAAATCTCCTTAATATTTGGAAAATCTTTTTCGGACTTGATTGGAGTGACGATCGTTATTTGATGGCCTCTTGATGCTAGTTCTTGTATTAGGGGCATGTAGGTTATTTTATGCGATTTGCTCGACATGAAGGATAACACTAAGATTTTATCAGAGTATGCTAATTTTAAGGACACTGTCAGTAATAAGATGAGAGAACAGGAGGACTTCATCTTGGGCAAGTTTATTTCCTAAAATTTGATTTCATATGTAAATATGTATGTACGTATGTATGATGCAAATCAGTTCAAAATCAATGTGAAACTATAAATAAAGTTGTTGGACGAGAAGTAAATTAAAATTCATGTCATTTACTTATCTCATAATATTAACATATACGTAGATATGTATGCATCTACGTCATTCATCTGGCCTCTGTTGCCACATGTTTAATCTGGGCTTAATTTTTTTAACTTTATGCATATGATTTCCACCTACATATATGTAAATGAAGCACCTTCTTAATATTTTCACTGCATATCAAACTCCTTGCAAAGTGACGAATAGAATTATACGACATATTATCTAATTAATGTATTCTAAATGAGTGCATAAGAATGGATATGTAGATACAATGTATTTGAATCTGTGTCACATTATTCAAATAACCAAGGTATTATATTTATTAATAAGCATAATTACTCATAGGTATGTGTACATATGATGAGTGAGATACAGATTGCACAATGGAGATTGGAATTGTTTCGCAATTAGTTAACTTTAAATACACGGGGTGAATTTATATTGATATTTTAATCTTAGGATTTGATCTTACAGATATTTATTATACATATGTACATACGAGTATTAAGGTAAAAAATGTATTTGTATGCATCAGTATTTTTTGGAACGTTACCAGAGTCTCAATCGGCTATTGAGACGTATGCACACACCTTACTGATATCTTTAAGGTCTCCCAATGTCCGCAAAATAGATCTCCATAAGATGACTTTAAGATGTGTCCTATAATATGGGACACGTCTTATAAAGATCGTCATTAAGATGTGTACATAAGTCGTCACTGATGACTCGTCAGTGACCGATTGGGGTGGCGTGGCCTGTAGATAAGTATGTAACAGTTTAATTTTATTGTTAGGTGGTCCTGTTGACATTGCATAGAACTATAAAAATGGTTTTATTGATTTTGTGCTCTTTACAATTGTAATACATAAATATTTCAATCATAACCAAAGATATTTTGAAACCAATAGCCCGAAACGGTTGGAAATTTTCTTTCAAAACTTCGTACGCAAAACAGGTTCATGTACTCTACATACATTTGATTAACTTATGCATATAAATCTTATTCTACAATACCAGATACAACTTTGTGCCCATAGGACGCATGTTCTTTTAACGGTTTCGTAATATTGAATCGCAATCTCGACGAAACATGTTAACCCGGCCAAACTTGACATGACAAACAAAACTGAAAATGGGATTTTCAACACATGAAGAGGGATCGGGACAGGGCCTTTAGCCTTCTTGACGAGACCCTGATACTCCATCATCACCATTTGTAATACTAATCCCTTCATAAGATTTGAATCATATTGCACAATGTAATTTCGTTTAAGTGACAATTTCTTATTAAAAATCCAATGCTGCCAAACTCCACTTTGATCAAGTCGGGATAACCCTGTATGCAAATTCCCTGCAAAAAATGCTCTTCGTATCCTCCAACTTTTTTGTTCCATGTAAAATGCTTCTTTCGATCGTGGTGATAATTTGAATGGGGAAAACAACTCGATCAATTTCGCCACTGGGGAAAATTCTTCCTCTGGATCAATAAATGCAAACTCGTTTAGCTCATCAAAATGAATTTCTCCCGTCTTCTCTGTTGTAAGGGGGCTACCTGTCGATATAGCTTTCACTAATTCTACCACCCCTCGAGATTCGTCAAGGCGGACAAAATCTGTTCTTGGGTGCCATAAGCCCATCAGGGGGCCCTTAAATCCCATTGCAGAAGCAAATTCTCGTGGCAATATGACTTCTAGTAGTTGAGAATGCGATTCAAAGCGACCACCCTCAACAGAACCGAGTGCTTGAGACAATGTCATAATCCGTAGGTTGCTATTAACCAAATCATTCAAATTTTCTGGAACCCTGGGTAAAATATTGGATGCCAGGTAGGACACCATGTCCCCCTTGTACAAGTTCCCAATCAGTAGCACACCTGTTATCCAAGAAATAACTATAGCAAAGTATTTATCCCGTTGGATAGGTTTTCCAATTCCATAAGGAGCAGATTGGTCAAGCACGACAGCAATCACCCAAAGAGATGACGTCGAGTAGAGATTTTTCTCATAATTTTGGACATTTAACGCCGTAACGGACACAAGGACAAGGAGTTCGCCCAAAATGGCGAGTAAAATCCAAATGTACAAATCAAATGGAGCCACGAGGGCCAAATATCCGGCGGACACTGGTTTTGAAAAGATGTGAAAGTTGAACTGATCTGACGAGCATGCGACGGGAAGGCGTGGATAGGCTGAATATGAGCTGGCAATTGAGGGTACGCTGTCCTCGGTTATGTGGAAAGCTTCCAACGTGTAACTTCCTTCATTCAAGTCGACAGACATATTTAGCCATTTGTTCAACACTTGCACGGTGCAGACACTTTCTTCCATTGGGGTTTCCAGCTTTTTGAAGCAGTCAAATTTGGGAGGCGTCTCTGGACCAAACTTGAGCTCAATAAATACAACTTTGTGCAAATTGGTGTACATATTTTTCCAAAGTTCGTCAATATGTCGTCTCGATATGAGTTCCCCCGACATAGTCGATAAAGACAAAATTTTAGCATTTTCCTCACATTGCAGGCAGAAAGTGTACAAATGATGTGTCTCCATTTGGGAACTAATTTTGCTTCTTAACATGAACAAAATAACAGAAGTAGTATATAACTTGGGAAGAATAGTTGATCCAAAATTGACCACTGACTGCACGCTAGTTCCAGTATTTGTCGTGAATAGCAGATAGTGAGGAATTTCGTGGAGTAAACCCATTACAAATATTGTAGCAGACAATGCATTGTCTTTACTGTCGTCAAGTGTTGGTCCCGTATCATAAACGACAACGTGGCAGTTCTGTTTCACTGAATACGCGTGAATTTGCGCGTTGGTCAAGTAAAGATTTTCCACGGCTTCCTTGCCATATCGAGAAAGCGTATGAATCGCGGCGGAATAGCGGTCGTACTTGAAGCTTGGTGTTCTTCGATGATGAATAATTTCTGAAGTCTTATACGATATGAGTGATATCATAAATTTCTTGGACTGATGAAGTATTTCCTCGATGTGCAGGTTAGTCACTAGAGATGGAGAGATAAAAATTTGTATTGTGCAATCTGACAATGAAAGCAATACGTTTCCTAAGGTTTCTACAGCGTCACTTGCAGTTACACAAATAGGACGAGTAATGAACACCAGGATAAAATATATTTTTAGCAATGAAGAGATGTGAATCATGTTTTGAATTTTATGTAACACTGAAATATATATTTCGATGTAATATCGACTACAGCTTATTTTTCCAGGCGAATTTTTAATTTTAATGTCCGATTTATCAGTTAAAATGAACCATTTCCCTGTAGTAACACCGCCTAATATTTGCGTTTACTATACAAGTGTTTGTATAGAATTATATGTAAAATCATCATACTATCAAATTTAATACAAAGCCGCCATGTAAATGGAATTGAATAAACAAATTGAAATTCGAGTACTATCGATTATTGTGTAACTTAAATTTTGTAAACAGTAACATGCTACCCACCTAACAACAACATCATGTATTTACTTCAAAACCAACGAGCTTTATATACATAATAATATAAATGAAATTACAATTTTGTTCAAAACCATTAATAACTTATTACCACGTGTTGTAAGCTTGTGGTTCTCGAGGTATTATTTATGAGCTTATAAAGAACGAGCTATTCATACAAATGCAAATTACTGTTCATCCGAGAAAAATGTGGCCCTAGAAATTCTGAAAGGTTACCTTGCGGAATTTGTCTATTTTTCGTATTTTATCAATTACAGAAATTTATTTCAGTGTCAAAATTCAAAAGTTGCTAACATATTCCTTAAAATTTGTATCTTTGTAAATTTGTATCGTTTTTCAGTACAAAGTTTGTTTAACTCTGACAATATTCATAAAAACGCCAACATAATTATCCCCGTGAAACAGAACCATTTATAAACCATTATTTTAACCACATTTTTCAATAATATTGGTCACTTGTCACCATTCTAGATGCTTATTCCATGTACTTTGCACATCGGACAAGGAGTATATTTGTCATCAATTTCCTCTCCAAGATGGACCTCCAGTCCGGCAACATTAGAATTATTGTTCAGGTCTAGTCTCGTCGCTAGATATGATACTTCCTCGCTTGTCACCTTTAATAGGAACCGAGAAATCCATTATTACAGAACATCTCCCAGCCATATGGGAACTCATTTTTATCAGTATTGCCATGATTAATTCGTCCCTTACTTTGCAGTCGAAAATGTGAATGCTGCTCAGTCTCCCCAGTTTATGAAGGACACGAATGGAATTATCACTTATTTTATCATGAACCTCACAATCTGAACCCATCCCAACGCCAAGCCTGTGACGACCATGAATCACCAATGTTCTTAAATCTACCAAGAACAGAAAACATTTAATTTGTGTATCTTTCCAGTCCAGATCAAAGTTCATTATTTTATATAAATATTTTACCTTGCAAATCAGTTATTGCAGGATTCATTGAAACCTTATCGTCACCAGCAGTTTCAGCTATCTCCTCAGAACTGCATCCTGTTAAGAGGGCGTCTAATCCACGAAACTCTAATGAATACTTTGTTCGATTAACGTATCCAGGCTGTACACACATGAACAATGACTTCAGTTTTGACATCTTGAACACGTTTTGGAACGAGGCATCAGATTGACATCCAACCGCTAAAGTTTCCACGTTGGGAAAAAGATTCGCCACTTTTCTCATCATATCCTTGTCCAAACCGGGAGGCAACTGTAGCTCCCTCAAGGTCAGGAGGGGCTTAGACATTGGACCAAACAATGCACTAATGTGCTCGACTAGTTTATAACCGTGTAAAATACATCTCCTCAAGGATGGGAACTTGGGGGCGATGCTCATGTTGACTATCTACATATATACATATAACAAAATACTATTAAACTAAATTACGTATTTAGCTTACTCTATTTCTATTACTCATCTAGATAATTTACATATTGAATCTTACATTAAAACCTGGCAATTCCAATGACGAACCTTGTTCCAGTCCGATCACCAAATCTGTCAAATTTTCCATACGTGGAAAAATGATTGGAGATATTCCCACTCCATTGTCGCCATCCGAATGAAAGAAAATTTCAAAATACTGCAGTGTGCCGGATTGCGTTTCAAGTAGCTGGAAAAACTCTAATTCTACATTGACGGGGTTGAATCTTTGTACAACTAATTTCTTGAGGTGGATCTGGTCCTTGTAAAGTAGAAATTTACTAATCCTTCCATCGTTAAGATGATTTATCGAGAGGGAGGTAATTCCTGGAAGTCTGTCGAAAAAATAAAACATTAGTATTATAGGGTTTGCATATGTACATAGGGAAGTTCCTCACCTGCGGGACGTCGATAAGGTCTCGATATAGTCAAGCCAGGGATGATTCAGATGACGATTGTGTCCCTCCAGAAACTCAACGGTGTGGAGGTTAGGCGATATAAGACACAAGTACCGAATAAACCCTGGCGTACAGATGAGGCAATTCAAACTAAGGTGTTGCAAATTAGTTTTGGGATGATTCGCGATCTCCGCACCAGGTTCAAGCACATCACCGTAGGTCGCCCTCAACGGAAGGTTGCTAATGTCAAGTTTAACGAGGTTGGGGCAACGGGCCAGCAAAATACTTTTGAACGTCTCATTGTCCACGTAGCGAGAAGATATGACCTGGAAAGTTATGACCATGCATTATTTTTTAATTTTTGGATCCGTCTGATTTTGCTGGGTAGAAATGTTTTAAAAATAAGATATTACACTACTGGAATTGTCTGCAGTTCTTGGAATTTTCAGGGGCTCAATATGCAATCGCAGAATTTTAATATCTTGTCCGAATCGGAGAAAGAACTCGTGCGCGTCATGATCCGTCAAGTCGATATTTTCCATGGAGAAGTTGGTGTACTTAATTGACTTTGTTGAATCGCAATATTTGGAGAAAGGGGACAGCTTAGGTTCTTCTCCAGTGCCCTGACCATGGCTGAATATTTGTGAAAGGTCTGTCGATCCAATAGCTAGAAAATAGTAGGATATTATTAATAACAGTCGTACAATTATCTGGAATTACATAAATCAAAGAAATTACTCTCCAATTCCTTTGGTCCATGTTCAGTATTTCCTCGAAATCTAACTTGAATCTCGTCAAGCGAACAAATAAACATTGGAGTCGCAATTGAGCACCAGGTTGAACAAACGGCCCGACATTTCGCCACATCTCTTGGTCCAAGATATAGAAATACTTGCTGAGCAATCTGAAAATAGTGGGTCATAAGTAAATTTATTGAAATCAAATTTTTAATTCACAAAATAAATAATTTGTATACCAAAAACACAAATTTTATATAGTACCACGAAATATCTTACCAGTGGAACAAGCAGTGGATTTAAACCACCACCCGTCTCCTCCTCCATTATTATGAAGTTGACGGTTTGGTTCTATTTCTTCTACAATTCGGGAGGGTTATTAAGGTTAACTAAATTAGTTAAAATTAAAATTTTAACAGTGAACAATGAACAGTGCATGAAGTATAAGAATCAAGAGGGGTAGAGTAAGTTTACAATGTTTGCATCAGCCACAGAACTATACTATTCTATCTAGAAGTACTGGACGAGCGATAGTAGCCACACTATGAGCGCCGTCTATGCACATTCACCAACTAATAATACACTGGTAGGTGTTGCACCCGAGCGCCACCACTTCTCACCTAGCAACTAAATAATACACAGATGGGTATGTGCGCCACTGTCGCTCCAGTTGACACACAACTTTGTATACTCAAATCAGCAGGGAAACATACCCATTGGCATCAGCTGCCGGTTGTATTTTGTATTCCATGAAATTTAGAGGGCAAACAATGACAAGTTTGTGCATGAATGAAAAGTTACTACATATGACATGACACAGGTTTATCGGGTTTGTATTGTACTGTACAATTTGTACAGTTTAACGTTCTCGTATGCCTTTAATTTACCACGTTGCCTAAAATGCTTTACTGTTTGCAGTAATGGAATAATGCATTAATATTCTGGATTCGGACATGGTCATCTTCATTTGTCTTGCATGCGATAGATTTAATCAAATTATATTCCTATAAACATGTCAATGTCGGACTTTAAAACAAATTAAAATTTTAAACATTATCATCCTTGTAATTTTGGCCAGATCAAAATATTCAAAATTTGTGAAACATTATAATTCATTATATAATAGAATAAAACGTATAAACTCATTATAAGAATGTCTAACCTAATTTTAACCCTAGTCAACTCTTTTAAAATAAAATATAACTTGTCCCCAACAGTAATAATTTTATATACACGTTAAATCTCTATTGCATGGAACATGATGCTAAAAACAAAATTAAACAAAAACAAAATGGTAAAAACAAAGGATGTAATTAATAAATTAACAAATGTACTAATCTAATCTTCTATAAAACAATTTTTCTTCAAACTCCGTACTACTCGAACAACTTGCTTAGCAGGCAATATTTTATGATCGCCAAGGTTGGTTAAATGTAGTATAAAATTGTTATAGAGTCTTTTGCTGAATATATCACTTCCGTATTCTTTAACGAAGTCCTTGCAAGCTTGCAAAACGTGACATTTACCGACATATCTGAAACAAAAATTATGTAAAATACGCAAGGATTAAAATATTAAATCTTACATACCTAGTACGATAACGTGTGATAAATAAATTCCACATGATTATCAACTCTTTTTCGCCGCTGTTTAAATCAAAAAAATCTTCTACACGATTTTTACGACGCTTCTGAGCCCAGACTGGGTCATCTTCTGCTTCGGAATCTGTACCAAGGTCTTCACCAATCAGAGCCAAGGTGTGAACATGGAAGTATTCCCTTCAAACAAATTAAATATATTTAGAATTATGAAGAAATCTTTAAAAACAAACTTAAAAATATCAATGTTACTTAGGCTTCGTCTCAATTTTGTGTTTGGATTTGGAAAATTTCTTCATTCTAGCCATCGCCACTGGAAGAAAAAGTATGTTAATAATTTTTGCATAGCTAGGGTTTTAATTTGTAGTTAAAATTGTAGGAGAAATAAAATTTAAAACGCACCGTCAATATTTTCAAGCAAAACAAACGGGTTGTAGATGGATATTGGGTAGGTGCGCTTCTTGGTATTTTTTGTTGTATTGTTCATGACTGTCGGCTAAAGTTGACAAGGGTTCAGATAAATTTAAATGACCTTAATTACATTTCCTCTACAAAGCACTATGGAATCACACAGAATCAGGTGAATGAACTGGGTACGAAATGGTTTCACAGCCGTCAAGCAAGATCGATCCCGCATTAAAATCTTGCAATTTGGGGTCCATTGAGGTTTTTATTGAAATACTTCGATGAGAGAATAGTATTCTGTAAAATCCGCATACGAGAAAATTCGAGTTTGAAAATATCTCAATCGTCGGGTTGAGTTGTTGCAACTATTTGTTTTTTTAATTGGTCAAACAGTTTGTTGATTAATTGACTCAAACCTCCACCCCAAACAATAAGTAATTTATGAGATTGTTTTGGACTGATTATTATCAAGTATCCAGCCCCAAAACATGGGCAATAATATGTTATGCTTCCCGACAGATTTGATTTAAATCGATTGAAACGTCCCCATGCGCCCAGTTGCCCATGCAAGCTTATTTTGAGATATAAAGGTCTTGACAAATCAAGCAGGCAAAAATTCATGCATTCTGCATTTAATTGTTAGGAATAGTTTTGCATACTTACATATGTATACAACTAAGCAAAATAGCATAAAAGCAAAAAGGAATATTTTTCAATGCAGAACCAATCTCAACTCGAAGAGCGTCATCTTCAATTTCATATACTGTCAACCGTCACAAAAAAAACTTTACTACAGGAATTACTTCTTTTATCCTTTCACGAATTTGCGAAAAGGCAACAATGGTAAGATTAGACTTTGTGCAGAGCGAATTAAATGGTGGTGTGTTGTAAAACTTTATCACGACGACGGCTTGTTCTCTGCAGAAGAAGTGTGTAATCTAAGCGCCGTTATAAAATGTTGACGACAGAGAATAAAGTTCAATCGAAATCGTTAAACCATGAACAATGCGGTTTAGTCCAAATCCAAGATTTTGGCCGACACCACAAAACACGAGCATCAGTGGTTCAATGGTAGAATGGCCGCCTGCCACGCGGTCGATCCGGGTCCGATTCCCGGCTGATGCAGTTCAATTTTTGCTAATTTTACTTTTAATTTTGCAAGAATTCACTTTTTAGGCAGTCGCATTAATGCCAAGAGTCACGTCAAGAGAGAATTCTTGCTGAGTGAGACAAAGGATCACTCTCCTCACTGTGAGGCAATATGAGATGGCCCTGATCTGAAACGCCGTTCTCACACTTCTCATCTCCGGGAGAATGCCAAAAAAGTATACAAAGATTCACGTTCTCAAAAATTCATACATAAACAAACTATGGGTAGATGCTGTTCTGTTATGTTAAATTTGCAATGGCAAGAGCATGAAAATACATACATGTATAAATGCCTGACTGAAGACTTATTCGAATGTACTTATAGCACATTTTTTTAAATAGTTGAAAAACCTTTAGTATTTAAGGCAGAAAAATGCATTTTCACTAACAAGAAAGTTGTGACACATTTAGCACACGGTGAACTTTGGGAGAAAATGACAAAACTGATGGGTCTGATGGAACTTGTCAAACTAACTGTCTAGTATCACGTTTACACATTGTGGGGAAGATTTATCACAATGTGGGGTAAAATATTATCACAATTTGGTTAAGTCATGTGGGCTCCCCATTTTGCTAAGAGTGTATGTATAATATGCATGCATACATAACATATTATACATAAGTACATATCTATTTAACGTAGAAGCATTCACCCAATTTCTTAGATTTTTCACCATGAGAAACTAGATCTTTTGTATAATTTCTAGGCATTCCTCAACGGCGGAATGTTGGAGAAAAATTTCCAATGTGTTTTGGGCGAATCCGATCAGGGCCATCTCATGTTGCCTCACAGTGAGGAGAGTGCTCTTTTGTCTCACTCAGCAAGAATTCTCTCTTGACGTGACTCTTGGCATTAATGCGACTGCCTAAAAAGTGAATTCTTGCAAAATTAAAAGTAAAATTAGCAAAAATTGAACTGCATCAGCCGGGAATCGGACCCGGATCGACCGCGTGGCAGGCGGCCATTCTACCATTGAACCACTGATGCTCGTGTTTTGTGGTGTCGGCCAAAATCTTGGATTTGGACTAAACCGCATTGTTCATGGTTTAACGATTTCGATTGAATTTTATTCTCCTCTCTCGTCAACATTTTATAACGGCGCTTAGATTACACACTTCTTCTGCAGAGAACAAGCCGTCGTCGTGATAAAGTTTACAACACCACCATTTAATCCGCTCTGCACAATGTGTAATCTTACCATATTGTTGCCTTTTCGCAAATTCGTGAAGGGATAAAAATTTATTACTTCTGCGGTAAACAGGGTTTTTAGTTGTGTGTAAACTTCATCTTGCAAAGACAGGTTCTGCATGTAAATAACTGATTTAAAAATATTACTTGGCATTTACTCTTGCGATAAAATTAATATACAGCGTTTTGGGCTTTATACACGTGTTCATTATTATAAAAAAAGGTCTCAAATGAATTGTATGTTAATTGTGATATTACATTTTACATACGAAACATGAAACGAAGATGTAACAAAATCGTCCGAATTAGAGTTGGGATCAGACTCTGTAAACTTCGACTATTAGTCCGTTCGCTCAAATGCATAAAGCTGGTGAAAAAGTCAAGCTTTTAAAACCGTACTTATCCTTAGAACGATTTGGTAACATCTAACTGGTTTCGGTAATGATACAAGGTGTTGACATTCAGACGTTAGAAAACAATTTGTAAAGCGTCATCACACGACATCTGAGGATGTCGTGTGAGAATATCATTCGAGATTCTTCCAATAAAATATTTATAACAGTTAAGACAGACAATGTTTTTGGATTTTTTTTCGATTACATATACATATTGATACATTTCTCGAAATTGCGTAATATATGTAAAAGAAAGTGCTTTCGTTTCTTCGTGAATTTATAATATATACAACATAAAATTCATGTGCAATAATAAAACTAAATCTCGATATCTCGGTTTTATGCCCCCACCCCTTTCCCCTCTCATTCCTTAACATTTACATGCACATACATTAAAAATATCATCTGACAGCCTGCTGCTCTACGTAATTTATGAACATCTCCACAGTGTATTTGCGTATGAACTTTTTAAATTATAATTACATTTTGTGAATACCTTGTACCTTATACAGCATTGTAAATGAACAAAGAATTTCCAAGTTTTTGACTGAAGCCCAGTTATTATTTGACATACATGATAGATATGCAAAACTAACCTCACATCATGATTCATTTATGTATAATTCATACATCTGTAACTTTGGAATTTTAAATATTTATGCATTTCGTTGTCCAAATGACAATAAAATTTGTACAAAACGTCAGTAGACGTATGTACTTACGTCTGCTTATATTTAAAAAATATTTCCAGTATTTGTTCTACCTATGCATACATATTCGAGAAATTAAGTAAAATGCGATCCTCTATTTTTCGAAAGTTCTTATTTTCCATATTCACCATAATAAGTGGCACTTTTCTTGTTCTTTTGTTAAAAGGTCAAAGCAATTCATTATTAATTTTAACAGGGGATGACATCTTGTTGACTCCAGAAACGCATCAATTTAGCTTTTTGGTGCAAGAGGAAATCTCTCAGCCACATTTCCAACAACTATAAGACGGGTTATTCACATTTTCAGCATTTTATGCAAGGTAATCATCCATCGATATCGATTTCAATATGCATACAGGAAGTAATTGGAAATACCTGCAGTTTTTAAAATTAACCTATTTGTTTAGGAATGACAATTGCACCAAGATTTTAGGAGTTGCAGCATTAACTCAATATCCCAATGTCTCCTGCACTTTTATCAACTCCAGTGATGGTACCAATTTACAAAATAGCTCAGGAAGTGTACAAATATTCAAGCAAGAAGTCATGAAAAGCAATCTGTTTCGGTTAGTTTGTACAATAAATACTACACAAACAAATATTTAACAATGTACTTTTAAGGCCCGTCTGGATATATTGCTGCCCATTGGAAGGGGCACGCTCAAGTTTTGAAAAGACACCAAAGATCGATATCCTGCTGAAAACTAGCAGTAACAGAGATTACTACCAACCAAGAATTGAGGTGAACAAAGAAATGTATCCAGACAATACAGGTCCAGTTCTTTACAAAATGGGAATGTGCATCCAGCCTCTGTACAATTACGAAGATCCCATCGGACTTGCAGAGTGGATTGAATACCATAAAATATTAGGAGTTGAGCATTTCACCTTTTACAACTTGTCAATTGGGGCAGAAACGTCTAAATTGTTATTTTCTTATGGAAATCAAATCAAGATTATGCAGTGGACACTTCCATTCGATCCAAAACTGATAAAATATTACGGCCAAGTCGTGCAAATTAATGACTGCATTTACCGGTACAGAGGCATTGCAGAATTTGTGGGGTTAACCGACGTGGATGAATTTATCGTACCTGGGTCTAAATACTTGAATGATTTTACTTCATATCATAATCTATTTCAGGAAATTTTCTCTGCTTATGAAATTTTAAATCAAAAACCAATTTCAGCAATAATTGTAACTTCTCGGTTTTCCTTTTCGAATTTTCCACATAATTACGACGTGACATCCTCGTCTGTATTGTCACAAAAGCTACGTATCCTGACGTGTACTAATACGGCATCATCGGGCAACTTTATTTACAAGTAAGTTTTTCCTGAATGTGAAGAGTGATGAATGAGAATGACTTTAGTATATGTAGCTAAAATAATACCGTCATATTCGTAATATTGTCCAGATCGAAGGTAATCTTACGCCCGAAATTAGTCCAAGAAGAAGAAGTTCGTTGGCCAACAGTTGTGGTTTCTGGAACAGAGCAAATTTATCTTGACGAGGAGCACGTGCATTTTATTCATTACAGGCCTTGTTCCCAGGATTATTTAAAGCTGTATTGCATTAAGAATTGTTCTACTTGTGACAACATAAATTATACTAACGACACATCAATTGCTCGACGATTTGGAGGTATGTTACTTCAAAATGTAAAACAAAGACTTGGATATTTATAAATAGGATTGGATGACGGCTACTCATAAGTACATATATAGCATGAATGATTGTCAGGAATGAGAGGCAAAACTTTTCATACTTTCGAAACACAAATTTATATATGTATGTAAACGATAAGTATCAGAATAAAAATTATAATGGTTTTGTGGAAAATTTAATTCGCTATCGTTCGTACTTCAAATGGTGTTGTGCAGCACAACACCATGCATAATTCAATAATCCTAATTTTTAAATAACATTACGCATTAATTTATTTCATAGCAAATATTAATCAATAACTTATAAATAAATTTCAATAATTTCATAGAAAGCAAGAATACTTGTGACTTATGCATATGCATTTCATATGTATAATAAGTTCAACGACGCAGCTAAAACAGAAAACTCTCTTACATGCGAATGTATGCACTGGTAAGTGTGAAGAAAATTACAACAGGAAGCATACAACACAAAAACATAACGACACAACGAAAAATGAAAACTGACAAGGAGGTAACCAACCTTCACATTGCAATTTAAATATGAGGACAATTAATTCATATATAATTACATAGATTCAACGGCATTGGAGGATGTGTTTTTTGAAAGTGAATTTAATCTTGACAAGCTTTACAGATACCTTCACCAGGTCGTAAATTGGAGGAAAATCATACATGACGGAGTACATACATATTCGATTTTGAAATTGTGCAGCTTCGGTGATTATAGTGATTGATAATTTAAAAAAGTTATTAATTAATTAATTCATAGTTTTTGTGTGTCGAATTCCGGGTCATGTGGACGGATTATTCAGCTATTTTTTATTTGACCCCTTCTTTCTCTCCAGCTTAGGTTGGCCCTCCATCTCCTGGAACTTCAGGCCGTCCTCGGTGACAGTGATTGGGTGCATGAACAGTCATCCCCCAGATCAACCGGGGCTGCAATGCAGACCTTTTTGTGTCTTGGCCAGTCTTCCTTTTGACAATTGAATGAGCAGTATCGAATACTTTTGCAGCGGGCACATCTTTTCAGCCCCCCTTCCTGCTCAACTTCGTCCTTTCCACAAGACCCACATTTTGTCAGATGGACTGGTTTGGGTGAACTGTGAGGATAATGAAAAATAACAAATTAGATTGTTAAATATTTCAAGTTATGTAAAAATCTTTCACATACTTGACAATTTTCCCTTTTTTCGCCCCGTTGTTTGAAGTGTTTGATTTGTTCTTCTCTTCCTTCTCGCTGGTTACAGAATCCAACTGTTTGGCTAACTCTTTACCGACGTTCATCATCATGTCATTATGCTTAGCTTGATCTTCTTTGGAGAGTAGGGGAACGCCACAAGTTTGTCGGTGTTTTGGCCAGTGCGCCTTCTGACAAGCAGGCGAACAATATCCAATACTTTTGCAACGGGAGCATCGTTTCAGTTTCTCGCCCCCAAGTTGCGACTCGTCAAGGTTACAGTTGCCACAAATGACGATGCTGCACAGCCTAAATTGGCTGTTAATGAAGAAAAAAATTAGTTATTGATAATTTGAAACACAATCGTATATCTGCTATATTACGGATTGCTTTAATGCAATAATGTACATAAATATTTCCAATGCAAATAATTTATATACATACTTGAAGAACTCTGCCGATTTTGGGTCCGAGTCCCATTTTGAATACTGAGCTTGCATTTGACCCAGTTTCTTTTTAGCAAACTCGTCCATTTCGGAGGGATGTTTGACAACCACGGTCCAAGGTTTCTTATTATTGGGGTCCGGGTCCATATTATTACACCCAATTTAATTTCAGAGTCGGCTATATAAATCAATTTTTTTTGCAATTAATAGTTTGTCTTCATAACAATGCCAGTTGGTTTTTAGTTAAAATTGGCTTCACAATTGAATTACTATAAATTTTGTCGAGTAACTTTGAATGACTCACTTTTTGACACAATCGTATTGATATTACATATCAATACGATACAAACAGAATGTGACTATCGCCCAAAAATACTTACCGAATATAATGCTATTTATTGAAGGGCAGGTAAGAGTTTTTCGTTGAAAGCGGTTGCCTTAAATGTCACTTGTTCTGCTTGAGAGTTGCTCGTCATGTGAGGGTTTAAGTTAGGGAGAAGTGACTTACGATACACTAGACAAATTTAGTTGACTTATTTGGGTAGACAAATTTAAGTTGAATTCTGGACAGGGTGAAGGGTCCTGGATGTCAGCTTCAATGCGTTATTAGGAGATCAGAAATTACAACATAACACGTTTGGGAAGTAACATCCAATAAATACAAATAAGTATGTACGTACCTTAATTTGCACCCTTGTGATGTGAAGTAAGGAATGAAGTAAGACCAAGTAGGTCCCTAGTCCAGGACGAATTATGGAGACAGAAGTTTTATTTCCCGCTTTGACCTCTCGCACACCAGTGGAAACGGGAGCAAAACTTTTAAGTTATGTTGCTAGGTGGAAACAATGAATGAAACAATGAGGGCATTCATCACGAGTTCGACTCGTTAGAAACGTTAGAAAAAAAAGTCCGCAAGTTCCCAAAAAGATTTTGAAGAATCGAAATTGCTTGAAAATTCATTTACGAACTTAAACATCACCAAGCCACTCCAAGGCTTTTAAATAGTTTCAAAAATTAAGTACGTTGCGATGCGAACATTCGATGGAGTTTTGCTTCGTTTTGAGAATCTGAGAATCTCAACATGCCTCATGGGTGCAATTCTCCAACATGGAAAACTCCATACAAATCTCACATTAATCATTCACATATGTACAGTGGCAGCAAGATAACCTTACCCCGCCGAATCTCAAGGCCATGCGCGCACAACGACAGGCTCGATCCCGCACAAATCGCCTAAAAAACAGGGTCTCGTTTTTAGTCACTCTAGTGACCTTAATATTTGACCTTTTGAGGTCAAACTTGGCACACACATTGCCAATCATATTCCCCAGGGTGGTTTTCAAGGAATTTGACCTAGGTCCCTTGAGTGACCTTCCAGAAATCATCAAACTTTTTGCATTATATTTAGTTTTTTCTAAGGTCAGGTAAAAAAATATAGTTACAGTTACACCTTAGTATGCATTCACCCCCCCCCCCTTCGAAAACCTTGACCGCCTTCTACAGTCAAGGGGGTGCGTTTTAGAGAAAAAATAAAGAGACCAAAAAATCAATTACGGACATAATCTAGAACCATCCTAAGGGATTTTTCGATATGACCTCCCAGAAAAAAGTTTTGATGGTGGTGAATGGTTGCATATCGCAATTTAAGTATGAAGGGGGCTACCTACATAGCGCGGTATTTAAATTTATGAAACATCGCCCCCATTTTAATATAAGCGGAAGCAATAATTTTGTCGATTGGTTGAGAAACCAGTGACTTTTCCCTATAACGAATATTCCCGAGTGGTTGCTATATAGTAACTATATAGTTATACCCTCGCTATGGAGTCTTAGCCCGTGTCCGGGCTTATGGGACCGTCATGTCCGTCCGCAAACACGATAGACTTGCAATTTTACCATATGCATATTGGACAAAGTTATGAAACGAGTTCGAAGGTGGGTGAAATCGGTCAAATTGGGGTGTCATCTAAGTGGGTGGGGTGCTATGCTCCAGATTTAAAAATTGTCATAAAAAGTTGAAATTTGGCATACAGATAGCTAGTGGCTCCTAATGGTAAAAAATGAATTCAGATTGGAAAAATTTTCATCCGGTGGGACCCGATGGGGTCACCCATACTGATTTCTCAACATCGTCAAATAGAGTTGTAATTTGGTACAACGGCTTCCAGTCGCCCCTAATGGAAGTGGAATTGGGAAAATTTGTATGTGGAGGGACCCTTTGAAGTCACCCACACCTTTTAGAAATTGTCACCAATGGTCTTATATATAGCTTTACACATAATTCGAAGATCAAATTTGCGTGGGTTAGTCATATTAAACTTGAAATCTTTCAACTGGCACTTCTAAAATAGTTTTTTACCTGACCTTAGAAAAAACTAAATATAATGCAAAAAGTTGATGATTTCTGGAGAGTCACGCAGGTCACCTAGGTCAATATAATTGAAAACCACCCTGGGGAATATGGTTGTGAGTGTGTGTGCCAAATATGACCTCAAAAGGTCAAGAAGTACGGTCACTATAGTGTAAAAACCAAATATTATGCAAAACGTTTAGTAATTTCTGGAAGGTCACTCAAGGGACCTAGGTCAAATTCCTTGAAAACCACCCTGGGGAATATGATTGGCAATGTGTGTGCCAAGTTTGACCTCAAAAGGTCAAATATTAAGGTCACTAGAGTGTAAAAACCAAATATTATGCAAAAAGTTTGGTAATTTCTGGAAGGTCATTCAAGGGACCTAGCTCAAAATCCTTGAGAACCACCCTGGGGAATATGATTGGCAATGTGTGTGCCAAGTTTGACCTCAAAAGGTCAAATATTAAGGTCACTAGAGTGTAAAAACCAAATATTATGCAAAAAGTTTGGTAATTTCTGGAAGGTCATTCAAGGGACCTAGCTCAAAATCCTTGAGAACCACCCTGGGGAATATGATTGGCAATGTGTGTGCCAAGTTTGACCTCAAAAGGTCAAATATTAAGGTCACTAGAGTGTAAAAACCAAATATTATGCAAAAAGTTTGGTAATTTCTGGAAGGTCATTCAAGGGACCTAGCTCAAAATCCTTGAGAACCACCCTGGGGAATATGATTGGCAATGTGTGTGCCAAGTTTGACCTCAAAAGGTCAAATATTAAGGTCACTAGAGTGTAAAAACCAAATATTATGCAAAAAGTTTGGTAATTTCTGGAAGGTCATTCAAGGGACCTAGCTCAAAATCCTTGAGAACCACCCTGGGGAATATGATTGGCAATGTGTGTGCCAAGTTTGACCTCAAAAGGTCAAATATTAAGGTCACTAGAGTGTAAAAACCAAATATTATGCAAAAAGTTTGGTAATTTCTGGAAGGTCATTCAAGGGACCTAGCTCAAAATCCTTGAGAACCACCCTGGGGAATATGATTGGCAATGTGTGTGCCAAGTTTGACCTCAAAAGGTCAAATATTAAGGTCACTAGAGTGACTAAAAACGAGACCCTGTTTTTTAGGCGATTTGTGCGGGATCGAGCCTGTCGTTGTGCGCGCATGGCCTTGAGATTCGGCGGGGTAAGGTTATCTTGCTGCCACTGTAAAACAGCATAATCCTCTCAATATTAGTAAAAAATATTTTTATTTTTAGGTTAATAAAATCTGTGTGTAATGTGACGCTATTAAAAATCTGGTAGAGTCACGTATGCAGGAATGTGTAGATGTATGTACATACGTACTCCTTACTGAGTATCGATTTAGTAATAACTTTGGATTGTATTTGTTGATTTGTTTCAGTGTGGTAAAATTTTCATTCCACTCTACTTCTCTGACATCTTGAACTGCTGTAGTACAATAAAATACGTAATAACCACGCTAACGATCTGAAATTTCACACAATAATTTGATTGCAAAATTTTTTGAACCCAAATGTAACATTTTTTACACTTACCGATGTAACATTTCTCCTACTCACAACAAAATATCCTCCAGCATTCAATTTCAATGGAAGAGCATGCACTAATCGGTCGAAATTATCCAACTACATATTTTTTCGAGATACAATTTGTATTCAAATTTTAGAGCAGAATTATTATTACTTTGAAACTCATAAATACTTTTAATTACATACCTCTCGTGGTTCAACAATACTGAAATTTGACAAACTTCTGTCCCTCGCAATGGCTATCTCCTTCCTCAACTGTGCATACTTTTCTTTTAACATTTCCCCCACACTTGTAATCGCAAAAACCCGAAATGCTGCTGTGAAACATGTTCCCTGAATTACACAAGTTCGAAGGATCCTACTTGACCAGACCAGGTCGGAAAGTGTAGCGATATATATCATGCAAACGCTCGAACCCACCGCGAAAGCCAGGGAAATGGTAATGCACGGACCAACAAAGGACTCAAATGCCAATACGATGTTCTCAATTTGTATGTAACGGCTACTTAGCGTGACCCAAAATGTGTCGTCATTAGCTACGTTCAGAATTGTCCACGAGATTGACTTGATTCTGCCTTTGGATTTTGATTTAATAGTTTTGTTGCTTTCAAAAGTTGGTTCCGCTGAGTAATTCCTACTTCTCTCTGTAATCTCATGAATCAGGTCGGACAAAAATTCTGAGATGAGATTTGTGGGAAAGAAGATTTGCATATGCACGAACCAAATGCTGTACTCTAGAAGGATCAGTGCCGTCAAGTAAATGACCGCATAGCCCCACGGTGCCGGCTGATAGCCACCAATTAGCAAGAGAGACAAAAATTCTACTGTTTCTCGTAATTCACTGTAACAAAAGTAAGCCCAAAATGTCAGGTAAGTTAAGGAAAACAGGCTGCACAATAACTCCCCGATCGTCCAGGAGTTAAACAGTTTAGCTTTTGGCGTAGGGTGGCGTGTCGCATATTCTTCTAGAAGAGTCGCTACCTTGAGGAACTTGGCCGTCCGGAGGGTGACCAAGAAATGAGTGATTATACCAAACGTATTTAGCAGGATGAAACCAGCGTTCGTCGTAAGGAGGTCGGTGACCGAGGTGCTGTTAGTTTCGTTAAATCTGGTGCGATCCTTGGTCGACAGTGCGACAGGTTCGGGGACGAATGCGGCACAACAAAGTTTTATGAAGACGCCGATGGTGCAGCTACATAATTAATTAAGAGGCAAAACGTGACTAAATTTCAGTTAGGTATTTAAGTCATATGTAAAATACTTACTTACCTAAAGAAAAATGACCAAGAAAACTTCTTGGCAGTGAAATCCATGAACAATTTTCCCGTTTTAAAACCACCTCTCACCGGAAATGAACCAGTCAAATAGGAAAATTTGCACAAGTATTTCAATCCAAGAAAAACATTCTGCATATTTTGTGGTGGATTAGTAAGAATTTGTGAGTTGGTTACAATGTTTTCTGTAGATCTGACCATTTTTGAGGCAATGAAACTATAGATTCGAGACCGATAAGAATGTGATTATTAATTTACAGTGAAATTACTTTTACTTATTTATTTGATTTCACATGGCTGTACCCTGAATTATTCTATCGGAAAAATTTCTCCCAAAAAACTGGAGATGCTCCATGGAAAACTATGTAAGACCAGCGTCCAATAATATTTCTATATACTTGCTGGGTGATGTGCAATTACGTTGTGCAAATATTCACAGAGTGGGCGAAGATGCAATGTCGACATAATGGAATTGAATCGATAACTTTTCTACGCGTACTTTTGGATAAACAATTTAATAATGGAAGATTGAAAGTAAATTACAAACTTTCATTGCAATCGCCCTCTGGCGAATACGCCACGTGCTTAATATTCGAGTGATTTCGATTGGCGAATTTTTAAAATCTCGCAAATATGTTGCTGTACGTACCTTTTCTATACATTGTTACAACAATAGAAAATGTACAACGGTTTGAACATTTTTTTGGCAGAAAAATTGAAAATCCTAAGCCAAAACGTAAGCATTATGGAAAATGGAAAATCAAATCCAGGTAGGTTGGTTATCAACAAATGAGGATTGTTTTTATTAAATCTGAGATCTTAATGAAACCTTCAGCAGATCAAGGTTTCTATCACTCTCCTTTGATTTTAACTAAATCCCAACCCCCACAAGTAACCAGAGGACCCTATTTCAAATGAAAAATTAATTATCTACGTATTATCTTGTCATTATTTATTGATGCGATTGATTTGATGGTGTATCTAAATACAATACAAAAGTACCAATTTTGGAGTTTCTCACTAATTGACAAGTGCTTAGGATATATATGCTCGCATAAGGTTTACTGTTTATCTGAGGACGTGGAGAACTGTAGCAGTATAATAAAGTATGTCACTGCTGTACTGAAAATCTGCACAAAATTATTATTAGATCGTAAACCTAAAAAATTAACGTTATTCACACATTAATAATCTTACTGAAACGATAAATCCATAAGAAATCCTGAATTTGAAAGCTTTAAGTCCGAGCGGATTATTTGTCATGTTGGGTATCATTAATTGCAACGCTCTGTTCTCATTGTAATCGGGATCTTGTTTTTTACGGGAAACAAATCCTTCAATATTTTCCAGCTAAGTGATTTTCAACAAGTGAATTTTAAGTAGCCACTTTTTTATCCGTTTAAAACACTTACACGATCAGCTCCTTGAGCAGCAAATCCTACAAATATTCCGAAAAAGCTGACAATTCCAATGACATAGAGGCGATCCCACAATTGCTTTTCCGAGTCTAGCACCGTCGTCAAGGCTTGACTGAAAAATGACAGCGTGTTCACTATTGTTGCCAGCACCAAGACCCCCAATGACTCATTAATGTCACCAATTAGCTGTACTATTATGTCGTACATTTCAATGAACTATTTAGAAAATATGGACATTCATTAAACAGCATCATCAATATTCCTTTATAAACATGTACTCAGAAATTAATACCTTTTCACACGGCAAAGAATTTTTTTCGTCTTCTAAATAATCTTGTACCTCGTCTCCAATCCGTTTTATCACGTAGCACGTCAAGAAAGAAAGATGCAGCATTGTTGTAAAACGGAAAATCGAATCGTAAAAAAATAACAGAAATACGAGACTTGGACATATCACTGTTTGCATCATGTCCCTCAAAGCTGTGATATCTGCTGTAACGTAGCGTAGAAGAACGACAGGTTCATCATAAAACTCTCGTCGTTTTAAGACACTGAATAGTGGATAATTCAATTCCCCTCCAAATGTTACCAACATGCTCACTGATAAGAGTGCAAACATTTTCGCAATGTTCTGTAAATTTCAGAAATTATTATTAACTTATTTCTCACTTGTTGAAGTATGTATTTGTTAAATATTACCGAAAAGCTGTACCCAGTATGATATCCTGCCCCTTTAAAACAAGAGTGGTACAAGAAATCCAGCCCTTTTCGTGATGTCCAACATAAATGCAAAAATACGAACATGCTCAAAGTGGGTGATAGCGCTGTTGCGATTTGATATAAAAGAGGTGGATTTTTTAAAACGTGTCCCACGTTCTGTAACATGATCCAATTTTGAGAGAGTTGTTTGTAAATCATGTAAATGTGGAGGACTATGCAGAGGACCTTGGTTGAAAATGAATAATTGGTAATTTTTCTGCTCTGATAGTGTCAAAAATTATTGCACACCTTTTGAAACCTGTTTGACACGACCTTTAGAGAATTGTCTTCTATTTTCATGGAACATGGGGCGAGTAAAGTGTAGTATGCAAATTTTGAGAACGCTTGGTAATAAAGAAATGTGTATGAACGAAAGGATGGTACAAAATTAATTGTGTTCCTCATTACGAAAAGTTTTTGGTTAATTTTGTACACCATTTTCAACGGAATCCAGCCTATGCAAAATCCTTGACCAAACTAAACTATGTACACACACAAACTAAACTCAACCAGCTCACTTAATTCATTATTATTACAAGAATCAATACAAATACATCAGGTAATGCATTAACGAGAAAACCTTTTTATACATACGTCAAGCACCGAATTACTGTACAAGGGCGTCAAATTGTGAATCTGTTTATTTATTGTAGAATAATTTTGACTTCACCACCTGAACCTAACAAGCTGTTATAATTATCAAATAATTTATAGTAATGGATATCAACTCTCTTTTTGCGATTAAGTATGTATTTGAATCGAATTATTTCAATCTTATTGAATTTTTTGCTTAGCTAGTTACAAATTTATGTACAAATAGGAAGACGAAAATACGAGACTTCGTCTATCCACTTACTTATAATTATTTATACCTATCAACATCTCTCACTTTCTGGGCCCCGGCAATCACAGCAGAAGCAGGTCCCCCCCATAAACCATGGAGCTTTAAAACTGTCACGTCTTTCCCAATGTCCATTCATGCTGCACCAATTGTCACGTGTTTCCCATGAATTATGCCAGCATCGGGAAAGGCAAGGGCCCCCTAGGTGTGGAGGCATGTAGTAGTCACAAGTAAAAATGATCGGTCTGTCATTGCACTCCTGTTGCGTAGCGTTGGCAATGACCACCGTAATTTTATTTTCAGGGATGTACGGAGTCCCGCCGACGAAATAAAAACACGAGAAAACGAGAGGGATTATCCACTTCATATTTTTCAGGATTGTTGGTAGTCGAAATGAAATATGTAGATGTTCGGAATATGGTACGAAGAAAACTACAGAATATAATTTGAGTATCAGTCGTCAACCGGTTCTATTTCTATAAATGTTTCTTGAAAATTATCAAATTTTTACCTGTTACTGATGTCAACATGTACTGGTTTGAATAATTTTAGCTTCCTCGGCTTCTTCCGTTCTGTTCAGGAAGGAGTTAGGGATCTCTTTTTATACTGTGGCAATTCTGATGCGTCGTAAAAAAAGCTTGAAGTGTTCATATCCCATGACCATTATCCAGAAGCTTGATTACATTAATTTACGGTGGATAAATAATAACAAATTGAAATGGACAACTAAATATTTACCGGGACAATGAAATATTATAGTAAAGCATACCTGAAAATTACACACTTTATAAACATCAACAAGTAACATATCCATTGCAATGGCCCACGTTGACTTGTTTATAAAAAGCCGAAAAAACAAATATTCATCTATGTAAACCTAAAATTGCAAAGGATGAGTATATGAAATGATACTGAAGTTGAGATTAAGAGATTACTCGTTCGTTGCTCTGTTCCACGTCAACATAATATATACTAAATGATGTACATGAGTAATCCAAAAAGCTAAGCATAAATTTAATGTGTATTTGGTTAAGAAAGGTCAGAGTCAAAATATTATCATTGATAACTTAGAAAAAACATCTATTGATTTTCATATAATATTTTACCAATGACCAATGAACCAAACCATGCACCTGCAATTAGGCATTACCAATCAAATTGATTTCCACATACCTTCATAAGTAATTACATATGTTTATATATGTATGCATTTAGCGTTTTCTAGCGTATTAAATAGGTATGTTTTCATTGTTCATATATTTTTCTTTGAAATAAAGATGTCAAATGCAGATGCAAATATGTTTATAAGTACAGATGTATGTATGTATAAGCAGCGTCTGTACCTTACACAAAAAAATATATTAGGTAATATCAGTACGGAGCTGTCTTATGCCTTACAATGCACTAAATACAATGCACTAAATGTGCAGTGTTTTAGTTTGTATTATTTTAATATTTTCATGAAAGACATGTAAAAATATATCGAAACAAAGAGAACTTAAACAACTTAAAGTGTGAAAGCCTGCAAGATCCGTAAGCTATTGATTGTTCTGCAAGGACGTAGTCATATGGTAATTCGGCCAATAAAAACTTTATGCATTAAAAACAATTACTTTACATACTCACGTCACATTAAGTTTTAGCACAAATTTGCAAAGTGCATTCTTTTACATGCATATGTGTGGATGTAGATTGATTTAAAAACTTGTTCCCCATTAAATTAAATACTTAATAAACATTTCTAATCCACAAGTTCATTATAATACCACCGTCAATATGGGTTGGACGCTATATTTTTGCTTCCTTGTTGTCATAACATTGTCTTCCGTAAGTCGTCTTCGAGGGACGCAATTTACTTTGGGAAGTTTATTTTTAGAGGAAATACAACTAATTAAATTTACTTTGTTAGGACATATTTGTCTCCGGATCAAGTTATCATGGGAACCAAGCTGGTCAAAATTCCCGAGCAAAAAGAAGCCTTGGACTTGCTCCCACTACTTTTGCTGAGTACGCGCATAAATTTATGTATCTATGTCGACAACCTTATTTTGCAAACATTTATACATATTTTACAGAAAAACTCTGCAGAAACGTGCTCTTCGGGCCCATAATAAAGTCAAGGCTCATCCCCAAGCGGCCCACCCTGCGTCTCAGGCTTCCTCCGATGAGATAATCAAAATAACTGCCCCTTTTTGTAAAGAAGAAGGCATCATGCTCATCCAAGGAGAGAACAATTACTTCATGAAATGCAAGATTAATCCCGTCACGGGAGGGTACTTTCAAATCATTTACGTCTGCCCGTCCGACATGCATTCCGTGGACGACACTTCCAAGTGCATCCCTCCACCAGATTGCAAGGACTGTGCTGCCAAGAACGCCGGAAGTGGAGGTGCCGAGGACATTTATGGGAGTGCGTTTGGAAAATGAGATCATAAAATAATCTGTCCATGTCACTTTACATAATTTATATATTTGCATGGCATCAATTAATGATATATTGATTTCAAACTTGACATAAAAGGGGAGATCTTCAAGACTTTCGTCTTTTACTGCATTGCTACTTACGAGTTACTCATATGCATGCAAAACTGAAACTGCAAATCCTCTAAACTTTTAAAAGTCATAAATACATACGTACATGCACTTAAATTCAGAAAATTGAAAATCCACGTCTACATATGTATGTGCCTATGTACTGAAATCTACATAATTGTCGAATGCGGATCTTGCATCGCATCCGAGTATGTCGGCGGAGCACTGGGTAGGCGAATCAACAGAAGATCAATATTCCTAGCACGATATCTTTGACTTGATGAGCACGCCACTGCAGATTCTTCCGACCTGACGCCAGGCCTCCCGGTGGAGAGACGATCCAAGGTGTAAATTCCGTGAGCAACTGCCAAGTGTATGAACCCATTAAGAATTCCATTCGCATGTATCCAGCACAGAGTAATTTTTGATTATTTTAATATCCCCCTAATAAAATTAATTTAACCTACAGCGACGTAAATTTGTAAAGAACTCATATGCTTGTTATCATTCCAATCAGTGCTCTTTCCTCTCTCAAGGGCCAGCATCAGAATAGAACATAATTGGTGAACTAATCCTCCAAAGGTGAATAGCCCAATCTCCTAACAAGTAAATTAATGGCTTATCCGTTTGTCATAATAATTATGCATAAATACTTTTAATTCTTAAGATAATTGTTTTTACCATATTTTTCATATCGCTGGATGAAATCTTCCAAATGAATGCATCACCCACGAGAAAAGTGAAATCTATTATGAGCAAGAAAACAGCGACGACAAAATAAAGGACGGTGTAGGAGGAGGCTCCCTCCCAGAAGAATGGGATCAGTGTGACGATGTTTGCTCCGATAACCTGTAATAAAATTAAAAGTTAACCCACCCATTTGAAATAAACTGGACACGTCAAATTTTAAGCTCACCACTGTCACAAACTTCATTTGTTGCACGGTGTAGGAATCAAAATGCACTTCAAATGTTAATTTCATTTGTAAAATCTAATTACGAATTGGTCAATCAAAACTCGGCGAGATATGAAGAATAATGCACAATACATACATACATATTATTTTGCTCAAAGTATGCAATTTTGTACTTGGGTAAAAATCTCCCACATTAGAAAGTGGATGATAGCATAAACTACTTTAGAATTACTGTATGTAGGGAAATAAATATTTTGCAATGTAGTTGAACCAATGGCTTCGGTTTCTTTGTGGAGTGTAATCAATACCCAACCGATTTTTGAGATATGCTTCGAGACAAATGATTGTCACATAGGCTCAAATTTATTTTCCATGTATCCTCGTTAAATTGGAACCTTCCGTGTCCAGACAAACCCCTCTTGAATGCAAAACTTTTTCACGCAGGCATCATCATGCATATTTTATTCGTATGTATTTCTTTGTACCACGTTTGCCAGCTTATTCAAATATAATTGCAAGACTAATTTGCGTTGTTGATGCTAAATTTTGTGACGCACATTGTGACCGATGGTTGGTCAGACATGATAACCTTGTGTCTTGTAATTAAGGTTTAGCTTTTCACAATAGTTCCATAAAACTAATGACAATATTTCTAATAAATTGACATTGTTTTTAATGCGTTCTTACTTTAAAATACTAAATGATCAAATTGCCAGAACTTGATTGTGTCATGTAATTAATCTCCAAATTAAATAAAAATGCAGCTTTTACTCTATCACATGAATTGCGTAGGTTGGGCTTGCACTGCATCAGCGTACGGTGGGGGTGGACCCACTTGTGCGGACGAAATTGTGTCCGTACGCCCAATTCCGTAGATGACATGGATCGGGCTGCTGGCTGCCAGTTCTTCACAGTCGTCGTTGTCTGACCTCGTTCCTGAGCACCGATACGTTCTAGCAGCAATTATCAGGTACAATATTCCATTCAGTATTCCAATCACCTGAAATTAATTCGTCATAAAGTTAAAGATGCATGGTTAAATTTTAAGCTAGCGGTAATTAGATTCTTCATGCATACGGAAACATATGCTGTTATCGAGTTCTTCATTGTGTTTTGATCATATGAATATGACCCCTCCCACCGGTTGCCCTTCAGAGCGACCATCAAGATGGCACACAGGATATGAGCTAATCCTCCACAGAGGAAGAATCCCAGCTCCTTTACAGTAATAAATACACCATTTTGATATATCCTCCCCCATGTACATACATAAATGTGTCATGATTTTGTGTTAAATACTCACAACGTTGTCCAAATCAGAACAGTATCTTTTCCACCGACACGCCTCCCCCAGGAGCAGAACCAAAGTGAGAGTGAGTGACAGAAGGGTGAACGTGAAAAAGAAAATTGTTGGTGGACCGCTCCAGCAGAATTGGACCAGCGAGACGATAAGTATGCCGAGGATCTGTGAAAATTAATTTTAAACATGAACTGATTGCTTAAAATGAACATAAAATTAATTACATGTCGAATCACTTACCGCTGCTAACAATTTCATTTGTCGAATGGAAAAACATGTTATGTCGATGTCAAAGGTGAACTTCATTCTGTGAAATTGAAAATTTTTGTAATTCTTAAATTTGCCTACGACTTAATCAATCGGTTTAAAAATGCAGACATAAGCGGATGCAGTGGAGGGTATGGATTCCGACTGGCCATCCACTGAAGCTTAGGTGTCGATGGCGTCTCCTTGAAATTGGCGAGAAGGACAAAGTTAAGTTCGCGAAAGTTGCGTGTGCAAGCACTTGTGTATTTGAACATAATCGATATTTCGTAGTTTGAGTAATATCATTTTTTTCTAAATTTACATGACTGATTGCGTATATATGTATGCATGTATCATGATATTTAATGAGAAACTTCCGTGCATACACCAACAAATGTTGGAAATTGGTCAAAATTTGCGAATTTTATGTAACGAAAGAATACAATACTTGTAAGTGTACTATTTTAATCAGTAAAGTGCATTGCAAATCATTAGAACGAGACGTTGCATTTGACGAGCAGAACTAATAGTTCACACAGACTCAATAGCATATCTCATGTCTGATTGTAATTGCGCTTCATCTTTTAACTTTGGCTTAAGATAAACTATTTAAATATGTGTATAATCTACACATATCATACTTAAGAATCCGCTTGCTACCATGTTTATGCACCCACTGTTCGAAATTTGAACTTCTATTTAAATAAGTACATGTGGTTGTGATAACTAAATGATTGTATAAATATGAAATACTCTAAACCCGAAACTTTGTGGAAGGTCATTCAGTGGTGTCGTGCTTTGCCCTTCAAGAAGGTCAAAAGTAGATACTTTTCTATTCTCAAAAAGTTTTAACTTTTATGCAATCGATCGATTTTTTTAGATAGGGAAATTTCACCTTATTGTTTCTGTTCTGATATGAAAGGAGACATACTGCTTGTACATAAGTATCTGAGGATAAATTAGCATGAATTGTAAAAAATTCAGAAACAAAGTAAAAATTTGTCACACTTCAAATGTCTATAAAATAATATGCCAACTTATGAAAAAATTTCAATTTGAAATACATTTATTTAGAAACTATTTGAAACCAACATGCGAAATATGTTAATTACAAACAGTTCCATAATTTAAATTTGAACATAAAATTTCAGAACAAGTATTGTAGCGTTTGAATGATTCAAACTTCAACTAGTCCATAATTCGTCATCCAATCTCTAAATTAGTGGAAAGTCTTCCCTATTGGGCGACTACTTTCCCTTGATCCACTCCTGATACTCGGCCTTGTTCATTTTCACCTGCTTCAAGCTTCCTTCTCTCCACGAATGGAAATGCGATTTCGACCCTTCGCTCGAAACTGGTTTTCTAATCGGTCCGCAGAATGACACGGCTGGAACTGGAGGTCGGTGAAGGATAACCACAATTCCAAATGGTGGTCCACAATGACGCTTCAACAGGCTCATCCCTACTAAAATTCAACCATTGTTAGCTATGTATTTCTTCTTAATTTATATTTTGCAAAAATATGCACCTTTTCAAAGTTGATTTCCAGTATTCTTTATGTAATTAGATTTTATCATTACCAGCTCAACGAAAGAAGACGCTGTGCCGGTCCGTTCCAGCGTCGTCTGCTATTTATTCCCGAAATAAAATTAGAATAATAATAATAACAAATTTAATCCGGTTTGAGAATAGTGTTTTGTTCTCGTATCGCTTTAGCAAAGCCGCAACTACGCATTAAAAATTTGCTTATCAATTCTAAATTAGACGTATGTATATGTAATTAAAGGATGTGATGTAAGCTTACTTATTTACTAGATTTGATTAGTATTTGGATGCTCACATCAAATATCAACTAGTGTCGTTTTTAATTAATTTCAAAGTAAATGCCACGCTTCTAGAAGAATATGTAAATAATTAGCAACTTACACTTCATTTATGATTTACTTGTCACGTACACGGATCGAACCAGAGACCATGCAATCACACACATGGCACGGGTAAAGATCACCGTATAAATTCAGACGAATTAGTTACACACTGGACCGATAATTTTATCCTGGTATAATTAATTATTGCAAATCACACACTTGCATAAAGAGTTAAATAAAATAGTGGATGGGATTCTGAACAAATATTGAGTAAGGATCTAATATGATTTGACATAGAAAAAGACCAATATAAGCAAATTATAGAGCAAATAGGTTGCATTAAAATGGCAATAACTCCATTTACATACATTCAAACCTTGTTTTTTTCAAGGACTGAAAGCAACTGCATATACAAATTTTAAAATGTTAACTAAGAAATGTTACCTTATATGTGAAGCACATTTAAAAATTATTTCTAAAATAGGTTGAACCATCAACATACTAATACTCTTTAATGAGAAGGTATACAGGTTTCTAACGATTTTCTTACATGAGGTTGTTTGTGACTAAACTAAGATGTTCCCAAAAACGGAATTTCGTAGTGAGATAATTGCAGAATTTGTAAAACTTTGGGACCCATATGTAGGTTCATGAAAAATTTCTGGTCTCAGCCCAAGTCACAGCTTGCTGTGACTCATGTCCACAATAGTCCACATAAAACATGTAAGATGTAGATTAAAACATTTAGCATGTATGGCACAAAGGTTAAAAGATGATTTATATTAATTGAAAAACTAAGGCAGAGAGATATGTATCTATGACAAACGTTTACATCCAGATTTTCATGTCAACGGGGACGTGCAGGGCAGAGTGTTGTGAAAAACTATGAAAGACATGCTCAAGCTGATGCTTAATATCCAACTTTATTTCTCGTGCATATTTGCATAGCTGAGGTAGAGAATCTCATCTTCATGTAGGAATGTAGTGAGTATGAATTCTTTGGTGGAGTGACAATCTGGGATGAGAGGTGAAAGTGGAGTTGAAAATAATGGATGGTCCGAGTTGTTGCCAACCTGTTGCTAACGAACTCGGTCTGCGAAATGGACGAGGTAGGCCGACATTTAGCAAGTTTTGAGTGAAAGAAAGCCGAACGGAAGGACAGAACTGGGTCGACATTGGCGAAAGATCTTTGCTGGGAGAAACTCGATAAATTGATAATTTATGCCCACGCATCTCTATAGGATTTTTGCCTCTACATATTTTCGGACGGGAAGGACGCCGTTTTTATCTCTCCTCGTATTTACTCCTCATCACTCGCATCGGCCAACTGGACACATTTTCTGGATTTTTACTTGTTGCATCTCTCAAAGTATAAAAATATATACTTTCGAAAATTCCATTTTTTTAAGAGTGACATAATTGGTAGGATGAAGCTCAGAAAGGTTTGTACCGAACATGTTATATAAAATATATTTTCCTTGCATAATATTGATGTTTCCTTGTGCAGTTTATCCAGTTTGACACGAACCACCACTACCCGAGCACATTCGCAGTGCTATTTCTCATCAATATGTTGTAAGTGTCAAGGTCATTGTAGTTAGTTACCCATTGTACTTTAGTCAGGGACCGCATGTACATAAAGCATCTGCTCCGACGATTTGACCCTATCGATCACATGCCTCTCAAAGTCTCGAATTTGCAGAATAGTAAAATCATCCAGCTAATTAGTTGTCGTACCTTTCAATTTTTATGAAAGTGTACATTCCTGACGCGATGAAGTCATGCAAATGCAACTAATGAATATGTAATCTTTTGCTAGCAACCAAAATCATATTCGTCAACCGACTTGGAAATACCAAACACTCTGGATGACATACACCAACAAGTGTCACCAGGTAAATTTCACTTCTTACTGTATGTTCTACATCATAAAAGCTATGTGAATATCAAAACATTTTTTCTAATGTTACTTTTTTGACAGATTTGAAAATGGGGTACTTCATCATGACCAAAAAGTTTTTTATTTTGGAAGACGGGTGAAAGTCGGGCAAAATCCGGGAAGTTATTTCCGCAACCATTCAAGTGATCATTGCCATCCTAATTTTATGCAGCATGAATATTTATGATTTGATTTGAACGTGAAAGGATTAACAGACTTCGTACATTTTTACTATATTATAAATCACTCAACACATTTACCTGACTTTTTCCACACATTTGGATAAGAAATTATTTGCCCAAATTACCTAAACGTAGACACCCAACATCTACAAGTTAGACTTGCGAAATGAAAAGACTGCGTAATTTGACTAATTCATTTAATGTTAGTTTTTAAGTAATTTCTTTTGGTCATCTGTCAAAAATTATCTAAAATCGTAGCAGTAATAATTGTAGCCCAGTTAAACAAGATCTGTAAACACAATCAGTCGAAAAATTATGTATCTATTACCGCTTGAGATTCATTGAAATGGAATTTCTCATTGTATTGCAAATATGTACATATCTATGCATATGTACATACATAAATTTGTACATATGTCGCTGCAGCCAGGGATTCGATGCGTGTGTATGCAAAGATCTTATTTGTGTAGCTGCTGCTGCACATCAAGCAAAATATTTTAGCTCAATGTTCAGTATAGACAAATTTTGACTAGAGAAATGTAATCTTTTGGTCAGACAAAAATATGTACAAATGTCACAAGTTTGGAAAATACATATCGAGCTTTTTAGGATCTGTATGTGATCGATATCGCAGAGGACCGATGGAAAATCGCGGGCGCTAGGATCCACGATGCAGGGAATTAGCAAATGGTTAAAAGGAGTAATTTTACTGCTTTTACGTGCATCAAATGTAGAGGTGCATGCAGAACTGTGCTAGTGTGATGTGAGTCAGGTCAGTGTAATGTAATCTACTACAAATTGTAGTCTACAATGTACCATGCCTGGAATTTCTTACCCCACCAACCCGCAATGCGGGGAGAACACTTGGAGAAAATACTGATTTTTTTTTCAATAGGGACAGATATTCAACTAAAAATTATTAATAAACCGTAGTAACGTTAGAAGTAGCTCACCCTGTCATAATGATTTGCATATAACTTTCCACCAAAGGTACGGAATAAGTCGACAAAATAGATTACAACTCTCATAGATTCTTGCACCAATAGTGCAATATAAACGGAAAAATATTTTTTTTAAAATCCGGCATTATTTGGCACCACTAATGCAATATTTGCGACCAACGGGATCATTTTGCATTATTGATGCGTATGACATCCAGTTCCCAATTATTTATTGTAAAATTTATATATTTTAGCGCCAATGGTTCAGAATAATCGAACAAATAGAACAGAATTTTGACATAATTTTTGGAGGGGAATAGATGGCCTAATTGTTACGCATTATTTTTAATAACCAATTGCTCGGTACTAACGGTGCTACGTATTCCAAAATTATAGTCCTATCTCGATCTATTCGCTGAATTAACTTGCACCATTTGCATTAACGATTGTTTGATACCAGTAGTCCTGTAAAACTGGAGCAGGGACTTATTAATTAGCATCAATTGATGCAAAAAACTCGTGAACACACAGACAGACAGACGGACACGAGGAATTCAATAGCTCCCGTGCTACGCAGGGTGAGCCAATAATGATAAAATGAACGATGATGTTACTCAAATCAGTCAATTTACATCACATCGACCTTAGCAAGTTAAAATCATACTTTTTACACATGATAATCATAGAAATCAAATAATTAAACAAGTAATTTCAATATTGACCACCTTCAGTGTAGCAAAAAAATTGGAAAAAATTGAATTTTCCCTGTTTTCAGAGAACATTTTGAAAATTAGTGGGGAGAACACTTCCAAATTCATGTAAGAAATTCCAGGCATGCTGAATGTACACTATTAAATCATGAAGCTCAAGCAAATTAGTCTGGATTTTAAGGAGAGACATTTGATCGATATCATAGAGGACTGATAGGAAATCACAGAGAATGGAGACAAAAAAATGATTTCGAGCTATCTAGAATCTCTATGTGACTGATATCGCAGAGGACGGATGGGAACTGACAAGGCGAAGGCAGTCGTGTTCGATAGGATATCGGCATTAATTTACCCATCCGAGATGCATACATATGTTTTCACATGAATAATGGTTGTTGTATCTAATATCATTTTACGTAATTATATCTGGGGACATCAATTTCATTTTCTGGCTTCAAAGAGCCAACAATCGGAATTTCAAATTTCGAACACATCGTTTCAGTTTCTAAGGACAGAGGTGATGGATGGATTGAGGCGCATACCAATACATAAATATGCAGCAGAGGCACAACGCACTACGTGTACTGATATAGACTCTATATTATAGAGTAATAAGATATTAAGAAATGCGAGCATCTCCAGTAATCAAGAGAGTACAAAGCAACACCCCTAAATGGTAAACCTGATAAGACCCTGTTGTTACTCGTTAGTGTTAGAATTTTCAAAAATTTTGAGATTTGAGTCGAATTTTGTTTTGTATGTTACACTATTGTTATTCGTATTGGAAACAAAGCTCTTGCTTGGTGACAGTGTACTTACTACGTGTAATTTCTTATGTTTATTATTAAGATATAATAAATTTACTGTTATCCAATTTTTGTATTTAATTAAATGATGAAGTTCAATAAATTAAAACTAAATAAAGGGTGTTAATAAAGTCCGATCCCATTTTTCCTATAAAAAAGTGAAGGCTAGTATAAAAAAAACTACCCGTGATACTTACAAAAAATGTTCGACATATTTACCTTAGTATTTGGTCTTGTTACCATTTACTTTAACCATGCCCTCAACTCTTTGTTTAAGGCTCTGTGCTAATTTTTCCAATGTGTCTGTGGGAATCGAATTCCATACATCTTGAACTTTTTTTACTAGCTCTTCCCTCGTCCGGGGTTGTGGTTATTTGTATACATTTTCCTTAAGTATGGACCACAGGTTCTCCAGGGGATTCAAATCTGGGCTGTTTCCGGGCCACACCCCCTTGCTCCAGACCGTTGAAACTTGCGTCTTGATGAGACTCAAACTCGCTTTTGCTGTATGGGCTGTAGCACCATCCTGCATGAAAACTATTTTTCTTTCATTCGGAAATATTTCCTTGTTCCCCATGCTATCGAAATAGATAGGTAATATTTTTTCCATATAATACTTTGCATTGACTGTTTGGCCTTTTGGTATGATATGTAGAGGAGTCACGCCACGTGCACAAAATCCACCCGCTACCATAACTTTAAGCCCGAATTTTGGGACTGCTCTTGATGGTACATCCGATTTGTTTTCTGTCCTGTAACGAACATTTTGTTGGTTCAATTTTGGATATAGCTCAATAATAGATTCGTCAGTCCAAAGGATGTGACTGCGCAATTCTTCACCAAGTCTTTTTTCACTCAAATGGCCACTTTTCTGAAGGAGTTCTCCAAATTTCAGACGGTCATCGATATTTTTTTGTGACATGAGAGGTTTTTTGGTTAGTTTGTAAGCTGTGTGACCCCACCTCGTAGATTTCACAAATTTTTGCACGGTCACATAGTTAATTTGCTTCTTCTTCTCTTTATAGCGTTTTGAGTCATTTAACTCCCTTGCACAATTACGTAATGAACTACCGGTTTTCTTGTAAAGTCTGTTTTTAATCATTCTCTTTGTGGTAGGTGACACCTTTCTGGGTCGCCCGGGTCGGGCTCATGTATTAAACTTGTAACAATGACGCCGACGGGGTACAAAATAGATCCCGGGAATTCAGAGATCATCAAATAGTTCAAGGATCGAACAAAGGTGAAACCGCAAACTATAGCAGCCGACCAGTTGATGAATGCACAAAGAGTGACCGAACAACGGGCGACATCTAAATTGAAATGTCCCGACAAGACTTGTGCCGCACGAAATAGTTGCACTGCCCTCTCTTGAGAACGGAGATATTCTTTCGTCGCCACATTTTCATTGTTCCTGCTGCAGGCAAAAATTCAGAAATTAAGATAATTACCTCATAAATAGTCCGTATGTTTACACTTACTGTGCCTCCCTCAACCAGAAATTGATCGTCACTGCATGAGTTACTATAACATATCCCAACATCAAGGTCCCCGTAATTAGTTGAGTCGATGTCATAAAATCCTGCAATGCTCCAAGCAACACGAACCACCACGGAATCTGATCTCTAGTTCCCAAAAAACTTGTCAGGTACAGAGGAGCATCATAATTGACAATGTATCTGGACAATGATAAGAAGATTTCTATCCATAAGAACGGATAGGCCCAATTGTAAAAGAGATTGCTGCCATCGTCCTCCTCATCGAATTGACCTTGACATAACTCCTCTACAAGATGTTTGTTAAACAAAAACATTGCGTTCAAATAGACTCTAATCCTGTCCTGGTAAGCGATAAAAACGATGCTCAAAATTGCGGCGTGTGAGTGCCAAGCAGTTCCTTGCAGACTGGAGAAAGTGGATCGATACCCTTCCTCCCCAGATTTGAATGATTTAAAGGCAATTGAAGTGTGAAAGTAAGTAAGAACGCAAGACAAACAGCAGACGAGAAGTGACCCCAAATTCCATACGCGTTCCCAAAATGTGGAAAACTTTTCGATTACAATTCCATCAAGGGATCTATTTTCAGCCCATCTCCATGGCAACATGAAGCCAATTCGACCTAGCCATATCAAAGCACGGAGTCGCCAGATGCGATGTTTGCTTATAAGATAAGGCTTCTCTACTCCCCAAGTTTTAGCGGAATTTCGCTTAGGTATGCCTTCTTCGAAACTTGACGAAATAGTATCCTCATCATTCAAGTGGGCGATTTGTTGTTGGTCGGAAGGTATTATTTGTATTTTCGAGTCGTCACTTTTGGGAGGTCTCCACACGTCTGACGATATAACCTAAAATTTCAGAAAAAATATGTAAGAATACATACCCTTAATAATGATTGCCTACATAATATTTCAAAATTTGTGTAGTTATAGATTACGAAGTACATTAGAAAATGTTCGGGGTCGGCGTTTTCTAAGAGAACCTGGATTTTGCATTCTTTCGATAAAAGAGCAAAGGGAAATAGTGAAATAGTATCCGTCATGGTTGAGAAAAGTCTCGAATTTGCGAAAATGTAACGTTGTTATTTTTGTAAGAGGCCAGTGTATGTGCATACATACACTACTACAATTTATTACTTTGGTATGCACTTTCACACTTCGATTGCCTTTAAATGATTTAAATCTGGAGAGAAAGGGTATCGATCCACTTTCTCAAGTCTGCAAGGAACTGCTTGGCACTCACACGCTGAAATTTTGTAGCAATAGGACCTGTAAATATTTTAATATTTTATGCAGCAATGAAGTCAGATTGTCTTTGCTACGTGGAGGTGTTTAAAACCTTGCACCGTAAAAACATGCAATTAAGCAAGGGAAATTATTCCTACAACGAATGCTATCCAGTTGACGAAGTAATGATTTAGTTACTCGAGGGTACAAGTCGCTTTTTGATTTTCATTCAAGTATGGCTTTGGTGAATGAGCGATAATTTTTTTTGTTCCGACATGTAGTTCCGACATGACAGTTTTCCGACATTAGGGACATACTGTCCTCGTACTCGGCTCTGTCACCTCATTTGCATATTTTAACACATTCGTGAGAGTCATAGAGTTTACTCAACATGGAAAGCCCGTATCGCTGAAAATGGGCTATTGAGATTTATGCAAATGAGATGACACGCCTAAATGCGAGGATAGTACATACGTGGTTAACTCAAGTTATGTACATCAAATGCATAAATCAGACATGTAAATTATCACTTCCTCGCTCTCGATTACTTCTGACAATACTCACTGTGTCAGTAACCATTGTCTAACCGTGTTTCGCTAATTCCAATCAAAGCTAAAAATAATCAAATAAATACATCATCACTTAATTTTAGCAAGGTTTGTCTCATGATATTCAACAATTGTATGGGAGAAGGACACACGTTGCTCGCATGTATGCACATGTCTATAAATTACCAACTATGCTGACGCTAACATTATCTATCAATTAGGGATTTAAGATTTATGAGACCTAAATAAATATCCGGCCACTGTGCACATTACATGTTCAGCATACATTAATCACATTCAAAAATGTGTATATGTAAGTACATATTTAAATGTATTTATTAAATTACATACCTGGCATTAAATTACAATTTGCACAAGAGTTTAGCTTATTACAACTTTTGATTTGTCAAACATGTAATTTGCAACTGGGCGTTCAACATCACCTTTCATTCAACGATAGTCTTTAGGGATAGTTCTATGGATAGGTGAGTTTATTATCGATTTTTATATGCATTAGACTTATTATGCTGCAACTGAACATTTTTTTATTGTAATTAGTATTTGATTCTTAGCAGAATATGTTCATTACTAACTGTACCAATTTCACCCCTTTCAAAACTAGTTATTCCTTTACAAAGAATTTAATACATTATACATAACTAACCAATTTTCCTGCATGCAAGTGATTAAAGATTTATTTAAAGACTTACATCAATATACCTAAATACATATATGCAATTACTTAGCATAAATATGTATGTAGATGGTTTGAACAAATAATCAAACAGTTCTTATTAACAATTTAATGCAGAGCAAGTTTTAGAAGCAGAATCAAAATGTGTTAACGGTGGACTTATAAATTTATAAAATTACGATGCTGCATGGTACAAATGTATCAGCAAGTCTTATGTCTAGGCTGTAGTTATAATTGGCGTATAAAAGTGGAAATTAGGAAATCTATGCTAAATTACATAAAATTATAGCATTCTCACTTTCTAAAATTTCTCACTCAATAATTGTGCGCATAATTCCTCAATTTCTCAGCTGGACTCCGCATTCTCAACCTTTCCATGCGTTCCACAAGCAACTCACGCTCTTCCTCCGCGTAAGCATCCTCCAAGTACAGGACGACTGCCCCCATTGCCGAGGAGGGCCCTCGTCCTCCTCCGTCTTTGGAGAAAGTCTCCACGAGCTTCTTGACGAAAAGTTTGAATTCCTCCTTGGAGAAATTTGCCTTAATTCCATCAGTCAACCCCTTCATCGCAATTTTACTGGCGGAAATCTTCATTTCAGTTGACCTTGACCTTAAACCAGGGGTTCTCACCACACAGACGGCGTCCAGAATTGATTTTTCAATCTTGAAACTCTTCAGCATCTCTTCCAAGAAAACATGTTGCCCTTCAAGTTCCAAATTGGCTACTGGAAAATTAGCCATATCTTCGTCGTCCCCATGGTTCTTGACGATTAAGAAGAGACAGAGGCAAAAGCAGGCGGATGATGGGCTAATATCCCGAGGACCGGTTAGCTTGTGAAGAATTATGGCCCCGAAGATCAAACTCCTGAAGGAAAAAAATACCGAAGGGGTTTACGTAAGTTTTATAATATGAAAGCATTGCAAATTTGTATATTTAGAAATTGACAAACGTTATTATTATATATTAAAACCAATATTTCAAGCAAATTCTATTTACAAATTTAACTAAAATATGCGCACGTTGATATTTACTTTTGTAAAAGATGATCAGTTTACAATAATCCACAGAAAATATGAGACTAAAACTGACATACGCACCTGTACGAGAAGAGACAGCCTTTTCTTCCAGGGAGTGAATTTGTGCAATTATTTGAATTAAAAGTTGCAGAAGAGCCCTTGAGAACTTTATGATGTTGAGAGAATCCCACAATCACGACGCCTGGGAGGGTTTCCAAGTCGCCAAAAATTTTGCTGTAGGCCTGGCGATGAAGGGTGTCGGTGCCTTTGACGTCCTTTGGTGTCTTTAGGTCCGCTCGGCTGGTTGTCAGAATGTAGCCAGATTTCACCCGGCGCCCCTTCGAGTCTTGCAAAACTTTGTCCCCATTTGCGTGCAAGATACAGATTCCGATGAAATCGTCATTGGATTTTGCCATCACGGGCCCCTTCATGTCCACCCCACAGGAAATATGGAGCGACTTGATGGTGGAGAGGATGTCCTGTTGAAGGGATTGGTTGGGGGGCTGCTCGTTCTGAAAGGAGCCAGCCAGGTCGTAAAAGAATCCTGATGAGTGCGCCATTTCGAAATAAATTTACTTGAAACGATGCCAATTTAGTCCAGGCAGGAGGATGGCTAAATGAAACTAAAAGGCAAACTGTGATTATCTATGAATCATCATTCTTAATCCTTCTTGGGATCGTTATCTTAGACAGTATCCATTGGCATTACATTATTTAAACCACGAGAGACACATTATTTTCTTGGTAGTAGGACTTGGTAGAAACCCATCCATACTCTAGTTTAAGATCCGACGTATATATTTAAGGAATATGGAAAATGTATTTTTTGCTTACATGCATGTGTGTATGTATGTACATGCATACATACATACCTATGTACGCATGTATATAAGCACACATATATTAATAAACCAAAGTAATCGGATCCTGATAGATGCAAAGTCCACTGTTATGAATCTGACTGGAATCATTACAATTATTGTGTGGTTGGAAAGATCTAAGGTTTGCAAATATGCTTACCCTGTGTTGCAAATATTTATGCTCCTTGACATGTACATAGATAGATAACACGAAAGTGAGACCATAATGTGGATATCTATTCAGACGTCCGTTGAGCCCCAATACGACGTAATACAGGAAATATCATTCCACATCTTACTAAGGATCAAGTTACGTCTCCTGCAATTTTAATTTTTTCTTACCATTAAGTCTCAGCTCGAATTTCTTAAACTAAATTTTTCTTAAATCCGATCCATACAGACCAAAAACAGTACAGTATAAGCAATGTAATTATTATTCCTAAGCAAATCTTACAAATTTTCAAGGGAAGGCATTTGTTATTTGTTACAGGGTTAAAGATTTGTGAAGCTGTATATTCGTACATAAGGTTTAAGGAGCTACTCATTTAGATAAAGCCATGATCAATCCTTCTCTCACCAAAATTCTGATCCTAATGATGAATTTAGTTTAATTTAGATTTCGAATAAAATCGAGTGAATAAGAAATTACACCGATAAAAATCCATCCAGTTGATTAATTAAAAGCATGCTTGTAAATAATTATGAAATAAATTTTTGCTATTTATATTTTTAATGTTTATATTTGTTCCTGAAAATTAGTGCAGAATAGCACCCGAAAGTTAGAACAAATAAAGTCCAAACCTCTCACTCGAATTTCCACTAAATACTCCTTGTATACATAAATAAATAAATTTTTATTGCTTGTCATGAAAACATAGATAGTTTTATTTTATTAATTTTATTAACTTTTCCCAAATAAGGGTCACCCCATTTCTGAATCCACTATCCATAGCCCAAAAAATTATAGGGTTCGCAGTGAATTGTATCATCAATAAAACACCAAAAATAGCATATAAAACATAATTATAGTCACATCCTCCTCCTCCTGACAACACACCCTCAACCGCAAAATAAACGCTAACCGGTATCCAACAAACACCAAATGTAACGATAACAATTAAAATAATAAACACAGATTTTAACTGCTTTCTTTTAATAATATTATTTTCAGTTCCGTGGAAACTTAATTTATAAATTGCTAACAGTGAGAACACTAACCCCATAGCTAACGGAAATATTACCATCATAATCAAGGTAAAAAATGGTACATGTTTTGTTGCTTTGACTGGAGTAGATACTAATCTACACATTTGACTAAAAAATGTATTTTCTTCAGGGGTTGGTCCAAAAATATTAAAATCTTGAAACAAAGTTGAAAAAGCTATGGAAAGGATCCAAATTAATACAATAGAAATAATTACACTTTTCCCGACTTTTCTTCCAGGTTGATTTTGCATGGGATAAGCGATGGCTTTATAGCGATGAAATGCAATCAAAGCCATCGTGTACGTGGAAACAAAAGCGGAAATGTGATTTATTAAAAAGTTTAAAATTTGTGAAGAATCGATAAAAATTGAAAATAACGAGGTCAACAAAAATATCAAGTCACTCACGGAAATTGAAATATATAGAAGTTTTGGGGTGGTTAATTTCTTTGTTAAAAATATACGTATTGCAATTATGTTGGTTGCTATAGAAAATAGTAATACGATAAATATTGTTGATAAGGAAATTATGAGGGTTATTGTTTCAAACAATGTGAATTCCAAGGGGCGGGTGTATAATGTTGAAGAGTTGGTGGATGAGGTCGTCGTTTCTGAAGAACAAAATTTTAATTAGCAAATCCAATCGTTATAAATATTTATGCGTGCGTACCCATTCGTTGAGATAGCCATACACAAAATCCGGCCTAATTTCTATGAATGTGTACAACTTGTGAGTAAATCAGCGCAGCGTAAGGTCAGTAAGTATTTCCATTCGGATAATTTTATATATTTTTAAATTAAAAATATTTACATTTCCATTATTGCTACGGAAAATAACAGAATCAATTGCAATCTCCAGGCTGCGTATGCTAATTAACAAACCGCAAGATAGTAAGTGGACTAGTTTTTATGCACAATGACGTGTGTAGAATACTTGTTCTCGTACAATGGAACTGTAGGATACATGTAAAATCTGCAAGTGCAAATGTACTTTAATACGTAAACTCTGATGTTACTATTTTACATTCTTTACAGTAGTTTCTAGTTGTAAAGTTATAAGAAATGTATTAAACTATCCAAACCACCTTTTCAAATATTATCAATGATGATGACCATACAAAATTTCTTGGAACCATTCCACTACAGCATCATCTTCAGAAACCGGATACCAAACAGAGACGCTTACGTACATTCGATTTTACGGATCAAAATTTTATTTCATATATCACACCCCAAAAACTGTAAACTAGTAAGTGTAAAAATATATGGAAATACATAGCGTCTCTTTCCAGTGCAGACGATGCACGTAATTATGTATATTCCTTCAATTATTTATTCACAAGTTTGGCTGACAATTTGACCTGCACGTTTATTAAGCAAAAGTTCACCACAATACGTCTTAATTCATAAATACAAAGTCCAATCCTGATAATAATACCTGTCCAGCTTTTCATTAGCAAACTTGCACTCATGATTCTATAAGGGATTAAGTATGTTTTGCATTTTTATAACATACTTACAACCTGATGCATTGAATATGCACATACACATAGATCTCAAGTTAGTCTTCAAAAAGATACTCGTATATTTCAACAATTGTGAATTGACTCCTGTAACTTGGGAATATTTAAAAACCTCATATCGGCATTTTTGTTGTCTTGAATGTGTTATCTTTATTGGAGAATTTTAACTCATTAGTATAGACATATACAATTAAATGGGTTTGTTTGCGTGCATGCATATACATACATGTAATATGTATAACAAGTTGACACTTATCTCCTTAGTGGCCACTCTGATTTCATATTCTATTAATAAGAAACAAAGTGATTCACTGTATTGCCTGAAGAATACGAGTGTTAGATATACATATGTAAATACATATCTCATGGAATTATTTATGTACTGCGTTGACGCCCACTTTAGATCAAATGGTAGACTGTTATCACTGTGATGCATACACTCTCCACAAAAAATATGTAGATTTCAAATCTGGTACAGACAAAAGGGTTCCAGGAAATGGGTTAACCTTTGGACGAACCTTTAGAACATTACATCAGTTCACCTCTGGCCAAAGTACAAAGCTTACAATTTCATTTTTTTACTGTTTAAAATGCACACAAAATTCTCTAAGACTATAAATTATAAATAAAAAACTATTAAGAAGCCATATAACCTTAAATCTAAATGTTTGCATAATAAGTAAAATAATTTCACCAATTTAATAAGTTTAAATCATTAAATTATGGCTTCGTTAACCGATTTGATATTTGGAAATGAATTAGTAAGTTTGTTTCTCTTTAAATTTATTACAATCTGTATCACCTAATCTTTGTAAAATCATTCTGAACTTTTAGATATTGACCAACATATTATCATTTATGGATTTTAAAACAATGAAAATTATCCGTCGAGTGAACAGCGACTGGAAACGGCTCATTAATAGACGATTTATCGACAGAGTTATTGTAAAGAAATGCTAAATATTTTATTTCTTTCTAAAAATGTTGTATTTTCATTTAAACAGACTTAACGATTATGCACCAAATATTTGCAGATTCCACTCCGGATTTCGCATCAGCCTCTCCTCAGGAGTGGCCCAATAACAGTTTACATTGGATCTAAGCCATTCTGCAGCTTCGGCGTAAATTGCACCGATCGGGAAATTGGGATCTTGATTGGAAATCGACTAACATCTTACAAGAATTTTTACATTCAAGTGTTCCCATCCCTCATGAAAAACTTTGAGGTGGCGTACAAAGGTACTGTCAACTGTGTTGTATAGTTTTATGCATGAATAATGACTAACTTTGTGTTATTTGTAGTCGTGGATAAATTATTGGCACACTTGTGGAGGCCTTCCGTGCAAGTGGGACATAACTTGAATCTGGATAAACTCAAATATCAGGGAACAGACCGGAAGAAGTTGATGATTTCTGTTATCAAAAAATTAAATACATTTCAACCCCTGGAAGCTTAACTGTGATGCATACTACTGTTCTTGACATCCATCAGAAGCTCAATTACATTAAGCTGATTCACCAGTTATTAGATATTCATGAAAAATTTAGACCTTGCAAAAACATTGCAAATTTTGTAAAATTAGTTTACAAGTGTTATATGATTTACAAGTTTTGCATACATTAATGAATTTTCCTTTGGTAATACATACATGGTGCTTTCAACAATTCTATTTTATTCGAGTTTATGTAATACTGATTTAAATTTTGATTCCACTATTAATTTCCTCCATATGAAATTCAGTTGCTCAAAAGGTAAATACTTATTCATGGTGCGATTCCCTTTTTAGTGGTGGGGGCAAGACCCAGAGTGAACTTGAGGTTGAGATAAGGTTCAACACAGCACGGGTAGAATTTTTCCTCTCGGATGGCTTCATTCTTGGTTACTTTGTATCGCTGGCCTTGGAAGTAGGAAATATCCGCTTTGTTCTCCTGCGTTCAGCAATGCACACATAAATATAAGAATCATCTTTGAATGCACAATTCTAAATTAATAAAATTTTCCCAACCTTCTCAAAGAACTCCAACCCCATCGTCAGACCGTCAAATGTCCACGAGCCGAAATTCACGACACACTCTTGCTCTGCGGTGGCGTCCTTGGTGAAATTGCAGTAGCTGGTGAGTTTGCAGGGAGGAACCCACAAGACCTTTCCGTTGGGGTAGAGGATCGCGTTGGTAGGAGTGCATTGCATGGCCGGGCTGGTGGTAAAAATCATGCATATAATAATTAATATACCACAATTACCTAGGCAGCCCTTATCCACAGTTATATTTAACACATACCCATTAAAGAGGGTAGTATCCGGCAGCCATAACTGGTCCGGTGTAATTCTCATGTTTTGCAGACCCCCATAGTCTGCCGGGTCCCATGTCAGTCGATTATCAGTCCAACTAATTTTCAACCAGACGTCAGAGTTAAGCAAGTCTTTTTCTCTGTCCTGTAAACAAATACATTCAAAATAATTATGAAATTATTAATAATGCTAGATCACAAACCTGGTCCACGGTGACCAAGTTCAATCCGAACTGGACGGTTGACTTGTCTGGATAGTTTCTTTTGTTGTATTTGGCAAAGAGATTCTCCAGCAAGCGGTCACGGTCAGTGGAGATAGTTGAATCGGAGGAGTCAATTTTTTCCGTCTCTTGTCCGAGAACGGCTGAAAATTATAGAGTGCATTTTAAAATATTTTGCAAACTTTCAAATTCCCATGAAACCTACCAGCAACGACGACGAGTAGTAGTACAAATTGTCTCATTTTGATTCTTATCGTAAGTCGACGTCGTGATTTGGACTTCTGTGACAATGTGATCCATGTTGCGCTGGACTCGAGATTTTATAGTGGGAACTGCTTACGTAGCATTTATTAAAGTATATTGTCTTAATTGATCCATCCTCATAGGTCAGATATAACATTCTCATAGTTGAACAAATCTGCATCCAACTAAAATAAACCAATGTCAATTGATATATAAACAAAAATGCAATGCAACTTTAATAAGGATTTGCGCACAGTACAATAATATAAATTGTCCTTGCGTCACACGCGACAAATTTTAATAATCTTTAATGGTAATTTTAAATTAAAGTATGATGAAGTGTGCGCTTATTGAGACCAACTGATATGAAGTGATCTTCTAAATTAGACTCGTTTTAAAACATGTAAATGTTGAAGTCGCATTTAGAAGGTGCACAAGTTCAAATCATCATTTCCTTTCGTATAAATCCTTCTACATATGACGCAAACAATAAGTTAAAATAGATTGGAACATAAATCTCGTTAGTTCATATGTATATTTATAAATGCGATATATTTATGTATCAACTATCAATTGGTCTAGGCATGTGGTGTATGGAATTTCCGAACACTAACATTTTACAGCAATTTCCAAAGTCATTTTAGCATAGGCAACATAATTTACAAGCACAAACCAGCGCCGGGAGAAAGTACCCGTATTGTAAATTGTTCACTTTTAATCCTGCCTTGAATGACGCTGAATACGTGCATTTGCAGAGATTTCTCGTGAACGATACTCAGAGATTTCTCGTGAACGATACTCAGCTCGCTTTAGGTGGCGAGCGATGAAGTGGGGAGCAGTTTTAGGCATTGACCTGTTCACGTCAAGTTCGGATCCAAAATGTTGCACGAGAGAAATTCGACGCGGATGAAAAACACACCAAACGGCTTCCGTCTCATTCAGTGCAATCTCAAACGCGAAATATTTTCTTATCTACCAAGTGATAATCTTATCAATCAATAATTTGGCCTCCTGTTTAGTTACATATCTATTTACATTTAAAATGAATAGACCTAATGTACGTTCTTATGCATTATTCACAAAATATTGCAAATGTAATTGGTGAGATACATACTGTCAATTTTTTGCAAACTTTTCGTCAGCCTGCATGCGAGTTTCTCCTACATAATAATAATCTATGAAACTTTGCTTGAATAATTCTTGACTTTATTTGGCGTTTTTCAAAATTAGTCAATGAAAACCTTTCTGTTTTCTCTTGAGTGCTGCTGCAATGCTTTGATATAGTTTGTCTCAATTCAATTTTGGCCAATTCACGCTACAATTTTCCTCAACTTTTAAAATATATTTTACCTGCGCTGCAATTTTCATCAGTATCAGTTAAACATTATCATTAACTACATGCATTAACTATTGTAACGGATATGCATAAATATGTATGCAGTTAAAGCTTATCGTCAGTTATTGTCAAACTATCCTTCAATCTGATTATGGTATTTTGAAGATGTACTCACCATACGTATGTATGTATGGCATACCCATGGGGTTTTTATCAATATTTTCTTAGTAGTCAGGTAAAGCGACTGCAAAATTAATCAGATTTTTATCAACGGTCGAACATCGCTAACATTTAAAAAATTCATCTCAATAAATTGAAAGACAAAATAATTATTTGTCTCTATGTACGTGAGATTCGGATGTTCGTAGTCCCTGAATATAAAAATGTTACACTCAACATAAGAGAAATACTCTGACTTACAATCGTGTACATAGTTTCCGTCGCACAAATTTAATGATTTCGATAAATTACAGCTCTATTAACATAAATATGTATGGTAATCCTGTCTGACAAGTGTACTTATGTTTGGTTATCCATAAATTCATTTAAAGTTAATTGTTTAACAACATGTTGGCAATTTACATAAATAGTTTTGGCAATATACTTATTGAATTACAGATATATCTAGTACGCTGCTGACTAAACAAACAAGTTAATTAAATACTCTAATTACCACCTCAAAAATTAGAGTAATTTTTTTAAATACATAATTTGTTGTAATAAAGTCATGTTCAAATTTTACTCAATTACTGGACCCATATAAAAGCCTACCACGAATCTCACTCTACCAACAGTATTAACAATCGCATCAAGCTATACTCAAGCTTCATCATGAAACTCTTAGTAATCCTAAATAGTAAATAATCTTGAAAACCACCCCCACTAATTTTTCCCAACTATTGATTTTCAGTTCTTGACACTCTTCCTCGTCCTGGCCTTCGCCACCTTCGCCGTCATGGCCGACGACTTCCAGGATCCAGAACAACTTCTCAACAACGCTGAGGGAGCTGGGGCCAACAGACCATTCAACCTGCAGGGTGCCAGTGGCCAGAGGAGGGCCCATGGAATTTACTTCAACGGATAGATTATTCAACTAGATTCTCTCGTGATTTTCCGAATTGGTGTATCTGAATAAAAATTGATTTCTTTTGAGCAGCATTAAAAAACTGTGGTTTTACTTAAAATAGAAATAGATTCATGGGCAGCAGGTTGAAGATGAAGGAAAAAATTTAGCATATCACATGATAAATAATTGTCCAATGTTCCAAACTTTGCTGAATAAATTTCTCCCAGGACAGGCGAAAGCACAGGAAAAATGAGGAAATTTCAAAAATTATATAAATGTTGTATGGTAGGATTTTAATTTAAAAATTAAGTAATTCAATCTGGTGTTTCTCTTGATTTTAAGCATTTTGGACGATCGATATATCGTTGATAAGCCTTGTCCCATTTAGTATTCATTGTCGGTGGTATGAGACAAGTTAGCTGTGCATAAAAACGTGGTTATGCAATAGTTTGTTAATACTTCAATTTCAAGCTCCGCGTGAGATTCCCAGTTTTTTTAACTGGGAATTTATTTTTGTGTGAAAAGAAAATTAATAAGAAAATTAGCAACCACAGCAGCGCAAATAATTTTCATGTTTCCATCCGACAAAATTATTTCATACCAAGAATATTTTCCAAATCTACAATATTTGGAAATTGACAGATTTTGGAGAACCTTCCGATCGACCTTCCGATTAATTTTAGGAATATGTTGCTCATACATTTCTTACGGAATATTTACATGCGTAAAGATAAGACAGATGGAATTCAATGCAAACAAGGAAGGAATGCAAGTTGGGGGAAGATATTTGTAGACAAATTTCAGCATGCCTTTCCCAATGCAAGTCTAATTCTGATGGAAAAATTGGTTGCATGGATAGGTCATGAGAGTAATTTAATTTAAGCATTGATAATTAGTGCATATTTTAAGAGAATTAATTTTTGTCGATAGCAAATAAAAGAAGCATGTAATTCAATAAGTACGTTATTTATTTGCAAAATAGTGAAAAATGGAAGCTATGAAATTCTGACCGTCTTGAATTTAGTTCAGACGACAAGATGAGACACGGTCAGACTTGCCAAATCTTGAATGTTTCCTGTGGCAATAAGAAGTGCGTAGGTGGGAATGGGAGCAACTGAGCAAGCAGCCACCAACCAACAATCCAGCCAGCATTTTTGAGCCCACAGTTATTTTATTCGATTGAATGAACTGAGAATTGATAATTGTTTTATCGGTCTCGGTGTGAATAAGTCACCCTAATCTTACTACATACTTTCATCACTTGAAACTTTGTCAAAATGCTGGTGAAGCATTTGCGGAAGGAATTTTACGAACTTCTCTTCGGAAAGGTGAGTAAATCAGCCGGTCACAAGAATAACAACAAAAAACCAAACGTTTTTATCGAACAAATCCAGACACAATTGATGATTGCAAATGCTGGTTATGACATTTTGGTATTATCAATACTTTTGTAGAGAGTCCTCATCATTGCCAATTCCGACATTGATTCCGTCTGTACTGTCAAAATATTTACGGAATTGCTGAAAATTGATGGAATATCGTTCTCCTTGTGTCCTGTGGATGGAATTACTGACATGAAACAGGCATATTCTGATTATTGTGAGACGGTAAGTTCATCTTAATACTGTTTAATCGTGAGCATGCCGACTTGTGAATTATTTTGACACATCTAATGCATTTCAAGGTGAATGTCTTTGTCCTCATCAACTGCGGCATTTCTCTGGATATTCGAGATTTCTTTGACAACCTGAACAATAAACTCGTCTTCGTTTTGGATTGTCATCGCCCAGTGCATGTCAACAACTTTTATGATGAAACCAATCAGGTAAGCATAGAAAGAGGGTGGTTTGACCTTGTTGACTAACGGTATAATTATGACCGATTATTTTGTCACTGTTTGCATTGTAGATTCGCATCCTGTCGCTGGACGGTAATTTTGACGAAGTGCCTAATTTTGATGATCTGTTTTGGTCGGGTGAGGTATGTGAATTTCTATTTTTATGAAGAATTGTAGTTTTTTTCTGTAGACACACAGTTTAGATATTTTGTCTCAAATATATAGGCCCTCGACTCCGATGATGATGGTAACGACGATGATTCTGATATCTTGGATAATGGCGAAAGCGACGATGAAGATGGAAGTCGTGGAAGAAATCCAAAGCGTCGTCGCAATGAACATGACAAAGAGCGAAGGCAGATGATATGGAAGCAGAAGAGGAACGAATTGTTGTTTAAATACACACAATTTGGCTACTATGCTCCCCCGGTAATTTTATACATTTAAATTTCCATAATCATAATATTTATATTACAGTCCTTATGAAATTATGTAATGTACATTTTAAATTTAGTCATCCCTGGTTGCACTCGAGCTGTCGTGGGCAATTTCTCGAGGCGATATTCAATACGTGTGGTGGACCACGGTTGCCTTAACCGATGCCTTTCTTCTGGAGAAACTTCCACGATCTGAGTACGTGCAGAAATCTACCGAACTTAGTTTGCACATTGCACGAGAAGCAAGTTCAACGGAGACACCGAGGGATTGTCTGAAAGTCAACTTCGAAAAAGAGTAAGATTATTATGCATATTATGAAATACTACTGGTTATTTGTTGTGCCGTGTTATTTTATTAAATGCAAACATCTTGATCTTTAGCTTGTGCTTCTTACTGTATCGCCACTGGAATTTGTACGATAGTATCAAAATGACGCCACACTCGGCGTGTATGTTAAAGTCATGGGGTATGAAAGGAGAAGGAAGGTTTCACGAGATGTTGGGAGAGTTGGGGTGAGTACCATAAGCATAAAAACATTGATTACTTTTCACCAGATAATACATCCACTATAATTTTTTAATCAGACTTCCACAACTTGAGTGCCATCAAAAGTATACATCAATGGACGTTCGACTGCGGAAAAAGGTCAAGAATGTATTCAATGAACCAGTTCTCCGAGAAAAGTACAATTTCCAAGACGTTACTGTGGGCACGTTCATCTCAGAGATTGGTTTTCGACCAGCGCTCAGTGCATTTGATTGTCAGCTGGCATGTCTTTCCTTGTTGGAAAATCCAGTGTTGTATGGGAGTGGAAATGTGGTGGACAATTTTTTGGATTCACTGGCAGCCTTGTCAAAGTATGACGATGGCATTTTTTATTTAAGAACTTTCGTCAACCTTAATTTTTAATTTTTAATAGGAAGAAGTTTGATACGCTGGATCGTGGTATTGGATTGGCTAAAACGCAAATGACTGCAATGTACAACCAAGTTAAGGAATTTCTCAGCATGAACCTGATCTTACCTCGGGGTGGATTTTTATATGTTCAAATGCCAGAGGTTTGTGGGTTCTCAATCAATGCTGAGTAAATTATTTTTCTGGTTAGGCGACTAAAATTCACAATTTCCAGGGATCGCCAAACGTGTGCTACTTTCGAAACACTAGTTCCCTTCTTTTTCTCGCCCAGTTTACCCAGCGTGCTGCTGTTGCCAGTGCAAGAAATAGACGCTGGTCGACATTACCACTTGTACTGTGTGTGCCACATTTTGGAGGATATTGGACATTCGTGGGGATAAAACCTTTGAGTTTGGAGTTGCCAAAAAAGTAGGAATAGCTATTTTTACCATTTTTATTCTTATTTACAATTATTCAAATCAAATTGGTAACTGGAGTTTTTATTTAAATATCTAGTCTATTCGGAAAGTTGTTTGAAACGTTGGCCAAGAAAATGGCGACCGGCGCAGTTCTCATGGATTTTGTGGACCCACATTTCGTGCTAGTACATGGAGAACACAAGGACAAATTCGTCCAATTGTTGGAAGCTTGCATGGTTTGAGAAGATGATCACAAAAAGTAAAGCATTGACCAAATTCGTATTGTACTTTGGCTTTCATGTTGATGTGTGTATTTATTTATTGTTAGACAATTACATTACTTGATTGCTAATTAATTCTTTAATATTAATTACTAAAGAGCATTTACAAGGAATAAAACCTTCTTTAAATTATGACGAGTTTTGTGTTAGAGTTTTGTCCAACAGTACGAAAGCATATACTTAAGTTTTAACGTGAGTTTAAATGCTACTCATGACTTCCTAAGTTTATTTACATGTGCACATTACTCTATTGTTCGTTTTATGCATTTTAATATCCAATAATCTCAATGTCATGCTGGTTTAGCACAAGGTTTACAAATATTTTTCAGCCCAACGTACACTAAATTTATAATGGGGAATACATCTTCCAGAATTGTCACATATTATTTCATCATTATTAGTTTACATTTCTCGTTGTGCATTTGCTTAAGGGCAATCAGCAATGGTGGACAGGGGCTGGGCAATCTTCATTTTAACAACACTTCGCATCGTAGTCGTGAAGAATCAAGTTATCATGATCGTTATCGTCTTAAAAGAGAGACTGAGTCAAATGCGGTCGAAATATTTACATACAGTGGAGGACCAATTGTCTTTGATAAGGTAAAACAAATACCCTTAAGAGTTAAAGCCTCGATAGTAGGATGCCATTTTTTTTTATTAAAGTTAAACTATGAAAACCTGGACGGAACACCTCCATCGGACTGGTTACGAGAAATTGTCAGATTTCATAACATTTTGAGGTAGGTTTATTATACGCGTGTGTAGAAAAACGCTTTGTTAATGCCTATTCTGACGCAATAAATATCTGTTAAAGAAAACGTCATGGGTCTGGAAGCTTGATCTTGGACTATGAGGTACATTAATCGCTCGTTATCTATTTTTGGTATTGCAATTGGCAAAAATATTCTACGTGAATATGTGTGTGCAAATATGTATGCTTGTACTTCTATGCAGCTCGCATATCAAGCTCAACTTTATGCAATGCAGATTGCGAATAAAAGCATGGCAGCAGGAAAAATTATTTTAAACGATGGTGTACACAACATAAAACTTGGTGACAAAATATTTTCCATTATGAATACAATAAATTAATGAATAAATGCGAATTTAACTTCAAATATTTTTAATCATTTCTTTATCAGGTGAAAATACGGGGGCGCGGAAGGGTAGGTCACGCCACCAACTTTTCCAACTTCCAGGCAGCTTCCCGGTTCGGGTTTGGTACTCTGAAATAGCTCGTCATTCTTGGACAACGAACTACTACCAGGCCAACTCTGGTCATTTCACTCAAGTCGTTTGGAACGCCACGAAGCGAGTCGGATGCGGTCGTGTCGTCACGGAAAAGTTGTGTCGCGAAGGGAAACTGAAACTGGAACCAATTTACATTGTTGTATGCAGATATTCGCCTCCGGGAAATTGGCTGCATAAACAGGCATACAAGGATCACGTGCATCCTCCGGTAAACTGCGATTAAATACTAATTTCCGTGCTTTCAGTAACGGATATTTTACAAACACACTACCAAAATATGCATTGATAACTGTAGAAAGTTGGGAAACCTAATCAAATTCCAGATTTTACAAAATTTTGCCCACAAGATTCTAAGCCATGCTCGAAACCAATCGTTTGTTGCACAGACGCAAATACTATGAAGGACCATACAGAAAACATTAACTGTAGTAGCCTTTCATCAAGGACATCACAATCATCAGCACTAAATAATCAATTTGGACGAAGCTTTGTATTTAGTGGGACAAAAACAACATCAACGTTGCGTCCGGACTACATTTCGAAAAACTACTTGGGGAGATCAGTCATGTCGGCATCGTATCATAGGGGACTTCCTTGGCCGCTGTGGCACGATAAAAGAGGAAGAAATATTCGGCAATAAATTGCTAATTTAAATCTGTGAAACCTGGTCAATTGATTGCCAGAATGTCTTTACAAATATATAGAAATGCAAATATATATATCTACATTACTTTGTATTTATTTGTGTGAATATTGGAATTGACAGCCCGGATTAGAGCAATAATAAATGCACAATAAGGCGTTTAAGTCAAGTTGTAATACAAAGTTCAAAGGAATCTTTTAACAGGTTCCTTTAAATATTCGCATACATACTGAAACAGAAATACATACGTAGCTCAAGTATAACCAAGTTGAGCAAAGTGGAGCTTATCATCTCCGGCTCGCAAAATATTTGCACCTGGCCACGCTCTCTCTAGTTCAGAGCTCACATTGTCCCCAAAATAGATTTTATGGAAAAGCCAAGCTACGCTGACCAAGGGACGCGTCCTTTCCTCACTGGTATAAAAAGAGACCACGCCGACCTGGTCCCTTCACAACCAATTTGTTCTCGCACCGGGAACGACGTTTCTACTCCAGCACCACAATTCCCATTTCTTTTGCCAAGTTTTTTGAAGCAAATTTCCAGACCCGAGTAAAATCCATCATGGCGATGTCCAGAAATGTGTTTGGAAACGAGTGGTCAACTCCAGAGACGAATGACGAGAAATTTAAACGAGAAGTAGCCTGTATTGTGGAAATTCTGCGCAAGGAGCAGTCCGAAAAGGTAAGTAGACATAACTTTGAGAATTTTCTACTAATTTGTGAAGTATTATGACGTGTGCTGTAAAGCTACTTAAAAATAATTATGGTTGCGATTTTGTAAATTCTTGTTAGGGTGCTTATTCAAATTCGCCTGACCGAAGTTCGTCCGATAATTATTCCACTGAAGAATCTTCTCCAACTTCGACAACGTCGTCAGCAGCGTCCTTTTCGCAGCAACATTATTTGCCACCGTATTCAGCAGCTGCCTCTCCGCCGTATTTTGAAGAATTCGACCCCATCACTCGTCAACAACTTGGAACCTCGTTTTCTCCAATTTCCTCATCAACCTTGAACTTTGACCCCTGCCCAACCGCAAACAGCGGCAATGGAAACCTGTGGGAGGAAAATCTGGAACCACTTCTGAGTCAGTCGGTGTATCGGGCAGATAACTCAATTCCGCTGTATTGTCGACGTTCTCGGTTCCAACAACTGGACGAAATTCAGCAGCCAGCAGAATTTATGCCGATCCCACCAATCAGCAGAAGCTACATTTTTACGGGTCCAGAAGGTCCCAGCGTTGCGAGAGAAGAGGTGCGTCTCCACTTGAAACCTCGAAATGTTTCCGCTAATCCACAGACTCAGGTATGCTATTTTTGAATCCAGATTATGTTAATTTATTCGAAAATAAGCAAGTCTCCTCTCGATTCAAATTGACGCCACTTGTAAAAACGAATGATATTTTATGTTTCCAAATTTTATTTTTAGCAGATGCCACAAAACTCTGTGCTGAACGCATACGCAAAAATTTCTCACTCCTCTGGATACACCTCGTGCTTCCCACTTCGGAAATTTGATGCCACCCCCGACAGCTACAATTGCTCTTTCGTCCCATTTTACGCCGGAAAATACTCTGCCTCAGTTTTCGAGAGCTCATCTTCAGAAATTTCTGCTGATTCCCATTTGAACGGTCGGGAAGGTCAACTTTGTCCTTCTGTCGAGTTGGAGGTGTCCCGAAATTATCGTCTCGAGTCTCAAAGTCCACCCGTCGCTCCGATTTCTTTGGGAGAAAATGGTGAAAAATATTGGGGCATCACTGTCGACCAATTATCAAATCGGGTGAGTTCTCATTTATTTTTTGAGCATTTTAACATTTTACTTTTTGGCACCATGTTTTTGGCCGTGTTATTGAAAGACTAATTATTTTTTATCCTTTTAGTTGTACATCTCAGATCGCTCGACCAACGACATTATTTTGTTCGACACGGTCACATCAACGCCGATCCATCGCTTCGGGGGACTAGATCTCAGGATGAAATTTCCATGCAACCAACTCAGCCGACCAACCGGACTGGTGCTTGATTACGCCAACAAGCGACTTATAATTTGCGACAAGGACAATCATCGCGTCTGCATCTATTCTCTGGAAGGACAGTACATTTCATCATTCGGGAGACGAGGTATAAATCTGGTGCATACTAAAATTGTTGTTAATTGTTTATTAATATTAATTAATTAATTAATTAATTCTACGTCTCACAGGTCACGGGCCGGGCGAATTCCAGTATCCGTGGGACGTCGACGTTTCTCCAAACGGGAACCTCATCGCTATTTCCGATTCAAGAAATCACAGAGTTCAAGTATTTGATCGATTTGGCAATTTTTTGGCCAAATTCTCTGTCTTTGAACAGAATCCCTACCAGTACAAACAGCATTTCGACTATCCTAGAGGAGTGTCATTCAGCAAAGACGGTGAGTTGATTTATGTTAAATATTATGCATTTTCGCCTCCCAAAAATCTGGCAACTTCAGTAAATAAGTAATCTTCTCTTGTCCTGTCTGCAGGTCGACACATTTACGTCACGGATTTCAATACTTCTAAAATGATCCGCATTGAGGTGGATTCTGGCAGCATGAAATTCATCGGACCCAAAGCACAACTCAGTCGTCTTCAAGGACTAACTGTCGACGAATTGGGCAACATGATCGTCTGCGACTCACGTAAAAACTGCGTCCGCATCTTTTCGGAGGCTGGATCTCAATATCAGATAGTGAACTCGGTGGGATGGAACAAGATTTCGATGCCGGTGGATGCTTGCATAATGCGGGACGGGGTGGTCGCCATATTATGTTTAAATGGGAACATCTGTTTTGTTTAAGAAAATTGTCAAAAATATCTCGAGGTTTATTTTTACGTTACTGTTATGGTGTTATATCTGGTACAAATCTCTGTATAATATTTTGTACGTACATAAGTTTACTTATCATGAATAATCATAATTTTATATGCTAAACCCAGTTAATTTACTGTGTTATCGAAACCTACATATATTTATATTATTAATGATGTTAATTTCATTAAATATCCAATTCAATAAAAGACTATCAAAACATTTAAGCTTTTAGTATTGTAACTTTTAATTCTACGGACTTTCAATAATCTCTTTTACTTTTTTGGCATGCATTTTTAAAGTGCTGAATTATTTCACCCAATCTAAATAGTTCTCGATATAATAAACTTACATTATATGATTTATTGGATGAATTTCATCCCTATTGCGTAAATGCACTCCAACGCAAAAAGTACCACCCCCACAGTTATACAAATTGCACATAAAGCTAGCGGATATTTCATCACTTTAAACGAGACGGGATTTGCCTCTGCAAAGTTATCAATTAATTCCTTCTTCGGTAAGGACATCGTCTTGACGGAAAACAGTTCATAATGTTTACGGCTCAGAATTCGGTGTGCCACGTCCTTTTGTCGAATTGTATTTTCTAATTTACTCCATCGATCGTAAATCCCAGATTGGACCAGGAATCCTAAATCTTTGGAGAAAAATGGAAACAAAAAGTTGTTTTTACCAAACCACGGCATACGATTGGTAAATGGAATCACTTCATGATTTCGAATCACCACCAAAGAATCCACCATGAGTGTGACCGCGTCCACTAAAGCATCTACTTTAATCTGAATGTCAAGCACAACCATGGGAAATTTTACAGTTACTGTAGTGGTCAGATTTACTGACAATATTCCAACCCCCTTCGAAATGTTTTGTCCAATTTCTAACCAATTTCCCATCAGTAGTTTTGCTCTGTTGCTTAATTTATTAAGAAATCGTATCATTTCAGAGTCTTTTATTACTTTATTCAAGTCAGGTAGGATAGAATTTTGTAGGATAGAAGTGACTCCACTCCCATTCACTGAAGCGGCTGACATGGTGACAATGTCAAAATCAGGATTGTCCACAAATTGGCTCAAAGTCCTGGGAACATTTGGATTCCCTGTCGTGATCATGCACGAGAATAACGCACCCTGGTAAAAGTTTCCGAGCAGAAATACAACACTGTACCAGACACCCAGCCACCACAACAACACGTTTCTTCCTCGTGGTCCCTCCCCCTGTAAAAACCGCTTCCTCACCCAACCTCCATCTTCTTGATTTAAAAAGGTGGAAATAATCCAGAAGCATTTATCGCTCAAGTTGCTTCCTACACTCTGAGAGTCAGAACTTGTTAAGCATGACAATGCAAGTACAACGATGAGAAATGATGACAAATTTAATCCCCAAGTCCAGGAATCAAATGGCATGATAAAAGTTTCGAACGTGACTTCTCTTTTCAATGCAATCACGGCGTAAACGTAGGTATGGAAATTTACACCTGACACCATCAGCTTAAATTTTTCTGGAGATCTCGGAAGTATGTAAAGTTCGTTAAAAATTTTGTCAGAAATGTGATCAAACTTTGGTGTTGTTATGAGCAAAATGTTCCGATTAAAGGTCCCGTCTGGATTTATGTCCCGTTTTCTAATAGCAATCTTAGAATAATTGTGTTTCGTACCGATCGTCTCTTCCGTGCAGGTTGCAATGTTGTTACAATGAAATCGACCAAAGTTGGGGACGCAGAGATTATTTACTATTTCTAAGTTAGAAACTGGAATGAGATTATTTGACGACACAATCTGATTCTGGAGATTCCAGTTGTAATGTTCCCAAATTGATGAAATTATACTTAATGTACTCAAATCCCAAATGGGAACAGCTTTGTTATTCCGGGTACATGGGATGCAAAGTAAAATTGCTGGGTAATCAGCACCAAATATGATAAACTTTGAAGTTAATGTTAAATCTTCGGGTAATCCATTAATTATTTGCGATACTTTGTAGTCCAAATTGATAAAAATGTAGGTTGGATTTTCATCAGAAAAAATGATTCCTTGTAAAATTAGCTGCAGGAAATTAGCTCTGAAAGCAAGCTCTTGTCCGGTTATCTGGTCAGTTTCAAGCAAGATGGGAGCAGTTAGCAGAAAAGTGACGACAACATTTTGAAATCGGGGGTTGAATCGTGCAAACGTTAGTGCCGAATTTACTATGAGAGATTGATTATTCAGCAAATGCAAATTGTATCGACTTGAGAATGCATCCCAGTTTGGAACATGGTCTAAAACTAGTGGGCAAAACTGGTTGTGAAAATGAATTTGAGACAAAAAGTGACTTTGATAAATTCCAATGTGCTTAAAATTGGTTATGAACTGTAGAGTAGCACTTTTGAAGAAGTTTGGTTCGTGCAGAAATTGTAAATCTGCTTTTAAATTCTGCACAAGGGAAAGTACAATGGCAACAAGTAACATTAAAATATAGCGTCCCATGATTTATTATTTTGCGCTTGCTTTATTTAGAAATGACCCAATTCCACCAAAGTGAATGAAATAATTTATGATGAGTCTGTTCTGTTCTATAAAAATGGGTGGATGGATTATATACTTGTAAAGAATAATGGTGGTTAATAATTGGCTACTTTTGTACTTTTGTACTAAACTTTAAAGCCTTTGTAAACCTTTGCATGTAAATTTCCTGCCGTATGAAATTTTACTAAAGTTTTTTGCCCACAAAAAAGTTTTGTAATTTACCAAAGTTCTCGTTATTACTTCCTTGCTCACATGCTGTGGGAGAGTTTTCGGAGCAACTTAAAAATCCCAATTTTGAAAAATAATGACAAGATGTCCTAAGTTTAAGCGGAATTTGATTGATGTACATGGTTATATCGATACGACGTCCAAAAAGAAAGACGTACATCTGCTAAATACATACATACACAAATAAATAATGGATCCAAATTACCTTTCAAAATTATAGTTATTCTACGACGAGAGCAATACTTTCTAACAAGCGCTGCATAACAATATCCTGTCACAAATTATTGCTTAGGTGGTAATAATTTTCTATAACTCGGATTATCTTGAAACACTTGCACCTAAATACATATTTATATTTTGCCCTAAAATTGTATTACTCCTAATCATCTGAAGAAAGTAGGCACGGTTTGGAAAACACATTTGCGGTCCGTTTAACCAATATTGTCCCAATACGCTTTTGGCCCAAAATGGGTGGGGTTAATCCATGTCTCGTTCTCCAGTCCATCCTTCCATTTCTTTTATAGTTGTGCCTACAAACACCCATTTTATTATGATGATGACGACCTAAACTATGTACTTCTCATTTACCAATATAACACAGCTCCTTTCACTGGCTTGACCAACAGATTCAGTTCAGGAAATACAATTTCCCCTCCAAGAAAAGGTTCACTCATCTAACAAAACAAAATACGTAATACTTGATATTCTATAAACTAAGCGTACCATACAAATACGCTTCTCACATAAATGATAACTGTGGTCAACATATCTCCAAACGTTGGCCTTATCTCGCCAGTTGCTAAATTGACGGCCGGCTTGTAGGCATCGTGATGTATTCCTAAGTACATATGTTTAGGATACCATTGTTAATAGCACGACGGCATTGTCTAGTTCGACACTTCCCCTCTCACAGTCACTCGTCCCGCTGGGGACAGGGGAGGAGAAGTGTCGAGCGAAATAGATATGTAACGCGGTTATCTATGTTCTACTTTCCTACATCACCAGACATGAGATATTGCGACACGCGCATCCTTTGGGTCGCATTGCCGATCATATTCAGCCCCGTCATCTTTCCCAATTTAGAAACTAAGGAGTCATATCGATCCCAGTTTGCCTCGCCAATCCCTTCAATTCAAACGTCATATGTAAATTCTACATATACACATATCAAAAATATATAGCAGCAATCCTTCTCACAATGACTATTTCCTAGGACTGCTTGGGCTTGCGTGCCGGGTCCGAATGTTGCATCCAATTCCAATCCAGGAGTTGACACGTTCCACAAATCTTGCATCACACTCCCTTCGACCACGTCGTGAAAGAGGAGAATTTCTGGATCTTTATAAACCAGCTCTGTTTTTATGGGAGACAAATGAAAAAGTGTGCTTCTTCGTGAATCCAGCCAACACCTGAGATGACCAGAGGGCGAGTTTTTCTTCAGGAGGGAGGAGTTGCTGGAGAGAGCATAATTCCGAAAGTAAATTTCGGTCAGCAAGTGACTTTTTGTCCCCACAGAGAGCCACTCACTCAATTCGAAATCCTTCCGCCAAGGTGACACACCTGAACTCAAAAGCCGCTCGAAAATGTGCAGGTCTTCTTCACGCCTGAAAATAGATTTGTATCTGAATAATAAGAAAGAGAAAAGGATATTTAAATATGCATACTTTTTTTGCTTGTGGAATTTGTCGTGCTGTTCTAAAATTACGTTTCTGATTCTGTTAATTTCACTCTTGTCTGCGGAATGGAGCGTTTCAAGATGATCCAACCATTCCCATGCTTCTACAAAGTAATCCAACTCTGCCACAATGCTTGCAAACTGTGTCGCTTGGTGGACCGTGAGACCAATGTGGGTTTCATAATCGCCGAATTTTCCCTTCATTATCTGCAAAACAGGAATAAAGGATAATTTATAATAACAAAATAGGGGTATTATGTAGGTAAATATGCTCAAAAAACCTCGGCCGGTGAATAGCGAACTTTGCTTTGAATGTCGACAATAGCTTCGGCAACTTTTTCCAGGGGTTCTTTACGCAGACTTGGGAAGCCTGCCATGATATGGGTTATCTTTTCCGTAAGAGATTTAGCGTTATCTGAGGGGGAATTAAAAACTTGAGTATCTTTAGTTTTCTTAAAATTGGAGTCAACTTGTTTTCAAACCGATATTTTGAAGACTTTGTACTAGTTCTGGTCCATATGTTACCCATCGCCAGATCATTCTGTAAATTTCATTGAAGTATTTACAAGGTACGCTGAAAAATCGTTTATTTTATGCTTTTACCTGTAAATGAGGATTGGATGGTGCTCAACCCTCCACTCGCCTCTCCTCCCACTACTTTCTTCATAGTCCATCAAATAGGCTTGGATAAGATTGGACGGGTTTGTAGCATTGAGCTGTTTAAGCTCAAGGTAAATTTGCGTCTCATTCTTAGCTTGTCGTGCAAGATAGAAAAGTGAGAGAGAAAAAGGAAAGGGTTCCTTCACAGTTACAGAATGTTTTCAATTAGTTAACCCAAACATTTATGGAGTGTATTTATTACTCACCTGAATTGGCGGAATATCTTCGGAACAGGAAACGGAAAAGGAGCCGAAAACAACCAATATAGGAAAAAGAATCATTATTTTTTTAAGGAAATTAATTACGGCGTAAAATTGTCCGATTTACAATACATAAGTTTTCACCGTAACGCAATAAATATTTTCAGACTTTCGCTTTTAAATAAAACAGATGAGCGGAGAAAATTTTTCAATGCAAAATAAAAACATAGTTTCGTTGCATTGTTTAACCTGGCCATTGTTCCAATTTTAAAAGCTACACTGTCAGAATGGGTTCATTATGTTTTAAGCAGAATTGTTTAGGTGACCATAAATAATCATAAATAAGTAAGTAGTAAGAGTAAGAATATGAACATAAAATAATGCCGATGTACATAAATTTACACACGACGCATTATAAAATGTGTAAAGACAAAAAAATAAAAATCAGAGCATAAATGAATTTGGGTGCAATTTACATCTGGCGTCCAGATTGAGGTCACGCGCATCATCTCCGTTTCATGTTCCTTTCGCTGCCAATTTAGCGTCGCAACTCGATATATCCATTCTTGTACTGTAAGGAATTTTCAGCATATGCATAAATATAAATATGTTGGTAAATGCGTTGCTCCCTTCTATCCCGAAATTTCTGGCATTGCTGAATAATTTGCACGTATGCATCTACATATGTATTTAGAAGTTCAGCCGCAAAAAGGAATGGCTATTTTAAACAAATTACGAATGTAAAAATTTCTGAAAGTTTTCTCTTTCGCAATGTTGTATATAGAAAGGGAAAAAAATCCACGTCCAATTACGCAACTCCTGGTATTATAAAAGACACTGAATGGCTTTTCTCTTTATGCAGTACAAAAACCAGATTTCGTTTCTAACCCCATAACACACCCATCCTTCGGAACAACTATTCCTGTCCCCTCTTGACACTACTGCGATTTATTTTTAAAAAATGCAGCTGACCTGGGTCTTTCTCGCCCTTTCCGCCATCATCCTGACAGTAAACGCCCTCCATAAGGCTGAAATTGACAACGTTGAATCACCAGATCACGGAGGTGACCTAACTATCCTTAGAATTTGATCTCTACATTATTTGTTTAATATATGTAGGTTGGATTTATTAATTTATCATCTTTAGTTGCTGATGATGGTTTGGAAGTACTCGTCCGAAAAGCACGTGACGCCAACCCTCATTACTACGACGATGAAATCATTTATAGGAGACCGTACGGTGGTCGTGTTTACTCAATGGCATCGAGCTACCGATATGCATGTGGTATGGTAAATTGGGGCGGCAGAAGATAACCTGGGCGATTCGTGGCGATTACCATCTGCATTTGGAATTCACCACCATTTTTTAAGATAATTCATTTGTCCCTGTCCCTCTTTTGATTTATGTATTTAGGATGAAGTCAATAATAACGTAATTTAATAACTTTTTGATAAAAAGCTCAAAATAAAAGTATCACACTGGCTGGAATGAAGAATTGGCTTTGTAATTGTGGTATTTTTCACCAGATCGTGAAATTTTTAATTAAATATTTACAAATATCCGTGCATATATTTATGTATGTATATTTATGTAAATGCAGCATACCACATATGTACATCTAGGAAAAGTTCGTATGTTGGAGAAATTACATAGGTCATAAATCGGTGATACGTATCATAATGCGATTGTACGCGCAATCTGTATGCATTACGGAAGATTAAGTAGTTGATTCAATCTGTATTACGGACTTACATAAGTCATAAACTATTTACGGTTTTATACACATATCTCATTTCAAAAATAGATCGTAAAAGCAAAAAAAAATATACATTGTGACTGGATTTTGTCCCGTAATCATCACTCAAAATGTAAAATAGAAACGAGGAATGTGTTTTTTGTTGAAACAATAAACCTTGTACATAATTAACGACACATTGTTGAAAATAAATTCCGTCACCATCCTGGAGCAGTGGGTCTGTTTTCTTAACTTTAAATTAAATTGTACCATTGGATGATGGAGGAATGAAATTACGTGTGTCGTAATTTTATGAGATTTTGGTTTCCATTGCAGCTTTATTGCTTTACGAATGTTAACGGAAGCCGAGGGAGGACGTCAGAACAATCACAAATTACATAATCCACTGCCTTACTTCTTTATATAAACTCGTGTTCGCCCCTCCTTTGTCAGCACTCCAGACTCGAAACAATTTTTGTCCCACGTCTTGACATCGGTCCCGATTTTTATAGGAAAAATGCAACTAACCTGGGTCCTTGTCGTCCTTTGCAGCATCATCCTGACAGCTAAAGCGCTCAATAACGCTGAAATTTACAACAATGAATTTTTGTCGGACCAAGGTGCTGAAAATCAGATTTATACTTTGGCAAGATCCGTCCCCTAATTAAATATTTGTTACCTTGCCGCAGTTGCGGACGATGGTTTGGAAGGACTCCTCCGACAAGTCCGTGCGGCTAAGCCTCACTACGACTACGATGATGAACCAATGTACAGAAGACCATACGGTCGTCGTGTGGGGTCCATGTCAATGGGCTACCGAATGGCATGTGGTATGGTGAATTGGGGGGGCCGAAGATAACCTGGGCGATTCGTGGCGATTACCATCTGCACATGGAAGTCACCACCATTTTTTAAGATAATTCATTTGTCCCTGTCTTGATTTATGTATGATGAAGTCAATAATAAAGTAATTTAATAACTTTTTGATAAAAAGCTCAAAATAAAGCTATTGTACTAGCTAGAATGAAAAATTTGCTTTGCAATTTTATTATTTTTCTTACAAGGGAACATACCGAGGTGTCCAACGAGTTAAGGGTCGACACCTATACCACAATGACCACAATACATGACTTATTAAAGAAACTGAAGGAATTTCCGTGTAAAATTCACTTTTCGTCACGCTGTGACCATATTTATGACGAGCGCATGACCAACGGGTTGCCAGCGGGATAGGTCAGCCGCTGAACGATCAGATCGAACACATGTTGTCTTCAGAGATTTCAAATTTCAAATAATTTACTAACATCTATTTTTTCATAATTTCAAAATTTCTTCAAAATTTCAAAAATTTCTTCAAAATTTCAAAAATTTCTTCAAAATTTCAAAAATTTCTTCAAAATTTCAAAAATTTCTTCAAAATTTCAAAATATTTTCAAAATTTGAAAGAATTCGAATCTCTGAAAACGACGTGAAGACGACGCTCCTCTGTGGTCGATCTGATCTCTATGGCGACCCGATGGTCATGCGCCCGTCACCAATATCGTCACACCGTGACGAAAAGTGAATTTGACATGGAAATTCCTTCAGTTTGTTTAATAAGTCATGTATTGTGGTCATTTTGGTACAGGTGTCCACCCTTAACTCGTTGGACACCTCGGTATGTTCCCTTGTTAGTGAGGTAAATACCTAACAACCTAATAAGTATTCATTTACCCCACCCCAAAAAAGTGAAATAATTCTATTTCTCGGCCAATTCTCAACCGATTTTGATGAAATTTTGCATAGATCATTGTTACGGAGTCTGAAAACGATTTCTGGTTCTCAAGTTCTTCTGGACGAAAATGGACAAAAATTTGCACTCCGAGCCACATTTCTCTCCATTGTTCCATCTTGGAGCATCACATAATCTTGAATTATTTGAAAAAGTTACACCCATTTTTTTCTGAACGTTTTAAGACTAATCCTAAGTTGATCGAAATCGGTTAGGAAATAACGATGTTATTCAATTTTGAAAACCAAAAATTTAGTAAAATTATAAATTGCAAATATTTAATGACGGTGTAATCCAATGTAGTGCAATAATGTCCATGCCAGCCCAGTTACAAGTTTAAAATAAACAAGGCCCTAAAAAATGGGAAATCTTAGTGAGACAGTGCAATCACACTTAATAAATAAAATTATATTGCAGAAATTTTGCATTACGCATACATACAGGTATGCGCACATGCTTTTACATACATACATACATTTAGAAAATTAGATAAAGGTATATATGAAAGAATCTTGGATGTCTACTTTTGATTCAACTTGGAAACGTTCATAGAAGAAACTAGTGTAATAAACTGGTGATATTACATACGTACATACGTATGATAATGCGATTGTACGGACAATCTGTACGCATTACGGAACATTAAGTAATTGATTAAATCTGTATTACGGACTTACATAGATCATAAACTACTTACGGCTCCATACAGATATCTCATCAAAAGAGGTCGTAAATACAAGTATACTCTTACATCATGACAATGTATTTTGTCCCTCAGTCATCACTCAAAGTATTAAATAGAAACAAGAAATGTGTTATTGTTGAAACAATAAAACTTGTACATAATTAACGACACATTGTTGAAAGTGAATTCCATCAGCATCCTGGAGCAGTGGGGGTATTTTCTTAACTTCAAATGAAATTTGTATCATTGGATGATGGAGGAATGAGATTACGTGCGTCGTAATTTTATGAGATATTGATTTCCATTGCAGCTTTATTGCTTTGCGAATGTTAACGGAAGCCGAAGGAGGACATCAGAACAATTACAAATTACATAATTCCACTGCCTTATAAACTCGTGTTCGCCCCTCTTGGTCAGCACTCTAGACCCGAAACCATTTCTATCCCAACTCTTGCCATCATTCCCGATTTTTGTAAAAAAAAAACATGCAGCTAACCTGGGTCCTTGTCGTCCTTTCCAGCATCGTGCTGACAGCCAAAGCGCTCAATAACGCTGAAATTTACAACAATGAATTCTTGTCGGACCAAGGTGACTGAAATCGAATTTATATTTTGATGAGATCCGTCCCTAAATTAAATATTTGTTACCTTGCCGTAGTTGCGGACGATGGTTTGGAAGGACTCCTCCGAGAAACCCGTGAAGCTAAGGCTCACTACTATGATGATGAACCAATGTACAGAAGACCGTACAGTCGTCGTTTCCATTCCATGTCATCTGGTTATCGAGGTGTGTGAGGTATGATGGTAAATTATGGCTGAGAAAAGTAACTTGGGCGTCAGATCAGCGATATATTCTGATACGGTTTGCGTGTGTTCAGTGAATGAAATAGTTTTTTTTACATGGGATAATTTGTACGTAAAATAGGTTTGTTAGATTAAAATCACAGAATTAGATAATACAAAAATTTATCTAGAATGAACGATAGAATAATTCAAATAAGAATATTACAACGGTATAGAAATGAAGAATTGGTTTTTGATTTTATAAAATTCCAGAAGACTGTAAATTATGCAGATAAATGTGCAATAGTAAAATTCCAGATCCACGGTGCTTCATTTTAAGCAAATCTTATGAATTTTTAAAATTTTGTCACTTACAAAATATGTTGGTCCCGCAGATAAAAAATATATGTTTATTATGATTAAAATTATTAAACAATCTTAAAAACTGTAATTGTTTTAGTAAAATAAAAGTACTTGAATGTGTTGTCCTCCAATCAATGTTCCCGTTACGTTTATAGTTGTACCTTAAAATTAAAAATAACGCCATATATAATTAAAAGACACGAAGCCATTTAAATATATGACTACTTCCTTACCAAAGAATTACGGATCCCTTGACCGGTTTAACCATCAGGTTCAAATTTGGGAATATGGTTTCTCTTCCAAAATGAACGTCGTTCATCTAGGGATACGAGAGCATGCTTATCATAATTACTTATAAAAGCCTAGATTTTATGTCAATGGGTGTTGCATCCCCTTTTGAGAAGGGCCTTCTCACCCTATATACATAGTTATAAAGGGCCTATATTTGGGTACGGCTTTTACGTATCACATTTTTTATAATTAAAAAGAACAAACAGAATCCATGGTTTTAATTTGTTATTCCCATCAAAGCAAGCTAGGTATGTATAATACCAGAAGATAAAGGATCCCTTGACAGGCTAAACCCTCAAATCCAAACGAGGAAGTCAATATGAAAGCCTCAACACATTATTTACGACGAGAGAAATTTGCACAATTTACGTAAATCAATTATGGGGGTAGAAGATCTGTCAGCTAATGCAATCAGTGCCCTCCCTGCGACGACATTGTATGCGTCATGATAAGCATCTGCCTTTCCGGAGAGGAAGTATGTATTGTGTCACAGTGAGTCTATCCATTTCAGGCAAACTTCATTTTTCCAACGTTGATGTGTTTAAAAAGCCCATAAGACCATTTCGCTTATTTTTCCAATTGGCATCTGCAGAAATCAAGAAGATGATTAATCTAACTACGCAGACAGGCAAATTATAATTTTGAAAAGCTTGTGCCCTATGTTACTGATAAAAGATTGGCCTCCATATTCGCGTGCGCTTTCGTCCAAGGGACTCAGAGCCGATTTCAAAATTTTGTTAATCAAATTTTGTTAATCCACGACGACATCATGAAAATAAATAATTTCCAGATTTACAAGAAAACCTCTGTTTTTATAGGCGATAAGACAAAATGTGGGGTTGAAATGTAAGCGTGTGTAGAGTAGATGGACTATAAACGATGAACTATTTAGAACAATGCAATTTTGAACAATAAAAAGAACACAATACAAAATGTGTGCATAATTTTATAATAAAGAAAGTGAAGTCTAAATAATTGTAATATTTGTGCGGAAGCAATTTCTTAGTGGACATTGTAGTTTAATTACAATTGGTCATTTTGGTACTACAGTCCTTTCACTTTGCTCGTCACGTGAATAAAATATTGTTGTTCTTTTGGTCATTTTTAATATGCGGTCATTTTATTCAGGCATTTCTGTATTTGTTAGTATTTTACACGTAACCGTATTTTTCGACCCTGGGACAACATACTATTCCAAAATTTCGGTACCTCAAACTAGTAGTGCATAGATATTTATAGTCGGAACTAATTAGTGTTTTTTTTACTTTTTAGCCCACTTTAACCTTTCCTTTCTCCTGATCACATTTTTACCTTGCCCGTCTAGCCCAAAGGGAACAACTTATCTACACAAAACTCAGAGATGATGCAATTTTATCAAAGAACAATAACCCTGCCGCAGTACGAGAGTATTTGTCAGATTATGAGCAAAGCACGGGAATTCGTGGAGAATGGAAAGTGGAAGAACACCCCTTTCTCGTCTACAGAATGATCTGGAGATTTGTCAGATCGCAGATTGCATTTCAAAATTTTCGTTACTAGGTAGGTTATCAAAAATAGGAAAGCACAAACTATGAATCAGCTTGACTCAATCTATTGTCATCCATTTATGTCGTATCGTAATTTAGGTATAGTAGACCCAGACCGAACGGAAGCAATCTTCCCTGACCAAACTGCCTTAGAAAACCGTCGAAGCAATTGTTGATATACAGAGTAATTTCCGTTTACCGGTGGCAGAGGTATAATGCAACAGAATTTTAATTAAATAACGATGTACAATCCAATTGTAATAATAATTTCAGCTAATACATGGAAAATTTGGAGATTTTGAGACTGGCATCGGCCTAACTATTAACCAGGCCACAGAATTTGCCAATATCTCTGTGAAACTGGAGTATTTCGTTCAAGCATGGGATTGGCTGGAGTTTTTAGATTCGCATCCTTCCAGTGATATAAAGGCCGTTCAAAAATTAAGACAGGCCCTCATTCAACGGCATGATTTGAACCACAACTTCAAAAGGTGGGCATATCATAAAGTTTTATAAAATAAACAAACTACTTATAGCTTCATTTCAAACCTTTTTCAGTGATTCTGGCGATCTGCACATTTTTTCGGCCCCACTTGAATCTGGGGTCTCAGGATGGAGAAAAGATGAAGAAATGAAGAGCTGGCTAACCACCCACGCTGGAAGTGGGATGTTTAAGGAATTATTTTTCCGAACCTATGCACTCTGCGCCAATTCCTCGCTAATACGCAGGGAATCAGCCTCTGTTTGTAGAACAATTCAAAATAATCCACACTTTATCCTCTCACCATTGAAAATGGAGATTTTGTCAGAAAGCCCAGAAATTATAATCTTCCATGATGTCGTTAAAGGGGAACTAATTAACAAAATTTGGGACGCGGCTGTGGTTCCTTTGGAGGAAGATGCACAACAACCTGAAAGCAAATCTCTTATTGGGGACTTGTGCTGTAAGCTATCGTAAAATTCTATAAATCTGATAGGCCTACACACCGAACAGGATACGGCGAAACACTTTGAGATAATTTATTCCCATAAGAATATCTCAGAATTTATTATTTAATATTCTCCATGCACAACTAGAATTTGAATTTTCAGTACACATCCCGAAATATTTTTATAGCACCAGAAGGTCTTCGACTTATCTGCGTTGGTCTCTGTGCCCTAATCTTTATTTATATTCATTCAGTCGTCAATGGTGAAAGCATGGGGAAAAGTTATGCTCGCCTATACTCAACCTTGGAGTTGGTCACTGGACTAAATTTCAGGCAAGCGGATTTCCTCCGTTTGACCCAGTACTTCATCTCCGCTAGCGCTGGTGTCCACCATGACTCGCATAATGTCCTCGTCTCGGGTACATCGATAACCTTTGGAGACAGGTTGGCCACAGTCATTATTTACGTGAGTCATGCAATAACTATTGACATCCACTCTATGTAATCTATAAATAGGGTAAGCGTGCTCTCGTATCTTTAGATGAATGACGTTCTTTTTGGAGGTGAAACTGTATTCCCAAATTTGAACTTGATGGTTAAACCGGTCAAGGGATCCGTAATTTATTGGTAAAGAAGCAGTTATATATTTAAACGACTTTATATATTTTTTTAATTATATATGTATGACGCTATTTTTAATTTTAAGGTACAATTATAAACGTAACGGGAACGTTGATTGGAGGACGAAACACTCAAGTATTTTTATTTTACTAAAACAATCACAGTTTATAAGCTTGTTTAATAATTTTACCATCATAATTTTGACATTTAACAGCATGCCCACCCATACTTGGACATAAGCGAATTGCAACCACATTTATTGGAATGAAGACTAACACTTGTTCTCTAAATAAAGAGGAATAAAAATATTATCTTTATCTGCGAGACCTACATATTTTTTAAGCGACAAACTTTTTAACAGTCATAAGATATGCTTAAAATGAAGACCGTGAATTTGGAAATTTACTCATGCATATTCACCTTCTAAACTTACTGTCTGGTGAAGTTTATAAAATCACAAAACCAATCCTACATTTCTATACATTAAGTAATATCTAATTCTGTGATTCTGATCTAACAAACCTATTATGAAAAATTATTCCATGTAAAAAATTATTTCATTCACTGAACACACGCAAACCGAATCAGAATTTATTGCTCATCTGACGCCCAAGTTATTTTTCTCCGCCATAATTTACCATCATACCGCATACACCTCGAAAACCAGTTGACATGGAATGGAAACGACGACTGTAAGGTCTTCTGTACATTGGTTCATCGTAGTAGTAGTAGTAATGAGGGTTGGCTTCACGAGATTTACGGACGAGTCCTAAACCATCGTCCTCAACTAAATACGACAAGATAACAAATCATAAATCAGACAACGAATTAGACGAAATATAAAATGTAAATGGATGGTTAGGTCACCTTCGTGGTCTGGTGATTCAACGTTGTCAATTTCAGCCTTATCGTATGCGTTCGCTGCCAGGACGACGGTGGAAATGGCGAGCAAGACCCAGGTCAGTTACATTTTTTTAATAAATCGGAAGTGGTATCAAGAGGTGTGACAGAAACTTGTTGTTCGGAAGGATGTGTGGAAAGGGAGGGCGAATTCTGCTGCATTTAACGGAGTGGAATTACGCAATTTCATTTGTTTTTGTGATTTCACAAATAAATTGTTGATGAAACATTTTCAAAATATGTACTTATTGCACTTGATATTCTTTATTTCAATGTAAAAGGTTGGCATTCACTTTCTTATTTCATAACTTATTTTAAGCCGTTTTTACACTATATGTAATGCTGAATATGCAAATACAGATAGTTCCATGCAAATTGTTCAGAAACAACATCAGCGTTTTACACAACGTTTAAATTGTTGGGAAAGATCTATTGTTCCAATCATCACACATTTAACCATGACATTTTTTCGAGAGAAAAAGCATGACCACATTGCGTAAACAAACAACTTAATTGTATTTAATTCGCATACCGTTCACATGTGTATTTAAATGTGTTCATAAATCAAATTAAATTAAATTAAATGCCACGAGAAAAAATTGGGGTCAAATAAGTACATACGAGGAAAGACTTTTGACGCATGTCAATTGTAACTAAACCAATAAAAACAGTGTGATTTCTCTATTGCTGACAAATAAGTAGTTTATTTATGATTTCTCCGTCATTAATAAACTTTATAGTAGAAAGTTTCCACTTTGTTCGCTCACGACCTTCAGAAGCAGCAGCAGTTGTGCAATTTACCTACGCATCAATAACTTTGAGATAAATCTGTTCCAAAATGATCAACTTACAGTATTTTGATTTGAAATTGTTCAAATTGTGTATCATTTGTTTAACTTTTCCATGCAGTTTTACAAATACCTTAACGGTACCTTAATTTATTTTAAGAATAAAAATTGTATGCACAGTTATGTAAAGTACATAAGATTTAATCTTACAGGATGTGGCTGCCCCTTTGCCATTTTCTCTCTCCATGTTATACTTATCTCGCCTTGCCGACAGGGAGTCGCAAATATATGCCAAACTAAAGGATATTTCATCGTCGCCCGTCACGACAAACCAGACAACTCCACTGTTGGAAGAGTACTTATCAGATTATGAACAAAGCACTGGAATTCGTAAAAAATGGAAAGTGGAAGAACATCCACTCCTTGTCTACAGAATGATCTGGCGATTTGTCCATCATGTTCCCAAACTGCGGAAACAATTTTCCGAATACTTTCCTCTTCCTCAAGTCGGACTGGAGGATCCAGCATCAAATTTATTACCATTATCTTACGCCCTCCAATCCATAATCTCAATTCAAAATGATTTTCGCCTCCCACCTTCCGACGTAATAATATAAAATGAAGTATGAAACACAGCCTAAAACACTTTAAAGTCTACGAATATTGATTATTTTTCAGCTAATGGTTGGAAAATTTCGTCATATTGAGACTGGGATAGGACTCACAGTAGCCCAGGTAACCCAGCTAGTTAACATTTCCTCCCAGTTGGACTACTTTGTCGAAGCCTGGGACTGGCTTGATTTGCTAGATTCGCTGCCATCCAAGGATGAAAAAGGTATTGAAAAGCTACGACACGAGCTCGTCAACAGGCATGATTTGCTTCACAACGCGAAGTGGTATGTATGACAAAAGGCAACTATTTCGCCCAAAAATGCAGTAAATATTTAGAGCAAAATACCTCGTTAGTACACAGGACGATCCGCACATCTTTCAAAATCCGCTCCGGAAAGGAATTTCACCTTGGAGGAAGGATGTCGAAATGGAAGCCTGGCTTACCACCGGCCAAGGGAGTGGCGTCCTGAAAGAGTATTTCTACCAGACTTACGCCCTTTGTAGTAACCGCGCGCGATCAAAGAATTCAAAGCGACCTCTAACTTGCTGGTTGGACACTAAGAAACACCCCTATTTCATTTTGGTACCCTTGAAAACAGAGCTACTGCATCAAGATCCAGACTATTTTTACTTCCACGATGTCGCACGGGATGAGGTTTTGGACTCCATTTGGAACGCGGCGTTGCCCGGAATACAAAAAGATGCCACACTCCCACGGGAAAAAGCCAGAATCAGATCAATGAATCTCGATTGTATGGGAATATTATTCGTAAATTTATTTTTATGTGTATTTAACTTAACGGAGTGACGTTGCAGGGATAAATGAGGCCAGCATGGAGCAGTATAACAAACTTTACTCGAAATTTGAGTTTATCACGGGACTGAATATGAAAGACGATGCTGCTGACGTTTTGCGGGTTTCGCAATATTTGACGCTTGGAGACGCAGGAGTACACCATGATGCGTAATTTCATAAAATTCGTAAATTTCAAAAATTTTAAATCAATTAATTTTAAAGGTACAAAATTTCTGTCGCAAACGAAAACAAGAAGCGTATCTTTGGCGATCGATTAGCAACTATTATCTTATATGTACGTCGACACAAAATCAACTTGTTTCAGGTTGAAGCATTATGTAGAACTTTTGTTAACAACTGTTTCAGATGAACGACGTTATTCTGGGTGGTGAGACCGTCTTTCCCGTACTCGATTTAGTAGTTAAACCTGTGAAAGGGTCTCTCCTTTTCTGGTAAGTATGTACATATGTAATTTTTAGGAAAATACAAACAGAATTTCTCAAATCAGGCCAACTAACTGGGTCAATAAATTTTATGATTTTTCAGGTACAATTATGGCAGAGAAGGAAATACAGATTGGAAGTCATGGCACGGTGTATGTCCCCCCATTTTGGGGAGAAAACGGATTGCTACAACCTTTATTGGTAAATTGGACAATATGTTTCAGTACAAATGCGTTTAATAAAGTGCATGGTCGTGCCTTACATCTCCATACTTTTATCAAAAATTATTTAACTTCTTTTAGTGTTTCAAATCAATATTTTCTAACTTGGCAAAATAAGAATTCATGTACATGGATCTTGTTTCTAGTATACGGAATTGAAATCATAATCAATCCTACAATTGTATAAACCAAATGTCATCTTTACTTTCCCCGTCCAAAGTATCCAAATGGAGCGTTCGTCCCCCAAAGAAATAAATCCTATTCAATTTTTCGACATAAGCCGCCGCCGAGTTGTAAAACATGGTTCGTCCTCCGCCCGGAAAGTTCTCCACCGGTAACATTTCGATCGACTCCGTCCCGAGATTCATCCTCATGATGGCGTCATTTTGCTCGAAACCTCCAATCGCATAGGCAAACTCGAACCTCGAATCCCACGTGGTGGCTGGGGTTGAGTTCATGTCGGGAAAGTCGATTTCTCCCATGAGCACGGCTTGACCGGAGGGGATGTCATACTTAATGATGACATGTGGCGGACCCGTCTCCATCTGACTGGACCCAATCACATACGCCGTTTGATTCCCATTCCAGAAGACGCCCGTTCTCATAAGAACCACTGGAAGACGAACACCTACATTTAGTTGGACTCCATCCAAGTCAAATTGCACCATCGCGGTAGGAGAACGTCCCACGATGTAGGAGATTGTGTCGTTATATTGAAATCCCACCGCGTCGAAGAGGCTGTTCGAAAAGGAGCCCAACTCCACAACTTGACCAGTAGCGGGCGAAAAATGGTAAATTTTCTGGGAGGGCAGGCTGTCATCGTCAAATCCACCAAAATAATAGTAGTTTCCAAACCTGTCACGGGTCACGGTGCCAGACGAAATCTCAATCGGAAAAGTTCCTGCTGGTTGAATTCGAATTGAATCAGTGGAAATCCTGTACTCTAGAATGTCCCGAGAACGGTAGAGTGGGGCCGTGCGAAATCCGCCGAAAATATAAATTGTGTCGTCCCCATCGTACGAAACAGTGGTTTTCTCCATGCGAGTGGGGAGCTTGACTTGAGAGAGTTGCGCAACGAGGGGAGATTGGCCATTGCAGAAATTGACTGCAAGAGTGCAGAGGAAAATGTATACTAATTTAAGTTGCATGATTGCTGTTGGTTTTGTGTAGAAGACAAACGTATTTATTTTATGTCGCGAAAAGGATTGCTGTCAGATGTGATCACACGTTTGTGGACATCAGTATTTAACGGCGAGACTCTTGATGCAAAGTGTGCTTTGATGGTGACATTGTTTTACAACAGCATAGATAATTGTGATTGATTGATTGCTTTATGCTGGATAATGCAATGCACCCATCAACTGAACTTATGAACCCAAGTCGTGCTATCGGAATAACCCACCAAGTTATTTTTGTACCGAATCAATGTAATACGTACATATGTACATATTTATGGCAGTTATACACGTCATACATATATGTAGTGATGTAGTGCTTAACATTAATTAGTACTTATCACACGTTGTTCGTTCTTTGTAACCCGATCCGATAATTTATTTTGCAAAATGTCATGTCATAGATTGTTTGAAATAAGTTTTAATTGAAATAGAGAAAGTATAAGTTATGCAGATTATATCAGATATTCTGCGTGTCAAAATTTTAGCTCAGTCTTGTGATTACTGAGCAGTATCACTGAGAAGACGCCCGGTCCCTGGAAAGCTGTACGTAGACGGGGTCAATCTTGTGGGTCCAGCGTCTCGATAGTCTTCGACATAAATCCCCTCAGACATTTGTGCCACCCTTGGATTGCGGAAAAGGGATTGGCTAAATCGAACACGGTTAAATGTAAATGACTACATCCATCCATAATGATACACAAGTAAAATTTATATGATTACAAGAACCGTGGGGTTTCAAATAGTGGTCTCCCAGTAATCCTGGCCCATTTCGTGGTGGAGAAATAGTACGCGTGACCAGCAAGAATTCCAATGACTTGGGCTTCCCATCTATCAAACCAAATACGTACTCACTTATTTATATAAATAGATAATTAGCTATAAATTTCCTTACTCGTCGTAAATGATGAGATCTACGACGGCGAGGACAAGCGGAAATATTTTAGCCTTGAACTCGGTCCCAAACCAAAACCGGATAATCACATTCGGGTTTAATTGACACCAAATGTAAACGACAGAATTTATCATCGGGTCCAGCAGAATCTACAAAGTTAGCATTGGAAGTTCCATATGAGGTTAATAAATTCTTCATTCATTACATTTATCTAAATTCATTCTTACTGGGTAATAAAATACAAGTCCAAGAGTGACACACACAATCCAATTTACCAGCAAGAGAAACGCATATGTTCCTCGTCTCGTGGCATAGTGTTCTGCAAAAATAAAATGTATTAAGATTCTAGTAGCTGACTTGTTAGCTTTTTGCATTACCTTCTTCCAATTTTTTTGAGTAAGTAACCAACAGATAGAGCTTCATCAGCCAGAGGAAACCCACCGGAAAAAATATTGCAGCTGTCACCGGTCTCCATAACTAGGTAGAAAGATTTTTTAAAGTTAAAACATTAAGGAAATTACTATTTGAAACCATAATTTCTGATTTCGTTCTCCCATAAATAACATATGTATTGGTATAATAATTCTCTCTTGACAGATTCTTTACACTATCATATTGACAAAAAATACATGCTTTTAAATGCTGAAACGTAATCAATTAATTAAATGAACTTATTAATTAATAATGAAAAAATTGCCTGAAATCCATAAACAATGCGGTCCCAGGCTAAAATAACTCGATCCCCCCCATGCCTCGTAACACCATAGTCAATTTGGAGATGAAATAAAAGTGAATGAAGGTGAGGCCTCTCGCGGAGACAGGCCATAAGTAGTAGCTCCTCTCATATCATCATCATCAAATCCATCATCATCATCACTTGTTTACAATATAAAAGTCTCGCAAATAATTGCAAATTATATTTTGAAATACTGAAAAAAGTGTATCTGGCCATCGCAGCAGTACACAGTAAGTACATAGGTAATTTTTTATATTTTTTTCATATTGAATTGATTCATTGCGTACATTTATTTGAATATTTATTATTTGATGGTGTGCATTTGTAAGTGGAAGGAAAGTCGAGGTTGTCCATTGAGTACGGTGCGATTTTACGTTTTTAAAATTTCGTTTAAAACAGTTTTCAATGAGTAAAAACTATAGTCTTTTCTGTACACCGTAATGGATGGATGGCCTCGCAAGCGAGCTAGGATACGGCCGGTCTTACGGAGCAGGGACCGAATTCAGTGCTAGGTTACCATGGTTACCAAGGTGCATATTGACTTTAAGCCCAGCTAAGACTAATTTTACCTACGTTTCAACTGGAATTTAATTTCATGAAGCCATTTCTATTATTTTACGCTACAAATTCATTGGCACCGAAAGTAAGCATTATCACCCATTTTGGAAAAATAAGATCGAATTGTAATTAAAATTCCGAAGTCTTTTTAGACCAAAGTAGGATACAATCTCTAATTTTACGCGAATGTAGTTGAATAAACAAATAAGTTTCATAAATCTTAAACGTCTAAATCATAGGTCCAACGTGAACAATGGCCTGTGTACAGAATGAAATACGTGGGAATTAGAGAGTATAAGAGGTCAGGTAAACGTGCGGTGTACGAGAAAAGGCTGATAGATAGTGATTCAAGACGGGCTGCATTAGGAATGATGATATCCATCAAGTCAGTCATTGCTATTAGCAAAGCTCTTCTGATCAGAGAGTTTAATCCTTTCAAATTCGTGCTGACGTATCGGTTTTGCCAAGATCCTTTAGAACTTTTTTTTAATACCGCGAGGGGAAGATTAGGTAATAACAACAATCCAACTGTGGTCGAGTTTAGGAACATTATGAAATCCATCTGGCACCAAAATCTCCTCAAGTCCACCAACACGGGTAACTGCATTGCGCAGATTGACGAAGGTGAAGTTCCTGGTGGTATGTTGCCTCTCAAACGTGTTCGGAAATTGAAGGTGCTCGATATGGATGACATTGATGCGTTGGACATTATAGATCTTAGCGCCCTCTCTGATCCACATTATTCAGATTTTTATAGGAATTGTCTAGCTTATATTAGCGGGAATGTGGTCAGAGTAGTTGGGACGAAGTTGAAGTGTGAGATTTGTGCCAATCACTTCTTAACACAGACGATGATCTTCTTCCTTCTCACTTTGCTAAGCTAATTGATGCTAAGGATCGCGGAGGCTTATTCACCCCTGGTCATTCCGTTTTCCGTATAGTTGAGCTGACTGATGCATGTTATCGGCAAATTTGCAAAACTTCTGGTGGTTTAATGAAGGTATCTAATCTAGACCGTAGGATTTCTATGATGGTTACTGCACGATGCTTAGAAACCACAATTTTCCCACATCTGACGCATCACGTAGTTGATTTTGATCCATTAACTGAAACTAGTCATTTGTCTGATCTCATTTCTCGAATTTCGATGCATTTTTTGAAAATTCGCTTATTTGATCATGGAAATAGGTTTCAAAAGATGCGAGAAATTTCAACTTCTGTACGGCACAAATTTGGCAAATTAACAATATTTACCGAAGCGCATTAGAATAGGTTTAGAATTATCTTACAGATGCTCCTTATAATTTTTAAGAATATATTTTAAGTATTTACAACTATTTGGAATTATTTAAATGTATTTTAAGTTGTATTTAGCATTATTTGGGATTACCTAGTTTAATTGAAGTTGTCTTTAGAATTATGTTAGAGTTACAATAGTTAAAAATTGTGTAAACATTATATTAGAATAATTTACTGATTATTTTTAAATTGTTCTACGTGACTGATTCACGTTAAGATGCCTTAAGAGACTTGTATCTCACTAAAAATTGTTAATCAATAAATAAATGTTTCATTGTTGGACTGTGGATTCTGATTATATAACTTCACTATTTGCACATAAAAAATATTAAACAGAATGCATAATGTTTTATTCTCACAGGTCACCATGCCTTTGCATCCCGGCGATTTTGAAATTGCGGAGGCAATTTTTCGATTGTTCGATCATAAACTGATCGATTACGTCGTGCGTCAAAATTACAAATTACATGTAAATCATAATGCATAATAGATTGTTATTAATGAAATTTTTGTGTACAGGTCCTGACGGAGCGGGAATAGCGAGTTGCCCTCCAGGCAATTCCATTGCACCTCCGAGAGATGGCGAGGGTTTGGTGCTACGCATCTATTTGCCACTCCATGCGTTATAACGCAACTTCAGCTTTTAAAAGCTTGTGTACTAATCGTTTGTACATGAGATTAGCGAAGTTGCAAAAATTTCTGCGTATTTATTTAATTAATGTTAATTTTTTTTAAGAAATATTATTAAATAAGTTCCAAAATTAATCAAGTTAATTATATGATGATTTTATTGCAACTCGTACTGAATTTGTCGTAAGCTGGTCTTAACTAAGTGATTTTCAACTCGTTTACTGAATTCAGCCCCGAATACAGGCCAAATCCGACATGTTGCTCTGGCAACAAAGTACTGAAGCCGATTTATCCCTTCCTTTAGATCCATGATCCCCCCGTACCACACCGAATCTGACCAGTAAAGGCAACACGGTAGCTGCAATAAACCAATGCCTCGTTAAAAACGGGAGACGAAGTAGCCAATTCTTTATGTCTTGCATTATTATTATCTGCAAGGGGTCAAGTTTAACGACTCAAAGTTGAAATATTTTAAACTTTTGACTATGTAGTTGGAAGTGCGACAGGATATTTCACTTCTTCAATTTCTTGATTGCACCAGAACGATTAATGTTAACGCTTTGTAAGAAATTGAGCCTCGCGCTTGACAAAGATAAATGAGAAAGGACTCGTGAGGAACAGGGGTGTACCGCTCTTTGATACCTTCTGTATGGCATCCTAAATCACAGAATGAATGATTTATGGTCGACATTCTTTTTACATGGAGAGCAGCTGCATTTTAAATAATTTGAATGGACAAATAGTAACGAATCCACATTTCTTCTGTGCATACTTTCTTGAAACTTTAAGTACGAGTACTTACGTTACTGTTTCCTGCCTAGCCAAAAAATGTATGAAATTTTTGAGCAGATCTGATAAATGAAAAATTTCATTCAAACCTTTATCTATCATTATTTATCTCGTACTGCAAAGGTTACTTGCAAGTAAAGATTAGTGTAATCTGATTTACCCGATCACTGGCGTATGTAGAGCAAATCTTATATGAACCCGATCACTAGGGCGTTTAATAGCAGAGTCCTCAAAAGTAGGGTTAGAAATCTGAAATTCTTGCAAGATATGCTAAACATATCTGACCACGTCTCCCCAAAATTTCATAAGTTTTCATTGGAAAATAAATTTCCTACACCACTTAAAATTGAGGAAATCGGGAAACGAGTTTTTGTAAGTCCAAAAATTTGAGTGACAAAGACTCGAAGTAGACTTGACTGCATTTCAACGGAGAAGGGGGTGGGCGTGAAAAAATTGAGACATACATAAAAAAGTATGCAGAATCCGAAAATGTCAACCTAAACTACGCACCATGAGAAAAAACCACCATATAGGCCCTTCGAAAGTTAATAACGATTGAATCATTTTTTGAAAATTATTCATCCACGTACGTGCCTGATGCCGCCATGAAGTCAAAGATTAATACAAACTATTTGTATCATATTAAAGCCCATAAATTGCGGGTCAAAGCGTATTCAAAGAAATCTCCAGCAAAGCATACGGAACGTCAAAAAAAATGGTAAACGCAAGACCTACCAAGCCGTGCAACAAAATGTCACCAAAATAATTGGTCACTAACGACGAGTCCTACGTCCTTAAAAACGTGACAGAAACTTCGGGAAGGGAATTTTTTCATGGGAAATATATCTCTCAACTGAAAACCGAACAGAAATTAAAATGTTTTTCGAAATTTCTCAAAAATCTCAGGTTTGGCTGGCGTTCGGTCAATTTGGACATGTTTCGGACCCCTCAGTTCATATGGGCTATGAGGACGCACAGGTTTGTTTTCGGAAATGTGTGATAGACCGTCTGATTCCTTTCATCAAGGTGTATCATAAAATACAAAATGCAATTTTTTGGACCCACCTTGGGCTACTCCACAATTCAATAACTATCAAGGAAAAAATCGAGAAAAAAATCATTTTGATGCTGGAAAATTAAAATCCCACATACATCCATTATCTTCGTTCAATTAAAAAAATTTGGGCTATATGTGAGAAGACATACTCCCAGCTTTGTGAAACAGTCGATACTTAAAGAAAATCTTGGTTACGGAGGGAGAAAATTAACAATGAAGTTGCAAAGTCTTCCGGAAAAGAATTAATGGCGGGCGCGATGAAAAAGACTAAATACGAAGTCAGTAATTGATTAAGGTCTGCTTTCTTCGCGGATACCTAATGTCAGTAATGTTTATAATAACCACCAAAAATTTGAGATTTTAAAAATCATTTTTGACCATTTTGAGGATAAATTTCCAAGTGATCGGGTTCATATAAGATTTGCTCTATTTAAGTAAATATGTAATGTACTTTAATGTACATGAATGGTAGATAAAACCTCAAAATATAAATGCAATATAACCGTAAAAATCACAAAAATATGATCACAAAAATTACTATTTTTTTAATTTTTGGCTTGTGTGTGCAGTACACTGTTTTGATCAATAAAACAAACGTCCTCTAAAGCTCATAATGATAAACCCACTCCATTTACAAATTTTCGGGTTTTAGAGCCGAAATTTGCAATTTTCTGAAAATATCCTCACAAGGAATCATTGTGGAAACTTTTATTGATTTTCTCATAATTTGGTGCGAAAATTTGCAAATTTTGCAAAAAGTCATAAAATGAAATATGATCGAGAATATGTCCCAAAACCTGAACATATGACAAACATGAGAAATTCTGCTTTTATCTACGTGACCTACACGTGCTCCACCGTGTACGATTTTCTTGAAACTTCCAGGGAATACTCGACAAGTGTCCCTCAACAAGTTTGAGTAATCGGAACACGCCCGAAGTCACATAAAATTGTCAAATGGAAAAAGTGAAAGCTGACTTTAAGGTGGTGAAAAATTGAATTTTGGCCAATTTTGAAGGGGTCTGCCGACGGGAATCTTCTGGAAACTTTCATGGAATACGCAACAAGTGTCCCTGAACATGTTTGAGTAATCAGACCACGCCCGCAGTCACATTTGAGATCGTCAAAATTCATTGAAAAAGTGAAAGCTGACTTTGAGGTGACGAAAAATTTAGTTTGTCCGTTTTTGAAGGGGTATTTTGAACACAATTTTGTTGAAACTTCCCTGAAGGGGTGTGCCGAGCTGAATTTTCTTGAAGCTTTTAGAAAGTACTCGTCAAGTATCCCTGAACATGTGTAATCAGAACACGCAAGCACACCCATTTGAAATTATTAAAATTTATTGAAAAAGTGAAAGCTGAATTTAGGTGCTTAAAAACTTGAATTTGTCCGTTTCTGAGAGATTCTCCCGAGCACAATATTCTTGAAACTTTCAAGGCACACTGGCCAAGTACCCTTGAACATGATTCAGTAATCAGAACACGCCAACACGCATATTCGAAATTATTAAAATTAATTGAAAAAGTGAAAGCTGAGTTTGAGGTGGTGAAAAAATTGAATTTGTACATTTCTGAAGGGGTGTGTCGAGCTGAATTTTCTTGAAGCTTTTAGAAAGTACTCGTCAAGTATCCCTGAACATGTTTGCGTATCCAGAACACGCAAGCACACCCATTTGAAATTATTAAAATGTATTGAAATAGTGAAAGCTGACTTTTAGGTGGATAAAAACTTGAATTTGTCAATTTTTGAAGGGGTGTGCCGGGTTCAATTTTCTTAAAACTCTTAGAAAGTACGAAACAACTGTCGCTGAACATGTTTGCGTAACCAGAACACGCCTGCACTCCCATTTGAAATTATTAAAATTAATTGAAAAAGAGAAAGCTGAGTTTGAGGTGGTGAAAAAATTGAGTTTGGCCATTTTTAAAGGGGTGTGCCGAGCTGAATTTTCTTGAAGCTTTTAGAAAGTAGTCGTCAAGTATACCTGAACATGTTTGCGTAACCAGAACACGCAAGCACACCCATTTGAAATTATTAAAATTCATTGAAAAAGTGAACGCTGACTTTGAGGTGGTGAAAAAATTGAATTTGACCATTGTTGATGGGGTTTGCCGAGTTCAATTTTCTTGAAGCTTTTAGACAGTTCTCGTAAAGTATCCCTGAACATGTTTGCGTAACGAGAACACGCAAGCACACCCATTTGAAATGATTAAAATTCATTGAAAAAGTGAAAGCTGAGTTTGAGGTGGTGAAAAAATTGAATTTGCCAATTTTTGAAGGGGTGTGCCGAGCTGAATTTTCTTGAAGCTTGTAGAAAGTACTCGTCAAGTATCCCTGAACATGTTTGCGTAACCAGAACACGCAAGCACACCCATTTGAAATTATTAAAATTCACTGAAAAAGTGTAAGCTGAGTTTGAGGTGGTGAAAAAATTGAATTTGACCATTTTTGAAGGGGTGTGCCGTGTACAATGTTTTTGAAACTCTCAGAGAGTACTAGCCAAGTATGCCTGAACATGATTTAGTAATCCGAACACGCCCACTCTCATATTTGAAATTATTAAAATTAATTGAAAAAGTGAAAGCTGAGTTTAAGGTGGTGAAAAAATTGAATTTGTACATTTTTGAAGGGGTGTGCCGTGTACAATGTTTTTGAAACTTTCAGGAAGTACTCGCCAAGTATCCCTGAACATGATTGAGTAATCGGAACGCGCCCGCATTCCCATTTGAAATTGGAAAAATTCATTGAAAAAGAGAAAGCTGAGAGTACATTTAAATATATACATTTTAACATGCTCAAGGTGTGCAAATTGGATGGGATGAATGATTGTGCAGATTGAATGGGAGCAGATCATCTTGACCATAAATAAAACTTCAAAACTGGTTTGTTTGGCAAATGGCAATCTCTACCGTTGGTATCTAAATCCATGCAATAAATGCAAAAGTGAAAGTGAGTACATAGGCGTGCAGATTTTATTTAGCTTTTGCGTCCGACCCCCCTCATACCAGTGGCTCAATGGTCTAGGGGTATGATTCCTGCTTTGGGTGCAGGAGGTCCCGGGTTCAAATCCCGGTTGAGCCCAAAATTTTTGCACTCTTTATCTTGAACTTTTTGATAATCCGAAGCTTTTGCCCACTTCAGAAATCCTCAAAACGATCAAATTATCAACTTTTAGTACACTAAATGCTTCTATTCAGAGTGTATGGACATTTTTGTGTGTATTCGTCAATATACCACACCCACCGGTCAACCACTTGACAGATCTTACCAATTTTCGAAGACTAAGATAAGATTTATGTCATATGTAGTTACATAGTTATATCTGTTACATTTACTTGGTTGGGATAGGTTAGTTCAGCTGGACAAAGGCAGTCAATTTGTCAAACTCTCACTTTCACTTTTAAACAAACGACTAAAACCTTTTCTATTACGCATTAGTGCGTATATTTGTGTAGTCCTTATCAAATAAACCTTACCCAGAATGTATGTACATACACATAATTGCAATTAATAAAAGTTACAAATCAAATTAATAAACCAAATCAAATTAATAAAGTTGCAATTGATAAAATGCAACTCGTTATACTGATGTTATGATGTTACATCGTAAATTGTTCGTTTGATATTTGTAGTTGATACAATGTAACCTGTTATATTGTTAAATCATGCCGAGACTTAACTTGTGATTCTATGGGCCATAAGCCTTGCAAGAATTCTTCATTGAATAATTATAATAAATTATTATAATTATTACATTATATGTACATACACATTTTTGATGCAGGGATTCATTTCCTTTTCTTAAATTTAACATCTTTCTAATTTGTCACGTGTTAAAAGTCCAGTATAAAAAGGCGTCAAAAACTTGAATACGACCATTTCTACGAGAGCACTTTCCTTTGTATTTATTTATGTATGTGTGTATTTATTTATTTCTGAACTTTTTCAGGCAAAAGCCTATAAGGTTGCATTACAATTTATAATTAATTAATTATAGAAAAAAGAGGAGTCCGGTATTGAATAATTTGAGAATATTGAAACAATAATAATGTATGTATGTATGTATGATTTATTCCACCACTCTTTTAGGCCTCGGGCCCATAGAACACAACAAGTACATCATTCAGTATAACGGGTTACATATCAAAAAAATTAATTTTCCAAAACAACAAATATTACCAATTTCGATCAACGAGTATAACTACCCAATTTTACAATTTGAATTAGGACAAGTTAATAGCAAGATGATTATCCAGATTCGCCAGCTTTATGCTGGGGAATCGAGAAAGGCTCCGACACAATAATCGCATGTAAGTGCATTGAGATGTATGCAATATTTCCAACTGGTGACCTGCGCAGCTGGATGTCTACCCCCATGGGTAGGAATCCTTATCACATAATACATACATACAAGATGATTATCATTACGGTTTACATAACAGTTTTATACAGTTCCAAAATCTTATATGTCAAAACCTTAAAAGGTAATATCTAACAACGTAACCGGAGACGTGCGCTTTGAAATACCAAAAGTGCATTTCATACACTCAGCAAAGTGGTGGTGTGAGGTTGCTCATAATGTCAGTGCAAATCCGTTTGCGAAATACATAACCAAGTACAGTAAGTATACTTACTCACAGTACAGTTGTGAGCATCATCCCAATACAGGCTAAATACATACAACGCTTAATGGTTAATACGAGAGCAGTTTGGTCGTTTGTAATTGTTGTATGATGGGAAAATTGCAGAGGGTGTCAGGTTTCACATGTCAGACATGGTGAAGTCAGAATCCCAATACAGTAACACAATGATAATGCTCTTTCCTTAGGGTCCACCAACAAAATGTTAACCTGTTAAATCGGAGAGTTAATTTCTTCATAAATCGGATGTTCTTATAATCCGACAATCTTTTTTAACTAATTCTTTGGACTTTTACGAGTCTATTGAATAGCCTAAAATCATAAATTAGCAAGTACATTTGTTAAGATCTTCTACAAGTTCTATACATTAAATTCTGTTTTGTGTAATTTATCTGTGCAAGATTTCATCATTTTAATTGCACATACATATTTCAATCCACCAGTGGACATATAATAATTTATTTTAAGGCTATTTATAATACGTATAGCTTGTTGATTAGAAATCAATACTTGACTAAATTAAGTTACACCAGATAACTATTTACTACACATTCGTCATTTTGAACATTTTCTACTTGTCATTAATTTTCCAGGAATCCGTACTTATGGAGAAATGCATGCATTTGCATTCCTAGACAAACAACCATAAATTCGGTGTAAATACATACGTCAATAATTAAACATCTTAATAAAGAATCCATACATTTTTCAACGTATGCTTAGAAAATGTTCGTATTGTTTGTTAATCATGGCAAGAAAAATAAGAGTTGCGTTGAAACATTCATTCATTCCAAGATCTTCCAAGGTACTCTGATCACCGATGGACGTACATATGTATGTATAGGTCATCTTGCTATGTGAGACGGCCGAAAATTGTTCAGTCCCGACTCCGGGTAACATTTTCTCCATTTCTGCTGAATTTCGATGAAACTTACGTGAATTACGTGAATACCCATGGATGACTGTTGTTAGATATTAATATTTCATGGTGAATACCACCAAGAAGGTGGTACCCCACAACACGAGAACTGTTGTCGCATCAAACTGTCTTATGCCAGTCTAACTGCTGCATGCAGTTCAAAAATCACGAAATGTCAAACATTATTTTTGCGCGATCTATTGATATTAAATATTTCCATTCATTTGAAAACTCTGGCTGCATATGTATCCATGTTTTTTTCGTAAATATGCTAGATTTGATTATACATATCACAAAATTTGTCACACCATTTATATTATTTAACCGAACTTTAAAACCTGAAATGCTTTAATTAATTAATATAAAAGAGACCCAAAAAAGGAAAGCTTAGATGAGACTAAGAAGTGCGATAAAAAGTATTTAATAAATTTCTTCTCCAGTGAAGGATATAGAATTTTAATATTTCCAGCATCAGCGCCCCATTTTATTTTAAACTGACTAAAGTACATAAGCAACATGTTCATGTATGTTACCTATGTATCATGTATCAACTTTAAGTATAATTGCAAGCATTCATAATCTTTTAGTGACAAGAACAAGTAACAAATGATTTTAATATTTTTCGCTACATTATATTTGAAATTTGATAGTTATTGTATATTTATATGATAATGAATGAAACGGGGCGCTGATGCTCGAAATATTAAAATTCTATATCCTTCACTGGAGAAGAAATTTATTAAATATCGCACTTCTTAGTCTCATCTAAGCTTTCCTTTTTTGGGTCTCTTTTATTTATTAGTTTTTATTCGCATTGTTAGTAATTTAGTAATTATCACTCTGGTGGGCCTTAGCAACTAAACTTGGTGGTGGTGGGAGAGGTAATATTTTGACCACCATCAAAACTTTCTCAGTTTTAAACCGATTTTGGGTATTTTAATTTTATATTTTTCTAAAAAATATTTATCAACTTTTTTCCCATTTACATTTATCATATATGCCTTCATTTTTTTTTAATCTCCCAAAAACACATTTTTGATGGTGTTTTTGTTGCATATCTCAGAAACAGGTCAACATTTTAGCCTCCCGTTCGGCAGTTCAATTCTAATTTCCCATAATTAACTCTGGACACTAATTTCATTCAAATCGGATGGAAATTGACCTAGATCTGAAAAAATTAAGCTTTTCAAAACCGTAGTGATTGCTTACTTAGATGATTTTTTTTCTGCAGTAACTATAGCCTCATCTAAGAAAAATGCATGTGTTTGAAAATGACGAAAAAGTATCTGTGCAATGAAAGATGAGGGTGAAACATGAAGATGAGATTTATGGGACTAGCATGTTTGATGCCAACCAATTTTTATGGAAATTACTAATTTCAAATTAGTACGTAATAATAACTGTCAGCATGAAAATTTTCATATCACGTCATTCTTGTTAGTCATGATTTATGTTATTATTTCGGGTGATATTTAATTAATTTGAATTAGTACACATTGTCCACAGTGAGCATGTATGTGTCCCCAATTACGTTACGTAGCACGGCTTTCGTATTAAAAGGCAGCGGATGATTAGTGTTTGTGTGACCGATTCCAAACAGCCTAAAAACGGGCGCGGTCACTCTCGGGTTCTCGTTCGCAAATTTTTCCAGAATCCACTGAATTTTGTGTGGAGGGTGAAACATATCTGCCATAAAATCGCCAAAAACAATTGCGGACACATTGTCAAACGTTCCAGAAAAAAGGAGAGCATCAAAAAAGTCTTGCACAGAATTCGGATCTTGCTCAAACATCTCGAGGAATAGAATTCTGCCCGTCGTGTTAAGCTGTCGTAAAATAATAAGTTGTTATTCATAACCAAGTATGATTTAAATGCAGGACTCAATTCTTGTTTAGGTAATTTCCAGTGTTTATCATTAAGGTACCACAAGAGAGTTGGCAAGGAATTATACCACTAACTTTGATTGTAATTTTCTCAGAAATTATAGTAGGTAGAAATTTGGTTCAAATACAAATTTTGTAAAAAATTTACTGCTCTAAATTTTGGTAAATGTCCCCTTTTGCTGTTACTTATACTTACGTATTTATAGCCAAAATAGTCGACCATGATGAATTTTTTTTAAAACGTCCTAGCGTCAAAACCATACGGAGCACAAACGTGGGACGACTCCCACATCGTGCGAAATAGTTTTACTTGGGGAGCATAACGGGTCTCATTTCCATATTCTCTTCCATACTTTCCGAAACAGCATTTCTATACTTGCCCCTCCATATTATTTTATGTTTCTGAGGACAAAAATGGTTCACATCTCATCACCTGACACAAGTGAGCCCATAAACGGATTATACACCCTGCAGAAATATATAATGATTCCAAATAACAACCATTATGACCTCAAAGTCCACCCCCTCCATCTCGGGAGCTCTTAAAAATACCCAAATGCTCTTGTTGTTATGCGGAGCCGTACTTCATGTCTTGACTCATTTTCTCTAAAAAGTCATGTTGCTAAGTCCAGAAAAAATTGAAATATTCAACCTCTTGTGGTACCTGTATGTAAACTGTATGTTTCCAACCTTATACGGCGTTCCAATTGTTAACGCAATCTGTCTGAAACTACCTCCCACCACTGTAGAAATTAATGGTTCGTCAAGCACCGTTCCGTTATCTATCCTCGTCAAAAATGGCACCGTCGTATTGGTGATATTTCCATACATTAAATCTATCAACGGGTCCACCGAAATTTCTGTGCTGTTTTCATAATAGTTCTGCACAATTAAATCTAGCACTGCTCCATGAATCGTGGGCCAGTCATATTTTTGTTGGAGGTACGCAAATATCGGCGTGACTGCACTGAATCCTGAAATGTAAATAAAATCAAAATAAATATTTTTAAAGTTGTAAAACAAATTTAACAAATAAATATAAATTGATTTAAACCTATGATTGGTTTAGAAGGCAGCGGAGCAGGTGGCAACATCCTCTCGAGCCCTTCGATGGTCCGAAACGCTCCAGAGCCGCCGTTGATCAACCAAATAATTTTAACTTGCGGGTCCAATATTGCATCGGCCAAGTCGCGAGCTCGGAACTCGTCCGTGTTGGAATACCACTGTTCCCCATCGTCCGGTCCAATAATGTCGTAAATATCGTTAGATATTTGTGCCGTGAAGCCTAGATCCGTCACAACTTGTACGGTTTCGTTGAGAAGTTGGGGCAGACCAGGGCTCAAGGGTGCTACAATACGACAAATATCGCCAGCTTGAGCGCGCCTGCCAACTCTGTTGGTACTGACGCCTCCAATTCCTAACCAATTGAAAAATGTAAGATTATAAAGCTACTGAAAATTCGATTTACTCAAAATTTTACCTGTGCCAATCATGGCTAGAGATCCAAGAAAAATAAAGAAGAGATACATTATGGGTCACAGAAGAGTTGATACTGATACAACTCATCCAGAGATGACATTATCTGAGGATGAGAGTTGTGTTGAACTAACATAAAATGGACAAAGCTTGTGGCATAACTGCAGACTTAGCATTTTTAAGATAGGAGAGACAATTGACATGAGATAAGACCATATCTTGGTTGAGAGGTGATTCAGTTGAATTACATACATAACCTCGATCGCTCGGAAGACTGAATGCAGGTAGACATGTAAATACATAAATAATTGACCGATTTGGTTGTATACAGACTCACTATATGTGTCACGCTGTAATCCTCAATTTTCCATATTATTTACTATACATGTACGGGAATGCTACATATGTACTGCCGATCGGTAGAAGTATGCAAATATTTACGGTGCAAGAATTGATAGCAGAAATGAATGAATTATACGCACCAATAAATACATAGATATATGTATGTATGTATGTATATATATTAAAGGTATCACAGTTTCAGAGCTGGGATAATCCTGATTAAGGATTATGGATTTTAATCCCGGATTAAGGATTATTAATCCATAATCTATAATCCGGCAACGGTAGTTTGTTAGAATTAATCCTAATCCATAATCCCGATTTTTTAGGAATGAGAATTAATCCTGGAATAATCCCGTCAGGTGTCTTTAATCCATAATCACGATTATGGATTACTAATCCCGATTAATCCCAATCATGATTACTAATCCTGATTATTAATCCAGTTTAATCCCAATCATGATTAATCATGATTACGTATTCATGATTAATTCTCAATCTGGATTACTCAGTTCAATTCCCATAGTTCTATTTCATCCCACTCTGTGTAGCTTGAAGTCTCAAGTTCTCACAACTTTCTTCTGTCAGCTACCATTTGAAGAGTCAACATGTTCTCGCTGCCTTGCACTATATATATCAATTGAAACTGCTTTTTAAATATTTTATGTGAACCCACATAGTTGAAATTTGTTGCGCTAGATATAGTGTAAAAATCATTAATCACCAAATTAATCAGGATTATTAATCCATAATCCATAATCCTGAAATTTCCAGAATGTATGGATTAATCCGGATTAATCCTGACATAAATTAATCTCACGAAAATAATTTAATCACAATCCACATTATTTTGTGGTTAATCCATAATCCATAATCCACCCTCAAAAACCAATAATCACCCAGCTCTGCACAGTTTATTAAATTGTTTACATACACATTCTTGCAACTTCCACAGCAAATATGTTAATGCATTCGTCAACTACACAAACGGAATTTTCAGTATTTCTCATTCTCATCTCATTGTTATATCATACTCTGTGGTATTTCTGCTACATTTGAGCTCAGTCTATTGTGAGCTTACTTGCCAGATTAAGTAATTAGATACTTAATTTGTTTAAATTAATTACTTACACAAGATACTATTCAATTGTCTAAAAGATACAAAATGCAAGATAAATACAAGATACTTCTTTGATGAGGCGACCAAGATACAAGATAAAGATATTGTATCTCGTATCTTTTAGGTTCTTGTATCTTGATAAAGTCTCTTGCTCACCCCTGCTAATCTTAAATGTCGCTTTGAACTTAATATTTAGATTTAAATGTTATCGAAACATTTTGGGTGCTTCGATACTTTAATTCACGGGATTATGTTTTTTGTATGTTTAATTATTTGTTTGTATTGCTTTACATTTACAAAAAAATCGATTGGTTGCAAATTTTAATGTTGCGAAAATTATTCCTTCCTTTTGGTTGGAAGAAAATACATTTTGGTTTGCATTATAAATTTGACCCTATATTTAATTTATACACGCAAAATCATCATTCTTTCATTAATTTTTATTCAACATATTAGTTACATTTCTTTCCAATAGTTAGCAATGCTCTAAAAGTCCCTTTTACAATGCCCCTAAAAAACTTAAGTATCGTATTTCGTTTTACGGAGAAAATCCCTTCAATACCAATGTGCATTGGGGGACACGCTCTGCAGATTTTTAAAATCAATTTCCTCTCAAAGGTAGAGTTACCCTTCACGCTTCCATGATTTTGGTACTTTTCTCAATTTCACGTCAATTCGTCCCGATAGTTCCAAAACTACTGCCCAGATTACTTGCGCAGCTATAGACCAAATTGCTAGGAGGGTCTGGAATAAGAAGAACAGCGATAATGATTACTAGTAACTTGGATACATACAAAATACTGCACACATCAATAAACTGTTTATAGTGTGTCGTGTGTATTATACCTTTGTATAATAATCAAGATGAACCCATTGCCGAATAATTACAAAATTACAGTAGAGCACAAATTGGGCAAACGCTCCGAGCACGTAGAAAAGAATGTATCCAACAATTCCCATAATTTCCTTGTGGATCAGTTGTATGCAATTATACTCATGAAAAATGTCTGAAAATTTTACCAACGTGTTAGATGGTTTTTTCCTTTTTGCTGCAGTGTATCCAAGCTCCGGTGTAATTATAATGTACACAGGAACTACAGCGTTTAAAAACCGACAACATATTACTTGAGAAAACATGGTTATACATAAATTACAGAAAATCTTTAGTACTAAACTTACCAGCATACACACAGAATACTACTATCTTGCAAAGTATAAGGAACCAGACTAAGGATGCAAGCTGCAGAGTGAGAATTATGTCAAGCAGCAAGACCAACTTGTAGATTAGTCCGAAATATGCTTCCTCCACCCAGTGTCCGTCCAGCAATGCTGGTATGTAAAGGTATGAGGAAATATTGGAGTTTTTGGGAAAAATATGAAAAAAGCGACACTAGTCCACGGCGCTGGGAAAATGATCAGGATTGATCCTGTGACAACGACATCCAAACTGCGAGAAATCACAGATTCCTCCGGAACATAAGAAAACATCCACTTCCCTGAAGACGTTAAAGCCATTACACAATGGAAACTATGTACTCAATATTTCGTTAAAATACCTTGAAATTGCACGCAATATCTCAACACCCGATTCAAGGCGACTTTGAAATTTTCCCGTTTAACTGACAGCAAGCACATTATGGGAAAGCTAATCATCGCGACAGACCACCATGCAACACAAGTGTAGAAGACTTTATCAGGACGACCTCCATGAAAAGACTGATGCAATTCCCATATGCGAAATGAAGAGAAGAAGACAAAAGTTAGTGACAACAAGGACAACAATTGGCGTAGTTGCAAGTCTCGGGTTGTAATAAATCTGTGTGTTGGTAGTTAAACTCCATACCGAATGGCGAAACTGGGGAACACAATTTGCCCGCAATAAATAGTAACTTATAGAATAGTTGTGTATACATTTCTGAAATTTGCAGTACAAAAAAGGTTTCCAATACTTTAAAATATTTCCCAATTTTTTCAGGTTATTTAAAACAGTAACTATGTTTAATTTACTGGAACTACTGGAAATTAACGCTTATTTAACGACTTAAATAAAACTGAGCAAATTGGAGACGACTTGTAACTCATCCGTATAAACGAATTAACGTTATAAAAATAATAACAGTAGTTTAGTATGTACAAATTAAAATGATTGTCTGCACTTTTACCTCTTCCCGACTTCTATTTATTTCCCCGCAGAGAAATACATAGATACATACGTATTGTATGCACATAATCTCTATATGAATATGCACATTACTATTGGTAATATTGATTGCACACAAATTTATTTTTTTTGTTCGAGTTGTTTTGTTAAATCTATATGTAAAAAAATAGTCCAATGATCCAAAATAAATTCCATTCAGATTATGAAATTATCGTACCCAGTGCAGTATCCCTTTCAAACATTCCTGTTTATAAACTTTGGCGTTCATGGTACCCTTTCAACGCGTATGCAATGATACTATTGATAGAATTGTATAAAAAAATTAAAACTCTTTTAAATAACAATGAATTTTATTGAACGTAATTTCCATTTTTTGTCGTAATTATTTTTGACTCTGTTATTTACATGGTAATGTTCATTTTAATATGAAACCTGCACTCTGAAGTATCAAACAAATATTGAGGAGACAGCCACCACCTTGTTGTCACTACGCCCTGAAATCAATTTTTTGGATGAAGTTATCTAATTTAACTGAATACCAAAATAGCTCCAACTCACCGTTTTCTTAAGATACATTACAGGTTCCATATTCGGGTCTGCATATAAGTTAGTCCTTAACGTATGCAATTTTCCAGAAGCTAAATTCGGACAGCCCAACAGTCCAAGGTTTTTACATGATCGATCCCACGCCAGATCCGAGCCATGCATGCTTCCCACTCCTGCAACTTTCCAATATGGGGCGAAAACCTGGAACGCAACTTCCCTCGCAACTTCGGGATAAGAAAACTTGAAGTCCACTTCGATAGGCAGCTTATCCCCCTTTTTGATCGCGCACGGCTCCTGGTCGCATCCGTCAATGTGAACGCGGTGGATTGATGCGTTGTTGTTACCTGCAATATTAACCATCCACATTTATGTCTTGTTTTATCAAATGGATTAAAAACAAAATTGTGTGCTTACAAACTATGCTTCTCACACTTAAACTGTAGCCACTGGTGAATGAAAGTACAAAAATTATTAAACCTAAGAAATCCATTGCTCAGCTAAATATAAATGGTTCAGTTTACTATGTTGTGTAGTAAAGTCCAGTTTTTTTGTTTTTATTTTAGTTTGACGAAAAACAAGAAAGTGTCCTCGATAAGGATATGCAAATACTATCTATTTACTGTTAGGCAGAATAAATTAGTAAGACTTGCATGAAACGATCTATTATTTGGAGTAGCTATTTCCATTTTTATTTCTGAGCATGCATTATTGATGGATCTTCTGTGTGCTGCAGAAACAATGGAAATGAAAACCTGGACTGATTGCTGGTAATGCAGTTATTAGTTTTTGTGGCGAATTTCTAATAATTATTGCGACGAAGATTCGCTGTCTCTCGTACAAATATTTATCTATATACCATCCGGCAAAATAATAAATTGTTTGTCATAAAATAAGCAAGTAGGTTTTAATTGGACCGCAATAATAAGTAACACCATCATTTGTAAGATAACCATAGTATCATAAAATCTGTGACTTGTAGAAAATCAACTTCAGATACGTAAATACGTGCAACACGCCTTCAGAGGACCAGATAATTCCAGTGAAAACTCGAAAATTTATTCATGAAAAAATGGATTGGGTTACTTTAACTGTCTTGTTAATTACTTCAACGCTTGATCAATACGTTTCCCTATTTACTGAATTTATTGATTATTAGTTATAAGTGCAAAGTTTAAGTTTTTAGTAAAACTGCAATCTGTAAAAGTTCAAAAGGTCAGGGGGAGTATTTTTCTCGTTATGCCATATGTTCGTATACATGCATAAATACATATGTGCATGTGCCATAAATATGTACATATGTATGCTTGCCTTTATCAATTATTCGCACATTCATGCTGCAGAAAACCTCAAAACAGTAATTAAAACAAATCATTCTCCCTGGCGTCGTCAACAACTTTAACCAATTTCAACTTCATAAACAACCATATCATTTCCAGAACTCCAGATAATTCTCATGGCGCCAGTACTTCGTCCCGGTCTGCTGTATATAAGAAACGCCATATTCGCCTTGGAAATTAGTTTGTCCAGAACATTTGGCTAGACTCTACCCCATCTTTAATATTACGTCAATTCGAAATTAAATTATCATCCCGTTTTAAAATCTTAATTACCAAAAATTCACTAAATTCATAATGTGTCCGGCTGCAATGGACATGTGGGCAAATCGTCGGAGTTCTTATCATTACTTGGATGAAAAGAAAATTAGAATGCTGACAGTAAGTCCAACTCGCAATTTTTTAAATTCAATATCTGTAAAATTTAAATTAATTACAGGAAGCAGCTCATCCAATACAATCCAATACATTTTGTCAAACCCCTTCAGCAAATCCAACTTGCAGTAGATCCATGGGTGATATTCAGGAAGGAGTTTGTCGTGACGGCAATCTTGTTAAGGATGAAATTCATCACGAGTCAAAGTTTATCAATTTCTTGTTCAACAGAAAGAAAAAGGTTAATTAATTTTTAAGAAGAAAATTAGTTAATTACTACCCACCGCTAGTAAAATTAATTTATTAACCATGTTTTTAAAACAAATACAGAACTTCTGAATATTTATTATTTTTAACGGCAATTCATAAATAAATCCGATAACCATTTTGATTATCTTTCTGATTGATTAAATTGTTAATAAACCTTCATGGCAGCTTGTCAAGAATGAAAAACACCTGTTGGTATTTGGTATGGCTGCAACCATGCTAATTAAAAATTAATGATAAAGTTGTAATTTAAAAAACGTGAGAAATTTTCATGTTAATTTAATTTTTAAAGGTATGTAGATACTTAGCATCCCTAAATCTGGCAATACGATGTTGGATGTATCAGATAATTCTTTCTTTAATATGCGTTGTTCTCGTGATGATGTATGTAACTAGCATGTGCATATAAATGCATATTGTATGTAATTACTTCCTTAATAAAATACGCTCCACGGAAATACTTAAATACATGCGTACATGAATCTTGCCCAAGAACCAATAATAATTTCCTATAACAAAGCTACCGGGTGGGTATTGAAATTCATAATTCATACACATTTATGTATGCACATCTCATTTTCCAGCACAATGGCAGACTGAAGATTCATCTTGTTATGAAAACGCGTAAAAAACAATGAAGTTCTTACAGACATTCATAAAAGCATGATATACAAGAAATAAGTATGAAAGAAGAGTAGTTAAGACGTACATATGCAGGAATGTGAGATACGAGTGTCTTGTGTATACTAACTAATGCCCATGCAATGAAACCAAATTCCATTCAAGTAATATATTTAATTGAAATTGGTAGAAAATATACTTTCAGAATAATTCCAGCCATAAGTATTTAAGACTTATATTTGTAGCATCAATACGGTTTGTTTGAGATTAGAAAAAGCGAAATTAGAGACACTTTGTAGAAATAAATAAAGTTTATTTTGCATACTAATTTCCAGCAGACTTGATTAAAAATTATAAATAGCAATAAAACTGCATCCTTTCAGGTCTCAGTTTTCATGGCGTCGTACATTTTTTTATGCTGTAGATTAACGCCGTTCTCAATCAAACGTAGCTATAATGTTTTGTAGTGTAATTTTCATTTACACGCATAAGTATCTATGAAAAATTGTGCCAACCTTATCACACTAAATTTTTGAATGCCATGACTCATGTCACGATATCGATGTCAATTTTCCTTTATTTAAGAAGCAGCGAAGAAACAAATCGCTAGTTAGATATGTACGTGGTCAGGAAAACAATTAAATGCATGTGTGTACGTATGTATGACATAAATAAGTAAATATATATGTAGATTGGTACCACTGCATACGTACGTGGATTGGCAACTCAATAAAATTTTGAATATGATGTGCATATACATACGCGGACGACCTGGAGAAGCGATAAGCTATTTGACAGACATTAATAGATCCATTGGGGCTTCGGAATTTTCATGATCCATGCAGAAAATTTTTGAGACGATGATCTACAGCTATTTAGGGCAAGAAATCGATAAGAATTTGAAGACTAAATAACATAAATGAAACGTGAGATGTTTAATGAAAAATAAATTAATCAAATTCGTCGTTTCCTATGCCTGACTTGTTTTCATAATGACGCATTAACATATATTGAGTTAACGAAAGTTGAGAACTGTAAATTCCTTATCTTTAATGAGTTCATCTAATAGTAAAACTAAAGGGAGGAATATCATTAAATGCTGTTAAATAAGACTCAAATGAGGCTTATCCTTAGTAGACTTACTTATCGATAAAGTTGTTAAGCTCATCACAAATATCTATATGCATGTTCTAGTCTTTCATTCCGTTCGGGTTATTGTCCTTCCTGAAGTGGATTTGATTCTACTAATGCGTTCATGTTAACTACATAAAAGAGTGGTGTGAACTCAACCAAGTACAGAAATGCAATCCGAAAACCAAACCACTCAACATCGCTGGTGTATGCTTATGAACACAAATTCACAATCAAACACTGCTACCTAAATGCAAAGAGCTACATTTTGCTATGCAGTTTGGTTCGGTTATTACGACGGGAAAAGGGTTATTTATGGGCGAGTGAGTACTGTGGGATGGTCCGTAAATGGTTCACAGACTGCTCTTCCACTAACTTTTTCTTATCTCGCTAACTAAACAACTATGCGTTGCACAGCTTAACGTAATATTATACAGATTGACTCTGCTTACATATAACTAATAGCACTGTGAGTACAGACTTTTTATTAGTCACAGAACAAATAAGAAGCCAACTCAACAAGACTGGCACAATATCATTCTTCTCGTTTTTACTCGCCCACTCTCCATTTTAATATTGTGTGATTCTGCCTCACCAGTTAAGCATCATTGCGTTAAAGGTTCCTTTAAACTTGTTTTCTCAAAGTGCTGGATATGTCGCTCTTTTAATACGGATAGATATTCAGCCAGTATCAACATTTTTTGCTGGCCGTGAGTAAAAGTTGGTTGACAACTGAGTGAGACACACTCATCGGCACATTGACATTTCTCAGCCTAAAAACTCTTCTCATTCTTTAGTAAATTCACGTGCTTCCAATTTTGTGATTGACTTATTAGATCTGATTTGATTAAACCGTGAATGCTTCGACTTTTTACTCGTGCGATGCAAGCGGAGAAAGGTGGCGTCGATGAAGGGCTGTTGTCCACAAGTGTTAAAAATGGGGACACAAATGGACATCATGTGGTCCAGAGTCAGAAAAGAAAAGTGTTTCTTTCCCCGATGGAAAAGGGGACATTGGCCACGCTCTGTTTCATCAACTTGCTCAACTATATGGACAGATTTACCTTGTCAGGTTGGTTGTCATGGTTACCATGCAATGTAGAAAAACATGGTTTAATTTAATCTTCATATATTGCAGGAGTTCTTGACCAATTGCAAAACTACTTTGACTTGAACAACGAAGCTGCCGGCCTTGTGCAGACGGTTTACACGTTGGCGTATATGGCCGCCGCGGTCCCCTTTGGCTACTGGGGGGATCGGCACTCTCGTCGATGGGGGATGGGTGTGGGTGTGGGCGTTTGGGCGGCGGCAACTCTGCTCGGATCCGTGGTTGGAAATTCCTTCCCTGCATTTCTAGTTACGAGGGGGTTGGTTGGGGTTGGGCAGGCGGCTTTTTCCACCATTGCGCCAACCGTGATTAGTGATATGGTCGCGGAGAAGCAGAGGTCGAGGATGCTGGCCGTGTTTTACTTTCTCCTCCCGATAGGAAGGTATTTGAGTCAGTGCAACGATCTAGTGACAGAATACGTGCATGAAACTAATCATATTTTCTAGTGGTCTCGGCTACATTGTGGGGGCAGGGGCAGCTACTGTTGGCAACGATTGGAGCTGGAGTCTCCGCGTGACCCCAATTTTGGGTGGGATTGCCCTTCTACTCATCATATTTGTGGTGATTGATCCGCCCAGAGGTGCTTGCGAGGGGGGTGGTTCCGACGCGGGTGTGGTCTTGGTCAGCTCATCATCGTACGCGTCAGATATTTGGTATCTGCTAAGAAAGTAAGAAATTAGCATATTCATGATTCGTGAATTTATACCCAGATTGACAATATTTATTTGTTAATAACCCAGCCGAAGCTTCATGCTGTCAACCATGGGCTACACGAGTGTGGCTTTCGTCTCTGGAGCTCTGGCGTGGTGGGGTCCAATCTTTCTAGCGTCCGGGTTTGCACTTCAGGAGGGAAGCGATGGTCTCATTCATATGGCACAGTTAGTCACATTCTACATTGTGTACATAATTTATGACTATTTAGCAAATTACTACAGAATTTTTGCAATTTTCATGACAGAGTTTCTTTCCAATTCGGAATCGCCATGATGCTCTCGGGAATTATTGGCGTTCCCGTCGGCAGTCTCTCATCACAATGGTTGAGGCGAATCTCTCTCCGCACGGATCCGCTAATCTGTGCAGTTGGTCTATTCATATCCGCTCCAACGTTGTGGGGGGCAGCTACGCTTGCCACGAGTCATACATGGGTCACCCTAATTTTCATCTTTATTGGCATGATGACGCTCAACCTTAGCTGGTGCATTGTTGCGGACATTTTATTGGTAAGAAGTGCAAACACACGTGTAAATCCATCAATCGGTTGCAAATTGAGAACAAATATTAAATAATTTAGTATACCGTCATCCCGACAAGACGCGCGGCGGCGCAAGGCCTCCAAATTTTGATCTCATTCGCACTTGGAGCAGCCATCTCGCCCTATTTGGTGGGCCTCCTATCCGACATCTTTACCACGGGGGAGGGAGCCGCTGGGGAGTACGAGGGACTGAGTCGAGCCCTGTATTTCGTCTACGGGGTGGAGCTGCTGGGTGGCGTGTTTTTCCTCCTGACGGCAATCTTTGTCGTCCGGGACAAGACGGCATGCGACTGTGCCATGACACAGGGAAAGGGGACGACAGTCACGGGGAAAAAGGGAGGCAATGAAATTACCAAGTCGTGACGAGACAATCTACTTATTTATTTATTACGCTCATTTAGAGATATGCCACATATGCTATTTTGGACTTTTTTAAACAAAAAATTTACAATGAAATAGAGACTGAACAATTTTGTCACTAAATGCAAAGCAGGTGTGCCCAATAATTATCTATGTGCGTATTGCCAATTTGATTGCATAACTAACTACGATTATTTATTAAAGTGAGCAAATTTCTAGTTAGCATTGTAAATGATCCATGTTTTAGGACATTTCATTCCCTCATAATTCACGTTCATACTGTCGTTTTTATTTCAATTTATGTATGTCTTATATCTGTCAGAACTGAAAATACTATCTTTTATGACACAAGATAATGTCGTTAGGTCGACTCCGGTTTGTACAAAATATTAAATCTCTGCACATTATGTTTGTAACTAATATTTTCGTAGTATTTGGAAATGTAAGCTCCTCCCAATGCTGTAAAGGCAAGGACAAACATTCCCACAAAACAAAGCATTACAATCACCCAGATTTTAGGAGTGGATTGTTGATACCCATCTTTTAGTCCTGAATCCTGATTTGTCTTATCATCAGATTCTGCATCCCAGGGCATTTCATCATCGCATAATTGGATAGATTTCGGAAGAAATGGGATCGTAAGAGTGAGAAGTTTCTCGACATAGTACTCCAACGGTTTTCTGGCGGTTTGCAACGTATAATATCCCTGCGTTTCTACGCAGCCAGCCACCCCGTATAGAATAACGCATTGACCATAAGTTCTAATGGATAAATATCGGTTATTACTGTCAAGGGTGACACAGCCGCTGGTGAGATTCACATTCGTAGCGTGACCTAACCGTTAGAAAAATCTGTGCTTAAAATCTGACGAAAAAAGCGTGACAAAACATTCCATTTTCTAATTGGATATTAATTTTAATACCATAGTGTCCCTGATGATCGAAAAATGTGACGGTATTTTTTCCCAGATAATCCGATCCAGTATCATGGTTGAGATCAGGCACTGATTTATTGCAGAACCCCCCACATCGAGATATTGCTTTCGCACTATACGCAGCATACTTGTGTTCTCCACCCAACCCACAATCAAATAGATCGTGCAGTTGAAGATATCCAGGTCGAAATTGGGTGAATTCTCCACCACAACTTGACGCACTATGAAGTTCGATACAAGAATTTTCATCTCCACTTATTTTCATGGATCTAAAATGTGGCAGTGATCGTGGAATCAGGACACAGCCATCCCCGTCCAGAACTAGGTCAGTTTTGTTACCTAGAATGAATAATATTCATTTCAAAACTTACCTAGTTAGAAAAAAATTGTAGCCCTCATACCCTTGAATTCAGTCCTTTCATACAATGTCACAGCGACTGGTTGCTTGCTATCACCTTGCCAGTTTCTAGAGTCGCACTTATCAAAACAAGGTCCAACTGATCCAATTCGTAAATCTTCCTCCGTCAAGTCGTCCCCCACCCAACGGTATGTTTTTGGTGAGTACATCGTGCCCGTAATCTCGTTCACGGTGAATCTAATAAACCAACCTGTGCAATTTTGTCCAGGATAAATGTTGAAACATTTTTTGTTCGTTTCTATCCGGTTTACGAATCCTCCAATTCCGTTCGAAATGGTAGGATTGCATTTTGAAATATCATAATCGACTCCTGCTGACGAAGAATAGTATGAACTTGTGTCTTCGCGAATTGCAATATTGATAATATTCTAATCTGCTCTACAACGGGTTACGGCAGATTGAAGCAGTATGATTAACAGTATTGCAACAAACTCATGAAATTGGGGCCCACAAGTATTAACACGAAACAAATTGTACATTTTTATAATTATTTTATATTTAAGTTGTGGAAATTATAATAAACTATCTATGTATTTCCAGTTGAGATTGCTATGAATGCTGGGAATAGAATGGATAAATAAATTATTCTTATGAACGACTGTTATATACAGCTGCTCTTAAATTCGTTCTCGGTACTAGTCTTACTAAACTTTGACCTTTATTGATGTAGAGCTAAAAGTGTGCGATTAATGATTAATGTGATAAAACTGGAAGGAAAATTATAAGATGTGCATAAAGAAGAGGCAAAATCATACAGGTTGTCCTTGTGTTGATATCTGATTTAAAACTTTAAAAATTTTAAGATTCGCTATTACTTCCCAAGTTGAAGCAAAATTCATAAATCAGAGTTGACCTGAAAAGTATTATAATAATAAATAATATTATAATAAATAATAATAATAATAATAATAATATTATAATAAATAATATTATAATAAATAAATTAGCATTCAAAACCATTTTGGATTTCATATGTGTTCTTTGGATTTTTTAAAAATACATTCGACTTCTTTATTTAGTTGCATTATAGTTTAGTAACTAATATGCCCAATTGTAGCTAAACTTGGCCCAGTAAGCCGGAGCTCATCGGCCCAAAAATTTTGAGATCAAACTCATCATCCATCATTGGTTGATGGCAAAAATTTGCCAAAATCGGTCAATGCATTTCTGATATACTTATCACCAGACAAATACCTTGGGAGCAATTAAATTAGTTCCCTGGATTTTAAAATTTTCCACAATAAGACACTTTAGTTTGTAAATCACAAAGTAAAGGTTTTGCAATTCTCCTCACTTGTCGAGGGCTACGAGGTAGACTCTTATGCGAATTAAGTAGAATTTTATAAATTTACATGTATACGTAAGTATGTAAAATTACATATGCATGTTAAGTATGTTATCTAATTTATAACGATCTTGTCAAGAAATATTCATACATACATACATGTACACACATGCATAAATATATAAATATATATACATACATATGTAAAATCAACCACGGCTACTGAGTAAAATCCAAAGAAAATTTTATTGATGGACGTTCACGCTAAAAGATATCATTCATTGAAGTTAATTCGCTCCAATTAAGAATGCATACATACAGAGGGTGTTACGTGCGTAAACCGTTTTGACTTTCGACTTAATTCCGAGATTTTTGTCCCGATATTTGGTGACTTTCACTACAAATTGTAGTCTACCAGGTACACATTCATAAACGAAAATGAAGTAAAAATGACATCGGTAATTTAGAAACCCGAGTTACTTAGTTTCTAAATAAATCCAATCATATCTCAAAATCTAAAAAAAAGTATCCCTATTAACTGAAGAATTTATCCAACCAACGCTTACATGAACGAACGTCGCACCCTATGTATTGGATTTGTTATTTCTGCGAAAGTTTTCATGCATACTGGATAGCTGGTAGACCATTCATAATTTCGAGTATAAAAGACAAACGACGCCTGCACTCGTCCCCATCATCAAATAGATCGAGCTGTTGTTCATATACTTATCTTGAAGTACGCATCATGGCATCGAAACTAAAAAGTTTCTGCCTAACCTCCATTTTCATTCTGGTTATTGTTGGGATTACTTCAGGGGTACCACTTTCAACTTCACGATCAGATCACATTCTAACCAAACGGGCAACCGGCGATCAATTCAACAATGGCCACGTCATGTCTTGGAAAACTTACAACAATTTATTAAAGTCCAAACCTGGCACGATGGGAAATAATATGGATAATTACTTTGGGTACGTTGATCGACACGACCCCAGGCCCATTCAGCCCTCACAAACTTACTCAAATAGGAAGATCCACACTTTTGTCGTCGGTTCGAGACAAGACGTGCAGAATGCGGTTGTTAATGGACAGGTATTTACTTTTGCCAACTTGAATATTGATTGACTATAACTCCACTCCATAAACAGCCATTTGTGACTTTTGTTAACGCAGGTACTTCCTCCCCAAGGCAGGCACACGGTTACAAATCTACACGAAACTAAGCAGCCTCACACGCTTGTTAATGTACAGAGAAATAATGCAGGTCAAATTTCCAAAATTTCCGACACCAATCGGCACTTCGCTGGTGCTACGGTGAGCGGTAACGCGGTCCATTACCAGGCGAATTATCAAGGTGGCATTAACGGTAATCCGATCGGAGTGGCAAATCCTATCACACCACCTTCGAGGACTCTTTATCAATTAACCACGCCCGCGTCTGCACCCAAAGGATTTGGTCGCGGTCGAGGTGGTGGCGGCCGGCGTGGGAGAGGATAAATTATAATTTCATGCGACCTACTTCGGCCATTCGATACTTTCTTTACTAGAACTGATAGTAAATAAATAGTGACCATTCCATGCAAATTATTCATTTGCTTAACAATTTAAACTAATTATTTATAATAGTGATGTTATATATTTTAATTGTAAAGACTACGGCATTCCCATAGAGATGTATCTATGCACCTAGAGGTGTAACTATAGTTACATATCTACATATTTATACATATATGTACACATACTCAATGTTTTTGCTGCAGCGTATGTATATTTACTGCAAACCTATTTAACACCGTCGATAAGTACATTCTCAGTTCACATTCACCCACATACATGTATATACACAGCTCACGGGTATGTAAATAAATATGTACCCAATAAAACCAATTTGTTCTCATAATTTGCATTTTGTATCTTTAGAAATGTGAACTTGTCAACAAGTCAACAAATTAATCTTAAGATAAATATATATGCGTAATTGTTGTACATACCTTTTGCTAGTCATAGCTATTTGGATCATATTAATTTTACCTCGTGCATTCCATTTAATGTTAAACTATAAGAAAGACCGTTATTTAGGTAGAAATGACGAGGTCTCCACGTGGTCAATTTAATACCATAGATATGCGTATTATGTATCATTTTGTACTATTATGAGTTAATAATTAGCTAGGTATTATTGTACAATTTAATTTAATTGAATACCTGTAGCCAAAATGATGCACATTAAATGTTTCAAGTTCTCGAATAACTATCGATATTTTTCAATAATTAACTCTGTAGGAAGGACAGTAATTCGTATTTTACAACTTTTAAGTTATTTTTCCAAACTTTAGTGTAAGGAAACTCCTACGAAAATAATTCTTTTACGTTACGGTACACAAATTTACTAAGCACTTTGAAGATGATATTAATCATCGGAGAATTAAATGCCCCTCATCCTCAGTTATGCACAAACGACCAGTGGCTTAAAACTCTAGCGTTACCGACCTCGTTTTTAACCAGCACTACGCGTGCATGTATGTATTTAGCCATTCGATGCGTAATCCAGCACAAGCATTATTAACCAACACAGTACAGTATTAAATTAAAGGTAGGATTCGCCAGTCTGGCTTCAAAATGTTTACACCCCTATTTTACAAACTTTTTGAAATCCAATGCAGAATTTCGAGCTTCCTAGGAGTATTTAGTCTTCAATTTGATGCAACTAAAAGAAAATGCTACATAACTTCAAAATCGAGAGTAAAAAGCCGAAAATTGCTGATCTACTGGATTAACACCACTGTTTTCTGCAGCTTTCAAACTATATCTACTTCCCTAGAGGATGGTAATTCCTCAAATCGCAATTTCCGCATGTGTTTCGCAATTTCGCAATTGACATTAATGATTTTGCTCACCTTGGGAGTCTTCAATATGAAGGAAGACCTACTTGCGCGTGCAATATCGCAAACGTTACTGCATGCAGAAAAATTCAAAAGTGAGCCACGAGCATTCATTATGCAGTAATGTAATTATGTAATTCATGCATATTTTCCATATATTTTCCAGAAAAATGGATGCCTAAATACAACCCAAAGAAACAACTCGCTTCTGTAATGATTGACTGTGTCATAATATGTGCCCTCGTTAGCAATTGTTTAATTATCCTAGCCACTTTACGAGTCATGACATATTTCCGAAACATGCCAATCTTTGTTCATACCGTGTTTCCTCCGAATTGGGGACTAGAGGAGGGTTGGACCATATTTGCAATCGAACTTGGTGTCTTTGCCGGAAATTGTTGTGTCGTCTCGTACGTGGGGATGATCTTTGTCGTTTTTGGGCTAGCATATTTCGGTGAGACAATCAAAATAATGTGCCCATAAATTATGTAATGCATTTGTTTGATACACTATTGCACTTAAACCCCACGATCTCCTTGCATCGTCTTCTTTACATATCTTCATATCTCTTTGCTTCTATTTTAGTTCCGATGTTTGTCATTATAATGCAAGAATTTCGTCACGGAAGAAAACATTACCTTACTTATCATACTTTGAGAACAGCAAGATCGGTCCCTCCGCAATATCGAAGCGTGGAACTGATTCATAAACAATTAATGGAGATAACTGGTTTGGCGATGGTCCTCATTCATGGATTCTTCAGCCAGTTTATCATTTTTGCAAATTTTAGCATATTAAAGCACTGGGACAGTTTGGACTCTGATACAAAGGTGTGTGTAAATAATATGCAATTTTTAGATAATAAATTAATATGTAGGTAATTATCATTTATTAGATGCTACTTGCCATCTGGTCTTTTGGTTCACAAATTATGTGGGGCTTGATTCTAGAATTTGGAGGTAAAGGTCAGCAAGCAGCCAAGTCGACAATCGATTCCTGGAAATATATGAACTTCCGAAAACCAATGGATAAACTTTACATGGACAAATTTCGGAGATCATGTCGTCCACTTTTTATCGGGGAACCGGGCGTGTTCACCATTAAGCGATTGTCTTCCCTTTCATTTCAAAGGGCCATTATCAGAGGGACATTTAGAGCTTGCATGACGCTAAGTAAAGACAGAAAAATCGTAATCCACATTCTAACCATTTAATGTGTAATTCTCTAAATAAATATGTAAATGAAAATCATTAGAATATGTTACTAAGTATACAAAATTTTACGTAACATAATAATTGTAATTAATAATGTGAAATAAATATATGTACATATGTAAATACATAAAGTATTCTCTGCTGTATTTTACAGATAATAAGGTCCGAAAATGTAGCGATTTCGACTGGGCACACAAATACTTTCGAGGGTTAGAAACAATGCATTCTGAATCTATTTTCAAAAAAACTGTGAAAAAAGTACATCTTATTTTCCAGATTTACTTATTTATTCGAAGTGCATGTCATTTTTAAGGTGCTACTGGCCACGAACCCCCGAAATCTTAATCGTCATAGAGTACAACTTGTCTCCTTATTGGGCTGGATAATGTTCTAAGTATTTAACAAATTATTTTTGCCGTCTCAAGACTATACAGCTTTAAGAATAGATAAGTTAATCAGAAGAGGAATGAACTACACTACGAAAGTACGAACATTAATTTAATCAAACATCCGACACAAGATTACTGATGTGGTGACTATCCACATCTTTAACTCGTAACATTGAGTCAATCCAGTTTCGAAAATACGAGAAACGAATAAAAACTGAAGTGCGCCCGGAATGACAGTCTTCGCCTTGAGACCCCACTGCTGCAGGGCTAACTACACCTTCGATAACCCAGCGCCCTAAATCTCCGGATCGCGTGATCACGCATCCACCTCCGCCAATGTCACACGTCGACAGTCCTACAGCATTTAACCGATATTTTCAAACTATGCATTTTAACTTGCATTATAGATAATTAGCCATTTACCTGGTTTTTCAACGTCGCAATACGGTCTGTTTCTCTGTACCATACTAAACCACCGTCTATGAATGGGTTGTTCTGGCTTACAAACTTTGACGCCGATTGACAACGATGCAGAACCAATTTTTGGGATGGAACTTTTTCTCCCTCCGGTCAAAGGGCTTCCCCAAATCAACTGCATGAAAATCAGTAGTTAATTAACATTACATATATATTTTTATAATACGCAAAAATAGACGTCATACCGATCCATACTCTCCTGCCTTCTCGTTAGCTTTAGGTAGACACTGATGGACAAAAACATGAATGTTTCATGCGGACAAATTATATTTCCAAATTTAGAATTGAATTTGAAAATACTTACCATCGGTCGAGTATGTTCTGTGATTTGAACTTCCTGTATACATTATAAACTCGCATTAGTACCTTAATTTATGCAGATTTCTTGAAATATTACATGCATCTTGATCACCTTATCTAACCACAAAAGAGCAATATCGCCCGTTGAGGTGGTGGTATTCCGATACGATGGATGGACATCAAAGTCCACAACGTGCCTCAACTGCACCTTTCTGAAATCATTCAGCTCAAAAATCCGGTGGAATTTACCAACCACGGCGACAACACTTTTGTCACTGGTGAGAATTTCCTCCTTCATCCAGCTCCTCGTTGCACAGTGAGCAGCTAATTAGAAAGCAAAATACATGTTCATAATTCTCATCAGGATGAGTTACGATAAGCAATGCCGTACCGGTGACAAGAGCCCGTGCACTATTTCCAATCATTGTTGCGTGGCAAAATAATTTATAATTTCTCGATCCCACAGGATTCTCATAAAACAGTCCTGCAGCCGCTGGACAACTATGTTTCCCGTTGATAAGGTCCTGCATATGACCCGCTTCCGTTCCGCAGTCCACCACACAGTGGAAATTACTCGGACTTAGTTCGCTCCATTTGGAGTTTGATTGGCAGAATATTTCTGCACTGTTTCTCAAAACACCTTCACCAAGTTTGTATAGTCTTTTGCATTTTAAAATGGCGAAGGTTTTATGTGGCACTAAAGCATTAGGATTTAGGCAATCCACTGGCTTCCCCGTACCAAATCTGGACGATCTATAGCTGTGACATGTGATAACTGTGCCGGCAACTGGTTTGAGTGGTGGGCAACCGAAGCTGGCACCGGTATTTGGCTTTATAGTGGTTTGAATTGCAGGAATTGAAGATGTTGCTGTTTCTTGGTACGTTACGCGAGGTTTCTTTGTGCTTGGAACTTGTGTCGTTGTTATTGTGAAAAACGTCGCAGTAGTAGATTTTGGAGCAGTGATCGTCGTTGTGGTGGGTTTTTTGGTGGTCGTCGTTGTCGTAGATTTTTGGGTGGTTGTTGTCGTCGTAGGTTTTTGGGTGGTCATTGTCGTCGTAGATTTTTGGGTGGTCGTTGTCGTCGTAGGTTTTTTGATGGTAGTCGTTGTTGTAGGTTTTTTGGTCGTCGTTGTCGTGGGCGATGTTCTAGTCGTCGTAGGAATAGTGGAAGTTACAAATTTTTGTGAAACACTCATCGACACAAAATCACGAACGTCATCCCCCACTTCAACTTCCGATTCTTCTGACAAACTTAATTCAAACATTTCAATTGTTCGGGCTACAAAGTCTAAAAATTTGTGAACGCGAGTAAACACAGCAACACTTTGGCAAGGAGCTCCGTTTGGATTTAAACGGCCAAAACTGACCACACCCAAAATATAGTATCGCTTTATGGGGGCATAAATGTTTCTCATGATGTATCCTCCTCCCGAATCGCCTCTGCAGACGCGTGCATTTTTTTCACCTAAAATAGAAACCTACATATGTAATCAGAACAATAGCAAAGTTTGGCCATGAGAGTTATTTAGAATACCGTTATTGCTTTCTATAAATCCTGAACAAAATTGATTAAAAGTTGGAATAGTGTCCAACGCGTCATAGCATTGTCTCGGGCTGAGGATGGGGAGCTCCGCGTACTTCAGTGATTCGGATACTTTTCCAAATTCATTTATTCCAAATCCAACCACCTAAAAAAATTCTATGTGTGAATCTGAACTATACAAAATATATGCACATTTTTTTGGTTTTAAGTACTTCTCCTGTATTTCCGGTTGACAAAATTAGTTGTATAATGTCCTGAAATTCTTTTGAATTTGCGTATGGAAAACACACGGGCAAAATGTAATCACTGAGCTCGACCTGCTCGCTCAGATGCATTAACGCCAAGTCTGACTCGTGCGTTGCAATATCAAACTCGGGAGCCAAACTTATGTTTTTCACCTGCAAGAAAAATTACTTGCTTTACGATTCGAAACAATTACATAAACACAGCAACAAGATCATACCGTGAAAACCATTGAATGGAAATCTTTCTCATTTTTCTCAAGAATGCTCGATTTTGCCCCAAGGACCACTTTAAACTGCTTGTTCGGAAGCAAGTTACCATCCTTGTCAGTGAGACAGTGAGCTAGAAATGTGTATTTGAGGTAATACTGATGATAAGCACATGATAAAGTATTACGCCAATACCTCCAGTAATTATGGATGAGGGTCGGCCAAGAAAAGGCGACGAAATTAATGTTCCACCACAAATATAAATAAAGTCATTCTCAGTTCCTTCCTGCAACCGGAAAATTGCTGCGTGCCATGGCCATCTATTTCTCTCGGCAGTCTTACCAAACACGATAAGTGGTTGTCTTATAGATTCCACCGTTGGTTGTCCGCATCCTGAAAAATTTTTGTAAGTTGGACTTTCAATCGGAATGATAACCATAATTGTCGGGTCACCATAATTGCAGTTAAATTCTGTAAATGCTCCAAGGCGTCTCCATTTTCCGTTGATGCAGGAAATCTCCCTTCTTCTCGCGTCACCACCGGCAGAAGTGAAAAACTTTGCGCAGTCATATTTCACAACGGTTCCAGAAGCAAAGTTTCCAGTGCACTTTGCAGGTGTGGTTGAGGCTGGGTAAACACAGGTTACAACAATCTGCAGATATTTATATCAATATGAAAGGTAATGATTATGCGAATAAAGTTAAAGTATGGAAAATATATTTGCTTTTACGTTATCTGGCCTTTTCGGTAAAGGTGGGCAATCTTGAGTAGATGTAATTTCAATCCAACTTAAAGCAATCCAAATAATCAAGAAACTTATTGTTTTCATGTTAATGAAATATTGTTAATTTCTATTTTAATTTGGTCTGTTTTAGGGAATTTACGGAATGCATGATTCTGCAGCTAGAAAAGAGCAACTGTGATCATTATAAATATCTATGTGCATACAACATATTGAATGAAATGATTACTACGTAAAATGCCAAACTGGCTGGTCTACATAGATCATGCCGAAATCTATGTACATATGTGTCTAGGAATTTTTTTTGTCAAACAATGAACGACTACGAACAACCATGCTACTTGGAACCAGTTCAACTTTTAGCAACTTCTTGGAACTGGACGCATCTGATTGCCTATGGTCAAAAAAGGCAGTGCTTCATCTTTGTTGACTTCATTGGGTGTGGTACTGCAGTGAAGATACATTTGATTATGGGGATAATCGCGACAATTTCCCAAGTGGAGAAATAGACTTAACTTCTTTTACAAAAAAAACTTCGCTATTCTGCTATGCGAAATTTGCCACGTATTTATGAGTAAGATGATTGTCTTGAGTACGCGTTATCTGATCATATCCATCCATACGTTAGTTCATCTTAATCTGCTTAGTTAAATATGCAAGCCGCTTCATTAATTTCAATCGTCCTTGATGTGTAAGATGCTGGCGAGTTCCTATTTACTAAATTGTATGATGTGGGATGTACATACTTTATGGAATGTAAATATGAGAAGATGTCAAAAACCGGTTGCCAATATACTACGAAGAATCATTGTTAAGACTACCATAAGGAAATATGTATGTAGGCGATTAGCACTAAAATTGCGCATGAATGAAATCGTTGAATGCAATGCTGAAAAAATTAAACTAAAATAATGCTTGACTTGTGCACATGTGACTCATTATTTATATTTAAATCTCTCATGTTAATTTCTCAACAACAGGTGCGGATCATCAAGTAAATAACATCTCAGCATGTCAAGGACGCTGCTGAATGCTGACCGTTCCGGGTTCCGGGACCGTTCCGGTGAAGAGTATCCATGTGCATACGCATCATTTCAACTGGTTATGATGGCAAATTTATTTCTAGAATTTCGGTAACCATGATAGATTTAAATTAAATGATAATATATATATTTTATTATGGAGAAATTTTAATTTTTTGTAAAGCAGTTTGATTTGGAATCAATAATTTCACAAAAATATCATTCAGGAAAATAATTAATTTTAATTAAGAATTAATTAAAAATATATTAAAGTATGTAAACTTACAATTTTGTTCTACATTATTTTTAAGCATCTAGTTAATTGAGTAAGACATTGAGCAAACAGAAGACAAAGTAGAATAAAATACACACATATTTACATTTCTGTGGTTTCATACTTGAAAATAAAAATGTAGCAATTTACAACTTAATTTGATTAGTTGTTCACAATATCGGTCGGTGCTCAATGTTCATTGGAATTTGTGTCGGACAACGTGTCTAAAATCCAATCTTTGAAATTTGAGACTTTTGTGAAAACAGAATAATGTCCAGGACTGCAGCCACCCTTCCAATTGGCCACCCCTCCACTAACGAGGCCACCCAGTACCCACTTATTCACTCTCGTCGAGTCCCTATAAAATATCCCAGAGCCTGAGTCCCCGTCGCCTATTAATTAGCAATTGAATAAATCACATTCTTATTTTTACACTCATTTTCATTTTTATTGTTTAAACTTACAAGCACCAGTCGAATTTCTGTATCCGGCACAGTAGTTCGTGGAGGGTCGAACCAATTGTCCAAAAGTGGGATGTGAATGCTGACAAGTTTTATATGGTACGAAAGGCAACCTTGCTTCTTGCATCTCTTCTGGAAAACTGCCATCCAAAAGTCTTCCCCACCCGATCAACTGACGGATTGCAAAAATTTCTTGAGGTAATTTTTGTACTTTTTACTAAGTAATTAATTATTAATTACCGATCCAAAATTGCGTTCGATTTCGACTCCATAAATTGGGAGACAGACGGGATGAACAGAATTTGTAATTTTAATTGGCTGTAAAAATGTTCACCACTTTCTTAGAAATGTTACGTACATAAGGAAAACTGCATACATATGTGGGAACGCACCTTGTTTAATATTGCAATGGCGATGTCACTGTCAAGGGTAAGGGGGTTAAAGTGTGGATAGAGGTGAATACTGCGGACTTCCCTAACTTGAGTTTCAGCCTCAATTTTATCGAAACTTCTAAGAAACTTTCCAAAATGTAGCTGGATTTGTGACTTTTGTCTTGTTCTAGACGTTCCGGGAATGGCGAGACAATGTCCGGCTAAATGGGGTACAAATTGTTCACCTTTGTCCGATTCAAATTCTTCGCTAATTAATGTTTATTACCTGTGGCTATTGCAGTTTGCGAAATTAGTGTTGCACCACAAACGAACTCAAACTGTCCAGAATGTGGTGGCGTTTCTACATAAATTGCACCCGCCCATGGCCATCGTCCTCGCGCACTTGTAAATCCTTCAGTTATGAAGCCTGCCTTGTCAGAACCTTCAGAACCATTCCCACAATCCAGTCGACAGCCGAATCCGGGAGGGAGAGGTGTCCATGATCCACCAGACCGACATTGAATTTTGGCTTCAGAACTTCCACCCGTAAATGTTTGAAAATGTGGTTTGCATCTAAAACAATGACCAACTTATATAATCGTATATAATCGATCTTTACAAATGTTGTTAATAAAATGTAGAATTAACAGACTCACGAATATCTTGCAACCGTGTTTGCTGGCGAATAATCCTTCAAACAGTCCACCATGCTGTCGCATTGAATTTCAAACCCTTGATCGCTTATTTTTATTGGGGGACAGCCCTTCTTGTTCATGAAAAATCCAATTTCCTCCTCAGTTACGGAGGAAACTTTTTCCACTTCCATTTCCGCTTCCAATTCCAAAATCTCCGTCACCCAGTCCATATGATGCTCAATTTTGGTAAAACCCATTTTAGAGTTGCAATCAGGACGTTTTAATACTCCATTTTGAATGCCAACTATTGAATAAATTGGGTTCAACTGATTTTCAATTGCATAAAATCCTCGGCCAGATGTTGAACAAAACTTTGGAGTTTGATGAACTTTGGCCCCCACCTCTGAAATGAATGAGTAGTTCATTTGTGCATCAAAACGTCAACCTTTAACTGATTGATAAAGCTCACCAGCGCAAAATTGAGATCGATCTGCAGTACGAGAAATTTCTGAGAAGCATTCTTCAACACTCCCACCGAGCACAGTCATTCTTAAATTCCCAGACTGAAATACATGTCAAACATCCGAAGAATTGATGAATATTTGTGTTCAAACATTATGAAATTTATTATTTAAAAAATCCTTACAAGCCCCATTGTCCCACTGACCAAAGTGACCCCACCGTACTCGTCCTCGGAAGGAAGGCACTCCGGAAGTGCAGTTGAGCCTAGTTGAATGGGTCGTTGGAGTAGGAGAATGGCCAAATTGGTAGCTTCACTATCCGGTGTTTTTATCGCTTTCACCTAAAAGAAAACTCGATTTTGAGCTAGACATGCCTAGAAAAGGATGTAAAAAGCAGTCAGCAATAATAACTTACAGCATACTCCTGATCATCAATGGTAACTCTGACACGGTTTGGAAAGTTGGTAGAAATGCATTCTCTTGAGGTAAGAATTGCAGATACGTTTCCTCTCAGAGAAGGGATTAATGTCCCCTGACAATTCCAAGGACCACTTTGTATGGATACTTCCCAAGGGAGTCTTAATTGTGAGGATGACTGGGCAGGTCTGCTGGCCAAATTGGATTTGGATATTTTTCCGCATTCTAACAAAAAATTCATACATATGCCATTGCACCGCAAATTTGTGGTCATTCATATGTACAACTAACTAACCTGGAAGACATGCAAAACTCTGGAAATACTGAAATCCCAACCATTTTCCATTGATGCAGCTTATTTCTCTTTTGGAGCTGAATGATAAATCCTGATTGGATTTAAAAAATGGGGCACAATCAAAGGCCACCACTGTCCCGTGACCCAAGGGACGACTTTCGCCACAATCGAATGATGCCCCTCCACTCTCGCTGTGGCATTTTATCACGACGTTCTACAGGAAATGGGTCAATGTAAAACGACATTTATCACATTGTAACTATGTATTTGTGCTAGACCTTTGTACTTTTATTCGGAAGTGGAGGACATTCACGACCCCCGAAAACTGAACTTGATAAATACAACAAATATAATAATAAATATAATGCGATCACGCTGGCACTCCGAAATTGACACATCACTAAATCACTGTTACTATCTTACTCCACACATATATGAGTTCAAATAATATTTACTTTGCTGTTGATTGTGTGAAATTGTTTTTTGGCGGAACTGCTCCAATTTATCCGTGACATTTAGAGCACACGAAATGCAATACATTTACATATATTTTGTCTGCTACGTAAATTGCGACAACTGTCGGTTCATTTATGTTGCAACAATTATTGTACTGTTGTCGAGTATTTTATGAATATGTATTGTGCGTAAATCGGTCGTGTGGGAACCACTGGAGTTTGCGTCGATAGAAATGTAACCACGTAATTTTGCAATGCCAATATGGTTTATACATAGTTTCATGATGTCAGTGGAAATTTGTGCAAATTTGCAACTGGTCTTTCATATTAATCAGCTGCTGAACGACTTCCAAGTAATCCATTTTGGAACCGGTTTTGATATTAATGTAGTCGCCAAATTGACTAACCAAAGTTACACAAAAGTGCAGAATGCTGTAAATTAGATTGACGCTACAAGATAGAGAAACGAGCATGTCATACGTCGGTTACTTACTTGCAGTGTAAAATACAATGACGGCGTACAAATCCAGAACATGTAAATGTGATGCAAAAGAAAACAGTGAAATCATTGAAGAACGCACGCACGTTTAGCATAATCATTAATAAATTTATTTCACATTCAATATGGATTTAAATATTGATATGCAGTTCCTTCCTTTTGTATCAAGGACAAAAATGAATGTACATACCCCATCTTCATTCAAATAGTGCTAATGGGCCACTCTTATAATTCATTTATTCATATAAGTAAGAATCTTGAACTTAAATCTTGTTCTTTGTTGTTCATTAATTTAAGTACACTCTCAATCTACAAAAAGACAACTTCATCAGAAGATTCAAGTGTAGCGTTACCTGTTAGAATAGATATTATGCTTTATACACTTGAATACGCGACAGTAAAAATAAAACATGAAATGGAACCAGTGCTACAGTGAGTGGTCACTCATCCGTATACATATGTATGCCCATGTTTATCTACAAATATGCTTAAATACATTCGCATACATATGTACTTACATATATACGCATGGCGTTCGGCGTTCTTGTATTTGAGTGTTGTGGGGTGTGAAACTGTAACCATGATCTTAAAACGAGGAAGTGTTTAAAGCATCATAAGTACATAATTTGCATGAGGGATAATCATTCAATAATTTGCGAAGTAGTTTAGTTGTTTTGTTATATGCTGTAATATTTATATCAGTGTACAACTGTACATACATACATATGTATGTACGCTTTGTAGACATATGTAATACGTAATAATAATGAAAACTAAAGTAGGTAGCCTTATATAGTAGCATAGCAATTACATACATAAATCGTTGGAAAGAACCAATTTTCTTATTGTTGTGTATTATGTGACTTCCCTGTAGAGAATTGTAGCAGTATTATAAAATAGGTGACGGCAGTACTGAAAATCTGATAGACCACAAAAAATTTTACGTTGTACATATTTCTAATTGCTCATATGCACAGTTATCTGAAAAATCTGGAAATCAGTGGTAACGGACTCACCGTAACAATGAATCCAAAAGATATTCGAAAATCTGAGGCCTTCAGGCCCAAAGGGTTCTGCTGCATGTTTGCCATCATTAAGTGCAATTTTTTATTTTCACAATAGCCACGATCTTGCTTCTTACGAAATATAAAGTCATGTACACTGTCCAACTGTAAATCATAAGTATTATCATATCACTAGTAATACGAAAATATTGTAAAAGTTACGCGATATGAAGCCAGGGCAGCAAATCGAAGGAAGGTGAGGAACACTGTAAATATGACTGCAGAATAAATTCGATCCAACGCTCCTAGTTTTGGATTAAATATAGTGGCAAGCGTTTGACTAAAGAACGTGAGGACGTTGATAATCCAGAATTGCATGAGATGTTTCACAACACCATTTATGTCCGAGATCAGTTGGTACACTTGGTCGTACATTTTGATAAACTGAAATAAAATTCCGGCAAATTTTTCTTGTTTGTAATGCAAGTAACTTCAGTAATTTTGTTATTTTACCATTTCACAATCCATGGAATCGTTATTGTCAAGGTAGTCGCACATCTCGTCTCCGATCATTTTAATGATGTAACACGTTAGCATTGGGAGATGAATCGTGGATATGAATCGGAATAAATTATCGTAGAAAGACAGGAAAATGATAAGAACTGGGCTTATTCCCATGTTGACAACATCTCGAAAGATCGGGACGTCAGAGACAATGTTACGTAGAAATATGACTGGCTCATGAGAAAACTGCCACTGTTTAACGATATTAAAGTCATTCTTGACAAGTCCAGAGAGTTGACCTCCAATTGTTACCAGAATAAAAATGAGAAAAAGGACAAATAATTTGGAGTACGTCTGTAAAATTGGAAAGCAAAGGGGCAGTTTATATTCTTTTTTTGAAATGGTTTTTGACAAAAGTATTAATCATTTATTACCGCAATACTGTGGCCTGAATGTGAGGCTGCTTTAAAACACGACCGGTACAAATAATCCAGTCCCATCTTACGAGTCCAAGATATGTACAAGAACGTCAAAATAGTAAATTTGGGTGCAGTTTCAGTAACAATTTCATATAAAGCGAGTGGGTTCTCAGTGATGTTTTCAACCTTCAAAAGTTTCCTGAAGTTTGAAGAGATAAGATTGTAAGTCATGTATGCGTGAAGGATAAAGCAGCAGACCTGCAAAATCATGAATATCCTGAAATAAATGTAATAATGCTATGTTATGTATTATGTACATGATTTTGTACCTTTTGTAGTTTGTTCGACTTGATAGACACGCTTCCTCCGACAACAACTGCACATGATGGAGTAATTAATGTATAATAGCAAAATTGGGAAAATGCTTTATAAAACAAGAATGCGGAGGATTGAAATGGCAGTAATTTTGGTGGATGAAGGAATATCTGTTTGTTGAATGGAAACGAGTCCCCAATTTTTTGGACCATTATCCCCATAATTTTTATGATAAGACTTAATTAATTAAACCAGGTCAGGTTTATTAAATAATGTGTCACAAACTATCTATCTGAAATGTTCAAATGGAAAACTTACGTGCACCCAAATTATGAATGTACAAACGTATTTTGGGCGAAAAACCAATTTGTTAAGTAATTTGCCTAAGTCAACATAAACGGCCACTTAATTTAGCGACAATGCAGAGTAGAGCAATTCATCGACTCATAGCAAACAATTTTTAATATACATAGAAATTTGAACAAACTATAAGCATAAACTCATTGAAGGTAACAATATTATGTAATACCAATATATTGGTATATTAATATACCAATACCTGATTATGAGATGATAAATTCAGTAAGTAAACATGTAATAACGTAAATTGAACTGAAATTGAAACATTTTACCCTTTGATTTAAGAATTTATTTAATATTTGCTGTGAAAATTACAAAACTGTGTATGCAAATTAATAAGATTACACATGCGTCTAATTCATTCATGATTATATTTACCTGTTTACTCATCGATATTAATTACGTTTACAGATGGAAATGAAAATCCATTGATATTTTAATGGATCATACATACAAATATAGTCTCCAATTTACTTTACAAGTTTCATGTGATTTTTGAACTGCATGCAGCATGCAACTGCTGCATCATGCTGCAGTTTGATGCGACAACAGTCCTCGTGTTGTGGGGCACCACGTTTTTGGTGGTACTCACGTAATTCACGTAAGTTTCATCGAAATTCAGCAGAGAAATAGAGAAAATGTTACCCGGAGTCGACAATTTTCTGCCGTCTCAAATAAAATAAAATCCCCATCTATCTTGGAACACACAGTTTCTATAGGCTCACTGTATTGTACGCATAACTACATTTTGGTACCTGCTAGTATTTCCAAGACCCAATACTTGTTTAAGACTATCAATATAATGGTAAAATTCTGCACCCCGCACAAAATTTTGCATCATTTTTTTAAGTATGAACATTTTTTACATAGGTTTACATGCACGGTTGACGGTTTCTTCACAGGATCGTACTTTTGACTTTTGTGTACAATTTTTACTACGTATATTTTACGTTGGGTGCTAGATAAGTACATAAAAAAAACTCCACATTTGAGAAGTCTAGGCAAATGAACATGTTTTACCCATGACTATTTTGGCCGATTCTCAATTGTATTCACGTGTCCAAAATAATACGTGCCTTAAGTTGCACCACTATAGTGGTGCACTATCTATTTCTACGAATATATTCCATTTTCCTGTTTTTTGTCTATAGTTGTACCATATGTACAACAAAAAATGCTTCCAGGCAAATGCAAGTGAAAGGGAGAGAGAATTAATGCAATTGATGGAGCATAGTGTAGATTGTTAATCTGCATTATAATTAGATAATTAGAATATTAGCCCGTAAAAACACAATGCTTTACTCGAAAAAATTATAAAAATTAACGCTATACTTTTGAAAATGATATATATTTTGAAACTGAAGTTTTGATTTATTTATACGAAACAGTGTCGAATAAACATTACATGAAATGTGTACAAATAGATACTTCTGGCTGAGTTATATAATTATTAGGAATATCCTGTGGAATTTCTACAGAACTACCATCTAAAATGTTGCAAAACCCGTTTCCGTTTGGAACCCATGATTTTGATTCTGGTGAATCACTTGGGAATGATGCTGACTCTCTTCGTGTTTCTTCAACCCACCCGCGGAAGAAAATGATTTCCCACAAGTCGGACACAAATGGGGTTTGGCTGTCCCGACATTATGAACATTTTGAATATGGATCCGTAAATTGAAAATATTTCTCAACTGTTTCCCGCAAATTTCACAGGTTCTGACCATGGCGTCTGAATGTTGAAATTTGACGTGTTTACGCAGCGCAACTTTCGTCTTGTATGCGCCCCCACAGATATCGCACATCCAGGCTCGCTCCTCCGAATGTCTCGCCATGTGAGTGGCCAAGTCACAACTTCGCTTAAACTTGGCGACGCAGATGTCACAGGTGAATGGAAACTCGGTCTGGGGGACGTGGTCGAAGCGATGTGTAGCCAGGCTAGCCGGGTACGCGAAGGACCTTTCAGGTAATATATATTTAGTTATTTAGTATCTAATTAATGATTAATTTATCATTAAATATACGAGTATTATTAATTATTATATTATATTGACCTTCCACATCCGGGCACCTTGCACACGTAGAGTTGTTGTCCCCCATCCGCAGAATGGAATCGGACCGTGTGTAACTGTAATGAACTGCTCGAGGAGAATAGTTTGGCGCACGTCTCACACTTGAATCGTTTTTCTTGCTCATGAACGCATCTTATATGAGTCACAAGGTTTGACGAGGTCGTAGCCATTTTCGAACACCCTTCGGTGGGACACTTGAAAAATTTGGTGCCTCCAATAATCTCAATTTCGAACTTTGAGGGTTTAGAAGCACGATTTCTTTTTCGGGGGTTTTTATTGACGGGTTTTTTCCTTGACTTCTCTTCTTCTTCCTCGTCCTGCTTGAGGTCAACGTCTTGGTCTTGATCTCCCCTTTTGAAATTGCAGGAGCTGGAACTTTCTTCCGAGTCGTCAGTTCGTTGTGATTTTATAGGGCAAAATTTTTGCTCTTGACTCAAAGCTTGATCAACTTCAGCATCTACATTTTTTGCGGGTGTACGAGAACCTGTCCCCTTGTTATTAATCGTTCGAGAAGGACTTGAAGCTTTCCGAGGCCGGCCTACTTTCCCTTTCAGACGGGATGAAGGTGACGAATTAATTTGTCGGGGACGGCCCCTCTTTTTCTTCAACTTGGCTACATCATCCGGAATTATTATAAAATTATTCATCGGGTCACGTCGATCCAAATATGAGGTATCAAAATTATCGTATTCGTTCTCCCAATCGTCCTGGCGTTCGTTTTCAAGTTTTACGTGTACGGCATCAGCATCTATTAAGAAAGATCCAGGATCCCTAGAATTTTCGCGTACCTGGAAAACATAAGTTACATTATGATAAGTCCATCCGGTTTTTAATATAAAATTATAAATTTTTCTATCAAAGACTGTGTACTTTTCTCTTTTTGCATTGGATCCGATTTACAGTAGTATTATTGGCAAAATATTTCCCATAAAGTAGTGACTCCTTCTTCGTTAACTTCACAAAATTTTGATAGTGTTTATACAATTTGGTTAAAATTATTGAACAAGTGCTGCACAAAGTCCAAGAATCCCCTTCGTCATCGTATTTTACTTGGTCACCAAATGGAGAGACTGAAGAGAATATTGTTGCAATTATTTTAGAAAATTTCACTTTCTCTTCACTATTGTTCAGCTGAATTTCAGTTCCAAATCCTTCAGCTTCTTCTGAATTACTCGAAGAATCTGTACAATTTGCACAAATTGGAACCGAAGCCATTTTTCAATTGAATTAAGTATTTGGCTAAAGACTAAAGTTTAGGATGCTGCGAGTTAATTTTTGAATATTTATTTCAGTTTCGTTCTTCCGTTAATTACTTTGGTTAATAGTTATGCTGTTTGTAAAAATTACAAACAATTGTTATTGTGAATTGTAGATGAAATATTGTGTATTGTTTTTACACTCATTTGTGATTTGTGTACTTTTTGCTTTGATGTAAACGAAACCGCACTTTTACGTAATCTCATTTTCCCTTTTGGTATATAAAGTTATGTATGCATTCATTATATTTCCGATGAATAAAATGGACACAACGCATGGTTTCTGAACCGAATTTATGAATTTATGAATGGTCAGTTTGTTTGTCCCAGTTATCACCTACTACAGATAATAATTCAGTTCGATGCCCGTTAATTTTAATTTTAATTCAGATCTCTTATTCTTTCTAGTGGGATCACATTCTTTGAGCGTCAATGTTTAAAGAAGGATGCTGAATTTATTTATGTTTTTGAGCAATTTTACAAGTTATCCAAATTTTGCATATCTTATCTTATCGGAATGATACTTTTAGGCCAATTTTTCACACAACTGGTAATAAGGAGTGTCGCATGATCGCGTCTCCCAACGACCGTGATAATTTCCCCCGTAATTAATGTAGACGCAATATTCTGGTATGGCAGACATGACCCACGTTTCTCCCACGCTGGAGATCGAACCTCCAGTAGAGTCCCATTTAAACTGGTCGATTGTCCTGGCTTCTCGCGCACCGATCCAATATACTACACGGATTCGGATCCAAATTAATGAACAGATTATTTTGTGCAATATTTATTTAGTTTATTTTATTACTTACTTCCTGTTAGGGCAAGGTTAGGAGGATTGAATTTATATTTCAGTAGTGCCAGTTGACTTTGTGTGTCTATGGTTGCTATTTGCATTCCGGCTGCCTTACAATTGGACCTAGCTTGGTACCAAGTCTGATTAAAAACGAAAAAAATTGTCACTCTACGGTTATAAAAAATTATTCACAAAATTATGTATGTCGTACTTACAGCGGCCTGTGTTCTGTCGTAGAAATACTCCTTCCCGTCAACCGATCCAAAACTAGTAAAATTGTTGATAGGCTCTTCGAATTGACGTCCTATTGGTACATGCAAAATATAGTTTTCCTCAAACTTTTATGTAACCGTAATATTTCAGCCGTAATTGATTTTCTTACCATGTCCTTTCAACGGTGTTGAAGACACGGCAAGAATGCAGAATTGGACGATCAGATACGCACAAATATTTGTGAAAATCATTTTGCCGTAATCGATCAGTTATGTATTAATAGTTTCCTGTGGTTGTGGGTGAGAACAAAAACTAATGTAATGTAATAAACCTGATTGAATTTGCCTTAAATACCGAAATGCTGTAACGAGATTTGCATGATTAACTGAAAGGCGAGGAAGGATATTATCTTATCTTCTTCAACATTTTAGTGATGTACAAGAGTATCCTCTCAATTAATGTTCTGTTACCCATTGACGCAGCGAGGACGGTTAATTACAGAATATTGCAGTTGGTCGAGGTTGACAAATATTTATAAGTGCAGTGTCAAGTTGTGCAACTTTAGACTCTTATTTATAACATCGCTCAGAATTTGGTAACAATTATTAACATCAACAGATCGTAACGTAACACTTGACAAAGATTATATGTACATGATAATGACTTTTTGCAAGACGCATCTACTGACGCATATGTATGGACCACGTCAGATATGTAAAATGTACCGCATGACCCAGGAATGACCAAGCAGATACGTAAGGCGAACGCCACATATGTAACAATACAATTATCATTAATTTTTTTAAATCAAGTTTTATTCTAATTATGTCGAAAGATTGATTTATAAATTAATCATTAAAAAAAATTACAAAAAATGCAGTCAGAATGAGCAATCAAAAACTTGGCACAAATTTTCCTTGTAAATAAAAAATTTCAACACAAAGTTCTTATAAATAACGTTTTGAATTATATAAAAATGCTCACAACTTCAAATATTCTTGAATGTGGACAAAATTCCAAGGAATAGTGAAGTCTTGGGTAACAACAATTAGAACCTCTGACGATTCAGTAGGCGGTAGCTCTTCAACAATCACTGTTCCCTTTGAAAGATTGGATTTTCGCCGTTGCTTAACCACTTTTACATTATTAGAATCTGTAGCAGCAGCTGCCTCTCTCTTTCTCTGAGTTTCTAGCCTCTTTTCTACTAGAATTCGATAAGGATAATGTTTCGTCCATCGATCAGGACTACAATTGTGAATTGTCAAACTAGTACGGGTTTTGAATGTCTTTCCGCACTCGGAGCAAAGGAAGGCACGCTCTTCTCCATGAATTGCTCGATGATAATTTAGCTTGAACTGGTATTGCAATGTTTCCCACAAATATCACGGATAAAGTTTCCTGATGTGTTGTTGTGCACATATTTCACATGGTAATTGAGGCGACTGCTGTGTTAAATAATGTGTCGCATTCGCATGATAAGTAAAAGGTACACACATAAATAACTTAACGAATAAGGAATATGCTTACAACTGTGCAAATGCTGTTCCACATTGCTTTCTCCATGCTAACTTGAGTCGCGAGTCGATCCTTGTTGGGAAATACTTTGCAACAATTTGCAACCAGACATGGGTGCATAATTGTTTGTAAAGGTTCTAAAGGAATGTATTTGTGATACTTGACCCGATGGGGTGCGAGAATATTCGCATCAGAAAAGATGAAGTGACATGTGGACACTTAAATTCTTCTTGACGAGGATGCTGTTCAGCAATGTGAATGGTCAATTGCGTTTCACCACGGTACTTGTACTTGCATCTATAATAATTATTTTATAAAAGGTGTTGATTTAATTGTTCATATTTACAATTTAACAAAATTATAACTAACCAAATTCGAGGACAGACTTCCAACCGCCCAAACTCCATTGTACTAGCATGATTCTCAGATTTTAAATGATTCTGCAGCACCATCAATGATATAAATCGTAATCGACATGGTTTGCACATGAAGGGCCACTTTCTAAATATTTCCTCATCAGTTTCTGGCGTCTCGGGAGTTTTAGATATGATATCCTTCTGTGGGAGCCTAGCGTCGGGATGTTTCTCAAAAACGTGAGCCTCCCATCGACTTAAAGAATTAAATTCTTTAAGTCGACGGGTATTTAATCACCACAATAGTCACAACATTTGTTTTCAAATTTAAAGGAGTTTTAACCATTGTGGGATATATTATGTAAACGTAATTAAGTAGTGATTAAGAGTATGGTAATTAGTAACTCAAACTTGTATCAGAGGCTCACAGTGCTGCAATTGTATCTACGATTTCTATGCTCTTATATAAGCAATTGACTAATACTAGTAATTACGCATTACCGGTGGATATTTTATCTATTCAAAACTTACTTTCATTTTTGAAAAAGTTGTGATAAATATAGTCATTAAATGCCCATCATCACCTCCAAGCGCAAACGGCAGCGAATTGGCGTCATGAGCGGCCTGGAGGGGGAGGGATTCAGATCTTTAAATATCCTTATATATCTTTGAATAGTCAAATCCCATGGTTATGTAGATTGTCCTTTGGAATCATAAAATTCGAACCAATCAATTCGGAACCATTAAATGTCATAACATTTTTCCCATATATGTAGGTATAGTAAATATGCATGTACAGTCAATGGAACAAGTATTGGCAACACCCACACAAGCTAAATAAAATTGGCTATAACTTTGGCATGCATTATCAAATTAGCATGAAAATTTGTACGCATTTAGCAAATCTAATGTAGTTTTCGATTATAATCATGTTTTACTGATTAAAATTAGATTAACGCAGTTTTTCAATAATTTGCTGGAAAATTTGTGAAATTAACCCACAAAAAGTATTGGCACCCTCTAACTTAAAAAATCATAGAGCAACGAAACGCCAATTTTACTGCGACAAAGTGCTTCTAGTATTACGTGGCACCTCCCCTCGACACAATAAGAGCAGAACTAGGCTGTGGAATTTATTCGACAAGTTCCTATATAACGTTTTTTTAAATGGCTGCCCACACTTCTTTTAAACTTTTGACAAGCTCGTTTTTCGACTAGTGGTTTCCCATCGGTCTCTCTTTTCTCAACCCGGACAATCAGAATCACATCAGGAGACTGTGCAGCCAACGAAAGAATCTTAACCTTTTCGGTCTCCGAAAACTTGCATCGTTAATTTGGCTACATGTTTGGGGTCACTGCATTTTTGGAATATGAAATTTTTTCCTAGGTCAGGTTTTTGTTAAATGATTTCAAATTATCGTTTGGAATGATTGACAACACCTTCCTGGTCATAATTTTATCGATAATGACCAGGTAAACACGCCGCCTCCTAGTCATTTAACCCCAAACCATAATCGATCCACCTATGTGTTAAACTGCCATACGAACGTTTTAGTATTTCTGAGTCTTTTATTGCATCCGCCAGACTTGAACCAATTAATGAGCTCCGAATAAGTAAAATATGCCTATGTCGGACCAGTATGCCCTTTTTCATTGATCGGAACTATATTTAGGGTGATATTTAGCCCATTCCGATTTATTGAGGTGGTTCGCTTTGGGGACTCTCGCGTCGGTCGGGCGTCTGGAGCCTGAAACCCCAAGGCATAATTTTTGATTGATCACCAGATTGTATGATATGTTGACCCTACAGTTGATACTCCAATTTAACATGGATTTGGAAGCTGAAATCTTCCGCTCTCTAGTGGTTCGTTGCTTGAGGCATCCTTAGGTTTTAGGCGTAGATGACTTTTTTCTTCCGCATCATGGAAAAGTAGAAACTGAGATTGTCATTTTATATTTCTTTGCTACGTATTCAAAAGTAAATATGGAAAAGTATGTTTTCTTATTGATTTTTCGATAGTAAAGCTTTTTTGTGCAAGAGACATGATTATTTCTCGCCGCGCCAAATACAGCTCGTTTGGTGTCGCCATTTTGGCTCCAGACAACACAACTGTAGACTTAAAATGTAGCTAACCTCATATTTTGTCACCTAATTAACTTACCGTAACGAAATGTGGAAGATGGTTAAGAAAATTGTTTCGAGTAATTAATTTGGCCACATGTTGCCAATACTTTTTGCAGGTTTGCATCTGACTCGTTGGGGTAAAAATCAGTATTGTGTTATGTTTACTAGATTTAAATCAGAAACATGATTATAATCGAACACTACATTAGATTTGCTAAATGCGTACAAATTTTCATGCTAATTTGATAATGCATGCCAAAGTTATAGCCAATTTTATTTAGCTTGTGTGGGTGTTGCCAATACTTGTTCCATTGACTGTACGTATATAAATATTTTCAATCTTCTAGTAATGCCCGCATAATTTGATTTTCCCGTATAATTACACACTAACGGGAGTTACAAGATCAAATTCCATTCGATCACACCATCCATCATGCAGCTGTCATCTAAATGTCGTTATTTAAAACCTGTGCGTCACTCCTCACTCCTATGTATTTAGGCTTGACAATGCCTTTATTATTTGTCAATCAAAGCACAAATTTTATCAATCACGCAATGCCCGTCAAATTCTAAATTTGCAACTTTTATCTCAGCAATAATCCCCCCCAGGGACGTCATGTGGCATACCATCTTCACCTGGTAATATTTAGCATATGAATGTATTTATTAAATTTAATAACCGGTTACCATTTCAATGTTGTGTAACCGAATAAATTCTTGTTATGATAAAACTGACACGTTTAAGATTAGTTAATATTATGTAAATACGTATACGTATTTAATGGAATGCAAGGAAATTGGTATAAATTGAAATGATCCGCTATGCTTAGTCACATTATCTCCCAGTTTTCTCGCTATTCTGAGACAATTAATTTTGTAACCCCACAAAATGAAGTTTATTGATGGCATTGCAGTTTTCTGCATCATCTGCGGAATAGCTGACGCAAAATGTATCATTTCCAAAGAAAACGACAAAGTCGCACCTTGGCCATCTAAAGTTGGTAAGTAGAAAATATCTTGCTACACTATTTTGCGTGCCATATTTGCAATTTGCAAACGTTAAGTTCTTAATGTCTTATTTAGTTTGGATTGGCGACTCTCTCACCGCGTACTGGATGAACACCGGTCGAGCAGTCTGGGATCGTCACTATGCGGCCTTAGAATCCGTCAATACTGGAATATCCGGGGCCCCATCGACCCTCAACATCCAACAAGTTGAGCGAGACGGAATTCTGGATGGCCTCAACTCCTCCGTCGTTGTGATCATGACTGGAGGCAACGACTTGAAACAGCTCCACTTACCGGGAACCATCATTGCAAACGTGACGACGTTAGTCGGTCTCGTTAAGGAGAAACTACCCGCCGCCAACGTCCTGCTCCTCGGTCTCCTCCCAGCTGATCTACCCGACCTGGTCATCGAAATTGGGAAAGTGATCAATGCCGGATACGCAAGATTGGACAATGGCAATGATATACGATTTTTGGATATGACGAGACAGTTTGCAGATGCGAATGACAGACCTTTGCCAGAACTTTACACCAGCGACGGAGTACATCTGTCATCCTTGGGATATGACAGATGGCAGGCGACTATGAACCCATTATTTCAAGAGCTGCTTGGCTAAAAATTTTGCTACGTTGACAGCCTTAAGAACTAACTAATCATATCTAAAATGTTTTAAATAATTTGAACAACACTTATCGACCAAAGCAATGATTATTCGTCTAGAAGCTATTTACATAAATTTTCACTCATTATTTTTCAACTAATTTATTTCACTGCGTCTGATAAAATTTAACACTTATGGATCAGGAAAGGTGACCATCAAATTCCACGTGTTATCCAGTACCCTGGCATAAAAACTTTTGACAAAGGGCTTTTCAATACGAAACAGTCTATAACCCGGTAACCCGCAATCCATTCCGAGGACACGCATCGATTCCACAATTTTTTTCCCGACTGATTTGTCTCGTGTGAAGCGGCACATTCTCGTCCTCATAAGACTCACCTCCGACAATGCGTGTATCTTGATAAAGGCAGGCAGGAGAAAATATGCCAAACAGAACATCAGGCCGCATAAGTACGGTGCCATGATCCAAACCATTTGCGGCATCTTTCCCCATAGTTTAATCGTGACATAATTGAAGCCCACAATCACGACAAAGGTCGTCGTCAACAGGAGGGAGATCCAAACCATGACAAAGTCCCGCCCGATCTTTTGCACTACTTCAAGTTCCCGATACGTCCGTACAATTATGTTAAATTGGGTCCTCGTCTTTGTAGGCAACGACGCCATTAAGGTAACAATTCGGACAAAGGTGAAAGCAATCGTTGCCGTAAAAGTTATGAAGATGGCCAGCATTTGACAAGTTTTGAGCACCATAATGCCGAAAAGGATGTGACTAATGACTCGTAAAGTCCAGACTATGAATTGATTCTGTGGGAAGAATGACCCTCTGATGATTTCTTCAACCAGGAAACCATATGGGCAGACGGGGATAAAGATGCCAGAGAAAGCTGATAGTATCGAAAAGAGAGGCATGCTCCAAAATTGGTATCGCATTAGGCGAATGACTCGATCATATCGTGACAACGTCATGAGAACATTTTGCGTGGAATCTGTAATAAATAATATGCAAATAAGATAATGTGAAATATGAGCCGCATAAAAATTTCTCATACAATTTAATACGCGTTCCTCCAACTTGACCAGACTTTCCACCAAGCCAGTAGCGCCACCCACGTAATACGTGAGAAAGAAGGTGAAGCAGTATTGACTCGTGAACATGAAAAATATAATTGGAATGAAGATGCCCGTCCACGAGTCATTATTTCTGTAGAGGAATTGACGCAAGATGAAAATCCAGGTAACGATATTTGCCATCCCGCCCTGTACGACTAGGACATTGAACCAGTACAGCTTGCAGTTCCAGAAAGGATTGATGGTGAACTTTTTCTTCTTTGTGTCCCACGCTATCGGGGGTGTTTCAAAAAATTGGGTGTCGTAAACGGAGGAATACGCATCCAGAAATTGGACAGACAAGAGGGGAAAAGGGAAGAAGAAAGAATTTTTCCCCATCTTTAACAAAACAACAGTACAATTTATTTGAAAACTTGACGGAAAATAGAACAATGCTTAAAAACCACCAATACGAGTTTGGGGTATTCTTATAGACACAGTTACGTATCCTTAGTTTCAAACCTTTTAATACGAATGTAGAATATATTTAATGGATGATTATGCCAGTTAATTAGATATTTTTCGCCATATTAAGGAGAATGATACACATATTTAAGTGCCATAAAAGAGAAAGTACATTTACTTACTCTGGCTTGAGAGACTTGTAAATTTTGTCAATATATAAGAGTCTCAACTTTGGACTTCCCTACATGTTTGGGATCGTTTAATTCAACTTCATAATGGACAATTAAATGTATTTTCTCAATAAACATTTTAAAGGTAAAATCAAAATAAACTTTTATGGAGTTCATTTAATTAAAGACATCAGCTTAGCTTAATAACCCCATACGCATTGTAACCACGCAATTACTGCCATTAAGCACATACATACACCCACATATTACCTACATACATACGTTATTTATGCACATGCTCTGTAAATTATACCTCAGAGAAGCAATAAACTGATCAGTCGATCTACACAAAATTGCCAAATGACGAGTGATGTCAACCCATCAAAAAACTTACCATCTCCCATGCCGACCTTAAGAGAAGGACATGACCTTAAAAACTTTTTAAACCAAGGATCTCGCTTGTGCAGGCGTTTCATACTTTGGATAAACTTTACCGAAGTCACATAAGACTTACTCAAAGCTCGAAGAACGACATGAATAACTATAAAATAATCCACCCCCATGAGCACGAAGAACATTGCGGCATCAACGGTAAGGTGATTAGAGGAAATTATCATGACGTAAAGCGCAGATATTTCAGCAATTATGGTCAAACCCAACGTAAGCTGGAGACAAGGTTTGCTTAACACGTGGTTTGTAAGATTCTGTGCGACTTGGGCGACTCTGTAGTCCTTGACGGCACGAGCGGATTTTCGAATTTGCCTTAAAATTTCGAACAAAGAACTCACTAATAATTAATAACTTAAACTAGACTACATGCTTATACTACGACGACTTACATTTCGTTGCCATTTATCCACAGCTCAATCATAACGACTTGGTAAATAATGATCTCCGCCATCGTTGCTACGACAACGGCTGCCAGCACGTGCCACACCCACGCATAGCAGAACGCATTAAACAATCTCACCATAAAACTCGCAGTATTATCAGCCCAACCGTGTTTACACTGAAAAACAAATGAGCTGACGACGGATGGGGGTGCACAGGGTCGAAAATAACCAAACAATGACATCAAAATTATTACTGTGGACAAGGAAAACTTGGCTATGAGCATACTTCCCAGCATTTTGGGTTGAACGTAATTCGAAGCTCCTGTAGAAATCATATTTTCGTATACTAAATTTCTTTAGGTAGAATGTGTATGCTGAGGTATTTAAGCACTTGGATTCATGAATTACCTCTCTTAATGCAAGTTTCTTCCATCCATAACGAAGTTTCTAATAGGAATTGAAACTCGTACCTTCTTTGAAACAGGGTCACTTGGAGGCCAAATATGATCAAGTATGAAACCAGATAATAAATTGACATGATTGTTTGCCAAATTTCGAGATTGTGCCGAGGTGTGTGAATCCACCAGTAACAAAAATTGGCTGTGTAGAACAAAGTTATGGAGAAAGAAGCCCAATAGAAGCACCAGTCCAATTTTTTACTGATAATGTAGAAGTGGTTCTTCTTGTTTGAATCTTCTTTCATTGGGATCGCGTAGGATATGGTGCTTAGTTTTGTAATGTAAGTAATTTCAGGAATATAAGAAGCATGGGAAAGGGGATTTAATATATAGTTAAATTTCCCCATTTTTGAAGAAATGATTTTTTTCAAATGATAAAATAGTGAATAAAGTGCTTCAAAGCTTTTTACATTTGTAGAATCGATGTTAAGTCAAAATTTAGGTAGACTTTGATGTTACATGTACAATATCCGTTAAATTAAATACTTTAATTGCTTTGGTTAAGCAAGAGTTTGCAAACAATTTACGGAAATAATTGAATATTGTGAGGATTGTTTTCCTAAACAATTTTAGCCATAATTTCCTTTGGGTATAATTTAAATGTAGTTATCGTAGTCCTTTATGTTATCTCTCCTATTTATACAATACTATAATTGACGTGTTGTACATAATTCTTGACAATGATAGCTTTCTGTGGGTCTAATAAATAATCGTCTTATGCAACGCGGTAACAATTGTAATTAATCGTCATCCGAGACTATGTACCTACATAAAAGTATTTAACGGAGTTACGAGATCAAAGTTGCATACTAAATTGAGTTTTCAAGTGAAAATAATAATTGAAATTGAAAGTTGTTTTTGACCATCTTTAACACATTTTCACACTCACCCCATATTTAGTAACCAAGATTCCGAAGCGATTAACAGAATGTGAAGGCTACACATACATATGTACATATGCATCTAATTTATTGTCAACAACTTTGATATAGCTGTGTTTCATCAATTTGATGAATTATATTTAGAATGCAATTATCTAATTGCAAGGTTGGTAAGAAAATAGATGTGCATAGCATGAGATTGCTAATCTTTACTTCAAATTATTTGCCAGGGATCACAAAAATGTGGTTAACTTTACATTCACTAACTAAAATCCCAACTATAAGTACTTATTGTACATTCATAATAACAAATATTCGCTCTACTTGGTTTATGTTTGAAACTTGTCTTTCAGTATTTTTATTATTTTTTATGAATAGTATGCAGGTTAGAATGACTTCAATTACGTATGTAATGCATACGTAATTGAAGTAATTTTTGAGCATCGAGGATTGCGGGTTTGGATAATGACAGGAAATAAATATATATGCACATATTTACACACATATGTGACTATTGATTTGACTTAATCGTGCATGAAATTTCGTTACTCAAATAACGGGTATATGTAGTAAGTACGATGGTAACAATAATTAAAGTAATTAAAGGATTTGACCAATTAATTCAACATACTAGAATACGTAGGAGTGCACCATTATTGGCTGTATTTACTATATTTAGCATTACATTCCTACACAAATAAAAATGTTAGATTTCATTCACTATGTAATACCAGTTTTATCAATAATATGCGTTTGTTAAAAAAATATTTCTTTTAATGTACGTACTTAAGTTAAGTACCCATTTATTCTCATTTGTGATTTCTCCTGAGTCCCTTTAAATGAAAGAAATGGATCCGCAATACTCTTTTTGTATGCAGGACTGCATGAACGATGCGAACTATGAATTACTGCACGTGATGTTTCTATGGTTTTAGATCTACTGCTTCATAAACATGATCAGAAATGGTTAGGGGTAAGCTTGGAGAAAGTTGCACCCATTGAAAGTTGAACAGTTAGAATTACGACCCGATTCGACAACAAGTCTGCTTCTACTTGGCCCACATTCCTTCAAATGCAAGATGCAAGAAAGATTTTGATGAGACTGTAAAAATTGGACAATCCAATCAATTTTTCAGGGTTAACACAATGTACTTTCCTGCAGTCTATGTTAACCTTGAATGAAAGGTTCTCAACTTATCTAATACATATGAACGAACATATACAGCTGACCTCGATGTCAGGGTGGCCTATTTATATATTACATATATACACATACATATTCATAAATACATGTTACTTTATTTTTTTTAAATCTGTTCCACAGATTCACAAACTTATTTAGTTTGATAGAATGGAAAAAATGCATTCCTGCAACGACAATATTTGAATTTCATGTGACTGATTATGAAATGCGTATCAATCGATTAATTTCTGACCGCATTTGTTGATCGGCTCACTAATTTGAAATAATTACTTCTATGGATTAATGTTCTAAATGTACATAATAGTTCAAGGTCATCCTCATAATTTATCTTTATTTCTTGAATGAAAGAAGCAACACGATATGAATGCACTTCGAGGGGCTTCTTCTCGTTGTCAGTACGACGACCTTCAAAAGAGAAAAATAGACGATGATGACGCACCAATTTCTTTCCAGAAGACGCCATTTTTTCTTCCCTTTCACCAGCAATGAAAAGGAAGGATGAGCTGGGGATGCATCGGAGAAATCTACAGGTTGCGATTACTCAAAGGAGGAGAAAGTGAGATTTCCTTCGACAATATTGAGCTACTTAAGATTGCAATTATTCTAAAGAATTCTCGTAAATATGGTCATCATGTCGAAAGTGAAAGTGAAATTTTCTGAATTCAGCTTGGCTGCCATGGGAGTTTTAAGTCTCACCCTTAACTTGGCAACCTCGGTATTAATCTGGAGAAAGTCACTGACCAAAAAATTGATGTAGGTGAAAAAGTATCACAAACTTCTTGAATATTTAGATTCATTGAAATAATAATTTTCGTAAATTAATGGTGACAATTTGTAAAATGCAATTTAAATCTGCAGACAAGAGGACTACTTGATTCTGAACGCATCCTTGACAGCCGCCGTCGCATCGCTAATTGGGCTCGTGTACTTGTTTGACAATGGTTCTTTGCTCGTAGGAGAACTGACCTGTCCCATTGCAGCTTTGATCTGGAGTAATGGGATTTATGAAATTTTGCTAATGTTAATTTCATTTAGGGTTAAGTTTATGGGTTGATAAAGATTTGAGAAACTCATTTGGAGCAACACACTATGTTTAAGAAGAAAATCTTTAGTGAAGTATTTTAAAAATTTTTTTCCGATTAAAATGCAGTGGATGTCATCAATCTGATTCCAACCGCCGTGCTCGGACTGAATTACGAGCGGATGAGAGGTCATCTGAAGCCGGCGATGAAGCGGCTCAACCTCCCGTTGACGCTGACCGTCTCCTGGGTGATGGCGATTCTTGGCGCTGTGCCCAATTATTTCAGCGTCGTTTACAATGCAAAGAGGGAAATGTGCGTCAAGGCAAGTAAATATTTTAATTTTGACGACAAACTGTAAATTTAGTATGAGAATAATTTATACAGATAAATACACTTATTTTGAAACAGAAACTCCTGTTCGACATGAAATATGCAGGATTGGTGTATGAAATTATTAGATGTTGCATAGTCCACGTGGCTGTCAGCATTTACATGGCCTGTGGTAAATTCTTAATAATTTTTAGTAATAACTGCAATTACAGTCCATTCATAATCCATCACATGTGAAATAATAGACTTGTACCAAGTGAGGCCAATGCTCCCCTACATCTATAAGAGCAATGTACGTTGAAATTAATCCAATTAGTATTTTATAAATTTTTCATCCAAACTTATACACATCCAGAAATTTCTGAATAAATTGTTTCTTTTTTAGGCTGGGGTGAACATTCGGCTGAACCAATGTGTATCTCGGGTCCGCTTCCTCTACGCCAACTCTGTCGCGTTTATCGTGACCTGGATTCCCTTCGGAGTGATTATGACCGTGTATCCCAACATTGGCTCCCCTCAGGCGAACGGGGGCGTGGTTGACTACTCCGGAACGGACTTTGCAATTGGCGTCCTCTTTTTCGCCTATCTCATGGCCCTCCCCCTCACCATTTTTGGCACAAGCAAGGAACTTACCGGGAGAACCGTTTACCATCCGAGAGGCCCCCACGGGACGCCTCAACCAATCAGGATTGTCCGTTGGAGGGGTCGACACGGTCGTAGCGGTCCGATTGATAGTGGTGGCAGATTTGGAGGGGGCCGTCAAGGTGGTTCTGCGTATGGTCGGATTGGTCAAAATGATGGTCATATTCGGGGTGATCGGATTTATGGAGAGGTCGGTAGAAGTGTGCAGGAAAATGAGGGAAACATTCCGGACCTTGAGGAATTCGAAATGAGTGGCGTGGGGGTTGGTAAACGAGGATAGTTTATTATTCGTAAGGGGATGATCTGAAACAATTTGAAATTAGATCCCTTGATTTAATAGTACATACATATGTTTAACGTACATACATAAATATGTATATACTAGCGTATAGCCCGGCCAAGGCTGGGTTCTAGAGTTCCAGTGGGGGGTGTGCCCAAAGCGAAAAATCCGTCATACTATATTTTAAATAATTCCCAGTGGAGACTTTGTCATACTACATACATACATCAGACTGAGGGTTTGCCCAAGTCATACTGCATTTTAATTAACCTGGTCACAGTAAAATTTGATTCCCCCCTGTGGGAGTAGTTGAATAGCTAATTACTTAAATTCCCGTCGCGTGGGAGTAACTGCATAGCTAACTATTTAAATTCCCACGCTTCACGCTCCCGTTAAGTTCCATAAACCCCGTTAACTTCTACAATTAACGCCAAGCTATTGACGGATTCGGATTCAGCGTCAAAAATACATTCGAATTGATATGCGACATCACGAATAAGCCAGATTTGGACACCACGGTCACGGCGAGGTCACGGGGGCCTCGCAGGTCAAAACCATTGACGGCGTTGGATTCAGCGTCAAAAATACATTCGAATTGACATGCCACTCGCTGTGGGTAGAGTTTCTCAAACTAAAATAATTAATTAATAGTGTTTATCACGATCACTTATCATGATAACCACTATTGATGAGTGATGTATGTATGATGTATGTGGGGTGTACATGTTCATGTATTCATTTATTCATGCAGTGGTTGCTCCGCTTCCTTCTTTGTCTACTGTATGGGGCAATTTGCATTGCGAAGACGGACCCAGGGACCCAGGGATCATACTAACACTTTATTAGAGTAGATAAGTCTTTGTGCATACATAAGTGCATACAATTCGATTCACTAGGACAGTGGAATTGCATGGATATTGCTTTGCCTATCTAAACCTTACATATGTAAACAATAAAACAATTGCGTGGTGAATCCATAAACATATATTTAATGTAAATTTGTTATGTTTGATTTGCAGTTCTGCAAATCGGCATCTGTAGTATCAAGTCTTTTTATTTGGCTTATTTTATATGCTTCGAAGCTTTATTTCGAAGTATCTAAATGTAGGCAATTTCAAGCTATTTTTTTGTTTTTGCCGTAGTTGAACCAATTTATTTACTTTAAAAATTCGTTTTATATCTCGTAATTAATGCATACAAAGTTTACAGTTATAATCAATGTTTTCATTTAAAAGTAGTATATAATAGTTGTTTAGTACTAAAATTTTAAAAAAGCCTACCATTAAGCTAAATACATGCAACATATTAGTAAATGTGTATAATTTGTATCTTACAGTTAACAGTGGATATGATTATTTATTAAGTAAATTATTTTAGGATATGACTGAAAAATATTTTCAAAATTCTAAGAAAATAATTTTAGTGGCTATTTAGTAGCAACTAACAAGTGAAGTACATATACAATAACAGAAAACTCATAAAAATGTCATCACTGTCTAATTAAATATTATGTTCTCGGCACTACAGATTGAGTGTAACTTTTCATTATTAATAATTATATAATTTGATCATGGGCAATGGCTATTTCAGCTACTGAAGTATTTATATTCAAAAAATGCAAAACAAATTTGAAATATTTCAAGTCCGTACAAATATGTAACCTTCTGTAGTATGAATTATGTGCATATGTTGAAGATAAATTTGTTGAATGAGGGATAACTTGCGAGCTAAATTCATAGAGTTGGATTTAGTAATTTGGGGATTTATCATGCAACAAGCAGCGCATTCGCTTATCTGGATTAATCTATATATTGCGGCACATCAATTAAATTGGCGGTGTAAATACTTATTTCTTGGTATTCCAATGAATCAAATATCGACATTCCTGCTTATAAATTAAATAAATACCAGAAATCTGGGTACAAATGATTTACATATCGCCTATCATTATTTATGCATGTATGTAATGTATGAACATATTGTGCATTCAGTATAATCGTCTGCCTGCTTGATACATACATGTTTATTTCCGCGACTATTTACTACAGAATTCGACAAGAGTTGAGAATCAGCGACATTCAAATGTTTATTTAAATTGTATCTCCAAAAAAATCATTTTTTACTAGAAAATATGCTAGCGATCAAATTATTATGTACCAATATATTTATTAGTTCGATTTATTTTCACCTGATTTTCGACTAAGGTAATACATTGGTGGACAAAAGGATATGTATGTATGAGCCAGCGGAACCGGAATGCGATTTATCTATGTATATACATTTTCAACTATCTCCTGTGTTATGTAATGATGTAATGAAATCCCCATTTTTACTGGGATTTATTACTTAATCTTTGGCGACTTTGACCTGTTTTTGATCAGGATGTGGAACAAAAAATTCTCCAAATAAATGTTGGCCATTTGAAACCGAGCGTGCATGTATTTACATACATGTCTACTTATTATTAAGGATCCGAGTTGCTGATTTGACACATTTGCTTTTCATGTTTTATGGATTGTTACTGATTAAATGGGCAATATTAAGTAATTGTTATCTATTGCGAAATCATAAATTAAAATATTATAAAAGGAAGAGATATTAGCCAGTTCGCCATGCATTCATATTCTTGGTGCATGAAAAATAGTTGCTTGTGCAAATTAAATTAAGGACACAATAAAGTTTGAAATGCATAGTGTCAGGGTAAGTGATATTTTAATTTCTTTACTACGGCTACAATCCTAGCTTGAATATGTGAATCTCCAAGGTAATCTTCACATCCATGTTGATGATGGTATCGATACGAAATATCAATACGGCCACGTTGCCATATTCATGTCGCGAAGACGGATATTTCAGGATTTCTCCTGGAGAAGACCAGAGAACGTACTGCCCGAATACTAATCCTTTTTGTGACTACGTCCTTTGTTCATGGTATCCAGCCCACAGCACATTTATCCGTGTATTTTATCGATGTCCACAAGAAGAAAGTGGGGCCAACTTTGACTATGTTTTTAATGAAGTTTCCCAAAATTGTGAAACTACAGTTAACCCGGTTAGTAAAATTGTTGCATTCATTTTGTCCATGACTTTACCAAAAGGGGTGATGCAAGGATGATTTAAAAAAATTAAAAGTTTAGGAATTTGCATGCAATTTTGTGATGAACTGGGTTGTCAACCAAATTTTATAAATTGTAATATTCTGCACCAACGAACCCCCACCGGTCAACCACCCGACCGTTCTAATCAAACTTAGAACTGTATTCGAATACCAGGATAAAATTTATTTATTTACTTCTGATATGTATATCTGGTTGCCAACCACAGAGACAGAACCACAATACCAGAATTTCACTCATAATGGCAAGATGTAATCCTCCGACTTAAATTTTTATTAAAAGATTCATCCTTGCGCCACCTCTTTAGGAGAAACCAAGGACAACCAAAAAGTTTATGCATCCTGTTATTATACTCCACGAAATTAGGCATCGATCAAATATTTTTCTAATCTGAGGCCGGATAAACTTGAATTTATTATTTTTAGATTCCTGGAACAACTACGACAACCTCGGAAAATCCCATAGATTCATCTGACCCAACAACACCAAATACTTCAGTATCAACTACTGACGAGCTAAGTACCACAGATGTCTCAACTACTGAGGAGTCAAGTACTACAGAAGCATCTACTACTGAAGAGTCAAGTACCACAGAAGCATCAACTACTGAAGAGTCAAGTACCACAGAAGCATCAACTACTGAGGAGTCAAGTACCACAGAAGCATCAACTACTGAGGAGTCAAGTACCACAGAAGCATCAACTACTGAAGAGTCAAGTACCACAGAAGCATCAACTACTGAAGAGTCAAGTACCACAGAAGCATCAACTACTGAAGAGTCAAGTACCACAGAAGCATCTACTACTGAAGAGTCAAGTACTACAGAAGCATCAACTACTGAGGAGTCAAGTACCACAGAAGCATCAACTACTGAAGAGTCAAGTACCACAGAAGCATCAACTACTGAAGAGTCAAGTACTACAGAAGCATCAACTACTGAAGAGTCAAGTACTACAGAAGCATCAACTACTGAGGAGTCAAGTACCACAGAAGCATCAACTACTGAAGAGTCAAGTACCACAGAAGCATCAACTACTGAAGAGTCAAGTACTACAGAAGCATCAACTACTGAGGAGTCAAGTACCACAGAAGCATCAACTACTGAAGAGTCAAGTACTACAGAAGCATCAACTACTGAAGAGTCAAGTACCACAGAAGCATCAACTACTGAAGAGTCAAGTACCACAGAAGCATCTACTACTGAAGAGTCAAGTACTACAGAAGCATCAACTACTGAAGAGTCAAGTACCACAGAAGCATCAACTACTGAAGAGTCAAGTACCACAGAAGCATCTACTACTGAAGAGTCAAGTACTACAGAAGCATCAACTACTGAGGAGTCAAGTACCACAGAAGCATCAACTACTGAAGAGTCAAGTACCACAGAAGCATCAACTTCCACCGGGACAGCTATGTAATTACTCATTGATTTATTGATTCAAATATTTCAGTAAATGGAGAAATCATAAAAAATTGAAATTATTTTTATGAGTAAATACATAAACCTTGAAGCATCACAAAATGGATTCGAATAAGTAAATACACTCCTAAGTAAAATATTTTCACTTCATTTTTAGAGCATCACAAAATATATTGGTAATAATCGGAACAATAAATGCATAAATAGATCAACTAGGTGAGGAACTTATTGTACACACATATTGACGTATGTACAAATATAAGTCTAATTTAGCAAAAAAGAGTAAATGCACAATAATAATTACACCCGATAAAATACGGTTCTCTCGTTTTTTAAAAGAACGGTTTGTGAAGATCAGTACTCTATAGATTCTAGTGTTTCAGCTCTGGAGTTTGGAGCTACATAAGGTAACCATATTATTTTTATGGTTCAATGATTGTTTTGAGTTTTACTGCAAACCAGGTTCAGATTAGCGCATAGAGCTATATACATACATTTATATGTATTTTACATATGTATTGCAAGTATACGTTATAAGATTAGAGTGACAAATGTCGTATTCTCCCAGGAATAAGCCGGTTATGCAAGTTTTTGTCCAAGTCAGGGCTTATAGAACCGTCATGTCTGTTCATCCGCGACACGATAGAGCTAAAACGGCTGAACCGATTAATTTCAACATGGTAAGTAGTAATTATCACCCAATTCGTCGTCACAAACTTTATGAACATACATTGTATTGAAATATTTATTGGTGGTTTAATCATCCATGCAATATTTATAATCACATATTAATGTGTTACAGATATATGGGTAAACTTTTTTTTTTTAAACAAGGGCAAAATTAATTTTATTCCAATTTAAGTACATTTCACATCAAATTATTAAAATAAATATTAATTAATATGTTGAGGCGACGTCTTCTAAACAGGACTTAACTTTTTGGCCGTCAGGGGTAGGAACTAAGCCACTGCCTGTTATTCTCAATCTTCTGGCCTCTTAAGATATTATTACTCTATTAATGCATAATTTGTTTGCTTAAACTAATTTATTTATTTGGATTAGTCAGGCAAGAAAATATAAAAAGAAAGTTAGTTATTCAAAAGCCTAAATTTATGTTTATTTTATTATTATCAATTGAGTAAATTTTAAATTTCTCCCATTTCTTGTAAAACTTAGAAAGTATACTTTTATTTAAGTAACATGCATGGAATTCCATAAGTATACGTCCATAGACCATGTGACGATAACTGGAGATTAAATCATAATTACCAGAATAATTATTAAGTTTATGTATAAAACATTGATAGATAGCATAATAGGCATAAAAGATCAGAATGTTTGCACCTACATTCTTGGTGCCATGCCGAAACGCTTCATCGAAGGCTTGTGTGCAAATATTTACCTTTGTCAACAGATTGGCAACCACTTGCCTCAAATCTGTGACATATGAACATGATAAATAGTGTATGACTTTAGGGTGCACGGAAGCACAAAATGGGCAACAATGATTATCGTAAATGTGTAGTGATTGTGCAAGTGATGGAGTGAGTCCCACGTTATGCCAAATTTTGAAAACGGTATCTTTTTCGGGTTGGATATCGGCGTGGTCACTAAATGCTCCCACTGTGGAAGCGAGCAAAAATTATTATCTAGCTCTTCCCACTTGATACCTACGTGAGATCGTAAACAGTGGAGGTAGTTGGTCTCTTTGACTACACTGACTAGTATGGACTTGTCATATAATGAGAATAACGCGAGTTGAGTATTAGTGGACTCGGTAACCATGGCAACCACATTAACATGTTTCGCCCTCTCGGCTAATACATGTCTATGCGTTGCTCTTGGCAACGAGTCTAAATTTGTTAAAAATTGCTCTGCAAATAAATCTTTGATTTTAATTACCTTACATCGACTAATATAATTATTGCTGAGATCATGGAAAACTATTTTACTATGAATATGAATCTCATTAAGTATGTCCTTACTACAAGAGGTAAGCCTTAGTCCAAGCAGTTGGGTCATGGTCTGGATGTTAGTGAAAAACGGTGACAAATTCATATCACCATTTATAAATTTAGATGTCTGCAACTCTGACTCTGTTAAAAAATATGTATTATTATTTTGGGCCATGATTTTCTGAACAAATGTAAGTCTGAACGTGGCAATCTGCGCTGCTGGACTGCTCAGGCCAAGACCCCCATTTAAGATCGGCAGGTAGACGTATGGACGCGCTACCCACCTTTTGGATGTTGCCCATACATAATTTTCAATTTTCGAACAAATCAAGCCTAAAAAACTTTCAGGGGGATCTAATACCTTTATCACATACCAGAATATTGGGAGTAAAAAAGTGTTCACGATTTTAGCTCTGGAAAAATGACTATTGGGGCGCATTTCGTCGTATAAAATTCTAGTTTTGAGTCAAATTTAGTCATCATGGTCAAGAAATTTTGGGCCATATACCTCTCATGCCCAAAGTAGATTCCCAAAATTTTCAAACCGTCAGACACTACTGGGAATTCTACCGGGATTTGAAGATTATAAGCTCCCAAAATTAGAATATTGGACTTATTACTGTTCAGTTTTGAGGACGAGAATGCGGAAAACTTTGTATATTCGGATACGACAATCGAAATCTGATTTTGATTACCCAACAAAGCGTTGGTATCATCAGCGTAAGCCGAGAGGTAGATATTTGGGTGTCTGCGCCATGCGCTAGGACCTGAATCTCTCAACTTGTTGTCTAGATTGAACAAAAAAGGTTCGATCGCAAGACAGTATAGAGAAGATGCTATTGGGTCACCCTGTTTCAGACCTACACGGAAGGAAATAGGGGAAGTTAGGTCAGACCCAACAGAAATTACTAATGAAAACTCCGTGTGTAATAACCGAATATAATTAATAATTTTTTTTGGATAGCCAAAATTATGTAAGACTCGGTAGAGGTACTCATGGCTGACACGGTCGTAAGCAGCCTCTTGATCAAGACTAAAAAGTAGTCCTTCAAGTTCGCAGCTTTGAAAAGCATCTCGAATAAAAGACAAGTTGTCAAATATCGATCTACCCTTCACGCCACAAGTCTGCCATGGACCAATTACAGAGGGAAGCGTTGTATTTATTCTTGATTTTATAGCGCTTGATATAATTTTATAGTCAGAGTTTGTAAGTGATATTGTGCGATAATTCTTAAGATCTTTGGGGTCATTAGCTTTGAATATTAAAGTTGCAACCGAACTGCGACAAGATTTAGGAAATTTACCCTCTTCGCATGATAATTTTGCTACTAAGGACAAAATTTTGCTAAATTGGAGTGAAAATACTTTGTAGAATTCATAAGGTGGGCTACCTTATGAATTCTACAAAGTATCCAGTCCGGGGGCCTTATTATTGGGGGATTTCGTTATGGACTCTAAAATTTCATTTTCAGATAAATCATTATCAAGAAATTCTGGGAAATTAATTTTTGGCATTTGCGCCATGAATAGATCCAGACCAGATAAATTAATTAGGGGGGAGGAGAACTTTTCTCTGAAAAAATTCCAAACCAATTTCAATCTTTGATCAGATGGCAAGTCGCACAACGCTTCGCTCACTGTGATGCCATTATGCACGGTAGTGATTTTACGGTCAGGGAAATCGCTGCAGACTCCGTCGCCACGAATTGCAGCTTCCACATTATCAATAAATTTAGTAAAAATCTCAGATCTACTTACACTATTAACACGGATCAGTTTATTATAAGTGCATCTGATAACTTTCCTTAGTGACATTTTACAGTGTAAATCTGTCTCCATGGCAACCCGGGTAATTTTGCTTTTTAATAGTTCGTAATTTTCCAAAGAAAAATCGCACGATAAAAATTTTTCTAAAATTGACTCAATCGTATAAACAAAATCAGAATTATTAAAAATAGATGTAGGACATGTCCATAAACATTTATTCCTATTATTATTGGTTGCTATGGTTACTGAGAAAATCATATGATCGCTCATGAACGGAATAATTTCCTGACCAATTAAATTGGGCAATTGACAGTTTTGAATGTATATTCTATCTAACCTAGCTGAAGTACCGTTCATCCGACAAACAAAGGTAACATCTTTTCCCTGTGGGCGCAGGTGACGATATGTATCAAAAAAGCCGTTCGACTGGATAAAATTTTGGAATTGCTTTGCAAGGCCCTTTCTATTTTCTATGTTGCCAAATCTGTCCCTATTGGAGTCTACAACAAAGTTCCAGTCGCCAAGCATATAAATGCCATCACAACTGGGCGCAGCCGTGACGTCTCTCTTAATAAGCAATGCTTATTAAGCATGCATCATACAATTTTCGAATGTATACTTAAGGGATTATATACCTTTATATACATTATATACTTAATGTATAAGTATACATACATACCTTGATTGATTTGATTCTGATTTCATGGAAAGCATACATATGCATTCATTCAAGTTGCATGCAATGTTGAGCAAGTTGATGCATCAACTCAGGATCTGCAGCTGTTTGCTTGCTTGTTACATAACTTGCATTTAATTCTAAACTTCAAATTTTGAAGCACACGAAATATACTTAAATTATTTAAATAGCTCGAAGATATAAATGATATAGCTATATTATATTAATCACAAATAAGCATATAAGTTATTCAGTCATTGTGTATTAGTCCGGCAGAAATTTTTTAGGGGTTCAGCAACAGCACAATTTATCTTAAGTAATTATGACATCGATGTCTTGGGCTGAAGGGAAGCCAATTAAAGGTGTTCTGTTAGACATTTCGGGCGTTCTCCGAGATGGACATGAAGCAATTGCTGGGTCGGTTGATGCATTCCATAAGTAAGTTACTGGCGGCATAAATTATTGTCGCATAATAATGAATAACAAATGATATTTTTTCCTAAATAAATTTTTTCAGGTTGATGAAATCGGGGTTAGAGGTCCGCCTAGTAACAAACGAGTCGCAGGTTACACGCCAAGGAAGTTCGGATACGTTGCAAAGCTTAGGTTATCAAGGTGTCCTGTTAGAAAATATCTTTGCTCCTGCGCCTTTGCTAGCGAAGGAATTGCTAAAACATGGACATCGTCCCCATCTACTCGTTCATCCTAAAGTAAGCTACGCTATTTAAATATTTCCTGCTTGCCATTGCTGCATGAGGAAAGAGGGATCATGATTAATTGTAATGCATTGTCATCACCCAAGGTCAAACCAGAATTTGATGCAGTTATTGATCAAATTTCTCAAAGTGAAGGTGAAACTGACCCCACCTGTGTCGTAATTGCTGATGCGGCCGAATACTTTACCTATGAAAGTATGAACACTGCATTTCGTATTTTACTGTCCATGCAGCAAAAAGGATTGGACCCTAAACTGTTTACACTTGGGAGAGGGTGAGTCTTGCCCAATCAACTTTCACTTTAAATATTTACAAATATGTAACAATTGATAATTTATTGTGTAGTCGATACTACAAAGAAAACGGTCTCCTCTGGATGGATGTGGGACCATTTGTAACCGCATTGGAGTATGGGCTGGATATTAAGGCTGAGTTATTTGGAAAGCCGTCCCCTGTCTTTTTTCATACAGCGTTGTCATCCTTGTCGTCGGATGGTGAAATTTCAGCGGATGAAGTAAGTTCTCAACATTTTGTGAGTATAATTTCACTCGATTTATTAGTATGTAATTCAGATCAAATTAATTTCAGGTCGTCATGATTGGTGACGACATTATTGGCGATGTACAAGGAGCTATGGACGCTGGGATGCGAGGTGTGCTGGTTCGAACGGGAAAATTTAGACCAGAGGATGAAAATCATCCCACAATTAAGCCAAGTGGAATTGTGGATAATTTAGCGAGTGCTGTTGATATGATATTGCGTGGCTGTAATACTAATTAGTGGTAATTAGAATTAACTAGACAATCAAGTAATATGACAAAAATATGACGTGGTACACCTGCATGCATAAAGTCCACATACATGTACATACACATCGACATGATGAAGATCTGATTTCGCAAAGTATTTTTCCAAAAATATTAAATAAATTTAAATTGGAAAATTATACGGTAATAATTCGTTTTTTCGATAGTTTACTTTATTTTTTAATCCCTACGTCATTTATGATTCATTATTTAATTTCAAAGCCAATTCAAATTATTAATCTCAATTAATTCAAATATATCATAGGTAGCACTCAATACCTTACACATCAAATGATTTGCAAAAAAATGCTATTAAGTTTAACATTCAACTTACAAATTAAGTTTGAAGAAGAATGCATGGATTAAGATTACAAATTAAGACCTGCGACTTGATTGACAAAATCATTGCCCCAAGTCCCTACCAACTTATCTTTTGCATATGTAACAAACTGATTCGCCACGGATTTCGCATCCGTTACAAAGTTTTGTCTCGCAGGTTGCCAATTTCCTCCATCTCTGTTTCCTCCCTTGGCTCCGGTATCGCCATGTCTAGAACGTTCTGTTGAAGGGCTACTATTGATGTTCTTATAGCCACAAATTAACCCACCATCTGTATACATAAAAGCCGAAGTACCCACTCCACGTAGGCCTCCTTCACCACCGCTACCTCCGTTCCCATCTTCTCCATCGTTTCCTTGTCTTGCTTCTGTGGTAACGGGGAGTGCATTCCCACCGGCAGCATTAATGACTTGAACCTCCCCTTGAAAACCCCCACCTCCAGACTTGCCACCCGCACCACCATTTCCACCATTGGATCCAGGGTCACCATACTTGTAACACCAATACTCGTAACCAACTGCCCAGCCGTTTGTTACTTGGCTGCAATAATTGCGAAGTCCTCCTGCACCCCTCTGGCATGTTGGAAATTCCGCGTAATAATGATCACCCCCTTTGGTACCTTTGGTATGAAAAAAAGCTTATATTAGCTGATACTTGTTGATAATTTAATAAAGGATTTAGTTTAATTGGTACCTTCCGTCCCAGATCCCCCAGCCTGCCCCCCACTTCCACGCCCACCGTTCGCTGTAACGTACAGAGTGCCGCCCACTGCTTCATCCGTTATGCCAACAAAGCGTCCTCCTGAAATTCCAGCCCGTCCTGGTTGTCCCCTTTGACCATCATGACCGCCAGGTGACCCATCTGCAGCTTTCTTTTCGCTAGGACCAAGCTCAGGCGCAGATTCCCCGTCCAAACTAATTCTGACCGAACCGGACCCTTTAACAATTTCGTAGTGCGGGGAAATGAAGTACAATTCAGGAATGGTCCTATGATTTGAGGAAATGCCCATGTCCATGAAAATCTTCCTTCGAGCAAAAACCAAGACGACATTGGTCGAACTTCCGCAATTGAATAGATCATTTGTCATGAATTCAGAGGCTTTGACGAACGTTCCTGTGACAGTCATCTTGTTTCCGTCGCAAGTGACCACGGTTTCTTCCAATGTTTCTTTAAGAATGTCGTGGAATGTTTCTTCATCTCTGGCATTGATGAGTGATTGACTATTTCTTAAAATATCTTTGTAACTATTGCTCATCGTTGTGAGCCCAATCCTCTCAAGGAATGCGATATCTATTGCAGATGGAATGCTCCCAATTTCACTCATTGGTTTCTTTTTCCGATGGAATTCATACCCACTAAGCTCGTTTTTCATGGAGGAGATGAAATCGTACCATGCAGAACGTTTTTCCATTTTGTCGTCAATCCAGGATTTGATTGGTTGTAGCCAAACATCTCTGTACTTTTTTGCAGATGAGACACGCGTTGTCATGTCGTCAAAAAACTTGAGATATGTGCTTTGCCCTGCCATTTCTTGAGCAAAGTTTGTACCAAGATTTGAATTGTAACCTCTCTTTCGTAATGTGTCCTCCACCGTGTTTCCAATTGATTGGGGGGTTGAAGCGTCAGAGTTCAAACTATTTAACATGTTTGTGAAAGTTTCCTTTTCCTCATTAATGAACGACCCTGGGTCAGCAGCCGAATTAATTTTCGTTATTTGTTCATCTTTCAGAGAAGTAACAAGATTTGTGATTTAAGACTTTTCACTTTTTGGTTTACATCTTCTTTGTATATTTCAAGTTTGTTGATGCTCTCCGGACTCAAGGGAAAGCCAAAGTCGCTCGATGTAGTTTGAACAGATTGAATATTGCTGCTCATCAAATTCCGAAGTTTTTCTGATGCGGCGACTTGTCTTTGATTATTGACCAATGGGCCGCATTGTGAGGGAGTGGGCATCACTCCAATTTTGTTACCTTTCAAAATTGCATTTGCAAAGGCAATCTTCTTGTCAATCATTTGAGTATCGGCTTTAGGTCCCTGTTTTTGAGCGGTTTGATCACTAATATACATATTGAGAAATCCTCTGACCGTGGTCATGTTGTCCTCATCCGTAAGTTCGTCCCCATCATCACCACCAAAATTTGGAGCCTTGGTTACGATTAAGCCAATCCCAGCTTCGAGTTTTTTCATATCAAGTACCATCTTTGCTGCAGCGGTTGCGAGATTGTCAAAATTAGTCTTGTCGTTTGTTCCCAGGACGGCGGAGTAGATGACGACAAAGACAAGTTTGATTGAAGTCACGTGATCAAGGATTTGTTTGATGAGGAAGTTGATCGTGATATCAATATTAGCTCCGCGGTTATCTTGGAATCCTGGACAATCATACAAAAGGCGTTAGGACATGGTTTTGACGAATTCATACTTTAATTGCGGGATGGTTTTTAGTCGTAGAGATTTCTAACTTGTTTTATGTGAAAGCCCATGTCTCAAACTATAGGTAAGCATATCTGGCTTCCGATTTTGTGTACTCTGCGAAATGAGGCAAGGTCAAATTTGGAGAGGTGTCCTATTTTAGTTTTCCAAACCAGTGTTCTTATAAAATGGCGTTGAACTAAATATTTTTTTCTTAGGTCCTGATGCAAAAATCGTCTTTGCGACTATTTTTAAGGGACTTAGCATGCTTTTCACTATATAAAACCACGTTTGCCTTATGCGTATCTTTTAAGTCCGTTTTGCAGTCTAATTTCATACTTGTCTTAATGGAATGCGCTCTTTAACGCAACTCTTCCACATTTTACGACTTTGATGCTAAAAATCCCTAACGTGGTTTTTATCCAAGGTACATATAGTATATTGCACTTGAAGTACTTTTGACAAAATTTTGATAAGTGGTTATACCCCACGGACTGAGTTTTCATCAGACCTTATAAAATTTTTGGAAAAGTTCCCGTCGTTTTCGATGTCGAACTTCAGAAATAATTTAACTACCCAAAACGCAATAATTTTATTATTTTGTCACTTGTACCTTGTAGATAAAATAGTTCTGCAGTAGGGGACACAAAAAGATTAGTAAAATTTATTTTCTAAAAAATTTGACCATTAATTTTCCAAATAAGTTCACGAGTTTTTTAGGATTCCGCGACAGCTGATTAGCTAGGGTCGTTCTCCAAAACTGTTTACACAAAATCTTCACTGTTTAATTTAATATTATTTGGGACACTTAGAGCTTTGCCCTCAATCTTCATTTGACCGAGTGGGTCCGCGTTCAAGGTCAGCAGGTCAATTTTCCTGTGCACGGTCCAATTTATCAATTTTCATGAAAAAGTATCAGCGACGATGGAGGCCCAACATTATGTAATTCATGTAGATTCTTTTATTATTACATGCAATGATTATCTAGGGTTGTAATATTAACAATCATTCACCTCTGACCTCTTAGGTTATCATGCTATATGAGTAATTCAGTTTGGAAAGTGTTTTTTTGGCTCCTTCCAACTCTGGGGGCACTGGAGGGGGCATTTATAAAGCTATCGGCCTAAAATTTTAAATATATCTTTTTGAGAGTATTATCTTACAACTGACCAAAAATCAGTTCAAAATTCAACTCCCCGCCAGAGATATTCACCCGCGAATTCGTCAAAACCATGTCCTAACGCCTTTTGTAGAATGCTAGCCCACTTGACGACACAACTAATTCTGGGATAAGAGTTTGTGAGACTGTGGTAAGTCCAATTTTGTTGTTTGGGTCAAGAATTACTTTGTTGCCGTCTTTCGTCTTGTAAACTTTAAGAGAATTTGCATCTCCTGCAACCATTTGGGTCACAGTTGTCTTGCCCGAACCTGTAAAGTTGTGACCAGTTGGAATTTTTTTAATTGCAAGTTCACGTCATTATGTGAATGACAATACTTTTCTACTACTGTGAGTAAACACCCAGAAAACTTGCCTGTGTTTCCCAACAGGAGAATGACGTCTTTATGGGCATCGTCGAGTTTGAATGTTGTTTTCGTACGTTCCAAAATCTCCCATAGGTTCCTATTCGCTGTGTCGTCTGGTACTGGAGGGCGATCTGGAATAGTTTCACATGGGACTTTGGCTTCCTTACGCAGGAAAAACCAGTTTGGTAGACCTCTCGGAGTTACGACGGATGACCGCAAATGGTTTCCTATTTACAATAGACAAATTATAATAAATTTTGGGAATTTATAATAAAATTAAACTAGATTTTTAGTTCAGACAGCTTTTGAATTATCATTAGATTAATTTACTGTTAAAGAAAATTAACTCATTGTCATAAGCATAATAAATATGTATGTACAAACTCCATAAATTAATAATCTTGGAGAAAATAATATTTTTAACATTTAAAAAATATTCTTACTTCGGATATTGTTGGAATTGTCATACCGCTGTCTTCTTCGTATAGTGTTATCTCGTACTGATTCCGTGGTCTAATAATTAAACGTACTATCTATAGTTTTGCATGTTTTTAATAAGTTGGAAACATATTTTGTCGCTGCTAATTGGTTAATAAGGACGTGAAAGTTAAAAATATGTGTATGTTCCTGGTAATTGGTTTATATATTTTTGCAAAACATGCCACACTTAATATTAATTAATTCAATTACTCACCTGTATCAGTATGGTGTTGACTAATAAGACGACCAAGCAAATGCTCCGCAACATTTTTTGCAGGCCGTGTACGACTTATTGCAGAAATATAGTTCGGACGGAGACACGTATTTTTCTTTAAATTTGACCAATTTTGTAATTGTCAACCAACAAAACCATACTGGCTGAGTGTGTAGAGTTTTCTGGGAATTTATACCCATGGCTTAACCTGACCTAATCAAATGAGAGAAGGACTCTATAGTCAATCGTGAATTAACCCAATGATGAAAATTAACTTTTTGTAGTTCATCTGTCAATAAAGAATAATTAATTAAAAATTGCAGTTTATAATCGAACTGGACAACATTAAAATTAATGAATTCCTGTCTTTAACCGATGTTGTAGCAGTTTATTGCTCTCTGCTCTGCAGAATCAATTGATCCATTCTTCAGGATTTGGGTAAACAAAAGAGACATGCAAAACATTTTAAATGATTACAAACATTTTTATTACAAGCAGGACGAAGCTATTTTGGTGGGAGAACAATCAATCCAATTTATAAAGTTACGCGACCACTGTGCCCAATTTGTTCTCTTTCCTGACAATTATTAAACTGGAAAAGTATTTAAGAGTGCTTACCTATGCATTTTGAACATGAATTGATATGCACTTCATTAAACATACTCATATTTCATTTCTTAAACTGCATAAATGTGCAAAAATATCAATTTCTTATATGATGGATGATTCACAGGGTGCCAAAAACCCAGAAATAAATACACATCTCCACCTTATCCCATCTTAATTCATTTTTGAAGATAAGAGCATAACATTGCGTATGGTTGATGGCCGGTGGCAATTTAAATGACTAAAAATCAGTATGATGAAATTATTTTGAGATAAAATTAGTCCGTTGATTAAATGTTTGATTACATTTGGAATGGTCAGGATAACGTTAAAGTTATTAGAAAATGCTTACAAGTTTGCAATTTTAATTTCAAAGTTCCGTAAAAATATTTAAACCAATCATTCCGTGCATTGTGGTTCCGGCACACTGTGCCGACATTTGCATATATGCAAGTATTCAGCTTATCAGCTCAATAATACTTATGATACAAATAAAGTCTTGCATGTCTTCAGTTCAACTAATTACTGCAAACGGGTGACATCCATGCACAGTTAATGATGGAAATAAATTATTGATAAGAACTTATGTATCGAATCCTTCTTTCAGAAAGTTCAAACTAATACAATGTACCACACATAAATGTTGCAGTTATACACATATGCAAGTATTTTGTAAAGAAAGGAATGCATTGGAATTATTTTATTCCATAAAGAATAGAATTATTTGTACTTTCATAATTATCATAAATAAATGTCAAGAAAGTGATCTCGCATAATTCTCGTACATACATGTTTATACTACTAGTTTACATAAGTATGTAACTGTTCCATTTCGATAATAAACTGCAACTGCTAATCAAGCATTATTCATGCAAAAATTAAGTCTTCGGTAATTCATAAAATTAAGAGCTTCTTTGTTCACATTTTGTCACTTCTACTTCCGCAATTCAGGAGGTCAGGTCAATTTAAATACCATATGTGTATCTCAAATCTGATTTTTTTATTCTGTTGAATTAAAGTCAATCGACATTTATAAATAGAAGGTAAGTTCAGCCTTTGAGAAAGATTATTATTTTGAACATCAGCAAACAAGTACACATTCGTACTCACTAATTGTCACAATGTGGAAATCGTTGTTTCTATTTGTAATTGTTTTAAACGTAAGTAATTGCAATAAAAAATTCAATGATTGAATTATTGAAAACTATTATAGTTATTATTAATATTTGTAGGGTTCTCAATCGCGAATTTGGAATCCTTCATCTCGAGATGAACCAAGTTACGGTAACGTTTTAGTATTTTTTTATTTTGTAAATATCGAAAATTAGCGCAGACGGCCGACTGATCTGATCGTTTTATCTAATTTCTTAATGTGCACGGAAAATATATCCCACTATTTCAAAAAGTTTCTATTCATGAATTACTTTATAGAACCCCCACCACGGAGAAATTTGAATATGCTCCAACAAAAGCCACCTTGTACCATTCTTCCTCCACCTGAAACAGAGGACGATACAGGAAATCTTTCTTTATGGGAGCTATTGGAAAAATCTAGACGAGAAATCCAAATAAGTGACACCTACAAAGACGTCATTCTCCTTTTGGGCAACACAGGCAAGGTTTTGATTTTATTATTATTTCCAGAATGCTCAAACCATAATTTAGGTACTTTGCATATGTATACATGTATGGTCAAAAGTATGTACTGCATTCATTGAAAAAGCTATTGAAACACTAATGAATACACGTATGTCTAGACGATTATAGCAACCCTTAAATATTTCCAGGTTCGGGCAAGACCACCGTGACGCAATTACTGGCCGGAAACGCTTCCTCGCTTCAGGTTGTATCAAACCAGGAGAAAAAACTCATGATCACCGATCCTGCCAGAAAGATTGGACTGACAACAGTCTCCCGGACCTTGGTCCCAGAGCTCGTCGTTGATAAATCAAGTGGACTAGCCCTCTACGATTGTCCCGGATTCATGGATAACCGCGGCCCTAAAGTGGACATTACTGCAAACTTTCTCCTCAAAAAAATTACCGACCACGTTTCCACCGTCAAACTTGTGTTTGTCTCCATCTACTCTTCGGTTTACGGTACGGAAGACAAATCCGGCTTTGACCAACTTGCCACTTCCGCCATCCGCTTAATCACCAACTTTGAGAAGTTGGAGAAAGGAATTGGACTCGTGGTAACAAAAGTCCCAAACTACGGACCAAGCGATGGGCATTTACTTTCGGATGAAGAAACCATGCTCACCATCACCAGTTTCTTGAGAATGTACAAATCCGCTCAAGAAGGCAGACTCAACAGTGTCCGCCCGAGTGAGGATAAGCGAATAATCCAGAAAAAATTGATTTTGTCACCATTCTTTTAAAGGAGAATCGAGTCTGGTTCATGCGAACACCTCTTGAGTGCGGTCCTCTCATCAACGCCAAGGAAATGGTTGCAACCAAAGAAAAACTTACACAACTCATGCTGTACAATTTATCATTCACTCCTTGCACACCACAAGATTTTGGATATGCACTGGCAGACTCCAGTTTGACACGAATTAGAGAAAATTTGAGAACCATTAACCAAAACATTTCCGATATTGGGGCAACTTTAGTGCGAACATTGCGAAAATCTCAGTACGAAAAAACTTTATTAATTAAATAGTTTCAAGGAGTGAAAGCTTATATTTTAGACGAATATGCTGCCTGGTCCTCAACGATGACAAGACTTGAATCCAACTATAGCTTGACGTATTCTCCCACTCGTTTCATGACCACGATTCTAGAAACAGTAGACGCCAGAGGCTATGAACATCATTACGGACAAGAATTTGAACGAGGAATGACGGAACAATCTGAATTTTTATATTTCTTTGAATCAATTTCTCCCCCAGAATTGGAACACATCAGAAATAGCGATTCGTGGATGCAACCCTTCACATCTTGGGTGGAAGAGGAAGTTGAAAAGCGTCGAGATTGGAATGACTTCCTTGGCAGGCTTGAAGGATATCTGAATAGTTGGGAATTTCAGAGGACAAAACCCTCCGTGACAATCCCGACTGGCTATCCGGATTTAAATTTTATCAAAAAGGAGATTTTGAAAGAGAATTCTGCAAGTGGATTGATTGATGACCGAATCCGTGCCATATTCAACAGTGACTTGTTACACTCTCAGGAAAAGGACATACTGACAGAACTTCTCGTCCAAGGCGTAGAGACGCCAAAGTTCACTTGTTCAGAGGGAAACAAAATGATCGTCACTGGAGTAAACGTCAAAGTCTCAGAATTTACTAATCCTGACGGATCCTACTCACAATGCCCAGAGGCGAATACTGTACAAGTCTTTGCTTCCAAAAAGCTATTCATTGATGCCAATATCTCCCCAAAGGACCATTCCCTCGCTCCCCAACTTTTTATTGTGGCTCCAATCTGGGACGTTGTTACTGGAGCCATCTCAATTTTCAACTTGAACGGGGCTGATGGAAATCCACCTCCTGGACCGCCATCAAAACAGGGGACCGACGCCAAAGGAACTGATGGCGACGCTGGAAGTCCGGGTCATTCAGGCGGCTTCTTTTACGGGATTGCTGCCCAAATTGAAAATGCTAACAAACTTCGCGTAACCGCTAACGGAGGGCGAGGTATGTAAATAGGTTTTAAAATTACGAAAACACAGTACAAAATGCCAGTAAGGATTCCTGCGAATCTTAATCCTATTATTATTTTTAATTAGGTGGAGATGGACAGGTTGGAGGTGACGGCGGGGATGGGGGGAAGGGGGCAGCCGATAGTTACGATTTGTGGCCGTCATGTTGGACCGTCGGCGCCAGTGGCGAACTTGCAAGGAATACTCATAAATACTTTGACGAAATTAGCGACGGGGGCGCTGTAGGTTTCGAATTCTGGTGCACAAAGAATGGGGGACCAGGAAATGGTGGTGGCAATGCCGGAAATGGTGGAACGGGAGGTCTCGGAGGACTCAGCGGAAATATAGAAACCTTGCTTATCAATCAAGAAAATTCCGCTATAGTAAGCGAAGTAAATCCTGGTCCTACCGGTGCAAATGCTGCTGGAGGGAAAGGTGGACTCGGAGGCGAAAGAGGCGATGGGACCGTAGCAATGTTGGCCACGGCTGGAATTGGTTGCGGTTATCAAAAAATTAGCGTATCGCCCAATCCCCCCGGATCTCACCGGTCAAATTCTGGGGCAGATGGAGCCAGCGGAAAAAGTAGCAACAACCCTAAACCACCTCGCGAAATAACGCCGTCTCTGGTTAAACACAGCCTCATAAATGACTTCAAGTTGTTCGTATTAAGCACCGAGAGCCCTGTTCTAAGAAATTCGTTTATCCAGACGCTCGAAGAGTCTGAAAAAGTTCGAGGTCTCTACGGCCCCGTCCCATTTGCAGAGGAGCTGTTAAATTTAGAAGAATTCGCCCTGAAGCTTAAAACCAAGGAGGGCAGGACAAGCACCAGAGACCTTGCAGCCCTCCTACTCATCCCAAGATACCACTCGTTCCTCACCAGAGTGGATAATGCAGGCCCAGATGTCCCCCAGCAACAAAAAAGTCCTGGCAATCCTCTACACCACGGCCCTCAGCCAACTCAACTGTCTTAAGCAAGTCCTCGGCGCTACCGTCGTGGTCGACTTCCAACTATATTTGGACACTGTGCTCGAAAATTTTAAAAAGTTTAAGGAAAAGCAGGCCCAGTTTGTCACGCAGGAAGAAAGAGATCAATACGACAAAACCTTCAATAAGAAGATAGAACAAGCCATGAAATTCATTGATGAAACGGTTAATCCAGCCATTGATGATGTCGAGAAGGAGGTAAAATCTACGTCGAATGATCTCCTGACCACCGTCGTACATCAAGAGGCAGAGGCCAAGAACAACGTAGAGCAGGCAAAAATTAGAGTTCAAAGGATGAAGGAAACTATGGTGATGAGACATGTCTTCTCTGCCCTGAAAATCGGAGCCTCCGTCGTGTCAATGCTGGGACCTCAGGGGGCAGGTACATAATGACAAGGCAATAATTCATGTTTGGATAAGAATGATTATGACAGGACAGTAATTTTCGGATAATAATTGCAGCAATTGGGGGCGCTATCGGTACAGCAGCATCCATCGGGGAGCAGTTCGTTGTGGGGAGTAATATCCCCAAATCTAGAGCGCAGCTACCCTTGCCTCCATCCGTGGGGAAATACGCATTGAATATGGAAGCTAAAATGAAATCTTGGAACGAAGGAAAGATGAAGGAGTTGGACGTTCTACTGGAGACGACTAAAAAAGCCATAGGTGAAAACAAGGTGGCCATGGAGGATGTGAAAAAGAATGTGGACGAGTTGCAAAAGTCGGTGGATGAATATGAGGCAAACAAGAAAGACAAAGACATTCTCACGTATTTGGACAGAAAAAAGAAAATTGAAGAACATGAGAAAAATTTGAAGGATGTGCTGGAAAAGAAGAAGGTGGAGTTGGAGGTAACCAACACATTTAACACTGCATTTTTTGTACTTGCAAATGTTATTTAAACATTTAGTTATTATGTAAATAATTATTGCTTTGCCAAGTGCTTATTAATTAATTACGTGTTTTTTTCCAGGACTTGCAAAAAGGGACAGAAACCCAAAAACAGAAAGCCAAAGAATACGGGGACAAAGCCTTGAAAGCAATCGGTTACATAAAAAGCGCCATCACCAATACCGCCGAGCTTGGCTACGAGCTGTATAATACCATCAAAAACGATGAAGTCAAGATGAACGAGCTGTCTGACGAGGTCGAAAAAGCTAAGCAAGATGTCGAAAAATTACAAAAATACAAGGCCGCAATTACTGAGACACTCGAACCCTTGGTATCCTCCATAGCCACAGATTTACAAGGTGTCACTGAAAATTTGGGAGGTAAATCCGCCGTTGCTTTGCAAGTTCAAAAATGGCAAGTTAAACAGAAGCTGACAGAGTTCAAAGACTTTCTCCAAGATTTCTCCGAAGGATACGCCGAAGCTAAAAAATTTTCCCAAGCTGTCGACAAGCTATCTGAAGGTGTCACTCTAATTATCGACTTGTACGATTTCATTGAGAAATATCACGACCAAATGGAGTTTGCCAATTATTTGGCAAACATTAATTCCCCAGATGCACTTAACCTTGTCATTGGGAATGAGGACGGGGTGGTGAGCTACATAAACAAGGTCCAAGTAGCCCTCCAAGCTTCCATCCTCCTCTCACAATTTGAACGAACCGTACAAACTTTTAGGCAATGGGTGTTCCCTTACGCTCAAATTTACGAGAATGACTTCAACACGAAAGAACTTCCCAACTATCTCGACCCTACTTCCAGCATTACCTCGCCAAAGGAAATTGAGCTCTTCCTCGTGGACTTCTTGGGAGACAAGGTCACGCATTTACGCAGCAAGATTAAAGAATACGAATCAACCGCTGTCGGTGCAATTGACGATACGTTGAAGCAGACAGTATTCAACTCTGATTCCAAATCTACTCTACCATTTTATTCCTGGAAAGCGGCAGGTCGAGAGAATAGTGATCGCGACGTGATTAAGCAACTCTTTTCTGGGGAGAAAGTCTTCATATCAGTTTCACCGGATTTCTCCTATTCGCGGGGCAGAGCGGCAGTAAAATTTCAAATTGCAGAGTTTCAACCAAATGCATCTGACCGAGGGAGACAGGCGAAACTGAAGGACATCTTGGATGAAATCAAGGTGGAAATGACCCACTCTGGCGCTTCGCGATATATGTTTGATGACAAGAGCTTTGAAATGGTGGGAGACAATGTAACGCTTAAATACAACTTTGAACGGGACCCCAACACGCGTGAAAGGATTGAAACTAACTTGATCTACAAAAAGGTCAAACAAGGGGATTTTATTCTGAGTCCGTTCACCATGTGGGCGGTACAATTTCTTCCAGCAACTGGCCGAAATAGGCTAAGCGAATTGGTCGAGATGGCTGAGTACGTGGACCTCGAGTTAATCGGAAGTGGTAGTTATGTGGATGAATGGGAGAGAAAAAATGAAAATGTGCGAAGAATCTCGTTCTATGAAATGCCGATGCCACTTCACTTTACCAAATTTGAAGTTTCTTCTACAAGAGTAAGTTTATTTATCTACCATTGCACTTTCCTCAATAGTATCATGACTTTATTTTTTATTTTCAGATGCTACCGACATCATTTTACTAAAATGTGGATATAGTTGACAAATTGGATTCAGCAAGATCAATATAAGAAATATAATTGATTCATTGGTTGTTTTAATTTGACACTATGGGTTTCAATAAAAATTTTGTTGAAAAATATGTACACACAGTAAAGTAGTTATAAACAAACGCTATATATTATTATTTAGCTAATTACATAGGTAAAAGTATCCAGACTGGGTATCATTGAGCTCTATGAGTAATTTTATAAGGCCCATGTAAAATTAGTCTCATGATATTTATAAAGATGATATGGTGCCGACGACAAAAATATTTGAATTAAAAATTTGGTTACTTCCTCACCATAATTGTTCCACTTCTTCTGAAATGTCTGTATTAACAAAAACAGTTTGATGACAAGGTGCATAAGTCAATGTACTACGTATGTGTGTATTTACACCGTATGTGAATATGTACATGCATGCTGTTATATCGACTTATGCACTTTGTCATCGATGCGACTAGCTACATATATTCCACGAATGTTAATTTCGGCATAACGCGTATACATTCTCGTATACATGTCTTATCGGAGTTAGGTGAGCATCAGGTTGAAATGCGAGTTATTAAACCTCATATTATGTATACATACGTACAGCAGTTTAGTTTTCTGTCGCCTTTCACCTACATATTCTTAAAATGTAGTGTTATAAATAAATGACAGAGAGGTCAAATTCCTTTATTTAAGGTCCTTCCTGGAACCTGAAAGTTTACCCGTGAGTGAATTTCTACTGGAACCCATTCCTACATTTGTACATAAGTACGTAGAACTATGTACATTACTCCAACATTGGTTTGTGATAATGGAATGTCGGATTACGTCGGGTGTATGCACTTTACACCGATATTTATAAGTATTAACCCTTTATTAGCACCATGTGAGTGGTTAAAACTAAATACTTATTGTTAGTCGAATTATTTTTAGCTGGGTTGCTTACCCTTAACCTTCCATTCCATGAAGTATTTCTTGACATTTCTCGTCAATTTATTGAAGCGACAAGATTGCTTAGAATTTTACTCCAGTTTACACTCTATTTTTCTACGTTTTAACAATAAATCAAGTCTTAAGTAAATACACTAGCTGTTAACGATGTCAAACATTACTTTGTCTCCATCGGAAAATGGGAAGCAACAGGTACATGTAAATTAACAACTAACAAATATTGATCCAATTTGAGATTTCTGTACATGTTTATTTTACATTCGTTTCTTACTTCAGGATTGCACTAAAAACGCTAAAGAAATTCAAGCACCACAACAAAATACTGTTATTAAGACTGATTTTTATCAAACCGAGGGAGACGTTGTGATTAACTTTTTCACAAAAGGACGAAAGACGGAAGACGTCAAAGTAGATTTTTCCAGTAAAATGGTAAGTCTGATACTTCTGATGTTATTAGTAAATATCAACGGCCGAACATTTAGTGACTTTATTTTCTATTATGTGATAATTTAAAGCTCACTGTTGCCATTCGTCTTCCGGATGGTTCGGATTACTTGGACAACATATCACTGGCTCATGAGGTCAATGCTGCTGCTTCCTCGTATAAGATTCTTTCAACCAAGGTAAATGAATCGGAAATTATTGCTCCTAAACAGTCACTGATTTGATATCCGTTAATTCTAACACATTTCCAGTTAAAAACTTTAATTGTAACACAACCCTTGATTTTCAGGTGGAAGTTAAACTTCGCAAAGAAAGTAGTGGACACTGGGCACAGTTAAGAGCATCAAGTGCAGTTCAAGGTAAATTATTTAGACGGCTTATGCACACATTCTACATACGTAGTTACTAATGTCTATGTAAATATATCCTGCTAAAAAATTATGTGGTGGAGATGCATGATACACACGGCTTAATTTTGTTCCCAGAAATCCGACCTGGTTATCCAACCTCGTCCAAGAGCAAGTTCAACTGGGACGAGATCGAGAAGGAAGTTGAGAAGCAGGAACGCGAGAACCCCGACATGGACGGCAATCAAGCTTTCGCCCAACTTTTCAAGCATGCGGACGCAGACGCTCAGAGGGCAATGATGAAGTCCATGGTAAGCGTAAATAAATACCAATTTTAACCAATGGTATATTTTGTATGCTAATAAATACATATTTCGAGCACAGCAAGAGTCCGGTGGAACCTGCTTGAGCATGAACTGGGAAGACGTGAGCAAGAAACGTGTCCCCATTGAACCCCCAGAGGGTATGGAGTACAGGAGGTGGGACAATTAAATTATGGACGTATTGATGCTACAATTGTAAAATACTTACATTTTGGGAAATAAATGCACCGTATTAAGCTGTGTTTAATTTTAATAAGTTATAATACATCGCATGTTAAGAATATGTCAAATATCATTAATATCATCCACATTCTAATGTATGTACATATATAATTATAAAGCATATTTAATTGAAACTGCATAAATTGACATAAATCATACCTTTCAGTGACCTGCTCATTATTTAATATATGCATAAATATGCATGTTTGACAGTGGTTTGGTGATATAATAATTCTAATAATAACTATTTAATACCAAGTCGTGCAAAAGACTCACTTTTAATCGATAATCAATATCAAGCTGTACTAATCCAGACGATCGTGATTTCTGCTGATACTTACCTTTAATTAACACTAAATTACGACGTACGCTCATCGACTAAATCAATATAATAATACTATCATCTTATTCTCCTCAGTCTCTTCGAACCTTCCTGGCGTTCGGTGCTGACAAAAATGTTCTCTTCCGAATTCTTACCCCTGCTAAAATCCTACCTTCCCCTCTGTCATGTCTTGAAATGTATCCCCTTCGATTACAATAAAGATTCTGGAAGACTCGAAACTTTCCGGAGTGCTGGAAAGCGAAGTATTTTTAAACTGCAATGCACCCTTTCCGCATTTTACTGCATGGCGATGTTTCTCAACCTTTGTTTCGGTCCGCTCTCGGCAACTGAAAAGTTCCAAGGTTCCGCGTTCTTCTTTCTCTACTTGATTTCCACAGTGGCAAGATGGGCCCCAGATAATGCTCCCATCCAAGTCGTCAACTCCTTCTTGGAATTCGAACACCGATTTTTATCAGGTCATTACCACCATGAATAAGTGAATTTTCTAACCATATCTTAACAATTTATTTCTTCATCACCAAATTTGCACAGGGTATCGCAATCTTCCAGTTTCTCTTGTGGTGAAAACGATGAAAAGGTTCATTCAATTTGGGCAACTCTCCGTTCCTGTAATTCCAATCCTCCAATTCGTACTCTTGACCTATGTCCCATGCACACCACCTTTCATGCTGTCCATATCAAAGTCATGTAAAGATTTGCACAGTAACTCTATATTTCACCACGACGGTGTTCGAGTTGCGGTCCACCTCTTTGAAACGTGGATTTGTCTCCATTCAATGTACTCTGGTGGATTTTGGGTCATATACATCTTTTTCGTCGGAATTGTGTGTATCCTGAGCTATTGCCGTCTGCTGGAAAGGTAATTAAATATCCTTTCATCCATGTATAAAATATAGATATTTATGTTAATTTTCACTATTTTGCATATAGTGAAATTGCAAAAATTCTAAATCAAGTCGACAAAGACCGCTGCATTAGGTTCTATAAAACTGTTCAAGCATTGGAGAAAACTTTGAACGCTTTTCTAAAGGATCGACTACTTCCAGGAATCATGATTTGTTCTCCACTAATGCAGACCGCTGGGATGTACGTGAGCATAAATCTGCATGGCGAGATATCGATGCCAGGTTTTCTCCTCTTTCCAATAATTGCGATTGATACTGGAATAACGAACATCTTGGTGTTCACGATGGCATCGGCAGTTCACAACGTGTCCCACAGAGCTCTAACCTCGCTGCGTAGAAATAGTATGAAATTACCTGGAATGAAATTGAGCAAAAGACAAATGATGGCTTTTTCCAATCTCAAAATTAAATTTGGCTCAAACTTTATTGATCGAGGGACACCGTTGGTTATGCAGAACTTTTGTATAAATCAGACAATGTCCTTGACGCTAATCAAATCAGGACGGATTGCAGGATTAGATCGTAAATAGTTTTAATTAATCCTATCGAACTGTGTGATATACTCAGCTTGTCATAAGGGAAGGAAAGGAAGGGTTGCTTAAATTATCGTAGATAAATAGATACATACATGTGGGTATATATAGATTGACGGTCCGTAATTAAATTTTACTAGGTATGTACATACATACATAAAATATGTATGCATACATACCTGTCAAAAATATTTCTTCATTTAAAATTCACTCATTTTTCATTTATTCAAAAGTTGAAAAAATAATTATTCATTTCTCGTCAAATTCGTCACCACACAAGTGACGCTCTGTTAGTAATTTGGCGATGTGGTTGAGAATTCTTATGATATGGTCATGTCTGCATAAATGTAGCAAGCGACACAGTATTACAGTGTTAACGTTCGCCCACGCGCACGTGGTCAATGGCTATGGTCTGCAGGTTGAGCCATTATTCACTAATTCGGAGCGTAGGGAATTCATAATTACGGCTTATTTTATGTCCAATTAGACCACAACTAATTGCTCTGTTATGCAGAACTCGTACCCTGCTAACCGAAATCAATAACTAATACTTAATTCCGGCCCTAAATGCAGATAATTGTTACAAGTAATTGAATCATTTAGCACTTATCAATAAATAAGTGAGATATTTAGTTAAATATTACATTAAAAATTAAAATTTGCAATTGCGCTGTCGCTGAAAAAGGTGTCCTATTCTGTTACATATGAATACAAAGTGTATGTATATATGTAGCTTGACACATACAGTTGTATGCAAAAAAAAATGACCATTAGGTACATAGTTTTAAAATTAGTATTAGAGTAATCGGGCGACATGGTTGTTTTAATACCGTAGATATATTTATTCCAAGCTTTCGATACTGCACTCGTATCATCTTCAGGGTTTTAAAAATAATTTATTATGAATGACAACTAGTAATTAGAATTTCTAGCACAATAAATTGAATTCCATATGTATCGGTGTTTTAATATTGTACATTTAGACTAAATGTAAAACTAACTTATGTACATTGTCATTCCTTCATGGAACATTGCATACTGCAAATAAATATCTAAAATGCATATATTAAAACTTGTACATACTTTGCAACCTTTGGAACGCTGATGCAAATGTGACATCAGCATTTCAAAGGTCAAGGGATTCAAAATACATAGATGTAGTTTTCATAAGTATCTCGCCTCTCATGTGTGTCCAAACCATATTGTGTGCAGGAGGAGATCATGAAGAGGAAGAGAGGATAGGAATGAGGAGCACAGAATGATGCCTACGTCATCATGATCATCATGATCATGAGGGCGTAGTTTATACATATGTAGCATAAGTAAAGGTAATGATCAAGAAGGCGTGGCTTATGTGATCACGTATATATAGAGTAAGCAGAGAGAAGAAGAAAAGAGTGTAGTTTTAGATTCAGGATCAGCAGGTTAGTTTTAGTGATCATCAAGATCAAGTTCAAGGTTTAAGGCTTCGGAAACTTAATAATAAGTTCCTGTCTAGATAATTAGTTAAAATTTAAATAATAGCATTAGCTCTCCCACGTATTTATGATACGAGCATTTCTGTAAAGTCAATATTTTTCAGTCGGTATTGATGTAAATAAATATATTCATAATTCTTATAAAAAAGTGATTTTCCACTACGAATTTATTGCACAACGTCGCAAAGAAAAGGGGCATCCGTGAAAGTGGATGTGAATCAGGACACGCAATCCCATAATAGAATAGGGAGCGTTACAACTTATATATCGTACATGTAGGTAACCGTATTTATTTAAAGTATAGTATAATAAATCATTGGCTTTGTGCATCATACATATAAGATAAAAACCTAACTCAAAGACGTATTACTTGATTACTTGTTTTTTTTATAATTATAGTCATATGTTTGGCATATGCATGTATTTATTTATATGTAGATTTCCAAGTTTGCATGCATTTGATATATATGTATTAACAAAACAATAAAGGCTTCACATATAGGTAACTACAATCATTTCTACATAAGTGACGGATTTACTTTCTCTATAATTTCAACGGCACAACCTCCATTTTTCCATACACAGTGACATAATGAAGTCTGGGGTCTAGTTCATTCTCAGAAAATACTTTCTCCCCAGCCTCATTCACGATTTGATCGTATCCCAATTTCCCAATCTCTTCAAATCCTAGCCGTACCATCATTGACCTCGTAAATGGAGACGTACACTTTATAACGGTGTGAGTTTTGCCATTCTGTAAAAATAAGGCCAGCGACCGCTTGGCGAGTTCTGTGGCTAAACCTTGTCTCCTAAACTTGGGGGCAACAAGGACACCAAACATCGTGCAGTAGTCACTCGTGCCAAAAACTTGTCCAAAATCCACGGCTTTCTCAGCATCGTCCAAAATTTGGAGGTACAGTTTCCCCTCCGCAGAATTTGCCACCCCAATGTCCGTATTGTTGTAGGATATCCAGACAGCAGCAACCTATTGGTACTCAAATACATTACCAACAACATAAATATCTAATTTCGCAACATTTTTTTCAAACTTTACACACCTCGCCATCTTCTTCGGCAACGAGAGTTAACTCTTCGTCCAACATTTTCCTGACCATTAGCTCCAAATCGTGTCTTAATTCCTCCGTTGAGCCAAGCAGCTTCAGTGTGGGCTCTTCCTGGATGAAATTACTGCAGAAGAATTCAAGAACTCTGATTTTATCATCAGGTTCTTTAACCACTTTTATAGTCGCTGAATTCCAGGGTCCTTCAATTTCTTGAGTGGATGCCATTATTACCTGGGTTTATTTACCAATGTAAATTTTAAACTGCACCAATTGGGACTGGTCAGTTTTTTAGCGAAAGTGCGAAAAGGGGAAATGTGTTCAGATGTAAGTTTGGAAGAGGAGAAAGCATGAGCAAAGTTATCGATCCAGTGAAAGCATAGGTATAACATTGGTATATATACAAGATCGATATGCAGGCTTTTTTGCCGGAATGCGAATGCATGCTTTGGCAGATTGGTTTTATCCAATTTTATTCAATAAATGGAAATGCATTTTAAGCACATATTATTATTTCACCTTAAACAACCTTGACGCCTACAAATGTATCGAAAGCTTAACTTATGTTTAAGTAAATTCTGCGCTGAGAAAATATTTTAAATTTTGTAAATAGAATTTACAATTGCCAACAGAAATGTTAAAATTCCGAGTTGTAATAATTTTTCGGTATACATTTCACTTTCCTTGAATTATATAATTAAATATTGCGAGGAATTAGTCTATCTGATGCTTTAGAAGGTATAGAATTTATTGAGGTGACTACAAGTGGGGTACTATTTACATAGTTTGTCCTGTCTTCATCTTAATAATTGCATTGCTACAATCAAACTCTCAATTAAATATGAGACGATATTGAATATTAGAAAAATTGTTGCAATTTCTCTTTGTTTTTGAAAATTTGGCTTTCAATTTAATGAAATACATTGTCGATTATAGTTTCTAAGCTAATTTTGGCAGATCTTATTTCCACGTGCATAAAATGGGAACATTTGCAAATACAAATTAATTCTGCAAATATGCATTGTTCCTCATTAAAAGTTAGATACATAGATACAATCGTACAATATGTACACCTGACTACTGGATGATGACGAACAATTTGGAAACTTTGTCGACTGTACATGTGATCGGTATTGTAAATTTCTTCTCATCATTACAGCTTTGATTTACTTTATGACGTATGTAATAACCTAGCGTACTTTGGACTATGGTACAACACTTTACCACTCTGGACACGGTTCCAATTAAAGATACCATAAACTATGGGAATAACGGTGCTGATCGTCACTATCTATAGTATTTGGTTATGTAAAATATGTAAATCATGTCATACCAAACAAATCATTTGCAAGAATAGTGTCACCTCTGATAACTACCCCATGCATCTGACGTTGATTATGTAAGTGGAAATCTCACCTTATTGTAGATACGTGTCCATCAATCTATTTATAAATGAGCTCATCTTCATAACTGGACCCATTCCGAATTCGGACACTCCAAAGAGAAAACTGGTCGTATTATTCTCATCACAATGGCAAAATATTTGGGGATTGTGCTTTCTTCATTATTCTTATTCCTCGTCACGGGAACTAACGCCGTTTTCTGGGATGATTTGAGAGGTAAATTATTGGTGTCCCATTTAAATGTAAATCATTTGACCTTTAAACTTAATTTGTATATTTTGAATTTCAGTCACTTGGGGTCCGGTAGGTCCAATTTCGAAATAATAATTACACCCATGTGTCGCTAAAAAATAAACTAGAGTAATTTTTCAGGGTCCAGCCATTGGCTTTTTTAGCCGTCTTCCTCGCGTTGTGACCACTGCAGTGGAACAAGGCTGGGTGGACGCTGGGAGTACCTCTTGCGAAAACGATGGTCTCTTCTCAGGTTTCAGATACAAACTCCGGAACGAAAACGAAATCGCCGTTTTGTTCGACAAGAACGGTATCATTGCTGGAGTCCAAGTTCTGGTGGGTTTATTATCACTGCAAGACACACAATAGTATAGAAATCTGAGCTTACAAAATTTATAATTTACTAACTTTACACACATATGTATACTTGTTAATATCTCGTATTATGCACCTCAATAATTTCAGCTCCCAAAACAAGAAATACTCAGCCCGAACAACACATTTCGCTACGATCTTGTCCCAATGTATCAAAATGAGACTTTTAACGGAATCGATTTCTTCGTCCTGACGGCGTACTTTGTTCCACCAGCGTCAATCTGTACTACGGGACGAACCCTTTTTGACCTAATGACCGAGGGGACCGGGACTGGCCTCTGGTTCCAAAATGGTGCCAGTCCAAACAACCAAATTGACGTTCCCTTGACTAGACCCGAAGCTGCCGAAGTCGGGTGGACCAATTGCGAATGCTTTCCTGGCATGGGCCTGCACAACTTTTTCGAAGTTGAAACATGGGCAGAGACAGACTGTAACACGATCCAACCGACACAGGCGACCTTTAACTTGGCCGGAGAAATGACCGGATTTGTTCTTCAATCTAGTGGACGTGTTTCTTCCACCCGGTTCGAGTCGCCTCCTAATGAAGCTCTCTATGTGAGAATCTTATTATGATTACCCTATGTTTGTAAACGTACTTAACTAATTTATTTTATTTTCAGGCAATTATTGGAGTCGATAGAGTTCCGCAGTGTCTCATTGATAATAACAACGCAGCTGGAACTTCAACTATGCATTTTTACTTCGTTGACGAGCCATGGTTGTTGGCGTGCTCGGCGTAACGAGGAATAATATGGAACAATTATGAATCAATGCTAACCTGGATCCAACAATGTAGAAATTTAAAATAAATCGCAATTATGAATCACTCTTCCGTCTAACGTTTATTTTTAAAGTGCATTATTAGTACTAATTGTCATATTTGCAAATACAAATGACATCTAGAATTAACACGTCAGAAAATAAGTATTTCCAGTTTCATTCGTTTTTCTGGTAATTATGTAAATGTCGACAGTATTCATTACATGGGTTGAAAAGTGTGATCTATGTACATACATACATACAGATACATATATTGAATATGCATATTATAAGCATACGTTTAATTTAATTACAATCTTTTTAAATGTTCAAATGTGCTTATGTATCATGTATATATGTATCTACATATGTAGTTACCTATAAAACTATTGTTGAGAATAGTATTATAAATTAGGCATGAAATATATCTTTATTTTTTGGGATTTTAAAATTGCCAAAGGCTAATTTGGCATTGTCACGAGATTGTACTACTACTACTAAGTTAGTAGTACTAACTACTAAATACTACAACAGACTGCATATTAATCACAATCACTCTGGCCGAAAAAAATATTTTGCTACTGTATGTACTTACGTACAAATACAAACACAACAAAGGTACTTTTCATAACTCAATACAAATAATAATGTTGTTTAGATAAGGTTTATGGAAATCGATATCCACGATGCAACGTTGGATTGTTATAATAAGCCCAACTTTTATGTACATATTTACGTTGAACATATTATTCTGAAACGATATAAATTTCAATTTTTTTCAGATCAGACCAAACTCTCGTTAACTTCACATCCACCCATATAAACACATACATTTATGCATTAGTAATTTCATACGTACATACATACATACACATATGCACAGGATTTATGTCAAGTAAGCTTTGTTTCAATAAATCAAGGAACAGTTGTTGTTTGACATTTTTCGGGAACAATTCCGGGGTGCTAGTTTTAGTAATACGTGAAAATTAAGCACATTCATATATCCTAGAAGACGACAAATTTCTAATCTTTTTCTACGCATGTCTTGATAACGAATGGTAGATAGCATTCGAAATATTGACAAATGAAATAAACCGTTTCTTCTTTTTTCCACGAAAACTCTGTGTAATCCAATTCTTACATACATATTTATACTTATCCTTCTAAAAACCCTTTTCTGTCATCCTTGCAAGCATATTAATCACGGCCGCTGACTAAATTAAACTCTCGCTATCCAATTCTTCCTCAAATGACGCCATGCTTCTTTTCCCTGACCTCACAACAGTCCCAAGGTTTCGCATTTCAATTTCCTCCAGGTCTCTAATGTAACCCCCATCTGCACGCATCGCTGTGCCAAATCCACCTCGCCCATGTGGGTCAGTCGTACCACTGGACCCACCCTGGCGACCTCCACCATTCCTACGACCTCTGTCAATCAGGTTACCACGACCATATCGATCCCTCCAACGGACAATCCTGATCCGCTGTGTCCGACGGTTGGGGTCACTCACACGGTAGACCGTTCTCTTGGTGAGTTCTTTGTTCGTGCCAAAAATGGTGATGGGCAGGACCATGAGATACACGAAGAAGAGTGTCCTCATTGCAAAGTTCGTCACGGGGAAGTCAATCACGCCCTTGGTCGCCGGGGGGAAGCAGATGTTGTGATATATGGTTATGATCATTCCAAAGGGAATCCAGGTCAAGATGAAGGCGACAGAGTTGATGTAGAGGAAGCGGACCCGAGGTACACATTGCTTCAGCCGATCGTTAACCCCAGCCTAAAAAAGATTATTTATTCAGAAATTTCTGGATGGCAACATAACAGTTTGGATGGAAAGTCTTTAAAACGTACATTGCTCTTATAGATGTAGGGAAACATGGATTTCACTTTGTAGAGATCTATTACATATTTAATAAAGTTATTTGATGGATAAGGAAGGAATTACTCCTTAATTGAAGTTAATGAGCAAAACCAATGTGAAGAAATTTTACCAGACGCAATATAAATGCAGACAGCGACATGGACCATGAAAAATCTAAAAATTTCATATCCCAACCCAGCCCACTTCACGCCAAACAGGAGTTTCTGCTTCAAAATAAGTTCATTTACATATATACATAAATAAATTATCTAATTTCTCTACGTAAAATTCGATAATGCTTAGCATAATTCCTATTTAAATTAAAATATGTATTTACCTTGACACACATTTTGCTCCTCACATTGTAAACGACGCTGAAATAATTGGGCACAGCGCCAAGAATCGCAATCAGCCAGGAGACGGTCAGCGTCAAAGGGAGGTTGAGCCGCTTCATCGCCGGTTTCAGATGACCTCTCATCCGCTCGTAATTCAGTCCGAGCACGGCGGTTGGGATCAGATTGATGACAAACACTGCATTTTAACCGTAAAAAATAGGTCCATATACTTTAAAATATTTAATAGCAAACATTATTTGTTCAATCTAGAAAATCAAACTGCATAATTTTTTTAAATTTTGCAATAATATGCCTCCATAATTGGATTTCCAAGTGGATTTCCTCCAAATGTGTGATGAATATTAAATACTTATTTACCTTAAAATTCATTATAGTGTTGTTTCATATGTGTGTAAATATATACTTCAAGTTATCCCAAATTACTATTATCCATATTTATATTCAAATTAATTACTCCAAATCAAAGCTGCCACGGGGCAGGTCAGTTTTCCGGCCAGCAAAGATCCATTGTCGAACAAGTACACGCTTCCAATTACCGATGCGACGGCAGCTGTCAAGGATGCGTTCAGAATCAAGAAGTCCTCTTGGCTGCAGATTAAAATTTTGTTTTACAAATAGTTACGCTATTTTACAATGATTTCAATGAATTTAATTATCCGAACAGTTTGAGTTATATTTTTCACCCACATTAACTTCTTGCTCAGGGACTTTCTCCAGACCAGTGCGGCAATTGTCAAGTTAAGAGCGACGCTAAAAATTCCCATGGCAGCCAAGCTTAATTCAGAAAGTTGCACTTTCTCTTTCGCCATGATGACGATTTCACGATAATGATAATTGCAATTATCTGTTTTAGACGTGATGAAAATCTCACTTTCTCCTCCTTCGAGTAAGCGTAACCTGTAGCTTTCTCCGCCGCATCCCCAACTCGCCCTGCTCTTTCATGGCTGGTGAAAGGGGAGAACAGATAGCGTCTTCTGGGAAGAAATTGGTGCGTCATCGTCGTCTATTTTCAATTGCGAAGGTCGTCGTACTGACAACGAGAAGAAGCCCCTCAAAGTGCATTCATATCGTGTTGCTTCTTTCATTCAAGAAGTGAAGAAGAATTATGAGGATGAATTAGGACTATTGAGATCCGAAGTATTTAAGTCTTAAGAACTGATCATTTTCAATTAAGTGGGCCGATTATGAAATATATGTCGGAAATTGATATCTTGTACATACTTCTGATTAATTATGTGCATCGATTACGGGTTATGCCCTTACAACATATAGTTTCTCTATTGAGTATCAATCTATCACAAATTTTAAGATAACAAGTTGGCATTTATATCGGCGTAGGTTACGCAAGTTTGGAATCCTTTCAAGGTTAACGAAACCCACGACTTTTGTTAACCTTGAAATTTATCAATATTGAATTTTTCTGCATCATCGTAAGGTTGTTTTTCCTTGAATGCATTTGAACGAATATTGGGAGGCCTTCTTAAATAAGCTGGGTCGGAGTTGTACTTTCACTTGGCGCAGGTTCATCCCTAACCATTCCTAGAGGAGAGCAATACAACACCATAGTGACAGCACGTTCAAGTTTTATATTTACCATCAATATGTATGTAGACGAATTTTTGGTACAAAATTCAGATCTCATTTTTTACATTTTTTACAGTAAAGGCGTTACCCACCTACATATATATGTACATAGATACTTATGAAGTTGACTGTTTTGATTCAATAAACGGTGGTCTTAATACATAGATTATGAATTAGTAATTTATACATATATACATTTATACATACATAGATTATGAGTAAGCAAACCAAGATTTTTAATGAATTGACGTACGTATAATAATGCTTTCATTTTTCAAGTATGCAAAGATGTACATACAAATTTTTAAAGTATTATAAACTACTTCATTATTTAGGGAATACGTCTGAATTCGTAAACTAGAGTTAAATTAACAAATACTTTTCTTGAAGTCGGGATAGAACTATGATTTTATTGTTCAGCATCTCTTGGGTTGTTTTTGGATGACTTAGCATTGTTTCGGCGTCCGATATTCCTTCACGTAGCAATTTCTCAGCGATCATCCTCCCTTCAACTTTATACATTCCTTCCTTGATTTTGTTGGTTATGACGCTCAATTCGTTCTTTGTCTTTTCTAGCAACTCCCTTTTTTCGTCTTTCGCCATGGACTCCACAAATGATTTCGACTTGACCAAGTCGGACTCTGGGATGAGTGGCGTCTTCCATTCGTACTGTATTGTATGCTCCTGTGCAAGATATTTATAATAAACCTTATCAATACTGAAAATCCCCTCATTGCTCAGACTAAATTTAACTCTATATTCTGGAGGACGGGGTTTAAAAGTGCTGCAATCAGTTCCTTCCACGACAATAGTACCAACTTGATGCGTTAGATTTTGTGACGTTTCCCAGATGACAATTTTTTGCTGTCCTTCCGATAAAGACCCGATGGTTTGATCTTCGAAAATTCTGGCTCCAACAATTGATTTGTATCCCTCAAAAATCGTATTGGTCCTGTATAGCGAGTTTCTTTCAAATGTGTAAGTTGCCCTTTCTTTGATATAAAGTGTTGACAATGGAGCATTTCCAGAACATTTCGACAGCCTCTCGGCTAGTATTGCGGCGCCACCCAATACAGAGATGTCCGTATTATCTGTTGTACGACCATAATCTTTAACCATATTTTCTATCTCGATCCTAGTTCCATAGTTGATACAAATGTTTGTTGGAATCTTGTCCCTGCTCACTCTAAACATATCTCGGATCATAAATCTTAGTTCATCTGCTTGTTTTCCGGCAAATGTTCTCATTACATTGGTAAAACCACCCTTAAGTGATTCAAACAATGCATGCTTAGCCGAACCTGTGGAATGTAGATTTCCACAACTGCCAATCATTTCCATCTCCATGTTTGAGCCATGAATTCGACACCAACGATACAGTGCAGCATCAAAATAGCAATCGAAGGTATGGACCACTCCCACTAGCAAGCACGTGTCCACGTTATGGTCTCTCATTTCTTGGAAGCAAAGAGCAGCAGCTGAAGTGTCATTGATCAGCCTGATATATTCAAATCCTGCTAATTTTGCGGCATTTTTCATACCTTGGCGTTGCATACTGGTCAGGCAGAGAGGCACGGAGATGACTGTCCGGGTCCAGCTTCCTCCAACACTCTTCTCAACGTCAGTCTTAATTCGTGAGAGAAACAGTGCGATAACAACTTCTGGTTCCACAACTTGATATTTTCCATGAAGAAAGAGTTGGAATATTTGCGAACCTGGACTAGTAATTGCTTGTGCGATATATATTTTGGTTTTATTCTCAATTATCTCTTCTCCAATTTGGACTTCATTTTCTTCAGTGACTGATAAAACTGTGGGGGTCCATTCCTCTCCCCACGGATTGGGCACAATCTCGACCTTGTCCTTCACCATTCGTCCAACCCTGACTTTGGAGAATGCAAACTCAATGGCCAGTCCCTGAATTTCTTGCCTGACTACTGCTTCTGGAATTTTAAATGAAGTGTCAGATGACGATTGTTGAGATCCAATTTTGTTGGTCGGTTTTTGCTGTGACGTAGCCACATTTTTTTTATGCTGATTAAATTCTGCTTCCTGTGCTTTCACCTTTTTAGCTTCTTCACGTTTTTTCTCCTCCTTTTCAACTTCTCTCGTTTTTTGTTCCTGGGTGACTTTTTGCGTCCTCGTGTACTCCTCTCTCTGTTTCCGCTTCTCGTACTCTTTCTTTATTTCGACCCAGTCCTTGTCGATGTCGCTTTCCAAAGTTTTAATGTATTCTTCATGTGAGATTTTACACTGATGTCAGGAATTATCCATCATTGGACAAGCTTATTGTTCAAATGTATATTTCTTAAAAAGTACAGTAGATATTCAAATACTTTTTTTTGTCACTAGTAGACCAACCAATTGGTAGTACAATGTCACGTAATCAGGTCTCAAAAAAATTTCAATATGGGGAAATAATGTCTTCTACCGCGAGCTTTCAAAATTCGGATGTCAGAAATTATCCATCATTTTTATTTAACTTCGTATTTTTAACAATCTTGTAATAAATGATCGGTAAAAGTAATTTTTAGTAACGTGTTGGCCCACCCTGAGCAGATATTACTGCTTGACAGCGGCGACCCATCGATTCGACGAGAGTCTTTGTCACTTCCGGGGTCACAGTTTCGAATGCATCCGAAATTGCATTTTTTAGGTCCTGTTTATTTGAAATATAATAGTTTCTGATCCGTCTTTCGATATGGTCCCACAAATGCTCAATTGGATTCAGATCCGGACTTTGGGGGGGCCATTCCAACACTTTTATCTTGTTTTTCTTGAAGAATTCCCATGTAGTCTTCGCAGTGTGTTTGGGATCACGATCTTGTTGGAACGTGTAGCGGCGCCCAAGACCAAGTTTTGCTACAGATTGCTTTATATTACGGGACAATATACCCTGGTACACGTGTTGGTCCATAGTCCCGTTTAAGAATTCGTGACCTCCAGTCCCTGCGTAGCTAAAGCAGCCCCAAACCATAACGCTTCCACCGCCGTGTTTTACGGTGGGGTTGAGGTTCTTCAATTTTAGAGCCTCGTCTGATTTTCTCCAAACTCTGGCACGTCCATCCGACCCAAATAAGTTGTATTTGCTTTCATCAGACCACAAGATCGAATTCCAAAAACTTTGGGGCTTATTCACATGCTCCTTTGCAAACGCAATCCGTTTCTTCTGGTTGACCTTTGAAATGAGTGGCTTCTTCCTGGCTCTGCAACTCTTAAATCCTTCAGACTTGATTACTTTAATGATTGTGTTACAACAGGTTAGTTTTCCAGTTTCATTTGCAACTTGATCTCTGATCTTAGAAATTGTCAATTTTGGGTTGACCTTCACTTTCTTGATAATGGCACTTTTTTCTCTCTTAGAGAATATTGGCTTTCGACCTCTTCCTTGCTTGTTTACAATTAGTCCACATAATTTGTGCTTCCGAATTATATACTGAACTGTTGAACGAGGTATTTTAAGCAAATTTGCAATTTCTTGTTGGGTTTTCTTCCCATTGGCATCGCCCTGATGGTGCTTGATTACCAGTTCGCGAATTGCAAATGGCGTCTCCTTGACCTTCTTCCCCATAGCCTATTTTGTACAAGTTTTCTTCGTTAATCGTAAGAAAATGATCTAAGAACAAAAATAAATTAAAGAAAGAACTTACCAAAACAAATTATTCTTTTTTTCAGCTGAGGAGCAAAAAAGATGGATATTTTATAACACGTTGATTTTGAATGCCCGCGAGATAATTTATTTTTACCCCATATTGAAATTTTTTGAGACCTGATTACGTGACATTGTACTACCAATTGGTTGGTCTACTAGTGACAAAAAAAAGTATTTGAATATCTACTGTACTTTTTAAGAAATATACATTTGGACGATAAGCTTGTCCAATGATGGATAATTCCTGACATCAGTGTAAGTTGCAATTTTGACATTTCCATTTTCAATAACTTGACAGCTTCTGTTTTGGAAGAGATATGCTTCTTTTCAAAATCTTGTACATCATTAAGAAATGGTCCTCGTCTTGGAAGAAATCGGTTCATGACGTCATTGTAATTTATTCTCTGTTCCGTCTGCAATGCCAAGATTTGACTTTTAATTTTCATTACTTTCAGATTATTCCTATTTACATAGGTCTGTAACTCCCTTTGTAGCTCGTGTTCAAATTCCTCAACTTCAGTTTTCAAGCCTATTGCATTTCTTGATTTGGTTGAAACCCACATGAATTCCAAAATATTGTGAGCGATCTTTCTATAACCAAGTTGTGCAATTGTTCTAACTGATTTGCGATGAATATTTTCTCATTGGTAAAATCTTTCATAATTTTGCTGTAGAAATCTTGAATTTGTGGGAGCAATTCTTTAGCCAGCATAATTTCATATTGATTAATGCTTTCATTCTCTTTGGCATATTGAAGCTTGAAAAGCTCTATGCCGTGATTTAATATTTCTTGGGCAGGCGCAAAGTTGCAGTTGAAGAGTTGCATTGCAGATTGTTTAGCCGTATTAATCACTTCGATGAACTTGTTCGGACCGAAAGAACGGTTACATTCGAATTTCTTATTCATATCTTTCCTAAATGAATCCAAACACTTTTCAATGTGTTGAAACGAGTTGAAATAGATTTTGATGTCAGGGTCCTGTTTAATTTCGTTGACAAAAAGTGCTCCTAATTTTGAAGTTGTTAGGTTGACCCTGGTGACAATAAATTCGTTTAAAAAAATTGTTCCAGTCACCCTTCTCTCGACAAATTGGACGACCCATGTTTTCAGAATAGATATGAATAGTCCTTTTTTGCATTTTTCTCGGCATTCGTCCAAAATAGATCGTCGTTGGTTATGTTCAGATTCCACTCCCTTGTGCAAATCAGCTACAATTCTTGATGCCACTAGAAATGCTTCCGTATTAGGTTTATCATCCTTGCCCTTGATTTCGTCGGGTAATGCGTTGGGTGGATTTGCACATTTGTCGAAGTCCTTTTGTATTTGTTCATTTGTTCGAGCAACACTTTTTGCATGCATCTCATTAAAGTTGGTTTCCTCAAGGAAAAGGTTCTCCAACAGATAATCGGAAATCAAATCTGTCATTTACTTCTTATACAGGGATTTTACGTTTTTCATCCATTTTTGCTCTGCAGCGTTGGTCTTGTTGGTTGAAGATGGTACAATGTCCCTTAGTTCTGAGTTGTAAAGAGTTATTATGTTATCTCTTCCGTTAAAAATACGAATGGGGCGAACTATAAAGAAAATTCCAATTTTACCTTCAATGCTGGTTTCATTCTGCATACTTGAAGCATCCCATTTCTTTAAGATGCTGGTAATAGTATTTCTCGTTTTCTCAAAATTCTGTAGCAATGCAGTTTGCATCTCTTGACCTCTGCAGTTTGGCTCATATCCTCCCGAATTTATTTTCTTATCATTAAGCAGACAAGGTGAATGTTCTCCAGAGTTTTCCATTTTTGAGTGATCGTAAATTGGGCTGTAATGAAAAATGAAGTGAACACTGCTCAACAAATTTGAATGAATTTAATATTAGTTACACATTATTCAGCAAGCAAGCCTACCAAGAGTCACTATAATAAAGAACGTCCGGGAATGAATGGGAATGGTCTGAAAATGTGGTCATAAAATCACAATGAGTTATCGGAATTTTAAACTTTTTGCATATGTATAATACCAAATACGTACCTACATAATTTAATTAATAGCTAAGGCCGCCACACCCCCGTTGGCGACTAGTTCGATTTTCTTGCGAAGATTTTTCATTAAATTTTTTCCCGAAGTTTTTGCCACTTCCGAGGTGATTTTCTTCCATCGTCCTTTGAATTTTCGAAAGGTGTCAGGCACATCTTGAAGCCGGGAGTATACTGACTTAGAACGTGCCCAGATTTTTTCGATTGGGCGGAGTTGGGGTACATTAGGTGGGTTGATATCTTTTGGTACGAAATCAATATTTTTCTTTCTGAGGTACTCGGTCACTTTCTTTGCATAGTGACAAGTGGCGAGGTCAGGCCAAAACAAAACTTTATCATTTTTGTGAAACCTATTAATAAATGCTTCCAATCCAGCCTTGACGCAATTTTTCAGATAAATATCTTGATTGATATTCCCTTCGAGAACTACCGGGTCTGATACATGTCCGTGACTGGAGATGCATTGCCAAATGCAATATTTCTTTGGAAATTTGTCTTTTTTTCGTACTTTTTCTTCATAAGCCACTTCAGAGGGATCCGAGCTATGAAAAAAATGACGCCCTGGAAGATTTGAAGGGTCAACCGGAACATACGTTTCGTCATCCAGGATCACTACTTTTCCACGCATTTTCTTCAACAATTTTTGACAGCAATCCTTGATCCGACTTTCTTGTACGGGCTTGTAATTTGGTGCAGGTTTTTTGGTCCTTGCTTTGATTCCTAATTTATGGACCTTAATTTCCCCCAGGTAGCTTTTGGAAATTTTGACTTTCCTGGCAGCTACAGCTACTGACGTTGATGGCTTGGTTTTGAAAATTTTTTCAATTCTATTTTTCACTCGAGTGGTCGCTAGCTTCGCCGGACGACCAGCTGGCTTCTTGAATTGCACATTTTCGGAATCCTTGAACTTTTTTATGTAGGAATACACATTTGAACTTGGAATTCCTTCCTGCTTAAAAAAGTTCCAGGTCACCTTGGAGTCTCGGTTGGCTGTCGTGTTGTAGAACTCCATCACTCGTTTTGCTAACAGCTCCCTTTCAAACAAGCTTCTTCTACCCTTATCCATTTTTGAAATTTAAGAGTGATATACCAAATTGACCCTAATGAAGTGGGCTTTCAGAAATTTAAATTATTATAGTTCGCGGGTTTATTGATTTGTCAATATACTCGCTAGAGCGCGCATTCCCATTCATTCCCGGACGTTCTTTAAACTAAAATTTATGAGATTGTTGTCCCATCATCCCATGAGGGTGTTGCTATCCCCATTTTCTGAAAATATTTTTCTTTGGTACACAAAAGGAAATATCTGTCGACTTGAAATTCTACAAAATACATGAAATACAATTTGGCTCTCATTTCCACAACAAATGGAGCACTGATATTCAATCAGATTATTTAGGAATTAATAGGCATTCAAAATAACTTTGTATAACTAATTTCAAATTTCTCTCGCTAGAAACTCATAAAATCTAAGGTTTTCATATAAAATATTACTTCGTAATTACCTTGTGGATAACCTGATTACCTTGTTTAGTTTGAAATTTCATTAACACAGTTTTACGGCTAGTTTCACCAAGTTTTTTAGGTTTTAAAATTTCTCCAACTTTACAATAAATCCTCAGCTTGTCCACTGCAACTAATTTCACTAATAAATATACAGCTAATAATATATTTACATGAATCAAGAAGAAGCAGATTTTGCTGTTCATATGTATGTAGGTAGATTTAAATACATGTTCCAACTGCACATTTGTTCTGCATTGCAATGCTTTTCATCCACCAGATCTCACAATGTTACAAATGTGAACCATTATTTGTTATCATGCTACCAAAATCTTTTTCAACTAAATAAACCCATACTCGTCTTATCATACAATTTACAATTCGTGAGTTTTAGTAGATAATGAAATAAGTCAAATACATGCCGAACATGAATAGTCCTGCTACACGGTACCAAACTAACCTTATAATTGTATCCGGTGTCTGTGTCAATTCTTGATTTTTCTTATAAAGGTAGATATTTTTAACGCTAATGCTTTTTCCACTCATCTTAAGAAAGTCTGTGTATATGACGGTTGTGTACTATGTAAAATAGAACTGACCATGTTAATGTTCATATACTGAACCAAGTACAAGTCATCGGTATGTACATATGTACAAATGCTTTATGAATCAATAAATTGGCACCGTTAACGAAATATATGTAAGCATGCAGTTCAATACACAAACAATGAGTTCACAGTAAATTTTGGTTTTCAGATTTCGATCCGCTCGTATGTTTTCCAGGAATTATTTTAACATGTTTAACTTTATTTTTAAATTATTTTCGTAATACATCAATATTTTCAAAATTTTTATTGAAAGAAAGATTCAGAAAAGAAATAAAAACGGCATATAAACTCGCCAGAAGCGAAAAATGTTTAATTTAGCGTATCTGTAAATTCTTTTCCCATTTTTAGTATTATTTCTCTTTTCGGCTACGAACCTTGACAATTATTGTCATTTCGTTAAAAGAGTTGCCTAAAAATGATTCACCACATTTCCATCTATTCCCTAGTTTCCTCGTAATTCGAAAAATTCTTTTCATAAATACTCCACGAAACCTAACCTCCCCGAACACCCACGTCAGACATCCTGCCACCAAACCGATCGTCCAAGTGTAGAAGATGATCTGAATATGCGAGCTCAATTCGATAGGAAAAACATCATTTTGAACTGGGCCATTCTTGACCGCAAAATACATCCCACGAACGGACTTCCACTGACAAATATCTTCCCAATGGCGCATGTATCCTCCTTCGTGGAGACGAGCCCCCAAAACCTTTGCCTCTTGGGAGAAATAGCCCTGAAACAGAATGAAGGGTCGAAGAACAAGCTGCTCACTCTGGTCCAACGCGAGCCATTTGAAAGCTCCCATTGAAAACTCTCTCCGTCCCCGCAAACCAATTTCCCTCTGATAAACGGAATACTCGAAAATATGCATGAGCTTATTCTCCACGTAGAATTTATAATAATCTGCAAATTTATAAGACTCCGGTCTTCCGATATAAAATGCTTCTGAAGCTGACAAATTTCGCCCAATTTTTGCTTCCACATCCGTCCGAAATATGGCGAATAAGGGATGCATTTGCTCCTCATTGTGTACCTGAACTCTGTACCTGAAGGAATATTTTAATGAAATTAAAAAAAACTTGGAAACACATTTCTGAGTTAAATAATATGCTATAAAACTTACCCGTTATCAAGAGCAGCTCTCAACGTCTTAATTTTCCTTTGGGGCGGCTGCGAGATAAACATGCTAGTGAAAGTACCCAAATACAAGTTAACCAACAGGATAGAAATGAGTCCCATAGCGCATATCAGACTGAGGGATTTGTAACGAAAATTCCTGAATTCATTAACGCTGCTGAACGTGGAAAAGAAAACGGAAATCAAAACCCATCCAATTGTCCTCCAATTTACGGTAAACAAATCCCTCGTAGTCCTATTCCCAGTACTTGACAAGATTGAGATCAATATGCAAATTACTAAGATGCAGACCCACGCAAGAGTATCGAACGGATGAAGAAATATTTCCCAGGTGACTTGAAAAAAGTGTCGAGCATACGTGTTATAATATAAATCCCGGTAAAAAGGATCGTTAAAATAAAGGGCGGCATTTAGTTCTAGGAGACGCCCAATATCTTCAGGATAGAGGGTGACCGCAGTGGCGGATAACTTAATGTACAATCCCTTCTTCAGGGTAGTATCTTCATAAACATCGATTTCGGACTGATCAGCGTTTTGAAAGGAAAAGTTCCAATGGTTTAAGCATAATCGGATAACTGGACCGACGTACACGCATTCATGCAATTTTGTCAAGTTGTAAGAAATACACTTCTTGTCGATGACTTGGGGCATCAGTTGGAGCAATTTGTTTGGGCGATGTAGGATTTTATTGTACAGAAAGTGAGTCCGTAACGCAGCGCGGAGATCATTTTGCCCCAATGGAACAAGTTTTAAATTGCAGAAGAAACAGTACATAAAGAGTTGGCGGGAACATAGGAGAAATAGTGGGACATAGAAAAATGAAGAATTTATATATTTTTTAACGTAAGCCTCAAGTTCACTTTTTGACTGGTTTGTAACGACGAGGAAGGTGAACTTATCTGTGAAGGAGACGCCAGACTTTTGTATAATTAAGACGGACCTTGACCAGGATGACGTTGATAAAATGTTGACATTATGTAGAATTGAGAACTTTGGGAGAGGTTGACGCAATAATTTAGTCGTAACAGTGGTTGCCATAGCGACATCGGGGTCATCCTGATCTTCCCCCTCGTCCAAGGATGTGATGGATTTTAAGGCAACAATTTTATAAGTTAGATGCTCTAGTATGTTGGGGTTGAAATTTAGGTACGAAATACAGCTAAAATCCTTTATCTCACAATGATTCGTGTCGAATGCTAGGTTAACATGAAATGAGGGGTTATTCACGAGCTGTAATGCTTCTGATGTTCCTGCAACCAAATTTTTAAAAATACTGAAATAAAGTAAATAATATACTTTAAAATTTGCAAATTTATGTAGCAACATGAAATTCTTCCTATGGCTTTCTCGATGGGATATGAGGATATGACATATCTTCAAGAACAAGATCTTATAGGACACTTAATGTATATACACAAATTTTCAAGTTAGCATAACATGCACATTAATAATTGAACAAAGTATTAAAAAATAATAATAGCTGCGGTGGAGGCCGTTTATGTACCTGTGGACGTGCAAGGCGGAAGGTCAAGTATTGCGTGGGGTCGATAATGAAAGTCAATTCAGCTGTGTTCCTCGTGGAGATTAATTATTCAGTGTGGCTTCATCGAGACAAAACAAAAAGTAGCATTTGACGTCATTAACACCATGCTTCATCTAATAGCTAAATACATAAATAAATAAACAACATGATTTATTTGACCCCTATACCACCGTGGCGACGGTTTTGAAGAAGGGAAAAAGAGATTAGGCCACGTCCAGAACTGTATTCGTATGTTCTATTCCTAATCCCCACTGGAGGAGGGAGGATCATGATTCGCCAAAAATTGGTTAACTTCTTTATATAAATATGCATGCACATTTATGTAGGTACGAGGAGCATGTGTGTGCAGAACCTTTTAAAAACTCCCATTGAAGAAGCATCCTTTAATTAGTTTTATTTATTTATGTAACCATCCATTAAGCCAACGGAAAGAAAACTCTAACTAATTGCTACACGCATCTGCAATGAGGCGTCTCCTCTTGGTGACAACTTTGGAAATTCATTCTGTTCCGTGGTAAACAATTCAATGAGGCAATTCACACACTCTTTAGTTCGAGGAAAAAAATATTTAAATCTGAAAGATCAACCGAAAACCAAAAATAAGAACACAATGCTGCAAGTTAGTAGCTAGGAAGAAGTCAAGTTGGACGATATATGTTTTGAATAATGAGTTCGAAGATGAGTAAAATCGGTCAAGTGGTTCCCTGGTAGGGGTCATATGCATACTAGGTCTGGTGGGATCGTGGGTGATGAATAATCGGAATGGTCACAGATGTCTGATATTCTGGGAATTTGTCATGTTTGAGTGCTAAGCCTAAAATATTATTACCAAATTAATTTTCGAAAATATTCATATGTACAAGTATGCAATTTTGAATGAAGCTGCAAGTGTATATGAGCTTTGCATGTATGTATGAAATCAATTTCAAAAATTTTGTAGCAAGAGGTCCGGTAAGTATAATTCATCGAATCTGTTACTCAGAACGTTTAAAATTTGTAATTTATCTTGCCTTCCATATTATTACTAGTGCAACTTTGCGACTTGATGTTTGCTGTAATAATATGCTGGAAAATCTTCCCAAACAATACATACTATTTTGATGTGTAAATCCATCGCATAGTTATCAGTAAAACTGATACAGCAATATTGATCATGACAGCACAGCACAACACGAAACCAAAATTGTTAGGCAGATCTGATAAGGTACTTAACTCGGGAATTCCATCAATAAGTATGCACCACAAATACGTATGATTACTATGTATCAAGCGTTAGTGGTGTGACATGCAAACATTTTTGCGCATCGGCGTGGTACAGATGCTTATGTGCATTATCAGAAAAATTACAAGACTTGAGATTTGAATGATTAGTTTAACAAATTGAGAAATAGATGATTGCTGTAACAACTTGAAATTTGAAGAGCACTTGCATTGTTACATTGTACTGATTACTGTACATTTTTACATCACATGATGTCATGCTACAATCCATCAGTCTTATCGGACGGATACGCCGGGTATAAATGTCAAGGTGGTACGTGTTGAAGCACCAGTCACACCCAATTAACTGCAAATCTAAGGTCGACCTAGTAGAACCTGGGAAAAAAGTCTTTCAAAATGTCGTCAAAACTAATTGTTCCCTTTCTCTCCCTATTTTTCCTGTGTGGCACCCTTGTCGTGGCGCACGTCCGTTTGCTCGCCCCCGTAAGCCGGTCTTCGATGTGGCGAAATCCTCAATTTGCTCCACACAACCCACCCATCAACTACGACGACGATGGGCTGTATTGCGGAAGCGTGCCTCAAGAGGAGGTCGTGACGACTTGTGGTCTTTGTGGCGATCCTTTCTCATCCCCAACGCCACGAGCTAACGAGCACGGAGGCAGGTATGGAAGGGGAGTTATCGCTGCCAATTATTCAGCAGGACAGGTAGAAAAAATGCAAATAAGAATCGTACTGTAAATTGAGAATTAACACCCTGTTTTAATTATGTAGCTCATCAACATTGGGCTCGATTTTACCACGGCGCATTGGGGATATTTTGAAATTCACGTCTGCGACGGTCTTCCAGAGAGTGAAGCCTGCTTTTTGGAAAATCGTCTCGTTTTTCAGCATGGTTCGAGTAAATTCCCAGTTTCTGGAAACGGTGGTAGTCAAACTATTCAAACAACGGCGCAACTTCCATCAAACTTAAGGTGTGAGCATTGCATTCTTCGCATGAACTATAGAGCCGGAAATAGTTGGGGAGGTAAGTAGGAGGTTTATAAAATTTTATGAAAGACAAATGAAAATTATGAAAATGAAGGAGGAGAGTAAAAAATGAAATATGAATTTGTTTATTCAAGATTGTCATAATGGAACTGAAGGAATGGGTAAGCTAAAAAAAATTATGATAAGTATTAAAATGTGTGTGTAGATTCTTTATGCATTCATTTTTTTAAAATCAGGATGCGGACGCCAAGAGACATTTCGACACTGTGCTGATATTTCTATTCTGTAAATCACAATTGAATACGTACAGAAAAATGTGATTCTATATGTAAAGGATACTTTGAATTGTAAAAATAGTTGTTCCGGAATATATTTAAAATTAAAATAAATTTAGTTCTGCAATGAAATATTGTCCTATTACAATAAGCATTAAGTGGATTATAATGAAAGAATACAAATTATTTGTCGATAAGCTATACAATACGATATACCTATTAGTCGCTAATGCAATAAAAATTTACGCATAATTGATTTACATTTATTTTATCATGACAAAAAATATTACGCATTTTTGCTCATATTGATATATATGGGTATCTATATGCATATTGATATATGCATGCAGATACATACGCAATTGTCCATACAATTATTAATAACGCAAGAAGATGCATATTTTATGTGTTTATAAAATTGAAAACTTTGAAATACTAGAACAACAAAAAATTTTACGACTTACTTAGTTCTAGGTAAACAATTATCTAAATTACAATTATGTCTGCAATATTACAACAAAATGACACTGCCAATTGTGCTCTCGTACATGAACTTGAAAATATTATTATTTGCATGAAAGTTATACAACTGGGTTGATACATGGGGTTGACTTATGTACATTGTACATAGATAAATACTATATATGCACATACATATTTATCTTCATGGTCATAATCGGTCTCAATCGGTCACACTTCGGTGCATTGAGGTAGAAGATTATCCATGGAAAATAAGGTTCCAGTTAGATCAGCTTCAGAACATTGTTGCCAGCTATTTGTTAAACCTAATTATTTACAGTCCTTGGACAGTTAAATTGTAAAAGTGAATATTTAGTTAATTGAAAAACGGAAACAGTGCACTCCATGAGTCACACCAAGCATGCACCGTAGTATGTACTTATCTATGTTTTTTATAATATATGTACATGATCTATGGCTTGTGCTATGATATTAATTCTTTATTTTCTAAGATGCGATACACAGTTACACACATAAAAATGTAGTGCTGGCATGCGACAGCAGAACGTTTAATGTTCTTGTATAAATAAGTCTAGATACTGGATACATGTCTTTCTACATGTCATTGTTTGGGGTTCGGACGAGATTTTGTAAAGTTTTTTACATTTGTTGCAAAAGTCAGCAATGTAAATTTTAATAATTCTTAAAAATTAGGGAAACTATTTCACATTATATAAGAGAAAAAATTAATCTCAAATGACATAACGTGTTCCTGATCAGTCCCTTATTTTAATGAGTCACATTCCATGCATGTAGTACCTTATATTAAGCTTTAAGAGATATGCACAAGATAACTGGTGTACTTATTTGCGTATACTATACGTTATTCTAGCCATATTAAAAGTATACATATATTATTGCTCAAATCGCGTCGAGCTGATCAGGCGTGAACTCGACTCATTTTCTTGGAGACTTGTTCAAACTTGATTGTAATTTGTAACATTTCATCTCAATTCTCAATATTATTCTCCCCCGAGCTCCTCAGTCTTCGGGTGTTGGGGACTTCAATGCATTTCGTTGTAACAAAAATTACATATGTAATTAAATAATTAATAGATAATGGGAAATAGGTCAAGTAAAAAGAAAAGTGCACCGTCAACGTCACGTCGACGAGGTGGTTCTCCGCCACCGTCAACTTCACACCCCGAAAATTCTCAGTCAACAGCAAGCGCTTATTTGGACAATTTGGATTTTTCTGAAATTACAAAGAAATTTGAATGCTGCGTTTGTCGTATCATCATATTCGGTGAAATTGTGAAGTGTGAACGTGGTCACAATTTTTGCCCTTCGCATTCAAGTTTGTTGGCAAACTGTCCAAGTTGTCCGGTGTCTCAATCAATGAGCGACGATCTTCCACCACCATCAGAAAATCTGTCATCATCTAAAACGTCAGCAAACTCGGTTCCTCCCAATTCATCCCCTGCCAACAGCGGAAAATCATCAACTTCAACCCCGGACAAATCGTCAGAAAATTCTTCACATAATTATTCACCTGCTAACTCAGCCACTGAAAATTCAGAAGACGAAGAAGATATGTCATCGGAAAATACACCCCCACGATCTCCAACTTGGTCCTCAACTTCTGAAGATGAAGATGTTGAAATGGAGGAACCTACCCTATGCCAATACGAAGGGGACGGGTGCCCTTATCGCGGTAGGTGTCAACACATTACGGAACAAGAACACGAACCAAATTGTGAATACCGGTTAGTTAAACATCACTTAAAAATGTGTTTACAATGTTTTACTATTTTGAATTAAATATGGTTTTATTTATTTTTGTAGTCAAATGTTATGCTGCCTTAAGAACACGGACATTTGTTCAAACTCCAAAATTCTGTTCCGAGAATACATCAACCATTTGAGGAGCACCCATCACGTTAAAGCAGTCAACGAATGTGAACATGTCCTCAAATATTTTGTTGTGCCAGGACGAAAATTTGTACCAGGTGAGTAAAAGTTTTACCTTGGAAAAATAACCTCTTTAGCTCGTCAAATTTATTTGTGAAATTTTTAAGCACAAATCATAGGTTTAAATTGCTTTTCCTGTTTACTATTTAGAGGGAGCCTTGAGTACCTTCATCATGGAAGCTTTTGATGAAGAATTTATTGTGAGAGTGGAAGAATTGGGGGACGAAGACAAAAAAGTATTCATTTGGGTCATGTTCCATGGACGATGGGAAGACGGCTACAAATTTAAAGCTAAAATTCAACTTTGCAATTCAGATCGTGCCACTGAAGACACTGACGACGAAGAAGAGGTAAATTATTCGTCAAGCATCATTTTAAGTGCTAAATAAGATGGATGAACTCGTCATTAACATATTTTTTTACATTTTATTGTTTAATTTTAAATTTAAACCAGTTAATCTATTATTTTTCAGGATGATTTTTCCTTCGTCGGGAAGGTTCGAGACACTACGAGTTTTAGTTGGGAACGGAATGAAAGCACCAGTCTCGTTCTCGAGTTGAATACTATTCGGAAAAATTTGACAACTGAGGTCAAATATGGGCGTTCTCAGGTTACGTACTGGTCAGTGAAGGTTACCATTACCAGAAGGGATGAAGATGAGGAAAGCGACACGGATAGAGACAGGGATAACACTGACGACAGCGATATGTATGAAGATATCGACGATAGCGACAGCGATGACCTTCTGGATGACTAATAAAATTATGTGCCATAATATTTAAAACTCGATAACGTATAGATATTAAGCTATTAATTATTTAGGTATACATTGTAGCCTACCTGCCAATTTCTACAATTTTATGTGACAATGTTTATCAGGTTATTATTAGTAGGTCCGAAAGATAAAGATCAACAGGACATGGAATTAGCATTTGTAATTGTAAATATGTTTGACTACCTACTTTATTATCTGCAACATTACACGTCATTCTTTATTTTATAACTCTTTTTTACAGTATTTTATATTGAATGCAAGTACATATATATAATAAACCCATGAAGTACGTACATATTGCATAGTAAATGAATCTCAAAGACGCAGACACCTTGACTTTCGTTTTCATGTTTGGCATATGTATGTATGTACATGTGTATATACATACATATACTACGACAATTGTGTTAGCTAATTTGCATAAAAATGGTAATTTCATTGTCATACAACCAAATCAATTGGAAGCAAATCATTCGCATCGTACGACAGGAAAGTTCCCTTTCTACGGAAGACGCCAACAACTTTTACTACGTAATTACATACGTCAATCCTTCTAGTAGCGATTAAGTAACAAGTATATACATACATGAGTGTGTTCTACAGACATTTTTCTATACACTTTAATAGTCAATTCAATGACAACTTTTCATCATCATGGAAAGCAACTTTATCTCAAATGAAAGAAAGTATTGTGCATAATTTGAAATTGCAAGTTTTCCAATGGCTGAAGGCAACTTTCCCCAAGTTGATGGTCCATGCCAGCTTTGGCCTGTGGCTGCCTAAATCCGGGATGTAGTATCGGGATCTTTTGCATTAGCTTAATAATTATGGAAGATGCCAGCACGCTCCATGAAAATCCGGCCACTGTATCCGCTGCTTGATACAAAATTTGACAATAGTTCCCGTCAAGCCATCCTCCCGCACCAAGTTCAGATCCACCAATTGATTTCTGGGCGAAAATCCCCTGAATCCAAATACAGACATAGATAAATTACGACACAAATAAATAATTTCTCGAAATCCTAGTGAATCTTACCGTTAGCAACATTCCCACCATACCCGCTAAACCATGAACCGTAAAGACGTCCAATGTATCATCCAATTTCAATTTTTCTTTAACTTTGCATCCCCAGCGACACAGGGTAACAGAAATTACGGCAAATGGGATAGTAGCTAATGGATGAATAAAACCTGACGCAGGTGTAATTACTGTCAATCCCACGACGGCCCCACAACAAAATCCGTACGCTGAGAAACCTCGCGTAGTAAAACAACAATCTAAAATTGACCACGTGACAGCTCCAAGTGATCCGGACAGGTTGGTGATAACGCAAGAAAGGACGGCCTGAATTGTTGCGCCAAATGCTAACCACAAATTTATCTTGCATATTTATGTATTTATATATTTAAGACTATGACGACGTATTTTACCTGATCCCACGTTATACCCAAAGGTTCCAAACCACATAAAAATCATTCCAATAACGAGGTAAGCCATGTTATGTGGTCTAGCGCTTCTTTCTTTCAGGCTTCTTGGGCCCAAAAAGTAGGAATATGTCAGACCTGCGGCTGCAGCGGGGACATGAATTGGTGCTGCGCCACCAAAATCAAGTACTGCAAAGTGTGATAGGTACAAATCATCAAACGTGCCTTTTCTAGTATTATTTTTCAAGACTCACCACCCATCTTGTAACTCCACCCATTCGGGTTTAATGACCAATACGCGCAGGGATTGTAGACTAGCAGGCCCCAAAGTACCATGAAGACTAGGGCAGGTAAAATCCTTGCTCTTTCCGCAATTGACCCTGATATTAGTACCGCCGGAAAGGCAGCCGATGCTCCTTGATAGAGGCAGAAGGACAATTCGCTAATCCGAGTACCTGTCGGGTAGGATTTGCCAAATACTCCGGTGTAAAATGATTTTTGGAAATCTCCAATCCACGAGTTTCCACTAATTTTAGTTTATAAGTACATGATATTTATCGAGTATCAAGTGTGTAGAAGATGCGACTACAGATAAACTTACCTGGTAAGTGAAAATGAAAGTGAGTACCCAACAACATACCACTCAACACTTGTCAATGAAACGGCACACAGGGACAGAAAAATCATGGACAACGCACTTCTACTGCTGGCAATGCCACTGTAGAAAAACCCACATCCGGGAACCATCAGCCACATTAAGCATTCAGCCACATCAGCCACATTTCCAAATACCATGAACGCTTCATTCTCGAAATTTGACGTTATCAGATCTATACAAAAAATAATTAAAATTATCTGGTGAACATGGTGTCAAATTCCGTCGTGCTAACACCTCAGACATACCTTGGACAGGATAATTATCGCCTTCAATAGTAGAATTGTACCGCAATCTTACAGTAAAAATGCTCGAAAGTTGAACAGTGTTTTCCATGTCGAGATGTTTGTGAGGACACCGACGCCGATGTGACATAAAGAAAGATGCAAATAATATACTTTATGCATACATTATGTAACAGTGTTTCAGTAGTAAAGGTCCCTGAGTAATTTCCTTCGAATTACTTAGATTACTAGGATATTGATGATTCCATTAGAGTTACGTTTACAAATCATTTTGTTCCATAGTAAATAACCAAACCATGTGAGCAACTTTATTGCATAGCATCAAATATAATGAACGTTAATAAAATAGTAGTGACCCAATCAGTAAACTATACCTGCACATTTGTATTTAATAATGCTGCATGGATTATGTCTATATTTTTGATACGATTAAATGATCGCAGCATTTTCCCCGACAACAATCACTGGTTTATGAAATGAGTACTTGAGCATTTGCTCTTGTCCAGCCAGATGATAAATCTCCATGCAATCGTTCAGAATTATTTTGTGTCCTGTTTGAGTCACTTCTGCCAAATAAACTTTGATAGACAAGTGGATCCATGTACGATATGCGTCCACTCAGGATCGTATACCATTATTTCACGTTGGACATCACTGTAACGTATGTATTTCATACCCCAGCACACTTAATTGTTCCACACAAAAGGATATTTATATCCAGATGCTTGTTCCTCACAAATTCAACATACGCTTTATTATGTGCAATGCCTGAACAAAACCGTCTCACTTTACATGATTGAGCTCTGCTCGTGTCACCCGTATAATCCAGCCTCACTCCATTCCTTCCTTTGTACATCTCTCCCTAATAAAAATTGTAATCATGGTTCAATTGCTGCTAATTGATAACGATTATAAATGGACGTCAGTATCAGTCACGAGCCGCCATTGTGTCGCAACCGCAAATGTACATATATACTCAACTAAACAGGATAAAACTTGAGGCTTTATTTATTTTACTGCTCAGTCGAATCTTCCACTTCAAGGATTTAAAAAATCAAGTTCAACTTCACATCTCCAAACTCAAGGTTTCTTTTTAGGCGTAAAGTTAGTAAAACATGAGCGACGTGTTCAAGGCCGCGTTCTCCTCCGGGAACGAATACACGGCAGAAGAAAAGGAAAAATTGGTCCAGTTCAGGAAGAACGTGGCCGACTTGTCCCTGACCGAGGAAGAATTGGAGGACGATTTTCTCATAAAATGGTTACGAGCCAGATACTTGGATCTTCCCAAGGCAGCCGAGATGCTTCGTGCCTCCATGAAGTGGCGGAAGGAGAATGAGATTGACACGTTGCTGGAACGGGAGGGCGATTCCATGCCGGAGGAGATGCGGAAGGGAGCGGCCATCGCGTGGTGTGGCATTTCGAAGGAAGGCTATGGCACCTTCGTCGTCCCCTTTGGAAGACACGATATGAGATCCATGCTGGAAAAGTATGGGGCCAAGGAGTGTGAAAAGTTTAACAACATTTTCATGTTGCAAATGCTAAAAATTATGAAGGAAGAAGGTGACAAGAAAGGTGTCAAATGTACGCAACTTATTGAGATTTGCGATTGCGAAGGGTAAGCACAAATGTGAGGGAATTCATACCCATGTTTTTAAACTGTGTAACATTTTGCATAAATTGACAATGCAAAAAGTTTAAATTTGCTTTCTTTACTTTTTTACAAAGTTGACGTAAATATGACCAAATCGATTATTTGTATTTTAGGTATTCATACCGACAAATGGCCACGAAACAATGTCGCGATTTTATGACCAATATGCAAACCAATATGGATGCAAACTATCCAGAAATTTTGCGATACGCTATGATAATAAATGCGCCAAAGGTGTTCGCCATTATCTTCAACATGCTCAAGCCAATCATCCCGAAAGCTACATTGGAGAAGATTGATATATTCGGGTAAAATAAATATTATCAAATACATACATAGGTTATGTACGTGAACACGTTTTAGCACCTGCTAGGGGAACGACAATTTTCACCACTTTACATAGATTTTCAATTTTGTCATTTACTTATAATATTCGAATTTTATGGATACTTCGTTATCATGTTATCCGTACTCTGAGTTCATAAGTTTACTATCAAATTTTAAAGCATTCTTCATTACGCGTGCTAACTTCCAAATTTATCCGTAAATGTATGCAAATTGAGCCCACCGAAGGAAGTAGTATAACCAACTAAAATTACATGTGCACGCTCGTTGCACTATTCTTCATTTCATGTGTTAAGGAAAAATATAAATTATTCATGTCCTCTTATCACCTTTAATTTCAGACCAGACCCTGAGAAATGGAGAGCCATCGTACGAGAGAAGTTTCCCGTCGAGTTGATTCCTGCTTATTGGGGTGGGGATTTAGTGACCGAGGACGATTATGCGAGTGGTCACTCCATTTGGCTTCAAGGGCCGGCCGACATGGGCCCTTATATGAGAGGTGAGGACATAATTGCAATATAGAACTATTAATAGAAAAAAGTGACCTGTAAATGAGCACTATTTACTTAAATTACGTGCTTTTTATGGTTACATAATTTACAAATTATTCTGCTTTAAACAATGGTTGGAATTATATGTGCTTATAATCACTTCAGGTTTGGCTGAGGAGGACGCGGCTTTCACAAAAGTTGTGGTCGCTGCTCGAGAGCGATTTATCCAAGAGGTCGAAGTTCCCGATAAAAATACAATTCTCGAATGGAAATTTAAATCCGAGGGACATGACGTCGGTTTCCACCTATTTTACTCAAAGGAGGCTCGTGCCAAGAAGGACCAGTGGGAAGATATCGTCCCCTTGGCGAGGGTGGACGCTCACACGCAAGTTCAGGAGGGGTCTCACCTCTGCGAAAAGGAGGGCATCTACTCCCTCGTTTGGGACAATGGGTTCAGTGTTATGAAGGCGAAAACGATCCTATATCAGATTTCATTCGTTGATCCGGCTCACCAAGAAAATCCAGATGCTTAATGTGTTCTACAAGTGGACAAATGGATGGCTTCATTTTTTTCAAAATTGAATAAAGTATTATTTGAGACAACAATTACATATGTGCATGCATACTTTTATTTTAAGTTTATACCGAGCTACCGTCCCCAATAAAAATTACTATACCATTTATCCAAGGGTAGAAAACCACACAACTGCTTTATGCCGTCGTATTGAAGTAATTTTACTGGTCTGTTCCTCAGAAGACCATCGTCTACTCTGAAGTGGGTGGGAATCTCCACCTGCCAATTTAACTAATGGGTGCGTGTAAAACTAACTTTCCAAATGCCTAAACCAGCAGCTAAATAGATAAGTACATACTTCTTAAAGAATGTTATTTTACTGTTATAGGAAAATACAAAAATTCCATGTCAAACAGATTTCGATGTATGCATCATTCTTTGTTTTCGATTCGTGACGAGTTAGATTAGAAAAAATCAGGATTTAGTAAAGACAAAATATATACGTACGTACATGAATATATTTTTAAATGACTCGAGCATATGAAGGTTTTTAAATTTTGCCAAAGATGTCAAAGTAAATGATTCGAAGCATCACTTTCACACTTTGTTGGTATAATCGTCATATTATTGGTAACCTATCATCAATGGTATTATTTGGCGAAATGCTTCCATGAAAAGTTCCAGTTTAATCTGAAATGAAGTTTATTAAATACGTAAGTGCATAATTATGAACTTGTATACAAGTGTTAAGTAAATTACCTCCAATATGTACTGAACATCAATAATCTTGCATCCTCCCAACCCGCTATATGGAATTGATTCAGGAATTTTCATTTTGTTGGTCATCTCCCACTTTTTCTCGCCATTTCCTAAAAGTTTGGGCCCTTCAACTTTCACAATTGTATTGCTTTCCTTCCTGGTACCATCAGTCCCCTTGAATTCGATTACTTGAAGTAATCGAATTTTTAAGGGGTTAAGATTTTGTTTCAAGTGGTTTTTCTGATACACCTGGAAATTTATGTAATCCCCGGAAACGAATCCACTCCGATCCAGTTTAATGCCAACCATGATTTTTCCAGGACGACAGAACATGTCATAAATTATTTTCTCCTTTTCAATTTCTAAAGGTTTTCTTAAATTTTCGATTTTGTCCATCGAAAGGTTAAGCCTCCCATCAACTTTAAACTCCTTAATTGCATTGGTTTGTGATTGACACCAAGAGCCCTTCATTATAGCTTGCATCATGTACGAGACAGTGCCAACGTGATGGGAGAATGATGAAGGGATCCCATGAGGAAGTTTGTAGGCGAAGGGATATCTCCAAGTTCCTGGAGGAAGACTTGTTGTATCGGCTCCTTCAAAATTATAATCCATGAAAATATTCATCAATTCATGATTCGCAGATAAGTAATTAATAATCAGCTTTAAATATGCATGCATACTTGTAATACAAGTCTTGTATATATGTAATGTATGTACACATATTAATTACGTATTGTTGCAACTACAATGTTGAATTTCTACACCTCATCATTATCATGATCGGGAAGATTAAACAAGCAAAAAATCAGATAACGTATGTATGCATATCTATGTACGTAGATAATGCAGTTGCAAAAACGATATCGTTAAACCTTACCATTACCGATGAGAGCCAGATCTTCGGTGAAATAAACTTCTTCGCCAGTGAAATGATGGGTATTCGGTATTCTGTAACCGGTTTGTCGGATTTCGGACCATTCTACTTTTGCCCGTCCATAAAAACGGATTCGGATACCTGTTAATACATTTCAATAAATGCCCAGTTTTGCTATCCTTTCATGAAGTATGTATTTATTCATTGTATATATTCATGTGTCGCTAAAGCTTACCACGATTTATTTAATTCGGCATGACAAATAGAATTAAGGCATTTAACCAAATAAACCATTACAAAGCTTACTTTTAAATTCTGTCGGGTTTTTATTATTAAGTACAACTTCTCCGACAATGCTTTCTCCTGGGATGAAACTTGCGCTTGGATGCTCGAGTATGATTTGCAACACTGAACTTGATCTCTGACAGGGAAGCATAATGCAAAAGCTATTCACAAACTTCAGAGTTTATTTTTTATTACTCTATTTAATTTAGATTGGCACAAGATTTTGTCTGATAAGTACCAGCAAGGAAATATATTTTACACATGTTTACAATCTCCTTATTATTATTATTGAGATTATTTTGCAATTCTGGGGGAAGCAGATGTCGAACATTGCCTCCCACCGTTTAAGATGAAAAGTAAACGAGTTATAGGTATAAAAACGTATGTCAAAGTTTGGCATTTGTCCAAACCAATGGCCTTGTACTCTGCTTTCATCATAGTAAAATCGTATATTTATTTATTTTATTTTCCTACTCGTTCGCTGCCTAATTATTTTGTTTCTAATTAAAGGTAAGTAAGACACTACTGTGGTTGCAATGATGAAGATGCTTAATATTGGGAATTTGGTATACAATTGGAAGATGTACATAAATCAATGGGCGTACTCACGACAAAATTATTATTGCAGCTCGTTTCAAAATATATAAAGTTCAAAATATTTGTTGGGGATTCGCAAAATATAATTTTGCAAATTTCGTCACTTATCCTTCATTAATTTAGTTTTATGGATTATCTGCAAGTTCTAGCACCGCTTTTGATGGAAGGATGAGTTTTCGAAAGAATCTGTAATCCGGTAGCAATCAATTATAAATATACGTAATGTTAATCTTAACATGGTTACAGACCTATAAAAATAATTTCATGTAAATATGTAAACGTCCTCAGGATGATCTCATATTCCGCAGCCCATGAACGTATTATGTAAATCTGAGTTAAATTAATATTGTCATTGTTATGTATGTATGTATGAAAAGAAATATCGATTTGAAGTTAGACAAGGAACGAAGCTTAGGAAAAAATAATTAAGGACATAATTTTGCCAAACTATAGGGACATATTTATATACATACATATTTATATTATATTGTACATAATCACAAGTTGTGATTCATTATTGTGATCATGTATATTGGACATGATCACAACAGTATAGTGCACGATTGACTTCAATCTTAACCTTATTGAAAAATACATGCATCTATATTTCCTTTAATAAAGTCAGAACTAAAACTCGGAGTTTTTTCCTGGAATTGTAATATTTACACTGCCTTATTCACCAGTCTTCCTACTAGCCTTCCTTTCCCTGGAGAGGAGAATATATATGTAATTTAAGAACGTCTCAAAACAACGAGCAAAGGTTGGTAAAAGTTAATCCCATGTAATCTAATCTTCATGAGTCACACTTGACCAGTGTTCCCCGAGTTCTGTGTTTTTGTGTTTAACAAATAATGCATGTATTATTTGTACTCGAAAAATACTGGATGCTAAGAATCCTACTATAGATGATATACTGATATTTACCTTCTTAGCAAGCACAACATTTTGAGAACCCTACGTTCGGTCTGGCTACAAATATACATTTTATTGTCTCACGTTTAAAAGATTAAAGAGCGAGAAAGACGAGATAAAATAAGCAAGCTAACCATATTAGTCCACACAGTCCCTTCAAGCACTCACTGGAAGTTTGTCACCCTTAATTTTCTGCACTATCAAAAATCTCACTGCATTTAACCCTTTACACTCGACAAATTTTCAAGAAATGCATCTTCAGTTTGTACCCAGTGTTAATATTCAGCCACCTTCAATAAGTAAATTTCTCAAAATGATGCTGATTTTACTCTTATTTTGCGCCTGCACTACCCTTGCAGACCCCAATATTATCAAAATCCAAGGCGAAACTGACCGAGGGTGGAACGAGGCAGATGTCGCCTACAACATTTCCAAGTGCAACCCCACCGTTCCCAACGCTCCAGGAGGACGGGTCCGGACAATGACGACGACGGGCAAGTGCTACAACGTTTATCGCGAGGAAAACTGTACTGGTTCTTTTGTTCGCCTGTCAATAAATAAATTGGCCGTCACCATGGTTTCGCCTAGGACAACTCGTTGGATTGGGGATCAAGTGGTTAGTGAGATCCTGCACGTGGGGTCGGTAGGACCTTGTTTTGACGATTGCGACTTGGCAAATTGGGTGGGCGACAGGAGAGAAACCACAGTTGTCACGTTGTATGCGAAACACCTCTATCAAGGTATGTATGTATTTACTACTATGTATGCATATTCAAGGTTTGGGCAAAATATATACATAAATAAAATACGTATGTAGTAGCATAATTTTTTACAAATTTAAAGTAAGCATTAGAAGTTCACAAATTAAGCTTTCAAGGTCAATCAAAGTTGATCATGGTACAAATATTTCGTATTTTTTGAATATACACACACACAAGACAATTGGGCAACTTAATATCGCAGAAAATTGTGTAATTTTTTTACGTGCAACCAGCATCGTAATACTTATCTACGTATGCCAAAAAGTTTAGTAAATTTACCATATGAGAGTCTTATTTTATTTTGAGAAATATTCCTCACAAATTTTTCCTAATTTGGTTCCAATTCCAAATAATGCGGTGCATCAGTACAGCGATAAATACAATGACATTTTTCCTAAGGTCAATAAGCCCATTATTGTCATCTTTCAAACCTAGGTGACAGCGCCTCCCTGGTTATTGATGAGGATGGCTGTATTCAAATTCCTCCACGTTACCAGAAAATCGGATCCATAAAGATTCCAGGAGATGAGACAAATTGCCTCGAGCTGCATAGTGAGGCCGACTGCGGAGGAAAGTTCACACAACTGAAACCTGGATATCCGGAACTGAAGCATCTTTGGGTTTGGGGGGCGAGCCGTGATGTTTTTCATGCCAGAGCGATTTCAAGATGTGGCATGTTTTGCAATAAAACCGAGCCAGAGAGCAGTCCAATTATCACAGACCAATTGGGACCCGGTACCGTTACTCTTTTTGACCATAAAGGTAACTGTAGGATATAATTAAATGGAGATTTATAAGGTGGAACATGTGTACATATGTTTTTAAATTATTTTTTAGGTTATGGCATGACTATAAATATTACAAATGGCTGTGTCAATCTGACTAAGTCTGTATATTCCATCCAAACTTACGGCCAATGTGTTCTTATTTATGGGGAACCAAACTGTGCTGATGAGCAAGGGTCACAGTCAAATGGGGAACGGGGTGAAATTTTCATCAAAAAGGATTTCATAAGGACGATTCTAGTCGTCGCCAAATCGATGAAACTTTGTGGAGCTGATCACAAGTCTGAAGAGAAGGAGGATACTTTACTCTTCGTTCTGAAAGTGACCACGTTAGGATTGGCGTTGGAGCTGGTGATCGTCTGCATCTGTCTTTGTGGGGTGTGTGCAATCAATCGTGCAAAAAATAAAAAATCAAGGTTCGGACTGGAGACTGATATTTAAGAACAGCGATTAATATTTACATTAATGAAAACTATAACTAAACTTTATTTTACGCAAAAATAATTTTCAGAAAAAGTGCACAATGTTTTTCAAGTGTTGCATCATTACTTATAATTAGTTAGTACTTGCAAAAGTTATGAAAAACCCATGGCATTCTGTATATTTACAAAATAAACTATTTGTATTTCCAAATCCTGCATGCAGCGATAAATTTAATTTTGGAATCCATGCCCTCAGTGAATTGACAAAATTAACAAATTACTTCATACTGCCCACACATTGGGATAATGACATTGTCACGATGTCAGCAATATTCATGGATAAACCGGAGAAAGTTATGAGAAAGTTATGAGCACAATTATTGCCACCATTAAAATAACAAATGCTTTCATATTAAATAATAAGTACATATATTTATTTCTTTTAATTTGATTATGAAATAAAAAAAGGTCGAATAGTAATGACAAAAAACTTTCTCATCAAAAACAAAGAAAAATTGAAATTTATTTCTGGAACATGAGGAAATTTCATGGTCCTGGCACAGCACATATTGCGGAGCACACGATGGCAGCACAGATCGGCATTGCGGTCCCACTTGCGGAACAAGTCGACAAACAAAGAACGCAGGCCATGGCACCAGCCTCCGTCTCAACCATCAGTCCCAACAAGACAAAGAGCACCAGGAGCACACACATTTTTGAAAATCTAAAAAGAAGTAAATGCATTTTAAAATTATTTTGAGTATCTACCATTGGGTGACACTTTAATAATTACGCAGCAGATAGAGTGACGAGTAACCGGCGATAATGTCTCTCACGGGGTCAACATTACAGACGCTTTTAATGTGAGCAACTGAATTGTGCCGCTTCCAAAAAATATTTTGTTGTCAAAAATGGTAATCAGGCCGTTTTTCGAGGAATTGATTTCTAGGCAAATAAAGGAAATCACTATCAATTCTAAAAATGAGATGCCTATAAAAAGTTACGATGTCATTTGCATGGATTTTTTAAAATTTTGACTATTAAAACAACGCCTTCATGTAAGACCGACAGCTGCTTTTGGCTAAGTTTAGAAACTTCCAAAAAATGCGTCGCACAAGTTTGGGTTTGAACTTCAAACCCAAACTTGAAACTTTGAAGATACGAAAAGTGATTTTGTGGAAACGACGGCTTAGTTAGCCAAAGTCCGTACAGAGTACAGACACAAGTCTTGATGTTGAAGAAACAACCCAGATTCAAAAATGTCAGAAACAATTATAAAATTAGTCTGCTACTGCTTAAATCCCAAATTATCTCTCTTCGTAAATAGTTCACAAACCTACTTGCATAAAATAGTAAATCTCTCGGCTTACCTCTTCGCCATGATGTATGTAATTATATGAAGAAAATTTTGTGATTATTCGGTTGAATAATTTTCACTGGACAGGTAATGTTCTGTTCTTCACAAATTGCATCCCTTTTTATAAGCCGCATGGATGAGAAAGGTATTTGCATATGCGCTTGTTTGCAGATTTTCTCATGTGGTCTCATGAATGCTGATGTGTGTTTTCTCATGATTCACAATTCGAGGCTAAATCAGTGTACATTGATTATTGGCATTTTAATTATTATTGCAAACTAAAACAAATTTGCTATATGATTCTTATTGTGACCTTTAAGATTCTTTAAGAAAATAATATGATCGTTAAATAATGGAGGAAACATGAAGTAACATGAGAATCCATGAACTGGCATTTTTAGAGCTAAATATATAGATTTGTTTATTTTATCGCTCGGGTCATGAGTATAAAGTATTTACAGTCATCTCTTAAGTACAACATTTTTAGGTTATCTTCAATGAATTGTCAGCCTTTCGCTACACTTGTACTTTTCTCAGCATCTTTTACTTTGTCTAGATGTCCTTTAGTTTTGTCATGTCGTTTCCGATGCGAAAAAGAGGACAGAGTTGTACCACAAAGGGTGCAGGTAAGGAGCCCTTTCACCTCATCTGGATGGTTTTTCTTAGGTGAAGGAAAAGTAACCATAAGGTGATCATGTTAAAAGATCACCATGGTTACGGCGAAGCCTAGGTATGCAATCAGCTGCAACTTTGAAAAGGTCGCACTGAGATTTCGCCCAAACCGTTCGTTGCATGGAAAACATGCTGAAACAAAAAAACCAGAGAATTCTGTTTTACAGATACGTTTTTTTTATTTTTTCAAAAATTCTAATTCCTTCAGGTAGAAAGTCCGATGCCTAAAATTTCAAATCCATTTCTTGGCATCAAGGAAGTGTTTCCGACCGGGGGCTTGCCATTTTTATTATTCTCCAGGATAATACGCAAATTGTAAGCCTTTGTTCGACTTAATCGGATCAAAACTGACGGAATTAGAGCTTTTTGAAATATTTGCATTAGGCAACCTATTTACGTGTTAAGTTACTGGTTGCTAACGTGCGGTGATAGTTTATTCAGCATCGCTATTCAATACTCAACATATCCAATGTTGCTAGACAATCGAATTACGTTATTATTAGATCGCTAAGTGTCAAGGCATTCTTGACAGAACAGAACAATCCTTAAAATTTTGAAACTGGGGGATTAAATTGGCATGCCACGCATCCACACCCACTGCGGAATTAAATTGGTATGCCAAGCGTCCACAAACAGGAGAATTAACAACGTTTAAGATTTTATAATTGCATATGATTTTATGCATATAAGTTCACAAATCACTAAAAATAATTAAATAAATAAATTTTAAAAAACAAACTTAGGTGAAGGACGCGCTTAAAATATTAAAACAAGAAGCATTAAAAAATGTCATAAATCGCTTAATATTTATTAACTTTTACTTCACCGGGGGCCCAACTGTTAAATTTTCAAAGCAATGATAATCAATAATAAATGTAGCTAAACCAACGACTTGATTAAATATGAAGGGCAGCATTACAGAAGTTATTAAAAATACGCCAGAACATGAGCAAATTTCCTCTATAAGAGGTGTCGCGATTTATTGAAAGATAATCATTCAAATCTTGCAAGTTTAATATACAAATACATATTACGCATTTCGTATAATTGTTCCAAATCCTTGAAAGTATACCTTTTTTCCTGTGTTAGTTGGGCCCCCGGTGAAGTAAAAGTTAATAAATATTAAGCGATTTATGACATTTTTTAATGCTTCTTGTTTTAATATTTTAAGCGCGTCCTTCACCTAAGTTTGTTTTTTAAAATTTATTTATTAAGGATATGGTTATGAAATTGGAAAAGAAAATTGTACTTTGCCGTCCCACGTGGACAGAACTGGCACGTGTAGCTTTTTTCTCTGGCTGAATTAGTGATCACTTCGGACGGATGAACCTTTTTCATGTGCAACTTCCACACATCTCGCCGGTTGAAAGTTTGTCCACAGTTTGACACCTCACACGTGATTAGAGGATTAGTCGAATGACACGAAGCGATATGTCGGACCAAGGCTCTTCCCTGTTTAAACCGTTTCTCGCAATGAGGACACGATAAGGTTGCATGGGTCGAGTGGGTCTGCATGTGTCCACGAAGCGTATCCTTTGCACGAAATGAGCGTTTGCACAAGCGGCATTTAAACTTTCGTAATAATTTGTCGTTACTCGAGTCTTGGTGTCTGGTTTGTTGATGAATTTCGAGTTTTTTGGAATTGTAACAACGACGCCCACAAGTCACACAACGATATGGAATTTCTAACGTGTGCTTGCGCATGTGAGCCTCCAGAAGTTTGAAGAAACTGTATCGGGGGACAAAAGAGCAAAAGTAACAGGATATGCGCTTGTGGGTGGAGGAATGATGTCTTAAACTTATCAGCTTGTTCTTTTGAGAACGTGATGCTTTCGGCTTGTTATTTAACTGTGGCGTTGTTACGGATTCTGGTTCGTAGTAGAGATCTGACTCACTGTCGATGATGTCACAGCAGTCATCGAGAGATTGCTCCGTTTTTACGACGGGAAGAAAATTCGGAAGGTAGTCCACCTCTTCCTGGTTGACATGAACATCTTGGGGGCCAAAATGCGACTTCAAGTGATGCATGACAAGTTGTGAGGATGGAAAAGTCTCTGCACAAATGTGACACGTATATCTTGGAGGGGACAAATTCTGCATGGAATTGTCAGATTTAATCGGACAGTTAAAGTTATGATCATGGTTGATGGAGGGGTCCGTCGGTGATTTTTTCTCCTGGACTGACATGACTTCTTCAGTCGTGTTGTCATCCTTTTCACCTATGCAGATAATTATTTATTTGTCCTGTCTGTTAGTTATATTACTTGAATTACTCTTTTATGTACCTATATGAAAAACGGAGTCGTGTAGCTTTACTGCTTCCAACGTGGAAAAGTGTTGATTGTGAATTTCGCAAGTGAAAAACATTGCTTTATTGTATTGGGAAAATCCTGTAAGTTTCGAACCACACTTTACACAATGCGATAATGAGAGAACATTATTAATTGTTTTCGCAATTTGTACTTACCACAGAGAAATTGAAACACTAACTTATTAAACTAATGTATGCTGTCATGACATATGAATTATACTTATAAATAAAATTAGATAGAAGTAAATTCACTAGTTTTTCAGTATAAATGGTATGTGTTTAATTATGTAATCAGTCAGCTGGGCCGGAAAAGGAGTGAATGTACTCGTACATATGTACATGCATAACACATATGTATGTACATAGCAGATACATGTATTGTATGTATATATTGATCTATAATTAATGTTTAGTTGGTTTAAAATATATAGTTCCGAAACAAATGCCCTCAACAAACATTCCGAATCTGCAGTATGGAAATGCGTAGTAAGTATAGTCTGGCCGTATTTATGTTGTATGTATTCGACAATTTGAGAGAAATGCATAGACAGATGTCAAATGTATGTATGTATGTACATATAGGTATGTATGCATATATATTTGACATGCACACTTATTTTTCAAGTCATGTTCTCCACAGACGCCAAAAATCAAATTTTTGTACATAACCAACCAGGTCGTAAATCATTATTGTGTACTAAATATGAATGCATTTATTTTAAAATTATTTTAAAATCATCAATTTAAATAGGACTCGAATTCCCTTGCGGTTTCATAAGCACGTACTCTATTACGTCTGGTACTCAAAACGCATTTATTTTCTGTCTTTTTTTACAAATATCCACAAACAATATTCGGCTGGCTGCTAATTATTGCATCATTCGGAGAAATATTCCCCTTCTTCATCCAACAAGTCCCGGGCCCTTGTCCATCCTGCGTCCAATCCGTCCAAGTGAAATGTGTGCAACTTTGCGTCGCAGCACATTTCCCACCACAATCTTCCCCTCTAACCTTCGCACTCGAGAGATCATTTCCCTTAAAGTCACACTCCGTCGCCCATTTTCTCCCAGCCCAGTTGACCCCACATTGTGCCGTGTTTGTAGACGATGGTCGAATCCATCCCTCTTTGTACGAGTGATTAAAACTCCAGTGTTTCCATCCCTGCTGATTATTGTGAGCCCAAAAAAAGTATCCCGTGGCCACCTCGTAGGATCCAATTTGTTGTTGAGCAAAATATTTCTGGTCGTTGCATTGCAGCTCGTTCGGCAGTGCGAGTGACCACTCCCCCACCACCGTCCACAACTTGGCGTTAGATTCTCGCAGTTTTTCGTGATACGTGCAAGGATGTGAGTAGTGCTGCTGGCAAGTCATCTTCCCCCATTGGTCACCAAATACTTGGTATAAATGCATATCAAGCATGATCCAGTAGTAGTGTGAGTCATCTCGGAGATAGTACCAGTTGCTCGGATCAATAAAAGCGTCATGGACAGCTACAACTATTATGTCGTTGTACTTCCGGACCTACACGGCAAAAAATCGATTATGGTTAGTTTAGCATGCACTTACATATTTATGTAAATGCTTATCACTAATGTGTGTACCTCATCATACGCCATTCTAATGTATTGTTTAAGACGAGTTAACCGATAATTATAGTCATTGCCCCAAAGAACTGGTTCATTAAGGAGTTGGACAATGGAAACAGTGTCCCTCCACTCGGGTGCGTTGGCCCATTTGGCTATCTTCCCAATCACATTAGTCGCCCTTTGAAGGTTTTCGTCAGAGTAATAAAATCCAATTGGGCCAGATTTTCCACTGTGGTCGTTACCATTCTGAAAAATATACTTAAATCAGATAATGAACACGTTAATTATACATGTTCAGAATTTTATTAACCTGAGACCCTGGTGCACCGTGGAGGTCAACCATTAACTGCAGCCCGTATTTCTTTGCCCATCCTGCAGCCTTTACGACATAGTCCCAAGAACCTGCCACCCAAGGCTCTCCATTTTTAATGTCGAGGGCCCAATAACCAATGGGGAGACGAACATGGTTCAGTCCTGCAGACTTGAAGGAAGCAAAGTCTGCCTCTGTCACCCACGTGTCCCAATGAGCCCGAAGCGTTTGCAGGGCCCCAGCTTTTCCCAAATGTTGACATAATTTGTATTCGTCGTTAACCGAGTCGGGCAGCCCTGTAGAGAACACGGTTTTGTTAGAAATCGGTTTTAATTGTATATTTTTTATTATTTCTTATTACCTTCAAATGGTTTTGGGGTCATCCATTTTTCTAGAACCAGCCAGGACCCAATATTCACCCCTCGAACTTTATCCTTGCCATAAGACCACCCCCAACTCTGTTTTGTGAGACAAGCTAATAGTATAAGCGCAACTTTTACCACAAAAGAACACATTTCAATGGAGTGATAAATTATAAACTGAGGATGTGTTTTGCAACTTCTCCGTATTTATTTAAAAATGTGGGCATGACAATTTGTGGTCAAGCATATTTCTTGGATGGATCACATAAATGCAACCATGCATATGTATGGAAATGCGTCGATCTTTACATTGCGTGCCTTAAAACCAGTCAACACCATGTTTTATACATTTGTTATGTCATTTTTATGTAAATAGTTGTCCCGTGACGGAAGAAGATCCTGATGCAAATAATTCCATGAAAATAATTAAAGAGAACATGCATGCATATGCATATTTTGACCATGGTCCAGCATCCGTACAAATGTACATCGAATAACTTGTTAGTTTCCTACGTATGCATGTATATGTATGTATATACCTAAGTACAAAATACGTGCTAGATGTTTTTATTTATGCACAGTTATACATAACATGTGAGATAAATTTATGTAATTTGAAATTCTACTACAAGGTTATGCTTTTTTTAACGTGGTGAAAAGCACGTACACGTTCAGTAAAATAAACAATTACGAAAGCTGCAGACGCACTAAATAAATAAAATTATGTAGTTCGCGGAAACACCAATTTCATCTACGTATTTATAATGAAATTATGTAGTTTTTCGCTATAAGGTGGATCATAAATAATGTTACAATGACACGAGCATAACATGGCCATTTTTTCATATACGACTTGTTAGTGAATATGTCCTTAAGATGGTCATAATATCGAAAGTAATTTATTACTTCAGTGTAACAATTTTGCAATCTCTAACACTCGTTACAAAAGCATTACGGATCTTTCTTTTTCCGAAATTAGTGCCCGGTTTTATTAGAACGTCCCCATATGTTTCTGCTCCAGACTGAATTCTGAATTTCGCAAATTTGTCTGCAGTTGGGCGTTCATTATCAAGCCGATAGGTTTGTTTGGTTTTTGTCCCTTTGTAAGTGGCATAGGTTGACACCTTGTCATTTAGAACTACACTGTCTTCGTTCCACTTTTGAATTAGGGCATTTATATCAATCCGTTGATTTGGGGTGGCACAGGTTAAAGCTAATAATGGGACAAGAATAAATGGATTAATACTTTATTTAGTTCGTGCAAATTGTATATTCGTCAAGAATGCATTTCTTACATGCGAAACTCTCCACTGAGTAATTGAGGGAAATATTGAGACAAAATATGATTCCCAAAAGCATGAACCTCAAAATGTAATACATCTTCATTCTTGTTGTTTGTTATCTGGGAAAATTTTGAGCAGGCGATAAACTAATTAGAACGGCATACATTTAGCTATGAGCATTTTGGGGCTATTTATATGCACAAACGAACTTAATATGAGCAATAACTTAAGAAATAATGCAATTAAAACAACCAGAGGTATACCAATTTTTTGAATAATGAATTATACCACCTGTAGCAAATACAATTAAAATTAATTTATCTGTTAGATATGTTATATTTGCATAATGAATAAAATGTACGTATTAATTTATATGCAAATTAACAGAACAGATTCTTGAAAAATTTTAACTCCAGGATTTTGTCAATAATTTGTTATTGAGGTAAATGCTATTATTTGTGGTTTGGACCTGTCATGAATTTGTAATAACTGATGTATGTTTTAATTTACAGATTTATTATTATTTGGAGTACATTTTTACAAGGGTATAAGTGGCTATAAGTGGATTAAAAATATGCATAGTAAATTAAATTAATAGTATGCTGTTATTCCAATCTTATTGGTTGTAGTTTTTAACGCAGAGAATCGAACTAATGGATTCTGATGAAAGCTTATATCCATAAGAAAATACACTTGAAAAGAGGAAGCAAGGAGATGCAGTAAAATCGAAATGGGAATTCTACAGCTTCCGCTTGTTTAATTGTGAGGCTAAAAATAAATATTTCTTTTTATGTAGAGAGAGTTTATGTAGCTGTTGATCATCCCGGATTTAAAACAATATCTCCATCTGAAAAGTATGTACAGAATAGGTTGAAAATCACAGTTTGTTTCCAGTACATATTCAACTTTAATTCATTTCAAAATCTAAAAAAATTAGAAATTCGTTTAAAAGGCAAATTCTTTCTCATAAAAAGCATAATGCATACCACACTTCATGTGATTAATTGTCTCACTGCAGAGTGTAATCTCACAGTGCAGATAAAGTCCTGCTCAGGGGACGTGTTGGTCATTGACACAATAAAAGGAGAGGACAACGAAGAAAGGTCGTTTGGTAAATGTGGTCATAATGTTCGAGAAGATTCAAGGGTATTAAATACACGTATTCCATTAAATATTTAATTTTCATCACATTTCTTTTGATTTTATTTTCTATTTTCAGCTGGCTTACAGCATCGATCTGTCTGAGATGGGTGAGGGTGGCTCATTGCAAATTTTAGTGATTTGGCACAAACATAAAAAATATGGCGAGTGGAAATTTGTGCATACCTCGCAAGATCTGAACATGACTTCCCTAAATTATTACGTGACGAAGGGAGGAATTTTTTACACTGGAAGAAAACCAGGCGACGAGGGAGAAGTAAATGCCATCCCGGTGAAAGTTGTGCATTGGAGAAATGCTGCGATAATTGAGGAAATCCGTAATCATGAGGGACAAATAGTGGAATTTCAATGCTCTACGGGTGATTAACGTGTTACATAATTTAATTTTTATGGACAAATTGTATACAATGTGTTGTTAAATATATGTGTATTCCGCTGTTTATGTACAATTGAATAAGGCGTTATTTTTCTCAACTAAATACTTAAAGCATATTTGCGATCGATACTCAATTTTTGGGCAATTTTGATCGTTACCCGATGATGTGCGCACGTGTGATGTATTCATTACATACCCCCGGTCCATTTTCAACTTGTTCTATGTATGTATGTATTTGAATCCAAATACTTCTGTAGGATGAATGAAACGATTAATTTTATAAACATCGTTTAGACATTAAAGAAGAATATGGGTAAGTGGAATTTATCATTGTGAATTTATAAGTAAAAATATTTACTCAATTATGTATCTATCAACCCACTGTATAATAATATGTCATTGGAAAGCTAAATTAAGTCAGGTATTGGTATTGGCACTATTTAGTTATCTAATTGATATAACGGACCTATTAAAGAACAATGGTGAAATTTATTCGGTTAAGTGCTGGAAAGTAATTTTGTTTAATATAACAGAAGTGCCAGCCTTTCCTTTTACCTTGTAGTTTACACTTTAATAGGAATTGTTTAAAAAAACAATAGTAAAAGTTATTGCCTCAGCAACTAATCAGATATGTTCATGTTTTTTTTACAATCATAAACTACATACATATGTACGTACATATACTCATATTCATGTCAATCATCGTAACAAGATTTTCCTTAGGTTCATGTATTTTAGATACATGTTAGTACATACATAAGTGCGTCACGTTCAAGTAGTCTGGAGATTTAAAGAATTCTATGTGACCTGTCGTGCTTGGCCTTTAAAAAATAAGGCACTCCGCGTGAAGCCTATGCACGGAGTTTTTTAACCGAAGAGCCCTTGGCATTTTTCATTACCAAAATTATACTGGATGCTATATCCAGTGGATCCGTTTTAAGCCTAAAAGTTCACGTCCTAGTTTACTACATGAAATATAAGTACTTACAGCATTCGGTCATTGTTTATTGAAGCTTTTTAAACCCTTCCGCGGAAGCGTACTTTAAAATAGAAGTCCTCGTAAAGTCTTCTTTTTCTACTACTTTACATATTCGCAGTCCAAAGTTTGTCTCCATTCTTCCACGAGTAACCAGCCACTCCACTACGTATTTAGCACTCCCTGGCCAACAGAAATGGGTTCAGCAAATCCACTCCCACCCAACTTTGGTGCTGATCTAGCCCAACAAATGTAAGAAACTTTAGATAATTTTTCAAATACATATTTAAAAAATAGTATAGTTGAGTAGTGCCTTGAATTTACTAATGTTTGTTAAAATTCGAGCTAAAAACGAGTCAAAATTATCGCAGTTTTCAAATCCTGAATAATTATCTTGTCATATTAAACATACACATATGTACATATAAAGAAACATGTAAGTATGTATGTATTATGCATACCATTATACGCTATTATTTCTCATGTCGGGAACGGGTTTTAAAAATTACATGGAAGAATTAGTCCGAACGCATTGCTGTGTTTCTATGAAATTATCATATATACATATACGCATTTATTTATTCTCGTGATAAATTTGCGAATATGCCGAACTTGCTGTTCTTATATTAAGATTCTGACTCACCCTGTTTGGAATGTGAAATTTGATATTGTCTGGACTTGTCCGTTTTGTTCTTAAATATTCGTATTATTGAGAGGTACAACATAGTCGAATTGCATTTAGCTATACGTAAAACCACTTCATACATACTTCATACATACTACCAATATTTGGCCTGCATTATCCATACTTGTGTACATGGACATGTATGTACATACGTTTATAAACTCATGTATGTGTGCATTCATACATATACTTTACTGCTATCATAGACGATAAATGTGACCTGTATGTATGTATTGAACAAAGAATAGTAAACTTCTCAGTCTGAAATAGTCTGAATTTACTGAAGTAAATTCAGACTAATCCTAAGAGACCCATTTGCTGTCGCACTCATGACTCACGTCAACTGTTTTAATTTATTTTCGTCTCAACTGCATTAATTTGTATTCCATAGCCTCAACATTTATTAGTATACATAACTTCCATAAACTATATTATTTTTCATGCTATTTATGTATGACCCGAAAATCAATTAATGCTAATAAATCGAGAAAAAAATATATGTACTGTACATACGTACGATTTTATTTCTCTACAGCCGTGAGACCATTCAAGCCAGCCTTGGAGGAGCAGGACTACGAGGTCGAGGTCAAGGTCAAGGTCGACCACGCCCACCTCCAAGTGCATCATCGGGCCAACCCCAATCTGGTACCACCGGAACAAGTGAGGGGGGTCACCATTTCGAGCAATGTACGGGAGACATTACGCTGACCACCCAAGTTTTGGACAGGAAGCCATTGACTCCGGAGGAGGAAGCTCGAGCACGACGTGGTGCTGCTCGGCTTGCACGGTATGAAACCCCCGAAACCATCGATATGACGGATCAACAATTAAAACGACTCGTCTTGTTGGAGAAGCTGCGAAATTTGAGGGGAGAGAGACTCCGAGGGGGCAATGCTTCACCGCAACAAGAGCGAGCTAACGCTAACGTTGCAGGCGGTGGTATTGCACCTGGTGTTGTAGGCGCTGATATGACCGGTCATGACGAGGATGGTCTGGACACCGACAGTGATTAATTTCTTACTGGATAGTAGTAAATCCTTTCACAATAATAATTTTCGTACTCTTTCAAAAATCTCTAGGAAACCGATTATCCTATGACGCGTAATTTATTATTTCTTACAAAACTAGTACATATATACTTCTTGGCAATTACATATATGTATACTGAAATACTGAAAAGTAGTTCTTGTGAAGGTAATTTGCTATATTTTGGAATAAATGAAGTTTGACATATTTTTCGTTTTTTGCTTACGATTTATTAGATATTGAGCGTACTCACGTCAACCTTCGCATATCTCGCATATCTCGCAAATTGAGCATAACAACATAACTTGCGAAGTTTTGCGAGATATGCGAGATTTCGCAAAAATTTTGCTGGAAAACCATGGGATTTTTTTCGCAAATTTACCCAGCAATTTGGCATGTTTTTATTTCGCAAAATTACTTCGCAAACTCATCCTCATCATCGCCAACAAGGGAAATTCAAGAAATCCATGGAAACAATACCAAAATAGGTGTTTTTCAATAGATTTGCGAGATTAGAGAGATTTGCGAAGTCATATTTTGCGAATCCCCTCACGACAGAAATATTTTGATCTTCGCAAGTTTGCTAAATGAGTTGCGATGCGAAATAAGACGTTGTAGTGAGTACGCCCATTATATAATAGTCAAATGATTAAATAGAAATCATAGACAAATCAAGTGTACATACTCCTGGCACGGGGACAACGAGTTAGCATTCATATTTACATGCATACATACTTCCTTATGACAGCATGGTCAACTTAACCGATGTACATATGTAAGATTATGTAATATTTACATTTTTAACTTGCGTCAAAGCTGAACGTTGAACCACAAGTACCTACACATATACATACAGTGATAGATCGTAATAAGTGTAAGAAACAGACAGGCAAAAGTATGGTTTCTATTTTATTAACCACTTCAACCCTAGGAGACGAGTTTTTTCATACCTTTCACCCCTAGTAACCGCGAATTTTTACCTCCCTTGACCCCGAAATTTTTATCTACTGCATGACGTTAATTCCTGGGCCATGAATTAAAAAATGGTGTTCCCACCGGAATTATTCTGGACACTTTTTTATGAAAATTGATGTGAATAACCTTTCAAGAAGGTATTTTGAGTTGTAATTTGCATTTTTGAGTTGTGGCGAACCACCAATGTTTATAGCCGAAAATAGCCAACACGCCGAATTTTAAAAATGATTGTAATTGCATGAAAAGTTAAACAAGCATGGAGTAATACTTGCATAATAGTACGTAAACTCGCAAATATTGATTATAGCGCATAAAGCGCCTTAGGAGCCGATTTTGGGCGGGAAAACCAAAAATCCTTACAATGACTTTAAATAGACAGCAATGACAATGAATAATTATCCCGTGAGAGGAAATTGCTCGAACATAGACTATGGCGCATCTGGTGAATAGAAATCAATTTTAAGCGGGAAAATTAAATTTTACTAATTCCTGGCAATCTCTCAATTTTTAATTTTCCCGCCCAAAAGATATTTCAGCGGCACCCGGTACGTAATCATTAATTTTGACGTAGTTTACCCTACCGGCAAGATTATTTGTGGTATATAATTAAATCCATGCAATGATGCAATTCATCAAACTTTTAGTTTTCTCGCCCAAAACGCCCATTTGTGCTACATGCGAGCAAAACAATTTCTCTAATCTTATCGTAAAGCGTTGTTGAAATAAATCGGTGTCGAAATTTCCTTGCAAAAAACAGTTTTCACAACTCGGCGTGTTGGCTAGATATAGCCACTTGGCTATAAATTTATTTTGCATCCATTTCTAATATTATTTCCTAAGAGACAATTTATCTTCCCGCCTAAAGGGCGGGTTGTTGACTCATAACTCTTGCTTTGCTTTGCTTGGAGAGGCAATGACCTAATTTTTTTCCGGATACGACACATAGTCGTATGCCGGCGTGAACGGAAAATACGCCACATAGTCGTACCCGTTGTCAAGGGTCAATACGACACATCGTCGTATTCCGGAGCCAAGGGAACTTACGCCACATGGTCGTATTCGGTGTAAAGATCAAATACGCCACATAGTCGTTATAGGGGCGAAGTGGTTAATTCTGGTATCGATTTTATTTTCTTGTTGAAGAAGCTCAAATCAAAATAACGAATTTGACAACTCAATACGAGATTTTCATATCAAAAAGTTTGTAATAAAGAAATAGTTAATAGGCAAAAATGCATATCTATGTGGCTCTAGATTCGTCTATCAACACCATTGTCTGGACAACAATCACACCAACGAATGGGTGAATATTGCTCATCATAATGTAAATAAATATGTTGACCATTCGCCACATTCAACCAGTTGCAAATGTATCCAACGTACGTGTCGGCAGGGTTGGAAAGACCTCCACAAGTACATCCATCATGTATACGACATGTGACCATTGTTCCGGGGAGAAATTTTTGGGGCTGCAATATATTAGCAAAAAAAATCTTCAGTTAAAATTCCACACTTCAATTCTAATATTATTTAGCTCGTTCTTTATAGCTTTTTCGACGAGATCCAATTCGCCCAACCAAATTGAGGCCCACTTCGTACCAAGTCATACCTTGTGAGTGACTGCCTGCAATTTTTTCTAGATTTGTGCACATAACTGGCTTACCGGGATAGGTCCATTCTCATTGCATCCATCCACCGCACAATCGCAGCCGAAGGGATATAATGATGGGGGCGCCACAGCCGGAGGACTATTCGGGTACTTGACACAAGTTCCAGAACAGCTCTGGTTGCAGAGACTCGTCCCTCCGAAATCAACGTAATCACCGTTGAGGGTTCCGATCACCGTTGCAGCAATTGGCAGGCCAAGATTTCCGTCAATCCCTGTACATTCTATGCCTCCCAATCTGCTGTAAATTGACGAAGTCAGCACATTCGAGTAGATAATATTGTTCAAGATATTGTCAAAAATGGCAATTTGTCGATGGCTTGGTTCCTCTGATGAGTGCTGGTCGGGTGAATTTGCTGTGTTCAAGGATGCAAGACTAAACTGAGAAGTGTTATGTGGGGGTGAAATTGAGACGGCCAAAGTGTGCGATGTCACCTTGATCATTGAATGAAGGAAAGTATGCAAATTTATTTATTCTTAATCAGCAAAGAATGCAAGGTATTTTTTATGTTTCACTTTCGCTATTTGGGAAACTTTGTAATTATACTTATTTACTAACTCACCATTGCAAAAATAATTGCTGCAAATTCCATATTCGAAAGATTTTTCGTGCTCTGATTTTATGTTTAATTAAGAATCTTACTTAATAAACCTTTAATCTCCTTCACTTACAAACGAAAGACTGTCAGTTTTTTAAGTATAAGTGCATGGATGATTCCAGTATCACCTATTTCGATTGAATGATTCGATTGAACTGAAAATATTAACAACTTCTGTTCCTTGAACGGTATATTTATATCGCAGAGTGTCCCGCAAGACAAGGGTTAGTTTATAAATAAATAGCGTAACGGTGATTTTGGATGTCCACTTGAAGGGAAACTAATGAATATGCATTAAATCTTCCAGTGGACTCGTAGGTCATAGTCTCCTGCGTTGCAATCAAACCTTCAATTATAAATACATAAATGATGGGGCATCCGTATGAGAATGTGTGTACAAGCTTTTTTCATACAAAGAGGTCATTTTACAAGAACATGCCGTTTCTAGATGTTTAATATGCAAATATATTTCAAACATCTATCCAGTTTGAATCATAGATTAATAAATTTCGGAAACATAAAGAGACTAAATAATTATCGAGTCTGAGGATGAGCAACAGTGTCATTCATGCATAAGTGCGTCAACTAACCTTAGCACCTATTTACAGTACACAGTTACACACATGACACGTTGTTCCTTTCATATCCATCATAATATCCATTATCCGTTTACTGTTATTCAGCAGTACACGGAGGGTAGTAAAATTTTGTAAGCGTTGTTTATCATTAAAAATTACGCTACGAAGAAAATAAGATAAGATTTTTACGAAGTTACCCCTTCATAAACTTTTTTTTACGATACGAAGGTTACTAATTTTAAGACAATGGTTATCCTCTATGTAAATAAGCATGTGCATACATACATACCTGTATACTGACATATGTATCAGCTGAACGTCGCAATACATTGAACTTTTCTCTAGCAATTGTAGTAGTATTATAAAATAATGTCATGCAACTAATTAGCATACATGGTTACAATTTGTTACGACCTACATTTGACAGGACGAAACAATGCCTACAATGAAAGCTGTAATTCAAAACCCGGAAACCAAAACGATTACAATGTGATTACTCAATAAATGCCGTATTCCAGGACCAACGTTTAAGACAACTGTACCTAAAAATGCGCATCCTAATCTTCACTTTAACTGTAGTCCTTCTCAGCGGCTCCAGTGTCGCCGGAGACGCCACTTCTGAGACAAAGAATTTTCTGAACGAGGCACCCGTCGAGGTATATACAGATAATCCATCATACATATGTCTCCATATGCGGATAAATTATACTCCTACTGACAACCAACAGAAATTAGTGGTGCGGGAGGCCCTGATCAAATCTAATGACGCCGTTGCATCTCCCGGGGACCCTGAAGCGTCCGAAGTAAATGTGGTCCCCCGTGTGGTCGAAGCAACGAAAGGAATTATGGAGGACTCAGAGATGAAGGAAGACTTGGGCGCTGAATCACCAATGTCTAACAGGGCGATGGGGACGGGAATTATCAGTTTCCCAAAACCTCCCTCAAATTCTCAAAGCAAAAAAGGTTCGAGTATAGGCTAGGTTGATACATTGGTAAATAAACCAAAATGTGTATGCCCTTGAAAGTGGTATTACTTATTTGCATGCACAATATATTGTGTATCAGTTTACTTAGATAGATACCGAAAAATCTAGGTTTTTTGTGTCTATAGTACCTATATAAATTTATTGACAACCTCAATGATAGTTTGTTAGCTATGCAACTTTCCGTAATTGCGTATAAATATGTATGTAGAAATATGTATGTAAAGACGAACGTATCGGTCAATATAGGAAAACAATTAGTGACAGTAAATCATCCAGCAGAACGCCGGCCGTACTTTACATAATTTGAAGTTCGCAGTTATTTATTGTTAAGGTTATCTTATGAAATTAATTAAGGCTAATACTAATATTGTGTGTAATTTGTAGATCAACAAAAAAGTCCTCAATACATAAGTGTGCGAATCAATATCACGACATTCATTCGTACACAAAAATCTTTGTTACGTATGTGTTCAAAATTAATAAAAAATATTATGTAACTAGCAGAATAACATGACGGTGATGGTTTTGAACTCTTATCATGACATGATCCTATAATTAACAAAATTATACAATTACGTAAAAATCACATCATCTTATCAGATACTTGATCAGACCTGGAATTCCCGTCTGAATTTAACTTTTCCATGCAATCTATGTATATAATATCGTTTAGCAGTCGCAATTTGAATATTTATATTTATTGGAACCCATTCTTTAATAGCTTGTTCTTACTACAATTTTCAAAATGCTGAAAAATATTCTTCTCGTGCTTTCCTGCATTGCTTTAGCAGCAGCTCAATCCCAAGTAACGATTAGCTTGTCTGGGTCGTAAGTAAAGTAAAAATTAACATGCAATTATATATATTCAGCAATCTGTCACAAAAAAATTTGTTTCCAGAGAATTGTTGGACTACGACTCCATATCCGGATGTGACACGGTTATTACGATTTTCTGCTCATCCACATCGTCCCCCGCCACATACTGCGGAGAGGTTCAGAAAATATCAGATGATGCATACCCCGTATTTCCGGAGCGATTCACTTTTCCTTATGCAATCGGAACGGGCCAGGTTTGCAATGATTTAATATTTTATTTGAAACATGGAAAAATCCGTTGTTAGATACTAACTTGTTTCAATAGCAATGGCGCTTTGAACTTGTTGACCGAGATGTCCAATTCGACGACCCCATTGGCACCGTGGTCATCTCTGTGGACGATTTTATGCAAACTATCACGACGGGAGGGACCATGACGAGGAGAGTGAATTTAAATCGACCTGGGAATCTCCATGTCAAGAGGGAAGCGTAAAAACAAACGTTAAATAAATACAAGATTGCATTTGGGCTTTTATAATTTCGTCGATAACTATAAAATGTATTTGTATGCAAAAATAATAATGACCATTGATTAAATGAAACAACTTTCAAATTGTTCAAATTCTCATCAGAAATTAGTGCATTTTTATTTCATTTTTTAAATCCTGGTCTGAACCTTACCTTACTCGTTTTTACCAGAATTTAACATTGTTAATTATGCATGCATGAACGTATATGGTATATACCATGCATCTATACGATACATATATGTATCATACACACATTATTATGCAAGCTTGTCGACACTACTTTAAGGAAGGATTTCTGTCATTCTGTCAGAGATTATGGTACAGATCAACGATGAACGAGATTGATAGTATTATAAACAGTATAGATACATACATCCTTTGTCATGTTCCATCTCAATATAAATACATGTTATCTAAACAGCGTAAAAGAATTTCTTACTTGATTATTACAGTTTAACTTCTATTTACGATAATAGTTTTCCATGTGATAAGGATAAGATGTATATAGCTTTTAATATCCAACTCTATGATTTTAGCTCATGAAAAATCACGCAATCAAATAAGAGCTCGTTTCACCTTGGAAAGAAAAATTCAGATCCACAAGCGGCTAAAACACAAGTGACAGAAGCACGATGGAATGGAGAAATAAATTAAAACTAAAATGGTGCCAAATTTCATAGAAGTTGTATAATTAAGAAACTACTTAACCTTTGACCGCTGTATGTAGTAATACAAGTGCACAAGTACCTAGCTCGGGTGGATTGTCTCCTCAAATGTCCAGCCTAACACAATAAAAGGCAAGAAACTTTACATATGTACAATGAATAATCTAGTACTAAAAATACACATTTACTGCTTTATAAATACGCGAAACATTTAAATATTAAAATTAGCTTAAACTTTGTGCACCTTTAATACCCGCAACATTTTGGCTTTATCATGTTTGAACAAATATTTTCGCGTTTGTTGGCTAATTTTTATTCCTCTTTGTTTCAATTGACTTTTGAAAATTCCCAGATTGACCAATACAAGTATGGATCCATATGTCAAGTTAATTCGCGACCCAAAAGTCGAAGACATGGTTACCGGTTGGTCTGAAACATGTTTTGCTTGTCGAAACAAAAGTGAATTCGTTCCTCAACTTCTGTACCTGCAGGAAATGCAACTTTTCAAACATCTTATCCTCCAAAAAACCAACCTGAGTCCCAGCATCGTTAAAACATTTGAAGCCAACTTGCACACTTGTTCAGAATGCCTCCAATTAATTCTCGCCCTGTGCGGAATGAACCAGCAGATTATCGCTATTCAAAGAGAGATGGATAAGATTGTCGACAGCGTGAAGAATTCTTTACAGGAAAGAGACAACCAATTGGGTACAATGCATAATTGTAGTGATAGTTAATTTGATTTTGTGACCATTTCCTGTTAATTAGTTTACTTAAAGTTAAATTAGAGAAAAGCAAGTTTTAGTTTTTCTAAACTGTTAATTATTCTCAGATTCTGGTCTTGGACTTAAAAGAGTTTAAGATTCTTCTGCTTAATTCCAGGACAATTCCAGACAGTGTAAATGAACACTATTCTTTATGTACATACAAATAGATAATCCAACTCCAGTGGAATCTTGGTCCTCTCTCCCACTTGAGGACGACGATCTAGAGCCTGACGACGAACATGAGGACCCCATCCTTGACATAGAATTTGGAATTGACCTTGGTTCCAACTCAGATTCAAACAAGCATGACGACGAATCAAGTAACGTTACAGAAACTCGTGGCTATCGCAAGCGAAGATGGACCCCAAGAACAGCAAAAAGGAAGGCGCTACAATTCCTGAGTGAAGTTAAATCAGAACCTGAATCAGAGGATGAAATATTTCCTCAATTTGACCCGTAGGTTCAGCAGATTTACTTAATTTTATTCTAAATCATCACATTTTGCATGCAATTATTCATTCATTGACTTTATTTAGCTTCCTAGACAATAGTTATGAAAACGAGGGCCAGGATGATGATCAAAAACTCCCTGGCAAGATCAATAGTCCACCAAAATGTAAAATCAACCTGCTGAGAAAGAGAAGACGCAAATTTTCTCCCAAAAAAGTCGTAACACAATCTCTAAATGGAAAGCCCCCCTCCTGTGCCAAGAAAACTAGAGGGCATAATAAAGCTACAACGGTAGACCAGTTCAAACTACGTCCACCCTCAACACCTGATGGGAAATTCCCTTGTAGCAAATGTGGGTTATCTTTCCTTAATAAGTATGTTTACGAAACCGAAGAAAACTACGGATTGACATTTTCATGAAAATTTTCCTGTTTAGGTGGCAAAATATTTACCAACTGGAGGTCTGTGCTCTCTCATGAGATAACTGTATGCAAAATTCACCACGATAAAGGAAAGTTGGTCAAGCTCAACTTCAAATTATTCGAATGTGACAAATGCGATAAAAAATTCGTGTTTATAAAGGATTACGAAAGGTAAACTTAATTATGCTAAATTACATAATTGGTTCATTAAATTAATAACTTTCCGCAGGCATAAATATATCCACCTCCGTGTTAAACCATTCCTTTGCGAAAAGTGCGGCAAAAATTTTTCGCAAAAGCAGGCCTTAACTTATCATGAGAAGGTTTACTGTAAAAAGCAAGAACCGGATGTTGAACTCAGGAAGAAGCTCAGACAACTTAAACTACAGCTAGACCGAGACAAATATAAAAACTATAAGTTTCCATGTGATGCTTGCCAAAGGCGATATCCAACCCAGCAGAAACTCGATGACCATATCAAACGTCCGCATAAAATGGTCACGAAATTCCAAAAAATTTCGTGCGATATTTGCGAGGAGGAGATGCATATCCATTTATTTATCTCCCACAAGCGAGATATTCATAAAATAGCCGGTAGTCATAAATGCCAACAGTGCAAGAAAGGATTTTATTCGGCGAATGGACTTCAAAAACATGTAAAATCGGTACATGTCAGAGAACAAGTAAAGGAAACTAGCTTAGACCATGGTAACGATCAGGAGGATAACAGCAATGGTTTCAGTTCGAATAATTCAACTAGTTGTGAGACAAAAGCAACATAAATCTACATCCATGCTTCTTTACATAAAGCACTGAATAAATATTTAATTACTGACATTTTCTGGTGGGACCAGGGTTCAATTAGATAGGCGACTGGTTTCTTAGTATTTACGATAAAATTTGTTTAAACCGTATCGATCGGGGGGACTCTTTGGTTACACAATCTTTTATATCATATCAATCAAATAATATTTTTTAAGGAAATCCGTTTTCTATGTATAAGATTGTATGTATAATTGCAGATATAAATATTATGTGTATTGGTAGACTTTACTCATTTGAATGAATTAAATATTTAATTACTCAAATAAATATTTACGAGTGTAACGGAGACATAAGTTTCGTTGAATTTTCTACTTCATGATGTTATGCATGTACACATAAATACGCAAATTTTCCAGGCAATGACCCGAAACAAAGACATTTGTATTAAACAGCGTAGTAGAGAAGCGTCGTAATGCATTATTTGCACAAGTGCCAAATTACAATACATGTATCGTGAAAACCTTGCCTTGTAAATATCAATATCCGCAATTGCGAAGTTCAAGTTTATCCGTATTCGACAATTTACAGCGTACAACTTGTTTTTAATAGATGAGAAGATAGATAAGTGGCTCGACTATCAATGAATGAATTCGCAGTGCGGCAAGATAACTGTATTGTTATGAAATATTGTAAATAAATAAACAAATCCATTCATCACGGAAGTAATTTCCAATAACTAGTAGTCAATATTGTCGATCAACTCGGATATAAATCCGAGTAATTTTTACTTTGACGCAATATCACGAACGAAACAAACTTTTAATAACAAAACAAAAATGTTGTCTCGCATTATTTTGTTCATTTCCCTGATTTCCGTCTGTTACGGAATTTTTCAAGAGTTGACCGTCTATTCTGGCGACGACCGTAGCGGAGAGTCGGTCAGTTTTCGACAAAAGTTATCAGATATGACAAGATGGCAGAATTTTATACAAGAGTCCAAATCATATTGCCAGATTGGCTGGTAAGTCTTACACATATATGTAAATTAAATTACGAAACATCCCAATTTAAAATCTGCAACTTCAATAAATTTGCATCTTCTCTAATCTCTGTAATTTACCACCATAAAATTTATTTTGCAGGTGGGAAGGTTACGACTCTAAAAACTTTGAAGGTGATGTCTCCTACCGTTCACAATTCCACCCGCAACTAACCTGCTTCAATGTCCCTTTCCCATCAAATGTGCAATCCTTACGGCACCAAGGACCTCTCGATACCCAGTACGAGGCCTTATCCATTTACGAAGGTAGTCCGACCGAGGCTTGGAGTGGGGTAGAGCTGATGGCAACGTATGGGTCTGCTACGGGCATAGGGTTCGTGCCAAAGGGCCTCCTCATTTCTGGAGGGTCAAACTGGACCACGTATCCCAACGAAGATTTTACAGGGCCCTCGACCTGCTGGTTAGGTTCGAACGATGAGGATTTCACCAAATTTGCTCTTAGCAATACAACTATAGTTTTGTCGATGGAGAGAGGATGTCGATAATAACAGATACATTTTAATTTAATACAATATGTACATAAGTCTAGGAAAATAGAACATGCAGTTAAACATCATTTGTATATTAATATGTAAATATTTAGTCATATTTTTTTGAATTCCAAATTCATATGTACATAACATTAATTTTTCAGATGATATTAAATATTGTTTATACTTTTTATACATTTTTACAAGTTATTACTACTCAGAGAAGTAAAGCCAGATCGTTGAAGACATAAACGACTTAATTTTTTGATATGCATACATATCTATTTTAATAAATTGTATCGTAATTGTATCACCTTCGGTTTAAGGCTATTAACCACTACATCTATCTATACATATTTTTGCACAACCCGTTTTTACTTTCTCCCGTTATTTCCCCAGTAATCATTCCTGTTGACTGAATCGCATGACCCATTCCGAACGATTCGCAGGCCTATAGGTACAAAAAACAATAATTCTTCTTTCTTTATTTCTTGTAGGTGCATCCATTTAAAAAAATACAAAAACTTACGAGAAACTCGATGCTGTGCACAATCGAATTTACATCGATTTTTATACGTAATCCCATTCGACGCACAAACTTCGGAGGTTTCCTCTCCACAGGAACAGGTCAGCTGAGAATTGGCTTGTCCATGAGGAGTGGGTGGCACCGTGGGCGCTGTCACTCTTCGTGTCGTCGTGGAATGCGTGTAGGCTGCCGTTGAGCGTTGTGTGGGTTGATAGGACCGCGTGGTGGAAGGGAGTGTTGGGGGAATTGAGGGGAGAATCCAGTCCCAAGCCCACCCCGTCGTCGTGGTTGTGGGTCGAGTGGGTGGGGCTGTGTAGCGAGCAGTGGTGGGGTAAAAATAATATGGCGTGGTTGCCTGGTTGCGATTATTGTCAGAGTCCATCCGGGTGGGAAGAAAGTTGTCCTACTTTGCAAAATTCTTATAAGTTTCGTACTGTTATTTTAGTATTTATTTTCTTACTCTAAACCACGCCCAGCTCCATTCGATGCTTTCACATTCCGGGACGAGAACAAAGGAACCGACGAAGAATAATAACGAGGCGATGGCGAAAAATTTCATTTTTGAAAAAAATTGGATAGAGTGAATGAAGTATTAGAATTAGATGGGAATTGAATAATGTGAATAAAAACGTCAGACTTGTTCTTAATTATTACGCAGCAGAAATATGTATGTGGAAAGGTTATGATGGTGACATTTTGAACTTGACCTCACTGATTGACGTCAGTAAGAGAGATTTGCATAAGGACTGTATTATTCCTAAATACATATTCTCAGGACATATGATGTAAATGCTCATAGCTTCATATTTCATACCATCAATCACGTAGAGATTCACGAACCCCTCAATTTCTTCCATTTCATGCCGAATTAATGCAATAGCATTAATATGTAGCCTGATCTCATTCTTTTATAATGGGAAGTTAATTAAGTTATGGATCAGGCGTCGTTTAGGTTATTTCTTAAACAGTAAAAACATCCCATGGGATTTGATGTTTATCAGCAAACGCATATGATTTATGCACATATATGCTATTATTAAAAACGTTGCAACAGAAAATATTGTTATGCTTATGGCCGTGTTATGAATATAGTAACATTTTTTATTGGGAAGGAAAATTTGTACATGGTTTACTACACAATCAGAACCAAAAATGCATAAACATTATGAAAACTAGTGAGCTCGGATTTTCATATTTTCATAAGTACTCATACTCATTATTCCTATTTCAATTAAATTTATTCCACGAGTTCACAATCTACCGAATAATGATATTGTTTTCTTTCCCCTCGTTTCTTTTGGGTTTCCTTATCTGTCGAAAACCACTGTGCGATTGGATTTTTAACATTGACCCCATTACCAAAAGCAGTTACTTCCAGTCCACTCCAACCAGCTTTAACTCCCGTGCCTAGGAAATGGGCGGACGCTTTGGGGGGCCAAAATTTGACCCCAACATCAGTTCCCAAACCAAATCCAGACGTCCAAGTAACAGGACCAGCTTTCATCTTGTTCTTTTTATATGTCAACTCCATTGCTGCTTCTGCCTTGGCAGGCGTTATTTAAGCTGACAGGAACGAATTCAAATACAAGTACATATGTATTTATATGTACACTGAATGGGTATCGATTAAGAGTAGCAATAATGTAAACCGGAATTTCGAAAGACAGAAAAAAATTGATTTTGATAAGATTTGCACCGTTTGTAGAGGTGATTTTTGTGAGTGCAACGGTACCAATGATTCAGGTCAACTCTGCCCCCTGACCCAGGGGGAGGGGCCCAAAATCGCAAAAACTGCAAACGGGGACACGGATTTCTCGAAAATGGAAAAAGATATCGAGATGCTACTTTCACCAAAAGTTTCCTAATTTTTTTCTCTACAACCCGAATCGAGCGTTTTTTGAAATTCGAAAAACAAAATTTCAAAAAAATAACTCAAGATAAATAAAATAAATAAAATAAATAAAATTTCAAAAAACGCTCGATTCGGGTTGTAGAGAAAAAAATTAGGAAACTTTTGGTGAAAGTAGCATCTCGATATCTTTTTCCATTTTCGAGAAATCCGTGTCCCCGTTTGCAGTTTTTGCGATTTTGGGCCCCTCCCCCTGGGTCAGGGGGCAGAGTTGACCTGAATCATTGGTACCGTTGCACTCACAAAAATCACCTCTACAAACGGTGCAAATCTTATCAAAATCAATTTTTTTTCTGTCTTTCGAAATTCCGGTTTACATTATTGCTACTCTTAAAGATTTACCTCGATAAGATAAACTGGGCCCTTCCTCACTAATCTCAAAGCCAGGAGCGAATTTCTCTCTCCTTTTCTCAGTTCCAACTTTTAATCGAACTTCGCTTTTTGTTCGGGATTGTGTCGTTGTCACCTTGGCATAAGTACCACACCGGTCCGTCGACTCGCTTCTCCGCCCAATTCGCCGTGACATCTCTTATATTTGGGATCAGCTTCGGAAATGCTTAATTTAAGCATGGTTGTTGTTGCTGTGAAGGGATGCTCAAGATTGAAAGTTTACTTGTTGATCTAAAAGTGTTTCATGGTATTTCATTCGATTTCACCCCGTGACTTGAGTGCGCTGACTGGTCAAATTTCCAAGAAATCATTAACCTTTTCCTTCGTAAGAGAATTCTCAAAAATATCCCGTTGCTGCGGAATAGCAACGCCTCACAACCATAGCTTGTGGCGTAGCAATTTTTGAATTACCAAAGCTATATCACGGAGCAAGTGTAAATTTTAGTGATATGTTCCATGGATATAGTTCCAAAATTATTCAACTTTCTATGGAGGCATTTCATTTCAAAAATGACGTAATCATGGAGACATTTAAGCCCGACCCAGGACTTATGTACCCGTGTTGTCCATCCGTCCGTATTGCGTCTTGACCTTCGTGAAACTTATTCTATCAACTTGAAATTTTAGGAAATTAAAAATGACAAAGTAAGAGTAAAAATTTAAAGTCAATAGGATAGATTTACGAGAGTTATTGATAACCAGACAGGCAGAGACACACCGGACGTGCATACATACATAGCCCCTGACTCGGGCTAAAAATCGAATTTTTTTCAGGATGCGTAAATCCATGGAAAAAATATTTTTTCAATGAGAGGAAATATCCTTCACTACGTAATAAAGTCAGTGACCAGAGGAAAGGATATTTCCTTCTTTCCGTATCTAAGCCCAATTTTGAGACAACGGATAAATCCGTTGCTCCGTCGCAACGCCTTAGAAATTAGGATGGAAATATCCTCTGTTCCGTCACAACGCAAAGTTTATGACGACGGATATTTCCATTGTTCCGCAGCAACGTTCGAAATTCGGCGACAGATATATCCATCGTTACGAAGGAAAGGGTTAAAAAGAATTACTGAGTAGCATTTAGTTTAATTCAATGTAATGTTTGTTTGTGTATCATGTTATGTATGTCCTATCAAACCCTGTACTTACCAACGTATGTATTGCTGCATTACTTCACTTTGTAAAATTGAAGGAATCGTTTGTACTCTGACCATAATATGTAATTTTTACTTTATGTATGTAGGTAGCTTTCATTAGCTAACCATAATTTATGATTCATGAAACCGCTTCTTGGAATTCTGATAGAAGAATTTCTGCGGATGTCGTTGGTACTATATAATACTAGCGTATAAGCCCGGCTCCCGCCGGGCGCTAAATATCCCACTTCGAATGTCTGTCCGCAATGGAAGCAAATTAAATTAAGATAATTTGCGTAATTATCATAGCACATCTATAAATATTCATGATGGTGGTGATTGGTAGTATTGTATTTTGTATTTTTTTGTATTTTTATTTGAATCCTAAACCCTTCCAGGCCGAGGCCCATAGAGTTACATAATAATAATTTAAGTAATATAAATAAAATAAAATAATTAATATTTAATTAAAAATACTAATATTTTAAAGTGAGTTCTACTTTAACGATTTTGTTAAGTGAGTTCATAATTGCATGAGTAAGAAAATGATTGCATAATATAAGTTGTCTAATTTGAATAAGTAGTTAAATTTCCATTAGAATATGATTAAAATAATCTGTATAAATTGTAAATGAATGTATGTATAGCTAAATAGTTATAGATTTAAGCCATATTTCCCAATTCAATGTTGATTGGATTATTGTCTCGAACCTGTTTACACTTAATACACTTGAAAAGAAAACTGCACATTAATCCTATTATTCCTATGCAGGTAATAAATGAACCAGTTATGAACAGTGTTAAACCCAGGCCCCTCTCATCATGGTTTGGCTGTGGCTGCGGCTGAAACGGCGCGGGGTACACCACCAGTTGTTTCCCATCCGGTTTGTTAGCTTCCAGAGTCGCGTCAACCCCAGCGACGACCGCCCCAGTGAAAAGGACCTCCATCCCCTTTTTTATAAGAGCTTTCCAGGAAATTGCTGCGTCCGCCCTCAAGGAAAATCCCAAAAGTAGGACGCAGAAGATGACAACTTTCTCGCTCTTCAGCATTCTCGGCTTTCAACAGATTACAGGGAGTGAGCTGTGGCTTTTTATGTGAAATCAAATAAGTTATGAATTTTTGTGTGATGGCAATCACTGAGCACTGGACAGATAAATTCAGATAAGTTATGATGACAACTCTGCGCTCTGAGAAACTGTACTGTGACCCTCTCTATTCAGATTAAATATCGTTTGCATCTGTATCCTCCCTATTAATTAGGGATATCAGATTAATTACTTCCCTCATAAAACATGCAATTTGTCTGCAATTTTGTCTAGTAGTAAATTCCATACATTTGTGTTTGTTATTTTCCCCAATGCTGTCTATTATATCTCTTATCCAAAGGTTCCTGCTTCCACCAAGAATTTTGCAGTCATAGATAATATGGAAGATGTCAAAACTGCCTTTGTTGCATAATGGACAAGATTTGTCTTCATCTAACGATAAAGTCTTTTTGTCCAAGTAAAACTTTCCACTGGTGATTCTCATTTGAGCACACAATGCAAATTCCCATTTCGGTAGGTTGAAATTAATGTATTGTGCATGCTCATTAGAATCTGATAACAGTTCTTCATAATAGCAGAAGTTATGAGATGATCTCATTTTCGTGATATCGTCTTGTTGTCGTTTAATTTTGTATGTAGTCATAATGTCCTGTTTTAAGTCATTAAATAAGCTCCCTTCACTCTCCATGCATAGCCCGTAATAACCCAGCGAATCAAGTAAGTCTTGTACTTGGGTAACCCAATTATATTTTGCTACTCCCTCATGCGCTCTTTCTCTCAACGCTTCAAAGCATATTCTGGTGTAGCGTGTATGTTCCATACTGAGTATCTTACTAATGAACTGTAGCACTTGTTTCAATACGCGTGTGAATAAGGGTTGAATGCCAGTTTCTAACTACAGAAGATAGGTAGGTGTGCATCTATGCACACCCATCGTTCTCTTTAAAAAATAACGTTGTATTAATTCAATCTGGTTAATGTATCCGAGGCCCCAAATATGGCTTGCATATAGTGCACAACTGGCAGCTACTGAGGAGAATAGTTGATATTTTGCTTGGAAGTTACACATATTACCGGAGAAAGCTACTTTCCAAACTGCTGCCAATCCTGCTATTCCTTTTTGCTTAAAGTAATTTGCAGCTTTAGCAAAAACGCCCGTGTGTGACAGTGGGACTCCTAAATATGTATAATTATTTACTATTTCAATGATATCTTTCCCGTAATAAAAAACTGTGTCCGCTGCTAGTTTCCCACCTTTCCTAAAAATCATTACTTTGGTTTTTTCTAAATTAACTTTCCATCCTAAATCATTGAAATATTTTTCCAGTCTATTAATTTTGTTCTGAAGTGCTGCCCTGGTGGGAGCTAGTAAAATCATATCATCTGCAAAAGCAAGAATGTGCAGAATTAGATTGGACCCAATTTTTACGCCTCATCCTCTCCTTCTATTAGAACTTTCTCCGGCTCAGCTACAAACAAATTAAAAATATAAGTACTGGCCGAATCTCCTTGCAAAATTCCTTCCGTCAAAAGGATGTCTTTCGAAGTCCCATTCGCTAGCCTAATGTTCGTTGAAGCTTTTTCATAAATGTATTTAAAGATTCTAATTAATTTCCCAGGTGCCCCTAGCTTGTAAAGTTTGTCCCACAACTTCTTATGCGAACATGACGGGAACGCTCTTGAAAAGTCAAAGAAACAAGCAAAAAGCTTCCCTCTTTTTTTGGTAATTGATAGTTGAATCGCTGTATTCAAGCAAAATATTTGGTCATCCGTTCCCCTTTTTGCACGGAATCCGCATTGAGCTTCTGGCAAAATATTATTATCTTCACTCCATTTATTTAATCTGCTTGAAAGGATTCGTGTGAATAATTTGAGGCATGAATTTAAAAGGGCAATAGGTCTATAATTTACTGGCAATGCTGGGTCACCCTTTTTGTATAACATTACCGTTATTGACTTTGACCATTCAGGGGGCGTTTTCTCGTCTCTAATATAGTTGTTAAATAAATTTAATAAATTCAGCCTCCCTGCATCCGGAAGAAATTTAAGACATTCATTGGGTATTAAATCAGGCCCTGTTGCTTTATTGCTTTTTAATCTTGCCAGCTCGAGATCCAATTCCTCCTTGGAGATAAGTCTCTCAGCCTCAACATTTTCATTGCCTGTATATGAATCAGAGATAATTTGAGCTGGGGGTAACATTTCATCATAAAAGTCCAGCCAGGTCTGCTCTTTGACTTGATTAGTTTCACTTATGCGAGTACGGAAATATCGTACAGAACTCCAAAACTCTGTCGGGTTAGAACATGAGGATAATTTGTCACGTATTTTAGTCAGATGCTCCAGTTTCTTCTTTTTACAACAATCTTTATATGACTTTTTCGCTTCATGGAACGAATTTGCGTTTTCTTGTGACCATCCTAATTTTAAGCAAGTTTTATAGCATAGTTTTACGTTAACTCTACTCCTCATACATTCATCGTCAAACCAAGCTTTCTTTACTGGTTTACCTAGCGTAAATTTTTTTAGCATGTCAGCTTTTTCAGCAGAGTCGACAATAGCTTCTAAGAAATGGTCATATGACACTAATTCCTCTCTTACAGTCAAATTGTCAGTAATTTGGGTTTGGTAATCAAGCAGTTTTGACGTGTCCCATTTCAATTTATGGCCTCTAATTATGACGTCGTTCGTAGATTCTTTCAATTCTAATGAGCAAGGCATGTTGGTGATTGGTAGTAGCAATCGTTCAAACAAACTCTTATAGTGTCCCATTTATTGTACAGCCCAATAAGCGCACCAGCCTAGTAACCGCGCCAGCTCATTAGCCGCACCGGCCCATTAACCGCACCCACCCAGTGAACGCCCCCAAGCCCAGTAACCGCGCTAGCCAAGTAAACGCACCAGCCCAGTAAACACACCAGCCCAGTAACCGCGCCAACTCATGTGAAGTTCCGTTTATGGGGGGTTGACTGCAGTGATGGTGGTGATGAGGAAGATGAGACGATCGTCGTCGTCGTTGTGGTGTGTGCGTAATAATTGGGAGGCGAGATGAGACTTGGTTGCACTTTTCTTAGAGAGGTTTTATTTATTACTTGTACAAACAGGCAGAACTCTGCCTCTCCCAATAATATTGGGAGAGGTAACCTGCAGTAGCACAAAATACTTCCTCGACCGTCCTCCACCGTTCCCCCATTGCTGTCGTGTACTGCCGTGACTGCTGTTTATATATGGTTGATATACCTATTTCTAACCTACATATTGAAAGAGAGAGTGAGAGAGATAACAATGAGATGACTTGCAATAATTGCCTCACTGCCCAGAGGCGATCACGATATAAAACTAGAATGTGACAAATGTATCTGATTAAGATTGCACATAAGGAAACCTTCTCCTTGATTGTGTTGCACTCAATGTGCAACAATCACTTTCACAAAATAAGCCTGTTCTTTACACTCAGTAAACGCACCTGATATTTTGAATATCTTTGATATTCTTGATATTCCAGATATTCTTAACATTCTTGATATTCCAGATATTCTTAACATTCTTGATATTCTGAATATTCTTGATATTCAGAATCTTAATATCAAGAATATCAAGAATATTCGGATTATTAGGGATCTCAAGAATATCAAGAATATCCAGAATAATGAGAATGTCAAGAACATTCAAAATATAAGTCCAGTAACCGCACCATCTCAGTAAACGTACCTGCTATTCTGAATATCCTTGATATTCTGAATATCCTTGATATTCTTGATATTCCTGATATTCTGAATGTCCTTCATATTCCTGATATTCTGAATGTCCTTCATATTCCTGATATTCTGAATGTCCTTCATATTCCTGATATTCCTGATAAACTGAATATCCTTGATATTCTTAATATTCTTGATATTCCTGATATTCTTGATATTCTTGATATTCCTGATATTCTTGATATTCTTGAAATTCTTAATATTCTTGATATTCTTGATATTCCTGATATTCTAAATGTCCTTGATATTCCTGATATTCTGAATATGCTTGATATTCCTGATATTCTGAATATCCTTGATATTCCTGATATTCTGAATATGCTTGATTTTCCTGAGATTCTGAATATCCTTGACATTCCTGATATTCTGAATATGCTTGATATTCCTGAGATTCTGAATATCCTTGATATTCCTGATATTCTGAATATGCTTGATTTTCCTGAGATTCTGAATATCCTTGATATTCCTGATATTCTGAATATGCTTGATTTTCCTGAGATTCTGAATATCCTTGATATTCCTGATATTCTGAATATGCTTGATATTCCTGAGATTCTGAATATCCTTGATATTCCTGATATTCTGAATATGCTTGATTTTCCTGAGATTCTGAATATCCTTGATATTCCTGATATTCTGAATATGCTTGATATTCCTGAGATTCTGAATATCCTTGATATTCCTGATATTCTGAATATGCTTGATATTCCTGATATTCTGAATATGCTTGATATTCCTGAGATTCTGAATATCCTTGATATTCCTGATATTCTGAATATGCTTGGTATTCCTGCGATTCTGAATATCCTTGATATTCCTGATATTCTGAATATGCTTGATATTCCTGAGATTCTGAATATCCTTGATATTCCTGATATTCTGAATATGCCTGATATTCGAGAGATTCTGAATATCCTTGATATTCCTGAGATTCTGAATATCCTTGATATTCCTGATATTCTGAATATGCCTGATATTCCAGAGATTCTGAATATCCTTGATATTCCTGAGATTCTGAATATGCTTGATATCAAGAAGATCAAGGATATTCAGAATATCAGGAATATCAGGAATATCAAGAATATCAGGAATATCAAGAATATTAAGAATATCAAGAATATCAGGAATATCAAGAATATTAAGAATATCAGGAATATCAGGAATATCAAGAATATCAGGAATATCAAGAATATTAAGAATATCAAGAATATCAGGAATATCAAGAATATTAAGAATATCAAGAATATCAGGAATATCAAGAATATTAAGAATATCAAGAATATTCAGAATATCAGGAATATCAATAATTTTGAGATACTGGGATCTTCGGATATCGAGACATTGGGGGCTTACCTAACCCAGATAACCAACACCCCCAGATAACCACCACCCCAAGATAACCAACACCCCCAGATAACGAACACCCCCAGATAACCACCACCCCCAGATAACCACCACCCCAAGATAACCAACACCCCCAGATAACCATCACCCCCAGATAACCACCACCCCAAGATAACCAACACCCCCAGATAACCACCACCCCAAGATAACCAAGACCCCCAGATAACCACCACCCCAAGATAACCAACACCCCCAGATAACCACCACCCCAAGATAACCAACACCCCCAGATAACCACCACCCCAAGATAACCAACACCCCCAGATAACCACCACCCCAAGATAATCAACACCCCCAGATAACCACCACCCCAAGATAACCAACACCCCCAGGTAACCACTACCCCCAGATAACCACTACCCATAGATAACCACCACCCCCAGATAACCATAAGGCCACGATTAAGACTTTCCCTGCTTTCACTTCCGTCACGAACAAACTTCCGTCACGGACAAATTTACTTTCACTTCCGTTGCCAACAGACATTCTCTCTTATAATATAGATATGTAAGACAAACGACATGGATATGCATATTATTATAGACAGACTATATGGATCAATTTGCTAATCATGTAATATACATAGATATATATTTTCATCTTTTGGATATTTTTATAATCTGCCACATTCCCTTTCTAGTCAAATGAAATTCACAATTCGATGAGAGTTGTATGCATACATATGTGCATATAAATATATTTCTACATGACATGTGACATAATGAAACACGTAGAAACAGGCAGAAATACTTATATTTCCTGTAATACACGAGTTACACAATTATGTAGGACTCTAGGAAATTGTGTATATGGTTCTATGCATACTATTTATTCTTTAGTAATGAGGAAGTAACCAAACATATTTTTGGAATAATTGTATACCAATGTTGATTGGATTCATAACATTAAAAAAGAATTCAATTCAGGTTGACTTAAGAATCGTCCTAATTAAACTCCACTAAATTTCTCCGGTAACGGTTTAAATATTTTTAAGTCTGACAATGAAATCCAATTTCGAAATGTAATTGAAAATAAATCAAAATTATAGTTAAAACCCTTTAGATTTTAAAAATTCCGCAGTTTCAACCAGTCTTATTTGCAGGTGTTGGGCTTGTCGTCATTGAGGTTGTTGGTGTCATTGTCGTTGTGGTTGGTTTTGTAGTTGGGTCTGAAAATTTACTAAGTTATTATTTTGCAGCAATTTTTAGCATCAAATATTTTGAACTTGATAAATTCAAGAATAAATTTCATATTGTTTAAACCCTTACAACAGGGGCAAGTTCCTGTAATGATTTGCCAAATCCAGCACAAACAGAAGGGGCGAAGTTGCTTGGGATTACGCTGAAGGGACGAATCAGCAGAATCACCACCAGACAGAACAGCCATTGCCAAAATAACCATCAGAAATTTTCGTGACAACTTCAGAAAACAAAAATTAAAATTTACGTGTTAAATTCAAACATTGAGAGCAAACTTTTAGAAAAAAAATGCTACTCTTATTCTTACCATAATGATGTTGAGGTTTAACTTGGGGTTCAAATTGCTAGAGAAAAGAGTTATCCGAGAGTTCAAATGAGAAGTTGTCTTATCTTCGACTGAATTCGAGTCTCCTTTTATATTTAGAAGCTCCCAATTCTATCCTTCATTGTTCAGAATGGATAGATAGCACCCAACGATGACAATTTACATTTTGCCGTAAATATGAAGAATTTTTGAAGCATTATAATTTTATATTCGACATTGGTTATTCCCTCGTCGTAAATATGCATATAAATTCATGCATTCATTCTGTATATATAAGTTTAAATGCATATGTAAAGGTTTTGGATTTATGGGGTGTAATTTTAAAACAATGTAATTCAACAATTAATTTCAGATCTGATGGCAAAGAGACATTTTTTCACAAAGCATGAATGAAAAGTTTGATGTTAATTACTCACAAATATCTATTAAATATAGATGGTAAATATTTCTAGAAGGCTGACACTCTGGAGTTATATCTGCATTGTATTGAGAACACTCTGCTTCTGGAAATTAAAATTAAACTTCAATGATAGCTAAACTAGATTACGACTTTGTTGTTGGCAAATGTTCCAAAAAGTAGGACATGAACATTTGTCATACCGCCATGAAAACATGATTTACTGGTTTACTCACTTTGAAATGTTGAAAAATTCCTGACAATATTAACACTTTAATACGCCCGAAAGCATAATTGCCCCGTATTTTGAACATTTCAAATCCATGGCGTGTCAAAAAAGACATCCATACTATGAATTTTTCAGGTGATATTCTGTGCCAAAAAATAAAGAAATTCAGCAATTTTACTTCAATAGATTCATAAAGCATGGCAAGATTTTTGAAAATTTAAACTGACATATGTACATGCAATTTTAGCCTTCTCTTACAATTTTACAATAAATAATACATTTTCATAAACATTCAACCAACCTAACATTAATTTCATTAATTGCATTAATTTCATTCAACTGTTGAATGAAACTAATGCACATTCTTTATTATGCCGGTGGATCGATAAGAATTTAAAAAAATTGACAATGTTTCACATTTAAATAACATGCGGGCTCACCAACATTATTTTCATACTTCATTGTTTCAAAGTCAGATTAACATTGCTACGTTAAATAGAAAAATGTAGTGCGATTTGAGAAATCTGAGACTTTTTTCAGACACCAAATGAGACTCGGGCACCAACTCCGACGAAAGTACATACCAAAGCTAAAGCAACTTTTATAGAGGCAAAATTTCTGGAGGGAATGCGTCACTCCTTTTTTCTCCCTCCACTTTGCACTTGTATTGTCAACACACGTTCATTAACCCTTCCAAACAAATAACAAAAAACACATTTACAAATTATTTTGAATTACTTGAATCAACTAACTTATCGACTTTATAAATACAAACAAGTTCCCATCCCACCTGTCACGTCTTCGAATTACCAGAAAGTGTGAAGGTAATTAAACCATTAAACCAATTACAAAATAATAGAAAATTTCTATTAGAAATTATACCACTAAAAATTCAAACAAGAGGATTTAGCTATTAGTCTTTTCTTTAATCAAAGTATGTAATGTAGTACTTCATCATAATTAATAATTATTCATAATCAATATTTAACACACCTTCAGTCTTCAGATTTGTTTTTATAAACTAAGCTACCAATTATATAAACGCAAATTTTCTGTATAATTTACAGTTCGAATATCTCAAACATGGATCAGGCCACTGATTCTCCTCCAAGTTCCAACCCCACTACTCCAGAAGAAGTAGTCCCTCTTTCCCTACAGCCCCCACAATTCGCCCGACGTATCACTCGCCTCGGAAACACTCCACCTCGTCCCCCTCCTCAAGAGGTGCGACAAGGCCAATTCGCCAAGAGGTCAGTCCTCACCGAGATCATGACAAGAAGGGAGACAAATAACGAGGATAAGAGTTCACTTCATTTTGGACGACGACATGTCATCTCCCAAACGGCGAGTAATAAGGAGCCCATCAAAGAAGTTGAGGTCGGGCAGTTTGCGAGGAGGCATGTCCTCGGCGAACCACGATCTAATAATCCACAGGCGCCATCAAATAATAACAATACTGGAGAAAATGTGTCATATCGCCTTGGACGACATGGGCTAAATCCCCGCAAGGAAGCACCCCCCGAAATAAAACCCGCACAGTTTGGGAGACGAACCAATTTCTTGCAAGACAATGCAGAAAAAGTGGTCGTTGATGATGTAAAGCCAGCCCAATTTGGGAAACGGGCTCCTCGTCAATCAGGGTTGGTTAATATACTCATTTTTTTTAAATATATGTAATTATTATTCATCATATCTGACGGAATATTTTATATTTTTGTAGTGGTTCCGGGATCACTTTTGGATAAGTCTCGCTCCAGACAAGATTACGAGAGAATTTCAAACGCTTAATTGGCAATGTGAATTTAAGCAGTGCTATTGCTACGCAGTGTCTTTATATTTTTATTCTTGTACTTGTCAATAATTCCGCAATGCTTTTGTTTTCCTTCAAATTGAATGTTTTTGCTAAATGAATTTTAATGCATATAGAATACTTATTATTTACTTGTTGTGAAATATTCCTTCGGCATATGATGCTGATATATCTGTCGAAAGAAAGTTTTTATTTGCTATCTCGATGAATAAAGTGTAAGCAGTTTTTATTTGCATAAACATAGAATTATGATTCTATCATTGTTATCCTGAAATCGACTTTTATATATTATCTAATATCCCAGTTTAGGATAATATTGATCATATTACAATAGAGTTTATCTAGTTCAATTGAAAACCTATTATTCAACCACAAAAGCATCTTCAGTCGCTCCGTTTCATAAATGCACTCAATCAGTTTTTCTTAGCCATATTGTATTTTGCAACACTTGCATAATTATGAGTATGATTCACCACCTTAATAAAGAACAACATAATAATAACCCAATTTACCTCATTTTCAAGCAAAAACTATTTGAAATTTGCCTTAAACATGGAACGCATTTCTATAATAACGTGTTTTTTAAAGTCATCCAACATTGAACTACGGACTGACAAATAACCTTACTCAACCGCACGACGATCGCAGAATGAACGATGCGTAAACGATAAAACCAGACAGATCAACTTTGTGTAAGAATTTATAAAAAAAAGATAAATTCAGCTAAATCACGACACAATAGCAACGTCCCATTTTCTAAATTGCGTATGTACACATTACTTTTTATTCACACAATAACATAAACACAATCAAAATCTATTTAGGTGATTAATTCACTCTCCTTAATGTCGTGATTTTGCCCCAAATAAAAATATGGCTAAAAAAGACGAGCAAAAAAGCATGCTTTCGATCCCACTCACTACTGACCGTGATTAGTGTCTCATTTAATTTAAAACATAACCCTGTCGTGTTCTTACTTTATTAAAAATTTGAAACAAAAGAGTAAAAGTAAATTGACCTGTCCAGTCAAGACCCCAATTAACAGATGCAATCAAGTGAAACACCTCTCGGCCAATTAAAGCACGAAGGAAAAATTAAGCGATTTTTTACCCCTGATTGCAATAATTCATGGCTCGTGGAATTTTTCGCATGGTTCAAACAACATTGTTTGTCGTCGTAGTGTGACTTGCTACATTTTTGTGAATGATCAAACAAACTACGCTACGCTATATATATATTCGCTCTTATGAATGAATGTCGTTACGCAGTTTTTATTTATTTTGTACACATTCTTATGTAACAGTCTGCACTTTTTATCCCATAAATGTCGAAATTTGGTCCACTCTTTGGCATTGATTATGTGCCAATTATTCATATTATGGTAAAAATGAGTCTAGTCTCAAGTCGTTGTCGTCGTTGTTTGGTATAAAAGCTGGTGAGGCATGGTGAGACACATCACAGTCTCAACTCAACTTTTGACTTCTGAGCTAATAAATCCAGCAGAATTGATAACATGGCAAAGGCAATCGTTCTCGTGAGTGAAAAATAATTTTAAAGTTTCTAAAATTTCCTTACATTTTCATTTCTATACTGTTTTCTCCAGGTTGTTTTGGTGGTGGCCGTTTGCGCCGTGGTTGTGATGGGTGGAGGGCAGAAGAAGGAGGCTGATCTGGACACTGCGGCTGGACATCATCACTACGGATGGGGGTGGCCGGCTTGGGGTTGGGGAGGACAGAGCTACGTCCACCGACAGGATCATTACGGATGGGGATGGCCAGCTTGGGGGTGGGGTTGGCATTAAATGGACGAGCGGCTGATCCAAGGGTACAGAGAAATAAGTTATTCTGTATTATTATTGAAATTAAAAATGTAAATTGATGAAATCTGTAAATTTTTCCATAACATAAGTTTAAATGCATAAAATATATTCTTTATATAAGTAATTCTAAACATATTTTCTAAACAGTTTGTTATTTATTCATTTCACGAGTGAAAGGATACATTTTTGCAAAAATTTCCATAAATCTTGTGCATGCATAGTTTTCGTGATATTGAAAATTTGGTCTGGATATTTAAATATGTTCACCTTGTTCACATTACAAAATGGTTCATGTCGATGGACTACGATAATCCAACCCGTTCTACTGGGAATTGTGCATTTTATTTGTTGTACATAATTTCAATTTATGCAAACTATTTAATAGAATTTCACTCACAATGCGATGGTGTGAAGTGTAACCCTCCGATTTGGCTTAAATTTTAAAATTAGGTGGTCCAAGCCAATACAACTAACGTTTCTTCAGGCAGTTTGTGCGATGGTGAGAGTTACTCAAAATATTTGAGGTCAAAGTTCAAAAAACGGCCGACTTTTTTCAGGCGGAGTGAGAAAACTCCACTTCCAGTCTCTTCCCCTCGCTTTGATTTGCAGGTGTCTCGCTCACGCATACGCCTTCATGCACAAGCACAGGCTTTGATGCAAAATAATAAAAAATAAACATTATTAACTACAGCTTAAAAAGCAATTAATACGCATTATACATAATTTAATTCATAATTAAATAAGTGCGATTTTTACTTATTTCTAGTACAAATTTACATAAAAGTTAATTTATAAATTCGCCAACGGCAAATAAACATGGAAAAACTTAACTTGCTTTCCATTTCGAACGCGTTGGTTATTCTAATATTCAATTAATTTATATTTTAAGTGCTCCTGTGTTTGTTCCAATGATTCGATATTGTTGGTAGACGAGCGGATTATGGGGTGATGACGAAAAGCCCAAGTTTAAAAATGTAAACGACGTTTGTTTTAGAGAAAAAAATATTAGTTGCGACCTGAATTGTGGCAATCCAACATTCATCAAATTCAGCTGGTGCAGTTTATCGTATTGTTTTGTGGACTTTTATGAAAATAATCATATGGTCACATGTACAATGAATAATTAATATTTTTCTACAAAAAAAAATTAAATTTAAAATTGTTGAAATGAATTATTTTTCGGAGTGAAAATCAAAGCGAGGGGAAGAGACTGGAAGTGGAGTTTTCTCACTCCGCCTGAAAAAAGTCGGCCGTTTTTTGAACTTTGACCTCAAATATTTTGAGTAACTCTCACCATCGCACAAACTGCCTGAAGAAACGTTAGTTGTATTGGCTTGGACCACCTAATTTTAAAATTTAAGCCAAATCGGAGGGTTACACTTCACACCATCGCATTGTCAGTGCAAAATTTAGAAGCGAACTCTGACTCGGGCTAAATGTAGTCTGCTGCACTGTAAGTTTTTTTAAATAAAAACCAAGTGCTCGGAAATGATTAGTATTTTAGTTTTGAAGCTATGATGATTATTAACCTTTGTTTGCATTGCACATGGATTAAGCCTTCTTTATTCTAGTTTTATTTTTGAAGAGAAAAATGCAGAATTTTATGTAAGTAGAGTTTAAATTTCATAGTGGGAAGGGAGAGTCAACTTTCGAGTTCCATTTTAGAAGCAACCCCAGCCAAATGCCATTGTTAAAATACAGGTCGCGCCTGGACAGCATCTCTTCAAAATTGGAAAACATGGGTTGTAAAGTGGGACGCACACCGAGCCCTATGCAAGAAACAATATAAATCACATGAATAGGTCTTGTATGAAAGTGAAATATTTCAGAGTTAATCTTACTTCATCCGTCTGCAATGGCTCCACATTTCCCGTAAAAAGTGGAATTTGTTCAATGGATGCTGCCGTTGTCATGGCGACGATGATTCCCACCAAGACTACCACACCCCAAACAGAGCAAGAAATAAATCTCATGGCTGTCCAGAAACTTTGAGAAGCAAGTTTGTATATAAAAAGTGACGCTATTCGACTGAATAAACTTGTGTATGAAATGTCTGCTTAAATACAAAACTGAGGTGATTCAGTTCATTAATTACCGGAGATTTGATATGCAAGTTTAATTTAAATTTTAAAATTACACGAGATTGACACACCATAATGGGCATATCTTGTACTTTTATTGTTATCAAGGATGGAAAGTTTGTTATTTCGTAGCCTGTGACCCACGGACGAATCAGTTAACAAATCCTAAAATTAAATATGATTTAACACAGTATTCTCATTTGTAAACCTCCTCGTTTCTGATCAAAGTCAGGTCATCATCTGCCGATAAGTACATTTGTAAATAATTTGCAAGTATCGGGTAACGTATTCATTCAACTTGGGCCACTAACTTAATCAGCCTACGAAAATCCGAGGAAATTCTGAGTTGAAGCATTTTCGTCAATGGAACTTATTACACTTCAAATTTATCACCCACGCCTGTTGACTTACATACTTTATAAGTGAAATGATTCGCATACTTGTATCATCAGCTGGAAGGATACCTGATACGCAATTTGTTGGTTTATCGATGTAATAATATTTAATAAGTACATGTAATTTTCCCGGATCTGTAATTCCCATTGCACGATATTTTTGTTTCACTGCAAACCGACGCATTGTCAGTTATTGCTGACAAATGCATCTCGGAGATGAGGTTTTTACGGGTATGCATAAGTTTCATAGCGTATATTTATGTACATGAGATACAGTAAAGTTAGCTTTACAATTAGGGCATGATTTTCTTTATAGAGAAAACTCATCATAAATTTGTTATGTATTTCTCATAGCCATGAACTTGATTTTTTAATTCAAATTATGAGAATTATTAAGTACCTTAGCATATTTTCAGACGTGTCTGACATACTGACTCTAGACTTAACTTAAACTAATCCAGAGTAGAGGTTAAGGTCATTATTCGATTAAGAATGATCAAAGGTAACTAACTAAATTGTTGCCAATCACGCTGCATACATATGTGTGTATGCAAGGCTTAAATATGTAAATATGTATGTATGTACGTATGTACTATGCAGTAACACGTCAACTATTTACATCTGATTTTATTTTAATCAATAAATTTCTACAAAGTTAAATTAAAGTTTGTTTTTTCCTTTATTTTTGTAGATGTATCATAAAACATATTCAAATAATTATAAAATCTTATGTAGTCCCAAAAAAGTTAATCAGGAAAATAGGGCAAACATTAAAGTTAGGTTAATTACACCAAACCATATATACCAATACCCTGAAAAAAAAAAATATATATATATATATATATTATGTTATTATATACACATGCAAGTCGATCATTACACAGTCTACAGAAGTCTCCAAACACGAAAAAACACCTGAAATGTACTCAATTTTTTTGTTTAGATTACTCTTCGTTATGGCCCTTGTGTCAAATCGGGTTGGCGCATTTAGTGCACATTTTGATCGGACAAGGTTGTTTTACACTACAAAAAAATCCAGAAAAAAATATCGAAATTCTGCCCTTGCTGCCATAATTTCATCGATGCTCATGTGGATTCAGACATTAAAACTTAGGTGGCACTATGGAGAAAGTAATGCTCAAGTCTACGAGTCTTATGGATTTAGTTACACAGGGGTTATTTGGACTGGAATTTTGTCTTTGTTATATATCGAACATGACAACGTCATCGGTGGAGTCAACCGATTCCTTTATTATTTTCAATGCTTCAAGCGTAAGACTTTTGCATACATAAAGTTGAGCAAAATTCTAGGCTGTGTAATTGGTTCGATACAATTAAACGAGATTGAATGGATGTATATCAAGCCATTAAGTTTATTATTAAGTTTCGTAATATTAAGTTTCTACTTAATATTACGTATTAGTATCAAGCCAATGTTTGGTCTCAAATTTCACTCAAATAAATGTAACTCATGTAAAAAAAATCATACATTGAATATTAAGTAATTTGTTTCAGACACATTTGCAATAAATATTTTAAACGTAGTAAAATAACATCTATTTTTGATCTCCAAATTTAGAAAAATGGATTCCCAAGGTGCACGACGCCAACTTAGCATTGTACTCCAAGATGTTGGACATGCTCATACTACTCACAGTTTCAACATGTATTCTGTTTCCTCTAACAATCACATTTTACTTCACATTTTTCCCGAATAGTGCGATATATCCAGGAAACATCGTGCCTGGTGGTCACCTCATGAAAGACAACTTACTTTTCAAGCTAATATGCGTATCTTATTGTACCTGGCTAGCCTGCATGACGTGGTATTCCATCATGTCGTTTGTAGTTATGGGGACAATTTATATTGGTAAGTGTACTAAGAAAATGTTATCTATAAAACTACCCATGCATGCTATCTTTTAGCCTCGATATTCCTGGTGATTCGTGAGTTCAAAATCGATTCGAGTGTCCACTACGCCCTCCACGCTCTAAGAACTCCGAACTATCTAATGGACGAGTACACAACGCTTCATCTTCTTCACCAGGATCTGATGAAAACGTTTGGCCAAGTTTTTATATTCGGGCATTTTGTTTGTTCTAATATGTGCATCTTTTGTATTTATGCGGTTATGAGACATTGGCATGACATAAATACTTCTACAATGGTGAGTATTTTCGAATAAAAGATCCTTAACGGTTCATACTGTTATTGTTCAGTACTGATATTGAATACTTGTTCACAGATTCTCTTGTCACTGTGGTCGGTTATGATACAAATAATTTGGGGCATGGTTCTCGAAGTCATTGGACGGTTTCACCTGTACTTGATTAAGACGATGAGATCATGGAAACGGGTACAGTTTACGAACAATACGGAAGCCAAACTATTTTTCAAATGCAAAAGGTCAAAGAAACCATTGATAATTGGGAAAGACAGAGTGCTTACGATCAAGAGGTTGACGGTGCTAAAGTTCTTTCGGCAAATAATTAAGGCAACCTTCCGAGCTCTGCTGACCGTTGGCCAAAGTAATTAATAAAATATTTGTCGGGTTTAACTTAAATTCCTGCATTATTGTATTTCTGCCTGTTGACCTACTTTTGAGAGTGGTTGGTAACCTTGTGACTGTACAGGGGTTGGTATTATTAATCCTAAGTATTACAGATAAATGCAAAATACACAGAAATTGACCCGAACTTTCAAAATTACATTTGTTACTTTATTCTTTCTAATTTTGCAGTGATTTCTGTTTTTACTTTTAACGAATATGCACATGCAAACATGGGCATTGTTTATATCTATAGAAAATTTCTTTAGATACTTAGGATTAGTTAGCTGTGGAATAAATCGGGATTCATTTTAGCTGATAGTTGGATACGTACATATTTATATGACTCATGATAATCTTATTTAGCATCGAAATTCGTGATTTCTGCAGACCGTGGAGCGCTGTTGTATGTAGATAGCGACGCTACTTTATTGTGGAGGAATTTAGGAGGTAGAGCTGCCGTTTGTTTCTTATTCTAAAACGGAGATGAATTTCATTGTTCATTGTGTCAAAATTTGACAGTCAAATTGTTCGACGCCCGTACAAAGATAAATAAAGCACGGTATTGCGAGACTGCTACATGATCTGGGTTGTGGGTAAAATTTTGATTATCAAAATTTGATAATTATTGTGGAAGAAATCAGTGTGATTTTCAATGGATCAGATGACGTTTTTTAAATAAGCTCTTCTTTATTGCTCAAGCTTTCAGACTCTACATAACTCATTCATTCTTCAGAAGAAATGAGATAAAAATAAAATATGTACTGTGGTGATTTTCACTTCCCATCGTGCGTCATCTAGATAAAATTATTTTCCACGTTGATGCAGTATTCATATCTAAAGAAATAGCATTATAAATTGTAACGTTATGCGACCTGGAAGTTCCAGGCAACATAAAGTTAAAACTGACCTAACACACATATATGATGTATGTATACATGTATATTATATACACTCAAGTATAGATGGACATCGCTTAATTATGACTTGTGCACTTATACATACATGATATATACTTATGTAAACAGTTTATGACAATCTCAATGTGAGTACGATTGTCACACTTCATTCAAACGACCAGTAACGTTAGCCGTATGTGTAGGCAATCTATCTTGCATTCATTTTGTTAAGCTATTTACAAATTTACGAAAGAAGCAGGAACTCGATATCGTATAGTGTGTATGTATGTATGTCTAATTTCATGCTCTATCCCATGGTTTACATATACTAACTTTCGTTTGTTTATCCTGAACATCCACTTCCCATTACTTTTAATTATTATATTTGTCACATTAAGAATTTCTTCATTCCGTCACTAATCCTAAACGTGAGACGATTTGTTTAGTCTGAGTGTGACTCATATTGATGATATCCAGGTTCCGTCCTGAATCCTGATATGTTTTCCTCATAGATCTTGCATTTCTTGCAGGTCAAAATATATAGTTGTAAGAAACTATGTACTTTCTTGCGATTATTTCTTGCAAGTGGTTACTTGTATCTGAAATCCTACAATTCACTACATGAAGGGACGAATTCAGTCAGCACCACCAAATCTAGTCCAGCCAAATCCAGAAGAGCAGAGCATACTCGTTAGACAAGTGTCCTTAAAGAAAGTGCAAATCTTGATTATAAATTTTCAAATCCTAAATTTTTGCACACTTCTGTCTCCGTGAAATTCCATCCAATCCTTGTAATCTTAAAGAAATATATACCTACATATGTGCATATCATCTCAACATGTTTCTCCTTCGGATTATTATGATTGCGACAGGATTTATGATGAGCATGGCCTCCTCGATTGGAATTGGTATGTAAAATAAATTCCGTATACGTAACTAAGAATATTTAAATCCACGAAATCTTCTGAAAAAACGGTATTTCCGTGAAGCATTTGAAAAGATAATATGTTATGGTAAAGCCATTTTACGTACAAGCATGTCCTTGAAACCATCAAAATTCATGAAAGTACGTCTTTAAAATTTTTTCTGAATATCACCCTTGTGCTTATTCCAATTACGTGAAAGTCAAATTTAGCCAAGTATTAAATGACACAATCTGAATACATAGTTTAGTCACTCATGATTTATTTTACATTTTGATGACAGACAATAGAGCAGACTCGCTTAAAGAAGAGGGTGGGTTGTGTTACAAATGCACTTCCAACCCCCAACCGCAGTACGGACCCCGACCATTTTTGCCCTACCACAAAAACTGTGCTGGCGGTGGACCACTCCCACCCGAGATGCTGTCTGGATGTGAGGACGTGATAACTCCGTACGACGGATTATTCGGCCACTACCAACGAGACTTGTATATTGACCGACCTGGCAAAATCGGAACAAGTGGCAAAAGAGTGTGGCAAAATAACTTCATCCGAGTCTGGTATCGTGAGAAAAGGGTGCATACTAGTCGCTGGAAGTAAGTTTCAAAGATTCTGGACGTTCCAAAATATCGTGGAGCTTCACGGAGAAATTATGACGGAGCATTATTGTATGGCGGCCGCATGTAACCATGGTAACGGGTTGGGAAGGATGACGCTCGGTTTCATGATAGGAATGGTTTTCGTGGTCAAAATATTTCTTTAGCTTAGCTCATCATCACGTTGGGAATTTTGGCATTTGTATCTTGGGCAGTCCTTTATTTATTAAAATCAGCTAATTATTTTTAGCCCGAGTCAGGGCTTATGGAACCGTCATGTCCGTCCGTCCGTCCGTCCGTCTGTCCGGCACGATAGAGCCAAAACGGCTGAACCGATTGACTTGAAATTTTTACCATATGCATATTGGACAAAGTTAGGAAACGAGTTCGAAGATGGGCGAAATCGGTCAAGTGGTTGACCGGTGGGGGTCATCGGAGTGGGTGGGGTATTATGCACCAAATTTCAAAATTGTCGTAGAAGGCTAAAATTGGGTACAGAGGTTGCTAATGGCTCCTAATAGATAAAAATGACTTTAAGTTTGAAAAATTTTCATCTTGAGGGACCCTATGGGATGACCCATACTGATTTTTCAAAATCGTCATAAAAAGCTGAAATTTGGTAGAGAGGTTGCTAATGGGTCTTAATAGAAGAATATGACGTGGAATTGGTAAAATTCTTATCAGGAGCGACCCTATGGTGTGACCCATACCGATTTTTAGAAATTACTTTAAAAACATTAAATCCGGCAAGGTCATACCTAATGGCTTCTCATGAAAGGATATGAAGTTAAAAGTGAGCGAATTTTAACCAGAGTGACCCTGGAGGGTAACCCATACCATTTTTTAAGTTTAATTTTTTCCATCTGAAATTTTGTACGAAGGCTAAAAACCACTTCTTGATAGCAAATATAGCTGTGGAAGTTCAAAGTGGTAATATTATGTCGGTCAATTCGGAGAAAAATTTAGAAACAGCTAGGACTCACGGAGTCAGGGACTCTGTCCCTGACTCGGGCTATATGGAGTCTGCACTGTAGGTTTTTATATAATGTAAATATTTTATTCATCTGAAAAATTTGCATACATCTGTATGAATAATGACATCACTTTAGCTGACTCCAATTGCTTAGTTGTTCTTGCAGTTACTCACTATAATTAATGAATAATGTATAATACTCATCAGAGAAAATTATTTTTGTCTCAGATTTCTTAATTTGGAGTTTACAGTACACTTTCTCTCATTATTAAGTTTTCTTAAAAATGTAATACACTTAATGCAAACATATGTATATAACACTCCTGCGTACATGCTAAAAGTACATTTAAGTATTTACCTAAAGTACCTACAAGAATTAAGTATTTAATATCCGACCGACAATAAACCTTACATTTTTTTAAACCAACACATGTACACTGTGAAATCACTAAGAAAAAATTTGTTATGACTTTTCATGAAATGACATTATCTACGATCATTAACAACTACCTACATATTTACATGCACAATATCGTATACATACATATTTAGAGTGTTGCATAAAAAACTCCATATGAGATTTTCTGGAATTATTTGATATCAGAAAATTCAGCCTTGACAATCGTGATAAGTATTTACATATTTAGAAAGATACCTTAATAAGACAAGAAGTTGACACCTAGCGCGGAACATATTTATTTAATTGACCTAGTATTTCTAACTTTTTGAAGCCTAATGCCTACTCATTAATTTTACCGTGTCGTTAATGCGACTCAAATGACGGCAGTTAGTGAAAGAGAATACAAGCAAGTCGATAATTTATGAAATTCTTGAGAAGTGCATGACACCTCATTTGAAAACATGTTTTCGTTTTGTATTTGATGACCTATTTCTTTAAACATTTAGTATATTATTGACACCGTGAAAGGAAACTACTTTCGTTGGGAAAATGTTGAACTTGATGCATTTTTCACTAATTTTAATAATTTTTCACGCTCACGCTCTACCGAATTTTCCATTTTGGAAAATCCCAAACTTTCTCGACGGCTATTCCTTACATTACATTACAGTCGACTCCAACGAGACGTCAAATTGGGCTACTATTATTTTTCAAAGTTGATGCAAAAATAATATTAACTCCCCTTTTGTACTGGATTCAATATCGTCGCGGAATTTCTCTGCAAGTCGATACCACTTTGGTGCGCTTCTTAATAACTCCACCACCGTAAAAAGTATATTAACAAAGCCCACAAAGAAGTTTTTTACCCGTATAATATCATTTATTCTCACCGATTCGAATAATTTGCAGTCTCATTTAGACCAAATTCATTACGCAATGCTTGCTTGCAATGAAAATCCTTCTTTTATTTTCATTTATCTCGACAACCGCATACATTCCAGCCGTTTTATAACAATTAGGGCAGATTACTCTGTAACATCGATATTTGTAATTTTTGGTGCTGAAACCATGCAAATCCCGTGTATCCCATGCGACCCCGATTCTCACCTTCATTCAGTACCAGATAACCTTTCACTTCATGATATCAGCATCGTCTGGAGTCATCTCAATGCAAATTTACAATCTAACCTCGTCGCTCATTACAACGCTTATCCCATTCCTGGAAATCTTGCTGACGAATGTGGTCCTCACTTGGCTTGGTTTCATTACCACCACAGACATTGCGCCCTCGCGCTTTTGGGGATTCGGCATAATTTCACCCACATATCGACAACTTTGTACTATTCTCAGCAGAAAAAGTTTGCTGGGAGGCTACTCAACACATTATCATTTGGAATGATTGGCACCTCATCGTCAACAGTCGACCACTTCTTTCCCACCAGACCAACCAACACAAAACATGTTTGGCACATTTTTGGAAATGAGTTTTATGACTTCAAATTTGCCACTGTGACCAAATATTGGAGAACGTTGCGTGGACCAGAGGAATTAACTGCACCATTGGATCTACCCACTTGGACCAGTCTCCTTATCAGCATCGCCGGTATACTAGCATTGTTGAGACTGAAGCTCGGCGAAAGTTTTGAAAATTCAGTATTTTGGATTTTCTCAACAATCATGAATCAAGGGAGTGACGATATTTCAATCACCTCTTCAAAATCTACACTAGTTTGGATTACATGTTGGCACTTTGCCTGTCTTTTGCTGAATACTTTTTACCAAGGTGAAGTTTCTCCAAGCTTGACGGCGAAATTTCCACCATCAGTTCCTCTCACGATGAACGAATTGCTTAATTCAGGCCTGAGTATTTTGACAACTTCGACAATTTCCATGAGCAAAGACGGGATGTCTCACGTTGCCTCAGAAATTATCGAGTCAATAATTCCCGAGTATATGGATTCACTGGAGGATGACAATGCACAAGTTTTTCAAAGTATGAAAAAACTGAGAGAACAATTAGTCTTTGCGACGTCGGGGAGTTCTTACAAAAATTTCGGCAGTATCACCAGCAACATTTCCGACTCGTTGCAAGTCACGTTAACCGATCATAAAGCGAGACTGGATACTTCTGAGAACATCGCAATTCTAGATTATACCGTTGATCTGGAGCATTTTATTCAGGCGATAGAATTGCTGGGGAAAAGAGTGGTGGTGAGGAATCATGCCACAATACCATTCCTTTTAATTATCCCTGTTATTTCACAGAAGAATTTCATCTCTCAAAGATTTTCCAAGACTTTGAGTGCTTTAGAGGAATCTGGGATTTATTTGAGGTGGTTGAATTTGTACGAACTCGGTTTAGAATTGCGGATAGTGAAGGATACGATCCGAAACGGTAGTGTGCACTTTTTCACCCAACAATTCTCACCCCACAATTTTCACTCGACAATTCTCACTCCGCACCAATTCTCACTCCACAATTCTCATTCCCCAATTCTCACTGTTTACCATTCTCACCCCACAATTTTCACTCTACAATTTTCACCTCCCAATTCTCAACCTATATCAGCTATTAAAATTATCTTTGTACATACAGTGTCATACCACAAAATAATAATCCAACCTCAAGGTGGTTGCATTTATACTCTATCCACTCTCTATCAAATTTTAAAACCCTAGGCAAAACTTAAATTGTCTCACTTTTTCGCCAAAATATTGTATGAAAAAGTAGATTTTAATACATAAATACCACTAACGTGCAGTTTATGTTGGGCACTAAATATTATGGACACATTTTTCGCCGAGCACTAGATATTATAGACATTTTTTTGCATAAATTGTCCCGGTTTTAGTTAGGACAATTCTATTAAAAAAAATAGTCACACTAGTTTTAAGGATATCTATCTCAATGTTAACCGTCGCATTATTTACTAGGAACTTTACAGAGGATTTAGTTTTCATTTACAAGTTTTATTGATAATCCGAACCAGCATGGCTGGCCTCCAATGTTTTCTAATTTCACTTTTTGTCATCCTAATACATAAATCGAAATATAGAATATATTGTCGTTTTGTGACATGTTTCAGCAGAGGTTGAGCATTGGGGAGTGAAAATTGTCGGGTGAGAATTGGTAAACAGTGAGAATTGGGGAATGAAAATTGTGGAGTGAGAATTGGTGCGGAGTGAGAATTGTGGAGTGAAAATTGTGGGGTGAGAATTGTTGGATGAAAATTGACACCGAATCATCCGAAACAAGGGCAAAGATCTGTATTCTAGATTTTATGGGAAGAAAATGGTAAGTATGAAGGAGAGAGGAATTCTTAGCGAGGAGGTAGCAGTATCTCTGCAAGATATTAAATCATTTTTTGTGTTGAGTGCTGGGTTCGCAGGAGTAGGAATCATAGTGATGATAATTGAGATAGTGTACTGTAAATAAGAAAGAAGACACTGATTTAAATCAATATTTATCAGGGTACCTTAAAGTATATCAAGACAATCGTTAATGTTGATTGACTTATCTTTAGCACTCTAATTATTGATTTCATTCCACAATTTCTTGCTATTTACCTTCAGCTTTCCAGATTAGTGGACACAATGAATTCGGAAACTTGAATACAGCAGCGAACATGGATTTATGATTCAAAACGCGAAATGAATAACATGTAGTAGAAAAAAATACTTTATGAAATACCAATCCATGCTACCAACAGACATAGATTATAAATACGTAGATATATAATGAAGCTGAATATGCAGCCGAGAAAGGCATAAAAAATGACGACGTGATAGTAACGGTAGATTGACAATATTAATATTAGTGCTACTTAAATATTCAAGGTAGGAAACTTACGTATTACACACTTACATATATTTAGTTTTATAACTGTCGAACAATGAGAACTAAGTAGATATATCGTGTATGCGAGTACTGGATACAGTGGTCATATTTATTTTACTTTATGACACTTTACACTAAATTTTTGTGGACTATCTAAATGCGTGTACATATTTTACACGCATACATACGTCTGCAGATTACCTTAGCTCAATCAATTCAGCACTTTGACTGGAAATAAATAGTAGAACAATATTACATATATTTATTCTGTTGCTATCAATCATTTGTGATGATTTTCAAAGAAATCCTTATCTTTCCAAAACTGTTACTTTATTTTATTCTCATCCAATTGAATGTTAGACATTCGATATCACATTTGGTCAATGACACTGACTTTTCAGCGAATAAAAGTATATCCCAACAGTCTCAGTTTGTGGATATCGGGCCGTTTAATAGAATTTTTAAGTATGGACAATTAATGCAGCAACAATCTCAGACTGTTGATAATGTAAGTCAATAATATATTCAATTCACAGCAAATTACCGGTAAACTATGCTTTTAGCGTTCAGAAAGTCAAGTGTGTATGTGAGTAATAATTTTTCGAACAGGTATTTCGATGTATGCGAAGTTTTCCATGTTTTCATATTCTATTCAAATGCTATTTTTATAAAATTACTGTACGATACACTTTAATGACATTTCTCATATGTCGTTTATCTACGGAAATTCTGTCACCAAAAATTCAAATATCTCAATTTCTTAAGAGTTTTTACCCTTTGTTGGTTTACAGTGGTTGAACCAAGGCAAGAATTCAACTGGAGAAATGACACTGCCGGCCAATTTTAGATCTGTTATTCAGGTATTTGTCGTTTTCCTAGGTGACCTCATAGGACGCTTACGTTCAATTTACATGCATTACGGAATCAACGCTGTGTTCCTTTTCCACATAATTTCAATATCTATTATCCTGAGTCTTGCTAGTTTACCTGGCATACTAAAAAAACTGGAGTACAATCGTGACTTAATTTTCGATCAAATTTATTTAGATCGGTTGTGAAATTGTTAATAAAACTACATTTAAAAAACAGCATTCTTCGGTGAGGGTGCGACTAAAAACTTTTAAACAAGAGCATTGCACAAATTTTAAAATTGAATATTATCAACTTTTGCCTCACCGTAGGCATTTATTTAAATGCAAAATCATTTTGGACCCACGGTGAGGCAAAAGTTGGTAATATTAAACTTTAAAATTTGTTCAATGCTCTTGTTTAAAAGTTTTTAGTCGGACCCTCACCGAAGAATGCTGTTTTTTAAATGTAGTTTTATTTTCTGGTTTTGGTTGGAAGTTTTTTGTTGGTTACCAATAGCAATAAGATAGATAAGGTGCAATTTTCATATGCGATTAAGCAGCTTAAACGGCTGCAGATACCTCCATCAAAAGTTTCTCATTTTTCAACCGATTTTGCTCGAACGTATCTTAAATGGTGCGTAATCAGTGCCCGCACAATAAAATCAATATCAGACATGATCATTGTATGGTAAAATTGAATTTCCGGTTCATTTTAAAGTTTCAAAGGTCCTAAAATTCTTGTAATATTAGAGTTTTGCCAGAATAAAATTGAAAAGACACTAGATTTTGTAATTGTCTGATTTTTTTGTTTCAACAATTTTTCAATAAATGCAACCGTTCGAGCTGTGGCCGTGGCGGAAGTTTTACGACCCTGTCTTGAAAGCATACCTTGGCTTCGCCGTAACCATGCGCTTTTCTGTCGTGAGGGTAGCCCTTGGTTACGTTCCTCACCTCAGAAAAAAGTATTGACAGCCGTTTATTTTACCGACATTGGCTATAAATATTTTTAGACCTTGTTCAGGTTTTGGTTGTATGTATTTAGGATGTGAAGCAGACTGACAATATGAGACAAATTCGACGCTCTTGTTCTTATTCTCCTTCATGTTTTAAAATTTGTAGATAAAGAACGTCCGGGAATGAATGGGAATGCGCGCTCTAGCGAGTATATTGACAAATCAATAAACCCGCGAACTATAATAATTTAAATTTCTGAAAGCCCACTTCATTAGGGTCAATTTGGTATATCACTCTTAAATTTCAAAAATGGATAAGGGTAGAAGAAGCTTGTTTGAAAGGGAGCTGTTAGCAAAACGAGTGATGGAGTTCTACAACACGACAGCCAACCGAGACTCCAAGGTGACCTGGAACTTTTTTAAGCAGGAAGGAATTCCAAGTTCAAATGTGTATTCCTACATAAAAAAGTTCAAGGATTCCGAAAATGTGCAATTCAAGAAGCCAGCTGGTCGTCCGGCGAAGCTAGCGACCACTCGAGTGAAAAATAGAATTGAAAAAATTTTCAAAACCAAGCCATCAACGTCAGTAGCGGTAGCTGCCAGGAAAGTCAAAATTTCCAAAAGCTACCTGGGGGAAATTAAGGTCCATAAATTAGGAATCAAAGCAAGGACCAAAAAACCTGCACCAAATTACAAGCCCGTACAAGAAAGTCGGATCAAGGATTGCTGTCAAAAATTGTTGAAGAAAATGCGTGGAAAAGTAGTGATCCTGGATGACGAAACGTATGTTCCGGTTGACCCTTCAAATCTTCCAGGGCGTCATTTTTTTCATAGCTCGGATCCCTCTGAAGTGGCTTATGAAGAAAAAGTACGAAAAAAAGACAAATTTCCAAAGAAATATTGCATTTGGCAATGCATCTCCAGTCACGGACATGTATCAGACCCGGTAGTTCTCGAAGGGAATATCAATCAAGATATTTATCTGAAAAATTGCGTCAAGGCTGGATTGGAAGCATTTATTAATAGGTTTCACAAAAATGATAAAGTTTTGTTTTGGCCTGACCTCGCCACTTGTCACTATGCAAAGAAAGTGACCGAGTACCTCAGAAAGAAAAATATTGATTTCGTACCAAAAGATATCAACCCACCTAATGTACCCCAACTCCGCCCAATCGAAAAATTCTGGGCACGTTCTAAGTCAGTATACTCCCGGCTTCAAGATGTGCCTGACACCTTTCGAAAATTCAAAGGACGATGGAAGAAAATCACCTCGGAAGTGGCAAAAACTTCGGGAAAAAATTTAATGAAAAATCTTCGCAAGAAAATCGAACTAGTCGCCAACGGGGGTGTGGCGGCCTTAGCTATTAATTAAATTATGTAGGTACGTATTTGGTATTATACATATGCAAAAAGTTTAAAATTCCGATAACTCATTGTGATTTTATGACCACATTTTCAGACCATTCCCATTCATTTCCGGACGTTCTTTAAATTAAATATTGCTGCGTTACGTATTCTTAGTTTTTGGAACTTCCAGATAAGAAATATCGACAATTTCTTAGAACAATTAGAACAATTAGAACAATCTTATTTAGACCAATAAAGATTAGACTTGCATTAATTATTCAGCAAGGAGTTACATATGTATCATCGATTGCAAATATGTAAGTATTAACATACGTACATATTTGCATGCGATACCCATTTATTTATCGATTATTCCCGATATGAATAATATTCTCGGGTATGCTAGTTATTTAGGTCTGCTGTAAATGTCACAAATTGTGAACTTATTCTCGAGAAACTTTAATTGTGCAATCTTTTGATTTAATAAACCAGGGACCACAACGAGTTATATGTATATCATCCCGTGAATTTAATATGTATGCTCACATTGATACATACAATTTTGATTTATTATTCAACAGCATACCAACGAGTTTTTTAACTATTCTGGTCAGAGCATTTTTCATTTTGACAGCATTATCGTAAATTTTTTTCTAAGCCCTCAGGCAACTTGCACCATATTAGAAAAATGGCAAAGTATTTTAAAAGTTTTTGGATATGTCATCAATTCTTAACTCATTGTGTACTCCGAATTTTGTCAATCAATGAATGAGAATCGTTTTCAACATATAAATCTCTATTTCAAAAGTGCAGCATTAGTCAGCCAATAAGTTTGAGGGAAGACAAGAATCGATTTCTGCTAACTTACAACGGGGCCCTTGGAAAACTAAAGTTCTTTATTGTTCGGTTTGTCATAGTTGCATTTGGACTTTTTTCATGTCTTTTCATTGCCATTAGTAAATTATACGGCTATTTTAGCTCAATTCCGTTCTGGATTTTCTTTATCCAAATCACACTCGGAATATTTGCAACGTTTGTGCTATGCATGAATACGATACTTTATACAAAAGGAGATTTGTTCGTAGTTGCATGGCACGCCATTTTGGACCAATTACAAGAAAAACGATTTGGTGAGTCTATAAGCCATCAGTAATTTGTTTAAAGTTTGTACGTTTTAATTCTTTCTTCAGGTGCCAAATTTGACCCTGTCAGCTTTGTTCTATTAATAATGGTCGTCTCATTTTTCACGTTGACTCCAAGTTTAACCTGTATATTTGTATATTTCGAAATTGATCCCTTCATCTACATTTTACGTAACTTGCTGCCAACCAACCCAATATTTATAAACATTTTCAGAATACTAATTTGCGCTATTTGTATTTTCGAAGCGTTCAACGTATTAGCTATTATAATCCTACTTATCATTACGTTTATACTAATCATTTCCAAGCTAGTGGGCGACATCGATCATATTGACACTTTTGACAAACTTATTTCAAATTATCGTGTCATTTACATCACAATTCAGCTATTGGCACCGATTTCGTCTAATGTTTCTAGCGCATTGATGCTCCTCGGTTTAGTTGTCGGAGTAATGTTCAGTTTCACAAGTATTGCTTTAGTGAAGATTATTCCCTTTGTGTTATATCCCTTCTTCCCTGGGGTGTCCGTCTTAATAATGTATCTCGTAATAGTCGGACTTTCGTTTGGTGCGAATATTCATATGGAGACGGAACACGTATTGGGGAGAGCAAGTAAAATGATATCTGACGCCATTCCATCCACAGACGGAAAAGAAATGAAAATTCGAATGAAAACATTGAGGTGCATGAAATCGACGTGTTTTCATTGTGGCGTGGGAGGATTTAATTTCTTCTCTTGGACAAAATCAACCCAAATAAGTTATTATAAGAGTTATGTGGACTATACAATTACGGCATTATTGTCGGTTAAGCATTAATTCGATAACCAAGTGCGCAACTTTCGTATTTTGAACCTACATACTTCTATTAAGGAAAGATGTTAAACAGCTTTGACTACTCTGCATCCGGTGTCAGCCCAACCAGCGTTTCACTCAGCGTCCATACCTCCCTCGCCAAATCGTCCCTGAGCAAACTTTCTCCGGACCAGAATTTTCTCCCAAAGCGGAACAATTGTCCCGACAAGGATGCTGTTTCTCTTGCCAATGCGCAGTACAAAACCATGTCGGCACCCTAAATCACACAAGTAATATTATAAATATATTATTTTTTTCTATGTTATTAAGTATCTTGCAAAGTCATCGCCCCATAATTTTCTAACCTTTTCTAAATCCATCCCCACCACTTTGATAAAAGCCTCGCAGAATCTCCTGCCTGTATACCCTCTCAAAATTTGAGTATCCTTCACAAATCCGGGACACAACGCGTAGCTCTTCACCCTTCCCTCCCTCCTTGCCAACTCCTTTGAAAACAGAGCGTTTGCCATTTTCGAATTGCAGTACGGCATCGTGAACCAGAAGCCGCGCCAACTGTAGTCGCACATGAAGTCGTGAACTGTCAGATTGGACTGCATCAGGCCGGACGATGACAAAGTGACGACACGAGGAGCATCCGCCCTTCGCAACTGGGGGAGGAGTAGTTTTGTTAGGAGGAAATGGGAGAGATGGTTGACCCCCATGTGCTGTTCGAAACCTTCCACGGTGTAAGTCCGTCTCCTCGAGTTGAGTGATATTCCACCATTGTTAATTAATATGTCGATGATGGGAAATAGACTGGCGAGATGTCCGACACATCGTCTGACCGAGGACAAGTCGGAGAGGTCAAGTTCGACGAGACAAATTGACTCTGGACTGCACCCGGTTTCTTGAATGAGTTCGAGTCGAGTTAGGGAACCCTGATCAAGATTTCGGACAGCTGAGGAAATATCAAAGTCGATTGAAAATTTGTGCAAATTTTATTTGCAAAAAAATATTACATTTGTGCTCACCTAACACCACCACGGCTCCCCTTTGCGCCATTCCCTTCGCGACACATCTGCCCAGGCCGGAACCAGCTCCTGTGATCACGACCACTTTTCCGCGAACTGATTCCTCCTCCCATTCACGGCGGGGGAAGAATTTGTATAATATTTGCAGCACGAGTGCCTCGACCCACATGAAGATGAGCCATTGTATTGATGAGTGCATGCCCAACATTGTGTCACAAAAAATGGTATCAGTAATCGGGCGTGAACAACAATAGAAAAAGTAACATTAATGGGAAAGACTCCAGCAGGAATAATAATGATGCATTCGTTTGCATGGTTGGAGCTCGTTTAAGTAAGTAAATTATGTAATTCAACAATTGAACGCGCTTATTTCGTAGATTTTCATAGTGCGACGTGGGCACTAGTCTTGTGACTGGTAATTAGTCTGCTTATTTACTTATGCAAGGGTTCTTCCCGACAAATAGTAGTTTCCCAACAATGGGAAAATAATTTTCTGACTTGGGTTCGTTGCAATGGTGGGTGCAATTAGTGGCTTGGTAGGTGAGAATAATGGTGATAAGAGTGACTGCGTCGTACTCTGGTCAAACATCATGGAGTTGCTGGGATATTTCATCATTAGATATGTTACGCGTCAGGCGAGTAAGAAATATCCAACGACTGCAAAAAGTGGTCGGCCGACATGGTTTAACGAGGTGAGGGAAATACTCCTAATTATTTACCTAACGTCAAAATAATCATATGCATAAGCTTGAGAATATTTACTTGCATTGTTACACGAGCGTTTTAAGTATGCACGCATAAAGACGACGAGACGAGATAAGACTTATTTATTTACCAACAGAAAATTTGAGCTTGTTAGAAGTTACATCTTACATGATCTATGTATTCACTATTACTATTAATATTGGTGAAAAAGAGGAATATTTTTATAATAGCTCAATTGACTCAAATTGCCATTAGTGAGTCCACCCACGCTTTATGTATTTATTTTTGCAATTTGTATGCATGCAACTGGATAACGCTATTACGTGATACCTGTAAATGCAGAATTGAGAAATGCGAGAAAGGGTTTTTGCCAAGAAATAAAGTTTATAACCCGTCCGTGTCCAATTACTGCCTTCCAAAAATTATAACAATACTTATTAATATTTATGTAATCACACATATGTATGTTACGGGTGAATTCCTAATGACACTGCTTTCTCACAAAATAAAATTTAGTTTTTTTAGATAAATTTTTATATTTTAATAATTATATTTTCTCGGAAGATTTAAAAAATTGATGAACAATTTTATAACCCAATTATTGTAAAGTATTTAGAAGCTGCATGTACATAGGCAGTGTAGCAAATAATGAGAAGAATACTGCAAAAAATAGTAGGCTCATCAATTAATATCTAGTTTCTCAATACACATCATTCAACTAACTCTCGCCATGTCATGGACTTCTCGAACGATGGCTTCCACCATCTTCTTCGGCCTCTCCTGCGTCCTCATCACATCTTCTCTGCACTTGACCCAGATAAACATCTTTTCCCGATACCCAATAAACATTGCGACCAGAGGAACATGTTCTGACATGTCAAACACAAAGCTCGTTCTTTTAATCTCCGCCCCAAAGAAATGCCATGGTTTGGACGACAGCGCAAAATTTGTTACCGCTAACGTCGTATACGGCCCAACTTTTGGGAGATACTGCGACAACTGTAAGAAAATCCCGAAAAGGGTGACACTCAAATTTACCAAGAGTGCCGTGCATCTCTTTAATTTGTAGTCCCCGGCTAATTGAGCTAATTGTGCCTTCCTGTCTTTTACTCCAACTGGGAGGGCGAGTGTGTTCATGTACGCGTGGTTCGTCAAGGTCCCGGGATGCCCAGGTTTTGCGAGAGGGTGGATCGCACTCATCGCCAAGGGGACGGGGTCACCGGCACCCTCCATGTCCTGTCGAATCGCCGTTGCAAAAGCACACATTAGCACTTCCGATGCTGTGTGCCCAGTAGCTTTTGATGCTTTTTTAAGCGTGGCTAGCTCGAGGGTGTGGCTCTCATAAAAGTGAACCTTCCTCGAGCGAAGTTGGGGTGGTTTTATCCACGCGTTGAAATTGTAATCTTGTAGGAAGGCGATTGATAAGGCGTATTGATGTAGGGTGAAGATTCGGATAAGGTCGACAAAGTATTTTAGCCAGGAAATGGCTACCTCGGAGAAGTTTGGGGGTGGCTGTTGAGGAAATTTTTGATGTTATTTAGCTGGCATATTAATTTTTAATTGGCAGGTGTACCTGTTGCGGAGGTGGTTCAATGCCACCGATCGCGTTAAGAAGGGCGACATGACCAACCCCATCAGTCAAGGCGTGATGCACCCGGAGGCAGAAGGCAGACCCACCCTCGTCATCGACATAATTGGGAAAGAGGGTGATGTCCCAGAGGGGAGCGTTGGTCAGAAATGCTACCCGGCAGAGACCATCCTGCGCTAGTTGAACCTCCTCCAACGTCTTTACATCCGGCCTCGATCGAATGTGTGATTCCAATTTAAATGTGGGGCACCCACCCCAGAACCATAAGCCCATCCAGCGGTGCAGACTTTTTTGAAGTTCTGGAAACTGAAAATATATTTTAAAATGGTGACATATTCAGAAATAAAATTTTATCAAAATTGTCGAAATATGTATGAATTTTGGTCACAATAGGATTATATCAAACAAAAACCACAAAGCGCATTTTATTTATGTACATATATAGATACTTCGTAATAACAATTTTATAATTTTCGAAACTCATGATGAATACCAACTCAAATTTTGTAGGATTTTGAAATGTTTAAATTCATTTATAATTAAGTAAAATCTGCACCTTACCCTCCTACTATTGATGACTTCTTGCATCCTTTCAACCACATCTTTCCTCTGGATCACTTTGTCCGTATAGTGACACCCCACAACGGCATGTTCAACTTCCCCGTCCGTGTAAAAATTGTCCACCGTGGTCAGTCCACTTTCCGGAGATAGTGCCACAAAACCCGGGCGAAACCATGCCGCCGTCCCCACAGCAAGCAGTCTGTACAACAAGAGGGGGATCGCAGTGGAAAAATAGATGATAGGCAGTAACAGGTACGAAATGATGAGCAAAACTACCCGAAACCACACCTTGGTCTCCAACCAATCAATTGTCGCTTTCATGACAAGTAGAATTAATTACTTCAACGCAGAAAGTAACGACGATCGAGCTACATAAGAGCTACTGTCAGTCACGGGAAGACCTGGACCAGGACGGAATGCTAAATAGTTGAGATTGCACAATCCCGAATTTGCAGCAACAAACTTCCTTCTATCCAACAAACCACGCATTTCTTCGCAACAAACCAAATACTTAAGGATTTACATACAATTACACACTCTCATTATTACGTGCCTACTTATTTATTTACCTCGACGCCACAGCTTCCGCCAACAATACTTTAAAATGTAAAAAATACATTATTACGAACTATTAAGAATTTGCAACACCTAATTTAATTTATATAATCACAAAAATCATTATATTTCCCCATTATTCTTAAACAAATTGCGACATTGGAAAACCTTTTGGAAAAAGAGGGTTTGATTACATGTCCAGTTCGTTAAATTCACACTCAATCATAAAAGTCGGAATAATAATGCATTATATCATGCATATGTATACATACGTCAACCTAGGAAGAAATCCCAGGTACATTCTTGTCTGCTATACTGTAAACATATAATTTCGTATCATCATTAGTTCAAAGATTTCTGAGGTTACTGAGAAATTGGGACCCAATGCACACATATTTACGTGACTATAGCGTCACATCATCATTGGGATTATCTAATAAGCTACGTCACAACCCTTTTTTGGCCCTTGTTAGGTAACAAGTGTCTTCGAAGTTGCGCAATGAGATGTTACCTTTATTTTTATGAAACCGATAAGCATGCATAACCGCCTAATATATTTATTAGCACTTGCTGAACAAGAAGCAATCAAATCGACAAATTACACATAATATGCACAATTAACCAACACTGCTTACGTATTATGAGTGAAGTACCTTTAAAATCTCGAAAACCACGCAGTTTTTCCGTCATCTCATTTCCCAATGTGAGGAACCATTAATAAACTTGCATCATTATTTTCCTCCACCACAATCCTTGTATCAAAAGGAATGACCATGTCAACACCTTTTCCTTCCCAGGCCGACCTTAACCATGATAAGTTTGCCAAACATGACGGAAATTCCTCCAAATAAATAACCAACACAATTATTTATTAATATTTACATACGTCTGCTGCGTAGCTTGTCTTTTTTAAGTCCAGGAAAATCCATTATTGCTCTTCAGCCACGCCACAGCATGCGCCAATTAGTTTATGGACTAATTGAAGAGGTGTAATCTCGACCCGACTTCCATTTCCTTCACGTCACTTCACTAATAAGGCTGGGATTAAATAAGTTCAAGTGACATGAATTGAGAGATTTAGTTTGATTCCGAATTCCATTCTCACGATTTATCGGTGTGAAGTATTATATGAACACAATACTCTTAAAATATAACTGCATTCCGATTTCTGAAACTGATAAGCAAAGATTAACTAAACATGAAGGACAAAAAGGGGTCACGAATTTGGGTAGGCATTTCCAACCAACCGGACGAGATTCCATATTTGATCGAGCAATACAAGAAGGAACAAAGTGGTGAAGATGGGAATTTCGACAATGCTGCTGTCATTGTGGGATCGACGTTATCTTTTGAAGAATGGTAACATTCATACAAAATAGTCTAACAATTTGGCGATTGTAATATGTTACATAAATAATCCGGACATATTTTAGTGTACAACTTGAGAATGTGTTTGATTTCGTTGTAAAATTGGGAGATCAAACACCGGAAGAGTTCAATCTTCTCTTGTGGGATCATGTCACTTTGAGGATGGGATTCAAAAAGAATGGTGAAATTTGCATACAACAGTTTTTACTTGACATTTAAACTGTATTTAACAAATACATGAATTTACTCACAGGCATAATTCCCCACCACCAAACTAATGGTCATGTCTCCACTTTAAGCGATAATAATGAGCCAATCGCTATTGTTGGAGTATCCTGTCGTCTTCCTGGTGCTAATGATACCGCCACATTTTGGGACAATCTTCTTCACGCGAAAAACTCACTCGGACCGGCTCAAGAACGTTGGCGCCTGGACCAAGGTTGCTCAAACCTGACACCGGAACACGAGAAAACAGAAGCAGGGTTCCTTTCCTGTCCGGTGGATACTTTTGATTCTGAATTCTGGGGGCTCTCTCCACTTGAGCTGAGCTTTACGGATCCTCAAGCGAGAATGTTGCTCCAATTGAGTTGGGAGGTGACAAAAATACTTTAAGAGGACGGGTGACTGACGAAAGTTACAAAACTAACGATTTTTCAAATCGCTGGCATTTCAACAATATTGGATGAATTTTTTTCATTTTTGTTGAAAAATGATCTCAATGAGTTGTATTTTCAGATTCATTAAGAATTTTGAATTCTTTCGAAGGTCAAAAAATTGAATGTACTAAGGCCAAAGGTCACAAGGTCAAGGCTCACAGGCCCATAAATAGGGTACCATTGGAAAGGTCTCGATGAGAGGATTCAGAATATATATACTTTGTGGGGTCTGGGACCACCCCCTGATTAATTAGAAGCCAGTGAACATTTTTGAGTTTTGGTTTTGCAGGTATACAGACGTTAACACAGGAGCAGATTGAGAGTTAACATAGCACTAGATCGAGGAAAACTCAATAGTACTCATCGGTCTCTAAATAATCAGGGGGTGGTCCTAGACCCCATAAAGTATATATATTCTAAATCCTCTCGCCACGACCTTTCCAACGATACCCAGTTTATGGGGCTATATGAGATTTGACCTTGTGACCTTTGCCGTTTGCGCGTGAAATTTTGTACACTTCAAAACAATTAAAAATTTCAAAATTCAACTCATTCAGATCATTTTTCAAGAACAATTAATAAAATCCATCCACAATTGTCGAAATGCCAGCTGTTTAAAAAATAAAAACTAGGAACTTGGTCACAAGAAAATCTTGTGCGTCACACCCACTGGCTCTACAGACTTGGTTTTGGTCTCAAAATAAGCTTCAGAATATTCTTCTTCTAATCCCGGACATAAAACTTTTTTTTTAATTGTTGGAAATGCAAATTATTTTTTTTGAAAACTTTGATACATTATCTCAAACATTTTCAGCAACTTTTTTAAATGTTTATATCCGGGGGTAGACGAGGAACATTCTGGAGCTTTTTTTGAGACCAAAACCAAGTCTGTAGAGCCAGTGGGTGTGGCGCACAAGATTTTCTTGTGAACCCGTAGAATAACATGCAGCGGTATGGACGGATAGATGGCGTCGCATATTTCACCTGTGGGCTTAACTAGCTGCTCCTGTTAAGGTTCTGCTTAATAAAGTACTCCAATTAATTAATTGTATGTTAGGCTTTGGAAGATGCTGGAATTCTACCTTCCTCGCTTCACGGTACCACCGCCTCCATTTACCTGGGCCTTTGGCGGGATGAGTACAAGGACCTGATCCTCATGTCCGGCAGTACTGCAGGGGGTGAAGAGCTTCGTCGATATCTGGGTTGCTCCATGGGAAACGCGGCTGCCAGGATTGCCCACGCCTTGGGGACGCTGGGACCTGCCTTCGCGACAGAAACGGGTTGTTCATCGTCAATGTGTTCGATCGGCCAGGCCATGGCTGCTCTGCGGGAGGGGAAAACAAATTTGGCATTAGCGGGAGGGGCCAACTTACTACTGAAACCTTTTGTGTATCCAGATTTTCAGGTGAGTCGATAATAGTTTTATAATAACACGTGACACAGTTAGCATATTTAAGGACACGTCTAAACAACTGTTTTAACTGCAGGGCGTCCTATCTCCATCTGGCCGATGTAAAGTTTTCCAGGCAGACGGGGATGGTTTTGCTCGTGCTGAGGGTGCAATTTTTTACGTGCTAAAGCGAGCTAGTGACGCGATTGCGGATGGAAATCATATTTATGGCTTTCTCCGTGGTTTCGGATCTTCTCAAGAAGGTTTGAGTCGCAGTGTGGGGACACCTACGATCGAAGGAGAGGCCAGAGCAATGACCGCTGCCCTAAAAAATACTGGAGTTCGGGCCACTTCCGTTGACTGGGTGGAGATGCACGGAACCGGGACAAAGGTCGGCGACCCGATAGAGATGGCATCTACGAGATCAGCGTATTCAGCAGGAAGTAGGGACAGCCCACTTATTTTGACGTCAGTAAAAGCCAACATTGGTCATACTGAAAGCGTCTCAGGCGCCGCGGGGTTACTTAAGGTTATCCTTGCGATGGAGAATGGGACGATTCCCCCACAACTTCTGACCTCTGATTTGAATCCCAAACTTGACTTGGAAGGGGTCGAAATCCCAAAAGAACCGATGCCATGGGCTGGGAAGATGGCAGGGGTTTCGTCCTTTGGCATTACGGGAACCAATGCACATCTTATCGTGGAGCGGGGATCATTAACTTTTGCAGGACATGACCATATCGATGAAAACCCCTGTCCGGCATATATTTTGCCACTCTCGGCTAAAACTCAGAAATCACTGGAAGAGATGAAAAAGCGACATGTACACGCTCTTCAAAATTTAGATGGTTGGTAAATAATTTTTACTAAAATAAAACCGCAACCGATAAAAATGCATTACTAAAATTGTCATAATTTATGAAGATTCCTCCCTCGGATCGTACTGTTACACTGCGTCCATATCCCGGACTCACTTCCAGTCTCCTTACCGCTCCGCCGTTGTGGCGTCATCCAAGGACGAACTAATTGATGCACTTCTGTCCAACAATACATTCGAAATTGAACAACCCACCCCGCCCCCGGAATCTCTTTGTTTCCTCTTTCCAGGCCAAGGCTGCCAGTACACAGGCATGGGTCGCGGGTTGTACGAATCCTGTGCCGTGTTCAGACGCCATTTTGACATCGTGAATTCCCTATTAACTACAAAATATGGGATAAATTTGAAAACTCTCCTCTTCGAAGGGACCGAAGTTTCCTTGTACTCACAACTCTGCATCTTCGGGGTGGAATATTCCCTCCTGAAAGTCTGGGCTGCATGGGGTCTGACCCCGTCACTCGTTTTGGGCCATTCTTTCGGCGAATTTGCTGCTTCCTGCGCCGCTGGAGCACTCTCCCTACCAACCGCCCTCGAACTACTAATTGCCATGAGAACCAAATTGTTCGGAAGAGTCAACCCAGGGAAAATGCTCGTCCTTAAGGCCGACAGAGACTCTACGGACAAATTAATTACAGACTTTTTAAGCAGTGTGGGCGACTCTAATAATAATAATTGGCTGGATATAGCCGGAATTAACTCTGCTGAGCAGACCGTTGTGTCTAGCGAACCAGAGACAATTTGTGCCTTCGCGACATACGCAACTTCTGTAGGAGTTAAAAACACGGCCGTTTCCGGAGTGAGCCACGCTTTCCATTCTCGAGCCCTTGAATCTATCGGGGATCAGTTCGAACTGGAAGCGGGAACCTTGTCGTACTCGAAACGATTTCCTCAAGTGAAATACATCTCATCCGTGGAGGGTCGCCTGCTTGAAAGTGAGGAAAAAATGGGAGCCATATACTGGAGGAAGCACATGCGACAAGCCGTTGAATTTGTGAATGCCTCCAAGGCCGCTGTTGAACACGGTGGTCGAATGTTTGTCGAGGTGGGACCACACCCGCTACTTTCTCCTTTAGTAAGTAAAAATGCACCTGCTGTCTCAACCGATAAACTTGTATGTATCCCGTCCATGCGGAAAGGAGCTCCCGAACTGATCACTTTACTAGAAGCTGTTGCCTCCCTTTACGTAAATGGAGTCGATTTTCAGTGGGAAAAGGTGTGGTGTAGTTTAGGAAATTTCACCAAACTGCATAAAATCCTTCCCATATATCCATTCGAGTGCAGGGAAGCATTTTGGTTCACTTCGGAAGAAGAAGAAAGTAGTAAAAAGTTAATCAAAATGCCAAATCATCAATTCGGAAACGTTATCCATCCCTTGTTAGGCAGCGTGATTGAGACTCCGCTGCCTGATGCCCACCTTTTCGTCACCACTACAAAAGGACTCCTGCAGAGAGCTGGGGTTTGGTTGCAAGATCACAAGCTTGGAAATTTTGTCATTTTCCCGGCTGCGGGTTACGTAGAAATGACCTTTGCCGCAGTGGCACACGTTCACCCATCCGTAAAAGTGGAAGGCCTGGAAATTTTAAATTTAGAAATAAAGGCTGCCCTTCCTCTCGAACTTGAGGCCGAGATTCAAACGGTTTTACAAGAATTGGATTCAGAGCTTATCGTGTCGTTCTTCAGCAGGAAGGAGGACGGTCCGTGGAAACTGCACGCCAAAGCAAACATTGAATTTTGTAGTGAGGACGACCGAAAAGAAATAATTGTGGACCTTAGGGAGGAAAATGATGGCGAACTTGTAACAAATCTATACCACGACATGGCGCGATTGGGGTACAATTTCGGCAAATCCTTCCAAACTTTGGACAAACTTATGCGAAGCAAAGATTCCTCGGTAGCCTGCGAGTTATCCAATTACCCCGCTGACAATTGCTCCTACTTCCTCCATCCGACAATTATTGATGCTCTAATTCAAGCTCTCTTACTGACAGAGCCACTCATTTCCCTGAAGCTGCCTACAAGGATAGCATCATTGAAATTATTTCCACTTGTGCATAATGATCAAGCACTACGGGTAGAGACGAAAACTGGGTGTGCCAGGCTATTGGCAGGCACAGAAGAATTTGGGTGGAGTGAACTTGCCTCCATTTCAACTCTCGCAACCGTGTCGACAACGCTGTCCATATTTCAACAAGCCGCTGGGCTCGTCTCAAAACCAAAACTGCTGCCCCTTTACGTTGAAGAATGGAGCGAAACGGAATCAATTTTGGAATCCAATTTAAATAATAATATTTCCAGCAATGAATCGAAATTGGCATCCCTTGTCACCAACAACGTGTTGCCATTCTCTCTCACCAAGGATGAAGCTGATTCCCTTGATATGGTCGAAGCCTACGTTTGCCGTGGCGTCGTATGTGCCCTTCGACAACTTGGGTGGAACTATGCAGTTGGGAGTACTTTCGCAGAGAAGGATCTCTACAAAACGCTTCAAATTCGGGCAGCAATCTCGCCTCAATTTCTCCACAGACTGCTCCATTATGCAAAACAAGCTGGATTTTTGAAATTCCTTTCAGAATCACAAAGTTGGCAAGTAGCCTGCGATTTTACGGAGTGTGAAAATAGTGACACTAATCTTGTTGCTTACATAAATACGTTACCTGAGGAATGGTCTTTTGCCAAATTCTACTCTGCCAAACTACCCAATCTTTTGTCCTCATTAGCAAAGGAATCTGTCCTTCCTCATCTCTTTCCTGCAAACGCGTTGCAGGCGCCATATTCTGCAACACAACTTTACTCAACATTTACACAGTCAACCGGGCTACTGGCCAATCTTACCTCAGTATTTAAAACATTCGCCCACACCTACAAAGGCCGACAGCTCCGAATTCTTGAGGTTGGCGCAGGGACGGGATGTGCTACGAGACGGCTCCTCCAAATTCTTAACGGTTCCTCAACGTCGTACACATTTTCTGACATATCGCCCGCTTTCCTCACCATGGCTGAGGCTTGCTACCATGGAAACCAATGGTGTACCGTTCCAGGAGTAAATGTTGATTTTCGTGTACTCGATTTGGAGAAAGATCCAATCAGTCAAAATTTTGTTGCGGGATCGTACGATGTCATCGTCGCTTTGAACGTTCTTCACGCGACCATCGATGTGGAAGAGGTTTGCAAAAACATGCGACTACTCCTGCGCCCGCATGGCAATTTGTTAGTTGCAGAACAACATAAACCCACAGCACTGGTGGACATCGTATTCGGCCATTGCGAAGGATATTGGAGATTTCAAGATGCGCATCGAAGCGATCACTGCTTACTGGAAAAGGAGGGATGGGAGAGGGTGCTAGACCAGGCCGGCTATGGACAAACTCTCTGCGTGGAGAGCAAAGATATCGGGATGGGTGTCATAATTGCGACGAATAAGGGAAAATCCGTCACCAATTGGGTCATGATTGGAGATGATAACGAGCTTGGGGAAAAATTGGGACAAGTTCTGGACCAGGGCGGGGTCCGACTCAGGCTGGAAGATCCCCTCCCCACCGAAATCGTGTCAATGAAAGAGCAGCAGTTCATATTCATTGTCCCACAACATTCCCATGACAACATCGACACGGCAGCATTTCGCCCTGTTCTAGCTTCCTTCCTCAGATTGGCGCAGTCAGTTAAGAAAGGAAAGTTGCTCATCGTTACATTTGGATGCGCCCCAATTAAGGATGAGGAAGCCGTAATTTCACTTGGTGGACCAATACTTGGAATGTCACGCACATTAATGAATGAATGTCCGGAGGTGAATGTCAGTTGGGTAGATTTGGACCCCATGGAAAATGAGGAGTCGAGAATTTCTGAAATCAAGGCTGAACTAGAAAATGGGCGAGAAAGAGAACGCTTCATCAGTTATCGTGGTGGAGTGCGATATCTGGCAAAACTTGTGCCGATGCAGGCATCCCTTGATCTGTGTGTGCCAGAGGGTCATGTCCAACTAAAATTGCCCGAATCGAGATCGATTGCGGATGTCGAATGGATGCCAGCTCCCCAACAACAAAGGAGGAGTTCATGTATGGGTGGAAATGATGTAAGCGAAAAACTCTCTTTCTACTTATATTAAATTGCATAGACAGCGTACTAATTAAAATGTATTTGTCTCAAAAAATCTAGGTTAAAGTGCAAATTCTAGCATCCGGCCTCAACTTTAAAGACCTTCTCAACATTATGAAACCTACACCCGAGTTTTTCAATGCTTCCGGCGTGGGTGCAGACTTTTGTGGAAAAATCGTCTCCCTTGGTTCCTCAGTAAGTACGTTCTCACTAGGAGACTCCGTCCTAGGAATGAATCCAATCGCTTCGCCGCTGCCGAATTACGTCACTCTCGACGCTTCCCTAGTTGCGAAGTTGCCGCAAAATTACACCCACACGGAGGGGGCCACTTTACCCACCGCTTTTCTCACGGCGTACCATTGTCTCGTCACGGTCGGAAAGTTAAAGGCCGGAGAGTGTGCATTGATTCACACTGCTTCAGGTGCCGTAGGTTTGGCAGCAATTCAAGTTGCTCGTGGTCTCGGAGCCAGGGTAATTTGTACGGCAGGGAGTAAGCGAAAACGTGCTTATCTCCGATCTCTGGGACTACGTAATGTATTTAATAGCCGTGACCTGTCATATGCTGATGGCGTCATGGCAGCAACATCAGGTTCTGGCGTCGATCTGGTCTTAAACTCTCTGACATCGAAAGGATGGAAGGAAGCTTCTCTTGGAGTCACGAAAAAAAGGGGACGATTTATCGAAATGAGCAAATTGAATATTTGGACGAGAGAAGAAGTCGCCAATCTTCGACCGGATATTACTTATTCCGTGGAGGATCTAAGCATCGCTGATTACGAGAGAGGAGCACATCTCGCTAAAGTTATGAACGAGTGGTTAGCAGATGGAAGGCTTCAACCTATTAGACACACGGTATTCCGACCATCTGAAATAACCACGGCTTTGGGACAACTCGAGAGAGCGCTGCACATCGGGAAAGTCGTTATTGGTTGGGAGGAGATGCTATTTAATGACAGAAGCAGTTACCTAATCACTGGAGGAAGTGGAGCTTTGGGATTGGAGGTGGCTAAGTGGATTTTGTCATCGGGTGGAAAACATGTAATTCTTGCGAGTAGAAGGAGTCATAGAGTGGAAGAAGCCCTACACAAGCTAAAGACAGAGTTTGGACTCAATGTGGATAACGTTGTTATCAGGGAAATCGACGTGGCGGATGCATCACAGGTACCTACATAAATACCTACGAAAGTCTCTATATTGAATACATAGCACATAATTTAATCATAAATTTAAAATGTTCAAATCTTGTTGAAAAATGTGCTTAATAGTTCCAACTGTTCTCAGGTTGCTCAACTAGTTGATGATATCTCGCTCAATTATGCCCCAATTCGTGGAGTATTCCATGCCGCTGGTGTCCTTTCCGATGGAACTCTCCCCACCCAGACGATGACCAAAATGGAGACCGTCTTTTCCGGCAAGGTCGATGGCGCTTGGGCCTTACATTCCTCCACTCAGCACCTCCTGCTCGAACATTTCGTCCTATTCTCGTCCGCCATGTGGCAACTCGGTGGACCTGGCCAAGTCAACTATACAGCGGCAAACGCAGCATTGGCATCTCTAGCAGAACATCGCCACCGACTTGGTCTTCCAGCTACCTGTGTCGCATGGGGTCATTGGGGTGACGTGGGAATGGCTGCTGAATCTGGACGACGCATATTTGGAGTAGAACCCTTCTCGACGGATAGAGGTATTTTGACGCTGGAACATTTGCTACGAAATGGAAATAGCGCAAGGAACGTGATGGCTGCCGAACTTAGCAGCGATGTCTGTTCAGGCTGGCTCAAAGAATATGTTGAGCTGGGAGAAGAAAGTGGAAATGTGGGGAAATCAGCAGAAATGGAAAGTTCGGATAACGACGAGTCAAGCATTGAGGTTAAGGTACGCAACGTGGTGCAAAGGATTCTCCGAACTAAAGTTGTTCTGGAAGGCAAAAGGGAACTGAGAGCGATGGGAATGGATTCGCTGATGTTCATAGAACTTAAAAACAGATTACAAACCAGTGTGGGTGTAGTAATTGAAATTCCCGATACTGCCACGGTGGACGACCTGATTGTCATGGTAACCAAGGCGAAAGCTTCAACTTGACAGGGGACTGGTGCTAAGTATTATATAAATATTTAGGATATAATGATTTATTTATTTTACCCTGTTGTAATAATATTTAGGCAACTGCATGTTTTTACGGATAGATTACGGATTAAGAAATATATTAGTATAATTATTTATCATGGGGCTTTGTAAATATTAATATTTAGCAATGGTTAAGGTGAAAATTATCATGTTTGTACTGTTCGCCCTGGATAATTCTGATTAATAAATTATTGCATAATTCTGGTATGTTGTTGCATATTTCCGGTCTAGGATCATTACTGTATGTAGCGAGATATTTGTGAAGTGCATGATAAGACACGCTCCACAAGCAGTTTTTATTTGGAGCACGGCTTGAAATCATACCACAATTCAAAAGTATCTACTTAACAATTTGGAAATCATTCGAAGCCAATGACTAAATACATATAAAAACCCTTTCTCATAAATTAGAGATTGAGATGGCAATATGGAGACTTACATAATTTGTATCACATACTTAATTTATAGAAAAATTGCTGCATTCTTACTCAGAACAGAATTTTGGAAATTTGTAACACAAATTTATCATTATTTTATTGACGTTATCATTTCTCTACAAATTTAGCTTAAATTTTCCCAGCATAGCTAACCCCGGAACCCAAGCCCTTCGCCCCCACATTAACAGCTTGATACAGTTGGCCATCTGCTGGTCCAAAATCTTCTGCATTATCCGTAGGAAGAAAGCAGCTACCCGTCGTGATGTACAAGGTGTCCAAATGGGGTCCACCAAAGGCAACCGAGGTAGCTCTGCTTGCCGGAGTTTTCACGAAACCGATTTTCTTACCCACTCGGGGATCAATCTGCATAACCTTTTCACAAAAACAGCATAATCTTAACTCAATGTTAACCATACATTAAATTAATACTTACCCCATTCCCACCAAAAAAGGCAACCCACAAATTTCCATTTGCATCAATCGTCATCCCATCTGCCAATCCAGTAGCTCCAGACGTCTTAAAGTCAAAAGCAGTGCGACGGTTACCTAAATGATACGCGTTTCAAATGAAAATCACATGAAAATCTACTACACATTTAGTTACTTACTCAATGCCCCCTTTTCCAAATCAAAATCAAACGCATCCATCACCCCGGAATAGGAATCGATGTAATACATTACAGAATTATCGGCAGTCCACGCCAATCCGTTGGAAATATCGATTCCATCCACATGCCTTTTTGCAACCCCGTCGTCAAAACTGTGCAGGGCTCCCTTTCTAGCATGCTCGAGACCCTTTGTCGGGTCAACTTCCACCATGGATCCTAAAATTATGGCAATTCATTTATGCAATTATCTTCGCAATTTGTTTTAAAGTAACAAAATTGTTATCTTTACCAGCCCATAATCTCCCTTTTGCGTCACACTTGCCATCATTCATTTTATTCGTTGGCATGCCCTCTTCGCCAGTGTAGAGCAGTTTCACCTTTTCTGGAACCTTGGACTTGCCGTCCCACTCCATCACTTGGATCGTCTTATCCACCGCGATGACATATTGATTCTTTTCATTGGCGACAGGAACCACGAGTGAGACGTGGTCAGAATCTACTCGCACACAAAATATGCATTCATAAACACATCATAAATTACCCCCAAGAAATCGATCATAATTTTAAAGTTATGTAAATGCTTGCCAATTTCTACTTTGTAGCATTCTTCAGTTTTGGGGATGTAACGGAAGACAGCGTGTTTCATAATGTCCACGTAGAAAAGTTCCTCTCTTCCAGCGTCCCAGTGGGGGCCTTCTCCAAGGCCATTTACGCAAGGCAGGCTCCCCTTCACAACGGAAACGATGGGCTCACTCATTTTTTCGGGATGTTCTTTCACAGAGTTGTTAACCAAGTGCCGGCTTTATGAAGAATGGCAGCTGACTGGACCACGCTTACAGGCATACAGACGTACTCAATTACACCGTCGTGCAAAAACGATGACAATCTCAAGGACTTTGAGACTCAGACGAGTTACATAACCTTCACAACGTGATTGGGATATGGTAATGATTGTGAGCGAAGTATTCTGCTTGCTGGAAAAGTAAAGTAATGAGTCATGTTTCACAAATCACCTTTGTTAAAGTCATGTTTTCTGTCGGGCGTAATGGCATACGGAGTAACACAGTATCAAGCATAAGGTATTTGTATGTGCATACGTATACAGTAAATATTGCACGTGAGAATGTTAATACTTGCTCAACCAGGAGAGAATGGGTCAACTGGTAGATTATCATCATCACTGAAATCTACTGATCGACCTGAATCACTAACTCATCTTCAGTAGCTCAGGAGAATTGATAATGGGATTTTTTACATGTCTGAAAATGTCACTTCATATCTAAAACTTATTAAAAAGACCACTATGTTTCATTACAGGTTTTAAGAATTAGTCAGAAAGAGGAAAAATAGAAATATCAGCATCTACTCTACTTATTTCATAGTTTATTGAGTACGTTATGTACAATAAAAATGTTTCCTAATTAGTTTAGTTTATTTAAATTTCTAAAAAATGGTCTTTTTCACTCAATTCATTGATTCATTCCATATTAAAAATACATATTATAAAATATTTCGAAATATCAACATAACAAATAAATATTTTATGACGTATCATATTATTCGACAACAACTTATTTACTAACATTTGAATTTCTTAAAAATTAGGATCCCGATTTATACAGAACTTGAATGTCATCCCCACTTCGCTTATTTGTTTTATACCACTTGACTCCGTATGATACACCCCCAATAAAGTTAATAAATAGCGACACACAGAACAAGATTATCCCCCACGTTGGGATGGATGATGAAGAATCTTTCACAGTTTCGCCAACGTGCTCCCCCTTCTTGATTGCTTGAAGATTCTGATCACACAACTTGACCGATTTAAGAACCAGTGGGGCCGTCCCAGTCAGCAGTTTCTCAATGTAGTACTCCTCACCTTGTCCACTAGTTTGAAGGGTGTAAGACCCTTTCCTTTCTGTGCAATTAGGCTCCTCGTAGAGGACGACGCATTTTCCGTACGTTTGGATCGAGTAATGTTCATCCGTTGCGTTTAGGGTGACACAGCCAGAACTAAGATTGAGGTACGTAACATGACCTGTGAAACCATAAATACTTGCTAATTAAGCGTTCTAATTTTTCGTAAAATTATTTTGCAAACTTCAAAAATAAATATTTCTTAACTAAATAAATAACGTTTACAAAATTTGTCCACATACCATAATATCCTGGCTGATCATACACGGTGATGATGTTGTCACCCAAGAAGCCATATTCACCAATGCGATTAACATCTGAAACCGATTTATTGCAATAAACTCCGCATCGAGATATCGCTTTAGCACTGGACGCAAATGTTCGTTCTCCGCCCAAACCCCACACCCACAAGTGACTCAATTCCGGATATCCGGGTCGAAATTGAGTGGAGTCTGTGCCACAATTTGCCGAGCTGTGAAGCTCAATGCAGCAATTTTCATCCCCGGATATTTTGATGGATTCGAAACCCACGAGCTCGCGTGGAATCAGGAAACAACCATCCCCGTCAATAATTATTGTCGTGTTGGTTCCTAAAATTATTAAGATCAACAACGAGGTAAAAATTTTGGTCGTAAAAACTTCACACCAAATTAAATACCTTGATGTCTCGTCCCCTCATACAATGTGACTTTAACCAAGCCTTTCTTGTCGCCCAACCAATTACGAGCATCGCACTTGTCGAAACACGGCCCCACAGATGCAGCCTGCATTTGAGACTTTGAAATTTCGCCACCAGGCCAGCGGAACGTTTCCGGCTTGAAGATCAGGCCACCCAGTTGGTTCGTGACGAGACGAATAAACCATCCCGAACAGTTCTCCGCCGCATAAAAGTTGGCACACTTTCCGTTCATAGTAAGTTTGGTAATATTTCCATCTCGTGTGTGGGTAAGGGAAGAATTGCAATTAGAAATGTCATACTCGGTGCCCTCCTCCGCCCACCAGCTTCCGTTCTGTCCCAAGATTTTAATAATATTTGGATCTGATAGCGAAGCCTGTGTCCAAAATTGAAGCAGGATTGTAGCAATTTGGAATATTTGAGAATTCATGGTTTCGAAACGGAGTAACTTATAAAGGACTAAAAAAGACTGAAAGGTTCCAGAAAGAAACGTGATGTGGTTCAAGTGAAGACTTGCAGTTGAATAAGTTGACAATTGTCGTTTCAATCAGTGTTTCGTATGACTTACGCTTTTTTACTCTTGGGTTATGCAAATGTACCACTTGTACTTACAGCAAGCATATTAAGGGAGAATAATACATGAGTTTAGTTGGCACAAGACACTTGAACGGTATTCAACAGGATATTCCAGGACCCTATTTCCATTTTTAGACTTCTCAGTAAGGTTCTTAGCAAACCAAGTAAATAAACCAACTGGGTATCAAATTTAACATTGAAATTATGAATATGGCTTAATACATATGAATAATACATATCTTAATAAGGTAGGATCTTTCATGTTTTTATATACAAAATAATAAAATAGTAGCTGGTAGTTGGATCATTTGACAAAAATTTAGAAGTGGACTCTGACCCTGATTCGGGCTAGATCAACACTGCTCTGTCTGTAGCTTCTTGATTTAAGATTAGTACCTATTAATTAGCGAATTTCATACGTTTTACTTTCATAAGTCAGGGGAACATTTGTGATTTGCTAATGTATAACATTTTCTTGATTGTATTGAAGATGAGTGCAATAAAAACGAATTTGTCTGTTCAAATTTGAGATATCAAAAAAATCCCCAGCAATTTTAATTGGACTAGGTATTTATTAACTACATTTTACATAAATACATATGCTCATGTATTTAATACCAGGTTACTAAATAATATGCCAAGCGAAAACCCGAAATAATTGTCTGCATGCATTACACAAATTCATATCCGATTTATGTACAACATGTATGTATTTAAGTATCCTAAATAATCCTACATGATCGACGATATAACTTTGACCCGGAAAAACTAGTCTAGACCGTAATTAAATTTAGGCTTGAACCAAATATGTACATAAGTACATACATATGTGCATTACTTATACACATACTTATTTACGTTAATAAGACATACAATTTTACAACCATTTAATTTTCCTACTTCGACTATGTAACCTATACATTTCATTTTCCAGATATCCCTTCATTGCAAAGACTTTCAAAGTATTCCTTATTTTCCTTCCACAGCTTCGTCATGTTTCGCCACCAATTTCACAAAGCCATCATCGCATACTTCTTCTACTACCAAAAGGCCTTCCTGAGCTTCAACTACCCCTTGATCTTCACGCATGAAGGGGAACTCATTTCCGTCAAACCATTAAATCACCTCAAATGTTTCTTCGCAGTCACGTTGATGAATCTCTGCACGACTTTTTCTGGAGCTGGTGTGGCAATTGGACGATGGCGAGGTTATCCGGCCTTTGCTCAAATCCCTTTGTGGAAGATAGTCGTGATATGCGGCCTCGTCATTCTTGGATTTCTTTCGATCATTTTGCACGTCATATTTTTCCTCTACAGGGAACTACTTCCTCGCACGATGACAAACTGTTACACGCTAGAATAAAGATTGAAGAGGAGTAAGTACTTACCAATTTATATAAATCGCTAAAAATGAAGAAAAATGTATATTTTAACTAATTTATGTTTAGTAAACCCATCCAATTCGTGGAAATACACCTTTATCACGGTCGTTCTTCAATGGTCAATCTACATAGCAAAGATCTCATTCGTTTTCATTCCGCCAATTACCATCCGAGTTGGCATAGATCCAATCCTTCATATATGTTCAGTCATATTTTATCCGGATACGAATTGCAGATATCCCTTTGCTCGATATGTCATAAAGTACGTCTTATACTTCACATGGACCAGAGAATTAATCCGAGTGTACTGGCTGTCATATTTCTTTCTGATATCGCTTTGTAGTTTTGCCCTCGAATTTTGCAGACTTACGGAGAGACTGTGGAATCCGAAAATGTTTATATCATTATACACTCAATGCTACCTTTGCTGCAGCCGAATGACACAATTGCTAGAAATTACTACCACAATTAATCTTTTGTCGTTATTAGTTTTCGGAATATTTACGAATTTTGGAACGTTCAAACTTTACGATTATGTGACGCCTGCGCTATACTTGTACTTTCCTTTTGCTCAAATTGTCGTCTTTTTAATTGCACGAGCAAGTATTCCTTGTGCGATACAAGCGTTTGAAATGACGAGAAGAATGCTGCATTGGAAATATTTAAAGCTTCGTGCGGATAAGTCAAGAATTTTAATACTGAAGACGAAAGTACTGAGACCTTTGTCTGTAGATGTGGGGCTCTTCGATTTTAGGTTTTTCACCTTGAAAAGGTCAACTGCACTGACGCTGTGGAAGGTTTGCATCGATTATACGATTGCCACATTGCTGTATGTGCACGTCTGAATTAGATATTGTTTAAATTCTCTGAGTTTATGTCTGGATTAAATGTAAGCATGAATAAGTAATCTTTGTTAACCCAACTAATCTGTAAAATTTGAAGTTTTAAATTTTAATAATTTATCTGACCATTTTACCCCACTTTTGTGACTTACAAATAGATACAACCTACATATATACATATTTACATAAATACTTAAAATTTACATCGTGTACTCCATTTTGCATTGTAGATACCATTTTCAGTTTCTCAATATTTAAAGTCCCTGTGGAATCGAACTTAAGCTAAAATAGTAATATGTACGTATTGATGTGCCATTTGTTTGACCCCCATATAATGACGAACTGAATGATAGAATGTATCCGGTTAATACAAAGTTTGTATTAACCGGATAGCAGTAGATGTTTGTATTACAAACATCTACTGCTATCATTAAGAATAGTCCTCGTCTACCTTAATTTAATAAAATTGAAAAACGATAACTAGTAATTTCTCTTCTATGTCTGTAGCACTTATGTACATACTTATTGACAAGCCAGAATTTTATGAATCCTCCATGTCACATAAATGAATAAATAAAAATTAGCCACCAATTAAGTTTAATATGTTTTTATAAATATGGGTATATGCATCAGGTCGAAGCGTGTGTCTTTTAATGCTTTCAATCTAATGCTAGACATACATTGTCATTACATGCCAGGTAATTCTTAGCAGGGTTCGGAAAAACCCAGGGTTTTAATCAAAAATTATAAAACCCATGGGTTTTAATGGGTTTTACCATGTTAATTGGGTTTTATTTGGGTTTTAATGGGTTTTAATGGGTTTTATTGGGTTTAAATGGGTTTTATAGGGTTTTATTAGTTTTAAGTAATAACTTAACAAAAATAATTAGGAATTTGTATCTATTCGGAAATTATTTTGTTTTATAACACTTGAAATCTGTGATGCTAAAGGATGGAGTCAATTATTGAATTGTTCCGAATTTTCATATATTAGAATAGTAATGAAATAAACTGCTTTAGAATGAATTGAGATAACGTCTTCTAACGTATAGGAGATGTATTTAACTTTTAGAATGTAGTTTTTAAGTAAAACTCAATTAAAACCCAATAAAACCCATTAAAACCCAAATAAAACTGTGGGCGTTGGTCTTCCGGTGGGCGCTTGGTAGGTCAGAGGTGAGTGCAGTCGGGACGGACTGGGATGAATGTTCCGGAAGGTCACCACACAGGTTGGAGGCGTAAGGCCGTATGTGCGATCGGCAGCCCCACTTATGATGTGAGATACACGAAAGTTAATGTTTTATCGGAATTTAGCACTCGAAATAAGTCACCGAAATGTAATACGCGTCACCCCGAGAGTTATTGTTTTTACATAGCAACTAGTAATCAATTTATTTTACGTAGCCGGAGGATTTTACATTTATGTATCAAGAAACCAAGATATATTTAGAGGTTGTGGTAACTGTAGAATTATGGGGGACTTTAATACATGTCTTTCATATTTCATATAAATGTTCATTCCGTGTTTAGCTAAATCATCCTAAAGACAATGCACGTCAAGTATTAAGACTCACCGAGACTCATCCCTCACCTTGAGTTCTGCCTTTGTTAATATTCGTAAAAATGGCGATAAGAATAGGAATTTTCAGTAGATCATCCAAATCGCATTATTAGTCATCAATTGAATAGGATCACACAAAAAGTGCAATTACTTAAAGTTTATGTTTTTTATTCAGTTAAAGACGACTCCCCCAAGAACAATAGATTAACAGTACAAAAAATATTTTTAATCTCCAGCAGCTTTTCGCCTCCTTTGTCTAAAATCCCAAATTAGCCAGCGACACTTTTCCAGAACTTGGTCTGTTGAGTGGGTAAGAGTTAGTTTGCTGGGCCTGGTAAGAATTGGCTTGTGGCTGGTAGTAAGCCCTTTGTTGTGGGTGGGAGGCGTGGAACTGGGAGGCCTGGCTGACCTGGCTCTGCTGTTCTTGCTCGTTTCTCTTGTGCTGGGCTAATTGTTGGTTGTGAAGTTGAATTCCATATTCGTAATCAGAGTTAGTGTTGGGTGAAGGGTTGTGATAAGTCAAAGATCCCGCTTGATGAGCTTGAGGCTGTTGATAAGCTGGTTGATAAGTCTGTTGAGGGGCAGAGTATGCTGGTCCACCGTGAGCTTGTTCCTTGGCCAAGTGGTCCTACACAATTAATTATAGAGCTTAATTTTGCATCACTCATTTGTACATGAATACGAGCTACATACCTGGAGCTGTCTCTGATGGACTTGAAGACCTTGTTGATAAGCTGGGTCACCTCCGTGAAGCGTTTGTGGCTGATATTGAGCCTCTTTTCTCAAGTGGGCTTGAATCGCCTCTTGATGAGCTTTAAGGCCGGCTTGGTAATCCTGTTCTGGATTTGGTCTGTATGTGTTGTAGTTGTTGTTATTGTTGTTGATCGAGTTGGAGTACAGTTCTGGTCGGTATTGTCCATCGTCCTCGTAATTGTTCTGTCTCGGTTGGTAAGCCTGTTGCTGAGGGAAAGAGCCCCCAAATTGGTTAGTTTGTCTCTGTTGTTCAGCCTCTTTGCGAAGATGTTCCTGAATTTGCTGGTTGTGGAGGGAGAGGCCTTGTTGGTAAGAGGCGTCTTGTGCCGACACGGCGACCACGAGGGCCAAAAGAGCAGCAACCTAAAAATATAATTTAGAGGTTACATATGCTATCGTTTTGAAAGTGTTTTAAGTTTTAAACTTACGAATCGTGCCATCTTTAATGTGATCCGAATTGACTTCAGCTAAAAAACTGACTCAATTTAATTTGTCTTAATTTCTCCTCCACAAACAAACTCAAGATCTCAACTGATCCCGGAAAACGCCCAAGTTGTCGCATTTATAGTGCAGCCAAGCTCTTAAATTATTCCACCCTACGAAAGCCATCATCGCGCAAAAAATGAGTGTATTTAGAAGCATCAAGAAATCACGCTAAATAAATGTTGTACATGGAGCGTAACTTTATTAACTGGAGTAGTGTGTTCATCCCTTCAAGTCGTGTCACTGGACTGCTGGAGTCATAAAAGGCTATGTCAAAGTAGTGAGGAATGATGATGGGTGTGAGAATTGGAGTAAAAAATAATAGCAACAGAATAACAGCGTCACAGAATTTACCCCATAAAAAATATGATCCCATTGTTGCACGCTCATTAATTATTGGTCACCATCCTCATGCAACCAACTATCTGCTAATTATCCCAACATGACATTTGACAACAGATAAACAATTGGTTTCGACAAGTCGAGCAAGTCTGATCTAGGAAATTGATGAGAGCGTATGAACTGCGGAACCGTTATGAAACGTAGGTTGGTGTCTCTCCATATTTTTTTCAGTTGTCCCACACACTCGCAAATTGCGAGTCGCAATGCCAATGTCAATGCCGATGAATAATAATTTATCAATTATGGAGCCGTCAGCCAACCAACTTCCATCATGCGTCCACAATTGGATCGAAATGAGAGTGAGTGCAACTTCCCATCTTTTTTGTTGTCATATTCAACGTGTACAAATATGTACATACAGAAGAATGAGATGAGAGATATAACAAGAAAGAAGTATAGGAAGAGATGAGAAAAATGGATGGACGAATTGATGAAGATGTTAATTGAGGATGGATAAGCACTATTCGACGAGTACTATATACATACTTGTTTAGTTTAGTTTGCGATCATTAAATCCATTCAATACGGAGACATATGTATGTACGTAACTAACAGGTAACACATCTTCTGGGGCACAGTTAAATGCGTATGATTGTTAAAAAGCACAATAAATTGCATATGTACAAAATTCGTCCAGCGAATTTATTACCACAACTGCATATTTGTTGCGATGTATGTACTTATGTACATGAGTCTAGGGTTGCATCGTGAGTAAGAGTACGCTTCGATTTATTTATTAAGTGATCGTTAAAAGATGATAAATGCTCTTATATTTGTCATTGTCTGCTTGGGGGAGCTATTAAAGTAGACAATGCGGACGTTTACTTTTTTTTCGATCCAGGCGGAGTTGGAGAAAATTGTCTTGTACTTGTTTGTCGCTCTAATTAGTGGTTTATATTGTTACTAAATAATTCAGGCTAGTCAGTTACTTGTGACTTAGACTGACCATAGACTGATCATAGACTTTGTGTAAAGCCTATGATTTAATTCAATAGGAGCTCATGGAGCTTTTAAGAATGAGTTTCAGGATTTACCAATATTCATCCAGTTGATAAATTGGCTATTCATTTCTGGCGACGGACAAGGTGACTGCACACAATCACCATTATCCTCACCTGGCTTGTGCAAAAAACAAGTGGATCACTCCGCCTATTAACTTACAGTGATATGGATGCACACATAGGCATGGAATGAATGGGATGGAAAATCTTCATTTAGTTAACCAGTTTGTATTTTTATCAGATCAATGTAATTTAGATTTATTGCCAATAATTACTAACACATGCGCATGAGATTAATAAGAAGCTAAAGACTCTGGATGCAAAAATCTATTTAATAGCTTTAGTTAAGGCAAGGTATTGCAAACTAGATATTTTAATAGATTTTAAATAATACGAAGTCAAATTATGTAAATGAAATGAAAATCATAAAATACTCTTTATCAATAGACCAAGTGCAAGATATTGATTTGCTCAACGATGAAATGTACTCAAGAGGAAATATCCTAAATTACATAAAGGAAATTTTTGAGGAGTATCATTTCATGCAACGTGAAAAATAATTACCGCAGTAGTTTGTTATTAAATAATGCATTAATAATGATCTGATGCTCCAGTCCCGCTTACAATTTTGTACGATAATTTAATTTCATAAGGTATGTGTATAAGCATTGAACTAAATACATGAAATAATCCTAAGCTGCATCTAGGATAACATCTATTTCTTGTGAATCAATACAATGTGTTGAATAGGTACATATGTACATTACAAACTGGAATGGTTTTCATGTGAATATAGATATGCAAGCACTCATCCTCAGGAATTGAAAATAAATGGATCTGGTTCAATTGTGCAGCTCAAACTGTGAAATGATGTAAGATGACAAACAGCTTCACAGAATTTTATGTTCATAATGGATATACCATGTGAATTTATAATACATTACAGTAAAATACATTTAAGTAAATAGTTACGATGGTAGAGAGGAAATTACCTACACTGCATGCATTACTAGATTCTCAAAAGTATATAAATCAATCATGGATATAAGATTTTTCGTGTAGAAGTTTCTGAAAGAAGTGATAAGCTTGGTTATCTTTTATTTATTTCTCGAGCGAGGACTATTGTCTACTGTTTGGTTTAAAAGGTCAAACTTTTACAGAGAAATTGACACATTGGATTAAGCTGAACAAATGAATGACTCATTGAGGCATGGCCCGAATGATAGTCCACTTCAAAACTGGATACCTTACATAATGCTGTCACACTGGAAAGAGGAGACCCAGTGATGAAGTAGTTATTTATTTATTTATGTTTGCACGGACTAAATATGATCTGTTTGCAGAAGATATCTTGAAGATGGGAAGCAAAATGAAATTGTCCATTCCGTTCAAGCTTGGATTCAGTTTTAAGTCACACGGTGCACTGATTCAGTTTTTGTTTAAAATTTCAGAGAGAATTAAAAATAATAATTGTCATTAATAATCATCATCCGACAAGTGATACATACATTTGACCTGTTTCTAACATGGATACTGGATCACAGGAAGGTGAAATTTAAGTTTGACAAATCTCTATTAAATTTATTGACAGATTCATAATACCTACTTAATTTGATTGTTATTTTTGTTACTATTGTTTGGTAGATCTTCTTTTTCGGGTAAACCCCGATTTCAAATGGCTGGATTTGAAGACATGGAACGATAATCAGAAAACGATTCTAACTTGCTCCAGCATTATGGCAATCGGTGTATTGATCTTATTCATAGTCCTGGCTACGTTGACAGCATCGCCAGGTATGTTTCATTCCACAAGCAAATATGTAAATGAGATACATAGGAATAGAAATAAGTGAAATCAATTTGTCAGCCAACGTGACACCCACTGTGCCAACAACCACCACTATCCAGCCTCCAACGACGACCGAAGTACCGACAAGTACTTTCATGACTACGCCACTGGTGACAACTCCAAAACCAACTAGACCGACACGAAAACCAATTACAACTACCCCCAAACCTATTTCAACCACCCCCAAACCTACTTCAACCACCCCCAAACCTACTTCAACCACCCCAAATCCAACGACACCCACGCCCACGCCATCCTCCACGATCGCTTCAACCACCAAGCCAACTACGATAAGCCCACAACCAATAAATATAACGACGACCTCAGCAGCCCCACCCAACACCACGACGACTGTGACCACCCCGCCACCCACACCCAATCAACACAGCCGAGCAACCACATCATCAACGTCCACCGTGATAACGGGGACAACCAGCCTCTCCAGAAATGAAACCGTTTCTGTAACAACTAATATTACCCCGACGAGAACTACCGTTGTCATGACCACCCTCACAACTTCATCCTTTACGACACTATCACCACGCAATATCACGTCAACGACCACGATGTCGAATTCAACTGTTACCACAACCACAACGACATACCCCTCAGCCAAGAATGCAATGCCATTCCTTACATGGAAAATGCAATGAAATTATTACAAGTCCTTTGCAGATATTTACAATATTCTTCTTTGATCACGAAATTTATACCTAGCATTCAATCTCAAAGCAAATATTGATTGCTGTTAAAATTATTTCTCATTTATCTTATTTATTGAGTCAAAATTAATCATTCAAATATTTCATTGCTTGCATACTCAATAAAAACGCTCCAGAAACGGGACAAAGTTGGATTTTATCTATCAAAATCAAAATGTGCTAAGATTTAATGAATATTTCATGAAACTTGTGTCGGTTTAGTATGTAAACTAAAAAAAATCTAAATAACGGGCAAATCTAGACATGTTAATTGTTTGTGCTTTCTTTAAATTTTGTGAATTCCTCAACATTCTTCGTCAGATGGGTCATTATTCCATACGTATTCTTCAGATGTGTCTCTATCTTCCTCAGCTACTTCATTAACTTCATTAAAGACCTCGGTGGCAGGGGCGTTGATTTGGCTTCTTAATACTTGCGGATACCGATACTTGCTTTGTTGAATTTTATCCGCCTTCACTTGATCTTTCACAATATTTCTCTCCAAGGCTACAACAGTTTCCCAGTCAACGACATCCACCTCCGAATCAGCAGGTTTAAACAAGGGAGGAAACACTGGCAAGCCTTGCGTAATCCGGATATATCCCACCAAGTTGTAGATCATTCTCTTGACGATGTTATTGCTGCAGAGGTGCATGACATCCATATGATCAGCCTAGTAAAATGAAGAGCAATCACGTATTGCATTGAAATTATGGCACAATATAATATCTCACCTTTGAATGCCATCGACAAGCAACTTTCGGATTGTAGGCGTATTGTTCGTGCAACAATAGTTCTGCAGCGTTTTCCTCGTTTTTAAAGTTAGGAATTTTGGATCCCCCAACATGAAGGCATAGCTTTTTGAGTTCTAGTGCCAACAATGATAAAGGCGCAAATCGGACGGGACAATCATCTGTATAAGTTGCCGAGTTGTTGTCACCAGAAACTTTTGTCTGCAGATAGCGTAGACAACGTTCCGCGTAAAACACATTATCAGAGGCGACAAACACCCATTTCTCTTCTCCAGTGACTCGAGGTGCATACTATGTAGAATTATACACAATATATAAAATGAGTATTAAAATATTATTTATGTCAATTATATTATCAATACCTTTTCAATGATTATCCGTATCGCTTGGTAAGCCAGAGAAGGCGTCCAAATTGTACAATCAGCTAACTCTGAAGAAGCGTCTCGCTGTTAGGATAAATTCATAATTTTAAGAGTTTTATCTAAATATCACAATTTCTAACATTACCTCAGCAACGGCCTGGCCAATGTGTGGTATTTTAAGCCCATCAGCAGCTTGAATAGCTTCACTTCGCATCCCAATGGGAACAGCATCTGCAGAATGACACATTTCAAATTAAACTAAAATAAAATGATCGACGAAACTATAAACATACCTGGACTTGGATCTATGAGGCCACAAATATCAAAATTCAAGACTTTCTCCAATGGGAGGAGACCTTCCGTCAGCGAGAAAACTTGCAGCGCACATTCACACGGGATATAATTGCTCGTTGTGGTAAATCCATCCGGGCAGAAATAATTAAAATGGGCAACCACGAAACGTTTGTCCATGAAATAGCCTGACGCCGCATACGCCAAATAGGTGGCAATCATACCTTTAGTCTTCTCATGATTGTCAAACTCTTTTCTGAAATATTTAATTGGCATATTATCTAAGCACTTTAATCTTATCTGTGGATTTGCACCAAAATTAAGCAACTTACTTTTGTGAAGGGGTCAAAGGCTTCTTGGGCGACACCTTTTGCAATGGCGATTCATCATCAAATTTAATGGAACGGAAGAGGTCTTCCCATCTAGTCAATTCTTTTGCAACGTCATCTGCATGGTTTTTAAATCCTGCCATGTTCAATCAATTCTATTTTCAATCTTAGAAAAACGTCGAATCCTTTGATTTGTAATACAGATTTTGTATAACGAATGTTAAATAGTCAAATCAAATTCACTAATAAATAATTGGCAGGATTACAAATCAAAAGTATACATCTAATCACGAAATTCAGTGTAAATTGAAGAATTGCGAAATTAAAATTGGTCTATTTTGATAAAAGAATTATTTACACCTCGCCAGCAGCTGGATACTAAAAACATGCAATATGAATGATGAACGAGGGACAAACAAACAGTGACAGTGAACAGAGTGTAATAACTTTTTTGAGGCAGAGTGAGACTGTGTATGATAGGCTTATCAAGACAACGTTCAACTTATTGAGCATATAATATTGTCAAAAGGTCTAATTAAATTTATTTTGATTGATACCAAGAAATTATTACAGTTGAATATGAATAACATAAAACTTTAAATAGCATGGAATTGAATGAAAACTTAAATGCATTTGTAACATTGTTACCAATAATTACTCCACTATGCACTCATACATATGCAATATGTATTGCTATTTTTTGGTTTTATTTTTCAAAATGCATATGTACATTTGTTAACCTTGAACTAACGTATTCTGTCAAGTTTTGGAGCTCTTAAGAGTTTTATGTCGGAAAATAAAGCATTATTTAATCCATCAGCGTTTTTAAAATCTGGTACATCCACAATTTTCAACTCTTTAAGTTTCAATCGGGGTAATACTTCATGTAGCAAGTTGAGAATTTTAAGACTTGCTGGAATCGATCTGAGAAATTTAAAAAAACTAAATTTTATAATTGGTTGACTATAAAAAATTCAAATGTGTCAACCTAATGATTTTCATGCATTCATTACTCTTTTTCCAGACAAATCTCCAGCGACTCCAGCTTAGGCAGCATATCCAATCCTTCCTTTATCACACAAAGAACTCCCCTTACCAAACTTGGGGAATAAGTTATCACTAATTTTCTTAAGTTTGGGAAAGTTTGCAGAAAATCATGCACGTTTTTACTGTCACAAACATCATCCCACTCATTCTCGCATGGAAAATTAATTAGCTCGAGTTCCTTTACAGAGTCACACAAAGCGATTAGTTTTAACCTCCCAATGGGAACAGTGATCCTACTTCGATGTATTTTGAAATTTATTTTCAACTGAGAAATGTTGTGGTTAACATTATTGTTGAAAATGCACCCGCAAAAGCCTTCATAATCAGAACAATCTCGAAACTCTACGTCAAGTTGTAGCCAAGTTATGTGACTGCTGGACCTTGTGATCATCTTGATTGTATCAATCCTTGAGGTTAAAGGAGAATGAAAATGTCGAAGTTGAACGAAGAGATTTGCAATGGGGACAGATTTCAAGGTTATCAACCTCTGGCTGAAGTAGTCTTCCCATGTTTGATAAGATATTTTGTACATGTTGAATCTGCACACGCTGACGGTAACTTTGGCACGAGCAGTGAGATAAGGTGTTGCCAAGCAGTGGAAGAATTTATTTATTTGGCGACATGTTTTAAGCTCTGCAACCCTCATTTGAGAAAATATACGGCCAAGGATCTAGATAAAACATACAAAGTTTCAATTCTAAGCTTAAGAAAATTAATTTTTAAGAATTATATACCAAACTATTGCCAAATACGGAATCGGAAAGAGTTCCCATCGTTCAATGCGGGCTAACGTCCATTAACTTGAGATTAGTATTTTATAAACTTTATTACAAATTATGACAAAGTTCATGGACAGAAAAGCACGGGTTTGTTGTAATACGTCCATAAATTCGGACTGACGGTGAATAATCTAATTTGTAGTTGAGGCCGGCTTTGTGTGCAATCTAATTGCTGTGGTCTGCTGACTATGTGCAGGAAACAGATCATAATATTTTAATTGCGGTAAGTTGAATGATCCTCTCAACGAGTTATTACTCCAATGCACTGGATATGCAACTCAGTGAATTAATCATGGTCGACTGACTACAGACTTAGATTTTATGATTAGTAGAGATGATTTGGACATGAAATGGGACTGGTTACATATCCTTGTTGTTCAATTTTAGACTCGGACAGGAAGATCTGCCAAACATGAAAAAATTATAACAGAGCTTTTGTGTATGTATTTCCTAAGAATATGTATGATACGTTTTATTTATTGATATAAAATACATATGTAATACACCTACTTCTATTTGTAAAAAATCATTATATTTGGAATTCCATTTACATGCATACGAATTGTGAAAAAAGCTAAACAACCAGCGCCCTAATTCCCAGGTAATTAAAAAATTGAAATAAAACTAAAATATTCGTTAGGTCGAAAATTACAAAAAATGCATGTACAATATACTTTTTGCGGCTCTGGTCGTTTAGCTTTTGTAAATATCTGTAATATGCACAATGTAATAATACATACATACTCTGCGAATACAATTTATACTCAAATTATTTGAGTAAAATGAGTAAAACCTCTAACTCTATGCACATACAAATTTACATACCTCGTTCCATGTATATATTCCGTACCCATGCAATTTTTTGAAGTGAAACGATTTTTTAAAATTAAAAGGTGTGTACACTATTACTTATTTCAAGTTGACGGAGTTGAGATGTATTTTATTTTAACACGATGCATGAGGAATACCCAAATATCTAATACGCACACCTTTCGAAATTAGAAATATCTTTAATTTTTACTTAAATTCAATTACTTTCGAGTGGAGTGAAACCCTTATATTCAAAACTTAAATACCTATGTATGTATTGAGAACACTTTGGGACTTGTTTTGCAATCTTTGTGAGAATTATTTAATTATTTAATCTGTAATCCTCTGCATGTGTATTTGAAAACAAGTAAGTGACTAAATTTGCGTTAATCTGATTGGTGTAATTATTAATTAACGTTTGCATACACCCATTTTCCATTGCTACACAGCTCACTTTATCAACAAGCACATGACAAGTCTTTCGACGACGAATTGCCAAATTATTAATGCCGTCGTTTTGTCAAAATACCTCCCATCCGACATCTTTAATTTAAACGACGAGCACGATTTTACATACTTTTTCAACCATTTCGTTCTCCCCTTCGGAATTTTTTTCACGTATTCGAACAATTCCTGCGAAGCGATGCACGGTTCTGACAATAACTTGATCTGAACATGAATCAAGGCAAATCCATCCAACGCAATCATTGAGAACGCAATGAAAATTTCAATCGGGATTTGTCCATGAAGACGGATAACAGCATAGAGACAAATTATTTCACCAATTAGCCATTCTCCAATTAACACCTGCATTAAAGGCCATCGCCAAAACTTGTTTGCCAGAATCCCCATCAACTGAACATCTCTAAATCCTGTAATGGATTTTTCATTCCCAGATTTAAGTTCCCTAGAATTGAATAATCACACAAAACGTCAATTTATCCATACAAAATTCATAACCAATTTGTATACTTGCCATAATAGAACATCAATCCTCAATTTCGCTGCTGCTCCTGGATATAGCTGTACGATCCATCCAACCCCAATAAAAACGGCACCGAGAAGAACCCAAAAATAAAATTCCACCATTGCACCAATTAATTTCGCCCCAAAATTGACCCTTCCCGTCGCCTCCCACCCAGTACAGTCTTCTGAGACGAGTGAGACGGCCAAAAATGGGAGACAAGGTCGCCAGAAAGATGCACCAAAGTATCCGATCGGAATTACGTGACAAGTTAAGAAGGCAAATGCTACGACGGCCAAAAGATGCAACCCGACATATCCTTTCGCCCTTTTGTCGATGCAATCCTGTTCCATGCGAAAAGGACAAGTTAGCAAAGGCTTGATCTCATCCGCCCTCTGCCTTAAGAGAAACATTAATGGAATCGTATTGGCTGCCAGGCTTGGATAGTAGAAATTTGCAATTTTTTTCCACGTGAGTTCCATTCTTGCTGTTTTGTCTAACCCCACCCCACTATTGTTCTGGTGATACCGCACCCCCATTGCGGCGTGGAAGATGCAAAGTGCTACTTGAAGCACGAAGTGGACGTTGCAAATTGAGGTGTTGTACGGAATAAGGGAAACGGTTGTAGTGTTTTTCTCATTGTAACGGAATGGGAGGAAGGACCAGCGGAAAGTCAGGTTCATACCGCGTCGACAAATGTCGATATAATTGGCTTCCTTCCTCGCGGTTTTGTTCAGGATTAAATAAATCGTTTTTGAAAGAGGTTTCCAACTTGTGATGTAATCGTCGACACATTTTCTTAACCAGGTTAAGAACTTCATAACTTTAGACGTGTTCAGGTCAAGGGAAAGTTACAGAGTGAAAACCAAAAGATGACTAAGTGAAAGCCGAGCACGTTTAATGAAGATATACTCTATAACTAGCCTGAATTTTATTAATTTATGTGCTATACTTTTGTCAACTGACCAATCCAAACCAGTCAAACCTATTTCTCGTCCGAGTGTTGAAATATGGATAAAGAATATCGTAATACACTATTTACGTGCGTATTGTGGTACATTATTGCCAAAGTGCTTATAAAATATTTGCAGGTCTATCGATAATGTTCTGTTCTGTTCTATCTTCTCATCATTCAAGTTCAGTACGCCTGATGTGATATGATCTACGCTGACTATCCATCGACCCTGACGACACGACCAGAGCAATATTGAAGGTGAAGTTGGTTAATAAGTATGAGAAATTAATGAATCCTAACCAAATATGTACAATAACTCAACGCATTCTTGTATTAAATGAATTTACATGAAACTTTGTTTAATATGTGAATATATTAAATTATTACACACAGATAAGTAAATATATATCTATTTATGGCCCAAGTCCAACAATTTAGTACAAGTCTTCGTAGTGTGGCGGCACTGAAGCAATTAAACAAAATAGATTACATTTTCTACATGATTTAAAACCTGAAAGCATAGCCCAATGAACGACTCACATGTCTCCAATGATACCACAGACCCAACCTTGGACGGCAGTTGAGAATATGATGGTGGAAAACGTGACGGAAAATCCAAATCCAATGGGGGAGGGGGTGACGGTGGTGTGTCCCCATCATCCGTGGGGTTCAGCATCTCTGTTCCAAAAACCACCTCGATTTGCCTGATTTCTTCACTCTGTCCGTTTATAGTTACTTTAATCTATAAGTAAGAGAATCAATTACAAAAAATTCAATTGCAAGTTTCCGTTGTCTGTAGATACCTTGACAGCATAACGAATCCTCAAGTTCTTATTCTCTCTCGACATGAATGTTGGGCTCGGGAGGGCATCCTTATCCACAGACAGGCTTCCACTTCGAGAGAACCTTTCTCTTTTAAGGAACCTTCGAAAAGTGATGCAATCCATGGTCTCTGATTCAGTTGATTCCTTGACACTCGCTTGGTCCGATTCTTGACCATTGTGTGAGATGCTTCTTATCAACGATACTTTAATACGCTTCACGGAGCTACTTTCTCCTTCGTAATTCACGACGAAGGGAATGCATTCATAGACAAGATATTGACGTTTTGGAATCTCCAAAACCAATTTTAGCTCAGGTAACGATATTTCCTTTCTGACCACGGATGGTTCAATGTTCCTCAGGTGAAAGTTTCCACCATAAGTAATTGCCTGAAATTTAAAGTGATTTATTTTGCTAGGGTTTACATTTAGAAAATTAATTTAAAAAACCGAATGAAAAAAATACATAAATCAAAATAAGCTAGTTAATTGTCAATGTCAAATGTGACAAACCAGATTACCTTCCTTCCCAACTGGGAATTAACGATTGGTCCTCTTTCGGCAGAAACGCGAAGAATGTAGTACACTTGTTGTCCAGATTTTGTTCTGAAAGTTCCTGGCAGGACACCATTTCGTGGTAGAACTAGCTCGAAGGGAAATTTCGAGGACGCTCGAGACGTCATGGTGTCACCTTTCACTCCGGAACCGGAGAATCGTTGCCACATTTTGCATCCACTGCTTGTTGGCAGGATAGGATATGAGGTGTTGGCATGCACGTAATAGCCCAACATTTCAACTATCAAGCCTGAAAAAATAGAATATCAAGAATTTTAAAACTGTGCAAAAGGTATGACAAACACTGAAAAATTAGGTGAAATCGTGCATTTTAATGGTAATTTAATTTCTCTCACCGCAATACGTCTCATTTCTCTTCAATTCAATCCAACCAGAGATCTTGCTGTGCATCGGCCATATTGCACCGTCCAAAGTGATTTCCACTTTGGGACGATTTGATGCAGGTACTTCCGTTATAATTTGGCTGGCTGGCCTAGGGCCTCCGGTACCATGATGACCATAATACCTCATTTTAAGCATGGTTATTCACGATCTGTTAAAGAGTGAAGAATCCTGTGTGAAAATTCATCATTATTTTGGAGAAAAGTAAATTTTAAACACACAATACGTTATATGTACCCTCACCTTTCACCGTTGTCTCGAATGTGAAACAATTTACGGAAAAGTTGGCCAGGGTTAAATAAATAGTTGATAGTATAACTGCGTAAAATACAAGAGTTGGGAAAACTGGGGAAGCGGAGCAAGATTGCAACTGGTTTTGGAGAAAGTTGTCCATCTGTTCATCAATTCAATCGATATTCGCAACCCGAGTAAGAGTACACACATATTCCTTCATTGCTGATTTTTCGCAAGTTTGCTATATTTCCTTGAATTTATTAGGGAACGAAGATCGCGCATGCAAAATGACAATTATTTAATTGAGAGCATTTATGGAGATCTACTTTGCTTAAAAGAGACGAGTGAGTCTCTGTTGGCTGGGTCGATGGCGTAGTTGAGAAGCAAACACCTCACTTTCTCTCTCTCCAGATCTCCGTAGACCTGCAGAGAGAGAAAAAGATTCAGTTCACTAATTGTTTTATTTTTTTTCTCGTTGATTGACAAGATTGCTTATACATATTCTCTAGTTTTATTTATCTATATGTGCATATAAAGCTGCCGAAGACACGACTTTTAACGTTCAAGTAAGACGTAACATTAAACATGAATATATTTTTGCAGTTAGAAATAAACTAGTTGATGTATTAATGCATATGTACATATGTACGTAATTAGTAGTGTGAATTGAGCGTATTTAATCAAGTAACATGCGTAAACTTATGTATTTGTTAAATTCTGATTGGATATTGCAAATATAAGAATAAGTACATCGGATAAAAATTCATAAGGTTTCCTCTATCGTGGTTCGCCGAATGCGGAAAATCAACCTACATATGTAGGCGTTGAAGTTAAATATTTTATTTGCTTCTTAGGATTAGTATGCACGTCGTCATTTAAACGGAATGCCTTGCTTCCAAATATTTTAGGTATTACTACGTTTATATATATGCATCTGTATAATTCGAATATGTAACACGCAACTGATGCATATTGGGAGAATTTCAATGCCGGTGTTTTACTAATTAAGTACACAGCAGATATACATACATATGCGATATCCTATTTATTAAGATTACGTTATAAGCTAGATCATGCAGGCGAGAATGAGTATCTGCACATATGTATAGTATTTGGTAGATACTTGGGTAGTATTATACTTTCCAAGTAAGCATTGTCTATTTATATTTTGAACAGCTTTGTCTCCGACTGCAAGAACTCAACAAGTATGGTGCATGCAAATTGATGGATCTTACTACGTACAGATTCGCAAACCAGTTCACAGCATTCACAATGAGTAATGATTTTTGTTTCATGCTTTATGTATATGCTACATGGCTTTTCCATACATACATATATACATACATACATTGCATACATACATATGTATGGGCAGACTTCAAAAGTGTGACTAAGGATTACCGCAAAATTGCATTACTCACTAATCGTATGATACTAATCCAAAGTTAGTATACTAAATACATAAACTGCAAATCCATGTATTTACATACTGCATTATGCATTTGTCCAGTCAACTGCATAATTAAGTTTGACGGAAACCTGGGAACATTACTCCTCGTAAATCCACGCTTAATTAACCATCAATTTTTTTTACATTACATCATTAAACAACAAGTTTCCATAATTACTACATACCTCTAAAACTTTAGAATGGAAAACCACACTGATCCAGATTCATTTCGTGCACATCTTATCAGCTACATTACCGAGTTTTACACAATTTTTGCTGCCGAATTGGAAAGCTGCACGAGACTCGGGACAGGACAGGAAAAAGCTCAACCAGGAAAAATTACCGGTGCAGCTGCAACTTTAGCGACACCGGTCCCCATAGTTGGTCCAGCATTGAAAACGGCCATAAATGCAGGCTACTCTATTCTCAAAGCGAAAGATAAGGAACTAATCTCAAAACACCTGCTGTTTAAAACCTATAAAGAGGAATGCATAATAAAAGGCGGAGCCAGGTTGTTCATCTCGTACAAAGAACAAATATTCGACTCCATTCTAAACTCTGATGGAAATCGGTAAAACTTAACTTGACGCATTTTCAATTCAAAAAGCTATCAAAATTTTCACTGAAATTTCAATTTTAATTATGATTACAGGAGAACATTCTGTTTGGACGCCGTTCATAGAATATTTTTCAGTTTTCTATCCAACATTAAAGAATCCAAGCTTTGCGAGGTGGAGGGTCCTGACTGCATCGTACAAGCGTTGGTGTCGGGACGCTCAAAAAACGGATTGCTTTCTCGAACCACGGGTGGAATAATTCGGAAGGGTAATCCCAACCTGGTTTTGAAAAATGGAAAGAGAATCTACGCCCAAGAACTTTTCCAAATTTTCTCAAATCTGTATGACGATAAAAATTATGATTTAAAGAATACAGAATCTGGAAATTTAGAATTCTGGAAAATAAATGAACCGTTGATCGAACAAGTTTATCGTCACGTCTGCGAATTAGTTTTGATACCAAATGGTAAATTATTTATTTTTTATTGAAAATACGTACACCAGTTTTGATACTTAAATACAATAATATTTTAATTTTAATCAGGTCCAAAAAATGTGCCCAAATCTGACAGTGAACTCCCCTTAAAAAAGAAATTCAATTTCCGATCCGTCACAACTACGTTTTCCGGACGAAGTGCTACTTTAGCTAAACTTGCAGAAAAATGGGCGTCCTCAACTGAACTGACCATTTTCGCCATAACCGGACTTGGTGGGATAGGAAAGACCCAGCTCGCCCTCAAGTTTTCAATGCTCCACTTTTCAAATAATGTTGTCATATTTGCGTCCGGCGAGACTCCGGAAACATTCCGAAACTCTATTGTATGTGTCGCCAAAGAGATTAAAGTTCATGCAGAGGAGATGAAAACCTGGAAAACATGTGACATATTTTTGAAATGTGTGCAACATTTTGACAAAATTTCGCCACAATGGCTTCTCATTGTAGATAATATGGACGAGCTCAACCCGGAAGTAACTGAATTTCTGAAAGATCTCCATTCTCAGGAGGCTTGGTCACGTCGTAATTTGATTCTTGTCACGTCTCGCGACACTTCTGCCACTCTGCAACTGGCACCTTCTTACTCTGAAAGATTGACCGTTTTGGAGAGTTGGGAGGCAGAAGAGTTAGTAAAAAATTGCCTTCCCGAAGAAGATGACAATGACGTTGCCAAGTTGTGTGAAGTCCTCCAATGTTTCCCTCTCGCTCTTCAGCAAGCCATCGCATACATTGTGACCGAGCAACAAACCGGGTTGGACGGTCCCGCATATAAAATTCCGGATTTCTTACAGACTTTTAGCAGACTTGATGAGAAACGTAAAGTTCTTGGGCTCAAGTTGAACTACACGCACAATTACGAGTATCCAACACTGGTCACGTGGGACGCATCATTCGCCAAGATTAAAGGAAACAGTGAATGTGGTCATGAGGCGGAAATCATATTGGAATTACTCGCATTTCTGAACCCCGACGGGGTATCACTCACTTTCCTGGAATCTATTTATTTATCTGTAATTGGAGATAAAGACAAAAATTGCCAAGATAACACTGAAAGAAAATCCCTCTACTGGAAAAGTCTCCTCCTCATAAAAAAATACTGCCTCATCGAAACAAACGGCAGATCAATCACAATTCACCGACTGGTCCAGGAAGCAACAAAATTGGGAATGGACAACACCCACCAAGAAGAAATACTCAAGAAACTGATGGCATGCATGGTGACATTGTGTGACGATAACACTGTGACGGAAGTAGACATCTACCAAGCTCTAATTATATGGAAACATATCTCCGAAATTGATCACCTTGTCACGAAATGTTCCAACTTTGTCGGCAAGGTCATTAATAAACTGATGGGATTCTCCTGCTTCCGGGACACTGTGGCGTTTTCGTCATCCTGTTACGATGCCCTAATCCGTTGCAAAGGTGAGACTGACGGTGACACTATGATCATGGGACACCGTCTCGCTGCTGCGCATCAACTCAACGGTTCCTACGACATGGCCGTGCCCATCTTTTCGTCCGTTTTGGAGAAACAGAAACTCCATCTCGGCCATGGTCATGACGATACGATTGCAACGGCCAGCAACATGGCTGGGTGTTTGGGTGCAATGGGACGTCGCGAGGAAGGAGGTGCACAATATTACTGGGTTTACGAACAACTGATAAAAACTCATGACGAGAACCACCCCCGCGTAAGACAGGCACTAAGTAACCACGCAGTCTTTGTTAAAGTTAGTCCCAGTGAGAAGAGAAATATTTATTTGAAATTGCTCGAGGTAAATGAAAACGTTAGGGATTCTCCTAATTTGCTAGTGACACGGTACAATGTGGGAATAACGTTTTATTCGGAGGGGAATTACACGGAAGCCTTGCAGTGGTGGAATTCTGTTCTGGAAGTGAGAAACAAAGTGTGCCCCAAAGATATAGAGACTTTTCGAACAAGGAAAATGATCGCTATGGCGAAGCATAAACTTGGGCAGAATTCCGAAGCTCAGACAGAACTAGAAGCTTTGCTACCAGAAATGGAATCTCGGTTGGGGGAGGATCATCCAGATTGTGAAGAATTGAAGAATGCCATTACAAACCTTAGCAAATAGATAAGTAGTTCGGATTAAATTAGATAGCTCTTGAGAAGAAAAAGGTCAATTAAAAACAATGCAAATATTGCTCAACTTTTCAATATTCCTAATTCACATGTGCAGTGCACATTGTGCACATAACAATTCAACGTCCATAAAATTAAATGATATTCCTGTTGCAAAGGAGACGGCTGTATTTTTTGGATTGTATTTTTTACTTTCCATCAAAAACATTTTCAATCCATTGATTTGATCCAATTCAATCCAATTGGTGTTTATCCATTTCATATTAATCACAAAAAATGTTCATGAAAATTTGCAACATAATCATGTATGTAGCTCATTCCGAGTAGTTTTTTTAAATAAAATTGTTAAACCCCTAACAGACATTAATTACAATAAACCCTAACAAGTTACAAGTAGAAATAAGTTTGTTTTCATGATGTGTCATTAAATTAATAACATTAATACATGTATTTTATTGAATATAAGTGGTACATTTCCTGGAAAAATCACTGTCATCATTCAATACATGTAAATACGACTAAATACAAAATTGACAAATGCGTAGATATAAATATGATCAGTGGTATGTGTACATACTGGTATAAATGCAACTTTATTCAATTTAGGTTACCACAAAAAAACATGTACATTGACAAAAATTGGTTGTAAAATTTCATGACTAAAATTACTGAGAATAGGAAGCTTGAAAAAGATGTCAATCATTAAACCGTTATATTTGTACATATGTACTTATTTCGTCACTTAAATAATTACATATTTCTACAAATTGGAAAGCAACTCCATATTCTTAAAACATTTATGCACAACTAACACCCTCGAAACCATGACCATCGTACAGATTAATGTGACGGCATGAAAAATCCTCTTGTGGGCAAGATCCAAACCAACAACGACACCTGTAAGTTCAGTAATATTTCATTAAATTGTACAGTAACTGGTAACTAGGATTGTAATCACAATAAGGTATACTCGTAGACAACTAAATGTACCTGTCACTTTGGTGTAAACGACAAACTGCCGAACACACTCCAAAAAAATTGGTCTCAACTTTCACCGAACGGGCAGTAAAAAACCATCTAAAACGGAAGGGAAAGTCCTCGCACTTATTTCGAAACATGCCAATCTCGACATTCTTGGTGGCACAAGTTCCTGTCAGATCAGGTCCTGAGCAGAACGTGACTCTCACCCCTTCTGATGGCGACACAAAGAAAAATACACCCAATAGAAGGGCCACCGTTACTTTGTGGTGTGACATTCTGAAATAATTTATCAGGTAGCAACTGATATATGAATTATGAAAATGATGGCAATTTTCGATTATAAGTTGTACGTGGAAAATAACAGTTTCTTATTCAGAGTTAAAAACGAATGCAATCTTGCGAGAAGTAAATGACAGTTTGACCAGGCTCTGGAACAATCTGCGAATTTCTCTATGTGCACACACAGTGTGAATCACGTACATATTTTGCATGTCAATTGACATTTATCTAACCTCGTAAAATCCTTACTAATTTAGATTAATTAAAAGCATCCGCTCGTTCAATTCCGTTCTGTGTACCATTACTTATTTAGACTTTAGGGAACCATTATTACCCTACTAAACAAATACGTACGTACATATTTATGCTTGAATTTATGATCAGAAAAGATGTGACAGTATCGTTTGGTGTTATTTTGTCATCATCTCTTGGTCTTATCTTGTATGTATCCAATGCATGCACGGTTGACATAGTCAGGACCGATGTTTTTCTTCACACAGCAATTATCATATGGATCGATGTACATATGTACATATAATAATTCTTAACGTGAGAGGCATGTATGCTTTCACTAGCAAGTGAACAATGTTATACCAGAATATACATATGCATATGCATATGTATAAAGCTAAATCATACACAGTGAAATTAAAATTTAGAATGAAGTTGTTGAATCATTAGAATCAGAAAATATACAAAAATTAAATGGTAAATATAATTCCGCATGGCTTGTGCCTAATCTGAACAAAATAAGTTCTACATGCACTAAACAAAATATTATCTCCATTGAATATGAATTACTTTCATGAAATTACCAAGAAACACGTCTCATATTTATTTCAGAATTTCCAAAAATCATTCAAAGTATTTCCCAAAAAGTCTAGCGTACTTGTGACCTCGACAAACCATTGATCAGTACAGCCGTTGAATTATACTGGCCGTGACGAAGCTGGTCTGCATACACTGGATATGGGCAAATCACCCTGAAAATGAATTCCGCATTGAACCGATTCCAAATTCGTATTTGCAAAACATTGTCGTTTGGTGGTGGGGGAATATCCCATCTGTAGTAGCCGTAAATTCCGGTATCCACCACGAGAAAGAGGTCGACGAAACCACGCCCAGGGTAAACTTCGTCATTGTAGTAATTACCCGAGACAGCGATGCGATATGGAGACACGGTCTCTCCATTCACCGTATATGCAAATCCGTTCTGTTCTCCCACCGTAATCGTCACTTTTGACCCAGGTGCGGCAGCAGTTCTGCAAAATACATGCAAATTACTTCTTAGAGCTGCAAAATTAAAATATGTAGATAAAAGTCACCCTTACTTGACTCCCTCCTGGTAAGTGGACACCTGATCGGAAAGATTGACATTGCCGAGCAGAAGGACGCTTAGGACCGACAAAAAACCATAATATGCGAGAACCATTTTTGCAAAATGGGCGAATTGCCAAATAATTGCTAAGTGAGTATTGCCAATTTATTTGATTGGATTTTATGCATTCTTTTGGTGTCATTTTGAACACCTGAAGTGATACGTGACGTCAATTTAAATTTGGATTAACCACAAATATCTGGTGATATTGTTTAAACTCCAACAATATTTTGAATTTTGGACGGGTTTAACGGATGCATGTCAATAATAGTCTGATTTATTGTGTAGTGTAACCTCTGTCTGCACATTAATGAGGGTTTGGATCAATCAATCAATCACGTGCATTGTATAAGGATTGTAAATAAATATTGCTCCTGGGAGTGCCACGGTCAGACCTGGAGAAATTCTGCACGAGGAAAGTATGTACTGACCAGAGTGTGCAAGGGCAAAAAGGCATGCCGTGCCTAAAATGCCTGTTTGCCTATTAGGCACGTGAATTTTGGGCATGCCCGACTGCCCGAAATGCCTTTTTGCCTTTTTGGTAAAATCGGGGCAATGTGATCATACTATCGTATGCTTTTTACTTGTAATCGTTTACACTTCATAGGATTTTTCGACATGTGAATAATTAAGATATTAAGCCGATTTGGATTATCATCTGTATATATAGATCTATATATACATATGTAGATTATCATCTACGCATATGCACATCTTTAGGTGTACAAATATTCACAAATACTCTTAATTATCATGCATGCGTAGGGAAATAATGTTGTGGAGTAGCTATGAAAAAATGTAAGGTTGTTAAAGTTTTAGAAAAACCGAAATGTAAAGCTGATTACATTGTTGTCACTCTTTCTTGTCCATAGAAAAATTTGTCAAATGGTTCAGGCAATACCCAATGGAAACATACGGAAAAAGGCAAAAAGGCATCAAACGGGCAAAATGGCACGCAAAAAGGCAATCCGGCATTGAAACGGGCAAAACGGCAAAAAGGCATGAATTTTTTCCCAAAAAGGCGCCTTTTTGCACACTCTGGTACTGACTAACTGCTAAATAGTTAATAAATCGTATTAACTGCGGTGTGTCATTCGAGCAAAACAATTCAACAGAATTGCACATCGACATAATTATTTATATAATTCCAACTATATAAAATTGCGTGAAAATTGAAATTTATTTGACTCGTAAAGAATGATAACCATGTTATATGGTACTATAATCCATGATTCTGAACAAACCCATATTCTTTTGTGCAAGTTAAATAACCTATATAGTTTTCAAACTTCTCGTAAAAGACTATTGACACAGAATTAAAAACAAATATTTTAAATGACATAAATGCGAACCTTTTGAGAATTTTTGACATTATATAAATTGAGAATCAGTTAATAAACCGCTCCTTATTTATAACCTAGATAAAACTTAATTATAAATTTTGAAAGAATTAATTAATTTAAACCTCATGCTATATACAACTTTGAATTTATCGGCAAGAACATTTAAGGCATGAAGTACGATATCTCGTTTCAATTTTGCCCCAACGGAGTTAAATCAATGTACGCGACATTTCCAATGAATTGAAGATCGTGCAAAGAATAAAATTGGAGGCTTCCCCCAAAATAATATATTCTACTCAATTTCTCCACGTAAACGGCAGAAATCCCATCAAATATATCCACGTCACTGAGGTCATAATACGGGGCAAAGTTCTCCACATAAATTTGCTCAACTTCTATCGTTTCCAGGTCAACTCGAGCAATGTAATTTGACGTGGAGGGTCTCTGTGCTCCAATCACGTACGCAGCTCTTCCCACGACTACTGTCGCCTGGGTGAGGCCCGTAAAAGAAAATGGCAGTATTACATCCACAACTTCATTGTCGCCAAAACCAGTTGGTTTATATAAAGTGAAAGGTTCAACGGGATTTGGGGTCCAACTTTGAGACACGTGACCAAAGACGACTGCCCTATTTCCCGCCTCGTCCCATACAGCCGTGTGGTCCACGTAGCTCTTCGGCATGTCTCGCAACCACTTGACCTGGTAGGTTTCCATGTCGAAGGAAAATACTGCAGGGTCGGAGTAGTAGGAGCTGCCCAGGATTACAACTGTGTTGTTGTACCGGATGGAAGGAGAGTTGAAAAGGTAGCGGAGAATTGTTCCGACTTGTACGACTTGGCCATCACTGGGAGTAAATTTAAAGATTTTCAACGAGTAGTTTGCATGGATCAAGTGGCCTCCAAAGAAAAAATAGTTTCCCTTCCCGTCGTGTTCCACAGTTCCACCGTAAATTGGGTTGGGCAATTGTCCAACCGGAGTTAAAGTGTCGGACATAACGCTGTAACGATATATTTGGTCTGAAATCTCAGTCGTGGTGGAGTTGTATTCCTGGTAAAGTCCGCCAAATATGTAGATGGAATCGTCGCCATCATACGCGATTCCGGTGAATGTTAATCCGTAAGGGAATTTCGAAGAGGTGAGGACAGCTTCGAGCGTTTGCGGGTGAACAACGAATGGAAAATTTGCCAAGACTAGTGTGGTGGCAAGAAGAATCGTGAAAAGGTAGGAGGAAGACATGGTGTTTGCATAAGAAATTACTTCAATTGTACGAATTAATTTTCAGGGGATGACTGGACAAAGGTGTGGATTGCTTTTTACATGTATTTATAATCGATATCAGAGGTAGTCTCCAATTCTGTCAATCAAGTTAAGCTCCTTGCATCATATTTTTACTATCTGTATATCTACATTTTAGAGACCCAACCTGACACATTACTTTAAATAACTGAAGTGGTTGGACATCATTATTTTCAGAGAATTTTCAGGCATGTGTAATTAGCAGTGACCGCGGAAGCTGTGGGACATCTGGGGACATTAACATTGCAGAATAGGAGTATTTAGGAGTATAATTTAAGTAGTTAGGTATGCAGCCACTCCCACAGGGAGAAATCAAATTGTACCGTGAACCTTGACCAGGGAAATTGAAGTACAGTATGACTTTAGCAAACCCTCACTATGATGCATGTAGTATGAAACTGGAAAAAAATCTCTAGGGAATTATTTAAAGGGTAGTATGATGGATTTTTCGATTTGGGCACACCCCCTCTGGGAGCCTAGAGCCCGTTCTTGAACGGGCTTCTACTTTAGTACACAATGAATGACACGTTAGTGGTACAAAGTGCAGTTTTTTAGAGCAGATTTTCTCATGCCATTATCAATACTGTCAATCATATTCAAGTGTGAGCGTGATTCAATTATTATTAGGATGATTGGCAAATCAAATTACTATCAATTAATTCCATCCAATTGTGTTTAGCAGCTCCTCATTGTTGATTGATTGCAAAATTAATATTACTCATTTGCATTTGATATATCCTTAATTGATGCAGATTACATTCATGATTTGCATTCACTGTAAATTAAGTTGAGCATAATTTAGCTTAGGAATTCTCTGGGGGTATTCATGTTTGCATCGTAAGTCACGATTTGTAACACAATTTTAAAAAAAATCGAACTAAATTCTAGCGTTGGAGATGTACATGTGTCAAAATTAATTAATTTTCATGCGAAATTGTTTGCCGAACTCTGTTTTTCTTTTTGCTAACGTCAATTACTCCAATAATATTATTCAAAATATACAGGGTGGTTAAAATGTCACGCTACAATGGAAAATTTTTCGATGGGAAAAATCCATAAATTTCCATTAGTTACCGAAATTTTGTCTCTAAAATGCAACATTTTAAGAATTTTGTCATCAGTTTTGATAATAATTTATAAAAATCTCAATCCCAAATCTTGTAACTAATGGAGATTGAGGGACTTTTCCCATTGAAAAATTTTCCATTGTGGCGTGACATTTTAACCACCCTGTATATTTTGAATTTTGGAAGGGTTTAACGGATGCATGTCAATAATAAGTAGTCTGATTTATTGTGTAGTGTAACCTCTGTCTGCACATTAATGATGGTTTGGAATCAATCAATCGCGTGCATTGTATTAGGGTTTTTCCCATAAATTAATATTGTTCCGGGGGGTGCCATGGTTGATGGTCAGATCTGGAGTAATTCTGCAACAGGTACGTACTGACTGGCAGTGAATAAATCAGCTTAACTCCGATGTGTCACTTGAGCAAAACAATTCCATAAAATTGCACATCGATCTCATTACTTATATAATTCCAATCATTAAATTGCGTGAACAATGTAATTTATTTGACTCGTAAAGAAAGATAACACTGTTATATAATCCATGATTATGAACAAACCCATATTTTTTATGCAGTTCCAAAAACTTGCAGTATCCAAACTTTTCATAGGGGAAGACTATTTTTCAAAAATGTACAGAATTAGAAGCACACATTTTAAATTAATAAGTACCTATGTATGAACTTTATGAAACTTTTTGACATTGTAAAAATTGTGATTCAGTTAATACACAAATATTTGTCTGTTTAAGAAGCATAATTTTGTGACCACGCTATACATGGTGAAAGAATTAATTAACAATCCTCTGTAGTCTCATGCTACAACTTATAATTTCATCTCGAAAATAAAGATTTATCAGTAAGAACATTTAAAGAAGTCATGAAGTACGATATCTAGTTTCAATTTTGTCCCAACGGAGCCAAATCAATGTACGCAACATCTCCAATGTATTGCGTATGCTTGAAAGAATAAAATTGAAGTCTTCCTCCAAAATAATATATTCTATTCAATTTTTCCACGTAAACGGCAGAAATTATGTAAAATAGATCCACGTCACTGAGGTCATAATACGGGATAAAGTTCTCCACATAAATTCGCTCAACTTCCAACGTTTCCAGATTAACTCGAGCAATGTAATTTGACGTGGAGGGTCTCTGTGATCCAATCACATACGCAGCTCTTCCAACGACTGCGGTCGCCTGGGTGAGGCCCGTAAAAGAAAATGGCAGTATTACATCCACAACTTCATTGTCGCCAAAACCAGTTGGTTTATATAAAGTGAAAGGTTCAACGGCATTTGGTTCTGCACTTTTTGACGCCGGTCTGTGCTTATACCCAAAGACGACGGCCCTGTTTTCCGCCTCGTCCCATACAGCCGTGTGGTCCATGTATCTCTGCGGCATGTCTCGCAACCACTTGACCTGGTGGGTTTCCATGTCGAAGGCGAATACTGCAGGGTCGGAGTAGTAGGAGCTGCCCAGGATAACAACCGTGTTGTTGTACCGGATACACGGAGACCTGAAAAGGTAGCGGAGAATTGTTCCGACTTGTACGACTTGGCCATCGCTGGGAGTAAATTTAAAGATTTTCAACGAGTAGGTGGAACCAGACTGGTCCGGATCGTAGGGTAGGTTGCCTCCAAAGTAAAAGTAGTTTCCGTTCCCATCGTGTTCCACAGATCCACCGTAAATTGGGTTGGGAAATTGTCCAACCGGAGTTAACGTATCGGACACAACGCTGTAACGATATATTTGGTCTGAAATCCCAGTCGTGGTGGAGTTGTATTCCTGGTAAAGTCCGCCAAATATGTAGATGGAATCGTCGCCATCATACGCGATTCCGGTGAATGTTAATCCGTAAGGAAATTTGGAAGAGGTGAGGACAGCTTCGAGCGTTTGCGAGTGAACTACTGATGGAAAATTTGCCAAGACTAGAGAGGTGGCAAGAAGGATGAAAAGGTTGGAGGAGAACATGGTGTTTAGATAAGAATTTATTTGAATGGCATGAATTAGGGGATAACTGGACTAAGGAGTGGATTGCTTTTTATATATTTATAATCGATATCAGAGGTAGTCTCCAATTCTGTCAATCAAGTTTAGCTCCTTGCATCATATTTTTTCTAACTGTACATTTGGGGACCTAACTTCCAAACTGAAGTGTTTGTGCATACATCATTATCTTCGGGAAATTTTCAGGCACGTGTAATTAGCAGTTGCGGCGGAAGCTGTGGCGATATCTGGGGATATTAACATTGTAGAATAGGAGATGGAGGAGTTTATATACATAACATAGGTAGATTGTGGGGACATAGAACAACCGTGGGGACATTGTCCCTCTGTCCCCACGCTTCCACGGTCACTGGTTATTAGTAATTTATACTGTACAGATATACAATTTATGACATGTTAGTGGTACAAAGTGCAGTTTTTAAAGCAGATTTTCTCATGCCATTACGAAGACTGTCAGTCATATCTCGAGTGTGAGCGTCATCAATTATAATTCGGATGATTGGGAAATCAAATTACTGTCAATTAATTCCAATTAAGTATGTTTAACAGCTCATTATTGATTGATTGCAAAATTAATAGTACTCATTTGTATTTGATTTCTCATTACTTGATTGAATATTTACATATTTTTTATGTTAACAACAAGTCCCATACCGTTATACATACATACATTATACATATGTAAATATGTATATACATACGTTGGACCAGCATTGCTTTAATCCAAACAATACATTATGGGTCCTTTAATGACACCCGTATACACAATTATACGTATAATTTAAAATTTTAATAAACGTGTCGAAGATAGTATCACACTTAACTACGTATCTTTAATTAGTCAAATAAATATATATGTTAATTAACGACAAAAGCTTGATAATCCATACATTTGGAAATAAATAAACTTTTGTATTACATATTTAGAATAAGTAGAAAGGTACATACATAGATAGGTGAATTCATTAATGCTGGACTGATGTGGCCACGGCCTTTACAATCATCCATACAAAATTCTACAAAATTATTTTAATGATGTTAAAATAAAACTGATCACTTATAAAGCGATATAAATAATTTCGATAATTCATGTCTCTTGTTTTAGTTGAATCATCATATTGTGCAAATCATTGCAAATTCCGTCTAGAAAGTCGAAGTTTCGCACCTCCTTTTTCCAATTTTTAGGCAATCCTGAGTATCCCATTCGAACCCCAAGGAAGGCACCAGCCACCGCACAATTCGTATCTGCATCACCACCTTCTAAGGTCAAATCGGTAATAACTTGCGTAAAGAAATCTCCATGAGTAAAATTGTCTGGAATTTTTCTTGAAAAACAGAACAACGCTGACCCCAAACATTTAAAAGTGTACCCGATACTTTTGGGCTCATCTAACTCAAAGTCTTTGAGTTTTTTGGAAGACATGTTCAAGCAATATTTCTCCATGTCTCCCTCCCATTCAATCCCTTTCTCCTCGGTGGAAAGAGGTGTGCTTTCCCTCAGCAAAAACCTGTAGTCCTCAACGACATCGTTAATCAATTGAACCAAGTCCGGGTCACAACCAAAATTATCCGTCGCGGATGTGACATTGTTAATGGGTTCATTATTCATTCGAGAGTTGTCTGGCTCCTTGTGGAGCGGCCAATTTTGGGGGAATTTATGTTGGAGTCGTGGATCCTTATTACCTGTGAACATTGTTTTAAGTTTGGAAATTAGGGAAGTCTTCACCGGCTCTTGTTTAATAATTGGCTTAGGTTCAATGCTTGGCACAGCATCGTGCTCTTTATTATCGTCCGTACAACCAGACTCCATTAACGTCCGAAATAAATCTTTGAATTCGGATACATTAAGTTTCTCATCATTATAAGAAGATCTGGATAACATCCTGGAAATAATGACGGTGGCAACAACACTGCTGAATACGCACCTTGGATCAGCGTGGGTTACCTTTGCACAATTTATCGCATTTGTAACAACTTTCTCTTCACTCCAAAAATAGGGTATTCCGATCCCAGAGGTTCGCATCACTGCTCCGTTTGCAGCCATATTTCGATCATATTGTTCCCAAATTTGGAACGCTGCCTTACTTGGGTTAGAGAGGAAGTCAGGATGACGTAGTGTCGATCCGACGGTTAGACCAATTCCGGCCGCGACTTTATCCAATTCGGGAAAACCAATTTCTACCCATTCTTTCAGTCGGTAAGCGAAATGTTGAGGAATGAGGATGCCATTTGAATGTAAGAGACATTGCAGGATGAGGAGGAGTTGATCTGTTTTTTGTCAAACGTTACCTCTGGATTATGCATACTGTGTATATGCATATGTATGTAAATTATTTTTATAATAATTACCCGTGTCATCAGTGAAATCATTGTCATGCCATCTTCTTCTGTGGAAATCCCTCCAAAATGCATGGCTGCAAAAACATATCGTATTAATTAAAATTTAGTTTATGCATAATTAATTATGCATGAACATTGAGCACACAGAACGTAAACTTTTTATTCTATGTAACCGAACTACACAGCTATGTCATCCCTTTAGTAGAACTAACCCTTCGGATTTTCCAAATTTGATTGGACCGACCCCATACAGAATCCGTATTTTATCCTTGTTCATAAACTCAGTGGCCAGACCAACTGCATCGCCCAACGCGGCTCCTTTTCGTGTTATCACAAATTAAATTTTCACAGTCAACTCTTGATGTAATCTACGTACAATTGATAATTAAATAACCAAACAACTCACCAAATATGACACCTTTGATAAAGTCGGATACAACGTTCACTCTTGTATGGTCCATTTTACTGGGACACTGGAATAACTGTAATTTTAATTCAGTCAAAACTTAATGTTAAACACATTAAGTTTATATAATTTAATTTGTTAATTAGTAAAGTTTTGGTTACACGTACGACATAAACTCGTCTCTATTTGTTGCAAAAAAATATTGCAGCCACAGGCCGCAGCCAAACCGTTTCATGACTCATGCATTCATAGATACACCTCGGATTCGGTCGGATCAGTTTTTGCGTCATCACCAGCAAGGATATGCATACATTCTATAGTACGTGTTGATATACGTGTTTTTTAAGTACGTTTTTTAGGTTTTACATTAATGCGAATAATGTATATAATATGGTTTAGGTATTTAAACTTTATTTGCATGTGGAATATGTATGAAGCAGCAGAATGCATGCATGTATGTTAGACGATGGACCACAATGATAAATGCAAATGTTTATATGAAAACGTGAACTGCAACCATTAGAGGTGCATCATTTTGTGGCAAATTTAATTGACTGCCAGGATCCGAAAACCAGAAGTCCTTACTTCATTATGGTTCAAATGAAGTAACAAAAACTTCGGATCGAGGAAATACTAGTAATTTTTTCTGGTAGACTCATGATAGATAAATAGCTAATTAAAAAGATAAGACTCTAAGAGTGCTTGTAAATATGTTTGTGGGTCGGTCCACGTCAATACCCACGATCGGGCGAGAGTCATGAGAGCGGAGATGTTGTCTCTCCACTCCGAGCGACACTACTGATGGTGGTGCTCACCAGCAGTGGGCGTAGCACGTACTAACTTTTTAAATGTCGACGCGGTCAGGGCTACATTTTTTTAGTCCCATTTTTTTTTAAACCTGCTTTAAAATAATCTTGACGGGTATGGCATTTGAATTTTGTCACTCACAGTTTTGTTTACGCCTCTTGTTTTCTGATAATTTTTGGGAATATTCCCATACATAAGCTTGCATGTATCAGAAAAATCGATATAATTTTTTGCACCCTGTCGTGTGCGACCTAATTTTTTTATGGTGGATTAGAAATTTAAAATTACGTTATAATTTATGAAATTTGGGTTGCACACGACAGGGTGCAAAAAGTTATAGCGTTTTGAAGTTACCACTACAAGATGGCTAGAATTCAAATTTTTCAAATTTTTTAAATTTTATAATTTAGTTTATAGTGCCAACAACAACTTTTAGGTTTAGGTAAACCTTCCCAAAATTACGTGACACTCAGTGCATCAAATTGAAAATTGTTCTTAAATTTTTTACAAATTTAAATTCTCGGCCAATTTCTAACATAGAATTTTTATTTTTTGACTAGTAAGTTTATTTAAGTAGTACGTATTTATGGGAAAATTAGCCCTAAAATCTGAGACGTGGCCCGCAACACATGATTGACATTGACGTGGACTGAGCCTTGTATAAAATGAAAAAAAAATAATGACAACGTACGTGCATCTCGAGAATGAGTTAGTACATATATTTACATATCCAATATATAAATTAGGTTTGACACTTGTCTAATTTTTGGCCTGATTGGATACATACACAATAATTTAATATCGAAAAGTGCTAAAAGAGAGATAGAACATACTGCATATGTACCTCTGTCAGGATACATACTGTAAATACTATGAGAAATCCTCGAACTTTAAGTGCATCCACAAATTCTCCAATCTTATCAAAGAATACTGCAAGAAGCAGGAGCTCCATCCATGTGTGAGGATTTACATATCTCCAAACCAGTAACACCACCCACATAACGGGCGACTTGATGAGATTGGCTTTCACTTGGTTTTCAGAATGAGAAGGAAGGTTGTCTGGATTCGTCTCCAAGAGTTTCGTATAGCCAAAGATGAAACGATTCCATGCGATAGAGCCAAAAAGGGATTGAAATCCGTAGATAATTGCTAAAAATCCAGGCCGATGAACGAAGCGAATAATTAGTTTCGATAAATAGATAGCTGATCGTATTCCTATTTTCATCTGTTTATTTTTCTTGTTCTTGGAGGCATATGATGGAACATCTTTCGGCGAAACGACGAGGGGGATGGTCGTGTAAAAGAATGACCGTCTTCTGATAGGGTGCCTCTGAAGGTAAAAGTAACACGCGAGGTACAGAAATATTCCACCCAATGCATCACAAATCCCGTCCATCCAATATCCCCAACGTTCTGACGACCTGTATTCTTCGACTTGGTCCATTAAAACGCCACTAGTATAAGGAAAACGGTGATCGATGTTCTCGTCCTGTCCACCAGTTAAGGTTTGATTAAGCATAATTTGATTCATCAACGCTTGAGCAACCGTTTTTCTCCGTTCTCTTGCGGTAAATCCATCCATAGCGTCCAACAAGTTTCTAAATTGAAAGATCAGCACCCCAATCCTTCTCATTGTCAGGGAATCATTAGATATTAACTTGCACGCCATCAGGGCCACGAAAACATGGAAGATAGAGATCATATTGGGCGTCATGGAGAGGAATGAATTTGGCAGATCCGCCCATGCTACGAAAAGGGAGGAGATGGTGTTGTGCACATAAAAATCTGGTGGGTCCACCATGAGGTACTTGACATTGATGGTGCAAAATGGGGAGAAGTAGCAAGGGTGGTCAGACGAGTTGAGGGAGAGGGGGAGGGTCGAACCATTCAGGGAAGAGGTGACAAAGTACCAGAGGTAGAGGTCCAACAAGGCGAAGATCGAGAGAAAGAGGCAGATAACGAGTGGGAAGATTCTCAAACGGTTGTTTTGAAACAGATTTATAATGTCGATAAGCTTGTTTTGTGATGCTATTCTCTTACTCCAGCTCTCCATTTTTTCTCTGAAGGTGATAATACAGGAGTATCGGCCAATATTGTTCTGAATTAAAGGAAGATAAATGTAAACAAAGCAGGTCCGACAGTTGAGAAAGAAAAATTGTAAAAACATAGGAATAATTATTCAGATACTTACAGTCTTGTCGTGTCGTCTTAATAATATACAAACTTATCTTTTGTCATGATCCAATTAATTAAGTAGGTTGTTGTATAATAATAATAATAATTTTAATTTATTTGAAATGACCACTACCGTACGCGGTTGAGTGGAAACCTGCTGATGCCGGTCGTTCTCGCTCGCCCGCACTGACTGACTGACACGTTGTCCTGACAACTGACCCGTATTGTCTCACTTAATGATGAATGTGGTTATTATCATTAATTAAAAATGTGGAGAGCAAAAATATTTAAAACCTCTTGGTAACAACTAATAAATTATTAGTAATAATACACATTTAGGATGTAAAATATTAAATAAGTCCATAGCCGGTTATTAATTTTTAATTTATGGGCATGACTCGTTCAATTTGCAACCGCAAATTTATCTGGGAACTCAAAGTAGAAAAAAATAAATGTTTTTCGATATTTTTGAGGCCCCTAGAAAATACAAATATTTGCGCCAATATTAATAAACGTATTTTGTCCTGCATTACATTATGTAGGACATATATTTTTCTCAAGAAATTAATGTTATAATATAGCCTACACTATGGACTGTGTATAGAAAATGTAATGTCCAAATACGGACACTAAATGTAATAATTAATCTGTATCGTTTATTGCATAATACAATTGCAGGTAATTCAGTTTATTCAAGACCAAAAAAAGAGTTTAAACAAAATTAGAAAAGATTGTATATCTAAATCATGGAATAATTAATAATTAGTCCATATTAAACCCTGGTAGCACGAACCTCTTATTCTTCTCTGACTCCGGATGATACCTCTTCTGCGCCAAAGCTTTGCACCGTTCCAAGTATTGTTTCGCAGTGGCACAATACGCATTGAGCAGAATGTCGACAATATTTCCCTCCAGGATTGGAAAAGTTTCACAGATTTCCACAAGTCGTTGAATCGTTGGCATCATTAAAGGATTAGGGTTGATATGATGTGTTGGCGACCATTCGTTCATATTGTTCCATAGTTGAGTGCGTTCTTTTGCGATCATTTGCATTTCCTTGTCCCTGTAGACGCAATCGGGTGGACAGACTATTCCATAAGAATTTTTCACAGTCGTGTGCCATCAGTAGGAATGGGATCCTTAGCGAAACGCTTATCATCCATGTAGATGCAGGAAGTGCAGATTTCCTCACCTGGTCCAAAGTTAAATAATCTTATCAGTTTTGTAACTAACTAAGGTAATTTCACACTTGTACATATATCCCAATAGTATTAGTGAGGAAAAATGCATTGCACCAAAGATAAAGAATAAGTAACTACATAATTCCAGGAGTATAATTCTCTGAAATAATTACATTCGGCTTGTTCAAAATACAAAAGTTCTGTACATATTGTTAAATACTAGATAATTATTTCAAATTACATTAGTTTTCTGCATTATTTTACAAAATGCAAATCCCTAATTATAAGTCCATCACTGTCATACTGGATCTTGAAATTAATACGCAGCTACAACACAATTCAACCAGCAGCAAAACACTTGACATGGTACACAAAACGAGAAATATGACACATATCCCGTACATATTTTCCCCAAAGTCTAACTTTTTCCAAGCTTGTCTTAAACTTTGTGCAATTTTGATATATTTCGTGACACTCTTCTCATTGGATAACTTGTACCATTTTTCCGCCAGACCGGACGACATCAGGCCCGATATTCTCGACAGAACAATGTCGTTCCCCCAATTAAACAGGGCCCATCCCTTCGCCAATTTAGCCAACGGTTGCACACTCTTACTAATTGCAAAGTGCGGATAAATCGCTTGCAAATGCGCGTGCACCTGAAGCACATGATCCGTCCAAGATGCTAACGCTGTCCCTTTTGAATCATTGCAATTCTTGATTAAATCCGTGAATGAAAAATATCCGGTGGAAATGTTCACATAATCTGGCGGAATTGTAGTAATATTTTTCAATTGTAGAATCATTTTGTAGTCAGATGAGTTACTGTCATACTTGCGCCCCCATTCATCCCTCCCTTCCAAGAAGTATTCAAATATGGATATAAGCGACAACGAGTTGCCATACATGGACACATCCTGACCAGGTTTGGATTGGTTAAGCGCATTTATATAAACAGAGGCATCAGAAGGGATGGTGTAAACGGAGAATTTATCTTTAATTAATTCCTCAAATTTTGTATATGTCGCCCTGGTGGGTGGAATAGTTAGTCGTTTGACGTACTCTCCCTTGTACGAGTTGGACAAAATGAGTCCTGCCAGAATCCACGTGGCGCAAATGACGTATGCAAAGTTCGAATAGATTGGAATGCTGAATTGTTCGGAAAATCGTTTCGGTGTAGATTGATTTTTAGCCCACGCATTACTCTGCTCCAGCAGGGAACCACACCCCACGAGTAGCAGTGTTGTTGAGAAGGTGTTCGCATTACTTCCCAGCAAGGTGTACCCAATCGATAGCAAAACACAAATTGCAGTACAGCTCAGCAACAAAAGGAGCCATGTCAGGTCATCCAACGGCGTCGCCAGATCGGCAACGCCCACCAGACCCGAGCTTTTCGCACGACATGTTGTGAACTCTAAACCTTCACTTTTATAGGTTAGAATCTGACCCATAAATAAATCCATGAGGACGAGGGGCCCATTACTCTCGGTGTTTGCGATTTGTCCGTTATAAACGTACATGAACAGTTTTGCATACTTGACATTGTCCTCGATGCCTTCAATCAGAGGAACCTCCTCACATCCGCTCTCCACTCCGGTCATGGTTGCATTATCGAAGGCTAGTTTAAACAGGATCAAGTCCAAGTTCATCCTGCGTGAATCGTACTTTCTGAAATTGAGGTACTTAACTGGCCGCCCGTGGTGATAAGTGGCTGCGCAAAGTCGGGCATCTTGCATCGCAATATCAACCCCGTTTAAGGAGAGATGATTAATTGTCCAGGTTCTGTCAACCACGCCAACGGTGTGCCTCGCTATCGCTGCTTTTAACGCTACGAGACTTATCAAATCTGATTTTGAAAGGAGAATGAACGTTGCGTGGCACGGGGTGCAGAGTTCACATAGGAAATAAAACTGTGAGCCTCCCCCATCGTCAGAATCCCACCTGCTTTTACCAATATCTTTTATCACAATCACGTCAAACAAGCTTGCCGCTGACCATTGGCCACGCTTCCCTTCAACCAACGGTTTCGCCCAGGCGCCCCATTTCTTCGGATCGGTTACATTCGTGATGAGAACTTTATGGAAATTGTATTCCGAAATTTTGTACGGGATCGCATAATGGTCCAACCGTCCAATGTAAGAATAGCCCACGTTAATGTTCGGAATCCTCATCCGATCGGTGAATTTGATGATTCCATACGTGGAAGAGGAAACTTCGATTGGGGGAAATAAGTGGAATTCGAACGCGCAGACGTGGTATGTCGCCCGGTATGCGATCGGATACGAACTAAAGTTGCGATCCACGTCCGCGGAATAGTAAGTATAATTAGTTCCATTACTTTCCCATGTACTTTGATATACCTTTAATTTTACTCGTACAAGTGGAATACTTATTATTAGAGCCCAGTTCGTCCCTGAGTAGTCGTACAAAACAAGGAGACATGATTCTAATGTTTTTAACAGATTGATAAACTCGGGGGGAGGGTCAGGACTTGAGACATATCGTAGGAGAAATATCGTGAAAATTAGAACCGTTTTTGAAAATATCCTTTCCATTTCTGAAATTGTTTATAGATATCATGCCAACTTGAAAATCGTTAAGAAATCAAATATGAAGGTAGACAAGACAGACACAGTTACATATTTTGCACATTTGCTTGATGAAAATTCTGTCTGTCATGTTCAATTATCCGGAATCTTAGTAACGTTGGGTGTGGTATGATGAAAAATAACTTGACAAATATCAAATGGAAATTTCAATGCAACTTCAAATGTACATTCGAAACGCCTCAACTTGACTTCTTACATGGAAAATTCCAAATAAATATTCAAGTACTTGCACTTGTTTAACCTTGTCTCTGATGCGGTGTCATTGAAGATGAATTATATAAAACTAGAGTAGAGGCCCGTTCAAGAACGGGTTCTAGGCTCCCAGAGGGGGTGTGCCCATAGCGCAAAATCCCCTACGCTACACTTCAAATAATTCCCAGTGGAGACTTTGTCCATTGTCATAATACATATGTACGTGCATCAAATCATACATTTCAATTTCCCTGATCACGGAACAATTTGACTTCCCCCTCTTGTAGTGGCTGCATAGGTAACTACTTAAATTCCCGTCTCGTGAGGGTGGCTGCATAGCTAAACACTTAAATTCCCATCGCGTGGGGGTGGCTGCATAGGTAAACACTTAAATTCCCATCGCGTGGGGGTGGCTGCATAGCTAACTACTTAAATTCCCGTCGCGTGGGGGTGGCTGCATAGCTAACTACTTAAATTCCCGTCGCGTGGGGGTGGCTACATAGCTAAACGTTTAAATTTCCACAGGATGTGGTGGCCGAATGACAAAAACCTTAAATTTCCAGAGAGGGGGTGACTAAAAAACAAAACACTTAAATTTCCAGAGAGAGGGGTGATTAACTAACAAAAAACTCAAATTTCCAGAGGGAGGGGTGACTGCATAGCAAAAAAGTTAAAATTCCAGAGAATAGGATATGAATTTTATGCTGCTGGTATGTTTACAATTCTACTGCAAGAAGATAGAGACAAAGTGTCGCGGCAGAGTCATCAATTCATGGGTACGCTCAATGGTGTAGCGGAGCACACGCTGGTTGCGTAAACTCCATTCAATAGTAGTGGGGCGAGTTGCATTGAGAGCCACAGGGACCCAGCCAGCCAGGCAGCCAGAACTTAACAATAGCTCTTTATGTATATAGATAATGTATGTATGTATGTAGTTATTTATTTTGTTGGGTTGTGGTTGGTTTTAAGTGGGAGGAGGAGGTGGGCGTGAAACTTGGAGGACTTGTGGATAAATGTGTTGTTGTCGGTCTGTTGATCAGATCCGACTGAGCGAGAAGAAGAGAGTACCGCGGTGGCCAGTCACGATGGTTCAGTGGTGGGGCGAGTTGCATTGCTGGAAGACGGACCCAGGGACCATACTAACACTTTATTATTAGTGATGAGCTGATTCGAATATGTGCTGTGGTGAACAATCTTACATGCTTTCTCTGCATGAAACACACATGTACAGACCTATAGTATGAGCATATGCAAAATTTACTATGCCTAACTTTTCAAAGCTTGACATAATTGAAAAAATTGACTTGAAATTCATATAACCAAAAATAAAACCAATTGATTGATAAATGAGCAGCTTTACCAACCTTTAGGTGGGTGTCAAGTGTCAACTCGATGAACGACCAATATCTATATTATAAGAGGCAATGTTTGTTGGCAACGGAAGTGAAAGTAATCCTTTGTCCGTCCCAATTCTTTGTCCGTCCCGGAAGTGAAAGTTGGAAAAGTCAAGTTTCGAATGGCGCGAAAATTCAAAAATTTAAATTTAAAAAAATAAATTCGAGATAGTAGGGTTATCGGATTGTTATTGCCCGATGGTGGGCCTGATGTGGGTTATCGGGTTATTGCTGTTTAGTGTTTGTTATCGGGTTTTTGTTGCCTGGTGGGGGTTATCGGTTCTTTGTTGCCTGATGGTGGTTATCGGGTCTTTGTTGCCTGATAGTGGTTATCGGGGTCTGGCGCCCTGATGATGATTATCGGAGTGTTGCTGCCTGATGGGGGTTATCGGGTCTTTGTTGCCTGATGATGGTTATTGGGTCTTTGCTGCCTGATGGTGGTTATCGGGGTTTGGCGCTCTGTTGGTGGTTATCGGGGTGTGGTACCCTGTTGGTGGTTATCGAGGTGTTACGGCCTAATGGGGGTAATCGGGCATTGTTGCCGTTGTCAGTACCATGATTAGTTAATTTGGGCGGTTATCTTATTGCATGCCGTTGCCGTTCGCATTGCCAGTGGCAGTCTTGGTTGGTAGACGCGTATCACCCAGTTAGACTGCCACTATTACTGCCAGTGGCAAAGGGCAGTGCCCATGGCAGAGATGATTGAGCCAAGCCAAATCTGCCTTATACACTGCCAAGAAGGATGCCAGACCCACTGCAATGGCAGTGCGTATGGCAGTTTGGAGTGGCAGAGTGTAATAAGCCAAGTGGAATTCCTAGCTTACTCCCGACATGCGGTCAGCCCAATGCTAATTGGAATGTTTGTCTGGAGTTTGGATCGAGCTGAAAAATGTATGGGAAGGTGTAGGTGGTGAATATAGCAAGGCATGTGAATTATTTCAAGATATTTAATTTTATGTTCCTACCATCAACTTTCCACTTTCTTTCACTTTCTTGACATTCTTTACAAATTTGTTTCACTTCCGTCGGCATCAAATGTTCAGCTAATAATGCATACGCTTTAAATGGTGAATATTAAAAACTAAATCAACTCTCGCCCGGCGGGAGACGGGCTTATTCGCTAGTATTTCCATATGTAAAAAAGTAAGCATGAACAAGTCTGGAATATAAAATTCACTCTGAACCAAATATTTTATTATTTAAATTATTTATGAACTTGTTCCTTGACCCTTTAGCTACTTATGTAAAACGAATTTATAAAAAGATTACTTAACAAATGAATTTAAATCTATATGTATAAGTTCAGCAGTACTTCCTAATTCATATATTTATCGAGTTTTATCGATGTATAGTGGGACCTAAACTTAAAGCATAAGGTAAGCTATTAAACTATTAAGGGGTATCTACAATATTTCTAAATACGTATTTTTTGCGGGCATCCTTCTTCTATTTTTTAGGGTTTTTTAGGATATGAAAAATGTGGGCATGTATGTTTTGTAACGAATGTGAAATAAATACACGGTTGCAATTCCCTACATTTAGCTAGTTCGAAAAAATAAAGCTATAATTATACTGCGTTATATTTATTTAATTATAATAAAATAGACAATTTGTCGAGTAAAGTTATAGTCCCCGTATTCATTGTTCGACCAGCTTATCACCACAACAAGCTTCTTGCGGTATAGTTTTGCACCAGGATAATACTTGTATCGTTCATAGTAGAATCCCCTTCAGCAGGTACGACACTATTGAGTTGAGATTTCATCAAGGCGTACGTCATGATTATACTGATTATCTAGGGAAACAAATTAATGCTGATGCTCATCATTCCTGAGTCATAAAATTAAATGATATATGCAAAGAAAAACTCACAGATCCGACAGAATGCCAGGTCACCGTGATTATTCCAAACGAACTAATGCCCACCGTGTGATAACTGATCTCGTGGAGAAATACCCTCAGTTTATGGTCCGGAACACGGGAATAATTTTCCTCCTTGCAAATCCACGCTTTCACATGTTCGAACTGCACAAGAAATACTTTAGAAACTATGTAGTCTATTAGCAGGAACCCTGACTCTAAATTAGCTAAATAATCCAAATTCAGGTCTACTTTGACTTATTTGATACCGAATACATAAGTACTAATAAAATTCGAAAAAAGTGATAGATAAATACACCCATTTTCTAAACTAACCTTTGCATTTGCTGCGGCCGCTATGAATAAGGATGGATACCAGTAACTGCGCAGTTATTAATATCTTATTAGTTATTGGTAATTTTTTACGCGAAATTCGGTGAAATCGATGCGAAAGAGACTTTTAGCTCATTTTATACCTGCAATAGAACATATACCGCAACCTCATGAATATGTTTGCGTCTCCAAACACTTCGAAAACGTTGGTTGCATAGAATGGTAAATTTCCAGCGATAAAGGCGCCATTTATGAGACTCATGGCGAAATTCATCCTTTTCGTGATCAGCTTGAGCCACGCATAGTGGTCCAACACCTGAAAGATTAAGATTACGGCGTTTGCGTGTAAGCCTTCTCATCTGTTATAATTTGTTTAGTAATTATACATCAACGGGTTCAACGGTTGCCCCACCAGCAGCTTCCGTCTGCTGCATTGCGTCGTAGAAACTGTTGACCATGTTGCTCCACATGAGGACCGTCATTGTGAAGAGGACGTCGGAAAATGCGTTGAACAGCTTTTCAAGCAAACTTCCGGTTATGGCGAGCACACCAAAGCAGATCGGACAGATATCGGTCAGGGGTTTAGCGCCAAAGGCCCACGCGGCATCGTCCATCCAATACCCCCAAAAGCCTGTCCAACTCCAATCCTGATCTTTAAAGGTTTCGAGAATTTGGAGCACCAGCGTTCCCAAGCAGCCCATACAAATCGTAGCCGAAATTCTACGAGTCTGTAAAATAATTATTTCTTTACGCTAGTGTTGAATTCCGGGGAAGGTGAGACAACAATCAGTTTAAGCTAATCTTCCGAAATATTTTAGATTCTATTTTATTTCATAGAACTGATTTAGTATAGACTAACACTGATTTTGAGTAAATCTATGGTACCTTGGCTGCATTTCTATAGTCCCTGTAGAACTTCTGGTTGTTCGTCTGCAGATCTCTGAATACACCCATGACCTTTTGCGCCTGACGTCCAAATGATAAAAAGAGCGCAACGAGGAACGTTGTGTCGAAGAAGTAGTAGGCCACTTGGAAATAAAGGGATGGGTTTTCGATGGGGTCCATTTCAGACATTTTCTGTACTCGGAGGAGGAAGTACACGGTGCAGCAAGAGTAAAGCGCCCATTGAAGAAACTAGTAATAGATGCATGCAATGAGGACAGACTGTGTAATTAAATATGTGCTATTTTAGTATGTCAAATAGACTGGCATTCAGATTAATGAGGGTATTCATTACGAGTTCGCATGTTCGCATCGCAACATAACTTTTTCGAAATTTCGAATTTTGCGAAGCAACGAAATGAAGCCACTTCGCAAATGAAAAAGTTCGGAAAATTTTATTCAAATGTCTTGAATTTTGCAATGGGAAAAATTCGTAAATCTCCATTAGTTACCAAAGTTTTGCGTCTGATATTTACCAAATAAAAAATTTCAAAATTTCAAAATGCCAAACTTCGGTAACCAATAGAGATTTACGAATTTTTCCCATTGAAAAAATTGTGAAAAATATTTTGCGAACTAAATACTAGCCCTGGAGATGCGCAAGTTCGCAAATCAATTTTCAAGCCAATTATTTTTGCGAACTTGCGAACTTTATTTTTTTTGCGAACGTTGCTAACGATGCGAACTCAAAATGAATACCCTCAATGAATTAATGAGGGAATTCACGTCAATTCGCGTAAGATTTGCTACTTGTGAACATTTCTACGGGAACGTTTCCTTACGAACTAATTTTTATTTAAATGTTTCCTACAAAGAAGCACCTATGTCCTTATGAAATACTTACGACAAGGTGTATTCTTCGTTCGTAATAAAAAAAAGTTTGGTCACCATAGCTCGGAACCCTTTTCGCGTCGCAAAGGCGGGTCGACGCTGTGCGGCGTTGCTTCATAAATTTCTCTCGCTGATTTTTTTGTTACAACCGATTCAATTCACGTCAAACCAAAGTAAGTTACGAAATGTGGGTTATGTTATGTAGCGACATTTAATATGACGTGAATACCCTCAATGTAACTACTACTCACAATCTGCAGTGCTGAACGCTTCATCTTATAAAGTCCAGTCGTTTTGTCCCATGAAAATCGGAATGGCGTTAGCAAAGTGTAGAAGGAAAAGTCGAAAAAGATTTTCCAATATTGTACCGCCTCGTTCTCGAATGACGCAGAGTCGTCGTCCTCATCACGACCACCAAACGTATCACTGACGCTGAATAGTCGTTCCCCTAATGAAATTTGAAAAAATGGCAAAGTGAGAAATTTCTGAGGAAACTATACGTTTCAGGCTATGCTTTATCATAAAGCATTATACGCAAAGATTAATAACAATCGTTTTATCGAATCGTTTAATTTCCAGGAGAATTAATATAAAATTTCGATTTATAGAAATTATGAGTGACTGGTTGTAAAAAATTCGATCTTGACAAAGACAATATTTGATTTTTTAATTCTTAGAGAAGAAAAACGAGTTTTTAAAAATTGTCCTCTAAACCGTTTCACTATACACTTTTATTAATTAATAAAGAAATGTCATAACTTATTAATACAAGGAAACTATATATTTAATCAGATTAATTAGTGTATCCTAATAAACCAATATATCTCTATTCGGATACGTTCATATGTAAAAAGTTTTTTGAAAATATGGCGTTAGTGCGTTACATTATGTGAAACAATTACCATGTAGCTTTTTTATATCAAAGTCGACGACTTTCTCCTCAAATCGCTTGGGCGAACTGATTTTCCTTTCTCGAAACATTTTTCTAGACTGGACAATAGAATTTGAGCTTTGAACATATATAGCAATTTGGACTAATCTCGCGTAAAATTTTCAGGAAAGACATTTGCTTTCAAGGTGGATACAACAAACACAATTTAATCTGAAATGGAAGTGATTATGCTGATTTTCAATTCCACAGCAAGGGTCTGAAATAATTCAAGTAATTTAGGCTCTCAAGAACTTTGTTTTTTCCAATCATGCATTTTTTCGTACTTGTCGGACCGCTCTTATTGCTTTTTTCTTCTTACAAATGTCGAATACCTTTCTTCGCAGAAGAACCAACCCAAAAGTAAATTGACCACCGTTTAGCTTATGCATAAGCTAAGCGGTGGTCATTTACATTTAAACCTACTTGAACAATGGTTGACCTCAAGGGGGTAATTAGCCCCGTTGTCTGTCAAAATTCAGCGTAAAATTCTGCTGTATAAGTTATTTCGTGATAATGTTTCTCAGTAAACGAGGAAATGGTTGATGTATTTTTAACGTGATTAGCCACGTCTGCTGACGTCTATTTCACTTATTCAGCAGATTATGTCCAGAACCAGTGTGACCAAAACCATAGAAAAGGTGACTCTGTCAGCGTAATGCGATTTCAAATTATATAATGTAATTTCAAATTGTATATCACTGAGCACACGCTTATATTGACTACCAAATTTCCTACCTACGTAGGAAGAACATTGTCGGAAGTGCCTGCAATTACATGAAATATTGAACTGATCAATACCCATCACTCTATTTACAGGATTATTTTATTATAGTGGAAAATTTTGACCGTCGAGTATGAAAACAAGTTCTTAACTATTTATCCTATAATTATCTTACTCTACAGTTTAATTGTTTCATAAACAAGATAGTTTCGCCCACGAGTCGTTTAAGACTTTATGCAAAGCTGGGATTGTTTTCTCCTCCGATGGACTGCATTTTCTTGTTTTGGTCATTATTTCCCGTTTTAATAATTTCTTCCTGTCGGATATCGGACTTTTCGGACGACTGGAATAAGAAATGGTAACAGACAACACCCGCGACCGCTCCGATGATCGGGCCTGCCCAATAAAGCCAGTGATTCTTCCAATTTCCGGTGATGAGAGAGGGGCCAAATGATCTCGCAGGGTTCATACTTGCTCCCGTGAAAGGACCCTGACGCGATTCAAGAATGTTTGTAGTAAATTTATTTAGTTTAATAATTACGTTATGCGTTTAGACACTCACACAAAACAATATCAGCGCCGTTACACAGAGGCCGATTGCAAGAGGTGCTGATCCCTGTTGAGCATTCCGAGTCTTATCATTGGCACCAGAAATTACCAAGAGGAGGAGGAAAGTTGAGATGATTTCCATTCCAAAACCTTCAATAACACAAGCATTTACATACTTGATTAAAAGTTTCCTAAATCACATGAATATGAATAAATCCCCGACCTTGGAGTTGTGACACGCTATTCAACTGGGTAGCTCCCAAGGCCCAAGTAAAATTTTTGGGGGTAAGGCCCACCAGGATTTGGGCCCCCAAAGTCGTACCAGCACATTGTGTGACAATGTAGAGAGCTCCAGTTGGAATGGAAATTTGACCGATTGATGCGAGAGCGATGGTCACAGCGGGATTCATGTGGCATTGGAGGCTCTAAATATTCAACCAAACCAAAGGTCCATTTATTTTATTATTTATGTACTAATTATGTTGCAAATTATTACAAAAAATGGTTCTTCTCACGACAATTTAACTAGGGCATGCAATACCGGTGGTATTTTCCAAAACCGGTATTCGGTATTTTCGGTATTGGGACCTTCGGTAATACCGGTATTACCGGCACCATATGTTAAGCATGTATTAATCTGTCAAAATGATCATATGAGACAATACATTGTAAAAACTCGGCAAGGGATTAAATGCTTACGTGTCATCACATTTTACTAAAATGAACATACGTATGTATTTAAAAAAAGTCTGGTCATATAGCCCATTACAAATGAAACTATGAAGGTTCCAACTCTGTGTTTCACAAAGACAAACAATTACTTCTGGCTCAAATTTTTAACTGTGAATTATCTGATATTCTCACTATGTTCTCTAAGCTCTTGATGACCTGATCAATATCGTAACTTTTACAAATTCTACAAGTGTTCTGCATACATATATGAACAAGTGTGTACATGGGCGAAAATTTCCAAAACCTCTAAAATTCTAACGTGTCCCCAAAATACATTTCATGTGTAGCATTATTCATAAATGCCAGAGATATTTTCCGTGAACTTAAAAATTGCTGCTTGAGTCGTAAAATTGTTTTTAGTTGGCGGCGTCGATTTATCTATCTATCAGACTACCGTACCCGTGAAGCATTCCTGGAGTTGGTATCTTTTTGACAATAATGATTCGACTATTTAAAATTTTGTATTTTTTCGTATGGTTTCTGCAGACACGAGTCTCGTAAAACGGTTGCCCGGAATGTGAGATGTTCAGAAATTTTTGTACACGACAATCCCATGAATAAACATCTTATTTAATATCATTAGCATCATTGTCGTGTATAAAAATGGGTATACAACATTGTATACAATAAGTTATCGAGGTGTCAAATTCTCAAGTATTTTTTGACAATTTTTGAAACTTTAAAAATAAATGTTTATTTATACTTAAGTGTGCTTGAATATTCAAAAATAAAGTTAAATATATGTTGGCTGTGAGCGATTAATTACACATAATTTATATCTGACAAAAGTTTGAATTTTTGGTTTGAATCAGTGGAATTTTCTTTGCTGAAAGATGATTTCTATATGTCACATTTTCAACTTGAATACCGGTATTGAGTTCGTCAATACCGGTATTCGGTATTCGGTAATACCGGTGAATACCGGTACTAGAATACCGGTATTGCATTCCCTAAATTTAACCTATTTATCACGCAAATTGAGCATAACAATATAATTTGAGAAATTTGCAAAATTTAGCACAACTTTTGCTGGAAAACAATGGGAGCTTTGTTCTCAAACTTACCCAGCAACTGGGCATGTCATTATTTCGCAAAATTATTTCGCAAACTCACCCTCTCCATCATCAGCGTTAGAAATTACCCATACACAATAGATCACAAATACGAACGTTTTTATACCTTTGCGAAATTTGTGAACTCATTTTGCAAATTTCTCCGCGACATGAACTTGTTGAGATTCGAAAATTTGCTAAATTAGCTTCTATGTATGCTAAATATTTATAAGATGTTTTATGTACGTCCAATATCAGTATACTTACCAAGGCAAGTGTCGCTACAGTGATCCCCCAGCAAAGCGAGGCTCCGGTTATGTTAAATGTTTGTGGATTTCCGAACTGTGCAGCGAGGACACTTCCACACCCCATCACGATCAGAAGGCATGACCCCAGCAGTTCCCTTACCAAGGCTTGACACAGCTCCTTGGCGGAGATGGTGATATGTAACAGTGGCCACTTCATTTTTGATCAACTGACAAACTAATCGCCACAACTGCGTATGTATATGTATTATATTTATGCAAAGTATGTAAACAAAACCACACCTTCTATATGTATAGACGGACAGGGAAAACCAGTACAGGGAAAATTTGTTAAAAAAATTATAATAGTGAGAAAAAGTTATAAGATTAGTTTAGGTCTAATTTATCCACTTTGCCAAAAACTGGTTTCTGATTTTATTTGACAGGTAGTTTAGTCTGTCTGGAATTGATTCATGTGGTGGATTCATGCATATCATTATCCAGCGAGGTTTAGGTAATTGCGCAATTCCAAGCAACGCACAATTACATAATCTTTTGTTCAATATCCCGGACATTGTTATCCATAATCTGCTCCATTCTATGGTACAGCAAAGAAAGAGGAACAACAATGTGTGGAACTAGTGGAACATAATTTACTCATAATGATATAATTTCACAACTCTGAAGTGAACATGCACATCCTTTTTGACCAATATTTTAAATTGAGTTAGTTGTTTTAGTTCGTTGTCTATTGATGGAAAATTATTTACTAAAATTCACTTACTCGTTTCGCTTGTTTAACAACTTAACAGGAAACTTAATTAACAAAATGAACCATGATTTGATGTACAGTTACCCTCAAGGCAGAAATACGTTCATTGTACTCTTATTAATTGCAATGAAATCAATGTGTACATAGAAAATCAGATAATGGAAGGAATGTGCATACCAAGTATTGTTTTTATTTGTAGCCATTTGGAAAACTACCACCATGTCTCATTAGACTTAATAGTTTATCGTGTTGACAATCGCAAACAAAGGAAACCGAAAACACTTAATTTATAAACTCGTTTACCCAGCCAAGGAGTTGTATAAATTCCATTTGACCAGACAAGAATTCCGCCAGGGTGCCCAACGCATTATTGAAGTTATGTAGTATTAAGTTTTATGTATTGTATTGTTTTATATGAACAAATAATATAGCAATAATGAGAGTAAAGCTATAGAATGTGACTCTAGTTTACACATTAAGCCATTACAGAAAGCAAGTTATATGTATATGTACATATTTATGCAAGTTATTTATGGGGCAATAAAAAATTCCTAAATGGGATATACCCCAACCGAGGTCGATTTACAACAGAACAAACCGTATAGTTATTCTGCATATTTTAAATGCATGAATTATTTATATATTTATTTGAAGATGAGATGACAATCTGATTACTATCTACTTATAGTTGTTGAATTCGCACCGGCTTTATGTAGAATGTAACAATTTTTTCTCGCCTGAAAATTTGCAGTAAAACCATTTACTTCTTTTGACTTACCTATACATCCCAAGGCCAACTACTCCATAGGTGCTGTCCAAACTTGGAACCCTGGTTGAATTGTTGGGTTTATAATGGTCAAGCCGGCGTCCAGTTCAGTTCAATCATCACTTCACCTTAGAAAGGACAAGTCACGCAATCATCCAACTTATTCTGACGAGGGTATAGTTTTTGCGGTGTATTTTCTGCCATTGGTATTTAACTCTCAATTTTGTCTAAATAATTGATAGCGTATCGTGAATTACGTAAGCAAGTCAGCCTTAATCATGAGCCATTTGGTTGGAGCTATCGATCAAGGGACCAGCTCATCTCGGTTTCTCGTACGTTTTTTTTATTTAATCCATAAACATTTATAAGTACGATTATTGCACCTTAAGTTTAAGCTAGTTCGATTTTTGCTACTAAATTTCCACTTTTTAGCTGGATATATGCATTTGCATGTTCCCAATTCTGAGAGGAAAATTCTAAAGTATCGCTTTAATTAAACTCGTCGTCCTCGTCCGTCCAGTCAGCTAAATAAAAGAACGCGTAATTGCCATTTGCACCATCAAGGTGCAGACAGACACGCAACCTTGTTATAATAATGTATATGAAAAAATGACTCATTTTTTACTCCGTTCGCTATAAAGTTGCGTATAATGCAGGGCAATTAAATTAGATAAACCCAAGTTCAATGGGAAATATTAACGCACATCTTGTTTAATTTCTCATTGTTATTGTTCTTATAAAAAAATACATGTGGCTATTTTTAGATATTTGAGGCAAATACGGGGAAATTGGTGACTCTTTATCAGACCGAAATTCCAAGGTTTGCACCGAAACAAGTAAGTATGACATACTTTTGCAAATGTAACATTAATTGATGTGCAAGTTTCGCTAAGTATTAATAGAAGTTCCTTGTACTGGTTTACTTCTTCTTCAAGAAACATTATTACCCATTACCTACCAAGCAAGTTTTGCGGGATTGATTACTCAAGAAAGTGATTAACTAGGCATTATTTATTGACTAGGGATGGGTGGAACAAGATGCCGACATTTTGCTATCTTCCACAATCACCTGTATTGACAAATGTGTCGAGAAATTGGAAGCTTTGGGGTTATCTGCGTCCCAAGTAAAGACCATCGGAATTACGAACCAGCGAGAAACACTGATCGTGTGGGATAAATTAACCGGAAAACCTTTGTACAATGCAATTGGTAAGTTAAAATTCATAAAAAATAGGAAACTTGTATCCTGCATTGTCATGAGATACATATGTAGAAACCTGTAAATATTACACGCACACAAATATTGAGCTGGACAAGTGACACGCACCTTTTTCATTACAGTTTGGATGGATACCCGAGCTCTTCCTGCCGTGGAAGAGAATTTATCCGCTAGGAAAGAAGAATGTGAGAAAATCCGTCGAATCTGTGGCCTTCCGATGAGCACTTATTTCAGCGCACTAAAACTGAAATGGCTTCTGGATAATGTGCCCGAAGTACGGAATGCGCTAAAGGAAAACCGATGCCTCTTTGGTACCGTGGATACTTGGCTAGTTTGGGTGAAATTGAGATATTTTATTTAAATTATTAAGCCCATGTGTGTAAACACGTTTGATACACTAGAATCTGACGGGAGGGGTGAAGGGTGGCCTGCACATCACGGATGTCACCAATGCTTCAAGGACCATGCTAATGAACTTGCAGACTTTGCAGTGGGATCCCTACTTGTGTGAGCAAGTAAAAAATACAATTATTTCTACTTTTTAAAAGTAAATCTTGCTAATCTCTCTAACTTTTAATTGAAATGAATTTAGATTTTTTGGGATTGATAAGAAACTGCTCCCTGAAATTAGATCTTCCTCAGAGATCTATGGACACTTAGTGTCCACAAAATTGGCCAACGTTCCAATTTCCGGGGTACTTATTTATCTAGATTGATCAATTTTTAACGTCCGTGCATACATACGTAATACTTCAATATTTATGGGTACACAGATATTGGGTGATCAACAAGCCGCAATGGTCGGCCAATTATGCCTCAAACCAGGAGAAGCAAAATGTACATATGGAACAGGTTGCTTTCTCCTATTCAACACTGGAGAAAAGGTTGGTTTCCTACAGTTTTCCCGACTTTACATGGAACAAATTTTTCATGTGCAAAAATATATAAAATTTTCAGATAGTTCATTCCACTCAAGGCCTCCTCACCACTGTTGGATATAAATTTGGTAAAGATCAACCTGTCGTGTATGCTCTCGAAGGTTCCGTCGCCATCACGGGAGCATGCATCCGATGGCTGAGGGACAACTTGGCCTTTGGCGAAGATTACGAACAAATGGTTCAACTAGCCGACAGTGTCGACAATACTGGAGGGGTTTACTTTATCCCTGCTTTTTCGGGACTATTTGCCCCGTATTGGCAATCCGGAGCGAGAGGGTAGGTGGCATTTAGTGTGAAGATTGATGTAGTTTTTTTTTCAGATAAGTTGCCCTTTATTGAAGTGTTAGATTTTTTATTTCGTAATCCACTTGGTGGAGTTATAGAAAACAAATAGATTGCATAATTTCGGTCATTGGTATTTAATATGCACGTAGCATTGGCGGCCATAAAATAAGTGTGTATAATTACTGACTTGCAGCTTAATATGTGGCCTTACCGAATTTTCAACGAAAGCCCACATCACACGAGCAGCCTACGAGGCGGTTGCCTTTCAAGTGAAGGACATTCTGGACGCCATGAATAATGAGGTCGGTGTGGTGCCGCTTTCTTCTCTTCGAGTCGATGGTGGCATGACCGTGGTGGAAAGCCTGATGCGTCTGCAGGCTGATTTCTTGGGGATCGAAACACTCCGAGCAAAAATGCCAGAGACGAGCGCACTCGGGGCGGCAATGGCTGCTGGATTTGCGAAAGGGGTGGACGTTTGGAATCCATTTTTGGAAACCGAGAGCATGGAGAGAGACGCTTTTCACCCAACTATGGGCGAAAAAGGTGTGTATATTCTTTGTGACCATGGGTTTGACACGCACTAAATACTTCATCATAATAAATGCGTAATTATTTACAGAGAGACGCGATCGACACGCTAACTGGAAGATTGCTGTGACCCGAAGTTTTTAACACGGAAGAAAAGAATGACATCAAATATGTATGTGCTCATGTATGTAAATCCGTATAATGCTATAAAGTACATTCAAATAGAGATGACGAATAATAAAAAAACATGACGTAGAAACAAACTAACACTTTTTCGAAAGTATAAATTTATTTCAAATTAATGTATTTGACATTTACAACAATTAACTAACCGGAATATTAAGTAGCATTCTCTCATACGAAACAAAAACACATTCAATGGAATTTATTCGAGCGAATTTCAATATCTTTGCTTATATGTCATCCGAGTACATAAATATGTCGTGGTTTTGGTGGAATGAGAATGGATATGTATTATCTACAGAAAGTAGCAGGAATTGGTTGTGATGAGTTTTGCAAACACGAATGGAATCAAAGAAAACGGTGCCCATACGTTGCACAGGTAATAATTGTTGGTCACGTGCTGTGCCCTTAAGTTAGGTATTGCGTTACTAATTAATGGGATAGGGCATAAATTAGCGTTAAAAATTTAGGTGACCGTGACTCTGTGTGCGGCAGTAAAAAGTAGGCGACGGGCATATGTAGAAATTATTTAGTGTTATAAATAGGTAGTCAGTCAGCATAAGTCAAGTTTGAGGGTCAAATAGACAGTTTACATAAGACTTTAAAACCTATTTTGGAATGAACGCAAATATAAAGTGAGTTTCCAGACCTGAGAAAAATTCTCATGCATACATAACTAAATTAGTCTAGAGATAAAACCATACTTAAGATTAGGTAAGTAGTTCAAGAATGAAAATATATGACTAAAGTATTAGACACGGGTTCATTTTGAGCCAAGGTCAAACTGAATGAAAAGGTAACACTGACGTTAAACAATTTACAACTCTGCATAAATTTGAAAATGAATCTCATGCTACCGGCAGTGGATTTTTCGGGACGAACTATATATTCACTTCATTGTGCAAAATAATATTTCGGTGGTGCTTCCATCCAAACTACTAAATACTCCCACTTCTATTGTCATTTAATTTGCACAACATTTTTAGATGCTTGCAATTTCATGACTTATTTTACTCTTGGAGTTACATAATTTATGGATGTCTCCTACAAATTAGGCAAACACTTAATTCTTAATTTTTTGGTGTAAAATATGAATGATTTCATCCAAGTTAGTGCATAGGTACACTTGATGCCTGATTTTGTAATCCAAATTTACTTATATTCTCACAAGATTTTTAGAGTGAGATTTTTTTGTATGAAAATATTTACCCATTACTGGAAAAATGGCTTAGCAAATATAAACTAGAGTTTGAACTCTTAATGAATAAATACATATGTATGTATGTGCGCAAAATGACGTCCAGAGACCGAATTTACAGATGCATTCATCATTACCATTATTAACTGCATATGTAAATTCCCTTATTTAAAAGAAACATGTGTAAATAGGAAACATAAATCACAAAAATTGCAACCATTCACTTGTTTTCGCTGGAAATCATAACAATGACTACATAACGCTACAAAACTCAGCATATTTAAATATGTACAAGTTTACTTCCAATATACTGACTCTCATTCTACGTAAACACATCTACAATCCCACTGTTTTTAAATCACGCATAAATGATTTTGATTAAACGAAATTACTCGCAATTTCTCTCCACCACTTGTCTCGTGTCAACAAGCATGCGAGACTATTATGATCACCCAGAAGCGGGGGATGACATTGGATAAATTAAGTTCATGGGATTTAAGGACGAGATTTCTGTGTCTGCTGCCAAAGTTTTCGCTCAGATTCGCATCCTGTCGTCAATGCAAAAGTTAAGTTTAGTTACATTTTAGCTTGCTGTCTGTGGACGGATTTTTTACTCGATCACCATGTGGATCTTAATCAGGTATTTATTATTCATGCATGTCTGGTTGAAAGATGAGGAAAACAGCTTATGTTAATTCATATGTAACATGGCAGGGTTATCCTGTTTTCTTTCGTGATAACGACGACCGTTTCTTCAACACCATCGGAAGAGAGGACGGTTTTGGAAGGACTCCTTCGAAGCTACGATGGCTCAGTTCGGCCGTTTCAACAAGATTTGGTTTATCGAACATGTATGAAAATGTAGAATGATAAATCAATTTTTAAAATTGACCATAATTAATTTTTGATTACAGCAAACTTGTCAACAATTATTTCTGTGAATATGTATGTCAGATCGATATCAAGCATTGACGATGTCAAAATGGTAATCATTCACTTTCTCGTCTCGATTTTGGCTTATCCACGACCTAACCAACAATTTGTGAAAGGTTTACGAGGCACAACTAACCTACAGGATGCAATGGTTGGACGAGAGATTGAAATTTAGCAGAGGTAATTTATACATTTTTATGCAGAATGTACGTATGTACAAAATATATTTATTTTCGTAATTTCTACATAGACAAAGCTAATTATTTAACTCTGCCTGGAACTTTGAGTCAAAAAGTGTGGAAGCCGGATTTGTTCTTTTCAAATGAAATGGAATATCGGTTACACGATGGATTAAGCAAAAACGAATATTATCGTGTGTACCCGAACGGAGAAGTTCTCTTCAGTGCGAGGTGCTTCAAATAGTTATGTGCATACGCATGGAAATCAAACCGTATAATGAAAACTTGTGACGATTTTGCATATTCCAGAATCACGCTAAAACTCCTGTGTCCTATGGCATTGCAAAAGTACCCGTTTGATACTCAAGTCTGTCCCATTAGGATGGCGAGCTGTATAAAAAAATACCCATTTACAATTTTTCTATTGTAATTTTCAACTCTTAGGATTAATTTGCACCAATTTCAGACGGGTATACAACGGACGATATCATATTCGCCTGGAAAAGAGATGATCCAGTCCAAGTGAATTCTAACTTGTCCCTACCTGAATACAAACTCACCACGATTGGTACAGAAAGGTGTGATTCAACGACAACAACAGGTCAGCAGTTAAATTTTTGTATAAAATTTACTATGACAGCTGAGTAAAATTACCAATTATTCATATGCCAGGAAGGTATAGTTGCCTCCGAGTTGACTTCCACTTTCAGAGAAACACGTTTCCATGGTTACGAGACGTATATCTCCCCATGGCGATTTCGATCCTCATCGTTTGGCTATCTTCATGGATGGACGTGGAACAAATGGGCCGAGTTTGGGTGTTAGGAAGTGCTATATTCTACTGTAAATGGATTGCATTTAATCACACGGCCACGACCTTGCGACTAATTTCTTACTCGACATCGTTTCACTGGTGGAGCTGGGGGTGTGATGTTTTAATTGGGTGGGCCATTCTAGAATTTGTCGTGGTACAACGTCTTTCTTCTGTGGAAAGAGGGAAATGCAGGTCGTGTCAGAATTTCATGGAGATTGTGATGAGAATCGGATTTTTGGTCGGATTCGCGATGGTGATTTCCTGCTGTTACGTCAAGTACCTCGATCAAAATGTGGAATGAAAGAGCTGATATGTTGTGCATGAAACACTTACAAACTAAATTCTAAATTGATATAATTTTTGAAAAAAAATGTCAAATTTCGAACCGTTTCAATAAAGAATGTGACACTGATATGTATGGTCATGGAACAATATCTACATAATATGGTTTAATAAATAAAAACAGACACGGTTGTTTCACATCATAATTTCATTTCATAGGACAAGCAGAGCAAGTGCATGCAAGATATGCACATATGTACACGTACATATATGTATGTACGTGTATGTACATATTTATATGTACATACACACTTGTATATTAGTTAATTTAGATGTATAAATGTATGTAAGTTGTTGAACTGTGTTGAACTGGTGAATATAAATTGCTGAAAACGTTGTCCAATTCTTAGCCCGAGTCAGAGCTTATGGAATCATCATGTCCGTCTGTCCTTCTGTCACGTTATAGCCCTCATTAAACTCATCCTATCGACTTGAAATTGAGTATGTGTACATGCAGTTTGGGATAAATGGGAAGTTAAATTCTAAGATGAGCAAACTGGGTCAAGTGGTTGACCTATGGGGTTTAAAAGTCCGGTGTAGTCCGTGGTAGAGAATTTTTCGGAATACAATGCAGTAAAAACCAAATTATTATTTAGAAAACCCAAGTAGGGTTACCCCCACTGATTTTCGAAAATGGTTACATATATACAGAAGCCTTGAATTAGGCATGATCCTGCAGAGGTAGATCAGAGTAGCATGTACATAAATTTAATATAGGTAGTTAATTGAGAACTTGCCCCTGACTCGGGCTAAATAAGCATTGGACATCAATACATCATAGGTTAGGTTTTTTAATTATCGAGGGGTGCACAAAACTGCAAGTAAGATACATATGTTACATATATATTTATGTACAGCAATTATTATATCTCATCTTCTCTCCTTTCAACATCACTGTCCTGTATTTATACTCCTCTTACATTATTGTCCTAAAATGTGGAGCTACATACGTTTTTACGTTCATTTCAAAAAGACTCAAATAATACTTGAGTTGAATGTCCAATGCTACGGTAGATGACCTTTAGTCACCCTCGCAGAATCTCAAGTTTAGCAAGCCTTGCAGAGGTTTCTTGGGATCAAAGACTTCCCGATGTCATTACTTTATTGATAAACGCTAAGAATGACCATCACAGAGTAAATTGAAAGAAATTATGGTAGTATCCAATAGTACAATTCACTCGATTTTGACACGTTTAGTAATGAAGGATTGATGAGAATGTGGCTGGGGGCCTCCGGCGGGGATTATCCTTTGGGGGAGGGGTTATCGTCCTGACGCCAAATTATTAAGTATATTGTTACAACTTATGAGATGCATCTTCTAAAGTCTCGTTGAGGTTACCATCCTACTTTGCACACCATGCTAGGTATCAGTAAATATGTACAATGTAAAAATTTATGTATCCTTGGCTTAATTTTTCAAATTATATTTGCGAATGCACTGCTGCAGCTTTTCATAAAAATGTTCATTATTTAAAATATCCTTGTTAAAATTTGGATCTATCGCGTTTTCCAGAGATAATTTGCCATTCCAGCAGGTTGGTAATGTATCCCGAGGTATGTAGCGATGAAGGGTATCCAAATTTCCAGAGTGCAGGATAACCTTTAGTCAAATAATCCCATGTAAAAATGGTAAAGTACATAAGGACTAATATGTACTTTCAAAGCCTCGAGGAATACATATGTACCATGGATAGTACATTGAATCAGTTCAGTAGATTCCCTGGCACAAAAGCTTATGTACTAACATACCCTGTTCATATACTTTGGGAGTAATTTCTTCGCAACAACGAAGAACATGTCAAAGCACGATGGCGAATTTACGAAATGAACCGTTCGAAGTCTTAGCGGAAACGCTTTCTAGTCACCAAACAAAATATAAAAAATCTAAATAGTATAAATCATAGTAAATTGGAAACTTACGTAGAAAAGGTTCATCATTTTGATACAAGGCCGAATCCCAAATAGTCTTTGGAAATGGTGACGATTGAATCCTTCCATATCAACGATGCAGTCTACCCTCAAAAGATCCATACCTTTCGGAGCCAACAAAACCATGTCTGCGGCTACAACTATTTTCGGAATAATTTCGTCCCATCCATGACCTGAATCGAGCGGAGGCCACCACTCGACACGAGTAGCGAAGATTGTGACACCATCAAGTCCAGCGATTTTCAATTTCCGAATGCAGTCTTCTTTAATTACTATGCTGGATGGGAGGAGATGTAGAAATATTTCTGGGTACTTCTTTGCTCGAACTTGAATATAGTTTTTGAGCTGAAAGCGATTTATTCCAAACAAATGTTTAGCGTATGCATGCTCGTCAAGTGCACCCGTTTTGTAAATTAAGATGATAATCAAACTGATGAGCGCCATTTAAGCTGGAGTGAAGAATCCGCGATAAAGATAAAATGTTCTTATATATTAGTTAGTGTAAAAGTATATTTCTAAGCCTGATTAAATTCGAAATAAATAAATAATACCTTTATGCAAATATAAATATGTCGATTATAAATAGTTTTTGTTTACCGTTTCCAACGTGTTTTCCACTCTATATTTCCTTCCACGCATGAAATGGAGCAAAAATTCATCTGTGAACAAAGGTCCGAAGGCTGCAAAGCTATTCCATTGTTCTACAGAGTAAAATTGTTAAACTTTTTACTAATCCTTGCAATTTGTAACACATAAACAAATACATTTTACTGAACAAAGCGTTTAAAATTTCTACGATACTTTTCATGCATTGCTTCAAAGTTTCAAGACACTTTTCTTCATCATGGGAAGAAAGTAACTCGGGACTGATCAGTGCTCTCGACATTTTTCAGGTTACAACTGATCTGTCACAATGCAAAGTGAACTCCTAGGACAACAAATTCATGATCAAACCAGTTCACCATACCCGACCATGACAAAGTTGCAAATATTTTTATCCAGCTCTGCGAGAAGCAAAAGTCAATGACATTGGCATTGAGATAAGACATGAACCAACTTAATATATGGTTAACTTTGATTTAATTAAGTTAGATACATAATTATGCATTTATTACTTAATCACAAGTCAGTCTCCAAAATATCATTTCTTAAAGGTTACCTGATGATGATGCAAGTGTAGCATCGAAAGCTTGTAATAAATTGTTTTGTATAAACAACTATGTCTTCCCATAATTCTATTCTTATTCATACGGTTTTTTAGCACTTGGGGGGATTTCTTGGGGATTAATCAGACGCTAATACAGGTTAAAATTATGTACAATTTTTTCTCAACAACTTGAAACATCATTTTAGATTTTCATGATAAATTTTTTAATTACAATCTTTTGATCCGCAACTAGGAGGGCTACAGTTTACTAATCAAGATGTTAGATATGTTCATAAAACTACGTATGCATTGCAGTGTGTATTTAAATATAAGTGCAGCTGAACAGTCGAACTGTACATATATACATGTGTTCATACATATGCGAATATTCACCCGTATCAGCAACCGGACCATGAAAAATGCTAACCTTGTTGCGTTGTATGACTTTTATTATGCAGCCCATGAGAGAATTTTCTTACCTACCTTGGTGCAAAAAATATCTACTTCCCGTCAATAATAACCACCCAACCAAAAAAGTTACATAGATTCAAATCCACCTGATTAAACTGTAACATAAAGTCCGTTGACGCATGAAAAAATATTTTATAAACTTTGCTCCTTTAAACTTTTACATATTTACTACTAATATGCAGTTCAAAATTTTACTTGGATTGCACGGTTAAATTTATAACAAAATAAATTAAAAGTCCTGCATACAAAAATAAAATTGTGATATACGTTTTCGGAGGGAGATAAACCAAATAGTTTTTTCCTTCTTCATTTAATCATTGTAATAATGGGGACACAGTACGAGTCCGTATTTGGCAATACACTGGTACGATTGATGCATTTTCATTACATAAAATACTAAACCATTGCTAATTATACTAAATTAATTGTCGCCCATATTTTTTAGCTTCTTCGCCACATTTTTTCTCGCATGGGTGTCGCTCAGCTTAAAACTTGTCGCCAAATAAACCAGCTCTTCCACTCCTTGGCAACCCCTTATCTCACTGCAAGGGCCAAAGTCACCGTCAGCGTGTGCAGATTCAACATGTACAAGATATCTTATCAACCAGTGTCATGGCAAGAATATTTTTCAGAACGAGTCGCAACCATGCAATCCGTCCCCGTTGCAAGTCTATTCGTCCAACTTCGAGCCTTCCATTCTCCTCCAACAGCGAGGAACGATGTCCTCAATTTGATAACGCAACGCAGTGGACACGACCATTGCATAACTTGGCTTCATCTGGATATCGAATTTCGAGATGTTTTCGAATATCAGAATTTTTGTGGGTCAATTTTCCAGGCGGAAGCTTCGCATAAAATTTCCAACTTGAAAATTAATTTTAAACTCCATCGTGCTAGAGAATCCATTAGAATTGGGAGAATGCAGTTGAATTCTGAAAATCACTTTGTGAAAGAATTGGACTTGATTAATTTTCCGTGTGAGAAGGAATGGGATGAAGATTGTGATACTGAAAATATTCGTGATTTTCTGCACGCTTTTACCAATTTGGGAAAACTTAAGCTAAATTGCTTCCCCGGTTTGGTTAAGGGTATTCTTGATGGAATAAGGAAGGAGGTTGTGGTCCTGTCTAAATTGGAATCGCTGGAAGTTTGGTTGGATAAGGAGTAAGTGCATATAACTTAATTCTTACCCATTAAAAATCTAACTATCCAAAAAGACTCGTTATAAAATAACAATAAGTGTTATTTTGTTTTTTATTGTGTTTAGTAATACTTAATTATGTATGCAAAAAAATATGAACAATTTACATCTTTTTTTTACAGATCAATTCTACAAAGTCTGGAAATACTCCGCCTTCTGAGGGAAACATCTAACAAATTAAATTTAACAAACTTAGCAATCTTTGACATTCCTGAACTTGAAGACTTTGAGGAATTAAATGCAGTTTTGCTCTCTTACTCAAAAACTTTAAGGACTTTAAAGTTGGAAGTACAAAAATTTAAGACACCACCTGAACTCACTAGAGGGTTATTTCCAAAGCTTAACATAATGATAATTTAGTAGATTAAGGGTAATACAAAGGAATATGAATTATTGGATTATATTTTAATAAATATGCATGAACTGTGGAATATGATTACAAATTTCGAAAATATGTACAAATATAACATTCTCACTACTTTATTACTCGTATACTGCACGCATATATGAATATTGCACTAAACTTTGTGACTAAAATTCCATAATACTGACGAAAAACCTGATAAAGTTAATAATTCTTTGTACATTGTACACTTAATATCTTTGGCTTTCTGCTTTACTGATCTTCCTTTTACTTTTCTAAAAGTTGGTCCCAATCCGGATAATAAAGTTCCTTCATCCGATTGCAATAATCCACAATATTTTGGTGACGTTCTGTTAAAAAAGTACAAATTACAGTTTCCATGTAAATAATCGACTTATTTATAATAATTTAACACTTTCATATCAAAATACACGTTTACCTCTGATAACTGCAGCATGGTGGGACATGCTTTGATATCCCCACAACAATTGGGAAAGACAGCCAAAAACACATGCATCCTCCACGCAAGGATCTTCTCCTAAAAGGAACTTGTTATCCCCCAAGATTTCGGCCACAGCAGAAACATCTTTCAGCAGCCATGACTTTACAGTTTCCTTATCATGTCGTCCAACTCCGTGTGCCCAAGCCAGCTTTGTATAATGTCGATTAAAATATTTGACAAGAAGGTATGGAAACTTGAGAAATTTCTGGACGGCAATTTGTCCATCTCCTGGCCAGACGAAGGCCCAGAGCAACAGTTCCCTGGATAAACATGAAAAATTGCATGGAATTTAAATTGTATCATCAATTTTGCAGAATTTACCAGTAAATTTTATCTTCCAAACTGATCCTGACCATGCGAGCAATTGCCAATTCTTTCTCCGAGTAAGAATTATGGATTGGGTTGTCAAATTTTCTAAACGATTTTTCATATTTTAAGTAACCATGATTGATGCATATACAGTTAAGAGTTTTGACCAACTTTTGTAAGAACTCGATACAAATTTGAGAATCTGCGACATGTTCCCCATTTAAAGAAAGCCACGGACATTTGCCTTTGGGTCCCAATGAGTTTGACAAATTTCCGTCATACTAAAGAAATATTTCACTTAAAGTTTAATAGTTTAAAAGGTATTTAGCTAAACTACTTCATACTTTGTAAGGGATATTTGCCATTCGGATGAAAGTTTCTAATTTTAAGACGAAAGGTGAAGCTGCAGGAATTCCGGCAGTTCGCCTGGTCCCGTGTAAAATGACGACATTTTTCTGACACTTGTCTGCAGAAAAACGCGACCTTTAAAAATTTATTAGAAACGTATAAGCCAATCAACACATTTATTCAGCATTATTTTCCAATAAGTACGTTAGGTTTTCAAACTTACAATTTCCTCCTAATTAAAAGTTTCGGGATAACGAAAGACGCAGCAACAATTAATCCCCCCAAGCTGACTCCAGCTCCAATCCATGGGAGAAGTTGGTCTGTATCTAATTGTAATTTCATCCCTGCAGGGCCCCGTTTACGGTGATTGAACCGAATGAAACAGTCCCAACTAAAAGAAGCAAGTTATCTGGCTAAAACTTTATTAAGCTTTCAACTTGAAACTACTGAACTCATTGCATCATTGCAAATTAAATATAAATAAATCACTAACCAACTTATCAAATTTGGATAATTAGATACGATATTTAGATTTATTTGAAATAATACAGCATTACACGAAGTAACACAGATATGAGAAATTACTTAATTCTCGTTGTAAATATAAAACCTGTCAATTAAAAAAAGTATGCTTAATACATGAGACAAAAAGAAAATGAAAGTAAACTACAGCGTATGTACATATGTAATACGTATACATACATATGTGTTCATATGCATACTCCAGCATAATATTGGGCAACAGGTGCACATCTTTCATACATACATATCCATATCCATAGTGTTTGGCCTTCATGAATCGTAGTATTTACAATACTGTTAGCATTACAATGTTTCTCATTCATGATCCTGAAATATGTATGTGCATATGTACGTATATGAAGTTCATATACGTACATATTATGAACATATTTATATGCACGTATGTATGAATGTATGTAGATGAGATTTGTGATGCATGAAATATGAATAAATCAGTTCCATGCAACCCATTAACTAAATATGTATCAGTATGTGCACTAGCATACATAGTTGCATACAATCCTACACTTAATAAATACAAGAAATTAAGCCCGCATATTGCGGGCGATCATCCAGACTGATAAGCATTCATTCATTAATACTTGTTGCTGAAGCAGAGGCGTTAGCTGGATGTAGGTAATTAACATCCACCCAGGGCAAGGGAACGTGGACCCCCCTCTGCATGTTGCCCCATTGTGCCCCTGCATCGAAATACAGAGGCTTCAAAAATGTACAAAGTATTGCACTCAATTATTCATGGAAACATTGGACGCATTTGATGTTTCAACTCGAAAATTCCAAAGACATTACCTCATCAAAATGGCCTTGTAGACAACGTTTGGTGTAAAGACTACATTCGAACCTTGTATTAATTTCCCTTGTTCGATAGTGTCGACTACGTAAACTTTTACGTCACAGGACCGTCTCACTCTTGAAAATGCCACATAGAGTTGTCCATGGCTAAAGACTGGGTTTGGTAGGTAAATACCAACCTTATCTAAGGTCTGTCCTTGAGACTTATTGATGGTCATTGCAAATGCACGTTTGACTGGGAATTGCCTTCTTTTTAATGTGAAAGGTAGATCAGAGTTAGTGGTCAGATCTATTCTTGGAATGAATACTATATTCCCCTCAGAAGATCCAGTTAGTACTTTTGCCAGTATTAGGTTAGTTTTTAGTTCAACTACAACCAAACGGGTTCCATTACAAAGACCTCTCTTAGTATTGAGATTTCTTAATAGAATAATTAAAGCACCAACTTTAAGTTTAAGTTCATGCGGTGGCATTCCAGAAGGGTTCAAGCTGTTTAAGAATTCAACAGGATAATCATCTCTGTCAGAATCTACATCCGTCATTAAGGAGTCAGTACTAATATAAGTTTTATTATCTCCTATGAGAATGTCTAGGACTTGGTCGTTACTTTTATCCACATCAGCATTTGTTGGACATAAAATGGCCCTACTGGAGAAAGTCTCAACGTTTTCTGGAGTTAAAGAGTCTTCAAAGATATCACGCACAATGTTGTCTGATGCTACCATTGTTTCTGGGATTTCTATTAGGTTTTCGTTTAAACCATGCCCATTTGTTAATTCCCCATTACCAAGTTTTATTAGCCAGTCACTGTATTCAAGATCAAGGGATCTGACATTGTTGTTAAGTTTCAAAACCTTAAATTTCCTCCACAAATGACTAAATTTAATACTGGCTTGAACAATAGCCACTGGATCAGCATGAGGAATAATTGGTAGGGTTTGTCTAAAATCCCCTCCAAGTAATAAGACTTTTCCTCCAAATGGAACATCCTTATTTCCCATTATTTCTTTCAACAATCGATCCACACAATTTAATGCATTGGCAGGTGCCCTTGTTGACTCATCCCAAATTAATAATTTTGATTTACCAATTATCTCTGCCTCCTTGGATTTCATCTTAATTCCAGAAACAGAACATTCATCTAAATTCAGTGGGAGACTGTACTGGGAGTGATAAGTTCTTCCTCCCTTTAACAAATTAGCTGCAATTCCTGTGGAAGCTACAGGTAGAGCTTTTTCTCCTTGTCCTCTTAAATGACTTAGCATCGTCTTATATAAGTGAGTTTTTCCACTGCCTCCAGGGCCATCAAGAAAGAAACATTTAGCTTCATTCACGTTCTCAGAATTAATGGCATTCTCGACAGTATCAAATGCCAAACGCTGTTCCTCATTTAAGGTGGCAATTAATTCATCTCCAGCATCTCGCTCTGCCTCCATATCGGCAAAATCATTTACATTTAGAGGTAAATCTGCTGGAGGATTTCTCAATCCAAAATCAGAACACCTTTTACTGTGTGTTGACAGAGTATCTGCAATATCTCTCAATGCATATGATTCGCACAATTCACACTCGTCTTGTGCTGGGTGATTATGTGCTCTGGCAAAGTCTTCACTTAGATTTTCTTTGTGTTTTGTCCACAAATTGGAAACATTTCCACAATCGCCAAATATGCAGATATATGCAAAAAGTTCTCTAAGTTGCCGTGGCATAGATGCATATGCAGCTTCAGTAAGAGTATCGTCCCATAAAGTTTCATCGGTAACCAACCCTAAAGCTTTGGCAGCTTCATAAAACGTTGGATACTTAATATTGTCAACTGTGGCTAGATGATCGTATGACTTTGCTCCTGGTACATGCAGAAGTAGTAACCTTAAAAAGAACCGTTCATTCTCGCGCATGCTAACGGCATACATTCGCCCAATAGTTTTTGAGTGGTTTTGCTTACGTTTGGTCCATATTGTTTGGCTTTTATTAAACACATAGTGTTCTGGAACTTGATAATACTTTAGGTTTTTGGCGGATTCATCAGTCTGATTCAGATTGAACCATGCCATGAGTGTAGAATTTTTATTTTGAGCTTTTTCAATTGCAGCATCAACTGTTCTACTGGTATCAAAAATCACACTTTACTGTTCGGGCAAATGAACTGCCAATGGAATTACAGAATGAGTTTGATCTTGCATTGGAAACCTAAAAATTCTCCATGCAGCCTCAGGGGGACTTACATATCTTGAATCCACATGTGTCTGTACTTCATCAACTTGAAGCTGAACATTGGCACAGTCATGGCCTTTGTATGCATATTTGAATAAGTATTTGACACTTTTAATTGAGGCGCAAATTTCCACGTTAATATGGCAGTTATATTTCAAACTCAAGTATGGACAGTATGGAACTACCCAACTATTGTCAATTTTGATATTTTTATCAGTTTCAATTAATTCGGTCATTCTTGTTTTATATAAAGGGTAACCGTTACGATTTGCTAAAGTTTCCTCTTGAAACTGTGTCGGAAATCCCTTGGAACATTTTCCTAAGACTAAACATGGACTTCTCGAGTCCACTTGGTCGCATGGACCATGAATCATGTTCTTTGTAACCACATCAAATAATCGAGGATGTGTTTCTTTATTTGGAATTTCTGCACTCACAACTTTGTCGATAAGTGCTGGAGTTCGAGGCTTGTCCTCAGCTCTAAGAATAATAAGCATATGAGCATGAGGTAGACCCCGTTTTTGAAATTCAATTACATGCACTTTGGCAAGAACATGGCCAAGTACGTCTTTCTTTATTAAATCTTCTAAAAGTGCACTCAATTTAGCTTTAAACACTCTTGCGACTAAGTCCGGCCGATTCTCAGGTCTTTCGTTAGGTCTCAGATTTTCAGTAATTTCTTCCCATTTTGGGTTACATGTCATAGTGATAAACAAATCTGGTGTCCCTAATTTTTGCACTATAGCCATTGCATCTTGGTAATGCTGTCGCATATTTCTTGGGCTTCCTTGGAAAGATGAAGGAAGAATTATCTGTTTTCCTGGATTCAGTCCTTCTTGCTCAGCAACCGAACCAACGTGATCAACTAAAGTTTTGTAATTTTCAGCTCTGATTGTAGTCTGGTTCTGGCGAACCCAATTCAGGTCATTAGCTTCAGCTTTGACATGCATCAACAAAATATTGTTGTGTAAGTTTCCCTGCACACAGAATGGGGCTAAATGCATCTCGAACTGAAAACAGATATGAGTAATACATTTTCATTGTAACTCGCTTTCTTGCATTTGGATTGGCAATTACAACATTTGGTTTATATAATGCCAAATCAGCTCCCCACCCTTGTTCTCCATTCGGATATAACAGTGGGTAAGTTAATGCATCAAGATTTTTATTCAGAATATGAATTCTTTTGGTTTTATAATTTGTGCCAGTTGGTCTTAGATGTATTACCAAATCCCGATCAAGCGGTGGCTCACCGTCCATAGTACTGAACACAACAGCAACTTCATTACATGCTTGTGTATTATATCTGCGATTGTCAGACTCTCGATTGTGCAAAATTGCCATTTGAATTTGGGCTGGCTCTCGACCTTCAGCTCTTGCTTGTTGAGTATGTCTATTTTCAACTTCATGTAGCATTTCATAAGCTTCTGTAAATTTATTGGTTCTCATTACTTCCATTAATCGAGCCATTACATGGCTTTTGCAAGCAGCATTTGCCGGTTCATTCATTCGGCGGTTATTAGCCTCGTCAGGGTCCAGGATATATAATTGAGCATATTGTCTTGGTTCACCCTCTTCGGGATGTAATGTGCCAGTAAGATGGCAAATTTGGCCATGAACTCTAAAACAGTATGGTCCAAATCCTGGTGGTGCCCGGATCTGAGCTCCAACGGATGCAAATGCAAATGCCAAATGCACTATTATAAGATCTTATGTTTTCCATAAAGTGTTTAGAATCTGGGTCGTCCCCCATCATGAGTTTGTTTATATAGTAGTTCGTTGAAAAATTGGAAATTCGAACTTGTCCTTTATTACAGCACACATTATATTCTCCTGCAGTATTTCTTTCACTATGGAAGTATTTAGCATTGCAGAATGTACAATTTTCCTCAAATTTCCCGAGATAATGTAAAGCTACTTGGGATTCATCAATTCCATCAGCAACAGCTAAATTTGATGTTGCCTGACGTCGTCGAGCGTCGGCATTTGCTCTTGAAGCTCGCTTACTTTCAAGTCGAACAGATCTTTGTTCAACAGTCTCATTATTTCTGACTACCGTCATATGCTCATTGTTCCGTTCACGCCTTGTAACTGCCTGTTGTTCAGTTTCACCGGGCCGTCGCGAACGCTTCGGCATAGGTTCAGCTTCTTCTCGCACGTTAAACGTTTGTTTTTTTTGCCCCATTGTATCAAATAATTCTACTTGGACAATTGAATTTATTATGATTCAATATATGCTTCCACTTCTTGCTTGTATTGTCAATTAAATGCAAATTTCCTCGAGAGGATACTAAAATCCAAGAATGGATATAATTTCCTGGAAAGGATACAAGATTTCACGAATGGATATAATTTTCCTTGAAAGGAAACAAAAATCCACGAATGGATACAAATTCCCCGAAAGGATACAAAAATCCACGAATGGATACAAATTCCCCGAAAGGAAACAAAAATCCACGAATGGATACAAATTCCCCGAAAGGAAACAAAAATCCACGAATGGATACAAATTCCCCGAAAGGATACAAAAATCCACGAATGGATACAAATTCCCCGAAAGGATACAAAAATCCACGAATGGATACAAATTCCTCGAAAGGAAACAAAAATCCACGAATGGATACAAATTCCTCGAAAGGAAACAAAAATCCACGAATGGATACAAATTCCCCGAAAGGAAACAAAAATCCACGAATGGATACAAATTCTTCGAAAGGAAACAAAAATCCACGAATGGATACAAATTCCCCGAAAGGAAACAAAAATCCACGAATGGATACAAATTCCTCGAAAGGAAACAAAAATCCACGAATGGATACAAATTCCCCGAAAGGAAACAAAAATCCACGAATGGATACAAATTCCTCGAAAGGATACAAAAATCCACGAATGGATACAAATTCCCCGAACGGAAACAAAAATCCACGAATGGATACAAATTCCCCGAAAGGATATAAAGATCCACGAATGGATAAAATTCCTCGAAAGGATATAAAATTCCTCGAAAGGATATACAAATCCACGAATGGATGGTAGTATTCAAATGTATGCGTAGTAGAGGTGTGTATTTGCTGTTTGGTAGTGGGTGGGGAAATGTATTACCAATATGTTGGTAGAAATTATTTTTTTTTCAATAATTTAGAGAGAACACATGTAAGTTGGCTGAACAGTGCAGACCAACTAAAAGTAAATAATGTTCAAATTCCGCACCATCACCAATCTCACTTGGCCCCAAATGGCGTAAATTCGAGTCTCATGTGTCGTAGAGCGAGCCATAGAAATCTCAATGCGGGAGTCAAAAAAGCACAACCCAACTGGCTATTCTTGGTATGATAACCATGACTTTTGCATACGTATAAGACAATCGAACCGCTGAATCGGTTGATTTTATTATGTTATCAATAATTTTGTTAATTTGTAGTATTTGACTTGTACTGATAGAAGGTATGCACGTAGATAAATATGTACATGCTATCCATTCAATTTCTGGTCTAAATAATTCATGCTTATCTTTTTCACACCTTAGGTTCCAGGTTTAAATTAATGTTTACAGACCAATTAGTATATTAAATTTGAGCAACATATCAATTTAATTTCATCTGAATAAAATTCCATAAAGGTTTAGATAATTGGCTAGCACTAAATTAACTAATATTAAGCAAAATTCCCCACTATCAAATTCCTATATTATTTCAAATTCTCCGTTTATACTCGTAATTCAATTTCCCTCATCGGGTAACAATAAAGTTTGCTTAATTCTACGCTGAACTTCGCAAGGTTTAAAATTATGCAGCTTAATCCAGTCAATATCCAATCTTTGGAATTCATCACAACTCATTCTTTCACGTGGATTTGCTTTCGTCATTTTCAACAATATATGAATTAGCATCTCAACTTCTACATCCTCCGCTGACTGATGATTTGGAGCTAAATTTGTTACACTTTTATGCAGTTTATGCAGCATTTTTGTCAAATTACTTGGTGCTATTGGGTTTAGCACTTCCAAAATAATTAGACCAATCGAATACAACTCCGAGTTCAGCGTATACTGTTCTAAACCACTCCTAACTTCTGGTGCTTGATATCTTGTGTTCCCTCTTTTCGATGGAATAATTCCTCCACTTTGCTGAACGTCGGAATTATTTGGAAATATTCTGGACAGGCCGAGATCTCCGATTTGAACAGGAAGCGAATACTTGGATTCTTCCCTTTCGTTTAGCGAAAAGAGAATGTTGTCCGGTTTTAGATCCGAGTGCATGATTCCTTTGGCTTGCAAATATTTCATTCCTCGCATCAGGTCACGTACAATTTTAAGTTGTTTTTGACCTGTTTTAACATTTGGTTCTTTTCTCTCGGCCATGCTGTCCTTTAGCCAATTACTTAACGTAGATCCTGCCAAAGCCATTGTAATTATCCAACCTTTCACCAGACTTGTCTTGGAGCGTATTATTATTTTTTTAACAGCAGCGAGGGATTCTTCAGTGCTGGATACGTCACTTTCGATCATGCTGTCCGATATTTCAATAGTTTCTGGGAAACTAAATAAATTCTGCAAGTAAAACATAGAGCAAACATGCACTTTAGCAAAACCAAATTAGAGAAATATTGTGTCCAATTGTCTACATATATTCTCACCCTGATCTCAAATTCTGTAAATTGATTTTCCTCCACAAACTCCGAAATCCCCATAATATTTGGATGTTTCATGCTATTCATATTTTTAACTTCTTCTACGGCATACAGCTCCTCTTTCTCACTGCTCGGGATGACAATTTTCATTGCGTAAGCTACACCATCGTCTTCTTTACTATTTGCTTTAAATACAAAGCCAAATGCGCCACTTCCTATCGCCTCAATGGCCTGGAACTGTGCTAACCAAGTTTTCTGAATTATGGTAAACAACTTTTCCCTGAATGTCTCATTGTTGTATAAATTACACTCGTACAGAAGATGTTTAAAGATGAGTTGCGAGTAAAACAAGGCCCCTTCAAGGTATCCGTTCAAAATGTCTCGTAATGTTTTAAATTTTCCTCTGGAACTTTGAACTTCCTCAAAGTCTTCCGTTCTTCCAATTTTATCAAGCATTTCTAGGAGCAGATCGATCACTTTGTCACAATTAAGTTCCCCATTCGTCTCTAGCTCCCCCAAATCCTTAAACATTATTTTTATTACTTCGACTCCAACCTCGTCGTTTGCTAGGAGTCCAAGAATGTGCAAGTCCTTCTGCTCAACGGAAAATATTTCTGCTTTATCATTTAAGCTAATGCTTGGGATATCCAAGTGCTTAAGTTTTTCGGAAGTCATTCTTAGCTTGTCGTTCGAGGTTATCATATTTTCTATTTCATTCAATAAATCGAGGTGTTCCAGATATATTTGTTGTTTCGATAAGCGGGCAATATTTGATTCCCAATGGTCAGCGTCATACGAGTCGAGTGCACTCGAGGCCAATAATTCGATAAGAATCATTCCCATTGAGTGAATATTCGATGTCATTGATGCAGAAGTAGTTGGATTATTTGCTCCCTCATTAGCAGAAATAAGTGTTTTGTCACAATATGTCAGCGGCAACTTGCAGTATTCTTTGCCCTCCTTGTCATGTGCCGTCACGAAGTGTATGGAATCAGGGATGAGTTCTGGCACTAGAAGTCCATCCATGTGTAACTTTCTTACATCGTTAATTATATTTTTGGCAATTTCAATCACAGATAAATTTTTGTATATCGCATGCTCGCTTAACTCTGCTCCAGTGACACCCACACAGCTTTTGCACTTTTAAATATAATTAATATAATCTCTCAAAGTGTGACGGCCCACTGGGAATTGAATTGTTGCGACTTCGACACAAATTCGAGCGTTCAAAATTTTTTGAAGCTGTGCAGGCAGCGAGTCCAACTCATCCGGTGTAATTATTTCTCTTAGCTGATCGGAGTACATCGGCTTGAGGTGTAAATGGTCATAGAAGTAGGAAAAATCGCTTAAATTCACGGAAAAATTCAGCTTTCCGTACGTGCGTGTTCGTATCTTGCCAAGAATTTCTTCCTCTGACACCTTCGGAATTAGCAACATTATTCTAGATCTTGAAAGTGTATTCGGAATGGTTTGCCGTCTTTGGAACAAGTAGCCAAAATTATTGGCTCCAAGGTAAGATAAGTTAGTGAACTGGGCATCCCAATGTTTTTCAGTGGATTTGTAAAGCTTCGAGGTAAGCTCGGCTGTAAAGTACGTTCTGGAGTTGTAAAGCAATGGTGGAAGTATCCAAGGTCTGAAAAAATGCATTACAATTAATTTGTACATATATTTATGAAAGTATATGCATATGTATGTATATTATTGTCCAAGCATCTTTGCAACCTTATTTATTTACTTGCCTTTCATTTTTTGCGAAATCTAAAACTTCCTGAAAAGTGTTCTTTGTTAGTAAATTTTCATCGAAATCTGCATATTTTTCGTTTCTCATTTTGTCACACACTTCAGCCAATTCATGCTCTGGCAGCTCTTGGATAGTCAAATCCGCGTAAGTCTCGTCAATTACGGTTGCGAGAACTTCAGCCACCAAAAGTTTCATGTGGGCCCCGTCATCATAAAAATCCCATCTACTATTTTTAGCACGCTCATCACTATTATGTTCAAAGTCTCTAAATAACCCATCCCAGTCGATAAGCATTTTGCACAGTTCTTCATTTGGTAAGAGGGAGTTGGTTGAGTGAATAATATCACGGATCAGGGTACGAATAGATTTTGATGTACTTAAAATTGGTGAGAAACTGTACAACGCATCCAAGTTTAATTCAGTTTCCTCTGATTTTATTAATTTCACCAAATCCACAAATTCATCTTTGTCACAAGCTGCCAAAGCATACAACATTAAAATTCCAATTGAATATCTCACATTGCTATGATTTTCGGAGATGAAAAGCCTTTCGAAATCTGAAAATGAAACTTGATCATCCGGTAATCCGAATGCCGATGGGAAAAAACATTTTCCTTTTAATTTTGACAAGAAGAAATTCTTTGGCAGAAGATTAACTTGTGTGACTCCTTTCGTAAGAAATGATTGTAATTCACGAAAGAGCACTTGGAAAACTTGGACTTGTAATCTAACTTGCTCTTCGGATGGAATGCGACGTTTTTCATAAGTTTGGGTGAACCAATTTTTAAGGGAGATTTTGTAGTAGGATGACACCGTAACTAAAATTTCCTGTCCAGTGGAACAAGATAATGTGTCAAGAAATCTTGTGACATTTTGGACTTCATCTTCAGTTGAAAGTTGATTTGGAAGGAAGAGATTTCGAAGTTCTTGTGGGTTTGTTTTTCTTCGGAAACCATAAATGCAGCAAAGTCCTTGGTAAAGCTTAATGTTTGTTAATCTTTCTTCAAGCTCTTCAACGTTTTTGAAGTTTGTTATTGCAACAAAATATCTGTCCATGTAGCTATCTGGCCATGTATAATTTCGAAATTTCTTCTCTGGTTCCATCTTAAACTTGAGATTTAAGGTGAAAGAATTTTCATCTTGTTTTGTGCTCTTAATCTTTCTCCAAGAAGGGTCTGTCTGAATAAATAACGAGTCCTCCATTGTCGAGATAATTTTGAACAGAATATCATCATTCTGATATGGGGATTGGTTCAGAAGATGGATTAAAAGTCTCCGGAGTTTATCTTGCCTAAAAATTAATTGAACTTGAAATATGTGCCCGTATATCTATTAAACATGTTGTAAATTATATACTATTACTAAAAGTTACCTCTTGTCTATTACGTATTCTATAAGCGACTTGAAATCACCCTGAGTAAATTCAGTCTTGTTTAAGTTGAGCACATCTTTTCCCGTAATGTGGTCTACAGTTCCAATACTGATTTCGTTCTGTTGATAAATTTCAACCAGGTCTACCAATAAATTTGTTATTATTTCTTTTTCCACTTTAGTAGTTAACAACTTATGAATTAAAATTGAAGCGTCTTTAATCGTTTTTTGTGACATTTTGACACTTTTCTTCTGTCTGAGATTATTTGATGCGTTATGAAAATCCGGATAACCAGATGACAGATACGCAATTGGCATGGTTGAAAATTGCAATACAATAGGAACAGTGATTACATAACTAGTTAAACAGCGTGCAGAATCTGCACACATATGTAGAAATGTGGGTTAGTACTGCATAAAATTCCAGTCATGCAATGTTTTAGCAAACTTGGTGAATCTGTGGTTGATAAAAATCAGGATGTGTAATCCATGTTTCAATTACATTGTCCGTGCATGGATACGACTGAGTTCATGAAGTGAGTTCATGAATTATTATTGAATAATGTTGCATATTATATACGTTTGACAAAATACATAATGTGAACCAAAAATAGCTACTAGACTATCTCATAAAATTATGTATTAAATTACCTAAACGGAGCCTGGAATGCAAACTTTTGACGATGTCATCAGAGAATGTCCAATTTATGGATTTCTTTGAAATACTCATTCTTTTTAGAATCGTTTGACCTCCTTTTACCATTCCATCTAGACATTTAAATACACCAGTGGAAGAAGTATGTATAGCTGCATATACATATGCGCAAATGTGTATAAATGTAGGTATGTATATATGTATGGAAGGAAGGACTTTATAAATTCAAACTTTTATATCTTTATGGATTACATTTTAGATTCCAATTTTATGCCCATTTACAATACGCCAGTTCGATTTCTGAAATATGTACAGTAGGCACGCATGCATGCACACAATTACGTATCAACAAATTATTTATTAATGCTTAGGTAATCGACTCATACATACATGTGTTGGCGTGGTTCATACCCGTTTAAAATTTTTGGTCCGTAAATTAATGACTAGATTTCTTATGAACATGTAAATACTTACTTATGTAGATACTCACCGCGAAGCATGAAGTCACCAAATTTATTGCTTTAACGATTATATATTTCACCAATTTTCTTAAAAAGTTGTTTAATTTTGACATTTAGAATCACTGCGTCAACAACAATCTGACCGTTGACTTTGTACAAAAAGAAGCCATCACCAATGGCGTCTTCATCTCCATAAAATTACTCTTGCATCGGATCTTCAATGGAGCACATGACTTTACCATTTTTCTCCAAATCTTAAAACTTTCTATGCTCAGGAACTTTCTCCCCTGCAATTCTGACACTTTCCCCAGCTTTGAAATGCATTGCCTTGATTTTGTATTAATAAATCCAGCCATCGATCCCAGTATTACGATCGAAGTTGTTCCGGCCAACGAGTAAAATGGAAATATTGCATTCCCCACATGCTCCAATAACTTATGGTGTAAAGAGATGGTCAAATGTGTGCCCCAAATACTGCCCGTCATTGCAAGTAGGAGTACAAATGGTAGTGCAGTTCCTCTATAACAAAAGTTAACTTGAGACGTCAATACTTGTAGTTGTCGATATTTGTGGATGGGTTCAAAACTGTGTTCCGTACATTGAAGCGTTTTCCTGCATATTATAAAATCAAAATTTAACCGGATATTTGTTAAGCGTTTTTTTTTAATATTTTGCAAACCGGATTAAGATTAATATATTCCGAGCGAGACAAACCAGCATCCCAACAAATACTTGGAACACAATGAACGAAAATATAAAACTGAGAACTAAAAACGACCATCCTTGCAGTACGAATACGACAACGTGCAAGAAATTCACAGCGTGCGTGGCTTCCTTCCAAATTGGAAACCAGGATCCGAGACAAGGTTGAAGTTGTGGTTCGTAAAACGTGATAGCGATCGCAGTTGACGATGGAACAATGGCAATTAGTCGATAAGTCGTTGAGCAAAATTTGAATGTCAGCCTGTAATACTTTTTAGTCTGTGGAGGAGACAAATCTGCAACAAGTAAAGAGGAAAATGCAAATTGGAAACAATTTAATTACCAATCTTACCCAAAATGCGTAGTTTTGAATTTTCAAAGAAATTCAACAACTCAGAAAATCCGATTGGATAGAGCAATAATGGTATCACTGCCACCAAAGCGGTAAACAGGATCAAAATAAACATGATAATAAATCCTGTATGTCCAGATTTAACTGGCGCAAAACAAATTGCGTGCACTCCATTCAACACTATTGACAAAATTAGTACGAAAAGTAGAATAATTTTAACACGAGTGAAAGTAGTCAAATCTGAAATGTAAAACTTCACCGATTTGGAATAATTGTAAAGGATTGGGTTAATTCCAAAAATTTGCTGGGAGGTAATAAGATGTCGAAGTCGGGATGACACCATTTTACGGAATGAAATGCATAGAAAAACGGATAAGGTCGGCTTCCGCTGTTGCTGCATAATACATTCAGTGTCGAGTATAAAAATTTAATGCGGAGTAGAGTTGTTATGAGTCGTTGTTTTGCTTTTATGGTATTATTATCCAAGTGGGTAATCGCCATCAAATTGTACGTCCATTATTGTTTTAGAAATTTATCAAAGGTGTATGCGCAAAATGATAGGACAGAGGCTAGTAAATTATATGTAGGTGCATATGCCCATAGTTCACTAATTATCAAGGTCATGATACTACCAAATATCCACCCATACCATATATATTTAATAGACGTATATTTGTACATTGGTAATTGCATAACAAGAATTACCTACGCTGTAATTAAGCTAAACTTGATGGTAACGCCAATGTCAGGGTCTCGGGCGTTTAAACCATAATCCTTGTCGCCTAAGCCATTGGATAACTTTACGCTGAACCTCGGATTTCTGGCGCTTGATTTATGTTTTTCGTATGCCCCTTTGAGTCTTTGTTATTTTTCGTATTCAGGGACTTTATCAAGTCCCTCTATTGCCAAGGACATGTGTCACTTTTGACCAAAATTTGTAAACAGTATGTTGGCAGCCCGAAAGGTCCTTGAAAGGTCTTGAAATGAAAACATAGCAGCGCATATTCAAATTGCGTGTTCATACTTTTGATAAACATTTATCCTTTATCGTTGCAAGTATTTTACAATGTGGCCTGATTTTAATTAATATTTTTTGGCCTGCTATTTTTATTAATTCATTTTCTGGTCGACAAAAGTATTTCCTGCATGGTTTCCAAAAACATGAATAAGAATATTGTTCCTCCAGTCACGTTTCTCTATTTGTGGGGTTGATGTTATACTGTTGACTGTATATTATAGCAAGACTTACAGGTTTTCCCATCCTATATCAATATGCAATATGCAATCCTTTTCGAGATTCTTTGTATGGGATAGTAAGTTGGGATGACACTATTTTATGAATGAAGTTAAATGCATATATACGTAGGGAAGCAGATTATATCGACTTTCTCCATTTCTGCAATATACATCAGGTGTCAATTATAAAAATTTAATGGGTAGTAGAAGAACTGAAGTAGATATGAGTTTGGTTGTTGTGGTATTGCTTGCATGGTACTATTATCCAGGTCGGTAATCGCCATCACATTCTAGCTTTTATTATTATTTTAGAAATTTATCAAATATGTTTGCACAACATGACAGGACAGAAGACTTGTAAATTGTAGGTGCATATGCCGACATTTCACTAATTATCAATACATTCGGTCGCACCACTACCAAGTATCCCACCCATATCATAAATATAGTGGTTGTGTATTTGTAGATAATTGCATGAATAACAAGAATTGCACTACAATTAGGCCAAATTTGCTGGTAACTAATAAGCCAGAAAATTTCAATCCAGTTTTTGAGATACACTTTTGAGATATATTTTACTGTAAATATATATGTGTGTAAACGTATTGCAATTATAGCTCAGTAATTTAAGGGTAAGTTACTGCAAAAGTTTTCATTTTAGTAATCTATACATATCTGTACTGTAATTTTAAAAAACTACCTACTTGTGTAATTTTATTTTCCATCCTTTAAGCCAAATTTATTTCATACAACCCACCATTACACACGATTAGTTATAATTGTTATCAGAAATATTTGTGTAGGAGATAACTGGATTTGAAGGAATTTGTTTGTAAATTGAATGCAAAATACTTTAGAACATGCAAAAATACAAAATTTCGCACTATGAAAAACTACTGCTATTCATGTACATTTGCAAATTAATATTTGCATCATCCCTTCCAATAAACTTCGAACTAATTAATCTATGAATTAACCTAAGACCGAGAAATTAACCTAAATTGCGAATCCATGCTCGATTGTAAACGCTTCTTAAAATATTCCATTACGGTTTCGTCCATTACACAATACAGAACAAAAATTAATATTCCCTGAAATTAAATAAATATTATTTAACTAATTAAAAATATTGTCTGTAAGAAATCATTAAATGTATGGCATATCCCACCTGTGATGCACAGAGGATTGTAAATATATACGCCGAAATATATCCAGATATCCCAGGAAAAAGCATAAAATATCCAAACACCCATGTGACACCGAGCAAAATAGTCAGACTTAACCCACCCGTGATCCACTTTCTACAAATTCAGTATTATAATCTGCATTCGGACCAGTCATTTGCCTCCATGCTAAATTTAATTTAAAAATTAAAAGAAAAACCTGTTAGGACTTTGTGGTCCTTGTGGTCGAACAAGATTAGTTTCGTTGGTCTCACGTATCTTGCTCTTTTCAATTGTAGCAGATAATCGCAAAGTGGCAATCAGAATGACAAGATTAATCTAAAAAATAAATTGCATATACAATAATACATACATGTAATAAAATAAAAACCATTCTAATTTGCATACCCCAAGAATTATTGCCACTGGACTGTTGAACCCCCAAATATAGTCGTCATTTAACCAGCATCTGTAGCACATGAATTTTACGTGACATTATGGTGAGAAAGACAGCTTTATTTTACTAATAACTCACACTGCCTCATTTCCATACGCATCTCCTCCCAGGGCCCATCCCGTCGTGAACGTGACCGCCACGATGACCACCGACAATGCCAGACAGGCGATTTTGTATCGTTTAATTGTCATCAGGGGAGTTCTCGCGACACGGAAAAGCATTCCATAGAGGTGCCAACCCTCAACGGACATCCACATGAAGGCATGGATGAAAACAAAGTGTGCAGCTACACCGGTCAGGGAACAAAATGTCTAAAATGTAAAAAAATACACAATTTTCTAACAAAAACTACCAGTTCGTACGTTTGAGGATAAACAACTCACGCTATTTAAATTGAAATAGTCCCTGTCCAGCAGAACGATGAGAAAAATATTTCCCAGCATAAGATTGAAGGACAAATGTTTTGTAATGATGGATCTCTCCCGAAGCCTACTTTTCACCACGGTGTATGCAATCCATGTCAGGAAGAGAGCTAAAGCCGACAATGTGCAGAGCACTATCGTCAATATTTCCAGGAGTACGTCGTCTCCCTAGCACAAAATCATAAATGTCAGTCTATGAAGCATATGCATGTAATGTGTGTGGTATTTATTTGCATAAGTGTTGTGTTAATGTGGCAATACGTGACAATTATGAGTATCCATCAACACGGCAAAAGAAGTTAAATGATTGCATTTGCAAATTGTCACGGTGCTCGTAGACTTGACCAAGTGACACCCATCCGTTGACCAATGCCTGTGAATTATTATCTTCTTAAGTTGACTTGTTCTTTTAATTCATAAAATTGTATTATACACATACAGTTTATTGACATCCCAATACACGCAAGATCCAGAACTCAGGACAGCGCTGACATCTTCATGACCGCATTTTCGCCGGATATCATGACCATACTTTCCCCAAGTGTTTAGTTCGTGGGTGAAGGTAATCTCCACGGATACATTTTCTGCGTATGACACCAAATTAAAACATTAAGACAGTAACATCAACTTTTGTAATTGTGTATACAAACTGCGTAAACCTTGTAAAGCTACCAAGCTTAAAAAATTGCATAAACTTTAATGAGGCAGCTTTCAAGGGTAAGTACAAATTAAGTACCCAATTATTCCAATTATATGTACATATTTGTTTCCATCTTACTAATAATGTCCACTGAAGGATTTCCAGTTCCATTATAAACCACCGAGTCGGTACCATTTTCCCAACTTTGAACGATTGTGAGTGATACCACGTCTCCATTAATTGCTTGATGATTGTCCACTAGTGATTTATTGTTCTCTCTGTAAAGATGTTATTTATTTAATACTCAGTTTTATGCTATATTTACATTTACACATTTCACACGTCATCCTTACTTCATCCCAGGGAACAAGTATTGCGATGTTTTTGCATCCATGGAAACGAATACATATTTCAAACGCGTTTTGCCAGTGTCAGTTGCATTTTGATTTGGAACAATGTCAACCACAACTTTCGAGGTGTCAGATTCATTTTCAGAGTCACTGATCGTCGTAGTTGTTGCCTGACTTGTATTTTTTTCGAAATGGATTGTCCCCAACTTGACTCGAGTGGTGGGTGTATGAAGGACTTGAGTTTCTTTGTCCCCGTCTGTTTTATTGGGCTCAAGTTTTGGGACAAGTAAAATGGCTGCAGATTCTATCGTGCCTATTAGTTCAGTGAGTACAGAGGATCGCTCGTTCTGAAAAGTGGACCTTGCTTAGTCAAGTTACTATGAATTTGGATAAATTAATTAGCACCTGTGGTAATTGACCCCACTCTTGTTTCGAAGCAAGCAAATTGTCCAAACTTTGAATCGACTTTTTCACCAAGGGTTGCAGCTTTTCAAACGATGTTGTATTTTCGTTCGATGCTTTCATCGCTTTAATCGTCGCATTTATAATTCTGGGAATTTCAGTTCCAAAATAAAGCAAATTGGTCTTGTTAGGAGATGCCGTGTCATTTACAAGTTTATCCAAAAATGCGTACGTATCGTTCTGCATGCCAAAAATACACAGATTCATATTTCTTCTATTTCACGAGCTTTATTGCAATTTACTCACCAACGTTCTCACAGTATCCGCTTCCGCAACGAGGATATCCACCCAAAGGCTTCTACATCCTGAATAATTTGGCACCTGGGTTGTAAATTTGCCACCCTTTCCACAAGTCCAGGTCACGTTCCCTATCGACCCTGACGGACAAGCTTGTTCCCCAACTTCATCCGGGCCTACACTCCACGCATTTCCGTAACCATCGGTTCTAACACAATTCTGAAAACCTGACTTTGCTGATCGTACTGATCGCACGCACAAACCATCCCGACAAACCTCCGTCCTTCTACAATGCCGAATACTTGAGGAACAATTAGCACGACAGATTCCCTCGTGACAGGTCTCATTGTTTCCTAAACAGCTTTCCTCATTGACACAATTAATGTGACATTGCTCATTAAGACACGTAAAGTTTTCAGGACATCCGACTCCAAGTTGGGTGCAGCGGTGGGTAATAACCCGCTGACAACCCCGAATCCCACTGCGTACATCTCTTAAGCGGTACGAGGACTCGGTGCCTTTCACACAGTAACACTTGGGCGTTTGATTGCTCACTTTACATTCAGTATTCACTCCACATTTATGACCAAAACATGGATTTGAGCACCTGTTGTAAATACACGACTGGGCGTCCGAACAGTCCGAATTGTTAATGCATCCCCCCGGAGGTAGGCATTTTTCTTTGTCCATAGTTCGGTTCCAATGTGAGTCAATAAAACATTTAGGTTTCAACAAGCAGTCGTCAGAGTCGAGTAAAACACCTTTTGTAAAACGTAGTGAGAATTAGATATCACGGACAATTTTCAATTTTAAAATTGCATTTGTATAAAATGCATACCAGAATTTGTACATGGATACACACCATCCTTGCAAGTATTAATGCAATAACTATCCTCGCACTCGTAACTGGTGGGAGGACGAACTGTTTTTGCAGGAATACATGAATTGGATCCACCACATTCTTCATAGATAAAATACATACATAAAAATTATTAATTTGTAGCCATTAAAACAGATTCGTCTGGCTTACGTGAAACGGTTAAATTTACGTTCGTGACGCCTGCATCTCCCAAGTATTCTGAAAGTTTATCGATGTGCAGGACACAAACCCATTCTTGTAGATTGACCTTCCGACAGGGAAATTCGTCAACGACAGAAGTCTCATATCTCTCTGAGACACTTTTGATCACTCCAATGTATTCCGAGAGGGGGGAAGTAATCACGTGTTCGGCAAGGTACCTTGACCACAGGCATGGTGGCAAGTTTGCCACTTGTGATTGTCCGGTAACTAGATAATTATTTTTAACACTGTCAAAACTAATTGTACGTATTTATGTACCTGAGATAAATTTTAACCTCAAAAATGCAAATAGCACAAGTGCTTCATACCAAAGTTCAAGTAAATTAGAATTACGACCAGGAGCATCACTCTTAATTTCACAAGTTTTTTAACTCACAAATTGCACAACCAATTGTAAATATGTGACTACTCTCACTTCAGCAGTCTACAGCAGTTGTATGATTCTTTGAATCGAGAGGAAACTTGGTAAATGAATCACATTTCCATGTACGCAAGCCTCGCGACCACAAAAAACTTGGACAAATTCATATGCAAAAGTGTATGCAAAATCAACTTCTTAACTTGCAAGCTCGCATATTAGATGTGAATCATCAGTCATGATTCACCATCCAAATGGCTCACTGTGATTAATTCGAATGACGGGAAGCCAAGCCTGATAGATTTTATATGTTTTCGTCCAGTACAACAAATTCTGTGTACCCAAAATCAATATCTTATAAACATCTAAATAATAAGTTCCGGGTCAAGATTATTGTCATAATTTCTTTATTCCTTCAAAACTCAAACTGGCCCTGCACAAACAAGAATATCAAAATTTGTGCACGGGTGAATTTTATGGTAGTACGAATACTTCAATAAATTGTAGTTATCCGGGTCTAAATATCCACGAATCGGGTATGAAATGGGAACCTCTGGTTTTGTTGACCCTGCTGCGTTACATCTCCCGGCATATCCTCTCCTCAAATTTCCAATTGATGCCACATTGACCGCGTTCGCCCTGGCCAGCGCTTTTTCCGCGTCAAACCAACTGCCGACCCCATCAAGTATTTGGGACGATGGAACATACTGCAGTCTAATTCCGAGTGGTTGGCGAAGGTGATAAACACCTAGGCCGTAAGGAAATCCATACTCGCCTTTTGAGTACATACTCCAGCAATTATTTAAATGCCCTCTTCCGAGAAGTTCTATATCGCCAACGAATCCTTTACATAACGTGTCACCAGTAAATGTTGGTGTGTTGTTGTAAAACTCGGTCGTGGATACATCAGCATTTGAGACATACTCAAAGGTGGGTTTATATGTTGAGCATGCTGTAAAAAATAATTAGGATATTGTGTAAATGGTACATATTTTCGTACATATTTTAGTTATGTGTACACACTTGTTGGATGGTTTGGACTTGGAGAAGGTACCTTGTTACAATGCGGAAGATCAGATTTCTCTTGTATTTCTGACATCACCAAGGACATGTTTTTCAGTGTGGTTCGGATCTGCGGAAACCCCAAAAACTCTGTGGTTTACTAATAAGCATGACGTACATTTTTTGCTACATGCAAATTCATATATTATATGTACATGTGTTTACAACAAAATATTTCACGTAGGATAATTTGCGTAAAACAGGATGTTATTTAAATATGAACCTAGTCGTTAAAATATAAATTGTTAATTTTAATTACAGATTGAGTTTCACTCTGCAATGAGGTCAATCTATGTTCCAAAGTAGACAATTTGGAAATTGTTGATTCCCTTTGGTTCGTTTCCAGCCTCACTGATCTACCCAGTGAACTTATTTCTTTGGAGACGAGAGAAACCGCATCTTCCAGTTGAGAGCACTTATCTCCTGGATCTTCACCATCCTTGTCCCATGAGTCTCCTCTGGTGAAGGCTAGCTAAATATTTAGCCATAAATGGTAACGTTAAAATTTATGCCGAAAAAGTATTGATGTTATGAATAATTGTTTAGAAATACCAGATTTAGAAGAGTAAAAATTATGAACACAGAAATACTTGTGGTGAGTGCCATGATTCTTGTCTTGATTCTAAAACCAAGCTGGACGTTTGAGAAAGATTTCATTACCAATTGTACATAGACAATTACTGCAGTGGTTACTCTGTGGACAGGAAATTATGGTTTTTCTCGGAAAGCAGAATCAAGTTAATAATTATCGTTCTTTATCATGTACATACATACATGTAATACGTACCTAAATACAAACACGTACATACAAGATATAGGTACATACATACATATGTATCTACATTTGCAGGTTTATCTTTATACATTCCTTACTGGATGAACTTTCCACGAAACTCATTTCGCTAACACTAGCAATGTTTTTAGATGTTTTGTAACATTTAATTAATTTGACATTAAGCAATGCACAATTAAGTCACGGGTAGCAGATGTATGTATATAAGTGCATTTATACACATGTGTCCATGTACATCTCTATTTGCTTGTATATGTGATTATTTGGGAATTGTCGTCTGCGGGTCAACAGGACCTAACAATTTTTATCTATTAACGATCAGAATTAATAAAATTAAACAACTCAGAGCAAATTTTCTAGGTTTAATTTGTTGCAAAATGTTGTAAACTCGTTTACCTATCATTCTTACTTACAAAAATATAATCTATTGAGATCACTTACTTTACAAATTAGACATTAGAACGGCAAGTAAGAGTTTAAAGTTACTGAAATTTATTTATCTAAATATCTGTAATGATTGTGTACAGCATGGTACGAAATGTTGATCCTGATAACTTTCTCCGACGAATATATTTACATGTAGAACAATTATTCGTATTTCTTAAATTATCTCTAAAGGTTGAATGACATATACGAAAATATGAGTTACTAAGTTTGAGATTAGTAATAAAATGCCACGAAAATACTTCAGGTTATTCGCACGATTAATAATAAACTTTCAGATTCTCATTTCAACAAGGAAATAATTATCAAGGTAACATTTTTCGGGTAAACAGTCCTGTCAACAATGTTCTTTCACTACCATTTCCTTTGTTTTAATAACATTACTTGCATAACATCGACCAACACGCCTTGTTTGAAGTAAATTAGTCATCTTTAACTTCAACTTCCTCCTCCTTCTTTTCCACACTTTCACTCTTGACCGGCTCCGCTTTGACTTTCTTTGTCTTCTTGACCGGGTAGTTAGCCGCATGCTGATTTATGACAGATGTACTCATCCCAAATTTCTTACTAGCATAAGATGCTGGCATTCCCCTCCTCACCTAAAGTAGTAGAAAATAATATTTAATGCTAAACTGTGACCACATTTTTCTAACATTTTAACAATTTATTTAACTTAGCAAAATATATACCCACCGCTTTTATGGCACTTTTCAATTCTTTCACTTCAAACTGCCACACGGGATTGATTTTGATCGGCTTTGCTTTCAATTGTCGTTCAAAATCCGAATCAGAGTCCGCGTCTGACTTGACTCCTTCTTCTTCGTCCTCTTCCTCGTCACTTAATTTTTCCTCGTCGTCCTCTTCGACAACATCGTCGACCTCCTCGTCCCCACTGCGAGACGAGCCACTGAACGAGCCGCTTTTCACGGATGGAGGGTCACTCCCATCCTCACTGTCGCTCGAGGGGGCGACGTGATCGTCATCGGAGAAATTAGATGCGGATGAATTGCCATCATCGTCATCATCGGCAGTGACTTTGCTGGATTTCGTGACCGATTCCTTGGTCAGTTTCTTGGCAGTTTTCACCACTTCTTTCTCCTCCTCGTCAGTATCGGCTGTCTTCCTTTTCGGCATTTTTCTGATTTCGTAAAAACAATATCATACATATTTAACGATTAATTTCATTGATTACATGCATTTCCACTCAAATGTAGGTATAGTATATGATCAACTTTAAGGGGTGATCCATAAATTATGTCACGCAAAAAAGCCCTTTTTTAGGACCCCCCCACCCCTGTTGTCACGCCTTTGTCACGCTCGTCGTGACCCCTCCCCCCTCTTGTCACGTCACAACTGAAAATATGAATTTTCCCTATAGCAGAATAAGATACACATATGTTCTATAAATGAGGTGCGAGTAGTAAATAGGGCGTAATATCAAAACTCAGAAAGGAGTCTTATGTACTGTGTCACCGGGATTTTGCACAAATTAACTTTATTTGGCCGATAATTCATGAAGCCTTTGTCATAGAAGATGTAGTACAAATTGAGGTTGAAACGAAATATTTCGCGATAACTGAGTGAAACCCGTGTAATTTTACAGGATAGGAACAATTATTAGCTCTATTTATACTCATATCACACCCGTGATAGAGTGAAAAGTCATAGCGTGATAGATTTGTGGATAACAACCTTTTCCAAAATTCCTGTTCATTTTTTATTATTTTTAGCTTTTAAAATTTTCAAATAAGTTGAAAAAAATCCGCCAAATTTTTCAGTTTTCTTATATGTTATTTCGACACATTTTTTTAATTGTTAACATTTTTGAATCATGCAGTTGTCTTCAATTAGTACACATTTTTGAAACTATAAAAAATAGGGTCCTCTTGGACGAATTTTTTAAATTGTGCAAATTTTTGGAGATTTAGTAATGTTTTTTTAATTGTTAAATGAATTTTTGCAAAATTACTAATAATAATTAATAATTTGAAATTGTGCAGATTTTATGGCATCATGAATTATTTTTTTTGTAATTTACAAATAATTGGATATTGTGCAAATTATTTGAAGGTTTGAACAAAATTTAGAAACTTGGTTGAAAATCTCAAATTCTAAAACTTGGTTGCTTTGGATGCAAAGGTTTGATATTCGGTTGGACATATATTTCGAAATAATTGCGAAACTTTAGTTTGGTCATAGTCGGAGAATTAAAATGTGAGTTAAAGTTTGCATTTAGTTAGGTCTGAAAAACGTGACGTCACGGATCGGCCGAACCCCCCCTCCCTGTATGTCACACTTTGTCACGGATGCTTCGAACCCCTCCCCCCCATCCTCAGCGTGACATAATTTATGGACCACCCCTAAACTGATAATATAACACGGGGGATGGATAAATTAATTTAAAAAATATCTAACGTGTTAAAATGTATGTACATAACTTGTAAGTCAGAATTGTACAAAAGGGCGAGCCTTGATAATAGCACTAATAATGCAAATTATGTACCTTTTGTGATTCTTAAATGAGTAAGACCCAGTAATTTCAACCTCTGCCAACCTGAAAATTTCACTTGTAAACAGATTGACGAAAAAGACTTTCACGATATCTAAATTGAATTGCAGTATTTTAAATATATTTTTTAAATTTGTATGTTAATATTGTCTTCATTTGTTTATTGACACCGGCGGCCATTTATTAGTATTCAGCTACATAGGTTAGAAATATGTATGTATACATAATACTAGACTCGTATTACGTTACGAGTAACACGAAAAGATGCGCTGGATGCAAGGGATCACACAGAGAGAGTGCAAATTATCAGATATTAGAATACCATTGAATTTCGTAGCATTAATATTTCTGGTAAAAATATGGCATGTGCCATTCAACTGGTTTTATCCGGTAGAGTAAGAATTAAGTATTTCCAGGCATATTTAAGGTTGTGATAGTTCGACGTCCAACCTGGATCTTATATCCGGTTCAACATTTCTACATACTGAAAATGACCATGTAGTGGAGTAGGTTATGTTATGTGCTCCAGGCTTAAATAGGTACGAGTGATACGCATATAACCTTTCACTGCATGTTTGCTTTGATATATTATGGAGAAAGTAAAGTTTATGAAATGCATGCAATTTTTAAAGTCCTTATATCAAGTTTAACATTTTTTAACAATTGGCATAATTTGTAATTGAAAATGCTACACATAGAAAATAAATCTATATATTAATCCACTAATGAAGATATATGCATTCTTGTACAATGATAATACACATGTAATACACATTCAACCAAAATCTCTGATAGATATCTCTTTAATTGCAGTTTATTCAGTGTTCTAAGATAATAATTGTTTAAAAAACGTTGCCAAGACATGCGGAAAGGTCACAAAAGTATAAAAATGGAAAACGATGTTCGAGGAGCAAAAATATAACGCCCCCGGGTGGGGTCGAACCACCAACCTTTCGGTTAACAGCCGAACGCGCTAGCCATTGCGCCACGGAGGCCTTCATATAGATTTGACTGCTTTAAACATTACTTCAAAACTTGAGCCAACTTCGGGTTTCATGATTCACGTGAAATTACGTGTGGTGATTATCTGTTCATTAGCTTAAGTATTTGCATATCCCGTCCGTCACATGAAAATTTTCTAGGTGAATGAAACCAATGAAATTTTAAATAAAGTTTACTTTCTCGTTTGGGATTGCATTGTTTCTTTATTCAAATGACTTTACAAATTTATCATATATGTAGTAAAGTCCAACTTATAGAGTTATACTATTATCAGACGTCGGATATGAATGATCGATAAAACCTCAAAATATGACCGTAAAAATTCCCAAAATATGACCACAAAAATGACTATTAACCCTTTTGTGACTGAAATAGTTGAAACTTGCTTTCGTTTGGGGACCGGAAATTTATCATTGAATTGTTGCTACACAACTGATTAATTTTAACGATAGAATAGCTACGTCACCAAAATGATTTTAAATTAGCGTAGTTACGTCACCGATTTCACAGTGGGTGTGCAAACCATAAAGGACTGAATTTATTTAGTCAACTTTTGATGATTTTATTTAACACTAAGCATGTATTTATGTAAATTTAATTTGCATAAATAGATTTTGGTAATACCAAAATCTATCTGAAGTTCATTACAATAACATTAAGTTATTGATTCATACATTTTGACAATTTAGCAAGGCCCTAGTAGTTATCACCGATCTTGACCGGACTAATTTTAAATTGTTCATGCTTAGAAATAAACGGGCCCGTAGTTTTGCGTTTTCCAAAATGGGCATGTTTTCACCCCTGGCGGAATTTTAAAAAAATCAGCCAAAATCAGGATCATGTAGTTAGTCCCCAACGTAACGGGAAAATAGTACACAAATATGTGTACTTTGTCGTTTACGGAAAGAAAAAAACTACACAAATGTGTGTAGTTGGTCCCCAACGTATAACTCAAGAACGGTTTAACATATCGATTTGAAATTTGGAACATAAAAACTCCAAATAAAAACAAAGGTCAAGTTCAAAGATGGGCGTGCCAGACCACACCCCTTCGTAAACGCAGGGGTGTTCACAAAGATACTAGTAACAAATGGGATATGAACGTAAATGCTTCTTGTTTTTTTTAGGAACGCTACAACTCTCGGGCGAAATCGAGAGACAACAAGAATACTCGACCAAATGCATAAACTCGGGTCATTCGCTAGGGCGCACGTTGGAGAGATGCCAGTACTCGACTGGACTTATTGGCACCCGAACAGGCCAACAATTAGTTTGGAAGACGAATTTATGGCCTGTATGACTTTTTAAGTGCAAAATACACTTATAAACCGTTTATTTGTTACAGGATAATTATACTCCCAAGTGAAGCAGAGTTGGACGGTCCTCTGGCGTACATGGCGTCAGTTAAAGATGACCCATCAAAGGTCATCTATGACATCTTCGGGTCGTCATCTGAGAACCGACCCTGTCGGTATCACACTGACGTGACGAAATGTCACTCCTCATCCCCTGCTCAATTATGTTCCGAAGTGGACGAATTGGGAAACGCGAAGTTTGTCGCATATGCTCAAATGCTGACCTTTGGATCCCGCAATGCAGCCGATAATCAGACCGACGCATATCGAATGGAGGCATTTAAAACGGTAAGCATTTAGGGGCCACTAGAAAAAGCTACATTTCCCATTTAAATGGATTAAATTTACCATTGGCTACATTTTCTCCATTTTTTGGTCATTTTGTAACAAATTATCTTGTCCATGAACCTGATTTAATGAAGTTTTCTTGCATTTTGCGTTTTGCAAAATATACTTCGTAACATTTTTGTGCATTTTAAGACGAAATTTATCAGTGACGACAAATTAACGACTTTTTTGGACTGAGTTGAATCGGATCCGTTTTTTTCGGAAATCCGATCCGATCCGTTTTGCGGATTTAAAAAAGGGTTATTTTTAATCCACCAGACTTTTAACTGAAATCACATTGCGGAATATACTGAAATCGCATAACTTGAATTTCTAGTGCTTTAATTCAATTTAAAAACTCTAAAATTGAAACTTGCCAGACTTTCTGAAATCATATATTTTATTCAATTTAAAAAGTTTACCATTAGAAATTTAAGGAAAACATCAGTTATTATTTTAAAATCTTTCGTCAATGATTTTAGTCAACAAGTATGTAATGCCCTACATGTCTTCGCAGAGCGACCCCTACGACGCGTCGCCTTGTCCCAACAGTCACAGCTTCATCAGAAAGGGTGAAACCTTTCTGGATTATTGCAATTTCAATGAAATGGATATGAATATACATATAAGTGCAGGCATAACGGTGGGGGTTATTTTCATAGTAGACAACGAAATCTGGGCACCCCAATTTACTTACAAATTTTTTTGCAGTTGGAGGCTCACGGACGACGTATTACGGCGCTTTCTCAAGATAGGTGCCAGTGGATCCCTCTCAACGAGCGAGCTGAAGTGCTACAGGGATTCAAAGCTTGCGAGCATGCGTTGTATGCAAGAGATTATGGTAGAGCGAGGTTGCCACCAATATGCCTTGAGAACGTCGTGCATGGACTCAATATCTGCAATAAGTCTCATAATCCCATGGAGCTCCCATACTTCCCCCTCGAGCACATCCAGGAGTCTGACCTTGTCAGATTTATCCCAGCAAACTCACCATTTAATAAGCGCAAAAAGGTAAAACGTAAGATGTATACAAATAGTATGCAAATCCAGAGCTGGGATAATCCTGAGTAAGGATTATGGATTTTAATCCCGGATTATGGATTATTAATCCATAATCCCTAATCCGGCAATGAGAGTTTTTTGTAGATTAATCCCAATGAATAATCCCAATTTTTCTGGCATTAGAATTAATCCGGGAATAATCCCATTAGATGTCATTAATCCATAATCGGGTATTTAAGTAACTGAATATTCTAATACCTAGTCCAAATACGAGTATTTAAGTATTTAGTATTTAAATATTTAAAATAAATTCAGTTATTTAAGTATTTAATACTTAAATACCACTCAAATATTTAAGTATTTAGAAATGAAATATTTAAATACTTTTGAGGTATTTAAAACAACTCAAGCAAACCTAACAATAAAGAAGCTTAGGCCTTGCTTTCGATAATCAAAATTTAAAGATACGTGCACACAATTCGAATACATTTCATTTATTTCGAATACATACCCCTGCGTTTACGAAGGGGTGTGGTCTGGCACGCCCATCTTTGAACTTGACCTTTATTTTTATTTGGAGTTTTTATGTTCCAAATTTCAAATCGATATGTTAAACCGTTCTTGAGTTATACGTTGGGGACCAACTACCAGGGGTGGGCAAGATACTTTGTTAAGATACAAGATAAAAGATAAAAGATGCAAGATGCAGAAGCTTTATCTTGTATCTTCATCACCTAACTAGCAGAGTATCTAGTATCTTGTATCTTGTATCTTTTAGGCAATCAAGTAGTATCTTGTGCATGTATCTTATCTACCTGGTGTACGGGTGAAAAGTATTTAAGATACTTTTACACAAGATACTTTACATATTCTGACATCTGTCTCCGCAACTCCGTTTAAGCATCGAGCATTCCACCTCGCGGCCAATGAAATTATGCCCATTGTCGTGCCTTTTCGCACTTACGCATGTTTTAGTGAATTAGTATTTAATTATTATCGTTAGTCTAACAAGTAATAAGCATTTCATTTTTCATTGTGGCAACAGTATTTCCAATTGTAAAATGGCTGAGGACAGTGCGAATATTCCGTTTATCTTGTCGGGAAAATATTTTGAAATTATAAGTCAAGATAAAGATGGAAAATCTGTTGTTGCAAAATGTAAAAATTGTCCCCCGCAAAGTAAAAAAGCAGAGTTCAAAGGAGGGCTGTCATCAACTACCAACTTCCTCAACCATTTAAAAGTATGCATAAAGTTTTTTTGTATTAATGTTAATAATTAATAGATTGAAAATTTGCAAACATTTTACCAGCATTTTTTTTCTAGCGATCTCACAAAGAATTTACTCGCCAGTATGACGAAGACGTAAAAGAATGTGTGAAGAAAAAAAGATGTTTACCAAGAAAGCCGGATGATAAAACTCAGCCACAAATTACCAAAATTCTCCCAGTCAGCACTCAGAAAGCCCCACCTAAGCACGAAAAGTTAATTATCGACTTTATTGTCAAAGGACTTCACGCCTTTTCGACAGTAGAGGAAGAAGGGTTCAGTAATTTAGTTCAAGGTAATTTAATTAATGATAATACCAATTTGCAAGGAAGCTTCACCCCACACAATATATACTTATCCTTATAGGCTTAAATTCTGAAGTAAAGCCGATGTCGCGTCGAACCCTTATTCGAAGGATCGACGACAGATACAATTTTATGAGAGCATCTGTGGTATTGAGACTTGACGGCATAAAATATTTATGCGTAACAACAGACGCTTGGTCATGTGAAGGTAAAAAGCGCAGCTATTTAGGAATGACGGTTCACTGGGTAAGAATATTTTTATAAGATTATAAGCAGTAGAGAATATTTATATGGATTTTTGTTATTATTTTTATTTACTGGTGTCGTTTTAATTTATTGCGTAGATTACCGAAAAACTTACCCGCCAATCTGTCGCACTCGCGTGTCGACGATTTAAAGGAAGTCATACCTATGATAAAATAGCAGATATGATTTGGAATATTTTAGCTGATTACAAAATTCCAGTAGAAATAGTTGTGAAAGCTGTTACCGACGGAGGCTCAAACTTTCTCAAAGCATTCAAAGAATTTGCATACGACCCAGAAGAAAATTCAACCCATGAAAATGATGGTGACGAAAATTCAAGTGATTTGAATTCCTGCGAATTTCTAGATTTGTCAACAATTTTAGAAACTTCCAAATATTCAAAAGATCAGGCTATCAAATTACCACCCCACCAAAGATGCGCTAGTCATCAATTGAACTTAATATGTTCATCGGATATGACAAAAAATACGTCCAGACTTCAACGGTCTACCTTTGGGAAGTGTCAAGGAATTTGGAACAAATCCTCGAGATCCACACAATCAGCAGAGAAGATAAAGGAGGTTTGTGGGATATCACTGGTCACCCCAGTTGCCACAAGGTGGAATTCTTTCTACGATTCCATTTCATGTCTTTTGAGATTTGAAGACAAACTTACGGAAATCTGTAAAGCAGCTGATATTCCCGAACTCAAAGGTACAGAAATTGAGTTCATTAAACAGTATAAGATGTGCGTCGCACCCATCGCAATAGCGTTGGATCGACTTCAAGGCGAAAATAACACTTTCTATGGGGAATTACTACCAACATTGTTAAATATTGAGAAACAATTATTGAAACAACTAGAATCCAAGCCAAATTTGTGCGAAAGTCTTCCTACATACCTACTTGATGAATTCAGAAAGCGGTTTCAAATGTACTTGGAGTTTTCTGATGTACATAAGGACGCCATACTAGCATCTATTTGCCATCCATATTTCAAATTGCGTTGGATTCCGCGGGAGAAAATGAATCAGACAAAATTGTTTTTTATTGAAACACTGTGCAGTGAAACCCCCACTAACACTATTGTAAATACTGAAATCCCTCCAAAAGATGGCTTGCCAACGAGAATCCAAGATGCTAGGAAGGAAAACGCAATTGATGACAACTTTTTCCAATTCGAAGAATTCGATGGTCCCAGTGAGGAAGAAAAGTCTCACGAGACTAAAATAAAAGAAGAATGTGAGGCATATTTTCGTTCTCCTTCCGACAAAATTGAAATGCTGCACAATTTTCCTACTATAAAAATGGCTTTTATGAAGTATAACACTCCTCTTCCGTCCTCAGCTCCTGCCGAAAGGTTGTTCAATTATGCTAAAATGGTAATGTGTCCGCAACGTCGGGGAATGACCGACGAAAATTTTGAAAAAGCGACTTTACTTAAAGTAAATATTTATTAAGCTGGACTGCTGAATATCATTTTTTATACTATTGGTCTTGAATACTAAACTGTAATAATTAAAGCAAAATAAAGTTGAAAAAGTATCTTATCTAATATAAAAAGTATCTTAAGATACATATCTTGTATCTTGTATCTTGAATAAATAATTTGTGGGAAAGTATCTTGTATCTTGTATCTTGTGTAAGTGAATCAGAAGTATCTTGTATCTTCTATCTTATATCTTACCAGGGAGAGTATCTTATTTTGTATCTTGTATCTTGCAATCAAAGTATCTTGCCCACCCCTGCCAACTACACACATTTGTGTAGTTTTTTTCTTTCCGTAAACGACAAAGTACACATATTTGTGTACTATTTTCCCGTTACGTTGGGGACTAACTACATGATCCTGATTTTGGCTGATTTTTTTTAAATTCCGCCAGGGGTGAAAACATGCCCATTTTGGAAAACGCAAAACTACGGGCCCGTTTATTTCTAAGCATGAACAATTTAAAATTAGTCCGGTCAAGATCGGTGATAACTACTAGGGCCTTGCTAAATTGTCAAAATGTATGAATCAATAACTTAATGTTATTGTAATGAACTTCAGATAGATTTTGGTATTACCAAAATCTATTTATGCAAATTAAATTTACATAAATACATGCTTAGTGTTAAATAAAATCATCAAAAGTTGACTAAATAAATTCAGTCCTTTATGGTTTGCACACCCACTGTGAAATCGGTGACGTAACTACGCTAATTTAAAATCATTTTGGTGACGTAGCTATTCTATCGTTAAAATTAATCAGTTGTGTAGCAACAATTCAATGATAAATTTCCGGTCCCCAAACGAAAGCAAGTTTCAACTATTTCAGTCACAAAAGGGTTAATAGTCATTTTTGTGGTCATATTTTGGGAATTTTTACGGTCATATTTTGAGGTTTTATCGATCATTCATATCCGACGTCTGATAATAGTATAACTCTATAAGTTGGACTTTACTACATATATGATAAATTTGTAAAGTCATTTGAATAAAGAAACAATGCAATCCCAAACGAGAAAGTAAACTTTATTTAAAATTTCATTGGTTTCATTCACCTAGAAAATTTTCATGTGACGGACGGGATATGCAAATACTTAAGCTAATGAACAGATAATCACCACACGTAATTTCACGTGAATCATGAAACCCGAAGTTGGCTCAAGTTTTGAAGTAATGTTTAAAGCAGTCAAATCTATATGAAGGCCTCCGTGGCGCAATGGCTAGCGCGTTCGGCTGTTAACCGAGAGGTTGGTGGTTCGACCCCACCCGGGGGCGTTATATTTTTGCTCCTCGAACATCGTTTTCCATTTTTATACTTTTGTGACCTTTCCGCATGTCTTGGCAACGTTTTTTAAACAATTATTATCTTAGAACACTGAATAAACTGCAATTAAAGAGATATCTATCAGAGATTTTGGTTGAATGTGTATTACATGTGTATTATCATTGTACAAGAATGCATATATCTTCATTAGTGGATTAATATATAGATTTATTTTCTATGTGTAGCATTTTCAATTACAAATTATGCCAATTGTTAAAAAATGTTAAACTTGATATAAGGACTTTAAAAATTGCATGCATTTCATAAACTTTACTTTCTCCATAATATATCAAAGCAAACATGCAGTGAAAGGTTATATGCGTATCACTCGTACCTATTTAAGCCTGGAGCACATAACATAACCTACTCCACTACATGGTCATTTTCAGTATGTAGAAATGTTGAACCGGATATAAGATCCAGGTTGGACGTCGAACTATCACAACCTCGTCTCATACATTTGTAAAGTCCAACTATAACAACACAATATGTACATAGCTGAAAGTCAATGACACATTCAGCATAAGTATTTACATATTTCTGTACACACATTAATTGTTTGTGCTATGCAGCATTATTTAGATGTGCACGTTTTTGTGTAAACTGAATATTTTCAGAACAGAATAAATAAAATTGAGCTTTAGAAGCTAAACAAGTGTATGTAAGTAATGTAAGTACTTATGGTGCACAATGGGGCCGCCTTATGGTAGGAAATGTTAGAAATTATTTTGACTTTTTTTGAGCTATTTATGCATATGAGGTAGTTTGAGGACGGATGACACAAATTATATGACTGTAGTGCGACCACACCCCCTGGGGGAGGAGTTATCTCCATTTGAGGGGGTGTGGCTTTGAAAACTATTGCATTCGATAGATCTTTGAAAGCTAGCCCAAATTCATATAAGTTTCACCCATGTTCGACGCTCCAGAGCAAAGTTATCGGCCTCCAAACATCGAAATTTTCCATTCTGCGCCGACTTTGCGACCTCGTGGCGCAGTGCGCGACCTGATTTATGGGTTCGTAGCTATCTCAAACGACGCTACCTATGTTGGGCTGTCACCCCAAGGAAGTCCCCTGGTGGTTACACGCCCCGTTTGGCCGCAGGAATTTTTTGAAAATCGTCAAAAATATAGCCGAAATAGCCTAAATCTGCACACTAAATAATATTTCGTTGTATTTATTAACGAAAATTCGAAAGTTTAAAATTTTTCTGCTGGACCTCATCCTCAAGTCTCTCACCCTTCAGCCATATACCGGGCTTTACTCGATTTAATGCATGCAGCATAGAAGGAATACACATTACTACTTTTAAATAAATTTTCACAAATATTTTGTAGTGTGCAGACTTAGGCTATTTCGGCTATATTTTTGACGATTTTCAAAAAATTCCTGCGGCCAAACGGGGCGTGTAACCACCAGGGGACTTCCTTGGGGTGACAGCCCAACATAGGTAGCGTCGTTTTAGATAGCTACGAACCCATAAATCAGGTCGCGCACTGCGCCACGAGGTCGCAAAGTCTGCGCAGAATGGAAAATTTCGATGTTTGGAGGCCGATAACTTTGCTCTGGAGCGTCGTACATTGGTGTAACTTATATGAATTTGGGTTAGCTTTCAAAGATCTATCGAATGCAATAGTTTTCAAAGCCACACCCCCTCAAATGGAGATAACTCCTCCCCCAGGGGGTGTGGTCGCACTACAGTCATATAATTTGTGTCATCCGTCCCCAAACTACCTCATATGCATAAATAGCTCAAAAAAAGTCATAAAATAATTTCTAACATTTCCTACCATAAGGCGGCCCCATTGTGTGGTGGTGCCCACTAAATCATGATCTGAGATATATAAGTGCGAGCAGAAAAACGTCGTCGAGTAAACTTTATGCAAGTTTCAGTTGCTTATGAGCATAAACTTAGGTCGTTGAAAATTTAGACGAGAACGTATCAAAACAACCCAATCGTCTCAATTCTTCATGTGACATTTCGACATGTATATATTTTTAATAAAGATTATTGATCTCGTGAATGACGCATATCTTCTACCCTTCAACGACATTTTGGGGACACAGTATATTCACATTATCAACCTTTGCTAAACATATTGGTCAACAACTTTATTAATAAATACATGTTTCATTATATGTACGATAATGTTTCCAGTTTTCAAATCCACTATTAAATTAGTCACCTTCTATTTATTTGCTACATTTACACTAGCTCAAAAACATCATAGTAACATTGTTTCCGATTTGCAAAACATATTTTCAAATTGTACAGTTCTAAATTTTTTTATAAACACGTCTGAAAAATATTCTATTAATCCAACCCTTCATCCGACCGTAATCTACATGGGCGGTAAAATCGACCCAAATTCATCCCGATTTAATACCGAGAAAGCATTTATCCACAAGTTAAAAAGCTATGATAAATCATTTTGTTGGACTTTTCTCGTGTTCGACCCAGAACAGCATAATTATTTTGTGGAAATTGACAAAATTTTACAGCTTAATGGGACCGAAACTGGATATGCAGGATCCTTATTACAATTCTTTCTTGTATCGCCTCCATTTCTTTACTACCAAAGCTATTACTATCGCCCGCAGTATGTCGTCTGGGTGACAGACAAGGTCAAAATAGTGTCAAACATTCTGCTTCACCTCTTTCATTATGGGACAAGATTGTGGAGTATTCAGCACTCTTTTGTCGTACAATCTTCTCAAAACGGCAATGATATGACCAATTTCTTATATCTGAACCGTTACAGTCGTCTCAATTTTTTTCATTCCATCCAACCTGACTTTTTGGAAAATTGGACAATGTCTTGGATTACCATCAATTGTCTGAAATCACAAGAAACACAATGTTTTGAACGTTTGGTTCACAATACGAAAATATATTCCAAGCTCAACATGTATTTTTGGAGGTATGGACCATTCACTGTTTCTAAAGGGTCTGACAGTGCAGTTCCTGATTTTAGAGGAAATCACAGCAAATTATTTGCAAATAGTTATCCCGCAGATTTTCATAATCTTGCAAAAGATGTCAACCAATTTGACGAGTTTATTGGATACGTTCTCTTTGAGAAAAGTTTGTACGGCTTTAACACTTCGGTTGAGATTGACCAGAAGAAGGAAAGATTTTACGTTTTTAACAAAATTCAACCACTTTCATTTTCCACTTACATCGGAGATGTAATTATTGTCAAAAAAATATCAAAAAGTTTTTTATCCTGTTATGGTTCTGCAACAGTCACTTTTCTCGAGCAATATGCAACCCCATTAGATTACATTTCTTGGATTTCTTGCTTAACAGTGTTTGGCATGATCACCACAATTTTGTGGGTATTTCATCCAGGTTATGAGAGGATCCATGAGAAATATTTCATAGTTATCACTTTGCTCGCCCCACTTTTGGATACATATGTTCCTGATTATAAATTTTCTTCGAAAACTGACCCCCAAAAATGTGTTCATGATGACCGAGGTCGGATTACATATTCAGTTTTGAAATGCCTCGCATTAGCTTGGTTACTTTTTACGATCGTTTTAACAACTGGGTACAAAAGTGCGTTTACTTCATCAATTTTGGTCCCGTTGAAGAGTTCTGCTAGCTGGAAACAGATTTACGATGTAAACTGGAGTAAAATTTATTCCCTAATTGCAGAATCTGTAGAAACTTTGACAGCGTATAATAATGGGAGCGGATTAGGTTTGTTTTATTATTATTTCCTTCTCGAAAGAACGCAAGGATATGCAGGACAATTGAAAAAGTTGTCACAATTCCAAAAACTTGTTGAAACATTGTGGCAAGATTTGATAGTGATTATGGGCATGGATAAGCCCAACGAGCATAATGAAGATCCGATTTTTAAGCCACTTAGCTATCGATTTCCTGCCCATTTATTGGGAAATTTGAGCGTTTGCAATGAAAAGGTGGCGTACTTGGATGACAGTGATAACATTAGGGAAATCTTAAAATTTATGAATAATAACAACGGAAATCGAGAATATTTCAAAGGAGGGGATGATTTCTTGGACGAAGACTTTGGTTTCGAAACTGCAGAGTTTTTTGACCAATCAAACTTTGTTGTAAAACAAATGAAAATTTTACTAAGTTCTGGAATTTATCGATATTGGGAAAATTGGTACGAGAGGAATAAACCAAATAAATTGTTCTCATCGTATTACAACCTGAGTACAAATTCTTCAGCACCAAAGAGCACGAATGGATCTAAGAGACTGCCGTTATCTGGAAAAATCACGACGATATTTTATACCTGCATGATTTTTGTGGTTATTGCAATCTCTGCATTTTTAATTGAACTTATACTTTAGTTCTCGATGTTGGAACATAAGGTACACAGAGTTTCAGATATCCAGGTTCTGTGTCTCAATAATTTTTAAGGGGAATATATCATGGCTTTCCAAGAAGAACATACAAATAGGTATTATGAATTACAGTAACTTATGATTTTATTTATATAACTTATTATGATAACTTTAGATATTAAATGCGTATATAATAAATATGTAGCCTGTTAAATTGATTTGACATTCAAAGTCAATTTAATCCATGATTTGGTTTTGAAATTTATATTTTAAATATGCCCGATAATATTTAACAAGAACGCCCTAGCTTCCCCCATTGATCTAAAAAAAACTATCAAAAAATTAAAATTTTTCAAATTTCCTGAAACATGTTTATTAGTACCAAAATCCAATTTAAATTGATGTGATTACGAGCAAAAAAAATATTGACAAAAATAAATTTCAATTTCACAATCAACAAATCGAATGTCTCAATTTGATTTGATTTGTCTGATATATGTCATAATCCAGTTATTTTTTATTCGACTTACAACGTCGTAATATTCTAAAACGGTTATATTCGTAAACTTACTTCGAACAAGCACTTCCATTAACGTCTAAAAAAATTATGGCTGTAAATTTAATAAAACCTCTCCAAACTCTCCAATACTTCTTCATAGAAAAGTACCCCTACTTTTATAAACCTTCAATGGAAATGAAATTCAACCCGGACCGAGATTCCGTCAGTTTCATAAAAGTCAAAAGATGGCTGGGACTGGAACCAGTTTGGACTTCGATTCCTATTTTTGGGGGAACAATTGCAGCCCTTGTTCTGATTCGGTCTTTACATGTCGTAAGATTAAAATGTGCCCATGTCAAGTGTCCTCTCCTTCCATTAAAAATAACGGCATGGTCCTGGATAACTTTATTAGTCTTGTGTGGAACTTACGCCTACTATTTGCTTTTCGTAAAATTTAACAGGGAATTTACAGTGGGTTTGGAGCAGTTGGGAAGTATGAGGAGCAAATTACTGGAAAAAGGTAATAAACAAAATATTAAATTCGCCTTGATTTTGTTAAAATTCGTAATGTGATATTTCTTATACATGCAGCATCAGCGAACAATAGAAGAAAGCGTAACAGGAAATCCAACGAGTCAAATATTATCGTAAATATTCTAGTATTTTGGATTTACGTGTCATACTTTCTAACTCCGTTCTCTGTCCTGATAATTATCATCGTAGAAATAGATCCTACCGTTCAATTTGTAGAAGAACTTTGGCATTACTTTCCCTTTTTGAAAATGTTAGCTCTAAAAATTGTTTTTGGGAGTGAACTAATGTTTTCTTTGGGAGTCGGTCTGGCTCGATACTTCACCGTATTGGGAGTAATTTATGAAATTGAGCGACTCGGGTTGTGGTTTGGAGCTTTGGGATTATACGCCGTGGACGGTTTCATACACGTATTTCGGATGAAACTTGGATTGATGATGAGGGAGATGGCGGAAACAAGTAATTCTCAAATTCGTTGGTATTCCAGTGTGCGAATTATGTTCCAAACTCCGGTACCATTGCTGGTGGATGTTGCTGGTCTTGGGTCACTAGCAGGTAAGGTAATTTTTTTAATGGAAAAAATGCAAAAACACATATATGCATTTATATTAAAAATATGTAGGTGGTTCCTCAGTTGTTGTTTGCACCTACATAATGATCCGTTTACACTCGTCTTTGCCATTCAATTTTTCTGCAATTGGATTTCCTCTTGGTTTCATCACAGCGGTTATCTGCACCAAAATGGGTGGCGAAATGGCCATCCACATTTATGATCTTTCACAACAGTATTTGGCACATGTGCGAAAAAAAGTTGAAAAGAAGAGGACTTTTGAAAACAAGATTGCAATCCTTTCCTTACGAGGAATGCATGAAATTTGTGTTCCTGTGGGAATCTTTGGACATAAATTTGCTAATGTGACGAAAACTTGTAAAACAGACATGTTTAGATTAATTTTAGATGTGACTTTGTACGTTTTGATGACTTTCTAGTAGTTGCTGGGATTAAAGTCTAGGCTCTACAAATACTTATGGTTGATAAACTCAAATAGACTCTTGGTTGGTATACAAGTACATATGCACATATGTATATGAATATTCAATACAGAATATTATTTGAGAATAAAACCATGTATGTATGTACATCTAACTAATCTTAAGGATATAGAGCCATGGAGTACAGTTATCCACAAAATAAAATAATATAAATACTGGTATGTCTAAAATCTTAATTGTCTCAATATCTTGAATGCATCGGTGTGCAAAATATTTAATTCTGAGTATATTATAGATCTTATTCCACGATTTAAGTAATTATCATGCACTTGTATTTGTATATTTCACTCTAAGTACCTGTATACAAATTGTAATTGGTCTGTTGAAAATCAGATGAATATACTGTAGACTAAAATTAAGCAAACAACCTCAATTGGACACTTGTCCATTATATGTATTTGCGCATTATTCTGGTACATGTAAATACAAAAAAGTATGTTGTACACAATGAATTCATACGAGTAATAATTTGACATTAAATTAGATAAAAATATATCGTAATTTGTGCTTTATACATACAGTGTATCAAACAATTGAGTGCACGTTGACGTTTTTTTAATTACGATATGATGCCGTGTACTTAGAGCTTCTATACTCCGCATGCATTTGTATAAACTCATAGTCGAATAATCGCCGATTTTTAAGGTCGCCGAAAGGTCAAGGGTCAGAATTATTTTAGCAATTAAAAAAAAGAGCCAAAAAATAAAACTCCATGGATAATTTTTTTTGGACTTTCTAATATTTTTTATTGGAAACCACAAAGCCTTACGAAGAAAATGAGCTATCGTACGACCGTGTACGATTTTTTTGCCGCCCATAGGAATTTTTCGCCAAAAATGGTTTTGAGGCCTAAAATCGTGACCGTGGCGAAATTCAAACAATTGAAATATACAAAACCATATAAACATTGAATATATGGTTAATATGGTTATATTATGGTTAATAATTGCTAAAATAATTCTGACCCTTGACCTTTCGGTGACCTTAAAAATCGGCGACGCGGAATTATTCGGCTATGAGTTTATACAAATGCATGCGGAGTATAGAAGCTCTAAGTACACGGCATCATATCGTAATTAAAAAAACGTCAACGTGCACTCAATTGTTTGATACACTGTAAGTTCAATACTCTTCAGTCACTCAAATTATTTTGCATACTGTATGCTGTACTTCAGTTACAAAACACAACCAACTCTTAATTTGTATCCGTAAAATAAGCAATAATGACCATGTCCAGACAATACACAAACATTAATCAATCAACATAATAACATATATACGTCTGTTCAGTACTTCGAGGTTATGCTTATCTTTTAACTCATTACGTGCATTTACAGATATTTACTCTTAATCACACCACATTTTTCAGCTGTTATCCTAATAATGAAGAACTAAGCAATTTATGTTCAGGTATTTATTCAATCATAAATAAATATAGCGTTGTTCTTGAACATTTTAAAGTTGATTTACAGAAATTATTTTCTTCAAAAATCAATGCAATTTGTCTATTTCATATACTCCTCGCACAACATTTACTACGCATGGATATATTTTTACACAGGAGGTGCACACCCTTAACAAATTAAGCATTACCAAACGGAACAACTAAAATCAGGGTAATTTTAAAACGATTTGAAATGGTTTTTAATTAGAAACTAAATTACTTAACCATATGTATTCTTGCATAGATGGTGGATAATCCCTTACTCTCCCTGCACGAGAATTATTTCAAACTTCATCGCCTAATAAATGATGACGCCGCGCAAAAATTTCGCGAGATTTTCGCGTCCCTCTGGCACGATGCTGGACGTTCGCCTTGGAAAAATGCGCCAAGTTTTGGGCATCAATTCGTTCAGACTATGGGTTCTGGACTTTACAAGAGGAGTCAAAAAATTCAGAGAAAATTTCTCGACTCAGGCAACATAAACATGTGGGATTTACTACTTCTTATGGATTCCATCAAAGCGATTCACGAATATACTAAAGCTATACATCCTCATCAAGGCGATTTTGAAAAGTTGAGAGAAATCCGCAACGAATTGTCACACCTGGGAAATACACAACTGGATGACCAAACTTTCCAAGCACATTGGACATCAGCCATACAAATCCTGTCCAAATATGGCTTGAAAGAAGACGACCTTAGCTCCACCACAATTAAACTTTCTGGATCAGAAGTGGAGAGCGGAATGCTGGCCAAGGTGATGCAGTTAAAAGACGAAGGAAACACTTGCTTCGGACAAGGAAATTTTTGGAAAGCCATCAAGCTGTACACTGAAGCAATTGAAGTGGAAAATATTGACTCCAAGAGTTTGTCCATCCTCTACTCGAACCGGTCGGCAGGTTTTTGTCAAGTAAAATTCTACTCGGAGGCCAAAACTGATGCGAAATGCTGTATTAACCTGCAACCTCAGTGGGGAAAGGGGTACTACAGGCTGGGATTGTGCTATGAGAAACTGAACAAATTTCAACAAGCTTTACTTAACTATGAGATTTCCCTCAAGTACGATCCAGCGTATCAAACATGTCTCTTCGCTAAAAACTATTGTATCCACATGATCGCTAAACAAAAACGCGAAGAACATTTGGACCCTACCAAACTCCCACCGACTGTTGCCGAGATGGAAGATCGGACATCGAGGCTTGGCTTTGGAAACATTCCATTTAGGAATGAAATGCAGAAGGCCCTATGCCGAGCTGGCGCTACAACTTTTATATGTCAAGAGGCTCATAAATACGCAAAAGGAGCAAAAGATTATCCTCAAAATTACAAAAAAGCAGCGAAGCTTTTTTCCAAAGCAGCAAGTCAAGGAAATGCAGAAGGAATGTACAATCTTGGTTTATTAACGGCCGAAGACTTGCATATCAGTTAACACTCAAAGCTGCAGAGCAACCCCGACTGATGGAGTACGTTCCTGGTTCGGGACTAAAGCTTAGGAAACTTGGCGTCGCTGAAGCACAGCACATGCTTGGTTTAACGTATCAAACTGGTGGGGTTGTGAGACGAAATTACAAACAGGTTAGGGAAGGAATTATTACAGTAATTAAATATTACACAGGATGCAATTTATTTAAATAAATCGTCAAGTTTTTACATTTTATGTATTTCGTTATATAATATGCCCAGAAAGTAACTGAACAGTTTTAAAACTCGTATAAAATTAAAAGTACTTGGTACAACCTAGAATGCAAAATTTATCTAGAATGCTTAAGGCTTTTACCAGTCAGTAAAGCCACTCATGGCTTTTCTGGCCCTTTTGTATCGGATTGAGCGAATTATTTTGGAATTATGAACGCTTTTCCCACTTTCTCCGCAACAGTTTTCAAAATTTTGTTCGAATTACTTTAAAACTTTTTTTCAACATTTTTCAACATGACTCCTGACCTCGATTAGAGTATTGTTATTCGGAGGCAAACCAAAACTTTCCAATCCCGCGAGATTGAGAGACATTTAGTGGCTTGATTTATTTAGGACCATTTTCAGCCTTTTTTTCCTCAAACTAGCTGGTGACAAGTTTGCATTCACACACGTTGATAAGTCCGACCAAAATAAAACATCTTCTGTTTTCTCTTGTTTATGTATGAAGGGTAATAACCATTTTTCTACAAACTCCTGCGGTTACACGTTGTGGTCATATACACCCCTGATTTGTGGGGTTCCAAAATATTCCCAAACTCATCCTTGGCTTGAAAAATTAAGCAGTTTTGGGAGATTTTGTTATTTTCTTTAATATCTGTTCATAATCCACTTCATTATGATTTAATGCATGGAAAAAGTTGCCTCTCGGAAATTGAGACGGGTCAAATGTGACCTTGTGACATCGTCAATGACCTGTAATTTCTACAAGCATTTTTTGTGCACTGTTCGAAAACCAGTTATTGTTAATTTTTCTTGATCCTCCACATAATTGGGAAATTTCAGGTTTGTGTGAGTAGTGAAACCTTGTTTACGGGGTTCAATTCGGAACACGGTAGAAGGATCAATTTCTATGCATAACTGTTGAGCAGAATTGCTAATGGATTTGGTAGCATGCATGATGAAAGTTGTACAAACCCAACGTACTCCTTTGGGGGGTGGGGATTTCACGGGGGTGTGGCCTAAAATGTGCTTAAATTTTATTTCAGCAGTTTTCTTATACTTTCTAATAATGTGGTAGATTGTGAATTGTGACGCCCTTTCAGCAATCAAATTGTCCTGTATTTTTTTTAATTCGCCCAGACACACTTTTGTGTCGGTGAAAAACGGAGAGTTCTCACTTTCACAACTCCGCATTTTGTTCATTGAAGCCCGATCGTGGTGACTTCGACTACCATCATTCGTCTTTCGAATGCCATAAATTTAAATTTTATATTTTCGCGGGTTCGGAATGTATCGTCCCATTTAAAATGGGCCATTTTGTACTGTTAAGTTACTTTTGGGACATGCCTTACTTACACTTGTTTGTATTTCAGGCTTGTGAGTGGTACATTAAAGCACTTCGAAATGGTAACGGATTTTCTGCAAACAACTTAGGTCTCCTTTTCTCCCAAGGAGAGGCCCTTCCAGATATTCCCGTCGATTTCGAGCGAGCCATCGGATATTTCAAAGTAGGATCTTTGCTAGGTTTGGTTCGTGCGATGGAGAGCCTTACCTTGCATTATTTTTATTTTGGATCACGTACCTTGGCGACAGTGTGGTATACGTATTGTCTAAAATATAACACCATGAACATAACTCTGCGTGAGCTTTTTTCGGGAATAAATGTGCTGAAGGGGTTTTCAGTCGAACAGTTTGAACACGAATTAGACCAAGAGTTGCAAAATTCCGCAATGAGGGAATTCGTGATGGTCAAAGATTATGACACTGATCCGAATGGTATCGAGAGGAAGAGAGAGCTCAGGTGCAAAATTCTAGGCTTATCGTACAAATCAGGGGGACTAGCTCCTATTTCGAAGTCGGATATCATTATCGAACATCGAACGAGTGTAAAACAAGCAAAGGAACAAATACCGAAAATAACTCTGTCTATAACAACTAATCCAGCAAAATTGTTTCCGGTGGCTTCCCCAAATCTCATTGGTCTTAAACCAATAGCTTTCAAAGATATGGACAAATCTGATAAGGATAAGATATATGAAGGATTTGCTATTAAAGTGAAAGTTGTTGAAGACGCAATTATAGGATTTATGACTTCAATTCATTTGATAGTTGAGGACGAAAATGGTATGTTATGCGTATTAACCCTAAGATATTACGATTTGCAAAATTAGATGATTTACAGATACTGGTGTGTGTGTATGTCTTTTGATATTAGTTTAAAGACTCATTGCGATTATACTGGTCAAAATCTAAAACGATTTTGAATTTTATCAATTCAGGTGACCTTGAACGTGTATATATCTACAATTATCCTCATGTTGACGCTTCTCATGATGAAATTGGGTATGGGTGCGCTTTCACTATTGTGAATCCATACCACAGATTAATGACCGATGGCAAATGGGCGATTCGTCTGGACGACCCTAATTTACTGATCAAACATCCTCAAATTCGTGATGTCGACAGGTGCCGCTATTGTGGCAAGGGTAAAAGTGAGCTAAAATGCAGACTTTGCAAAAGAGTTAGCTATTGTTCAAAGCTATGTCAAACAAAGGACCTCAAAGAATTGCAGCATGATCTGATATGTTTCAAAAAGATATAAAAGCATTACTTAATGTGATCGTCCATTACCTAAATATACTGCTTTTATGAGTGATCTGCTGAATAAGGAGAGACTTTTTATATACAAAATTAATAAAAATAATTTTTATCACCGCACTTTCAGTTGGACTTATTTCTGTTTGTATACGTTGTATGCACATTTATTGAATATCCATCGGGCTTGGCAAGTACCAAAATTTTGTAGCATTGTAGCTTTTGTGAATAACGTTTTGATTATTAATGCTTGTTCTTGGATAACAATTCAATCCACTTTTCTATCTCTTCTTAAATCCATACTTCTTTCTCTCGTAAAATAAGTCCGTTTTGGAACTTCCCAAGTTAACAATTTTCGGGCAGCCATCCCGCTACAAATTGTGAAATAAAAATAATTAAATTTAAGTTCATTGCATTAAAATCACAACCCATATCTGATTTCCTACAAATTGCAAAACTTACATCTTTCTCTAGAATAGTGCATTCCTTGCAGTAATACGCATCCGATATTCCTGGTCCTCCACAAATCACACAGCGCCCTTGATACGATCCGTAATTGCACTCGTCGCATATTCTCACCATGGTGCATGGCTTGACCAACGAGTCACAAATGACGCAATGTCCATCATGCTTCTCACAAAGACGTCCAATCGCTAATTTAAAATTTTCTTCATCATTAAACCTGGCCAGCAAACTTATCAATAATTGAAACAATCGTACCAACTCCGGGCTGCTTCCGACAGAAAACTAAATCTGGATGATGCCTTGCCATAGTCCCGAGTCAAAATCTGCAATTGAAATGTAAACTAATATTTGTCTAGTAAATTTCTCAATTTAACTTAAAAATTAATAGTTTCCATCATAAATGACACAATTATACTATCAGTAAATGTCAAATCCATTAGAAATGGCGAAACCTTTGAAAAATTTGCAATTTTGCCGTTCAGAGCAGTTACTTTATCCATTGTCGTTGATACTGCTGGGTGTAGATTTACAAACCTGTTTTGAAAAGCATCTTGTCAAATATCTTCTCTGTTAGTTACTTCTCACTAACAACACCTTACCTTGGGTCCCCATTTATATAAAGTATCACCCCCATCACCCCGACCTATAAAGGAGAACACACCCAAAGAACAACTATTACCAATCAAATCAATAACACAGATATGTAATGTACATACATAAATGGTGCATATGTAAAATATACAAAACCAAACCCATTCCGTTTTATTATTTACATTAGTTTTTAAAGTATTTGTGATTTTACTTACTTTCTTAATTTCTGTGACCTTTTGGCTTGATATGAAATTAAATCTGGTAGTGGTATGAAACAATGGAAAAATATTAAGAATGCAATGCAAATCCTTGCTTGATGAATGCAAACGTTTTATGCTCACTAACATATTTGTATTTCGGGCTGGTGCGGGGAATCCTTTACCTTTCCTGTATGCAAAAGTAAGCAATCAATTTGATGTAAGTGATAAAACCATATACTTGAATATTTTTTATCATGGACAAGTGCTGTACCGCAGTAATAAATATTGGGCTGGAATTTATTGTCAAGAATGGATAACTTCCATCTACACATATACTTTCATACATAAATTAATTGGGCCCTAACAAGAGCTGATTGTGAGATTTAAATCTTAAACTGTCGAAGACCCATCTCTCCACGGAATATCTTTGTCATTATTCAACAGAACTTATCAAGATTTTCAGAATGGATTCTTAAATAGATTAGCCAGATTTTGGCGAACTGCATGATGATCCCAGGTCAAATTATGTAAGTTTAATCATGCGTCATTCGCTCTTTGTGTGAAAGGATGTCGCCACGCGTAGCTGCGAGTGGATTAAATAATTCTAACGCAAGTTGAAGGGAATTATGAGGACAGAAGTAGTGTCTCCAACGTACCACAGGTTCAGGGGGTGTGGTTCTTGCGCCTAAATTAAGCCTAATATAGACTATCTAGCATGCAATATGTCTTTTTTCAACCAAAAGAACCCCAATGAAATATTCGAAATTTAAAACCACACCCTCAATGGGTGTGGTTCTTGGCCGCTAAATTAAGTTTCATAAATTCATGGCATAGCATATTTAATTGTACTGACAAAGTATAAATCGGATTAGAAACATTCGTAAAGTTAAATAGCATGCTTCTGGGCACACCCCCTAAAGATTTTGTTTCACAGTTTTTAATATCCTGAACCGTTCATCTAATTCCGATAGAAAAAAGATAGATTATATGGTTGATAGTCTTTATTAAGCTTAATTTAGGCGCCGAGAACCACACCCCCTGAGGGAGTGAATTTTTAATTTATCCCGTTTTTAGAATTTCCTTATGGGACTGATAAAAAGATAGGTTACCAGCCAGGTCTTTTTTAAGTTTAAAATAGGCGCAAGAACCACACCCCCTGAACCTGTGGTTTTTAAATTTCAAACGTTTTCGCAGCACTAGCCTCATCTGCCAAAAACTTTCATATTACAGCTCATAGTATGATTTGCATAATTAATAAACTCCGTATAATTTTGGAATTGCAGTTAGGTCTTTTTCCCCGTTTTTCTTGTGCACTTAGGTGGATTTAGAATTAACTATTGACTGCACTTAGGTGGATTTAGAATTAACTACTTACTGCACATAGGTGGATTTGGAATTAAGAAGCGAATGCACTTACGTGGTTTTAGAGTTAGTCCGACGATATGTCATATGTAGGGTTACACGTATACCACCATACTTAACGAAACGGAATATAAATCCTATGCTGACAAATTTGATCCCGTTTCCTCTTTTTGAATTAAATTACAACTTTTAGTTAAACGTACATGAGATAAATAATAATACGTACTTTTTCATTAATAATTTAGAAGTGTGTATCTGTATATATGTACAAGAAATTTAAAGCAATCTACCACTGATTTACCAAACTCGGATGAAAGACGGCTAGTTTATTCCAAACCTATAAGGATTTGGATAACTCAATACGAATTTTCTCAATTTTTATTTACCCAAGGTTTTTATATGTAGGTCTGGTTTATGCTTTGAAAGAAAGGAAATCAAACTAACATATTAATAAACTTTTCTCCAATTTCACCGCCTGCAACACGTCCACCACTTTTTAAGTACTAGAACGATTGCACAGCAAGAATAAATCTTGCCGAGAATTCTTGGTGATGAATGTCTCACGTTACTTTTACGCCCAAAACTTATTTTGACTGCTTCCACTGTTTTTTTCTCCCTTGAAAAATATAATATCCATTCATGTAGAGGAAAGTTACAGAAATTCTCGTTTTTACTTGTGATTACTACCCCTCTCGCCAATGGAAGGTATAACTTACCTTCAAGATTTACAACGATGCGTATAATAAAAACAGTATAAACAGTATTTATTTCATACTCACATACTTATGTACATACCCCACCCTCAAAGGTATATAAAATATACGCATTTAGTATATAAGCGGATACGTACATATGTGCAAAAATGTGAAATATACATATCACTTAACTAACAATAATTTTGATAATTTTTGGAAAAGTAAATACATGTCAAGTTGACAAATTGCTAAAACTTGCGCACTGAAAAGATCCTTATATGTTCAACCTTGTAAATTGTTTTAACCTGTTTACCTCTTATTTAATTTCCATGAATTTTTACTGCATTCAGCTATCTTTTCACAAACAGTTATTCCATTTCACAAGCTGCATAAGTGGAGATCATGATTCCAATTGCAGCAACGTAAATCTCCCTTTTAAAAATCTAAGTAAAAGACTTTCAGGAGAGATTTGCAACCTTTTCTTTCCTTAACCTAACAATCTCAAGCTGTATTAGTCAAAAAATAAAGTAAGTACGTTTTCCCCTTCATTTAACTCTGCTACAGGCTGTTGAACCAACATACAGTTTCCGTTTAGGTTGACCTTTCTCTTTGCTTTCTCTCACCCTTTACGCACTTTCTGACTTGGCTTGGCCCAGAACATAGCGAAATCTTTTATCAAGACATCTCGTTCTACCCCTTCCACCAAATAATGATAATAATTCCGATGAGATGATTAAGCATGGCTCATCTGGCGTCTCCTCCCAAAAGATTCCAGTTTAATAAAACGCCCTTCTTTATTTTTGTCTAGTTCTTACTTGATAATTTTTTAAAATTGAATTATCTCACACCGAAATCTCTCACAGTGATGGAGCAGCTCAGAATTCTGTGTGTGTGTGCACGTGCAAGTCTGCTTTCTCAAGTCGGAAATTCGGGGTAACATCATCACCCGCATGAAATTCGTCTTCAGTCTCGTTCTGAACGTCAGAGTGTTAACAACTCACACCATTTCGCCGAGTGAGATGAGTGAGCAAGAGAAGCACCATGGTGTCTACAATTTTACCCTTCTTAACCCGGTTTACAATTGAACACAAGTACCAAAAACTAGTTCATAATGTAAGTTTTCTTATGCTATAAACAGTTAAAATTTTGACTCCAAAAATGTCTAGTCTAATCTAGTAGAGTTATGCATTAAACAGTGCGAAAATATGTGAGACATGACTGGATTAAAAGTTTTACAAAAATGCATACTCAAATTGGATTCAAGTTTTTTTCTATGAAAATGCATATGCAAATTTTATACTAAACAGCATATCACCAAGTCTTGCGAAAGTGAAAGTTCAACGAAAATAATGAAGCTTCATGACTTATAAACAACTCTGTGGAAAGAGAAAGGTAAGAAATTTTGGTCACACTTTTGCCAAAAAACTTAACCTCCTTTGTAATACAAGGAGTTAATAAAAAGTCGCCAGCTTTTCATCCAGTTTTACAAAATTTCACTCTCTTTCGCCGTAAATTTCCTGAGTGGAGGATCTCCCGAGTGCGTGGCTTGGATAGTAAAACAGTGAACTTTGTGAGAAAGGAAGTCGTGAGAGTGAGTAGATTAACTACCTTCTTTAAACCGACATGAAACCTTGACTCGAGCACACACACACTCTTTCTCTCCTCTCTCCTCGCCAGCAATAAAACCCGTTATGGGCCAAACTACACGGGCAACTCGTGTGTAAAATGTTTTACGTTGTATTACAACCTAATAACACAACAATGCGTGCCCAATTACTAAGACGTTATGTTCTAAACACACTTGCGAGATAATAAAATATCTTGTCAATTTGCTAAATCAACGGAGAAAGCAATTTTGCTATTTTTGTAAACAAGCGCAGAAAATGGACTCCTTCATAATAAAAGTTTTTAATCAAGATCGGATTGACTTTTCTGATTGTCTACAGGAGAAGAGAGATGGATTGGAAAATAAAAATGGATGAGAACCCAGTCCCATCTTTTTTTCGGTGGGGGCATACGTTTCCTATTTTATGGCAGTGTCCGAGAGAACCAGAAGTTTATATTTACTTTGCAATAACTTTGAGATTTGGTTATTTACAAGCAGACCGGGATGAGAGAGAGAGAAAGAAAGGTTGGATTTTTTCGGGGGAAAGTCAATTCCTCTCGCAATCTTCTCTTTAAGGTGAATTGGTGTGCAGTCGGCGTTTTTACAACGAACACCACACCGCTGATTGGAAGAGTAGTTCATTGCTCAAAAATCTACCCCTACGCAAACACTACAAGTTGGAGTGCATACATGGGTAGGAAAAGTACTCGAGTTCCTCCTGCCGGGTTTTCGAGTGGGCGCAAGCAACCACTTTCTCCGCAGACCAACAACATCACACATACGCAATTGTACAAGAGTTTTAGATCCTACTTGAAATTGAACAAGCATTCACCTCACCTTCCGTGAACTTGGGACGGGCATTGCTTAACTTAACTTTTCTACTTTTCTGAGAAGTGAGAAATAATAAAATTACATAGATGATGATGATGACCCAGACGGTTGAGAGGGGGTCGTGAAGTATTATGGGGAGAAAAAATGCATTCAGTTATGGATGGTTTGATCCATATGTATGTCCGGTAATAAAGGATAAGAAAAGTTGGGTACGTTTCTTTTTCAGTCTGAAACTTTCGCACCGGTGGCGAGGCGACCAACCGTTTTAACTTAATTAAGCATTTTTATTAGCCGACACAGTTATGTAATCAGACTTGCAGCGATATTTTATGGAAATCAGATTGATTTGCGGTAGAAACTTTATGAGATTTTTTAAACCGTTTATCATCAGCTACATATATACAACAAATACATGAAGAAGAAAGAGAGAAGATACCGTTTTTACTGTCGTAATAAAAAAGATAAGCCAAAGTGTGAACTAAATTTTTCGCAATTTTTTAAAATATAGAAACCGTAGTTAGCAGAATACTGTATGAACCTTTATGCAACTGCATTTGAAACAAGTTAATGGTCAGCGATACCGTTTAATTACTTAACACGCGTCTTGTTCGCTTACTGCGGGAGAAACAATCAATGAGAAATTATCTATGTGGAGCAGTTTGCATTTCGATTTGGGTTTCTCTTATTCATATGTTTTTCAAAGTAACGCGAAGAAATTCATGTTTTTACTTATTTTTAATCTGAATGAAAGTGTTTAATAACCGTTCACTTTTCCTTAAATCAAGCTCGACCTCTAATTCTTATCTTAATTAAACAAATGGATACCCTCACACCACTTGACTAACATATACCTACCTGTGCTGCTCATGTATGTACGTATCTCACCTAAATCAAATCAGCTTATCCACCATTTTCTACAAAAAAATCCATCTCTTCCTCCCACCATTTCTCGCCCGTAGCCTCCCGTCGAAGCCACACTTTGAAACGAAAACTCAAAATTGAACAGTGACCATGACCATTTCACTACAATATAGATAAGCTCACCAGCCCAACTAGCACCTCCACCAAGAGCACCAAGCAGAGTAAATAATTCAACCCGCCAAGTAAATAATTCACAGGATGACTTCCTTTACTACGGAACTAGCACTGGTGGCAACGTGGAACTGCTCCTCCACATATTTCTGCTCCTTCTCTCCTGCTTAACTAACTGACAAAATTTTCCCCATATCTTATGATACACACCACGAGGCCCCTTCCTACCAACCTTTGCTCACCACTAAAAACTCTGCTGCGGTATCCGAACAGTAGTGAAAGTAATAAATTTTTCAAAATTATACTTCTTTTCGAGAGAACTAGACTCACAAGTTGTGTGATGATTGGAAAGGGAAAAGTTGAGAAAGTGGACGTTATAATGATTTTAGGGCAGCACACACATTGGGCTCGGTGTTGGGAAAGAAATTCAAGTACATACATACACACTTTCAACAGTTGTCACAACTCATCTCTATTTCATCCAAATTCCACAATTACATACACGCCCAAGTCCAATCCAATCGATGCTGACGACAAAATAAAATAACTTGTCGAAGCCGCCGGAACAAAACAGTTTTCCTCAGACGGGAAATATAAAGGAAATTTAATACTTGGTCAGAGTTCGTAGACACGCAGGCTGCTTGCACCACTTTTTACTCCAAAAACTCTCTCCCACTCATTCACTGTTGGTTAATATGCAACAGTTTTTATTGCCAGATATAATGGTGACTATTACAAGTGTTTCATGCCTCGCAATTTGCATTCATGTGTAAAAAATGGTGATAATTACTAGCGCTGGTGAGCATGCAAGGTGCAAATCGGTTAATACTTTCCCTTGGAAGGGTGGGGGTTATCATGCAGGATGTCGTGGTTAATTACAAAATCCGTTCGGTTTTCTTTCTCTGGGGCAATAAAACTTGATGTGAATGACCCATGTGAAACAATTTGTAAAACCGAATGCATACAACACCAAAGATAAGCAGATAAGACGAACACCACGCAGCCAATAATAAAAATAACAGACCGACATCAAACATTTTCTGGCAGAATTTACTACCGTAAAACACTTTACACCACACGGCACCACCCCACAATTCCCTTGCCGTAGAGTTATTATTGCTCGGATTTGATTTATGCCGTACAAATTGCAGGAATTAGTGGCAATTTGATTTTTTCCCCTTTCGGTAATTACATGGTGGAGGAGAAAGCGAGGAGTGAAAGTGTGGAACTCTTTATTTGCCTGGCATATACTCACACGCGGTTAGTTGGGTGAGGAAAAAATGGAAAATTACGAGGGTGGATGGATTCCTGCATGGATTTAGGATATTATTGACGTTTTTGTGTATATGTAAATTAAGGTACTCGTTGCTACGCGTAGGGAAAGTTGCCTTAGAGAAATTGAGTTTAAAGATTCAGATAGGAAATTGGATAAACTTTTACTTTTCAGGTATAAATTTTTTACAGCATTTTTTTACTCTTTTATAACCAACTACAATTCCAATCTCTAAATAAACAAGGAGACGAACCCACTATTTCAAAACGTGTGAACAAGTCAACCTCCCTCCGCTTTCTCCATAATTTCGTATTCTCGTCCAGCTCTGCAATCGCTCAAACGCTTCAATGCCCAAACTGCCCGATTCGATTTGTGTCTCCTCGTCCCGATTCCATTTCTTTCTTCGCTATCTCTCTCTCTTCATCTCCACACGGAAAATATGTCCCTTTGATTTACCGAAAGTAATAAACACACTCTAAGAAATTTTATCACCAGCGCGGTGGTCATATGTGACTCTACCGGCAGGTGGCAGAAGACCACCGGAGGGTGGATGCCCATCACCAGCTTAGTGATGATCAATCACCGTGCGGTGGTGCAGTTGTCACCGTTCGGTGGTTGCAGCTGTCACCATTCCGGTAGAGTCACATATGACTACCGCGCGGTGATAGTTATCACCAGGTTTCTTAGAGTGCAGTAAATTGAATCTTGTTCGCATTTTCCGTCTCCCTCGTCCAAATTACTTTGTGGAGGAGAGCCTGCTCCAAAATGGAATTGCAATTGTGGTCATTTAATTGCATTTAGAAAGAGGAAATCAAACGCAAGAATGGGTCGCTCTCATTTTATCGGAATATTGGACATTTGTCAAATCACAAATTGTAATTTATTTATTCTTACTGAGGCTAAATTTATTTGAGGCAGGGACGAGTACGAAAGTGTGCTAGCGACAGGTTGGATTTTTTTCTGTCAAAGTGATTGAACCAACAACAATGTTGACAACACAAGGTACACAATTTTTTCGGGGTGATAGGATTGCTGAATGCTTAGTCGATTCTTATTGAAATATTGGCTCAGGTATTATTTGTGCAGGAAAATGAAAATTTCTACTTTCTCCACATCCTCATTCATTCGTCTGGCAGTGTGAGAAAGGTGCCAGATTGATGGTATGTGTGCCAATAGAGTTCAGAAAATATAAATAATATACTTTTTCCTTCTCAAAAAGTCTGCCTGGACATGTGCAGAGTTTTGTTGTGAGTACATAAATTCATTCGTACCATAAAAAAATAACTAAGTAAGTAGATTAATGATATTGTGTTGATGCCCCTTCGTACTTATTTTTGGATAAAAAAAACTAGCACTATCGTACCACCCACGTATTCACGCATCCAAATCCATTGTTCCCCTCTCCCCGGGTGGTTCATGAAGTAGGTATTTAGTTTCCTGAAAAAAAATATTGTCCCAGTAGTATCATCATCCCTGAGGCTTGGTCATTTGAAACTTGTTTTTCTTTTCAACCCTCAAATTGCCCAACAATTTGGATTCTTTCTAGGCTGACCAATGAGAGAAATATTTTTTTTCTGGTTAATTGGGAAACAAGTATTGTCTGCATTGTTTGTCATACATACAAAAAAAACTTGGTAGCGTGTTGTGTCTTGTATAAAATTGGGTTTGCGTATAAGAAAATATTTGGACTTTGTTCAAATGTGGGTATCCGATTAAGTTGGTGGTTTCTGTTGGCACGCGATTATTTCTGGTGAGAACTGTAATATGTTGCATGCGTATTTTCGGTTTAACGTCCGTCCGCTTATTGTTAGATGGAGGCGTTCCGATTTATTAGTGGGATGAGGAGACGTTTTTAGACAGACGGAGACAAGCAATGTCACAAGGAGTGCACGAAAAAGGGGTATTTAATCGTATAATTGTGTATAATTGAGACTTTATTTGTAATATCGAGTCTTGTAAATTATCAATAATCCCATAATTAATGATGGTCAGCTTAATCTTGACTCCAAATTTTCATCGAATAGTATTCAAAAATTGACACAAATCTGATCTCGACTCATATTTATTTATATGCAAACTTTTTTCATTACATAATTTGAAATGCATATATGTAGATATGATGTTAAATATTGACTCCTAAGATGCTAGTCCACTTGTAACTCTACTGATAATTTGCAACAAATATAAACATTCAAAAAAAGTTGGCAACTTTCTCGACGAAGTTTTGTGAACCCTCCATTTTGACTTTATTTTACCTACAACAAAAAAATATTGCATTAGAGGCCAAAGTTTCTTTATGGCTTTCCCTTTCACTCTACCTGGCGATTGAGGTGCTGTGTAAAGAGTAGAAGAGTCCACAAAATGCAGATATTTCAAAGAAAAGCTCCAACCTGGTCAACAAATACGTATAAAGTGTACATACGTAGGAAGCAAAGCAATGTGACTGACGATCTCTTCGTGACAAAGAAAAGTACTTGAACCATGACGAAAGACGACGACGTAGTGAAAAGAACCAATCTCCTGGGACACAAGGGACGGAAGGCGACTTGTTTTTGACACAAGTTGACTCAAATTCTTTTTGGTCGTTACTCAATGTGACAAAATAACAGAAAAATAAATATTGGTGAAACTTTGTGGTTATACTTGTCAAGAGAAGAATTTAATAGTGATTTTTTTGTCATTTAAACAAATTTACCAGCAACCTGACGTAATCTGTCATCACAATAATTCATTATACTTTTGTTCTTCCATTCATTTCATCCATTTTCTATTCTGCTTTCACCACTTTCACCTCTGTGCAAATATTTCTTGAAATGTCCTGCACGGGAAGATTGAGTCTTATAAACCGGATCTGTAAAATAAATACAAGTGTCATCTTGCTCTCGGTCTAAAAATCCCCACTTGCTAAATTATCCTCACTTTGCACTCTCTTACTGCTTCACATTCCTTTGGTCTTCTTTACCATCTTGGCTGTCTGGTTTACCACTGCATCTTCTGAGCTAAAAGTCTTTTGAAGCCAATTAGCAGGGGCATCATTCTCTGCCATCATCAAAGAGAAGAGGGTCGTCTCGTCTCTGTTTGACTCGCCTCGTCCTCCGCCTCCTCTTTTTATCGTCTCCCGTGTACAAAGATCATACAGGATTTCGTCTTCCCAATTGACTCGGTCGCGATTCATGTTTGTCGTGGTAATGAAAAGGACAGGAAATTTAACACCTTGTAGCAAATTGTAATTATCCGACTCCTTCTAAAAATGTGGCAATGGCATTTAGCAAAATTTTTAATGACGCATTCTTGTTTTTAATTAAAACTGATTGATTGATAGGCTCAAAATTCCAATATGATTCACGTTATTTTAAATTTCTCAAGGATTCTTTAAATGCAGGTAAAATCAACTTTAATTAACTGTCCAATCATGGTGAAACATGTAGAAAGCTGTGTGTGCAATGCAGGTTTTAACGCTCAGCATGACAAAGTTATAAATAGCTCAAATATCTGGATACACATATAAACGCTTGGTTAATTTTAAACCTGACAATATGTACATATGTACGTTATCCTTAACCCTGTCATTCTGGTGCTGAGAGTTCTGCATATCCTACGGGAAAAGATTATCAAATGAGCATGGTACAAGTCGGTTTCGTTTATATTCCAACGCCAAGAACAGAATCCTGAATCTCTCGATGGGAAAAGTAAGAGCAAAAAATAAATAGGATTGCAATTACTGACGCGGAATCGTCGTGAGCGAGGACGCTTATATGAGTTGATTTTGCTCATTCCACTCAATTCTTTGCCTGTTTTTGAACCCATAACACTTCTATTACACAAAAACGTCTTTCTGCTATCGTTATTAAATTGAGCCAGTTACCAATTCTTCTGCACATGTGGTGTTGCCATGCTGAATACGTGTTATTAATTTATTTGGAGCATAAGACGGATTTTTCTCTGCAGATGAGTCCCTCATGTCAAGTGCATGTGCCTTTTAAGGATCTTTCTCCTCATTTTAATAATCAAATGTCACGAAAAGAATTCCATATTTGTGATACGAACAGATAAGGTTTCCAATTTGGCTTTTCTTTCATGTTTATTAAAGAAAAGTCAAAAACAAGCGTACATACATACATATCCGATATTCGCTGAATTGAAGGAAACACACCACGTGAAATCTCAGCACACAGACAAAATTGTCCAGCATAATTTTACCTCACCACTGTTCTACTTGCGCTTGGCATATCATATCATTTTTTTATAAACATTACAAAGAGAAATGAAAAGTGGGACGTGCTCGGGATGATTATTATGAAGATGCCCGTATCACGAGTAAAAATCGTCTCCCTGTGTGTATACCTAAATACGTACGTATGTATGTATCCGTATCTGGATGATCCCATCAAGGAAAAGGTCATAGAAAAAAACTCGGCTCATCCGAATACATAACCACAGCGAGTAATAAATAAAAAAGAGAATGGGAAAAGTTGATCATAATTTTGCACTTGAGTCAGAAGAGAAAGGAAGGAAATATCAAATATCATCATCATTGTGTTCAACCAGTCGCAAGGAATGCACCATCTTTTCATCTCTCTCTCTCTCCTTATATGGAGAAAGTTGGATATTGAATCCACGATTCATGCAAATTTCAATACTTTCCTATGAACTCATTTACATAAGGTTAATGTCAACCTCTTCTTGCACCTGCATCTACTCCAAGTGACTCCTACTTTAAAGTTTTCCCCTTATTTTTCCAACGTTAAGGGGAAAATCATGCCTGCGATTCGAAAACTCTGGGATCGAAGTGGAAAGGAATGGTCACAGTGGGAGAAGAGGGAAATAATTGAATAGTGTAGGATGATGGTCTCCCATTGTGGCCATTTATTCCTGAAAGACATGACCCTTCCTTATAGAAAAAAAACTAAAGCTTTAAAACGAATTCTCGCCACATGGACCTCAATCAATTTAAAAAAAACGGAGGGAAAATGTGGGTGGCGTGGTTGTTAGGTCGTGGTCGTGGTTTTAGTTGTTCAGTGACAATCCATCGTCATCATGAATGAGAGTGGTTGTCCTACCACTACTTTCACTCCATGTTCTGGTCTCTTCCTTAATCAATTTCCTTTGTTGGAGGGTGACGTTGACGAGAGGCTGGGCTGAGCTGCTGGTGAAATAGAGAAAGTCATCTTGTGGAGGAGAAAGTAAAAGATATTCTTTTTTCTCTTCTGTACCAACATTCATTCACTAAACGCAGCACATTCTCTTATTGAAAGATAAGATTTGAGAGGAATTTTGATTTTGGAAAAGTAAACTTAAAATTCAACAAGCGTATCGGTTCCATCATCAGCTTCGTTGGACAGGCTAATCATGATCCGCGAGGGTTGGATATTGCTAAAAAGGGATGAAAAGGATGCGGGTTTTTATTGCCAAGGGCTGGATTGTAGAATAAATGTGCGTATTTATTTTCAAGACAAACGGATCTCTCCAATTTTAATTACTAATCCTTTTCTCATTTTAAAATTCCAGATGACGACCACAAACTTAAAACTATTGGACCACATGGTGCTCGCGAGGAACAAATTTGTCTTCCTCCTGCTCCTCCTTTTCTCCTCTGGTGTCGGTGGTGGGGCATTATTTCAGCAAAACGAACTTCTCCCATCGTCCTCACTGGAGGCATCCGAATTCGGACTGATGCTTCCATCCGATAGATTTCTGAGCTGTCATTTCAACACTCTCTGCTACTGCAAGTACATCAAGCAGGTGGGGATTTTCGCATGGAAATTTTGCAATGTGTGGTGTACCCACCCATATAAAAATGAATTTGCCAATTATTTTACAGAACACTGAAGTCCACGACACCCTTGTCATCCTCTGGCATCAATCGTCCTTCAACGAGAGCATTTTCCTCAAAGCGATTATGAAGGAGTACAATTTCTCTCCGAAACAAAAGAGCGGTGGTCAAAAGCACGATTACAGCAACTACGTCCACCCGCAGTACTCGCCCGGCGGACAGGTGGACATTTATCAACTCATCGACAACATTGTCAATTCCTCGACGTCCAGCAATATCAAGTTTGATCCGGGACCCATCTTTGAATTTGTCTGTGTCAACGTTCCCCTCGCCGTTATCCCGACAGGTGAGTAGAAAGAAGTAAATATGTATTTTTCTTGTGACGCGGAGTGTGAGTTGTGGAAATGGCGTGTTCCGAGAAATTAGCTAATCTCCAATTACATAAATTGCGAAATTGCTTTGTGTGTCTGGAGGTGAGATGGGGAGAAGAAATGAGATTACTTACCCCACTGGGTGCGTGATAGTGAATCCGTGCAGTGTAGCAGATTTTGGAGATAATCAATAATATCTCATGACAAGTGTGGCAGGGTTGATTTCCGTGTTGTTATTTTTTATATGCGAGACATACATATCGTGCATAGCGACGTGTGTTAGTTTTCTGATCGTAATCAGATAGTAGTAAATCATCATTAGGGAAACAAACACGAACCTGCGAGAGCGAGGGGAATGGGCCGGCATGGAACATTTTTGGATATCATCATGTCATGAACCACTTTTTCTTGTCGAAGAATTGTACCGCTGGGAATACTCGTTTTTAAGCACTTTTTCATCTCCTTGTCTCCCACTCTGTGTGTTTCTACAAATAGAAAGAAATTTTCTCTTAATGAAACCGAGAGAAAGCACGGCAGGCAGGCGATGGAGAAAAAGTGATTAAATGGACATTACCCCAGTTTTTTGTGGGGGAAGGATGTTGCCGGAAAGTTTATAAATTCAGAATATAATTTAATTTTCGCTAAGAAATTTCATGGCGTAGTGTATCAAATTAAGGCGTTGTTTACATGCGTCGATTTAGTTTCAATGAAATTGCTTACTCTTAAAAAAATCAGCGATCGCAGAACTTTCAGATAGATGACTGCCCAAACTTGTAAAATGCAACTTCCTGACGAATTTTGTACTCTCTGAAGTAAAAAAAAGCATGTAGCTATCCAGTTGATGCACTTTGTCATATTATAAGCATCATGTATGTACAAACATGTTATGCAGTATTTCCTACCCTGTAAAAGACCTGGAAAACAGGATGGATCTATGTAAAAAACACCAGTCCAAATTGAAACCTATTTTAGAAAACATGTCACATGGACGTTTCCATACTCGTCATAATATTCGTCATGTTTTGTTTCGTGACACGAGAAGAAGATGAATTGTCGCATATAATGCAATTCCAAGTTCTACATCCTTATAAACATATGGTCGGTTTTCCTCTTTCAGATTACAACGCCCAAGGAATTTTATCCCACGTGACAGTGGCCGGATCCAAGCTGAGCATCCTGGACGGATCTGCATTCGCCGGACTTGAAATTCAAAATATTCAGTTGAACAAAAATGAGCTTTACTTCATTTCAGAGTACGCTTTTAGGTGAGCCGTTTGACAATCGTTTTAACATGACCAAGTTTTCATCATGTTTTCGAAATGAATGAAAGTTGGTCTGTAGCCATGTAGGTAAGCAGAAATTTAATCCATACACGCACTACATACAGTTCGGAGAGGAGTACGAGTCATGTAGGAGCACTAGTCAAGTGCAATCTTCTTTTTGCTACGTTACCCCGAATACGAGTCTTCCCTGGAGAAAGATTCCTGAAAGTCTGGCAGTATTCATGGCTGTACTCCTCCTCCATTACACATGTACCCACTTTCTCCTCATGGCGGATAAAGTATTAAAGTGCAGACAACAAATGTCGATTCCTCTTATCTCCCACCTCCCTCTCTTCCCCTACCAGTGAGAAAACTCACCTTTGCTCACACTAAGACCCCATTCTTGCCAATACAGGAGTTTTAAATTATTCCTGCAGTTGCTTTTTTCCCATAAAACGAGAAATGGAGACGGAGATGTGAGACACACTCACATTTATTCAATTTATCCACAAAAAACTGCAGCCACAACATATGTACGGACGTATACCTACATGCACTCATACATATGTAACCCTGCAGTTATGTAAGATAACCTGCAGAACCCAGTAAACGAGACGGTTCTTCCCTTACATATACTTAAAAACCAATAATACTAACATTTTCTGTTAATTGCTTGTTTAGCTCCATGAGCAATTCCTTAACCGTGTTGGATTTGTCGTCCAATTTCCTGGATGAAATTCCTTTCGCTGCCTTCAAATCACTCAAGTTACTGGAGTGGCTCAATCTCAGCAAGTAAGTCCTTTCATCTAATTTTCCGCGAGGAGATAAATAGTTCGCAAAGAACAGAGCCGGGTGAAATAGTGACGACGCGAACAATGGAAGCCAAGCACGTTCCGAGTCGAAATAAAGAAAAGCCCAGTGTTCTTCTTAGACGCCCAGTGTTTAATGTTCTTAGCGAGGAGTGGAAGCGATATAAATGTGTAGTAAGCTTCCCTGGGTGGTAAAAGTGATATGGCTCAGTTACTAATTACTTCTTCTTTGCTTCCACTTGCTCCACATATGGTTATGGTCACACTTGCGCCTTATACGTATTTAGCTATATGTGTGTGTGCATGCTCTTGCTGGGTGTCGGGATGGAAGCCGCTTTCACTTGGTTTCTCATAGTTGTCCTGTTTTTGTCCGAAAGTGGAGAAAAACTTAAAATGTCGTTTCCACTTGACGCACGAATTGTGAAGGAGGGACCACGTCCACGTATGTATGAAGATCCGACGCACTTTATCCAGCTTCTCTCAGACCTTCTTAACTTGATAACTTTGCAGGATTAGTGTTGTCGTGGACTCCTCGGTCGGAGAAAGTAGGCGGATGTGAGGGGACAGTGTTTATACATTCAAGACAGCACATCGCCAAAAGTATAGAGATCCGTGAGAAGCTACGTTTTGGTTTAAACATATACTACACGGACCGACATGCCATTCGTCTCATTTCACGTCACCCTGTCAACATCACATGTTCCTTATCTTCAGGACAGCCTCGCGTTCCGTCACTCTCAACTAATTACATTCTGCCAAACTCTCACGGAATATCAACAAATTAAGGGTGACACTTTGTTCAAATTTGGATGCACTGTTTGTTACAGGAAGGTGACAAATTGAGTGTGAAATTAAATAAATCTTTTTTATACGGAATGAAGGGAAAATGTGGGACGAATTCAATCATAAAACTTTACCGAGTAAATTTTCCCATTAACTTTTACTCTAGCAGAAGAAACTTTCACTTTCACTGCGAACAGTATTTAAAATTACTCGCTTAATTTTATGTAACAAATGTGTCGAATGAAAAACACAGGCTGGGTTATTGAGATTAGCTGTATTCAAATACATGTCTTATCAGAATTTAGTCCTAGAGGACACACATACCTACTGGATTTTCTATTATATTTGCTTAGACATGGTGAAAGCCTATCATACTTATTTGATTTAATTTTATTAAGTAGTGTTTCATGAGATTTATCCAAGTAGTGAATTAACCAGCGAGCTTATATTTGTAATGCATACTTTCGTTCATCATGCATACATACTTTCGCCTATAATCAATCCACAATCAAAACTAGAGTCATTTTCCCCTCGTCAAGCAATATGCCGACGGCTACGTATAACAGGACCAGAATCTTGTTATCCTGTCCTGAGAATGTAATCTGTTCGAAGGAACAGTACATTTTGATGAATGATTGTTTCACTATTTATGTACATACGACAAGGAAGTCAGATTTATGTACAAGAGAACACACACCATGAATTTTAGGCAGCACTCCATGTACAAACATGATTGACAGTTGTAGTTAGTTTAGTTTATTGCTTCCCAAACACACTTGCTCCCCTAAAAAATTGCCCCATGGTACATACAAAATAATCTACAATATCTACATGCCACATACATAAAGTATATGTACCAAAGTCGAAAATATAATGGTTCTAGTCTTATTTGCATACTGGATTCGTTAGGGAATGGAAGCAAGTGTTGAGTTTAGATTTCGAAATCAGCCAACACTCGGAGCGAGAGCGAGTTAGAATTACTGCTCTCTTCTTCACTGTTTGCTGATACAAAACCAAATGCAAGTCAAATATATGCTGATTGTAGAAGACTTATTCGTGGTGGGATTTGCACAAGGCAGGTGGTTCATTTTCTCCCTGTGTGATTTTCACACTGAGAAGTCCCCCTTCGAGGTATAATCAATCATATCTCCACCACATTCAGCAGTCATAATAATACAGTTATAAACTCACAAAGAGAGAGAACGAGAGATAGAGCAAAACTTTACTAAAAAGTTATCTCAGATTATCCCACATACATGGAAAATATTGCACATGCAAATTCTCCCCCACATTTCCAAGAATCACTACTGGATGGACTGGTTTTCACAAAAGACGAGAAAAAAAGTCGATAAGAAAAGCACAAAAGTTAAACAATCGTTTTCATTAGAGTTTAGTCTGATTTGAAAGACAAACAGGGACCCGTCGAGCTGGTGAAAGTTTCCATTCAACACCGCCTCACCTTGTAAACTTGGTTTGTCTTCTGGGCCCGACCGACGGTTGATTTCCATGAAATGTATTTCGGATGAAGTGTAGACAGACGAAGAACAAGAAGAACTCAAATGAACATGGACGGCAACTAAGTAAACTCGCAGAGCATGAAAAACTTCTCAAATCCTAACGAGCAATGAATTATTCATAACTCTCGGGCTAAATGAAGGCTTCTTCTTCTCTTCAAATATCGTGCAAAAAATGTTTAAATTACGTCATACACCATTTAGCTCGTACTTTATGAAGGATTACATACATATATTATTACACCCATTCTTGTGAGGAACGGGACTGATAGCGGATAAATAAATCGATGCGAAAAGGAGATTAATGGACAAGATTTAGTCAGGTTATGGTGCAGAGTGATGTTTGCGGCGGCGGTGGTGGTGGTGCGGGCAAAACCCACTCGGTACGTCTGAAAGGAGAAGAAAGAGGGGAATTAATTATCACACAATGGTTAGCTTAGCCTCAAAGATTAACATCCTCTCCTATACATACGTAACGCAAGTACGTATGGTACATGTGTATCAGGGAGTGATGTATCTTGGCGTGAGACGCGTAGAATTATCGTGGGTATTGATGAGCTTAGTGGTCGCAGATATAGATAAATAGTGGGAGGGGAAGGAATATTCCCATTCCGTTTTGTTACAAATGTTGCTTCAGTCGTGGAATAACTGCCGCGGGGACAATGGATGCAACCTGGCGTGGAAAATAATGGCTGCACTTTGGTCTCGGACTTTATCAGGAGGGAATGAATTGTGGGCGGAAGAATGGGCCGGGACAACGGATGCGGTTTGGCCTGCCGCCGTGTACACTTTCTCCGTCGTTGTGGCCGTGGTGTGGTCAATTGAAAGCTGGATTAGGTGCATCTCTCATTAAGACAAGAAATTCAATTACTTACTTATTCCATGCTGACTTTGGGGCTGGAACTTTCTGGCACAAAATACCACAAATTATGGCCAGACTGAGGGAAGGAGGAGGGCAATTTATCCTCTTAATTGACCCGTTACGTGTGCATGTTTAGGGCGAAGATGGGGTAAATATATTTATTTCTGTGTGTGCGTCTAGATAATTCTGATTTTGACGTATGAGATTATTATTGTTATTGGAGAGGGTCAAACTATTTTGGGCTGGTCATTACACGACTATATTTATATAATATTAATAATATCCATCTCACTTTTCAGGTAATAGCATTGTGTTTTTTTATATTTTTTGCAGTAACCGGATCCGCACGGTGGAAGGAGACTGGTTTGGTTTGACGATGTCTTTGCGCCAACTTACTCTGTCTGAAAACTCGATTGGGAACCTTCCTCAGAAATTATTTCATCCATTCCATCGCTTAATTTGGCTCGACCTCAGTTCCAATTTCATCCGAAATCTTAGCCAACACAATCTACCGCCGAATGTACAGGCAAGTTAACTGCTTGTTCTCTCTCTATTTTTTTACTTTCTCCGTCAGTATGTAACTACTTTCTCGCTAGTTAAGAGTTGGCAGATTGGCTAAATGGAGAGCCAATCAAAGTGTATGAATCAGGAAATATGCTTTGGTACGAAAAAAACGTGCAGATTATTTGTAAATCCGAACACGGATTTCGCCATGAATTATTATAAATAGTTTTACCCATTGTTCATGAAGTATCCCAAATAAGAGAGGGAGCCTACTACGTACAAATTGTTGGATGTTTCCATCCTTATAATATTTTTTTGGCCGGTTCGCTTAATCAATTCATACATGGTTGACCAGAAGTGGTTTTATCTCGTCTTCCGCCCAGTTGATTAGCGGAAGAACACTGAATCAGCGAATATACGGAGAAAGTAGAGAAATTGTATTATCCTTTTCCTTCACATACTCCAACCCACGCACACACGGCGTACAAATTTCGTGGTATCTCTCTCTTTATCTCCCTGGTGAAACAACAGATTCAATATCATATCAAATTAATCTGCTCTTTAATTAATCCAAGAGAGAGAAAACGAGAGAAAGTTGTTCTCATGATTCTGTGATTTTGATTAGTTTGCTGCGGAAGTTTCACTACTTTGTATTCCAATCCTATTTTCTTTGCACCCCACCGACTGCTCTCTTCACATTCATCAACTTTATAATTATCTGTGTGAAGTGGAGTGTTGAGATCCACAATATTTTCCTACTAATTCTCAGAATCCTGCTTTCCCACAGGTTTCTTGCTCTTTCCGGTGATTTTCCTTGTTTGTTGAGTAATGAGGTCAAAATGAGAAGAGATATGGGAAATATTTATTTTGGGGGTGGCTAAATTTGCTGGTGAAAGCGTAGGAGAAAATCTGAAATGTTTGGATGAGTCTCACTTTCCCCGCAGCAAAATCTATTTCATTTCTCTGGTAAGGAAAATTGCTCGAGGAGAAAGAAAGGTTATACAAGTTTGGATCATGAATTGAGCAAACACTCGAACCAAATAAAAGTTAAAATCACTTCACGAAAACACAAACACATTTCGAACCTGGTTTTCATTCATGGAAATCCTAACTGTTGTTTTATCATTGAACTTATCAGCATATTTCTATGAAAAAACGATTGTTATCTCCTTTTGTAGTAATATTTCACTGAAATGGCATCTCCTGAAATGGTGGTGACAGCAAGTTTTATACACATTTTAATACGGAAAGATTTCATGTTTGCTGGTTTTAGACGGTGATCATGACGAACAATCCGATCTCGGTGTTCCCTCTGGGCATTTTTGCACTCCGGTCGCTGTCCTGGCTGGTCTTTTCGGGCTGTGGGATTGAAAATGTCCCAAACTTGTATCCTCGGGGAACCGCGGCAACCCAGCTAAATCAACTGGACATTTCACACAATCTGATCCAGGTAAGTTTTGCTCTCTCGTGGGAACCGACTGAGTAGGTGGATACAGCCGACTGCGTAATTGGCGAGGGAGCATGTTCACTTAAAATTGAAATTTTATGTGGGAAATCACAAGATTAAAGCGACCCAACCCGCCCACTCACAAACTTGCTTCCTTCCTTCCTTCCTGCTCTCATGTGCCGTCATAATATCCAGCCTTTCCCCTCTAATAATAATCCCAATGACAGGAATAAAGATAAAAATTGAGCTTCTGTCTCTCCCCTCGCCCACATTTCCTGCATATCATCATCATCTTTGTCATCTCCACAGCACTGGCCAAATCGACCGTTTGCCAGCCAACTCAAGATTTTGGATTTGGATGTGAGCAAAAATTACATTGTGGCGTTACCATCTGGTGCTTTCCATTCGATGAATGCATTCCGAATATCATTTGGGCACAACCGCCTCGCAACTATTGATCCCATGGCATTCGACACACTTGGTCCGACTCTTCAGTATCTGAATCTGGACAACAATCGGTTGGAGGGCGTGCCCTGGGTGGAGATTGGCAATCTCACTTCACTCAAACATCTCTATTTGGGGAATAATCTAATCCGGGATGAATCACTCGAGAAAGGGAAAGACATGGAGTTTGGTGAGCAATAATTAACCTGTGCGAATTCCCATCAATCCGACGCACACGGAGATAAATCCACTCTTTAATTTATTACAGACTGCAGTAATCTACAATACTTTGGACTAAATGGGAACGGTCTCACACGGCTTCCTCGTCGCATCCTAAAGTAAGTCGACACACAATGTGTGTAGAGATACATACATACATAGAAAAGCTGCTAGGAATTTATCTCCATTTTTAACCACTCTAAACTCCCACAGCTCATGCATCTCTCTAATTCACCTCAACTTGGGCTACAACCAGATCGGAAACTTGGATGAACTTGTGACCCGAAAGTTCAAAATGCTCTCCACCCTCATCCTGCGTAACAATCCGATCCACTCCCTCTCCTTTGAAGGCAACAGCAAGCCGGCCTATCATCATTTTTTCCACGACGACAAAAACAATCCCACTCCCACCCTCCCATCAGCCTCCATTCTCAACCCGAACGAAGTTGTTCTTCACGGGCAACAATTTCATAAATCGCTGGATAAAATTCCAAACGTATTTCGTCCCGAGTCGTTTCCTCGCCTGTTTGAACTTTCTCTCTCATTTTGCGAGCTGAGCGGAGAACTCGCCCCGTTCCCCGCACTTGCTTTAACTAACCTCGAAATCAGCAATGGGCTCAAGAGTGCGACATCCATTAAGGCCGAGTCCTTCCAAGCACTTAGAGAGCTCGAGTGGATCGCATTGGATAATAACCAAATAGTGAATGTCAGGTGAGAAAAAGTGGTGTCTTTCTGAATAAAAGTTATCGCTCAAGTTATTTTTTATGTAATCGCGAAATGAAATGAGAGACGTGGCGGTGGTGGTGGTTGGAATGCGTTGGTGAAAGTGTGGCTTTCACCACCTTTCACTTCTTCGGTGTGACAACTGCTGCTGCTCCGTTTCCTTGTGGACGGACACATTCTTTTACTTAACCATGACCAGCTTGGGTAGTATTTTAGTCTCATAGCTCATAGTTTAGTTTATAGTTGGGGAAAGTTTTCCCATGGAGGCTCCTGCTGGACGGGTAAACTTTTCCCCTTCACAGATTCTTTTTCACACTTGTGAGAACTTGGAACACTTCTTTATTCCCGCATTCTGTCCTCTTTTCCACATTTTATTATTGCTATTGGATCGGTGGTGGTCCATTCACCGGGAGGGCACACGAGCTATCTTTTCCTCGTAATGGATGACACTGCGAGAGACGGGCCGGGTCAGTGTAATGGGAAAAATTATATTATTTTTGGGCGAATTCTTTTCCTCCTCACATAAAATAATGATATGGCTGTACATACGTACGTGTGTGGCTAACTGAATGTGGTAGATTTTCTACTCCCATCCATTTATCAAGTTTGCTTATCAATCTTCCTCCTTTTATTCAGCGAGTACACCTTCTACTCCAACAAGAACATAACCTACGTCAATCTCGAGTTTAACCGGATATCGGTCCTGCCACGGCAGATGTTTCACCCGGACATTCACCACTCGATGAGAGAATTACGATTTTCTCACAACAAGATTCAAACTATCGGGTCGGATTCATTCCTCTCTTTTCCGGTGGGAAATATGGACCAATCTTTTCAGACCACTATCGACCTAAGGTATTTATTACTTCATTAACTTATGTACATGCTATAAAAACGTTTATGAAAACGTATGGCACCACTTTTTCAGCTACAATACCATCCATACAATTGAACGCCACGCATTCACAGTCCCACCCCCGTCGCCAATTTCGCTCGCAGTTTCGGCGACAAATTCAAAAATATTCTCAAGAAGTGAAGGACTCAATTTGTTTTTGAGACACAATCGCATCACAACCGTTCGCAGTGGGGCTTTCTCCCAGGAAAAGTTTGCCCTGGTCGATATCGCCTTCAATCTACTGACCCACTTCAATTTCGATACTTTTGGAAAGAAATGTCTCGTCGGAGGTGTGAACATTAGCCACAATTCGATCGAGCGGATAAACAGTCATGGTGGGAGACGTCTGCTGATTAAATTCCTCGACGCATCGCACAACAAGCTGAGTTACGAGGGGGTCAAGATCCGCACGGTGTGTCCAAAAGAGCTACTGGATCTCAGCTTCAACCGAATTGAACGCGTGGATGGAGACCTCTTCCCGACCAATTGTTCCATTAAGGTGAGTAGATACCAGACATAATTACGTTCATGATAAAAATTTCAATTATGAAAATGTCTCATAAAAGGGAGCGGATTTTAAATCCACTCTCGAAAATTGTCTAAGCCCAGCCTGCTCCGCATGCTTTCCTTTGTTTCATAATACCACACACTTGTCATGAAATCTCTCCATCTCAAAATTGCATTTGAAAGCTTAAGTCGAAAACCTTTTTGCGACTATTTAACCCCGCGGCGGTGGAAACAGAGTGAAAATTTTAGCCTCCACACGAGTAAGTAATTCCATGTGCCAAACAGTGAAAATATACATACGACCAACTCCGCCTTTTGCTTTTATTCCTTCTCACATCCAGCCCAACCTCATAGCAGGAGAGAAAAAAAGAATCAGGCAATGTTACTGCACAGCCAAACCAATTCAGCGTATCTAGCAGTGGAGATGTGAAGTTGAGATATTTGTGAACTTTGGTGAAGAACAGAGATACTCCTCAGAGTAAAGTTTTTGTGTTATTGGTTGAATAGTGCGAGTTAGTGAACTAATGGATTCATGATTTATTCATGATTCCAGCTGCTACACACATGCACATAACACACTTCCCTCCGTGGCGCAGTAGTTCATATATTACACTTTTACTACCGATAGCCCACCAGGGAGGAACTTTAAGGATAAGCTCAAACTCTCGTACATGCATACGAACGAAGCATGGCCAAATCCACATTTAAGCTGCCCACTAGTCTTGCATCCTGCTGCTTTGCAATGTTAATTAGTAGATATTTACATAGTGGATACTAAAGCAGGCCCTGGACTGGGGAGAGAAAGTTAGTTACGTATGGTACAGATTGGTCATTCAGTCATAGAGCAAAAATCGTGTCGGACATTCATGTCGGGTTGCGAAAACACATGCATGACACATTTTTGACCTCATCGGGGACCTTTTCATGTTTGGCTTGGCAATATATTCGTCAACATGAGTGACACGAATAATGTAGTTACACAATATTTCACACATAATTTTGTTTTCCTTTTTCCATTACTTTTTAAAGCCTAAGTTCTAGCATCAAAAACCAACTTGCTAATGCTGATCGAATTATGCATTCCTACTTTAACGGTTACATCAGCATTCATTGTTATAGCTCATTCTACCGATGGAGAGAGAGAGAATAACGTAACGTGGAACTTAGTGTCGACCTATCTGCTAAATTCACCCCTGCTCTCGTTCACATAGTTGCGGTTATTGTGTGTGCCTTCCCCCAAATAAATTCATGGATGAATAAAGTACAAAGAGTTCACGGACGGTGAACTCGTTATGATTAGCAAAACCATACACAATTCTACCCTCTATTTTACGTGATAATGCAAAAGGACAGAAATGGCGCAGGCATTGGTCCAGTGCGTAATGAGATCATAGTTCCATGAGTAATATGCAATTGGCGCAGCCATGCATATACCGCACAAACCAATATGTGTACTCACCGCCGTGCCGTGTGTACCTATACTTTCACTAATACAACCAACCATTGTATGTGTTTGCCATGCGACTGACCATGTTTCATTACATTACTCGTCCCGTAAATTTCACATGGCATCACTTCAACCACCGATGAGCCCGAGTTGGGCTTCCTACAGACTGGACATCATCATCATTACTGAATAGTGAATGAATGAATCAGGAGGAGAAAGTCAGCCCAAGCGAAAATCCAAAGCGCTTTCACAAGCTAAATTTATTTTCATGGTTCACTTGTAATTTAAAATCATTTCGATTTATTCATTCCCCTCGTCGTCGTCCATCCTCCGAAATTGGTCAGATGAATCTGCTCTCCACATACATAGCTCTACGCAACATTGTCCATTATTCCCGGACAAATTTAATTCTGAATGAACCCTGGAACAATTGAGAGCCATCCTGCATGCGAGCAGGGCACAATGTCCGTGTGGGTGGAAACATGACAGCGATAGAGGAATCAGTGATATGGAAGGAAATCTAAAACTGGAAAATCAGAATGACGATGATGCAATGTATCTGTAAAAGTGCAGAGAAAGAGCGATCCAGCGTCCTACTCCCTCACGAACCAAAACGGCATTATTATTAGTGTGATGATTATTATTCAATGTTCAATCCTGAAGTTGCTTTTCTGCCCGAAAAATAACCCTATTTCGAGACTCATATGTATACGAAGGGAGGAAAATGATGAAAGTTATTTACCGTGTTATTTCCAGGTAGTGAATCTGAATAGTAACAAGATTGCCAGCCTGGACCCTGACGCTTTCTCGCAACTAAAGGACTTGACGGTATGTCTGCATATATACTTGTACTAATGATACTGCAAATAGGGATGGCTCCCTTACTACGAAATTATTTAACCACACAGCACCAATAGAATTTCTCTGAGAGAGGAGTTCAAAATATTAAAAGTTTTATATCCAGCCAAACTCATAACGCATAATTCTGCACATCCCATCATGACTGACACATTTCACTCTGTCTTATTTCAACTTTTTGGAGGAAAATCCCCAACTAAATTCTAAATAACGTATGTATTCACCCATCCAAAATCCGAATCCAATCCAAATCCGAAATATAAAAGTTACGTATGTACAAGGATTTTTTTTTCCTCCAAGTTTCTTAAAATATATACTCCTCGTAGAAAAAAGTTGCTCAAATGAACTGATCGTTAGAGAGAAAAAAAAAGTTTTATATAACGTCAAAAGTTCAAGTGAATCGAGTCAAATCAAATTTTTATAGAAATCGAGGGTTAAACTTTTTAAATTGGTGTGGAAATCCGTGTACCGCGAAAGTGATAAAAAATGTTTTTGTGCTTTCCATAATTTTGTAAGAATAAATAATCTATCCTACTTTTCCAGGCGCTTTATTTAAAGGGGAATCTGATCTCCTACGTGCCCGAGATATTATTCATTCGTAACCACAAACTGACACATTTGGACCTTGCCGAGAACAAGATTCGTTCCCTGCCACGCGATTCGCTGGTGGGAAGCAACATTGAAATTCTTCACTTATCTTCAAATCAGTTTGTCAGCATACCCGTCGGCTCTCTGGCGCAGGTGAGTGCACAAATTTGTAGTGGCCATGTTTTTACCAGTAATTATTGATCTCTCTTCTTCTCCCATACGTAAAGGGATACATACATACACTTCCTCTCTTGTTGTTGTTGCCGGTTGTGTGTAAAATTTCATGTCAAAATCCTGACAGAAGTGCTACACGTAGCCTTCTCTCTCTCCAAATCCCACCGGGATGCATTCACATAACGACAAGAGAGAGAGAGACAGAGAGATATGATATCCCGACCGGCTCAAATTCATCCTCGACGTACATCACAAAGCATAAGCTCGTTTCATAATAACTTTCAGATCTCTCGCCGACTTAAAATACTGGACATTTCAGGAAATGCTTTGGAACATCTGGACAGCACAATGTTTGAATCCATTCCAGGCTTGGTTCACTTAAACTTGTCCTCAAACAGACTTTCCATACTTCCTGGTTCGTTGTGATATAAACGCGCCTACTTAAAAGTTGGTGAATATCTATAAGTTTATATGTATATACTTTCCAGATAACGCTTTTGCAAATCTGGCCTCGCTGCGGGAGCTGGATCTCTCCCACAACTATCTCCGGGCCAATTTTAAGGTAAAAGCCACACAGGGGAGTTTTTTCACCAGGGAATCACCATCATCTAAAGCAACAGAGTTAGTGAAAGCACTTTTGGGAATGCATTAGAAAAGAAAGATTGTATCCCCATGTGTTGAAAGTCTCATAATACGCCAACTTTTTGTTTTTCTTCATAAGCACAAAGATTGTCTGATATCATGTCTGATTCCCAGGCTCGGTTAATCTCAGCCAGTCAAAATTTCTCAACTTTTGAAGCATTGCAGTATGATTTCGAAATTAGGAGAAATATTTAATACGAAATCTCTCTTTCACAATAATTTAGGAGCTGTTTCACTTTGTCCCAAAACTCAAACTTTTGCGAATTTGCGATTGTGGGATTACAACGCTTCCTCACTTGCCATTGCCACATTTGAGGTAAATTGAACTAGTTTTTAGCGTATGTACATGTATCGAAAATACACGACTGAATAAGTACATATGTCCAATCTTATGTAATTTTTGTCTCCAGCACCCTCGACCTCTCAAGGAATGGTCTGACTGAAATCAGCACGCAAAGTCTAACCTCACTTAATAGACTTCGCTCACTCGACCTGTCACATAATCTTCTCCAAAACTCTCGATTGCCTAATTGGACTCCACTTTCAAACCTCGTTAAGCTCAAATTGTCCAACAATCCCGTTAAAAGGTTTGTTTTTCTTCATCATTACACAAATTTATAAGAAATTGGGGCGACTTCTTGGAAAAGCCTTCTTCAAAATGAAACCCTTGTTTTTGTTATGTCTACAAATAAGTATGTATCATGCTAAAAAATTCCCTCTGACTGAAAAGTCGGACTCTTCATCTTTCTGAAAGATGTACCAGCATGAGGACTGAGGACGAAGAGCGCTGCATACATATTGCTCGAGAATTCCCTTTGATCCGTAGTCTTTTATATAACATTCTCTCTTTTCCGTCTCACTTTAGTTTAACACGTGACACATTTTTCGGGCTGAGTCGATTGGAGAGTTTGGAGATGCTGGACCTCGACCGTGTGGATCGATTTGATTCTGATGTGCTTTCCAACCTAATGAACCTAAAGCAACTTTCTGTCGAAACGTACCCCAACATTGAGAAATACCGTTTCAGACTGGGTAAGTAATAGCCAAATTCAATTACGATTTAGAACAAGTCATCGGATTTTTTAGATCTCTCTCTCACTCCTTCTCTCACTTTGAAGAAGAAGCTCAAATAAATGCGACATGTGCCACCTTTGACTTTGACTTTTGGCTAGAACCTCGAAATCCTTTTTTTCTATTTCTCTGCTCTGCTCTGGTCTGGTGGCTATCTTTTAAAGTCAAGAGTGACCAAATCAAGAGTTTGTTCTACAAATTTACTCCTGGGCACTCTCTCCTCCTGCAAAATTGAGTGAAACGGCTACAAATTGAAAATCCATCCGAGTTGTTTCATTAAAAAACTGCTCAGAATTGAATTATTCACGGCACAGTAGGCATCGAGTTTAACCTGAGTCATCATCTCTTCATTTCATGACAGGAGCTGTCCTCTCCGGAATCGGGAGTTTGGAGGAGTTACACGTGCAAATCAAGGAGTCGACCCTCTCTGACCAATTATTCGGAGGAATTTTACCCGGCCTGAGAAAACTGAGGGTGACGGGTAACAACTTGCGTCGGATTGAGGAGCAGGCTTTCGAAGGTCTTCAGAACTGTCTGCACATGGAGTTGACGATCAGCGGTACGTCGGTGGAGGAAATCCCATCAAGAATCTTTGAACTTCTCCTCAACGCACAGTGGGCCAAGCTGGACTTGTCCTTTAATAAAATTTCCACCCTCAACTCTGCCAGTTTGTATCCCAACTCGTCATTCTGGTTCTCCAAAGGAACTAAGCTCCTCCAAGGTAAGAATCTGCTTCTCAGACCGTCTCTCCTAAGGTAATTACGATAATGGACCCGTTGCAATTTCTTCCCGTGCTGAGGTAGGATAACCTAAAAGTCGTTGGAATGGTGGCACGGGAATCTGTACATGTCTCTACTATTACATGATCCAGTCGGCCCACTGCTCTTGCCAGCTACTAAATTGATTAAATTAGATAATCTTTTCAATACCTTGCCCACCACCAAAAACTACTCGAGGGGAATTTCATGCAGTTCACTTAGTAAATAAATCCTAAATAGTGGCGAACTTCTTCACATACAATGCAAGTCACTTTTGTGTCTTCTTCTCCACTGCAACTTCCAATGGCGATGGTATTCAAGCTTCTATTCAACAAATATTCCCCTCTATCTACTAGCATTACACGACTTATGTACCAAGTCCTCAATAATACCAATCGTGTAGCAGACATGAGATAATTATCCCGTTGGGACCCTGCATAAACCACGTGTCCAAGTTTTGCCCTATTTTTACTCTCAATTTTCCTGATCATCTACCGTACCAGTTTTATTGTGGGAGCTTAATTTTAGGACGGCTACACTGTCGAATTGATCGCACCATGCTTTATGCACGACCCTTTGCAAACCACACGGTGAACTAACTAAGCTAAATAAAACCATGAGTGAATTGCCCACATGAAGTTAACGTGTGTTCACCTTTGCACAAGTGTTTTTACGGCTTTGGTTTACAACCCGTAAGTGTGTGCCTGCATGTGAATTACTTTCTCCAGTTCCCGTGTTGGGTTTCGAGTGTGAGTCAATTAGGTGAAAGTGCGAAAGGTTTCTAGTTTTACAAGTTTGACGGCAAAAGTTTTGAGGGGGGACCGTTGGGGCAGTAAAGTTAAGGTTTGATTCAGTTGGAAAAAGTGTCTATGGCGAGAGTACAGTTTTGGTGTCGATGGGATATTGAGACATCTCAACTTCCTCCCAATTAGAAAGTAGTGACCACTCCTTACAGTACTTGATGTGTAGCTGACTAAAATATGTTACTTTTATTTCAGGTGGATTAGTCCTTACCGGAAATGACATGCAGTGCGACTGCAATTTAGGTAATTGCGCATTTGTCCCCCGTAAACATCATTTTCACATAGAATATGTATGTATGTATCATTACATAAATATTCGCAATAATCCCACAGTTTGGCTTGGTGACTGGTTGCGTCGTTGGTTACGCGAATCTTTCGAGTCTCATTCTGCCCTAATTCCTGAAGTCCACGCCATGTACGAAGTAATCAGTGAGACGACCTGCCTCGACTCCAGATATTCTGCAAACACCAAGATTCCACTCGTCCGGCTGTACCCCGACCACATCTGCCATGCCTCCGCCCTCTCGGCCGCTAACTCACTTAAGTACTTTAATTTCCTCACCTTCTTCCTCATTATCCAGCTCCTCATAGTCTCCTGACAAGGTAGAGGACAACTTATCACCTAATCATGGCTATGGCGTCGAGAGGAGAGCGGTGTCTTGCAGTGCGGCGAATCTGGAATTCTGCTCACTTTCACTTTACGTTGTATACGGTATTTCGCTAGATGTACGTAATAATATCATGAAAATAACAGATATGTGACTATTTTTCTTATTCAAACATAACATACATATCGGTGTATTGATCGTGGTGAACAGACTTAAATAAACTATAAACCAAATAATCAAAACTTAACACTTGTCATAATTTGTAAAGGGAAACATTACTTTTTTATTATTGATGTTCATGTTCATGATTAATAACAAGTTACTAATTAACACCTATTTGACAATGTCGCTGATGGCTTATCGTTCATATGGCGGCGATAACCGCTTTAGGATTACACATGTCAAGAATTTTTCAGCTGCCACTGCTCCAGACACCATTCTGAGGCTAAACCTTTAGTACGCCCCTGAAATTTTAAGTTATCCAAGGTATCGCACTTCTACGACCAAAATGAACTCACCGTGTGTGCCTGGAACGTTATTACATATCAATTTATGGCTTCCATTTTATCTCTAAATGTGCCTTTCTATCTCCACTTGCTACATACACGGACCGTACCCAAACCTCCCACACATTTACTGAAATCCACTAACAAAAGGGAAGCGAGAAAGTTGCAAAGTTCTACCCGCGTCCTCTCCCAGTCTCCGTAATGCCACTACATGAACCAAATGCTGACCATGGGATTTTGAGAAATCAAGGGTTAACCGAGGCAAAGTTGCTACACCCGAGAGAGCAGAGTACTACATACGCAGTAGAGAAAGTGAAAGTAAGTAACCCAACGTACAGCCACCCAACAGATTGAACAACTGGGCAGAACTAATCAGCATGAACACAAACCTCGTAGTCGGAGGAGGATTGGGGGCTAGATTGTGAAGTGTATCTGCTCTATCGCTCCGTACTCTTACTTTCACTCGTGCTTCTTCACCAAGCAATTCAATTCAATCCACTCTCCACGTATCTCACTGTCTTTTCTTAGCTCACCGTCCTCCTCGTGACCTTCGTCGCTACCTGAAGTGGAAGAATAGCTTTTAATCTGAGAATGAAAATTCACCACCACTCACTCTCATTCAGAGTGGAGAAAGTTTTACAATCAGGTTCATTCCCAATTTTGTGCATTTATAGTAAACCAGTCTAAATTTAAAGTTGTCCCATGAACCACTTTCTCATTTTGTGGTTGGTGATCATGGGAGGTTTCTGCATACCCAGGTTTGATTGATAGGAGAGAGAACAAACCCAACCACCACCACCACACCCACCAGGACTACCACCAATGTGGTAGTTCTGCATTACTTACATATTTCTTTCTGTCTTGTACACCAGTACAGCTAGTTTTTACCAACAGAGTCTCTTCCTTAATATAAAAAATGGGGAATACACCAAAAACGCAATCTTCCCCGGGTTTCTCCTTAATAACGGAGAAAAATACGAGTACTTTTCCCTCACTTTAATCGGCTGGTGACAGTGAAAGTAATCTTTTTTGTTCAATCCTCCCCTTTTTTTACCCCACCAAAACCATACCACATATCACATCATAGCATCCTCCATTATATTCAAGGAGAGGACAGGAGTAAAGGATGAAATGCAAAAAAGGAAGTGAAAGCAACAATTAAATTTCCCTTTTCTCTCCATCTCCTCGACTCTCCCTTTCCTCGATGTCACAAACAATCTTACCTTGTTGAGATGCAGTTTATAGTGGATGTATGTATGTAAATGTATATTGTTACTGACTGCCGGATCAATACTTAAGTATATTACAACACGGGACACAACTTTGCTATTTAGACTCCTACGCGAACTTTCTCTTTTGCTCTTCCGCCACTGCTCTGAGGAAGAATTGTTTCCGAAACCGTTTACCTAAAATCTTGAGACAAATGTAGTCACAAAACCACCTCGGCGTATATTCTTCACCTAAACTATATATTTACAGGAAGCAACAAATAATCCGACGGAAAATTGTCCATTTCTCAGCACGTAGGTTGGATGAAAGTGATAACCTTTTCTTTCATAAAGTTCTTATAATGCACCTTTTTCTCTATCCATGCATCCAAACCCTACAACCTACTTGAAGGATGGAAAGATTTGCATCAGGAAAAGTAAACATTCACATGACACACAAAAGGGTATTGCAGTCCTTCACAAGAAAGACGAAGGAAATGCTGACTACGATACTTTTGGTGTTGTTCTACCGACTGGTAAACTCTGAACGAGAGAGCGAATAGCTTTTTGAAAATTCAATTTTAAAAAAGTGTCCTAAACCTTTATAAACATTATTGGATATCCCGCTCTAAATTGACTAGATAATGCGCCCACTCTACTTTTCCTCGCTCCACTCTCAGGGTTTGGGTGGCTTTTATATTTTTGTGAGAATATTGTGCACGAAAATAAGATAAGTAAATGTATTTACTCCCGAGAAAGGAGGCTCATGCATGATGATATAAACGGGCATGTACTTTGTTAAATCAGGGGGATGCACACACATAAATCTTTCTTCTTGATATAATCTGCTCCTCTTTTTGGAGAGAAAGTCTTTAAATTATTTAAACTCTAAACGACGTCAATCATTGTTTTAAATTTTAAAGTGTTTCTATAATAAATGATGACGAAACTTGATAATCATCGTTATGTTTGAAGAGAACAGGATGAGCAGAGTTTAGTGTACATAAATCTTATCGTGTACAGAGAACAATATTTATGTACAAGTAGATAAGTCACTGCTGAGGCACATGCATACTTATTTATGTAACTATCTCATTTCGATGAAGCATGAAATGTTAAGTCAACTTGATGGACATAAAGGAGGAGGAGACCAAGAGAAATATTGCAATATGTACTTTGAGGTTACGGGGTAGAATTCAGTGCAAATTTTATTGCCCATTGTCTCCATGTCGACTGTGGTATATTTCCACTTCGTCCTGGTTGCCCTTTCCGTTTTTGATCTCTAGGAGTAGCATTTCTAGAACGCCCACTAGAATTGCTTACGAAGAAAAGAACGAGCATGATCTTGGGTTCTTTGTCAATTTCTAAGGGACAATATGCATCTTTATAATCGCCCGGTAAGTGCATTTGTTTAATAAATATCGTTACATCAGACGCGAGGTTACATAAATAAATGGACGGATTATTTCTTTTGTAATGTATCTATATCTTGCAAAATGACAGATCAATAATCGCTAAAAAATATTGACAAATATACCACATGTAACGCTATCTCTTCTTTAAATAAAGTATGTCTGGTTCAATCTTCGTCTCTGGAGGTTTAGATTTCTGTAGACTAACCTATATTAGCCCAATTCCATTCAAAATTTCAAGATGTGATTCAATGTTTACGCAATATTTCCCAACCTTGAGATAATGCAGTTTGAGAATGACGGAGCAAATCGTATCATTAAATTTGTCTCATAGTAGTTTTAAAATAAACATATCGCGAAAACACAGGACCGAAATATCATATTTAGTCTGACAATTTCCACCTCAACAGAGAATTCTACAACTTTGATGCAGTATTTCGATCACTCCACTGCAATGGAGGGCACAAATAAAGCTCAATTTCTTATTAATCTTTATCCAACTCACAATATCCCATTCCATTCGTGTGGAGTAACTGCCTTTAAAATTTTAATGGTCACATTACTCACTTTAATGGCTACCTGCTAATCAACTTCACAAACGATAAGCACCAGAAGGACTAACTTCTCACGATGCCGTGAAATTTTGGGAAATGTAAATTTTAATTTATTGTCCTTCTCTCAACTTCCACCAAATTTGGATGAAGAAGATTTGACGAATAATTTGCCCCGTTCTACCCAAGGATGACGAATGAGGATGGATAAAATAATCATAAACCTGCAAGTCCCCTCGTCTTCCAAGCCTTCTGCTTTCCTTGCTCTGTTCACTCCCAACTTAATTCGACAATAAATGTTAACGAGGAGAATTTGTGGGGTGGATGCAGCACGTGGATCGTACTCTGAGAGATTGGGTTGGTGTAGGTTGTGAATGAATATCTATCTACATATGTACGTGTCTATGTATCTGGTCCGGAAGCAAAGGTGGAAAAAGTTAATTAAAGACCGGGATAGAATAATAAATAAATAAATGGATGAAAGAGTAAGACATGCAAGCAAGCAAGTATTCACGAATTTAGTTGTCTCCTTATCAGGCAACGTGTAACAATGTTCACTTTGCTTAAGGGCAAATGGGGGTTGTTACGGTTAAGGAACAATGCCACGCTCGTGTTCTGTGCTCTTGTTTGACAATTAGGCTACAGGAGAACGATACAAGAGCTGTAAATTTCGGATGTCATGTCGTAACGAATAGTAGCGCTGGGAGAAAGTAAATTGATCTGCAAGTTCTTTCCGGTCAGATATGTGTACAGTTTTTCTTGAACTGTTTTTTTTTTGCTCGTGTGTTTGATACATAATGCTTAAGGAACAAATTAAATGATATAAAGGCTAATAATAGATTATTTGTAAGAGGTGGACTGTAAATAATTTCGCGAACTTTTAATACTTTTAGCCCAACCTGAGGTTGCTTGTTCTTAACAAATTTAAAAAGTGTTGTCACTCTATTAAATGGACTCACACTGATAAAAACGTGTTTTTTATCAAATGAATTACTTACAGCGTGTCACATAAGTACCTATAACTTGTCCCCAATAAATCAATAACCACCACTTCATACGTTCCTACGACCACTTTCCTGTTAGAATAGGTATGAAATATACATATGTACCACTGCATCGAATCGTTCTCACGTCGTGGGAAATATTCAAACCACGGAATGAGTTCCACTCATTCCGGAACTGTGGAACTGGAACTGTGAATGAGTCGAAGACCAGTTAATGGTTAACCAATAAACAGAATGCGGACTGGTACCATATTGTACATAGGTAATAATGTAACATAATATAAATATGTAGGTGAGAATAGGTGCAACATTTAGAGCGATGCATTCGATTCGATTCCACTTTTGCATTTTAAAGGCGAACACGTTTCATAGGGGTTGATCGACACAAATTTTGCATTAGGATGTCGACCAATCAATCCTGGACTATATTTCCACAAATTCTAGCTAGTAATTCCGTGATGATAAATATGTGCTTCTTTATATACATACGAATATATACCAATTTAGGTAATTAGTAGGCACAACAGGTTATTAGTAGTATACTGATCTTAAGAGGGAATTACAACGTTATAACACGTCCTCATGAAAATTACTTGCTGAACTAAAATTCTAGAGTTTGGCCACAATTTCCAATTTAAATTTTAACTCCAGTTTTACTTAGCCCATTCACCGGCAAATAATACAGTGCGCCCTTTCCAGCAAGCGAGTCCTTCCATATTCAGAGAAAAAGTTAGTCGGCGGTGTTGATGGGAGGAGGAGAGACAAACCAAACCACGAAGACAAATCGGAGAATGCAGCAAACCCTTTGACCGAGGAGAGGAAGACGACGACGGAAGACGGAAATGGATTCATGTTTCAAGCAGCCACCACATTAATGAGTATTTTGATGGAGTGAAAGTGGTCTTTCTGCCTCCAACTTAACTAGCTCGTTCTGATGGCAGCAGGGTAAATAATTTACCTCCTTTGAGAAGCAGTATCCATTTCATGGAATGAGATTTCTCATGAGAATTTAAGACCCTGTTTGATCTTCCACCCTTCCACGAAGAAGGTCTCACTCCAAATTTGTACTCTCCTCCCATACACTAATTCTATGCATGGCTATTTATTCAGGCTGGCTGTGTGATTAGAGGTTGTTGTTTCGAAATGCATTAAGCACGATGAATACATTGACCGCGCTCAAGGTATCAAATTCAAAGTTCAGATAAGTAAATTAAACCGATACAAAGTGTCGCTATTATAATTAAATTCAGTCGAGGTGCATCTTGTGTTATACGAATTTTGACAAAAACATGCCCACAATAAACTTAATCCTGACTAAATTAGGTACTCGTAATTCATATTCAAATGGAAATTCATTGTGCAATATGTAAATATTCATGTAACAACATCACTCACTAGTTCAAACATTTACTAAGGATAAGTACTTACCTAACTAACGAATATATACGTAAAATTAACAATTTATAGAAAATGAGTAATTCATTCATCACAGTCTGGGATGCATATGTTCAAATCTGGTGAAAAAAGAAGAGTGACTTTTCAACACGCTTACCTAATCCATATCTGATGTCGCCTGAAATCTCTTCCCACCAAACAAATATCGTTAAATAATTTTACGACTAATTTTTTTCTTAAGGAAAGTAAATCAGGTCGACATCTGAATAACTTTTCTCTCTTCTCCACCAACCACCACCACAAAGTACAATGGTATCATTGCATAATAAATTTCATGTAAAAATTCCAGGTGCAGAGATTCTCACGACGCGGAGAAAAACTTGTTTTGCTTGTTTTTACTTTTTCCATATGTAGCATGAAATGATTCAAACACGGATTGCTACTCCGGGAGAAAATGTAAAAGAAAGTTTGCTCAGATTATTATATCCACCACTTTTCTACTTTCTCTTAGTGGTACTTCACCCTCTAAGCGTTTTATCATGAAATTATATTTAAAAAAACGCATTATCCACCACCACCAACTGTACTCCAGCTACCTATTTCTGCTCAGGGAATCATACGCCTCCACGCCATCCCGGTAATCACAACGGTGGAGAAAGTGATGAAAAATGGAAAATGATATGACTGGGAATAATTATGGTAATTTTTTCAGGATTAACAAGCACGCATCAATTTTCCAATAGTTACTCTGCAGAGAATACTGCTTTTTCGAGTGGTTTTCTCCTCTCATTCGCTAAGCTGGATGGATGTAGTTTATTTAAGCCTGCACGTTACTCCATTTTTAATAGAAATACACGTTTTTGCATTATTTAATGATAGATACTCTGCATATCGTTTACATAAACTTGATGGGAATTAAATCTATGAAAATTTCTAATTCTTTTTTTTGTGCTGATAAAATATAGAAAAGTTTACTCTAGCAGGAGATTATTCATAATAATGTACTACATACTTTGACTAAATAGTTTTCATTGTGTAAAAACGTACATAGTGCAATATTTTTCTACTTCATTTGCAATGTGTTATACAAATTTTGTATTTGTACTTCAACCACATGCACGTACGAAACTGTATTGTGCACTTTTTCTTTTCTGGCTGACCTTTCTCTTTCTTTTCCTTTACAACGTTTTTTATCGTTCATCAGGAATAAAAGGGCCCACAATCTTTTCTTATTACAAAGATCTTTCCATTGTTCGCATCGCTATACAAAAGTCGGACGAAGTACATAGATAATGGGACGATTGAGGTTTCTGATAGTTGACGTTATAACCCTGCACAATTCGATTTTAAGATATCTCCAGTGATCATTTCGATTAAGCATATTTACAAAAGAAGAAAGAGTTTTATCCTTATTTTTACTGAATTGACAATTTGACAACAAAAACCAAGTGGTAAACAAAACAATGCAACAAGACTTTTAGTTTAGTTGTTCTTTACCACGTGCGTCGGGAAATCTGTTACCACTATCAAATTCTACTTACTACAGAAACTATGCGCATTACGCAATTCACTAGTGGCGAGAGTGCGAGAATGAGATCACGTAATTTCTCCCTCTTCATACTGTATTTATGCCAACAAGATGACAAAAAAATTGTGACTGTCTAACGAACTTTTATTTTTATCAAAAGATTCTTTTGTAAAATTGGGTAGATTCAGTAGGATCAAAACTTTCAAATAACGTAATACCCTTGCACAATAACGTAAAAACTTGGAAGAATGAAAATGTGGCCGAGTAGGTGTCAGCATATCCAAGCTAACAAGAAAAGACCCATCATCACTTGTAAAAGTGTGCAAAAAAAGAAAGGTGGAACGGTTTCATATTTCCCTTTGACTCAAACATAAGCCAAGTATATGAGACCCACCAGTACATAAAACTTCTACATAGTTACGTACGTATATAAAAATTCACGGTTTAAGTTTTACAAAATTGGTCCTTATACAACTACGGGTCCTGCAACACCAGGAAATTGAACCAGTACGTGGCCTGGATAGAGAAATAGTGAACTTTATGAAAAGGAAGTCGATTAATAACCTTCTTTAAGAGGATATAAAATCCTTGACTTGAGCAGCTCACTCTCTGACTATGTAATAAAACTTGTTAAAGGTAAACGTACTCGTGTGTGAAATGTTTTACAACGGACCCCACAAAAAAATACAAGCACAAAGCGTGGGAGAAAGTAGAAACAAAATTAGAACAAAATGTCAACTTGTTCTAAATTCAGGGGTAAAAAATCAAAACAATTTATTCCAACAAATACTTAAAAATAGCTCTGTCAAAATATTTACAAAGGTTTAATCAACCTCAGATTGATCTCGGGACGTGGGTGGATGAGCAGGGGAAATGAATTGGTTAAAGAAGATGTGGGAGGAAATAAGACGTGGTCATTTACCCCGGATGCGAGGTTGGACCTTGCTTTCTTTTTTATGACAGTGTCCGAGAGAAGGTCATATTTTCTTTGCTATAACTTTGTAAGATTTGGTTATTTACAAGCACAGGGAGAAAGAAATCGTGGATTTTTTTTCCTTGGGAAAGTCAAGTTAGGTTGGAGCCTTCTTTTTAAAGGGAATTTGTGTGCAGTCGGCGTTTTTACCACGAAAACCACGACTGCTGTGGAGTCGAATTGGGAGAGCAGTTCATTTCTCAAACACCTTAAGAAAAAACGTACCCGTAAGCACACACTACATGATAGAATACATGAGATGGAGAACATACTTGAATTTCGAGGTGGACTTTCGAGTGAGTGCAAGCACTTTCTCCTTACATCACATTTATATAAGTGCAAACGCGTTGTGGATGCTGCTGCAGTTTTCGAGTGGATCTTTTCTCCATTTGAAGATCACACATAGATAAGTGTTCAAGAACAGGGAATCCACTCGTCTGAAAGAACAGGGTGCATGGGGTTTTTGCCTTTTTGGAAGTAAAAGCAAGAGCGGTCAGGGAACTTTATTTATTTCGTGTGTTTTAGTGGAGACACGTGGTTTGGCAAAACAAAATTATAATGGTCTTGAAATTTCAATTATTCTTGTTGGACTGTGAATGGTCAAAGTGCAGCTGCTCGCGAGGTATGAAATTTTTAATGTGAGAATTTAGGGGGAGAAAACTACAATTACAATTACATTATTTATATGGAGTTGCAGTTGTCATGAAGCATAATTTCTTGTAACGACGCTCAATTGCATATTTTCCATTCAATCTGGATGGTCGCTGTTAATCAGTTATTTTAGTGTGTCATAAAACCCGCAAATGTATGAAATTAGACGCATGAGTATGGCAAACAATGTCGAATATTTTCATTCACAACCTCATCACTAACGACGAAATAATACAATTTTGTCCATCCCGTAGTAATACATTTTCGGCTCTTAATTTTGAAAAATGTACCCAAAAAGTCGAATTATTTATTAGCTTCTGTAGTTTTTTTTTAACTTGTAGAAAGTAACAGAATAGCTATTAAACAGTAATACCAGCTTGTACCCCAAATTACTCTTGATATCAAAAGTCTATTTCACTTTGCTCATAAAAACTGCGTCCCATTTCAAGGAACAGATGAGCCTTTTCATTTCCTTGATGGCGAAGAAAGTAGTTGTGATGGTGGCACCCTCTCTAATTAACACTTTTTTTTATTTCCTTTGTGCTCCGTAAAAAATGTCGTTCGAGATTAGAAAGGAAACTTATTCTGCTACTCACTTTAACGACTAACTTTCTTTCTTTGACTGTAATTATGGTGGTGGAAGAGAGCAGAATAATTTAAAATGTTCATCTCACAAAGTCGAGAAAGTTTATTGAAGAGAAATTGTGAGAAATTTAACAGAGCAATTACTCTCTCATGGTGTGGATTTTTCTCCTAGAATTATACGAAAATTTGGCCGTGCAAGTCAGAATAAACCTTGTATTTCTAGATTATAATCCCAATTATAATGCAATCATCATAACAAAATCAATTGAAATCAATCTGCCAGTTGAACAGTAAACTTGTTCACCCACTAAACCAATTCGAAACTATTTTCCCCTGCTTCTCAACCAATGGGCATGCTTTCCCAGGAATATTTTTCCTTTTCCATATCTAAGCAGACACGTTGTCGATTTCACACTAGGAAACGAAGACTCAAAATTTAACACCACAAGACCTTGTAAAGTATCATGATAAGCCTGCGAGGTGCACAAAGTCGTACTCATGGAGTATTTGAAGATATATCCCAGCAGTAGCAGGAGCAGAGTTAATAATTCAACCCGGCCCCGTAAATAATTTACAGGGCGACTTCCTTTACTGCGAAACCAACACTGCTCGTAGCTTCATGACACTGCTCGTCGTACTACTTTCTGCCCCTCCTGCTACGCAGATTGACAAAATTTTCACATGGAACTCACCACAGCGACACGATCCTAGTAAAACTCAGCGATATGAAAGTAGAGAAAGTAATAAATTTTTCAAAATTCCATGTTCGAAACAGGAAAAGTTTTAGAAACTAAGTTGCGTGATGATTGGAAACGAAGAAGAAAGTTGAGGTTGAGAAAACGTATGTAATAATTATTTTAGAGACACCTCTGCTATTCGGGGGGCGGATTTGAGAAAAAGCACACTTCAACAATTGTCACGGCTCATCTCTATTTCAGCAAAATTCTGGAATCATGAGAATCAAATATTCACAATCTATGATACAACGAGAATCCGATGTGGAGAATAAATAATAAAATCGCGTTTCTCTTATCCTTAGAAAATAAAAAAATTGAGTCTGGCCAGATTTAATTTATATGTACATTGAATCAAACCATTTTTAGCGACTGTGTATCTAATGTGATTTATGGTGTTTGGATTAATGACATAAATGGCGATAGTTCGTAGTGTGAGGCAGCATGAAAGGAGTATAAATATTTAATTGGTGATATTTCTGGGCCATAACCGCAGGCGGTGTTAATCAATGCATAACACTGCATGGCATGCGAAAATAAAAATCAGTGCTAATTTCCCCCTGTAATCAAAACATGTATGTTCCAACCAAGGTAAGCAAATGTAAAACTGTGTCAAATAAACGCAACCATAAAATTACGAGATAAGAAGTCCGACACGCGATTAAATTCAGCAAAAAATACCGACATCAAGCATTTTCTTATGAATTTAAATACTGCTCAGCACAACTATGTATGTACTATGTATGTTTTGCACTACCTATATATTTATATACGTACGTAATTATTCTCCTGTTAGAATTTTTAGCGAAACAATGCATGGGAATTAGAAGCATTAAACTTGCTCCCAGTTTAATGCATAATTACGATTGCAGGGTATGTAGGCGAAAGTGTGGTAGAGGATGAAAAGCGGATTTGTAGCTTAACATGGTGCTAGAGTACTTATGAATCCAGACTAAAAAGTGTTTTGTGAAAGCCCAGACTTACTACATAAAGTTCATGAAATTGGGAGAGAAATGAAGGTAGTTGTGGTCTACGGTTTCACGGTTATGTAATGTTTAATTCTTATAAAACGAGATTTTTAGCTATTCACCTAAATAATCCATGTCCTCACACGTAATATGGAAATATGACAATACTCAGAAAAGCAAGGCCATTCAGTAAAATGCATTTCCAACCGTACACCAATTTCTAAGCGAACTCGCTCAAACGCTTCAATACGCTAACTGCCCGATTCGATTTGTGTCCCTCATCGTCGCCGCTTTCTCCCATGTTTTGCTTCTCCTCCGCTTTTCTTCCATTCCATCTCAACCCAGACAAAAACATGTCGCTTTGATTTACTGAGAGAAATAAACAGAAAATTGAATCTTGTCTGCGTTTTATCTTCATGTCTGCCTATTTTGTTGCGAGGGTTGTCCTGCACCGAAATGGAATTGAAATTGTGGTCATTTAATTACAGGATAAGCAAATGCTTGATGGTCGTCTCTACGATGCAGCGAACCCTTCTATTCGTAACACATTTCCATTACATTTCTCATTTTTCAAATGACAAATTGTATTTTTGTACAAGGTAAAAGTGGAGAATTTGACAAAAGTGTGTGTTGGAGACAGGTTGGTCTTTTTCCTCGCTTTTGCTTGAGAATGAGATTGAATAGGCAACAATGGTGACGAAAATATACGATTTTTCCTTGGTGGCTGAATTTATGGTCGATTTCTTATTGAAGGATTAGCGATATCTAGGGCGGATGGGAAATATTGCACATATTCCTTACCATATCGTCATATAGTTAGTTGCGTGTGAAACATATCAGGTTGGGTTGCATAGTTCACGGAAGCATAAATAATGCGACGATATTGTCAGAAAATAGCCACGTCTTCGCAGAGTTCATATTTTGCCCATAATTCCATTGTAACCCCTCCAACAATGCCGCATCAGCGTAGTAATCATACTCGTGATGATGTCCACACCCCACAGAATTGCACCTCCACGTCGTTATTGTTCCATCTGGCCTTCTCCTTGGGTGGCCTTTTCGCCATGAGGCAGCCTCTGAAATTGACAATCATCATCATCATTACAATAACAACGCGGATAAAATTAGTTTTCTGGAACTTTTTTTTCTTCTTTTCATAACAGATTGCCAACTAATTTGGACTCTTCTTCTTTTGTTGAGCAGGGAGAACTATTTTTTGCTTATTTATTTGTGAACACGCACAAATTTGAATGTGCCATTTATAGTATATGCGAGTATGTATGGATGGGTTGTAAAAGTTGTGTGCGTGTCCTACATATCAAATTTTATTGTGTTCACACACCAAATATTTATGTATTCGAGCTGTTTCACCTTTAATTAAATTTATTTTTTATGAAGTTTACAGAACTGGAGGTGGTTATGAATTACGGTGTAATTTTATTACTTTACGTTTTTGTGTTGGGTGTACTTTTATAGTGACGAAGACGAGTTTATCATGTGGAAATACTTATTTAATGGCGTTTGATTGGGTAATTAAAATAGCCTTGCAGTTGGAAATACATTTCTAAATTTCAACTTCAAACCTAACGATTGTGCAACAAACCATTCAAAGGACAACTGAAACTTGATTCCCAGAAGAGTTTGACTAAATTATCAACAATTCTCATTAATAATGATTAAGCCAGCGATCGGATTGAATTCTCGATTGAATCAAGCTGTCAGATCAAATATCTTGGGAAAGGAGTTCGAAATCCGTGCTTTAGATACAAGATTATATAACCTGGATGTGCATATGTATCTTCAAGTCAATTTTTAATTTGGTAAGTAATTGGTAAAATAGAAAGTTATTAATTTTACAACAAGTACATACGATATTGATTAACTAACTTCATAAAATCAAAATTTAATTTTCAAAGAGTTTAAAAACAAATCTTAAACTTCTTTATAACTTTCTAATTTGATTGTGCTTAATATATGCTTTCTTCCAATCAAAGTTTTTATTTATTGTAGATCTGATGTACATTATAAAGGATAAGGTACTTACTTCATAAAATTCAAATAAGTATGTCGAAGGAAGTTTTGTTGTTAAATATTTTTCTATTTGAAAGTGTGAAATCGTATGTAAATATGTGTGATAAGTTGACGTGTGGTAAGCACAACTAAAGACTTTCACCCGTAAAGAAAGTATTTGATCCGTGACGGGAGACGACAACTATTTGAAAATAAAGTGAAATCTCGTGAGAACGAGAGAATCGAGGTTGACGAGTTTTGTTTAACTCGTAACATACATTTGCATATGTAGATGCGTACATACATATATTCACAGTAAAATAATATGAGACTTGAGAAAGTCGCGAATGTTTGAAGAATGTTTTACATAAAGATTAAAGTGAAATTTTGAAATTTTGTCCGATGGATCCAAATATGTACCAACAAACATGTATACAAAAATATGAATAGCGATTATCAAATAAAATAGTGCCGGTCAATATGAAATGCCTTATAATTTTCCTTTAAACTGTGAATTCCTTTAAAATACAAAACTAAATACTAAACTTATAATTATTCCACAATTTGGGAAAAATTGATCTTGACGTTGTACCGATCTATTACTCATTTCATGAAATGATTCGACGGATTATGAATACAGTTAATTGTAATTAAAATTGACCAATCCTAATTTGAATAAATTTTACGACGCGCCATATAAGTAAAATTTGCTCGTTAAAGTGTTAATTTAACGTTTATTGTGAACCGCAACAACCTTTTCCTTAAAAATTCCCAAACTCTGATCATTTTCACCACCCTTTGAGAAAAAACGTATCTAGATATATATGTAAATCTTCAACTCTATATTCATAAAAAATTACGTCATACTTTATCCATCCACAGGTTACATAAACTTCTGCAGTTCTATTTTCACTGCAGACTGCAGCAAGACGGACTGCAGCATATTTTGAAACCAATTAACAGAAGCATCAAAGGGCGAGATTGCACTCATCTTTGTTTTACTTACTTTCGTCGCCTTTTTATCGCCGTCGCCTCCTTCGTTGGACAATGAACTCTCAGTGGACTCGCTTATTCTAAATTGACCCAGTCTCATGCGCTTGGTGCAGTCAATTACTCGACATCGGCAAGAAAACTTAACAACTTTTGACAAATTAGAATTGTTCTCTTTCATCAATCGGGTGATGACTTTTGAGCTGAATTTTACGCCTCATTCACCACTCGCATGAAAATCCATTCCTATTAAATATGCAGTCATATGTAGCTAGGGAATGGACAGGAAGGAAAATTTACATCCAGTCGGCATTAAAATTCATGTTTAAGTAGAAGCATATAGCAAACTTAAACCTAAGGAATATATGTATGTAACTATTCTGGCACATATGGCTGGTAGAATTAAATACATACACGCTAAGTACTTCTTGATATATTTCTTAACGTGTACCCTTAAAATATCCTTAACCATGTAGAACGTCCTAGGTACTTTCCTGAACTCATCATTTCTTCTCCAGAAACGAAGGACTTGACAGATGATTACGATGTTCATTTTCTGGTTTGTGATAGCATGTGGGACAAGTTAATAATTTGGGAAATAAAAAAATCTAAGGTTCGGTTAAGAGTGAGCTTGGGATTTTTACAATATTGTCATCCTTGTAAATTTGGTATTTAAGCGTACTCAGGGCCATTAATTTTTCTATGTAGTTCCCACCAGACTGTAAATCTTGCTCGCACCTTTCCCATCTCGTAATCTCAGGTTGCCAGCTAACTCTTCAGATTTTCAAATGAATAGATGGGGACAAACACAAAAAATACGAGTAAAAATTTTTGTTCAATGTAAAAAAAATCTGGAATTGTTTAAGTTGGTCCAAGTGGCTGTAATACCAGCACTATCTTTAACAAATTATCTTGGTAATTATGCTCACCAAAAAAATTAAATTGAATTTTTTCAAATTTTGTTACCATTTAATTTTATACACCAAAAAGTCATGTTATATGTGTTGGTCCCCTATAGCAAGCGATGTGGAGTTTTCAATGCTTACAAGTGTGCTGGCACCTTGGTCGCACCGCTTATGGACCGGTGCGAGCAAGATTTATTCTCTGGTTCCCACTATAAAATTATCATGTACCTTGTAAACGAATTTTTTAAAGTTTATCAATTAATTTTATTTTTACTTTTTGATCCTATTATTAAGTAGCTTCAGCTACTTTATGTGAAGACTTTGTCTGTCTGTCTGTCTGTCTGTCTGTCTGTCTGTCTGTCTGTCTGTCTGTCTGTCTGTCAGCAGGATATCAGGAGAACGGATCGAGATAATCGAAATCGGTTTTCGCCATCATACATAGGACCCCAGGGGGAGGATCCTATCAACTTTTGGGGGCAACCGGACCACACCCCCTTTGGCGACAGGGGGTGTGGTCGGGGCAAAATGAGATTTTTAGTGCAATTTAATCTATAGGTGAAATAGAGTAAAATTATGTGTTCCGGAGTTGTGCCACACCCCCTCGGCGCCAGGGGGTGTGGTTGGGGCAAAATGAGATTTTTAGTGCAATTTAATCTATGGGTAAAATTAGGTGAAATTGAGTGAAATTAAATGAAATTAAGTGAAATTAAGTGAAATTAAGTGCTTCCCCGATTGTGCCACACCTCCTCGGCGCCAGGGGGTGTGGTTGGGGCAAAATGAAATTTTTAGTGCAATTTAATCTATGGGTAAAATTAGGTGAAATTGAGTGAAATTAAATGAAATTAAGTGAAATTAAGTGAAATTAAGTGCTTCCCCGATTGTGCCACACCCCCTCGGCCCCAGGGGGTGTGGTTGGGGCAAAATGAGATTTTTAGTGCAATTTATTCTATGGGTAAAATTAAGTGAAATTGAGTGAAATTAAATGAAATTGAGTGAAATTAAATGAAATTAAGTGAAATTAAGTGAAATTGAGTGAAATTAAATGAAATTAAGTGAAATTAAGTGAAATTGAGTGTTTCCCCGATTTTGCCGCACCCCTTCGGCGCCAGCGGGTGTAGTTGGGGCAAAATGAGATTTTTAGTGCAATTTAATCTATAGGTGAAATAGAGTAAAATTATGTGTTCCGGAGTTGTGCCACACCCCCTAGGCGCCAGGGGTGTGGTTGGGGCAAAATGAGATTTTTATAAAAAATTAATCTATAGATGAAATAGAGTGAAATTAAGTGTTCCCGAGTTGTTCCACACCCCCTCGTCGCCAGGGGGTGTGATCGGGGCAAAATGAGATTTTTACAAAAAATTAATCTATAGGTGAAATAGAGTGAAATTAAGTGTTCCCGAGTTGTGGTGGGACCGTTTGGGGTGAAGTACGTCTGAAGCTACTTCCGTATGCGCGTTTGCGACGGTTTATTTATGTACCTTGGTGTTACGTTTCCTAGTATATTTTTTGCCACCTTAGAACAAATACTGCACAAAAACTCATGTCATGGTAAAATAAAGAATAAAAAATAAATCAGATTTACTTTTATGGAACCAGATACAGTGGATACGACAAATTTTTTGATTTGATTCTAGTCCTTCACAATCAAAGTCTGATTTTGAGACAACGCATCTATGGATAGGTCTTTTTTATTATTAAATTGGGCAAGTTACCAACTCCTCTTGTGTTCCTGTCACGTGGCTGATTCTATCTCCAGCAATATTATTTTTCATCTTGTAGAGATGAGCTCTTCTTGATGATGATGTCAAGTTCATGCTTGTGTGTCTGATCATTTTATTTATTTGTAACTATACACGTGTCAGATAAAGAATAAATACACACGTGATTTACATACATAAATTGTTTTTATCATTTATCTTTTTCTGTCACTTTTTCCAAATTGTAAATGAAGGATTATCTGTCTTCGCCGATTGCTACATAAGTACATACATAATTCTCATTAGAATATTTATGCATATATCAGAGTAAAGGTAAGAAGCTTGTGTAATGATGACTAACAAACACGATGAACATATCCTTTGCATACTGCTGTTAAAAAAATATGTAAAAACAAGAAACTCAGAGGTTATCTGGTATCAATATAAAACCACACAAAATTATAAGGTATTTACGATGTTCGTGCTTTCAAAATGGAGACCCTATATATTAATTTAAAACGAATTTAGCTTCAATAATTTAGAGAATTATGTTCGTTTAAATTTCGGTAAATATGTGAGGAATACACTAACTTTATAAAAATAAGAAACAAAAGCCGGCTTTTAAATTTGCAAATTGAAGCCAGTGCACCCAGTATACCCAGTGCAAAATTTTCTCTATACCGCATATAAAAAGTTTCGCAAAAAAGAGAAAGCAAATTCCACGTGCATCCCGACAAAACAACGGAATGGAGAAAGTTAATCATAATTTAGTCTCCCCTTAGTCTTAAAAAACAAGAGCGATATCAAATATCATCATCCTACCAGTCGTAACGAGTATCCGTTCCCCTCCTACAGTTGAAACTTATCGAATAGAAGTAGCACAATTTGGTTATTGAATTTTGGGTTTCATGCAAATTTCTATACTTTCCCACCAACTCATTTGCATAAGTCTACTGTCAAACTCCTTGCGCCGGTGTCTTTTACTTAAGTTTTCTCTTTTTTTCTTCCCACTCCAAGGGAAACCCATATTTGTTTCAGACTGCACAAAATAGGGAATGACATGCTGGAACATTTAATGGTCATGGCACAAGAGCAGTTGCCCATGGTGACCATTCTCTAAATAAATGACCCCTATAAAAACCTAAAACTTTAAAAAAAACATTCTCCTCCATACACACATCCAAATCCAACCTCGATGGACTTGAGGAAAAACGGAGGAGGGAGAAAAGTCAGCGGTAGCCGGTGTGGTTAGTTGGTTGACTGACAATACATCGTCATCATGAATGAGAGTGGCTGCTCCGTGTCACTACTTTCACTCACTCCTTGCGTCGTAGCAGTCTCCCCTTAATCAATTTCCTTTGTTCGACAAAGACATTGACGAGAGAGGAGGCTGAGACACTTTCGGTGATGGTAATGAAAAAGAGAAAGTCGCAGCGACTCTTTATGCGAAAGTGGGGGAAAATATTTGCTTGTCAAATCAATATTTCAATAATAAGCAGAAATCTTTTTATTACGATGCCAAGATTTTGGTATAATCTGTGATCTTGGCAATTCGTACATAATGTAGGATCCCGTCAGCGTATTAGACGGCGGAATTCTAGATTCAGACTAACATGACTATGATTTTGACTAAAAATAATACTGCACGAACTATATGTATCTCCCCCTTGGAGTTCAAAAGGGATATGCATAGTATGCACCAATTGAAGTATGTATGAGTGCAGTTGTTAAAACTAGTGTAAGTAGATCTTACAAAGTCAAACAACCCAACCAAACAATTTTAATTAACAATTTTGCTCCCATTCCAGATGACGACTGAAAACTATTGGACCATGCGGTGCTTCTGAAAATATTTCTCAGTATGACATGGTCGGTTATATAACTTGTGCAGACATAGTTCAACCAAAACCCTTTGATTTGGAGGCACCAAATTGGGACTAATTGTTTGCAATTTCGTTCATATATTCATATATTCAACAAATAGTTATGAATTTGCACAAAAATAATTTCTAAAATTGCGAATTCTGCCCGCTATGCAACCTAAATTTGCGAAATCCTGTCAACTCGGTAGTGCCCCTGGTCCTTAAATCAATTTAAAAAAGTACATGATCTTCCAAAGCCAGTCAGTGATTTTAACTGCATCACGATCACATTAAGCGTGTCCTTCAGCAGCTTTTACCTCAAGCTCATACGGTCAAGTCGACATTAATTCTTTCACGTTCAGCAGTATCAAATTTGATTTGGAGCATCTATGATTTCCCGTTTCCGTGTTTCCCGTCGCCCTATCTTATCCATTATCCCCACGGGTGATTGCACGTCATCTGTAAAAAAAATCTGCGGTTCTGATGCTAAAGGTGAGAAAGAAAGGAATGAAATTACTCACGACGTGCGTGATAATAAATCTAAGCAGGGCACCCAGATTTTCGCCAAAATCAATAATATTTCGTGACAAGAGCGGCAGTACCGATTTCCGTGTTGATATTTTTATATTATAGACAGAAAGTATGTACATCATGTATTGATGTATACTGTGCCCAAGGATCATAATCATAAGCCGTAAATCATATCATTAAGGGAAACAAATACCAACATGTTTAAGAAGACGAATTAGACAGACATGGAACATTTTTGGATATTTTCGGATGGCATGTCTTAAACCAGCAGTTTTCTCCTTGAAAGAATTATCCCGCTGGGAGAATACACTCATTTTAAATACTTTTTCATCTCGGCGAGGCGATTTTCTCTCACGATATCTCCCTGAAAATAGAAAATTTGTCTTAATGAGGGAACCGGGGGAGGTAAGAAAGCTGAAACATTGGGCACCCATACAATTAAGAAGTTTTTCTAAGGTGAGGCAACGTTTGACCACACCCTTCTCGTCAGTTTAGATCTTTCACATGATTTATTATTGAAATTGCTCACTCAACCATTCGAAATAAATTTATTTTCTATTCGGAAACTTAAATATCGTTAAGTTAAGATTCCACCAAAACATAAGTATGTTAAACGCACGTGTGTAAGCATGTTCCACTTTTAGTTGACTCACTTGAGAGCATGATATTTATATTAAAAAAATGAGTGAAAATATGTACACATACCCAATTTGAAAAATGTATTAAAGAAATAGGTCGTTTGCGTCCATCTAATCCATAATCTTTGTACGACGGATGCCACATCATCGTCATAAAATTCATCGCTTTTGAAGGTGACATGATAGGAAGATGAATTATCCCATGTAATGTAATTCTAAGTGTGCCCATGCGTTATACATATTGCTGGGTTTACTTCAAATGAATTGACATGGTTTTCCGACATGGAAACTTATTCCTTGGAAATTTGCAACGTCCATCAGTTCACCAAAAATGAGTTTTGTGGAGTAAGAATCATCCTTGGAAATCTGATTAATCAGAGACGAAAAAAGACCACGACGACCACCACAACATTCAATTCTGGTGAGTGGTTGCAAGACTCGAGTGCAATTTTCTCTGCAGCCACAAGGAGAGTAGTCCTCGTCCCCAGAGATAGATTTTCCCATGGAATTAGACATGCTATGCTGCAGTACGTATAAGATTCTCCTTTTATCCATTCAGCCAGCTCTATTGCACATGTATCCAATCCACCACTTCATCCCCCAATCTTGCACAGAGGAGTATTAATGTGAAGACAGAAAATGTCGATTCTTTTTTATCTTAAACCCCCTTGCACAACTTTTGGTCACACTTTTTTTTAGTGAAATGCACCACGTTTAAATAATTCCAGGAAAAGTGAGTTTCTCAAGGGTGGAGAAAGTGAGAATACATAAGTAGACGATGCAAATTGCATCATGCAATTCCATTGACAAACGGAATGCAGAGCTAAATATGTAATCTTGAGAGTTGGCACCCCAATTATGCGTAGAAATTAATTCACCAGGCTTATACATAGGTTGCAATATCCAAAAAGCACTATGGCTATGGCTAAGCAATCTTTGGTCAAGTCTAAGAGTTCAAACTTGCTATGGGAATATATTTATTTATTTCGAATTGGAAGCAGAAATTAACAATTTTTTATAATTTAAATTGTACCTATTATGTGATATTTGGTCGAGCAGTAAACAATTAAGAGGTCATCAAATCATGTCTGGGTTGAAATTAGCACCTGCAATGGCATCGGGTCGGCTCGCAAGTGTACGTTCGGTGTCCATTGCAAGCTGTCGAACATCCGGCAGAGGTGAAACCCCCGCAAAAGTTGTCATTGTACCAAAGCCACGCGTCGCTGCAGGCAATACCTTCAAAATATTTTTTTAGTTGTTAATTTAATTCCAATTAATGCCTCATTGAAATAAATCTATGTATGGCCAAATTCAATGATACCGTTTTCAGACGACTCTTGTGGACCAATTTCCTGGTGCAGAATTCCATTAACAGCTTCAGCATAAAAGGCAATTATTTTTTTAGAATTTTGAATTAGATTGAGTAATATTTAGAAACTTACCGGCGTCGGGTGCTGCTAGTCCTGCAGACCCACTGGTAAGCACGATGGCGAAGATGACGAGGCAAATTGCGACTTTCATTTTTGAAAATTGGTATGAAGTTTTTACAACTGAAATTGGATTTATTGTTGAGTTCAAACTTGTATGAATTTTACTGAAATCGGTGCTGCTTTTATACCAGTTCCACAACTTCCAAAAGTTATATAAATATGTATGTATATGTATATGTCCACCAATAGTCTTACTTTATTGAACATTTGTCGTACTTTCGTGTTATCAATTAATTTTGTTTCTGAGAATTGATGTAATTAATCTATATTAATTGCTGAAGTGCTTTCCTAAAATTTCGTGTAGTAATGTACAAGAAGTCCAGATAGTGTTTCTCCCAAAACAGATCTGCAAGGATAATAAGCAATCAATTAATTAAAAACATGTTATGAATATAAATAGTGTCAAGTAATACTGCGTTTTTGCCGTGCATTTTGCCCCAATTTTTGAGAAATCCACTTTAGATTTGCCATTTCACTTTTGCTCAAGTGCTTTATTTACGAAAGAGTATGCCTACTTATCTATTTACATATGTCAGAGATCCATCACTAATATTTTATAAGTGCTTGCCAAGAATCCGTTAATATATATTATTTAAATACACTAGTGTGTCCCAATTTCTGAGAAATCCTCTCCAGATTGTCAATTGATGTAGGGTCTTGAGTTATCTAACAGATTGCAATCCCGGAAAAACGTTACGATAAAGGGGAAATGTCATGCCAATCAGCTTTATTTTATGATAAATTTAGAAATTGAATGCTGCAGGTTTACTTGGCCCAGTATAAATACAACCCAAACCGAACCGAAAGAGCATACAGCAACCACCAACCAATCTTCGAAACAAACATATTTCCAGTATAAAAGTAGACGGTAGAAATACAAAATGAAGGTCACACTTTTCCTCGTTCTCCTCGGCGCCATTATGACCGTGGCTTTCGCAGCCCCCCAAAATTTGGCAGAAGGTGGGTCACATAAATTTACTGCAAAATATTTCTGATATTTCATAAATTTTAATACTTTTTCCACAGAAGGCGAGACTCTGCATGAGATACACGACGTGCAAAAAGACGCTGATAACCGTAAATTATAAAAGAAGATTTACTCAGTATTAATCTAATTAATTAGTTGGTGTTAATTAGATAATTTTAACATTTAATTCAGGTATCGCCTGTAGCGACGCGTGGCTTTGGTACAATGACAGCTTTTGCGGGGGTTTCACCTCTGCCGGATGTTCGACAGCTTGTAATGGACATCGAACGTACACTTGCGAGCCGACACGATGCCATTGCAGGTGTTAATTGAATCCAGGATGGATATATACATTTATGATGACCCAAATTGCTTCCTTCTTGACCAAATACCTTATGCATAATATGCATACATCATACATCAAATTATATAAAAAATCACAAATTCTGTTTCCAATTCGAAATAAATACTTTGTATTCATATAAAGTGCGAGCGTGTACGACTTCTTCTAATCTGCAACAAACTCTTCATTGCATCAGGCACTCTTGTGAACCTATAGTTAATTTATTAAGAGTAGTTTGCCTCAATTTTACCCCAAAAACGGAAGATATTCTAATTAAAGTAGCTATATGTTAGATACTAATGCATGAATACATTCGATATTATGAACTTCAAACGTATAAAAAATCGCTCATGGATCCCCATAATTCTAATCATGAAAGCATATATGTAAATGCGCAGTAAGGCTAGGAACACACTTGCAAAATCTTGTACCCCACAGCGGTTTCTGTAAAACTCACAAATTCACAAGTGCCAATCATGTCTGACTTGGACCAGCATAACATTATCGAACAGTGTGTAAGAAACCATTAAATATTATGTGTACCGTATCAAACTGGTTGGTAGCTTATTATTTGGCCAAGAAGAAATTACATATTTATGGTAACTTTCATAACGAACAAGTCCTTAGATAACGACCTTCCCACTTTGGCCAATATCTGCCCAAGGAAAACTTGACTCGAGAAATTTTCCGGCACGTCTAGTACCATGCAGACGGAGGAAGAACATTCTGGTTTGCTATTGTGGATGGATTGAGATTGTTGACTGGGTACATTTTGATTAATGTCAGTTTTATGGACAAGAAGAAAGCAGAGGAGCAAACAACATTATCGCTGTGCACCATTTGCACCGAGGAGTGATTGGCAGTTGCAGTTAGTTTGCTTTATTGCTTCCCAAACAGTTCTGGTTCCCTCTCGTCGGAGTAATATTCATACTCCGCACAGTCCATGGTACACACAATATTTGTGTATGCACATTCATATTCTTGGACGTGGAGAAAGCATAGAATTGCTTGGTTCCTCTTTGCATATTGGATTCGTTAGTGCATTTTGGGGGAAGGAAGGCAAGTGCTGAGTTTATGTAGATTCGACATCACCCACACAACCAAACAGCTCAGAGTTATGTAGACAGAGAGACAAATAAGTAAGTCGCTCTTCTTCCTCGCTGTCTCCTCACACCAAACCAGCCAAATGCTTCCTAATTGTCCAAGTGGTTATATTTATATGAAGTCTGAGTCGTAGAAAGTCTGCCCTTTGGTGAGTAATAGGTAATCAATCATACCCATATTTTATGATGGTCCAATAGCATTCATAATCTGGTTTACATGGAAAACTTTCCCTAGAATACATAACTATCCGATGTATGTAAGACCAACTCTTAAGAATAGTGTATGCAAATTCTTCCTAACTTGGAGATAGTGTGATTCCACCAGTGGCTGAAAAAGTTAAAAATAAATCGATAACAAAGCAAAGTAAAGTTAAACAATCGTTTTTGTAAGAGTTTAGTCTGATTTCAAAGACAAACAGAGAGAGAGAGAGAGAGATGAGCTTGAGAAAGTGAGGAAAGTTTCAACATTTGGCTCGTGTAAAATTTTCCCTCGGATTTGGTTGATTTCTACTTATCTATGAAAACTATTGTGCGGATCGACCAAGAATAAGATGATCTGTCTAATGGACGTCAACTATGCAAACCATGAAAAACCTATGAAATTCTAACTCGTCATGAATTATTCATATCAGTAACTTACGAAAAATGACGGCCTCTTCTAACGTAAAAATGTTGAAATTAAATTACACACCATTTACTTTGTAGTTTACGGTACTTGTTACTGAATGGTAAAATTTGGTGGGCAAGGGGGCAGGCAAATAAACCGGTGTGAAACAGATTGTTGGTTCGAGCTTAGGAAAATTACAACAGAATGGTAGAAAAGAGAGCGTGGTTCAGTTTTCTACAAAAACCGAGACATGAACTAATGATGGCACGATAATGGTAAGCTTAGCCTCATAAAGATCAACATTGCATACCTGTACATAGATACATACGAAACCACTTGACATGGGGATAGCATGAGTGCAGTGTATTACAGTGTGACGGGTAGAATTACTTTGGCATAGACAAGGTTGGTCGTAAATGTAGATAAATCGTGTGGGAGGGGAGGAATATTCCCATTCCGTTTTGCAACAAATGCAGTTGATTGAATAACCATCACTGCGATTGGCAGGGTTCGCCAACTAGCAGGATATCAGGAATACTACTGAAAAAAACCTGCTGCCATATAAACGCTTGAGGTAAATTAATGCATGAAATTGGGGTACTCATTAGTCATTACGGTTTCGCATGTAAGTTTGAAAAAAATTGCCAACTTAATGCTAGCCTTGAAGCCAAATCTATTTGCGAACTTGCGATCTACGCTAACGTTGCTAAAGATGAGAACTAGTAATGAATACCCCAATTATACATTTGCAACATATCTGCATACAATAGAATTAACAGAATTGGACTTGGTAAGAAAAATGTCAAGTGCATCTATTAAAATTAAAAGTTCTAAATTTTTCCTTCTAGTCATCCAGTTATAATAACTTAGGGTTCTTAATGTGCAGTACATATATTTGACTACCGCCGAGAAAGTACTTCTTATGGTGCGAAGATCTCTCTTGCGCACTCTACAAGCTGTGGAATTGGATGTAACTTTGTGGGTAAAATAATGGTGCACTTTGGTCTTGGACTTTATCAGGAGGGAATGAATTGTGGGCGGATGAGGTCTGAACTTTCCCCGTCCTATTCCATGCGCTAGTGTTGGTGGTGTGTCTTAATTCCTTTCTTCGCGTCAAGACATTTATAAAGACATTCACAAGAGACACAACTTCTTCTTTGGAACAAAAATGTTACAAATTCTAAAATGTGCTGTTTATGACTAAATTCAGACTTATTTTTAACCTGTAATAATTTGGGTAATTCAGAGCACACCATCTTAAAATTTGATTATTTACACAGGCATTTTATTTCTTTAAAAGAATGTTGATTCTAGCGAGTACGAAAATTTTAAATTAATATTAAAATATAAGAAACTGTATAATAATTTACTACTTTCTCCAATACCGAATATAATACATCCGTTCAACTGAACATATTTTCAATTGCTTCCATAATCATACATATAAAGTTAGTAATCGATACACGTTTCGTCACAATCTACCACCTCCGGAAAATTACAAGCTCCAATATTCGGGTCATAAAGCAATGGTTCTGGACAGGTCATCTCTGTTAAGACTTCACGCAGGCAACGAATAAACTTAGCGCAGTCGAATGGGTGTGGATAGGTTCCGTCCTCTTTCCCAACGCAGGAAAGAACGTCTGGACAAAGTGTGGTCGTCGGGGGCGGTGTAGTTGTCGACGTGGTTGTCGATGTTGTCGTGGTCCTCGTCGTAGTGGTCGTCGAACTTGGTCGTGGCGTCGTCGTTGTTGGGGTCAACGGAGACAAATCAATATACCAAATGCCACTTAGCTTAGTAAAATTCCCAATTGCCATATAAGAAGTTTGTCCCCCGAACAAGTAGATTCTGTTGAGTCTGTTGACATACACCGCCGTTGTCAAGTCCAACATATGAGTTCCATTTGCGGGAAAATTGGTCACAGGCAACATACTGACCCTCATAGTCACTGGATCAAACTGTCCAATGGTGTGGGTGTATTGTCCCGCAGAATCGTTTCCATAGCCACCAATGATATATGCGTTTTTCCCATCCCAAACGGAAGTAGGGGTTCCATACATATAGGGCAAAGTTTCCGGTCCGAATGTAGCAGCCAATGTTGCCAGATTTATTTTTGCTACAGCAGTTTCTGGTTTAATTAAGGCCCCAACTTCTCGTCCGAAGATAAAGGCGGACGCGTTTCCATCGGAGACAGCGGTCATTGGAAGATGCGCCACCGTTAGGTTGCCGACCACATTGGTAGAGCTGCTTCCCATCGAGTAAGACACAATAGTTTTCGTGTTGGTGTTGGCTCCCATTAAATAAACTGTGGTCGAAGTGGTACTGTATTTTACGACAGCACTGTAGGCGCTGGAATATGGTAGGGATGCCATTTCGACGACGTCACTTGTCCTGGGGTCGAACCTGTGCACTTTTCCATAACCGAATATTGAGCCGGTGTAGATGTAAATGTTGCCTTGTGCGTCGATAGAAGTTTTTGGATTGTTCGAGAGGACTTCCGCGGCCAGAGTAGCCATCAGTGTAACAGAATCCGTTGATATTTTGTAGGCCAGGATATCTTTAACGATCCCAATTGGTTGACCGTCGTCAAGCCCTCCAACGACGTAGATCGTATCGTCACCATCATAAATAGCTGAACATCCGGTTCTTGCGGTCGGAAGGCGGGCATTTACTCGAACAGCAACTAGTTGCTGAGACGAAGGGGTTAATAATGAAGAGAAAAAGATTAACAGTACTGGGAACAACATTGTGTTTTAATTAGTGATGAGAAATTAAATGTTATGAAAGAATTGGAGTGAGTTTCGTTATGTCCACGGAATTAACGAGTACTACTCGAAAGAGTTGTTAATTTTATCAAGTATCAATCAGGTTGATCAGTTAAAATTATTGATAACGTTTCATTATACATCTGTGTCGACGGTAACCTTATTGATAGCGGGGAATACCTGTTACTCATTCATGATAAATATAGATTTCGAGTACACAATTTTGTTATGTATGTAGGTATATAAGTTATTAAAGTGGATTTTTTGATAATATTTGTAAATGCATACGCACTTATTAATTGTTCGGTTGATCAATGATGAGCTGAGTAACTTAGGTAGATAGCATTAGGCTGTCCAGTAGTATAAGACCAATATATCTCATACCTTATTAGTGTTTTACTTCAACGCCCCTTCTTCAATATTTATATTCTGGAATTTGCCCAACTAGTAATAAATTCTATCTTGGGTAAAAAACGAGTTCATGAATCCTATCTAAATAATCAATGAACGTATAAAAATGAGTACGATTTTTTGTGCTCCGTGCATCGAATCATTCCTAATTTAGAGATCTCATATAAAATTTTGCCTAAACGGGTCAATTTCGTTGCGCTGTAAAATCCTATTTGTGTACTTTGAAGTATGTATTCACTGTGAATCCGGCAATTTCATAAGGAGTCAGTGTTTGGTCAAATGATGAAGCCATACACTCGAGATGCCCATTTATTGTCCCTGATTTATGTTCAATAATAAGTACTTCAAGTTACCAGGAACACATATGCATGTTATGTAAGTATTTACCATTTCTCATGCACACCTTGTTGTGTTTGATAATTGAACCTATTACAAAGAAGCAAGGATGCAGAATGTAAATGTGTTATGTCATTAAATACTACGGAAACTCATATAATATTTACGTAAATATGTGTACGGCTGTGTCGAAAATTTAATCAATTTACTCCTAGTAAAGAATTCCACCCAAACCCCTCGAAATTTATAGCAAATATAAAGAAATGGGTCGAGCGAGTAATATCCAAATTAAATCATGATCCACGAAACCCCTTCAGAGTTCTGTAATAAACGCGACATGTGCCACCTTTCACTTTGGCTTTCACTTGGCACTCACATCGTCCCCAGTCAAGTGGCTGGTCTACAAATTCATTCCCATCCTGAACTACTGGTGACACTTCTTCAAAAACTGCGAGATCGTATAAATTGAAACGTCATCACTATTCACTATGTCGGTCCGCGAACATTTCGTTAAAACAACTGCCCAGGATTGCACTATTCACATCGTGGATGTCCAGGTTGAATAAAGATAGCCGGTTTCTCATCCATATATTTCTATGCATCGGAAGGAAGTAAATATATTGAACCATCATCATCTCTTCATTTCATGACAGGAGCTGTCCTCTCCGGAATCGGGAGTTTGGAGGAGTTACACGTGCAAATCAAGGAGTCGACCCTCTCTGACCAATTATTCGGAGGAATTTTACCCGGCCTGAGAAAACTGAGGGTGACGGGTAACAACTTGCGTCGGATTGAGGAGCAGGCTTTCGAAGGTCTTCAGAACTGTCTGCACATGGAGTTGACGATCAGCGGTACGTCGGTGGAGGAAATCCCATCAAGAATCTTTGAACTTCTCCTCAACGCACAGTGGGCCAAGCTGGACTTGTCCTTTAATAAAATTTCCACCCTCAACTCTGCCAGTTTGTATCCCAACTCGTCATTCTGGTTCTCCAAAGGAACTAAGCTCCTCCAAGGTAAGAATCTGCTTCTCAGACCGTCTCTCCTAAGGTAATTACGATAATGGACCCGTTGCAATTTCTTCCCGCTCTAGTGCTCTCTTTTTCCGGATTATCAGAATATGAACGTGTTTAAATTGCAGTATGGGAATCTGCACCTGCATGTGTTTGTAGATATACCCGCTGTATTTTAGACCTTATTAGTGCACACCACTCTACTTTTGCTTGCACCGTAATTGATTAAATTAGATAATCTTTCCAAGAGCTTGTCCGCCATCATGAACGAGAGCACTACAAGTGCACGCAGTAGTAAATAAATCCCGGTAGAGACCTTGCTCACTAATGCAAGCCTGGTTCTCTTTTTGTTGTTGCTGCTCTCTCCAACTTTCACCGGGGCCTTTTATTCCCTGCCATTCAATAAATAGAGGGCAGAGCGAAGTACATACAGGCATCGAGACAATTAAACCTTGTCAACCACACCATGAAATGAATCTAAAACTTTAATTATGGTACCTTCACAACCATTCGATTCCTAAATTGCCCAAGCAATGAAGTGAACTTGTGTACACTTGTGCACGAGTGTTTTCATTGGATTTTCCCCAGCACTTATAAATATCTGTACGTACCTATGTGCGGTCTGCATGCGAGGGATTCTCGAAAATCTGAGTGCGGGGAAAGTCAATTAGGTGAAAGTGCGAAAGGTTTCTAGCAGTTTGACTGGGATTCCGTAAATTGGCAAAGGTGAACTTGGAGCGAAGTTGTTGGGTTATCTCGTGCTTTAAAAAATGAGACAATTTCGAATTTAACTTCCGTAAGAAAACCCACTTTCTCTCCAACGCACAATTTCTACACGATCCTCTCATTACTATCTCTGTCCGCCTCTTTCAACTTGCTTGACATCTTAAGTAGTGGACAACTTTAGTATAAATTATCACCCAATCTTGGTAAAAATGGGGAGAATCGTGGTCTTTGGTGGGTTGTGGCGAATCTGGAATTCTACTCATTTTCACGAATGTAACCTAAATTGAGTGCTAGACAGTGGTGTGTCTTAGGTGTGGAGGAGAGGAGAGATTATGTGACTATTTTGATGATTTTGTACTAACTCTTAGCGATGCAGGTAACAGACTCCTTGCACGGAATGAAACAAATCAAGTTATTATTTGCAAACGTGACTTTTACTTTTCATGTACACAGCACAATCAACGGACTAGAATTACAACTAACGCTAGGCTTATACTTTCGCCTTTAGTCGCTCTATAACATTGGTGGGATAGGGATAGGATGATTTTTGCTATCCCATGTTAAGCACAAACCGGGCGTAACGCTCATACTTTTTTTACGTTTTTCGCTGAACTTCAGTTTTCAATGACGATATAAAAACAGTAATTACCTAATCAAATTCAAGATTTAGAGGAGAATTCGAAGCATAAACCGAGCATAAGAAATCATTCTTTGAAACGACCCTGATGATAACATAACCTAGAAACCCATCATATTGGTTGACGCGCTCATATTTCAGCTCTTCCATTCTCTTCAGGTCAAAGGTAGGCTGTCGCATCGCAATCTGATTCTACTATAAGTGAAATTTTAAGTCAGCCACAACCTAAACTACTTACTTTCTCTGTAGGATACCATGTTATATCAATTTATGGCGTCCATTTATCTCCAAATGTGTCCTCCTATCTCTTCCACCACCACTAACACATTTTCTGTTACCTACTAACAAAGGAGAGAGGGAACAGTTACAATGTTCACAAAGTTCTCGGTGCATCTTTACCCACACGTTACCTCGGCCCATCCCATCCCACCAATACGGCACGTCCTGACCATAGGATTTTAAGAAATCAGGGGTAACAAGGAGAAAGCGGAGGGACTAAAGTAAGTAAGTAACCCAACGTACAGCCACCCAACAGATTGAACAACTGGGCAGAACTAATCAGCATGAACACAAACCTCGTAGTCGGAGGAGGATTGGGGGCTAGATTGTGAAGTGTATCTGCTCTATCGCTCCAGTGTACTTTCACTTGAACCAACCAATTCTATTCAATCCACTCTCCTCTCTCTGGCTGAATGTATCTTATTTCTCTTTTCCTACATCGTTGTCCTTCCTCGGTTTACCTTCCAAGTTATCCTTTCCTTAGCTGAATTCAAGAAATGGCTTTTAATCCCAGAACGAGTATGTGTCATTCTGGCCGGTTTGCCAAAGTGGAGAAAGTTTTAGGAGGAAAATCATGTCAAAATTTTGCACGTATACATAAATACTTACTTGTATTCCACGAGAAAATGGAACTCTTAGAAGATGGAGGGAGGGAGGAGTGGACAAAAAATGAATTTAGGATTGTCACATTACCACTTTTACTTGTGATCATGGGGAGGTTTTTTGTATGTATGCATGTACGTTTGATTGATAAGAGAGAGAAGAAACGCAACACACCCACCATAGCAAAATTAGTACAAATGTAGATCTGCTCTAATTTTTATCTCATAAATATTCAGCTCTTGACCGCATTTGTGGCAAATATGTATGTGTAAAAGTGAGAATGAGAAATGTATGCTTCGCCAGAACTACGATATCCTGGTTCTCTCGACAAAAGGAAAAAAATGCAAGTGTTTTTCCTTCCATGCAATCGGCGGGTGACAGTGAAAGCAATCCCGTTTTTTGCTCTCCCCCAACTTACCCTACAACCGTTGCCAACAGGAGGATGCAACCGACTGAAGGAAGAGAAAGCAACAATTAAATGTCCCTTTTCTCACCAACAACCTTACTTCCTGAGACACAGTTCTGACAAGCGTGCATGTGTAAGTAGCTCCACGATGATACCGATGTAGATACAGAGTCATGTATAAATATCATACCTTTCCTTTCGAATCTCACATTTTCAAGGGTGACGAATTGTTTCTGAGGATGAGTTCACTTACTCACAATTTTACACTTTAGGCAAACTGGGGGGACGCTGACAACATGCACTCACTCGAGGACAACTTTTGACTGACAGACTCACAGATTTTACTAGTATTTTCTTGATCTATTGTTAAATAGACACTTTACCATATCGTCGTTGAGGAATCCAAAATACCCTCAACGGGGTAGAAGTAGGAGATGGCTCCTATAGAAGCTTCGACGCCGATATCAAATATCAAACTCAATTTTTTTTATTTCGATTTTTTCGAAGACATGTCCTGGTTAGAATATTTTCGAAAATACATAAAAAAATTAGACACAAAATTAGATCACAACAATTCCAAAATTATGAAAATCCGATCAAAATTTTATTTTTGGCTAAATTTTATTATGCGAACATTTTAGCATGTTGTTTCTCTTTAAGGAGGTGTGGCAGGCAATAGAACCCTCCTTCTGTAGACTCACCTAGAACTACATGTCCAAATGGCCTCAAAATTTGTCATTCTATCGACCACGGGTTTTCCCCCTCAGAAGGAGAAACAGTGATATAAATGGTCTGATAGAAAATGTCCCATCTTTCAGTAAATAGATTCACAGACTATGAAGGCAAAGGACAAACGAGGACAGGATCCACATTGCTGGATGGTATCGAGACAGAAAACCTTTTCCCAACGAGTTGCATTCACTTTTTTGCTTACCGTAATGGTTTTGGTTGTTGGAGATGGACAAGTTTTCATCAAGAAAAGGATGCTTTTTCTCTGTTAGTCATGTCTATAGAACTTAATAAAAAAAGTCCAGACAGACAACAGACAAGGAACTTTTCCCGCAACAATGTTTCAGTTTTGGGAAGATCTTATCAAAGTTCACAAACTTGAAACCAGAAAGGAACAGGAAATGCTACATAGATATTCCAAAAACCAATTTTAAAAAACAATGCCAATATTATTGAATTGGTCCAGATTTAAATTGAGTAGGTAATCATACCACTTTATTTTGACTAACTTCGCTGTACTTAAATGTGTATGTGCATACATAGGAAATATATTCAGTCTGGGTACGAAAATGAGATCAGCAAACATTTCTTCTCACGATAGAGAGAGAGTTCATCCGTTTTTATAACGCCATAAACGTCATAATATATGCACTTTGATGAATAAGTAAGCATACTTATCCCAGATTCTATAATTCATTCGTTGAAAGGAGACATGTTGCGCAATATGTAAACAAATACAACTGTTTACAATTTTAAAATGTTTCTATAAATGATGCAAATATGTAGATCATGCACTATGACGATGTCTGAATATTTTAGTGGCGGAAAGCATTTCTACTTACATACATACTTTCACCAGTGTTAAAATCTGCAAATGAGACCTGCGAATGTTACTTCTACGCATGATTTTTGCATATTTCCTGGTCCAATACCCATCTGGATGGACATTAGTGTTAAAGAATTTGAGGAAGACCTAGAAATATGCGTGCATTACAGGCCATAATAATGTGAAGAAAGGAGAATGCATTGCAAATTTCATGTCCTTCATCCCTTCCTAACATCCAATATTAATATTCCTTTTACCATTTCCTTCCTCTCTGTGCCTGCTTCCCCTTCCTCTCTTCGTGCTATTATTAGTTACAACCGGAATAGTCGACATCCTCCTCTCGAACCTCACGGAATAAGGAGAAGACCACGAATATCCTTTTATGAGCTTTCTTTGAATTTTGAAGACATTTTGTACGACTTTGGATGCATATAGTGCAAGACTTGCCATAATAATGATGATATAATTTTGGATGAACAGCAATGGTGACGGGAGATGGTGACGATTTAATTGACAATTGTGTTATGTTGACTTGTTCTTTCTTTGGAAACTTGATGAAATTGCATAATCCAAAGTTATGGTAAACAACTTGATTTAGACCGTTACATAAATCCAAATCGAGTTATTGTCCGCAATTTACTTTTGTGTCAAGTTTAATCAGACTGATCCTCCAGCCCACATTCGACCATTCGCCCGAATAACACAACCTCCTCGCGCCCCCACTTTCCCAAATACAACTTCTCCAGTCCATATATTCTAATTTCGTGTAATAATTACTCTTTAAATTTTAATGGTGACATTACTCACTTTAATTATGCCCCAGCTAATCAACCTCGCCATTTCACCGACCAGCAGTGCGAAAAGCCTCGAACAAAATGTAATTCAGGTCATTTTGTAAATTATAAATTTTAATGGCCTCTCCCAACTTTACTGACAAGAAAGTTTTGACGAGGATAGGACATAGGTACCGAACTGAACATAAATACTCGAGTAGCTTAACAATCACATTGCTCGTATAAAATAATCATAAACTTGTCATCCTAGTCTACAATTGATCTGAAATACCCATCAAAATCTGGCCCCCTCCAACTTCTATGTATTTACAAGCACAGTTCATTTCTCTCTCAGGATAACGTAACAATATATACAGATAAATATACGAAAAAGATGGCATTGTCAGCCTGAACTACTCGCCAGATTTTTTTTTCGGTGAGAAATTAAGCATATGAACTTTCTTTTTCTTTCCTTTTCCGAAACGCATCACGTAATAATGTATCCTTCTCTTTGAAAGCGATTGAATTGAGCGTTTCTCAAAATATCTGCAGTTCAGTTTCTGGGTTGGTGTCCCGGTCGGTTCGTGGCGTTGTCCGGAAGTAAAGACGCCCAGAGTTAATTAAATACCGGGAGAGAGCGAATAATAAATAAATAAACGGACCAGCTAGTCATGCAACGTATACATCTTCTTATTCATGCTGTATACTCATACACACAACGCGGAACAGTACATAAAGCTGCAGTATTATTCACCTCGGGGCAGTTGTTCTCCTTTTCCAGCGAAACTGCGTCTCTTCGTGTTCAGCTCCTTCCGTTGCTTGATAATTAAGTAAGCAAAGATAGATACAAGGAACGGCTACACGCTCTTTGTTGCATTGCATCGTGACCGAAAGAAGAAGGACAACTTGCACCTACAACGACAACAACCTGGAACACAAGACATGGCTCTCGAGCTTTGTCTCCATTTTATTTTTAAACGCTATAACACTGCATTTTTCCTGAAAATATGAAACCAAATTTTTCCCCTGGATAAAAAAGGAGCGGAATGTATAAATAAACTCATTATTCGGTTGTCGTGTTCATTTATAATATTTTTGAGTAAAAGGACTCAAGGTGAGGAGAAAGTGGTGGTGTGGGGAGCACAGTAACTTTTAATGTGGTCATGGCCCAGGGTTACTTTCTCCTGCACACTGGTTTCCCTCTCCAGAACAACAAAGCAACAACCAGCAGCCCCGAATTGTATCAAATACTACGGACCGTATCGTATCGTTTCATCTTCTCTTATCGTGGGAAATATTCAGACCTAGAGCAACCCGTGTGCGGAGGGAAAGTGGAGAAACACAACGGAGAGAGAGGCATGATGCACGATTATCTTTACGACTGTATACAGATACACGAGTACAACTACATAGACGGAACAATGGACATCTCGCAACGTTCCCAGAGAATATTTCCCCCTTGACTCCACTACCAATAATTTCCAAAATTTTTCTCTTCTCATGCCCCCCTCGTAAACTAGGTACGAGGAAGAGAACAAAAAGTAAATTTCATCTGGGGAAAGCAGACACAGTTCGCATTCGAATGCGGAAGATGATATTGTGCTGTGTGTACGCATACTATTTCGACAAAAACGATACCATGCACCCAATAAATACCGTGTTATTGGATGGGTCATAAAGATACACACTTTTTAAATTATGAGGAGAACGTGACTTGCAATTTAATTTCCAGTTGTGAACAGACACGAGTAAGAATTTCGAATTGGCAAAACTCTTGGTAATTTCTTTCTTTTTTTGATCTTGATACTTTTCTCAATCATTTCAAAATCAATCAACCACTTTTCTTAATTTAGGAAAAAGATGTTCCATGCAATTCATTCCCTGATTTCCAGCAGCCTTTGTTGCGGTAAGTGGTGAATTATAGCGATGCCCTCCCACCACCACTGTTTTGTTGTGTCTAGTCATGAACCAATATTTGACTAGTCATTAAGAGGCTGATGTGCACTTTGAACTGAAAAGAATCTAATGGTAGATTTTGAAGTGTGCAATATCAAGATCAAACCTGGCGAGGTATTTGCAGAGGACGTGAGACGACGTTGCTGACGAGAGAAACCAAACCACGGTGACAAACCGGAGGAGAAAGCAAACAAGCTCTTTGACAGGGAAGGAAGGAAATGGATTCATGTTTCACAGGCCACATTAATGAATATTTTGATGGGGTCGTCTGCTGGCCCAAATTATTTAAGTTGCTGGGTTGCTGTTGATGGTAAAGACTTGAACCAACATCAGCGTAAATAATTTGCTTCTTTGAGAAAGAGTATCCATTTCAGGGAATGAGATTTCTCATGAGAATTTAAGACCGTGTTTGATCTTCTATCCCTCCTACGGAAAAGGTCGCACTCTTAATTTGGATCCGCATTTTGACAGGCGCTAGTTCGGTGCAAATGTCACAGCAATATTTACCAAGTATTTGGTGTATTAACGTGATAGTTTGGTTAGCTCTGGATAAGTAAGAATGACGAATTAGGCACTAATTAAATTGGATATTAATCATTTTTGCAATAGTAAATATGTATATTTTTATGCATATGTACGATTGAGAGTTATTAAATACATATATCTCAGAGTATGGGATGATCACGTCAAATGGTAGGCTTTCATACACATTAACTTGATAAATTTTTATTGGCAGCAATAGAAATAATAACTACATATGTACAGCAATTTGTTGAAGAAAATAAATGTACGAATTTTTAAAATTATGTTTATATGTACTAATTATACATTAGTAAATATTTAATGTGTAATTCACAATTTGAAATTTCATAAAACTAGTCAACTACGTATGTTGTCATATAATTGATGTGTTCATGCATCTGAAGATGCGATTAGTTAATTTCATATACAACACGAAATACTTCCTTGAGTGTAATAGTTAGATACACATATGGGAAGATCCATTAATTATGCTATCTATTTTAAGTCAAATAAATTCAAAGCATTTTTTTGACAATTTTTGACACAAACCAAAAAACTTAAAAATTACAAGCCAGTGCAAAAGATGTATATAGTTAGGAAATACATTCTTAAGCATCCGTCATCTCTTAAAATATGATTCAAGCGAAAAATATTAATTTCGCAATAAATGGAATATCGTGCACTAATTGCACGCGAGATATGAGCATGCTAAGACTAGCAAATTGGCCATGATGATGATGAAGTCGGATGTGACGATTTTAGCAGAGGACCAGTTCCAAGGAGCTCTAGCACCCTTTAAACTTTGACGAGCCCTGACTGCTTGATAAATGTCGTTACTATCGATAAGCTTATCATCATTTTCATCATTTCGGTTTACCTTAGCGTCATTATCGTCATTTTGTCTTACTTTATCGTCATCGTCGTTTACACAAAATCCATTTTTCTCAAAACGTCCTCTTACACATGTACAAATCCCCAACGTGTCTGGAAGGTCGGTTGACCATTTGCATTGAGCATCCTTGACGCACGTCCAATTTAATCCACCAGGTCCACTCTCAATTGTGCAGACTGAACCAACAATGCTCTCACATTTACGACTTTCCTCGTTGAAGATCATGGTCAGCGTGTTCTCGGCTGATTGACAGTTGCAAATCCGCTTTTTATCGTCGCAAAAGTGAGTTTCCATGCATTCGAAGTGTTTTTCGCATCTTCCACCATAAACAACGGAAGCTCCTTCGTTTGTAGTTCGTAGACTGCTTGCGCTGATTATGGTCGCCATAAGAAGAATTCCGATATTTCCCAAGTGACGGGTCAACATTTTTGCAGGTTGGCAGGAAATTTCTAAAATTGCATTTTAAATTTTACAATCTATTAATAAGAATCACGAAGAATTTGCATTATGAATTGAATGTACATAAATAATAATGAAGAGTAGCCAGCTACACTAAAATAAGCAGGGCAAAACTCCTCCATAATTTTGTAAAAAATGCAAATTTATAAATACACCAAAGCTTCGCAAATTTGGTAATCAATAGCACGCATTATCAATGCTGTACTTACGCTATTCAAGACTTAATCGAATTTCCAGGTAATATTTTCTTATACTTTCAGCACTCAAGAGAATCAGAATGACGTGCGCATATATTTGGGATGGGAACTAATATCTCTCTGATCCTGAGAAGGTACAACTAAATGAAATACGTATTTTTTAACGAACGAGTGAAAATATTGTAAATGAAAGGCAGGATAGGATGCTCTATCCATTCTGTCAAGTGAATAACGAAATATGATCCTTTTAAGTACATAGGTACATGGCACGAGTGACGAGTATGTCTAGCCTGGATGGGCAATTATAAGTTGGACTTTAGAATTTGAAGTCACTTTTACGGCTCAATATTCGAGTGTAGTCCTATAACATGCATGAATAATATGATCTTGTGACAGGAAAAATTCATTTCATCGGCAAAGGGTTGAAAATTAAAATAATGCAGAGAAAAAAAGCCATTCATGCGAGATTTTGGAGAAATTTGTACTTGATCATATTTTCTTGTTATTTATTCCATTGATCCGAAAATACCTACTTGACAAGTTCAAGCTATGAATAAATTTCGAAAAACAATGGCTACCTGCTTTATGCACGGCCACCATAAAACCATAAAAGATGTTGACATTTAGACATGATTTTGATTGGTAGATGTTCTTTCCATGCAATTTTCATTAGTAACGTTTGCATCAAATTACAGATATACTTATCACATATCGCTCGGGTATGTGTGCATGGTCGTGTTACGCTATGTCGTTTTGCTTCTTAACTCAGTTAACAATTAAAGAAAATAAACAGAAGTCATATTGATCGTATGACACGAAAGTAGACATGGTTTTAAGGCAAACAATTTCAATGAGTCATTCGTCAAAAATTTCGCAAGATCTCATTTGTAAAATGTCTCTTATGATTCGTTACATATGTAGATTTTTTAAATTAGTTATAGATTGATACCAATATTAAAGAAATATGGCCCTTTATTACATATTTAAGAAATACCAATAATAAATATTAACTTCGTATGATATAAGTATGTAACACTATGTATGAGCGATTCAAAATTTAAAACCTATAATTTCTTCTAGATAAGTATGCTCATCATGAACCGAATCAAAATTGTTAATGATGTCAGTTAATTAATAATTGCAATGAATAATTTAGTTTATTCAATTCACAAATTTAACTCGATTCCAAATATTCATTTTGGACTTTAATAAATTGGGAAATTAATTCTGGGTTGGACACTCGGAATTCGGTGGCACATATTCTTCCACTATTTCGGGATATGTAACGTAATATGTTTCTTCTTGAGCCATTTTTTGGAAGCCATCGCCACCACATTGCTCCTCGTGCAGTGAGTAGCGCATCAATTGTTCCAACTGGCCACGAACCACGTCGTTCCACACGATCAGATTAATATATTCCAGGAAACGAAGTCCAGCCAAAGGCGGCGGAGCTGTGATGATTGGATTTGTGAGAGAGTCATCGCTGCAAAACGGTTCAAATGAAAAAAAAAACTTTTTAAAAACTATAAAAAATTCCAGATTTTGTATTTTAATCAGGAATTGAGAAAAATATAGACGTTTAACTCAAATAATTAGGAAGTTAAGTTTTTAAGAGGATGTCACTCGCTCAAAATTAGGATTAGGCTTACATTTCCTCAACCGAAACTCCAAAAAAGTTGAGAATATTCTGCTTCAAAATATTACTCCGGCAGTTTTCCAATCCCATCTTCGGGTAATAGTAGTAAACAACTTCACACATTTCTCGTCGCGTCCCAAATCCACCCAAAACACCGGAAGGAGGTGACAACATTGAGTTATCGTAGTGACACTCTGCATAAAATTATATTTCTCTACATCTCGAAAATTTGAAGATTTCTTTAATATTTATAATTGAACCTATAGCCATTTGATCTCCTGGCATGAATTTTACAAGAGGAATGTTCCGATTATCCTGATAGTCGTTATCGTAATTGTCATCATTTAGCACCCACGGTTGTTCCGTCCCATTCCGGAATTGGCGGACCTTCATTTTGGTACCTGTAATATGAAATTGATTTGAAATTTCCCTGAGAAATTTTTTATTCATCTAATTACCATATGCATGGGAGTGCAGCATGACATTAAAAATATCGACACCCTCGGCAGGAACCCATTGAGACGTGCAATTCGAGCTGCAGTGACCCACGACCACGTAATTCGTGGAGGATGGTGGGATTACAAAGTTGTAATCGTACATTTGTCCAATTCTCATAACTCCAGCTTCAATGGGTCTATGGAAAAATGGCATTTTAACAGACCACGTTTATGTAATTGGGTGCACAATAACGAGAATTTCTTTGTACATATGTATTACATAAATATGTACATACCTCAAATCAGACGTGTGGTAAATTCTCACTCCAGTTTCAAACGTAACGTCCGAAAGTTGGTCAGGATTGTCAAAGTGACTCTCCATTAGGTAATACATGTTAGTATCTTCTCCAATCGGAAATCCGACTCCTTCTGGCATGTGCATAATCTGTCATGAAAAATACAGATTCGCACGGCTTTCTAATTTAAATTGCAGCAATAATACGTGAAGATATTTACCCTTCCTCCAATGGTGAAGGTGTACACCAATTCGGTACAATACCGGTACGCGGAAATTGAACCAGGTTCAGGTTCCAAGCAGTCGATGCCGCCTTGTGTGATGTATTTTTCAAAGAATTCCACTGGATCTTCGCCCTCGGGTGGGGTGCAAGAGTACAAGCTCAAGTGGTGAGAATGTTTCGACGCCGGTCCCAGCAACACAGGTCCAAACTAGCATATTTTTAGGAATGCATTATGTAAGACCTGGGAAATTTGAATATATAAGAAAGGTTTACATACTGCAACAGCATGTTGTTTTCCATTAAAAACCGGTGATCTATGGACCGTGCACCAATACGTCGTATCCTTCGACGGCAATGTAATATTTGTTATGGCGTCGAAAGTGTCAAACCTTAAATGATCAGAAATTTATAAATAATTTGAATTAATTTGGGGTAAATGTTTTCACTAACAATGACAAGTCGACGTCGGGGTAAGCATCTGCCAAGATGTTGACGGCATATGATCCCCTATTGTCGGATCCGTGGTATTCGATATCGTCAGTGGCGCCAATTGACCAGATGTAACGGAAGGTGTCTCTTGTAATAACAACGTCTCCTTCCAGGTCGCAAGTGTCCAACAAACGAGATACGCGGAGGACAGTGTGCGTGTCGTTTTCTAATGCTGAGTGAAGAACCCAGTCCTGGGATGTGTCCACTGGGGGAAATCCATTGCCAGGAGCGTATCGGTCCTGATAGAAATTTTAGGGTTTAATTATTTATTATAATTGTTTAAATAAATACTGTACGTATAGTAACTAGTGATTCAAATTAGACAGAAATAGCAGAAAATTGGATAGCTGAAAATTTTTCTCACTGAAAAATATGCCGTTCCATTTGGAAAGACGCCCCCGATCACGATATCAGCCCCGCCCATTCCGCCATTTTTGGAAATTCCAAACCCAACAAATCCCGTCGTTTGCACAGTTAGGTCAAATGTTATGGTAGCATTTCTAGTCGATGCGTCCGTAATTTCCCATGCCACGATGTAGCCTGGCGAAGTAGAAATATGCTCTGTTCTAAGTCCTAAAGCAAGCCTTGCTGTCCCCACGACTGACAATATCGCAAAAACGAAGTATATTAATTTTGCCATTTTGATGAAAATGTGTGTCGTTCTGATATAACTTCCATACTGCGAAAAGGCATCCTTTTATTGTAGGTTTTCTTTTGTAATCATGCGTCACTTGCAGAGATAATGTTATGTTTTGTTATCGTATCAGAATAAATGTACATAATTATTATTTGAGTATGATGAAATTTACACTTTATCAAAATTGTGTTCATGGCATTTAGTGGGCCCCGATTTACGATTCCAGCAATTTGCAACCTTCATGTACACATGTATACTTATTTATTCAGCAGAGTAATCTGATAATTCTGATTCCGTACTTGGAGTGTCGTGTCCAATTAAAATTCAATCATGGATAAATTGGTTGACAATGTTGACATACACACATGCATATGTACATAAATAGATATGCAAATAAATCATGCGTCCTTATGACCCTTGGACATTGCAAGTTCACTGAAAATCAAATAAATATCTATCACAGTTTAAAAAAAGTCATTTGTCTTTGTGATTTTCCGACCTAGTGCGCACATCCGAACTAAATACGTCAATAATCATTGTGCATTTTAACAGAAAATAGAAGTACACAAAACGGTGGGTAAGGTAGTTCTTACTGATAATTCTCGTCGTCGCGTCCTTAGTAGGTAAGACAATAATTGGTTAAAATCATAAAGCATTCAACTATTTTTGTTGGTGACCCATAGCAAAACTGCATCACAAATCCAGTCGTGTGGTTCCCTGGTCCCCTTAATCTCAACAAAAGTAAAACTAAATGTAAAATTCAGGAAATTCACGCAGAATTGACGATATAGGTAGAAGGCTATGCAAATTAATAAATGTTTATGAATACAGTAAACGAGATTTACAAAGCTTATACAAATCCCTGATGCCTGCAACAACGAAATCTGTGTCTCTTAATTTTTCAAAAGTTTATAAAATATTTTAAAAGTTTGTTGAGTCACAACCCCATTGCTTGAATTAATGTGCCACCATTATTATGTATTACATGTGCATATTTATTTATGCATGCAAATAAGTACATATTGCAAAATATATTGCAAAATCTACTTGGAATATTTATGTCTTCTTACTGCATGGGGGAATAATTTTAGTAAAGTTTTTTTAATGTTATTGAACGTATGTATGATGATCGTATATACAAATTTGTAAATACGTATGTAAATTCTCAACAACCAGTGATAAGAAAAAAAGAGTGCAAGAATCTGACAATATATAAATTCCGTTTATTTACTACTTTAATTCTTAATCGTTTCGAATTGGTTTCGCTGGCATGCCGTAGGTAACCTTGATAATGAACCCATTTCCATCCGCACTGACCAATAAATGTCCATTATTATTAAACACGGCATTCACAGCTCTAAAAGAGGTGTCTGGATCGTAAACCATGTCCTTCTCTTCACCGGTGGGTTCACCATTGGAGAACGGATACCATGCGACCTTGTACCCGACGGGGATGTCACTGTTCCACGATCCATGCAACGCCACGAACGCGTCACCAGTCACGCTGCAGGGGAACGCTCCATTACCTCCGTCGCAATTTTGACCCTTGTAAAAATCAAGACCCAGAGGGGCGGTGTGGGCCGGCATGGCGATGAGTGGGGGTTGGTTGTTGTTCACGTTCCTACACCACGCGTCGTCGTGGATTCCATCGTTAAGGAATGACGGCCACGCGAACTGTTCGCCTTTCGGGTATCCAGCCAAATTGTGGGTTGAGAAGCAGTATGGATAACCGTAATGTTGTCCGGTCGGTCGGTCAAATCGGTTAAACTCTTCGGCAGGGTTACCGTTATGAATATCGCCGCCGATATCGGGTCGGTTCAGCTACACATTTTTAAAATAGTGATGTAAATATGTATATTTTTTTAAATAAATTAATTTATACCTACCTGATCAGCCCCATTACCCACACCGTGTAGAACTCCGTTCAGATCGTACGCGAGTCCTACTTCGTTTCTCAGTCCGTCGATATAAACCTGAAATTATGAAATATAAATATGTTAGACAAGTCAGAGTTTACTAACTCAATTTAAAAATATTGCAACCTAATTACCTCACAATCTTCAAATTGAATTGGAAGCTGTCCTGCCAGAGTGCACCTACGGATTCGAGCTCGGTTAGAGTTCTGGTCCACATTTCCACCAGATCCGACCGTGACAATGAGTCTCCCTTGCGGATCAAAGATCATGCTTCTCGTGTCATGGCCACCAGAAGGAATGTTATTGACCACAATTTCTGACAAATCTGGAACAACTGTACGACTTCCAGGCGTGTAAGGCCACCTGAATACTCTGACCGCACTGGAGGCGTAGATATGACCGTCGTGGAAGGTGACACCGTGGTTCAGATTAAGTCCGGCGGCAGTGATGATCTCGACTTGTCTGACGGCAATGGTTCCGTCGCCATTATCCTCTTCGTAAACGACGTGCACATGACCGCGTGCTTCTGCCAAGAGATCACCAGACGGGTCCACCCATAACCCACGGACACCTCCCATGCCTGCGTAATATTGTCCATAATATGGAGGATCGACCGTCCACGCCCCTTCTGCGGGAGTGTAGGTCAGCCCCAAGAGGAGCAGTAGGACGAATTTGATCATTTTATAATTGGGGCCTGAATATTCAAAAGTGTGGTAAACTTGTGCCCTGTAGACCTCCTTTTGGCGACTGGAGCACCTGCATTTTATCCTTGGCTCTAATACCATGGTTTAGTTGTGATTAATCATTCTGGATTTTCAACATGTCAGCGGATTTGCATTGTATTTTATTTTAAAACGATACGTAACCGAAGATTATTTTGTGTGGGGGTGATTAAAATGCTTCGAGTAATCTGGGCTGATGTCATACATTTTTACCATTATTTATAGAAATTGTATGGCATCATTATCTTTTACATCACTGCTGACACTGCCCACAAATATCTTTATCTGTAGATGTCACTTTTGGAAGTCAAGTTGAAATGAGGTGTGATAATATTGAAGGATTTGAGGACTAGGACTGCACGTCTGCATACATAAATTATGAGATTATCTTGCCAAACAATGAATACATTTTGTAATCTAATTAATTTTTGCACACTGGTTAAAATGAGTGTCAAAAGCTATCATACATACTTGCACGTGTAATTTGAATATACCTTAAATGTATCGTACATATACATAGTCAACGATAGGATAGCATAAAACTAATCTGCAAAAGCCTACTACATATGTACAGACATAACATCGATTTATGACTGTTGGGATATTTTTATTTAATTATAAATTAAAATTGTACAATTCTTTACCTGATTGAATTTCCGTACCTTTTTTATGATAGCCTCGTAGAGTCTAGAATGTTGTATATATTTGACAAAAAATGAAGTGCCGATGAGCTGACTACTTTAATGTACATAAACAACTATGCTGCACAATGCTTCCTTTATTATTACCGTTTAAATTTATCGTTCAGTGATTGATTAAACATTCAGAGATAGCAATTTATTCGACACGAGTTTACAGATATTCAAGTTTTATAAAGGTAACGTGTTTAGCCACATTTTTCGTTTGTGTAACATGTTCTTGTGTGATACCAATGGCTCATGCACTAAACTCTTTTATCACACATGCACAAATTTAAAAACCCTTGAGTAATTTTTCAGCCAAATCGGGTTGCAAGTCGTTAAGGGCGTCATTGACTTGGATCAGCTTTTCCAGTACATCAGTCCTTCCCAAAGCCGCATAATGCTGTCTCTTCAAATAGAGGTCCTTAATCAAGTTGAGCTCTCTGTTGCCATACGGGACCTTCTGCTTCTCTTGGAGAATGTTCAAATATTCATTTCCAAACTCTCGCGTTGGTTCGATAACCGTGGACTCTCCGTAGTCATTCCAGGTGGCTACTTGCTACAGGTCAAAATAATTTGAAATCATTAATACTCACCCTGAAATCTTGGACTAAAATTCCTTACCACCCATTCCACGTCTGAATTCCAAGCAGCATCCACCGTTCGACGGAAAGTTTCGGGTCCCACTGGTTCAATCGTCCAGTCTGGACCAGCCCAACCTCCCTCCCCGTAATATCCCTTGAATCCTGGATAGACGACGCCAAATTTAGTCTCAAGTGGGCGGTTGTTGTAGAAATTATTGAGTCCGTCGATAAAGTCCAAGTAAATCCAGGGATACTCGCCTGTACAGCTGAAATTGGCAAGGAATAAACAATTATAAGCTAGCTTCCTTGACGCCCAGATTTATATTCCTTATCAATTGATCCGATTAAAGTAGAGGTTTCACGTATGTTTGTAGAATTAAATATGTAAACAAAGTTACCTGGAGCCTCCTTGGTGTGACTGGTACCAAAGCGTGAGGAAAGTCGGTTTGGGGTCGACCCCTTCAAATATGGCGTCCCATTGAAGTCCATCGGTCAACGTTTGAGGCCCGAAAGTCATGAGCACCGGTGTATCGTTAATCCTCAAATAATTGCTCATTCCGAAGTAATTGTCCCTCTAATCAATTCATATTACAATTTTGCTTAATTATTTTCTTACTATCCAAACAAGTCACCAAGAATTACCAAGAAATTCATATCGTTTGCTCCTTGTTCCAAAATATCAGTAATGAATCCACCCTCTTGTGCCAATCCCAAGTTGTGATCTTCATACACAATTGAAAACTCTAGCCCAGAATTAATCGTAAGTACGTTACACGATCGAATTTCCTTCTTCAACATGGACTTCCTCGTAATTCCAATTTTCGCCGACCTTCTTTCCATCGATGTTAATACCTTGGTCGAGACATTGTTCACCCATGACGCCAAAGTGAAGCAGTAAGTGTTCGTGAAAATGGTATCAAAGCAAATCAAAGGAAACACAAGAAATTAATGATGAGCCGAAGCTGATCTAATATTTATTGCACCTCGGATTTGTCTGGTCCGAATAAGAGTTGATTAATAAACCCATGTTTGTAAGAATGTTCAGTCAAGCTATTTTTCACTAATTCTAGAGTAAATTCTTCGTAGTACTTGGCACCAAATTCTACAATTTCTTTTAAGACATGTGAAAAAATGCAATGCAAGTAAGGCAATCCAAGGCATTTAAAATAATTCATGCGAGACTCAGTTGGATATTGGAAGGTAAATATTGAATTGCGAAATTCATTTATTTATGTAAGCAGAAAATAGTAATTACATAGAAATGTACAAATGCTGCATAATGGTCCAATTAGAAAACAGATCATATAGTACATTTGAATATATTGAAAATGTACAATCACAACAATATTACGAAATCAATACAAATACAGTCGGTTACAAGATTTAAAAAATAATCTCCGGTTTCCCGTCTACGATGAGCAAGGGTTCCACGTTTACGTTGAGTTTCAAACCGGTACGCATGGCGAATACCATGTCCAGCAACTCAGGATATTTGACGCTGTTAAAGTGTTGGTCAATCTGCTCAATAATGGGACGAATGTGATGACCATCTTTCTTCAACTTTAACATCGAAGCGATTATGGTGGAGAGGCTTCCTAAATATTCAGCCTGGAGAGCGGTCTTATCCATCTCGGCCGTGTCATCCAAAATTTCTTGAAACAATGGGACAATCGTGTGCTCCAACCCCGTCAGAGCCGTCTTCTTGTGAGTTCGGTGCGTGTTACTCCCAAATCCTGCCATCGATATCGTTGTTGATGTAGCGCCGTCGTAAATTCCTCCTCCTTCGTCATGCCCTTGGTAGCTGTAAGGCAGGGTTTTCACAATTTTGTCTTCTGGTGGGAAATACTGGGTCTGACGGAAGTCGTAGTCGGGAGGCAGCGGAGAAGTGAAGAACTTCAACCCATTCTTATCGACGAATTGGAACACCTCGTCCCAGAACTGAGAATCCGCCCCCAAAAAATGAATGGCTTTCATCTGCAGAAATACTTGGTCCGCCAGTGCTGGACAGGCCAAATTATGGAAATGGACCAAAAGTGACGTCCCGACCTAAACAATTACAAATTATTCACATAACAATAACGACATGTGTTGATAGAAAATTAAGCGAGTTTATAAATAATGATTTGACTTACACTAATTACATTATAACGTCGTGTTGCTTGTGTGGTTTTCATTTGGAGGGACTGGTCAATCTCGAACCAAAACGGGACAATATTCTCCCACGTATCCGGATACTCATCTTTCGTCACCTTCACTCTGTCGGTCATGTACTTGTCCAAAGTATGATACGAGGCACGTGTGCACGCGTTCCTCACGTACTCGTTGATGTCCTCCTCTGTATAGGTGGTCATTTTCAGAGTTGGGCAGAATACTACGATGTTAGGATTGGTGTAATTTTTCACATCTCTGAGCAACATGACCTCCTCAGTCTTCTCCGAGTGAGGTCTGCAATATCCAAAAATTCGATCCTGAAACACGTAACATGATGCCAGATTTAAGTAATTATCTACATAAAATTATTACAAACACAAGTTAGTTAATTTACTTTTGAAATGGACCAGCAAGATTTAACGGTGCAGATTTTATGGGCACCACCTTCTCCTGTTTTCGAGCCCCACATGAACTTTTGCCCTTCAACCTTTACTTTGAAGTAGACGTTGGTGCCTTTGAACCACCTCACCATAACGTCCTGACCGTTGTGATGAATCCTGGTCACCGTTCCATCGCTCCGTTTCAAACTGCAGACGGGCTTTGATGGGTTGTCTCCTATCTCTGTCATCATGGCGAGAAATTGAGGGGATGAGTCCATGAGCATATCCGTTTCACCCGGCTGCTCGCCCCAACGAAGATGAGCTTTAAAAGCTTCGAAAATGGACATTGTCACGCCCTCCGGCCTCCCAGACCACATTTCTTCACGCTCTGTTTAAAAATATAACATGTCGAGAAAATCAGTTATATGTACATAATTAGTACATGAATAATAATAATACTGGAGGGGAAATGATAAATAGAGAAATGTATCAAATCAATTCATAAATGGTATAAATATGACAGTGACAAAATAAATACATTTTTTCGTACCTACTAAATCTAACTGAACTGGGTCATCACCATCACCGTGTAGAACGGTCACTTGGAACGTGAGTCCTTGGGGATCCTCACTCCGAAGTGCTTCTGGGACTACGAATTCCAGTGAACGACCCCTGTATTGTACCAAAACGTGACTTTTATTTGGTGGTTGTTGTTGTGCGCTTGTAGAGTATCTTCTTTTCTTGGTCGGAAGAGGCTTCTCACTCGCTTTCCCCTCTATTTTTCTGCCTTTCTCGGACATGACGACAGTGTAAAAATATCGAAATCACTAGACAATTGATCCTTCGAACTAATAATGACTGACCTCTTCGACTGCCAGAAATGAAGTGGTTGTCGAATAGAGAAAGAGTCTAATATTTATGCTATTTTGTAAGGCGTCCCCACGCCACGCTCACATCAGGTGATATTGAGTAAAGTGTCCAGAAATAGATTTCTTATCACTAACTTTAGACGCGTCCTTCGTTCCTTTTTCGCGTCACAATATCTCAACAATGCAGAATATTGTTTAGGAAATTAGTAATACCTTTAGTTTACCTTTTGTGATGAAATACCTAATTGCAATTTTTCCAGTTATATACTACACAGTAAACTATAAATATGTACATTTGTCTGGATGAAACATATTTGCACCGATTTGTATATATTTATTTGCTATTTAAATGTTAAAAGCCTCATAAATTTTTATGGCAGACAACGACAGGAACCTTGGGACTGATCGGTTCCCGCTTCCAGTTTTTGGATAAAGTTATGTGCGTTTTGAGCATTTTTTGGGTAGTCGTACGCCTGCGCAGTGCCAGGCCAGTCCATCAGGACGCCGTCAATTCCTGCATATTTCATCTGCTGGATTTGATAGTCGATCAGCCCTTCAGCACCACTGGGGTAGAGGTTGATGTCGGGATAGTAATAGGCAGCGATTTCTCTACGACCAGTTCCGTCAACATTGTCAGGGTTTCTTGTGGCCATTGTCCAGTGACTTTATAGGAATAAATTGCGTAACTTAAGGAAATTTGTACCTTGGAAAAAATATTTGTACTTATTTTATTAAAATTAATTGCTTACATTCCCCACTGCCCATTTCCTGAGCTTTCCTTAGTTTCGAACCACGGCATCACGTGAGCGTAGACCTTCTTACCACCCTGTTTTAAAACTTTTGTCACATTTCGGGTTGGACTGGCAGATCTTTCATTGATGAGAACTGCTGCTAAGATCAGCAGGGTCAAGACGTACTGAGTGGCGGAAGCCATTAAATTAATAATCCTTACTTTTAGGGCAGGGCAGATAAAGAATACGGATCTGTGAGATGTCGTCGTGTTCAATCGTTCACCGATTGGCACTTATTTAATTTATTTATCTTGATGGACACAAACATGATTGACAGAAGAATATTATTCACGTGATGCATTTGCAAATTTTAACACATATGTATGTACATTGTACTGCATATTGCTCATGACGCTCATGATCGAGTGTTGATGATACTTGAAATTGTTAAACATAAAGTGCTGTACAACGCTTTATTTATTTACACGGGTAAAATAAACGACTCAATTACACAGTAATCATAGCGATGTTCAGGAGCCAATTCAAACACAACAGATCAAGCCCAGTCGATTTTAAACCAATGTACTCGATTATTACGTGCATGAGTGAGCTTCCAGATTTTGTAACTAAATTTGCATAATGAGTAAAGTTAAATAAGTATTCGTGTGAAAACTTTGAGATTTGTATAAAATGTATGTACCCACTTATGGGGGAAGTTAGCCTACATAATACTCGTAAATATAGATAGGTACATAGCTAAACTTGAAGTGGCTGTATTGCATGAAACATTTTTAATTACATAGCTGTCGACATTTGCGTATGATAAATAAAATATTAATGATCTTTAGGACAAAAGATGTCCAAAGGTGAATGTAAATTCAGACAGTTTCGTGAACAGCACCACCAACAGACGAGGCTCGTATTCGTACAAAAAATAATCGCATTTCCAAATTATTTACCTGAAAAATGCAATTTTTTCGTGTATGAAATTAAAAATGACAGCAAAGGTCACCATTATTATTAAACTGATTCATCCATCAATCAAAACAAAGTTTTGTTCAAAATCCATTTAAAACATACTTCAACATGTAAATTATTGCATGCTTTGCAGACGTACTACAATACCACGCATCGAAAAGCTGAGGGTGAGTGGCTTACATAATGGTTTGAAGTAATGACTTCAATTTACCTTTAGAGATGAAATGCCTAAACCACGTATAGTTGTTCTTTTTCCAGTTACATGTTGTATAGTCAATTATAAATGTGTTCATTTGTCAGGATAAAATAAATGTGTGCCTATTCGTATCACTTTGCTATTTGAATGGTACATAAAGCCCTCATAAATTTTGATGGGAGACAAAGACAGAAAACTTGGGGATACCAATATGTATAAATATCTGATCGATCACGCAGAGACAAATGCGGTCTAACTTTTAAATCCCGATAATACATATATCGTCGCCGTAGATCCATAAAGTACCAGGACGAAAACCAGTTGGGACCATAAGATACCAGGACGAAAACCAGTTGGGACCATAAAGTGCTAGTATGAAAACCAGTTGGAACCATAACATACCAAGACTGTTTTGGGGCGTACTGAGATTTTAATTGCTAAAAATTGGTTTGTTAATTGCGCACACAGTAGCTTTTACAAAATTTTAATTGACCAAGTATTTCTGGAGGTATTAAAATTCAAAAACTGGTCAAATGTGGAGGATTTTGCTTTCTCTCACTCGGGAAAAATCGTGGCAAGATTGCCAATCTATGCGATCTGGGCACTATTTAATTTAAACGTTTACACGGAACATTAAACAGTGGAAAAAGCAATACTTGAGTACGTGGATATATTCCTTCAACCAGCAATCATGTGGTTCGAGTTTTCACGCTGTCCTGAAAAATCAAAAAAACAAACTTGGTACGTTATGGTCCCAACTGGTTTTTAACCTGGTATTTTATGGTCCCAACTAGTTTTCGTCCTGGTATTTTATGGTCCCAACTGGTTTTCGTCCTGGTATCTTATGGATCTACGGCGACGATATGCAAATATAAATTTGTTTTGTAATTATAATATAAACAAGCAATTATATTCTAATAGTTCATGATGTGTTTTACATATATATTTATGTACTTATGTATGTCTGTACACATTACACACTAATTTCAACTCATTCCCAACCAAGTATAACGTACTTGTCAAGTTCATTACATTGTACTTAAAATGCTGTCCATGCTGTCAAAATGGTGTTCTTTGTGTGCATTTACATTGAAGATACAAACATGTACTGTATACATGGAAGAATACTATTTACTGATTTCCAGTAATTATGTATAAATCTGTTACCATACAATATTCATCAGCTACATATACTCATGGAATCGAACCAGATAATAAAATATGTGCATACCTTTCTTTCCTAAGACAAAGAAGATTTACATACTTTCCGCATTAATCCGTCATTAATAGTATCCCAAAACACAGAAAAGTAATTGTCACATCAATTAAAGACGTTTCTACAATGAAAATATCGGCAACAGTAATTACTGCAACCATTATTTTTCTTAGTATGTTAGGATCTTCGTCTCCAGTCTCGAAATTCGATTCAAAATATTTAATTTCCAAAATCCCATCAGAGTATGAAATACATTTCCGAACTTGTTATCCCAACAACATATTGGAATCTTATGTGCCCATTCAACTCGACCACGTTATTACAATCCAATCATATTATGGCTTATGCGAAGAAACGTTAGACCCATTTCTTGCCAAAAGAGAAGTGCTTTATTTCCAAACCGTGAAAAGATTGTCCTCCAATGGCAAAGTGTTTATCCTGTTGCCTTCACCTGCTTTGGAGAGCCTGCACTACCTCATCATTCGAACCGGATATGGAATCAGTGCAAATCACGCAGTATTATTTTATGTCATCCAACAAACAGAGGACTTGCGACATCTTATTCGCTCGTTTAAAGACCTGAACAACATTCCTGAACCTAGATTTGTCAGTCCTCTCGTCTTTTTAGGAGTAAAAGATAAACTAGATTTCTACAATGTTAAGAAAGTTACCATAGCATCAGGACAATTGGTTTGCTATACTTGTCATGAAAATGAGAGATTTACAACCTTAGAACTGGATAAGATGGACCTATTAAGCCTGCTCGATCTTCATATCCGATTAAATTCTAACGCAAATGGAGGTATGATTCAACTTTATCAAATTGGGGAGCCAGTTCCAACACAAGAAGATATCCAAAAGAATCCTAGGCTAACCCAGTGCAATAAATATTTCCAATCGGAGCCAAAATGTGCAAATGCATTTTTTGTGATTTTGCAAATTCTTATGGCCAAAGTTAACATTTCATCGGTCGCTGGTACATTTTCAGATATATTATGCCTTTGGCTCGGGAGTACTAATTAAAACAATTATGAGTTTATGAATCCCAATACAAAATATTATCTTTTAGAACCAGTCTTTACCTCAAATTTTAATTTTGTTAATACTTCCGACCCAAAATTTAGCTACGACCAATAAAAATAAGTAAAACTAGGAGAATATTTTATCAAAAATATTACAGAGGCCAACACCTGCTCTCCGTACGAAGATTCTTCTTGGTCAGCCGTCTTCGCCTGCTGGGGAACTTTGGGAATGGAAGACATAGATGGCCTCTCAGATTATGACCACGCCCTCCTGGCCGGCTTTCACCAGCAGGTCATGCATTCCATATACTGTGTTCAACAAGCGACCTTCACAGCCCCATCGTGGACCTGGTTTGTCACCCCGTTCGACTGGGAAATCTGGTTCCTTTTGGCGACATCGGTACTTTTCTTCGGACTTGTGCTGAGATCTGTAGAAATATCTCTTGACGTCCTTTTCTACTTCATTTACGTCCCTGTCAGAAATATTAAGCGTTTCAGAATTATCCTAATTCCCAGTCTGATCTTCATATCTTTCCTCTCGTACCATTACGAATCCTTCACCACCACGCAGCTGACCGCACCTCTACATATTCTCTCATATGAGACTACCAAGGATTTAGTCCTCGCAGGGTACCGTTTTGTCCTGCCAGATAAGTCGTATTTCCCCCTTATCCAGGTTATGGCAGGGAAACAGTACTCTGAAATGATGGGCAGGCAGGTAACCCTTGAAGACGCGTACTTTGACAAGTCCGTCAATATATTTCGTGACATCTTAAGGCCCTCCTGGTTCAATAGCATAGCAAAATACAAAGGTTATGTGCCCATGCGCGAGCAAGTTCTCAACAAGTTAGGAAAGTCAGAGGTCAAAGTTCGCATGGACAAGGTGTCCTGTTTCGTGACGAAAACATATTTCGTAAAATTGACATTTCGGTTGATGGTGTATGGGAATTTGGCCATTTCGAAGGACCTGGCTCGCATTCTCGTCTGGCATGTGGACAACGGTATCTGGATGTGGTTGGGGGACCTTATGTGGGTAAATTTTATGAGGCGTATGAGCAAGGAAAGGTTTCAAGAAGAGTGTTTGAATGGTTGTCAACAAGGCAATAAACTTAAATTATCGGAGTCAGTTGGATTATTGTTTATTGTGCATGCAGTTCTTTCCTTCGTCTCAGTAATTATTTACTTGATGGAGGACTATGAAAGGCTTGGGCAAAGGTTAACTGTAATCGTTAAGTTAGGAAGGAATTTGTGGTCAAAATTATGGTCCAAAAGTAAACGCGGAAGAGTATCTGCGGCAGATTTGAAATTTAATCCAGCATGGGATAACCTTTTTCGGAATGAATTTGGACATGCTATTGTTAGAGTTCAGCAAACTGTGTCATCAAAATGGGAATAATGGGAATAAGTGAAAATGGGAATAAGTCCATCTCTTGTCGATTTCTGTGTGCCTATGTATATACGCTTATATTTACATAATATGTATGTGTATGTATATATCTGTAGGCATGAAATTTGATGACATAACAATGTGGCGTAGAAAAGTATAATAAATGCAACTGATTCTTAAACAATAAAATATTAATTAATCCTATAAATTTGTTACCTGCTGAACTATGACTCATGTTATGCAAACATGAGTCATATGTATATGCATCTAAATTATTAATTTAGATGCATTAGATCCTAGAGGTTATAATTTAAAATCATAACTTCAAGGATCATAGAGGTCACAACTATCTGAAAATATAAAGATGATGAGAAATGTCTGCAATATATTATGGTCAAATTCTGAGTAAAAATTTCAGCAAAAATCGCAAATGAAATTGTAAATATTTACACCTATGTATAAAAGCTGTCCACATTCTACTCTACGTAAATAAAGCATTCTCCGTTTCTATCTAGCTAAATATAAGCAAGCAATGCAGTGCGATGCAGTCTCATGTCGTGGAATTAAACTTATTTCGAAGATAAAAATAGCATACCAACACACGGCTTAATCTTATTTTTGCATATGCCATACTTACTACGATTCTTTCTCTTCACTAAAGCTGCAAAGTCTAGTGCACGTGACATACAGCTAAGGTATCCATTCATTCATGTCCCACAAGTTGTGTTATTAATCGGTAGTCATAATTTCACAAAAATAAACGCCACATTCATAACTCGTTCTTGACTACGCAAATCATTCTAGAACAATTGGTGTGGAATGAAGGTTGGAATTAAGTTGGCAGTGCTTTGCAAGTCTATTTGCAAACTAAATATCAAAGCGAGGCCCGGACTGAGTAAGTAAAGTTAAGAAAGAGAATCACATTTTTACGGTGGTCTTACCTAACCCACGCTGTCATCAGGTTACCGGTATGCCTCCAACGGAAACAACATGACAACAATATTTTCTGAAAATCGAGAATCTATCCTGGTTCGGGGACATGGAAAGTCGACTTCAACCTGAAAAGGATGAGTGGAGAGTGCAAAATTTTCAACCAAAATAGGAAACTCCACCACCACCATGGACAAAATTGTATAAATAGAGCCCACACTTTTGTTACTCAATCTTTACAGTTTTTCTTGCTCTTATTTCATTTTCAAGTCACAAAAGTGAATCTTTATAATCAAAATGGTGGATAGTAAAGTTCCAGAGGCCGGAGAGAAGTGGGTCAATCCTAGAGCCAAGCCAAAATCTGTAAGTTTTTCAATCCAGACTCAAGACTGGAATTTAGAATTCGAATTAAATTGTCATTTATTTGAAACAGGTGAAGCTAACCCCGGAGGAGGAAGAAGCCAAGTCTGCTCGAAACATGAGCCTCCTCAAGTACGGGGTCGCGATTGCTTTCGTCGGCTGGGTTGGTCAACAGTGGTACTATTCCGTCCCGAATGTCT